>NC_133756.1:143972552-145233385 GCF_036562045.2 Rhinolophus sinicus
TGCACAGTAAAGGCCACAATGGCCTTCATTTCACCTGGGCCTCATTATACCATCATTATGATATCAGGCATATGCCCGGAAGATCAGTAATATCATTATAACAGACTGAATTCTGGGAAGGAACATGCACAGTCTAAAAAGATGAGGTAATAGCCTTCTCTATGTCAATCAAGTGGTCCCACGTCTGGAAAGGAACAGCCCATTCTAGAAAAAAAAAAAAAAAAAAAGGATGAAAACTTCAAGTCTTTGCCAGTCAGCGTCTCTTGAGCCTATGGGCCTTTGACCTTCTTCTTTTGCTCGGCGCGGTGTACTTTTTCTTCTAATAATGCCACCTTGGGCCGTTGAGCCATTCTCTACCTCTCAGGTCCGCTCCTATTTCTTTGGAGTGTATTATCTCTTCTAATAAACTACATTTTCACTACTTTACCTCGGTATCTTGTTCAATTCTTTGAGATGCCAAGAACCTGGACACCACACCGAGGAGGGCCCACCCTCCGGTAACAGTGCGTGAGGCGAGGGTGGGACAGACAGCAGCGCTGCTGATCCAAGTGTTCCCGGAGAAGTTGGTGTCACTTGGGGTGAATCTCCCCAAGTCACCTCACCCCGGCCAGGTGAGAGGCAGCCAGGTTGTGTGTTCAGAGCCATCCACAGTTGTGAGTCTTCTCCCCTTATTGAGACAGAAAGACAGGACTGGCACAGCACCACTGGTGTCCTAGTAGAGGGTGGTTGTGGTTCCTATTGCCCTGTACATTCAAAGAAAAATGCGATATTAATGGAATCTATATTCAAAATACCTTTGCTTCCAAGAGCATGTTAAATATGAGAATTAGTGTCAGAGAAGCCGTTGCTTGTTTAGTTAACCCCTAGGTGATGCAGGCCAAACAAGTTTTTAGCTCCCTGGTTCCTGATCTTAATTACCTTTCAAATCAGCTTTTTCATCGTAAACAGAAGAGGTTCCTAGCCTGAATCATAGGAAGTCCTCTGCCCCTGCTCCAGGCCATTCCAGGCCCAGCCTCTGGGTGAAGAATGCCACCTGCACGACCGGATTAACCAGAGGAAAAGACCACAGGCTCCATGAAGCTAAACAGAATTTCTATCACACAGCCACCTTGCGTGGATGGCTTTGGGTCTTGCTTCTTGGGCCAACACTTTGAACTCTGTTTAACCAATACCTATTTTTCCTTATTCAGGGGCCTTGGGGATACAGAGGATACCCCAGCAAGATTGCCAGCCGCAACCAAAGAAGCCAATGTGGTCTTCCAGGCAGATCTCGAGACCCCTGCCTCTCATCTAAGATCAGAGAGGGCGAGAGTTCTGTGAATCACCCAATAGGTAGGGACAGCTCTATGCCCCTGCCCAGCAGGAAGCAGATACAGAAAAAAATACCACCTGTCCCTCAACTTCCACAGAGATTTTATGGGGATCAAGTCTCTCAAGGGTAAAACAAGGCAGGCAGTTAGAGATAGACATCGGGTCTCTGCATTCCTGCACAGCCCACAGAATGCAACCGCCCAAAAGACCTCCCCTCTCTGTCCAAAACTTCCCCTTTTCACTACAATTATCTACCCCTATGAGGAAACAAATGGGTACAAAATACCCAACTAGACTAAACCGGCCACTCACACCTGCACAGTAAAGGCCACAATGGCCTTCATTTCACCTGGGCCTCATTATACAATCATTATAATATCATGCATATGCCCGGAAGTTTATTAATATCATTATAACAGACTGAATTCTGGGAAGGAACATGCATAGTTTAAAAAGATGAGGTAGGGGCAGCCGGATGGCTCAGCTGGTTAAAGCGCAAGCTCTGAGCAATGGGGTTGCTGGTTCAATTCCCACATGGGCCAGTGGGCTGCACCCTCCACAACTAGATTGAAGACAATAAGCTGCTGCTGAGCTTCTGGAGGGACGGCCAGATGGCTCAGTTGGTTAGAGCGAGAGCTCTTGTCAACCTTGCCGGTTCGATTCCCACATAGGATGGTGGGCTGTGCCCCCTGCAACTAAAGGTTGAAGATGGCAACTTGGAGCTGAGCTGCACCCTCCACAACTAGATTGAAGGACAACGACGTGGAGCGGATGGGCCCTGGAGAAGCACACTATTCTCCAATAAAAAATAAAAATAAAATTTTTAAAAAAAAATATGAGCTAATAGCCCCTTGTCAATCATAGGTATCAATCAAGTGGTCCCACGCCCATTCTAGGAAGGAACAGCCCATTCTAGAAAAAAAAAAAAGGATAAAAACTCCAAGTCCTTGCCAGTCAGTGCGTTTGAGCCCATTCTTTTGCTCAGGCTGCTCCAATCCCTTTGGAGTGTACTTTCTCTTCTAACAATGGCCTGAGCCATTGCTTTCTGCTTGGGCCTGCTTCTATCTCTTTGAAGCGTACTTTTTCTTCTAATAAACTGCTTTTTCACTACTTTACCTTGGTATCTCGTTCAATTCTTTGCTTTAGTTGCCAAGAACCTGGGCGTGGCGCCGAGAAGGGCTTGCTCTCAGGTAACATACGGACTGGGAAGAGGAGTGGTCAGTGCAGGTATCAGGCCCATCCCTTCATTCACTCAGGGTGGGGGGGGGGACCAAGGTTGGAAGCACAGCTCTGCCATCAGTGAGGTCGGTATCCAGACCTCAGTCGCCTTCTGAGCAGAGGCAGGTCTTTCCCACCACAAACCATGGAGCACACTGAGGCCCTGGGTGCTCCCAGGAGGTGTGAGGTCAGCGAAGAAATATGAAGTGGTTGTCTGGGGAGAGGGAGAGTGCAGGGGCCAGACAGCACCCAGGCTCCCCTGGGCCTCTTTGAGGTCAAAGGTCGTGAATTCGGTCATCAGGATGGGGAGGTTTTCTTCAGCCACCTCCAGCTATGCTTCTGTAGGTGGGGCAGGCAAAGAGCTGATCGTGACCAGGGTTGCCACTTGCCGGATAAGACCAAGGAGAGGAGCAGTGGGTGTCTCTGAGAGATGGTTTATAACAAAGGACCTTGGAACTTAAGTTGGATGTGAAAAGAGATCGTGATGAATGAGATTGGATTCCACCCCGCATGAGCTGAGTGATCGCAGAAAAAAATCACTTAACCTCTCCAATTTGCCCTTTCCTCATTTTTACAGGTTGGGCACCAAAGCACCCCTTCCATGAGGTCGTGAGCATTAAATGATGCACTTTGTGGGCAAGTATTTCTGGTCTATAGGGAGTCCTGGATATGGCGGGTATTGCTTAGGGGTGTTGAGTGTTGTGCTAAGTGTGGTTCGTGGGCACAAATGGTGACAGAGCATCCCCAGGCAACACCAGCTGCGGAGAAAAGAAGAGCCAAGTACCTTTGGCCCCTCCACTGTCCCCAGCTTCTCTCCTCCTGCAAAGCCACCTGGAGCACACCTCTCCCCTGGGGGCCCCATGAGCAGCTCGATATTCTCACACATCTGCTCTCTCGCTGAGCTTGGCTGCTGTCCTGTGGGACCCTCCAGGTACGTTTCTGCTCTTCTGGTCAAAAGGCCAATGATCAGAATTTGGCCTTGTGGCCCTTCAGGATGAAGTCGCTCCCAGGAGGCTCCTTACACGCTCATGAACGGGATGTCCAAACCCCTCAGACCAGGGCCCAGATGACTTCCAGGGCTGTCCACCATTTCTCCAGCATACCTCTCTATTCATTCCTTTGAAATGCAAGGTGGATGCCACGGCCCTTCCTTTGGATCTGACCACCAACCTCAGTTTCCTCCCCTGCACCTAAGCTGCGGAGTCCTGTGGACAAAAACAATCAACGATCCCTCTTCTGCCCTCCCTGTGGAGTGATGGTCTCGAAGCCCAGCCCTGGCCTCTCTTCAAGTTTCTCTGTTCACTTCCCTCTTCTCACCTTTAGAGCATCTGTGTAAACCTGTCTCCTTGTTCCTAAATCTTCATCCTGTGGCCCTTTCTGTCTCCTTCTGCCAAAGGCGAACCCTTACAGTCCACTCCACTCCACACTTCTCAGAGACAGCCATCCGTTAAGACATCCATCCCCTCCCTACACTAGGATTCCACCTGCTCACTCTGCTGGCTCCTCCCAGCCGTGTCTACATGAGCTCAAATCTCATCCACCTCAAAAAACCAAACCAAACCTTGATTTTCTCATGTCTCCCAGGCTGAGCAGCCTTTCTGTTCTCAGAGAGCTACAAAGAAAAGACCACAGTGGCAGGACTCTTCCACACACTGTCCCCAGACTTGGGACTTCATTTGTGTGCTGACAGCGCCCAACTCATCAGCTCCTTCCCACATCTCTCCCAAACCACCATCCCACAACTCCAGCCACCTGCGGATGTGACCACCCAGACATCCCACACGCACGTGAAAGCCCCGTGTTAAAACTGAGCTTCTCTCCTTCGCTCATGCAAAACCCACATGCCTCCCCCAGCGTGAACCCTGTACTGAAGTATTCGCCAATGTCTTCTCAATTGCCAAGACTCCCATGTCCTTCCCTGGGTTATTTCTTGAGCCTGGCACTCAGGTTTGTGATCACGACCAAGGTCATCTCTCCCCTACATGACCACTGCAGCTTCCTCTGGTCTCCTACCTCAGTCACATGCAGGTTCAATTTGCACCCCACAGAGGAAACAGAGACAGCTTTCAAATAAATTCCACCATGGGTCTCCCTGCTCAAAAGACATCAATGGCCCCATTAGCCTCATTAAAATAAAGTGCAACGTCTTCCCACACCCACTGGTCTACGCTCCAGAGGCTGTGAACTGCAGTTTCTGGAACATACTGTTCCATTCTCCTTCAGTTGTTTGCAGAAGCTGCTGCCCCTGCCCTGCAACCCCTCACCTTCTTCGCCTCCCTGACCCCACACCTTCCTTCAGCTCTCAGCTTAGACCTCGCTTCGGCACTGTGGCCTCTCGGTTGCCCCACAGCGTCATGCACACCGCCAGTTACAGCGGCGCCCACCTGTCTCTCCTCTGACAGACTGAACCGCCTTGGTGAAGACAGAATCGACTTTGTTAAATCTCGACTCTCCATTTCGTTCTAACAGTTTGTGGAGAGCCTGGATGGAGGGTGGTGTGGGTGGGTGGGCAGAGCACAGGCTGGTCTGACCCCCCAGCAGGGAGCCAACTTTCTTTCTTTCCCCAGTGCCCCCCGAAGTCCTTACTCAAACGCTGATGTTTCCCGTTGGGTGAGTCCTACCAGTCCACCAGACACCTGGTTCTCAAAGTGGGGTTCAGCTTGTCCCCCCAAGAGTGAGCAGAGGTCCCACTACAGTAATAAACTCTTTTTTTCCTTTTGTCCAAAATTAAGTTCCTTTAGCTTTGCCCTGGTTTCAGCCCTTCACGCATCCCAAAGGATCTTTCTCCATCAGTCACACCCCACAGGCCCTTCAGGATGTCCTTCTTCGTTTCCTCCTGACTTGCAAACCAATCCTGTGTTCCTGCTCTGAATAAACCCCTACATGATGCTTTCATGCCCCCAAGCTGTGGCGTCACTCCTCAGCTCATTCTTGGACAAAGTTCTCAGATGAGTTGCCTACACCCACCATTTCCGTTTCCGCTCGCCCAGCTCAGATCTACACCAGGCTGCTGCCCCACACTGTGCTGAACCCCTTGTTTCTTCCCCACACCACGTTGCCTCTCCTCCACCGTCTTCAATCTCCTTGCCCTCTCTGGAAGCTCCTGGGGTGGGGGTGGGGTGGCGGGAAGTGTGGGTACATGGGTTGTAGGGCTACACAGATGTGGATTCCAATTCCATCTCCACATCTATCCAGCTGTGTGACCTTGTGCCACTCGATTCTTATCTGTGAGCCTCGGTTTCCTCATCTGTAAACTTGAGCTCATCACAGTTCCTTAATGAAAAAAACGCACTCACGTGCTCAATACATGTTCCCTGTTGTAATCCTGACCCCTTCTCCTTAAAACCCTCTCCTCCCCGGAACTTCAGTGATGTTGCACCACCTCAGTGCTGCTTCCAACCTCTCCATCTACCCTTTTTTTCTTCCTAATGCACTCAAAGCTGGCTAACATCATCTGAACACTTACTATGCACCAAGCAATGTTACTCACATTTTGCATTATCCAGCTGTGTAGCTTTCATCGTAGGCACTATAATGGTACCTATTTAACAGATGGAGGCATTGAGGCACAGAGAATGTAATAAGTCCCAAGGAGACACAACCAACAAGGGGCAGAACCAGTGTTCAAATCTGAGCCCTCTGGCTCCAAGCCCCTTGCTTTTAACCACCTCTCCCATCTGCCTGCAGTTCTGAGTGCTCCAGGCTGGTCTTGAACAACTCGTTCCTCCTCAAGCAACTTTCCCTTTCCCTTATTAATTTAGTCACAAGCCTTTGTGTATTTATTTCCCAAGTGTCAGTTCCCATCCCACCTCCTACCTCTGAGCTTGCCGACACCTGCACCTGAGTGTCTGCCTTCATCTCAGGGTCGGAGAGCCCCAAGCTTACTTCGAACTGTTTCCTCTGGAATCGAGCCACGTGATCTTGCAATTTTGTCAGAGAAATTTCTTTCATTCAGCCTTGCAGGCTAATTTCTTGTGAGCTTGCCTGTCTCCTTTACCAGCCACACACTCCTGGAAGGCAGAACTCTGTCCTTTTGGTGACTCTCTCTGCCTCAAGTCCACTAAAGACAGACGAAACTCTCTCTCAGATCATATGCCCTCCCAATTTCCCTACTTCTGCTCAGGGAACTTATTTATTCTTTTTTCCTGTCTCTGACATTTTGCCCTTGCCTCGTCGCTAGCCTCTGTCTCCCACATCCCACCACCCTGGTCAGGGCTGCCTTCCAACTGTCTCTCAGACTCTTCACAGTTTCCTCATTCCAACTGCCCAACTGTCATCCAGCCCCAACCCTTCACTACCTGACCCTCACAGTGGCTTCCCTAACCTTCCCCTTAGTTTCAAATGTCAAGTCTAATACCCTAAAACATGGTAATGGTTTTTTAAAAAACACATATGGGTCCTGAATATAGCTGTGGGTCATCAGTTTCCTACCTGTGGGTTCCAGATGAGTAGCTGGAGTTGTTTATGTCCATTGGGCACTGCACACACGCTCCTCATCTAAGAGGGCACCATTATTATCCTGAACATTTGGGTATGCTTATTGTGATTGTTTATTGCAAAGATGGATGGGTGATTTATATATTTATGACAACTTCCCGGCAGATGGCAGTAAAGTGTCTTGTTTTAAGAGGTTTAATAATATACTTTGTTCTGCTTCCACACACAAAGGAAAAATGAGTCAATAATCAGAACCAACCGCAGATCTAACGTCATCTAAAAATATTTCTACTTCTAAACAATTTTCTAATTGATATGCTGATAGGTATCTCAAAAATTGAAAAAATTCCCATTGTTATTAGTGCACCAGCTAATTTAATATTTCATATTGCATCACCTCATCTGCTGTTTATTTGCTGTATTGCTTACTTCCCAGTGTAAATCTGCAAGAACTTTCATTACTGTACGAATCACCATCAAACTACATCTGCACAAACAATCCACAAAATAAATTATATGCACATAAATTAGAGATTATTATTTAATGATCTGGTAATTACATAATAGCAATTGCTTGTTGTTATAGATATTCTGTTGGTAAAAATATTAACACTTAACAATATTTAAAAGTTTGTTAATTATATACTTAGTAGGTTACATACATGAAAGTTCTAAAATAAAATACTAATTATTGGTTTTTTGCTCAGATACTATGAAAGAGTTTTAAAAATTTATTTCAGAATCAGATAACAGAGAAGAAAATGAAAAAGAATAATTCAGATCATTGAATACTTTTTTTTTTAAAGATTTTATTGGGGGAGAGGAACAGGACTTTATTGGGGAACAGTGTGTACTTCCAGGACTTTTTTCCAAGTCAAGTTGTTGTCCTTTCCATCTTAGTTGTGGAGGGTGTCATTCAGCTTCAAGTTGTTGTCCTTTCAGTCTTAGTTGTGGAGGGCGCAGCTCAGCTCCAGGACCAGTTGCCATTTTCTAGTTGCAGGGGGCACAGCCCACCATCCCTTGGGGGACTCGAGGAATTGAACTGGCAACCTTGTGGTTGAGAGCCCACTGGCCCATGTGGGAATCGAACTGGCAGCCTTCAGAGTTAGGAGCACGGAGCTCCAACCACCTGAGCCACCGGGCCTGCCCTGAATACATTTTTTGAGAAGATGGAATGGGGGGCAAAGACTGCAGGACTAAGATTTGAATTTACCATCAATATTTATGCCAAACATAACTGATTAATTCTGAGAAACAGTGAAAGAGAAAAAGAAAACATTAAACTGGATATGCGAGTATACGTACACACACATACATAGGATATATGTATGTATATCCTATCCAGGTATCTGACTATATAATTTGAATATTTAACAATTTGAATATTAATAACACTTTAGTTGAAATTTTTCTACCTTATATAAGAAATTTAACTTTTCATTAAACTTATTTTCATCATATTTTATCACATTTAACTACCATCGACACCAGTAGGAAGTTTTCAGAAATTATTTATTCATAAGTTCTTACTAATGATCAAAAACCCCAGAGAATTCTACCTCAATGATTTCTATGCTTTATCTATATTGTAAATTCTTCAGGGATGGAAAAAATAATCAACCGAGAAATGAAAATGTGAGCAAGGATCAGCAGTGTGTGTATATCACATATGACTAATAAATAGAAGGTAAAATTGACTTCAACATTAGCGTTGTCGACTGGCCAAATAATTCTTCAGATAACCCACCAAAAGAAAACGGTTTATTCGGGAAAAGAAAAAGAAAACAGAACCACCAAAGAGTGCAAGCATGCTCAACCCCGGACAGCAGTCCTCTGTGGCAAAAAGCCCAGAGACAAACATGGCTTCCTCCTTTATTGACATCCCCTCCACAAACCCTAGAGGTTGCCATAGAGTTCAATAGGAAGTCAAGACTAGAGAGTCAACAAGGGGGCCCAGCTCCACCCATAGTCCTCCCAGCTCTGTGGTTAAGCATCTTACGATGCAAGTTTACTTTTAACAATGTTAAGAATTCAAAGTTGAAATGTGATTTGAAAATATATATTGAGAGAGATGCAGGCAAACAAAGATGATATGAAAATGAGAAACAACATTGGGAACACATACTATACATGATTCAACTTTTGGCAAGGCAACATGTAGGGAGAAGATTTATCCAAAAAACTATGAATACAATGATGAGAATTGTCTTCCTTTGGCAGAAACTAAACAAAATTGGATAATATATGGCACATCGATTAACAAATAATATTACACATTTTAAAGGCATGAAATATAAAACCAGGTAATTAAAATTATAGCAGATGCAATGGATTAACTATGTTAGAAAAAGGTAAGAAATGCAAATATTACCTGATTATTTTAGATATAACCTGAAACAATATAATATTGTATGTCAACTGTAATTAGAAAGTAAAAACAATTTTTTAAAAAGTTATATATACTTTTGAAAATAGTCTCTTTAAAATTCATTGTTCAATACTAATTTGGAGTGAAGGTAAAATTAATGTTATAAGCAAAATTAGATGGGAACCAAAAATCAGTGTATATTATTCCCTTGAAAGCATATAATGGGCTAAGAAAATCTTTCAAGGAAAATTAATTTATGAGAATTAAATGACAATGAACTTAGGATAATAAAAAAGATTTTATTGTTGCTAAACAAATTGTAATTTCTTGACATTGACCCCAACTTCCCCAAGGTAAAAATATCAGAGAGGGGAGGAAGAATCATTTCAAATGTTATTTTCACAATCAATCCACTTATGATCCAAAGTTGATTGCCATTTTTTCTCTGTTGGTAATAATATTATCTTTGGAAAAAAAGGTTTATATTGCTGAAAGAATATCATGGACTTTTCAGTATCTTAGATTGGTATTTCTTAAATTTTGATGTGTGAACAGAGCACCTAGGGATCCTATGAAAATACAAATTCTGATTCAGTAATTGTGGGATGCGATCTGAGATTCTGCATTCCTAATAAGCTCCTGGTGATGCCCTAATGCTGGGTACTTGGAGTAGCAAGGTTCTAAATATCTCATGCGATTTGAAGTATTACTATGTTTATGAAGTACTGAGGCTGGGTAAAAATGTACAACTGAAATTGACTGATGAGCATATTAAAGAATTTTATACACCATTCATCAATGTCTAAAGGACTGAAAATCTAAAGTGTTTTTAAAATCTAATATTCTCCCATCAAAATTTTGTAGTGTTTTTGTGACAATTTACCAGGTCTGTTTCCAAATCACTTTGAAACTTTCAAGGTACAATTAATTTTGCCGATATCAGTGTCAGTGAAGAAATGTGGCATCTCAAAATTAAATATGTTAAAACCAATGCAAAGTCCACAGTACTGTAAGAAAGACTACCAATCTGGGGATCATTTCTATAACTGTAAATTTAAAAGGCAAGCCTTAAAACCATCAAAAGAATTATTTCTACCAAGGCAAGATGTCTATCTTATAACAAATTATTAGATCCAAGTGACTTAAGTTCCTAATATTATAAACATTTGAATATTCCATTATTTTATCATGAATCATTTACTTGTATAATTTATACAGAATTACTGTTTTAGTAATTGTTAGTATTTAGTAATTGTTATTATTGAGAAATAAGTAATATAACAATTTTTTTTTTCAACTTGAGGAAGGGGTATCTTCTTCCAATTTGTATAAAATGCCATATGGGCTGGTGGTAGCTTTGGCTTGGGAAGTGTACTTAAGAAGGAATAAAATGACCTATGAATTCCATTTGCCTCTTTTGAGGGTTTTGGTAGCCTGAAATTCCTGTATCCTGTGATTAAAAAATCAAAGTATAATCTGGTCCCAAATATTATAGATTGTCCCCAGTGGCAGGAACAGGGGCTCTGGAAAGGTTGAACACCTGACCAAAGAAGCTTCCAGCCCAGGGCCCACCACTCCATGGTCCTTCCTGCCAACCCTGCTCTCTGTTTAAGCAGGAAAATGCAGAGGCTAGGAAGCCAGTAGGACAAAAAAGCAGGTGTCCAAACCAGGTTCCCTTGTATAAAGGGAAATATATAAACCACTACATGCCAGGAATGGAGTTAGGTACTCTGTAACATTTTTAAATGTCCTCTTCCAGGCAACCCTTTCAGACAGAAACTATTACTCGTATTCTGCAGATGAGATGACTGAGGTTCAGAAAGGTTAAGCAGCTTTGTCACAGTCCTGAGTTAATACATGGTAGAACCAAGATTCAATTGAAGTCTTTTTACCTGCAATAATAGAGCTTCTCTTCCATACCATGTCAAGGGGGTTACAGTGTGAATTTCACAAGTGAAAGTGTCTCTGTGTCCCACTGAGACAAGGATACCCATGGTACTAACAAAAACAGGATTCTTGGCCAGGGATCTGCCCAGATACCCAGGAAGACCAACCACCAAGACCTCATGGAAAAAATTGCAATTGTGGACCTGCATGGCACAGAATCCTGGAATCGGAAGCTAGTCCAGGGCTTAAGGCAGCTCCAGCTATAAAATTCTCTTTTCCCTCTTCGGCAATCCACACTCTAACGATTCAAGTGACTCATTCTTTCCCTTCTTTTTTCCCTTCTTCTTCCGCCTTTGCTACTTTCTCTGGGTCTGTTCAAGGGAGAGAATCCTACTGGACTGATATGGTCACTGTTGGTCCTGGGGGAAAAAACTCCTTAACTAGAACTCTAGACTTGTGCATAAAGAAGCCCCTTGTGGCAGCCTTTCTAAGCAGGGGGCAGTGGGCAGGGACCCCTTGCTTTCAGAACGGGGGCTTTATGGACGGACTATGTAGTGAACCTTTTGAAAATAGTCCTTTTGTTTAAAAAATATCCTTGACGGGAATTTTTTTTATAAACAGCATTTATTTTCCTGAATATGAAAGTAATACCTGTTTGTTTTACAAAATATAGAAAAAGATAAAGAAAAAGAAAACAATCACTGTTAATGTTAATGTATTTTCTTCCAGTTAAATGTGTATTGATACCCTATATGCATATATAAAACACATATAAGATTTGGGAGTAGACAACTTTTTTTAAAATTTGTGTTGTGAGATTTTTTCCTAGGTCATTAAAAAAAAAAAAAAAACTTCGAAAACACGCTTGCTAATGGCTTCCTCCTATTCCAACAAGAATATTCCCTCATATTCCAAGCCATCATCAGCTGTTTCACTATTGTAGGACAGATGTTCCTTTTAACTAGATTTCATCTGTATGAAATGTTGGAAGGGGGGCTGTGGGGATAATTCAGTGTGTTGTGCTTTGGGGCTTATCACCCCTAGGCCTGACTGAGGCAAAAGAGCTGGCTTCTGTCCCCAGGTCGGCTCTGGCAGCCTAGACTCCATCTGCAGGAACAGAAGCTCAAAGAGGTGGAAGACCTGGCCTGGGGATTTTTGCACGTATTTGTGGGAAGCAGTTGGTGGCAAAGGGTGACAGGATTAGAGAGCTAAGCTGAAGGGCTGCACCTGGAGCCAGTCCCGCACGCTGAATTTACAGCAGGAGCCTGGGACTCATATAAATGAGTAATGCTTCCTGATGCTCTTCTCCAAGCGAGCTGCAAAAATTGGCAGGGGCCCTTCAGTGTGCTGTCGATGTGTCTGGAATTCAAATCATTTGATTCTGAGATACAATGACAGTGGGAAGCAAGGCATTACCTTGAGAGAATGATAGCAGAGACAGCTGCTGCAACCAATATTCATGGAAGGTGTTGCACTAACAACCGTTCTCCATTTGCTGAACTCCCGAAACCTCGATCATGCCTCATTGCTATTGCCCTTACTCAAGGACATTAAATTAAAAAAGTAATGTAGCTGGTAATTCTTTTTTTTTGTCCCCCCGAGTCCAGGCAGTGAAGAATGGGGAAAGTGAAATAAAAACCTTGACTGCAACGGATATGTCTCTTTAAAAAAATGATGCTGACATTAGACACAGCTCAGCACATTTGAATATCGGTGGCATGGCAGCATACAGCATCACCTGCTTCTTCTTCTTCTTTTAAATGTGTCTTTGTTGGCCGAACACATTACTATTTTCCCCAGGTACAATAGCTGGGAGGATTCCATCAGTAATAACAGGAGATCTGGTGAGTTGGGTCCTGTTATCTTTCAAATCACAAGGCATTTCGCTTGTGCTGGTTGTCGTTTCCATTAGGGGAATTGATAAGCTGATTCAGACTCTATTTGCCCAAATATAGTGCTTACACTATCTCTTGTTTGTGGAGTGTTTAGCTTTTCTGAATCACTTAAAAAAAAAAAAAAAAAAAGTCTTTTTATCCACAGCATAGCATTCTGGAGAAGAACCCAGGACAAGGACAGTTAGCTGTTGGTCGTTATTGCAGGTTTGCTACTGTGGATTTCTTTCTCTGGATCTCCTTTTCTCCATCTAGAAAAGGAAAGTGTTGGTCTTTCCCTCCAGGTCCCAGTTCTCTGATTCTATCATATCTTTTGACAATTCATTACAAATAGTAGTAGTGACTAAGTTCCCAAGTATCTTGACTCCACATTTCCTACAAAAATCACACTCTTTTAAGATGAATTTGGTAAATTTAACATGTTGACTCTTTATTACTCCAAGCATTCGTTCTCAGAACGTGAACATGTAAATAATAATTGCCATCATTTACATGCCGTTTACTACGTGGCAGGTACTGTTCTTATACTTTATTTTCATGGCAACTCTGTGGAGTAGGTAGGTAGGAATTTTTATTCCAATTTTAAAATTGTAAGAAATAATTTTTAATATATTTTGTTTCTGCTACAGAAATACATTGGATAGACAGTCAAAAAGGGATAATGAATGGATAAAAATTCATCAACCAAATTCAGCCTTCCTCCTGGATTCATGAATTTAGGGTCAAACAAAGACACTAAGCGAATGTTCATATGGCAAACATAAATTCAGCAGTGGTATCAATTCATTGTCATGAAAACTATCCAGGAATGTGCTCGTGGGTCCACGCTGAGGTGTTCTGATTGGTTTATGGGTCTCTTGCTACGGAATGAGTATTGCAATGGGCCAGTATTTAGACCATTATTCCTTCCTTATCAGCAATCGCTTCATTTGTAGCTATTGCTCCTGGAGCAGAACCATTGGTTTGCTGGGGAAGTCTGGTGTGCCTAGAAAGGGTTCCAGTTGTGTCTGTATTATCAACACCCTTGACGAGCTGTTGGGCCACAAGCAGCTTCCTCCCGTTACTGCAGCATTCTTTTCTACATGTATGGAAATAACTAGGAAGCGCTAGAAGAGGACTTATTTTCTCTTTTCTACTTGACCTTACTAGGAATGAGAATTCAACCAAAATGTCTATTTCATTTCCCCATGGAATGAATGAATGAATAATAATATATCATTTATAAACCAGAATAGCCACGCAGACTAATCCAGTTATGCTTATTGCAAGAAAATAAAATCATATTTCATTAGTGCCTCTCTCTCCTCCCCCCTCCTCTCCTGAGCAAAGTAAACTATGTTTCTTGTATCCAAAAATATTTTTAAAGACTAGAAGTTATATGTTATCTCCCCTCGTATTTATTGCCACCATATTGAGTTACTACTAGAGCATGATGGACCAGAAATGATGCCAGGGGCATCCACTCATTTGGGCCTCCTTCGTTCACACTAGGGAATTAGGTCCTCAGCCTTACAAGTCTAGACATATGATCTTCGTGTCCCAGAGATGATGGGATATGGGGAGGCAACTAATATTAACCAAACTCATGTGAGATTAAATTATAATCCAGAATGCAATTTTAACAATCTGAAATAAAATTATCTAGGAAACTGGACACTCATTGGGCCAACTCTTCTGTAGGAAAACTACTGGGGGAGACAAGCCATAACAGAAGTTTCTTGATAAGTCAGAACAAAAGCAAGAGGCTTAGAAAGTATCCCTGGGCCGGCCCAGTGGCTCAGGCGGTTGGAGGTCCATGCTCCTAACTCCGAAGGTTGCCGGTTCGATTCCCACATGGGCCAGTGGGCTCTCAACCACAATGTTGCCAGTTCAACTCCTCGAGTCCCGCAAGGGATGGTGGGCGGCTCCGTCCCCCTGCCACTAAGATTGAACACAGCACCTTGAGCTGAGCTGCCGCTGAGCTCCCGGATGGCTCAGTTGGTTGGAGCGTGTCCTCTCAACCACAAGGTTCGACTCCCACAAGGGATGGTGGGCTGCGCCCCCTGCAACTAGCAACGGCAACTGGAGCAACTGGACCTGGAGCTGAGCTGCACCCACCACAACTAAGACTGAAAGGACAACAACTTGAAGCTGAATAGCGACCTCCACAACTAAGATTGAAAGGACAACAAAGTGACTTGGAAAAAAAGTCCTGGAAGTACACACTGTTCCCCAATAAAAAAAAAAAGAAAAGAAAGAAAAAAAAGAAAGTATCCCGGAGCTGGTGACTGAATCTCATGCCAGGCAGTGTACAAAGTGCTTTACATACATGACCTAATTTAGTCCTTATAACAAACTGTAATATTCTGTTATTACCCCCATATCACACTTGAGGAAACCAAGACCCAGAGAAGTTAATTCAATTGTCCAGTGTCACACAGCTATTGTGTATTCAGTCTTCCTCATTAAGTATGATTTTAGCTGTGGGTTCTTCATAGATAGTTTTTATCAAGTTGAGGAAGTTGCCTTGCATTCCTAGTGGGCTGAAAGCGGTGGTACATTTTTGTCAAATGCTTTTCCAACCTCTTGGTTGATCGTGTGGTCTATTAATGTGGAAAATTACATTGATTGATTTCCAAATGTTGCAACAATCTTCTCCCACTTCTCAGCCATCTTCATCTCTTATGCCTGCCTGGAACCGGCTTATAGTGGCCAATAGCTCCCTCAGCGCCTCTCAGTGTCAGCTTTATGCAGTTTTTCTGACTTCTATTTATTTCGGGACCTATATTATCTATATTTGTTTTTCTTGCAGATTAATTTTGCATTTAACTATCTTTGGTTCTGTTTTATTCAGCATTTATAGGTATTGTAAGCTATCTTAGGCTACTGTCTTGCCAAAACTAAGCACGCTCCAGTTTTGATTTTACTTCATCTTTGCATAGAGCTGGGCCTGACTCCTCTCACCATCCTTCCCCTGTTCAGTTATTTTGGGCGTACTCATCACCCGGCACTTTGGTTTTACCATAAGCCATGGCACGCATGATCAGAAAATTTATATTCTTTCCTAAAATACCCAAGTCCCCAGCAGTTAAGACCAATGTTCTTTGTTTCATCAGTCACCAGGTAATGAAGGGAAGATTTTTGTCTATATTTATATGAAATGTTTCTTTTCTCAGTAGTTTATTTTCTCTGATCATACCAGTCAAGTAAAACTTTAGAGAACACAGCAAATCATATTGCAACAAACATCATGAAGACAATGTTTCTTCAATAAAACCTGATGCCCAAGATGGTTAAGAAATTCCTATTAATAGTAATAATAATAAAATAACCTTATTTTATTTTTTAAAGACTAAATACATATTTCTTATCATAAATCACAACATCACTTATGTGTATATATTACACATACTTGTATGTATGTGAGGTATGATCAAAAAGTACAATGACTGTTTAAATTTTAAAAAATGCTACAGGAAAAGACACATTGCCCTTAATCCCCCTTAAAATAACCGCCCTCCCTTCCCTCCCCACACACACTTTGAACACACTTATCTCATCATCTTGCCACTTTCTGAAGCAGTTCCGGAAGTCCTCTTTCATGAGTGTCTTTAGTTGTGCTGTCATGGCTGACTCAATGTTCTGAATCGATTGAAAACATTTACCTTTCATGGTCATAAAATAACCTTTTTTTAGAGACTGCTAAGTAATTTTAGTTTCCTCAGAAATGTATCTTGAATCTGTGGACTTTTGTCCATCCTCATTGAAAACACCCTAGTTCAAGCCATCATCTCTCACCTCGTCTCTCTATAGTCCTACATGCACAGCAGCCAGGGCGATCTTTTAAAACATGAATCAGAGTAGTATGTCTCTCTCTTGCTTTAAAGATCCAAAGGCTTGCCATTCTTCTCAGAATAAAATCTGAGCTCATCTCTAGACCTACAAGATCCTACATGATTTGGCCTCACAGATCATCTTTCCTCTCCAGCTACTTAGGACTTGGTGTTCTGTGAACTCACCAAATTTGCTCTTGGCTTAAGACTTTTATACTTGCCTGGTCCCTCTTTTTCCAAGTGTTTATATGGCTGGATTCTTCCTGTCATTCTGAACCCAGCTCAGAGTTACTTCCTCACCAAGGTTTTCCCTGACTTCAAAATGAAAACATCACCCTGTGTTTCTTTATTTTCTATCTCGTAGTCCTATTTTCTTTTCTTAATTTCATGTCTCACTATCTAAAATAACCTTGTTCATGTCTCTGTGTACTTATTTATTTTCCATTTCCTCCAACTAGAATATGAGTGCCATAGTAACAGGGAACATGTGTGTCTTGCTCACCAGTGTATCTCCATTGCTGAGAACAGTGCCTGGCACACAGGCGATGTTCAGCACACAGTTATTGAATGAATGAATGCATGCATGCATGACTGCCAGGAGCTGATCTTGCTGCTTTATGAAGGCTACCCATAATTTTTTGCAATAGTGTGCTAAAGTATTATCCCCATTTTATAGATGACTGACTAAAACTAGACCCAAGCCCACTTGTCTCTAAAAACTACTCTTCCACATCATGCCCCCTCTTATTTTGTCAGGTAACATTAAGTGCAATGAAAAAATTCCAAGTTGGCAAAGGCTTTGGACATTTTATTTTCATTGGTTATATTAGAATTTGAATTCCGTGTAAATGAGGAAACTGAG
Source organism: Rhinolophus sinicus (assembly GCF_036562045.2). NCBI lineage: Eukaryota > Metazoa > Chordata > Mammalia > Chiroptera > Rhinolophidae > Rhinolophus > Rhinolophus sinicus. The sequence goes on from NC_133756.1 coordinate 143,990,340, forward strand.
GTCTGTTTAAAGACACACCCCTAATTAGTGGCAAAATCTATTTCCATTTCCATTTCAGTGTTCTTTTTATCATATTAAATGGCTTTCATATATGTTTTACCTATCGTGTTTCCCTGAAAATAAGACCTAGCTGGACCATCAGCTCTAAGAGGTCTTTTGGAGCAAAAATTAATATAAGACCCAGTCTTATTTTACCATAAGACCGGGTCTTGTAAAATATAATATAATATAATGTAATATAATATAATTTAATACCCGGACTTATTTTAACATAATATAAGACCGGATATGATAAGATATGACATGACATGATATGATACGATACAATACAATACAATACAATACAATATAATATTGGGTCTTACATTAATTTTTGCTCCAAAAGACGCATTAGAGCTGATGGTCTGGCCAGGTCTTATTTTCGGGGAAACACGGTACTATATATATATCTAAGGGGGTATTTTCCTTGACCTGCTCATTAAATAATGAGAACGAATGGGATGCGGTGGAAAGACTGCAACACACAAAAGTTGCTGCTGTAGGTTTTCTTAGTATCATCACAAAGCCATCTTCAAGGTGGCCATCAAATAGGCTAATTCAGTGAGCCCAGTTCAAAAGCTTCACAATGTGACAATGGAAATTGACTCTATTTTGCTTCAAAGATTTCATTAACTCGGGGATATTATGGTTTTCTGGGAAAATTTATACACAGCCACTGGTAGAAACCGGAAGTGACTTTGGTGCTTTGAAATGTCTTTTAACTCAATTCTTAGATCTGGGTATAAAACATAAAACATTATACGATAGCTTAGATTTCTGGCCCTATGGTACACACATTTCAGAGCCATATGATTACATCTTGATTCTAATTACAAAGGAAATGCAGAATTTGTAGTAAGCTCGTTTTATAAGGTTGAGAAATAACCTGCTTCTGAAATTAGCACTAAGTGAATCCTCCTACACACGTTATTCACATTATGTGCGTGTATTTGGGGGAATAACTTGCTTGAAACACATGACTTTTATTCATGAGGTCAAAATACATAGAAATTGTGACAAATGAATAGTATATTACTGAATTCTAAACTATATTTTCCCTTTACCATCTGTTCCTCTCCTAACTGAACCAAACGATACAAACAAAAAAATGTCCAGATACCTGAATTTAAAAAAGAACACAACTTTTTGTTTGTAAATAGTCTCAAACTTATAGAAAAGTTGCCAGAATAAAAACAGTGTGCCTGTATATTCTTTACCTAGATTGTCCTGTTAACATTTTTACCCCATTTGCTTTACAATTTATTCTCTCCCTCTGTCTCTCTCCTCCCCCACACACATGCACACACGTAAATTTTCTCAATCATCTGAGAATAAGTTATACACATCATGACCTTGTACTCTGAAATATTTCAATGTGCATTTCCTAATAATTAGAGCATTGTCTTACATATTATTTCCTAATAAAAGAGTATTCTCTTACATTCTCTTACAGAACAAATGTTAAATCAGCTTCACTAGATTTAACATTTGTGTAATACTTCAAAATAATCTACCCATTCATACTCCAGTTTTATCAACTGACCCAATGATGTCCTTTATAGCATTTTTCCCCCCTCCAGCAATGATCCAGCATAGAGTCAGATATTGGATTTAGTTGTCAGGTCTCCTTAGCCTTCTTTAATCTGGAACATTCCCACAACCTGTCTTTGTCTTTTATGATATCAACATTTTTAAGAATAGAGTTCATCCTCCCCCCCTTTTAAATACAATGTTCACCATTTTGAGTTTGATCATTTGTCTCATAATTAGATTCAGGTTATGCATTCTCAGCCAGAATACTCAAAAGAGTGATGTGTCCTTTGCAGGGTATCACATCTGGAGGTATACAGTGTCCATCTGCCCTTCACTGATCACCTGGTGAAATTATTATCCCATTTCTCCACTGTGTAATTACTGGTTTTCCCCTTTGCAACTAATAAGCAATATATGGGAAGGCACTTCAAAAACATCCAAGTATCCTGCCTTTTCTTTGTTAATATTTGTTTAGCTGCTATTGATGATTCTTGCTTGATTGTGTCATCTTGCTATGATAGTTGCAAAATGGTGATTTTCCAGTTCGTACCCTCTCTTCACACTTACCAGTTGACACTCAAGTTTCTGCTGTAAGCAAGAGCCTTCCCTTCTCTCCATTCATTTATTATTGGCATGAACTGACAAATTCTTATTTTTTTCCTCAATGGTTTATAACTCATTTCTGTCCTTAATTATTTTGGTAGTCAAATTGTCCCAGATTTGGCCCTTGATAGCCCCTTCAGTCTGGCTTCTTTATCCTTGTGACATGTATATATATGTACACTATACACACACACACACACACACACATATATATATACACACATATATATACACATATATGTATATATACACACATATGTATATATACACACATGTATATATATATATACACATACAGGTATATATATATACTTATATGTGTGTGTATAGGTACATATACATATCTCTCTTTCTCTCTCTTTTTTTTTTTTTTTAGCACTTCCTTACTTTCTGGCATAAGACGTTACAGGCCCATCTTGCCATCTTGTACCTCCCTTGCTTCCTCCTTCCGCCTTTCAGAGATTCCTGGTTTTTGATTTAGATTTGCTGTTCTGTCTCAAAATCACAGAAAATCTCATCTTGCCTATTTATTTACTCACCAGTCCCAGTTCCTCTCCAGCCAAAGCCTACCACCACCACCACCACCACTACCACCACTACCACCACCACCACCACCACCACCACCATCACTATGAGACTCTGGCTTACCTGACTACTTGTTCTACAAGGTCAAGTCTGTGAGTTTTTGCTCTTGCCTGTGTCACCTCCTTCCTGGTCCAGGATCAGTTCAAATGTCATTTCCTCTTTACTCCGGATAACCACCCCCGGCCAATTTAACTGTTCCCTTATCTGTGTTTTCAAGGCACTTTTTACATATCTTTATTATGCTGTTAATCTTGTATTATTGTGCTTTCGTTACATTTCTGTCTAGACTGAATTCAAACATTTTTAGATAACCTGGGCAAAAGTTATTAATTTTCCCTATTTTGCAACAGAACACAGGGCGAAGACCCTCAATCACAGCCTACTTCTGTCATTTATTACTGTAGGACGTTAGGCAAGTTACTAAACCTGTCTGTTCTTCAGTTTCTCTAACATTGAAGTGTGGATGATAATAAATAGAAACTGCCGCATAGGGCTGTTATGTGAATTAAAGGAGTTGATATTTGTAAAGAACAGTACCTGGAATATGGTGTTACGTAAATGTTTGTTATTTAAAAGAGTCACATCAATGCAATTCAATTCAATTCCAAGTCTTCAGATGATAAACTTCTCCTAGCCACTGTTCTCTCTTAACTTTGTGGAACGCTAAGATTCCCCGAGAAGCAGTGGTTCTATTAGAGACGGCAATAAAAAGAAGCTTGTTTGGACTTAAGACATTAAGGTCTTAAGTAAGAGGAAGCAAAATGTTCCAGCAAACTGCTGAATTAAGGGCATAGACCAGGGAAGGGAGTAGGTGCTGAGTTCTCCTAACTCAGGGTCTAGGGCACATGGGTTGCACTCAGGCAAGGGCCACTGGGGTGGACTCTAGGAGCTGGTCCCACATGAAGTCTCTTTACATGTCTTTCTTCTCGGCTCAATTGTGGGTTAGACATTTGGGGTCTTGGGGTGACGTGCCATGAAGACTCTGCATTCACAGTTCTGCAAGGTGGTGCCACTGACAAATAGAAAAAGTTGATTATTGCTTTATTGAGGATGGCCAAGGTATTGGCTGAGTTTCTGAATCTTATGTGTTGTACTACTGTGAAGATTACGAATAAAGTTTACATTTCCAGAGACAGAATCATCTTATTTTTACAACTGCTCATAATAGAGTTGCACAGCTAAAATCTATTATTATTGTTATATTAATGTCAATATGGTTAAAAGTGGTAGATTGAACTGTGATTGATCTGGTAGATGACAAATGTTAATTGAGTGAGGAAATTGTGCAGAAGTTTTCAGTTTATGGAACAAGGGTAGACAGTGTTTGTCCATATGTGGAAAAGCTACTCAGTGATCAACCTCTGTGTTAAATATTAACTATTAATAACTTAGAGTGAACGGTCTGTTTAACGGGGGGATGTTAGAGAATAACCATTCTCAAGCTTGAACAGGAGTCAGAATCATTCTCAGGGCTCATTAAAACACAGATTTCTGAAACCCACCCCAGAGTTTCTGATTCACTCTGGGGTGGAACCCACGGAATCTTCATTTTAAATAAGTTCTCAAGTGATGCTGATCTTGGTGGTTCAGGGACCACAATTGAGAACCACATCCCCTTTGTTGAGTTAGAACAAACATCCCCTCAGTGGCAGCACCTTACTCAAGCACCACTTGAGTTGGAATGCAATGCAATTAGATTTGTTTTCATAGGCCACTTTTTACAGTCAAATTTCTCAACCACTTTTAGCACTTTACGGACCAAGACAGCCATCACTTAATTATTTCTCCTCTAGAAGAAGAAAAACAAACAAACCTTAGTGATAGAAATTTTAAAGGAATATCATAGTTAATTAAATGTAGTAATAGATGCAAGTTTCTGATGTCTTGATAACTAAACATATTAAGACTTCTTGGTGCTTGCCAATATTTTTATGAAACAATTGAAAAGTATATCCATCTAGGATGTGGTCTTTTAACTAGGGCAGTCTTGAACTAGTGAGCTGAGAGCTGATGGCCAGCAGGTGGCGCTCGGAGTCAGTTCATGGTGGCCTGGATAGGGTGAAAGGCAAATCCAACAAGGAAGGTGACTGCTTTAAATCCTCAAAGTAAGGTCCTCTCAACCCCTTGTCATAAAATACCCTGAGACACACGTCTTGGAAAATCGAAATGTCAAGCTCAGCATCTTTGCCACATTTCAAACTAGGTAATTACCTTCTATCCCAAAGGGAATCTGTTTTATGTATTTGTGTCCTTTCTAGGTTATAGGTTTCCCAAAGGCAATGATCTTGCCTTCCGTTCATTCTATACGATGCTGAAGTGAAACACAGTTTTACAATAACAATTTAATTATTCTACATCCCTCTGAGCTACATGATGACCTGTTATATAATTGCTAGTAATATAGAAATGTGCCTGCCTCATATAAACCCTAGCAATAAACGGAAGTTTTTATTTGACCTAAAAGTAAATTGCTTATTTACTTCTCCTTTACAATATAAAAAGCCATTTCCCTGCCATCCCAAATTGTAAGTCATTATCAAATAAACAACGCTGCATTTTAATCTGTCATTTTTATTGTCTGCAGAGGTGTTTTTTTTTTTAACTACACACAACAAATACTTTGATATAATCTAAGATAATAAAATAGTTGAACAACTTTTTTTTAATTTTAGATTTACATTTGTATAGAAACAATCTGTGGAACTCCTCACCTCACAACCAAGGTGTCTAAAAACAGTGATTCGCCAGCATTGCTTTAAATAAGTGTTTGGTTAAAAGTTGCAGTTTCCATTCTCAACTGAAATGTGTCTCCATGCACTTTCCCTTGGGTCCAAAGCTTAAGGCCTTGGGAAGGTGGCCAAGAAAAAAAGGACAGTCACTCTCCTCTCTGTCTTCCCCTTGTGTGGAGGACAGTGATTGGAACAGGGTTGTCATAAAAGCCAGGAAGAGATCAATTGCACATCTCTAGTTTTCAAAGATCAAAGTCATGACATGTCTTTATACAACAACTCCCTATCTGTAGATGTGAAGTTCCATCATGCTGGCACAGCGCTTGCTTGCCCCCTGAACGCTCCTTTCCATCATTAATCATGTCAGTTATTACGGATAGGCTGTGGCCACTGTCTGTAAGTCTTCCCTAAAGGCTGGTTATTTTGTCACATTTAAATTGTATTTATCCTTTGCTTTATGTCACTTGGATGCTGTGTCTTGGGCCCAGTTAGGGTCTCCCATCCCCTAAGAAATGCTTCATCCCACCCTCAAATCCCCAAAGTGCCTAAGAGTGAAGACCCCCCGGGGACAGTGACTTCAGTGACTGGGGGACTCTGGCCTATATCATTCCATTAATCTTAGTCCACTCGTAGATGTCTTGTTCGCACACTATGTCGGAGTTGATGAGGAGGTATCTGTCACCCACACAGAAATGTTTCTGACAGGCGGCACATTTGAAACATTCCAGGTGATATACTTTGTCTTTCACTCGCATGGTCATTTCATAGGCGCGGATCCGCTTGTCACAGGAGGCGCAGAGACCATCTTGGCCAAAAAGCCTGAGGGGAAAAAAGAAAGAAAAGCTAAGAAGACACAGGCAGAGGCGACACTGGAAGAAAAGGTTTGAGAAGTAGGCGGCAATTCCAAGATGTCAGGAAGCAAGGAAGAGTTGGGTCCAGACAGAAAGACTCGGTAGAGTCTTTCCTGGAAGGAAGACGGTACTCTGGGATGAAACAGTAATGTGGCATTTGTGTTTGCATAACGCATCCCTTTTCTGCGCTCTCTCCCTGCCTGTAGCATCTCTCTCCACACCTCCAGGCTGCTCCGGGGCCCTCTTCTGCGGAAAAGACTCTCAGCTGAAGTGATCTGAGTTTCGAGCTTAGTCATGTATCGAGTGTCCCTCACCCTCTCAGGGAACTTTCATTTTAGAAGAGGAGCTAAAGTAAACCCCTGGGGGGGTCCCTTTGAGAGGGAACTGACCAGGAATGCAATGAAATGGGCATCTTTCTGAGACTCCCAATTCTATCATGTCAACAGCCACTAGTTCCACCCATGGGAAGGTTGGTCTTGAATTCCTCTATAAGCTACAAAGGCCATCTCCAGATGACTGTTCGTTGGGGCCCCAGCCTCTGCGAGACAAAAACACGTGGGGCAGTTAATTATGCCTCAGAGGTCTGGAGGACAAACCGTATCTCTCCACATTGAAGAGAAGATCTTAATTCAAGGTCCTCGCTGTCCCATTGGCATGAATCTTTGGAAAAACTTCTCTTTTGACACTGAAAGCAAGACTCTCCCAGATCTCAGTAGATGAGTCAATGAGTATTTCAGTAGACCCATCATTGACTATTTCAAGCAATATTAAATGTCAACGTGGGAGGTGGAACACGGTGGAGCCTAGTCCAGTGGTTCTCAAAGGTGCATCACCAGGGAACTTGTTAGCAATGTAAACTCTCAGGCCCTCCTGATTGAGACACTTTGGGGGTGAGGGGAGGCCCAGCATTCTGTGTGTTAACAAGTACTTCCAGGGTGAAGTTTGAAAACCAGCCTATAAGATTGGAATAACACAAGTATTGGAATCAGAAGACCCAGATTCGGTCCCAAACTAGCCCTGAATGCCTGAGTGACTCTAGAGAGAACTCTGATTCCTCTGAGCTTGTGAAATGGCAGTGAGCATAGCATTTACGTCACTCGGCTGTTAGAAGGATCAAATGGAGCATGTCAAAGCACCAACAGTCAAGGGCTAAGCCAATGCAGGTTGTGTTTTAACATATCTTAGGTGTTCCCAACTGTGCCAGTCTTGCTACAGGAAGTCATTTCCACACAGGCCTGCTAACATGGCATGTTAGCAGGTCTTTTCCACGTAAAACCTTTAGGACAGTTTTAGGTAAATGCTTGTTTTCATTAGCAGAGAATCAATTGGTTCATTTTGAGAGGTTGTAAGGCAAAAACGGCAGTTGACAAATTTCAAAACATTTGGGCAAAATTAATGGAATCAAGAAGACGTGGTCTGTGGGTGGAGAGCTCCTTGTTACAGCCAGCGCCAGCTCATTTCCCTCTGAATCCTGCTTTCCATTTGAAGAGCTCTGAGTGTTTTCAAGGCACCACCTGGGAGCAAACTCATTACTAGGGGAGAACATTTTATCCCAAAGTAGCAGATGGTGGAGCTGTAGGAAACTGCCACCTTGGAGGTCACAGAGTGGAAAGACAGTTCTGGTTTCCTGCCTGTTCAGTAAGTTGGGTTTGGGCCTGAGCAAGGATAAACGACTCACAAAACAGTGTACGTGGAATGAAGCCAACTGCCTGCGGTGTGTGACCCTTAAGGAAGGACAGCATTTATTAAAGGGTAGTTGGGGGTAAATTAGAATACACATCAGGCAGTTAATGAAGGGAAGGATGAAGGAGTAATATTTGGGAGACAAGTTCAGGTCCTAGCATCACCTCTAACTAGCCAGGTGCCCCAGAGCAAATGACATCCTCTCTCCTGGCTTCTGTGTCTTAAGCTGGAAAGCAAGGAAACTGAAAGGGAAGGCCTCTGCAGCCCACCTCCAGCTCTGGTATTCTGAGATTCTACTAATAGTAAAAATACAGCAGGACTTGACATCTAACTTGAGCATTCACCTCTGGCACCAAGAATCCATGCCTTAGGCTGAATATCCCAGAAGCAGAGCCTGAGGTGAGAATTTGAGGATGTGTTCTCAGGGGGAACTAGTTAGGTGGCAAAGGAAGCTGGACAGAAGGCGAGGAAGGCAAGCAAAACTGCATCTCAGACAGAGGCCCTCCGGTGGGGAAGCTTTGGCCTGACCCACTGGGGGATCTGGGGTATAAGTTATTATGTCTCCAGGTCGCCCTGGTTGCAGGCAAGATTGCCCAGCTTTGGTGCTCCAGGGATGACGATCATTGGTTAAGATGTACTGGGTGTCTGTGGGGAGTGGGTGTGCTTTTGGCTCTAACAGGTGCTAGCTGTTAACAGTAAAACCATTGGGGGTGAAGGGGGGTGGTACACTGAACACAAAACTTGGTAAGAAGGGATCTGAGGATCTGAGGGGAGCTGAGCCAGCACTGACATGAACAGCTACTGTTAAGTTCCCAACAACACACACAGCACAGGGTTTAGATTCTGTGTGTGCGTGTGTGTGTGTGTGTGTGTGTGTGTGTGTGTGTGGTGGTGTCTCATGAATATTTGAGGCTAAATGTCTGAAAAGGACTGTAACAGGCGAGTCAGCCATTGGAAATCCTCAGGAGAAGTTATCCCAGGAGCAAGAAGGACTGAATCCCATCACAGGACCCATTTAGTCACTCCTCCACTGGCCTTTTTAAGACACTGCCAGATATGTTACAAATGCATGTAAACAAGTCCAAGGCTAAAGGACCATCGCTGAAGCAAAAAAAAGAAAAAAAAAGACTTTTCTCCTCCGTCAAGAGATGTCACATCTTAGGCTTTCCTCCTGCCCGTTTTAATAACAATAATGTAAATATTAAAGGATGGCTGGAACCGCCTGCACTAACACAGAGTTAATTAACATGTTGCCTAGGAATGTAGCGGGGAGAAGAATTATTTCATGTCACCAAGACACAAGCTAATTAACATTGGATTCTCCCAGACTATTCCTTTCTCTCTTTTTAAAAATGGAAAAGATGAACAAGACCAGACAGCACCGGGTTTATTCTTGAATGTTATATAAAACCGTAGAAATAGGGAGAAGCCTGGGCTCTTCTGACCTTACTCTATCTGCACTTCATTTAATAAGATTCAAATGATTTGACAGGGATGTAGTCAGGGGGCCCAATGGGAATCATTTGCCAGTCTGCTTTCTGCACTGACTTGGCAAACCGGTAGTGAGCAAAATCAGGTCTCTCTTCATCCTGGCTCTATTTTCTGGTAACTTAAAATAAATTGACCAAATTATAATCATGATTTCTCTGAACCACCAAATTTACAAGGAGTTTATCAGGGAATTTACAAAAAAAGCCTATTCTATCAGTCTCCTGGTAAACAGATCAGCTTCCTTTGCTGTGGAATGGCCTGCAGGTTTTTTGTTTTGTTTTGTTTTGTTTTTAATGCAAAATGCTCTGCGGGCAGGTTGGGGATTGGGGAAGAAGAGTTGGACTGGCAGCCAAGGGCACTGGAGTCTAAACAAGTGGGGTCCTTCGTGGGGTTGGGAGGTCCTAACGTATTAGGGCTGCATGCTCCACAGACTCTCTGCCACAGGAAGATGGCAAAAAAACTGACAGCTACACAGTTGAGCAGATCTGACAGTAGAGGGCACAGAGTTACCTCCACAGCAGCTAATATGAAACTGGAAACGCTAGAACATTCCGGGCAAAGGAACTCATTGAGTGACGGAAAATTCACATGGCTAGTAGTATGACCTGGGGCATCAGAGATGTCCACGGCACTTGTGTCACTGGTGTTGCAGAATTCCTATTTGCCCTTCCATTCTTCCATCTCTGTTTTCCTTAGACAGGAAAAGACTTAATGATCATATCAGGAGGGTTAGTTGCAAGAGCAGCTACGATCTATTTGATACTTGTGCACCAAACCAAGCACTTTACATGTATTACCCCATCGAATCTTCACTTCCTCCTTGGAAGTACATATTATTATTATCCCCATTTTATAGATGAGGAAACCAAGGTTTAGGAAAGTTAAGTAACTTGCCCCAGGTCACAGAGCTAGAAAGCAATGGTGCTGGGGCTCAAACCTACAACTGACTTCAGGGCCTTCCTACGCTCACAGTCAAATTCTGGGAGGAACATGCCTTCTATTTTTAAATTTCTCATCACATATATTCAGGTCACACAAAAGAATATTTATAACCTGTAGCTATGCTTTGAAGCATCAAATGCGCTCCTAAGAACCCATCCCCAAACTTATAAAGGATTCTGAGTTTTGTGTGTATCATTCTCTTGCCTTTAAAACATTAGTATTCGACCCCATAGGAATGTATCCCTGAGAACATGCTTCTCAAACAGGAAGAAATGCCAACTGCTTCTCTGCATGGGGCAGCGGAGACTCAGCCTCTGCAGCCTGCCCTCATTCTGGCACATAGCAGGAGCAGGAGGAGATCGACCCCGACTCAGGTGTTTGTGGGCGCCCAGCCTTCCTGCTTCTGAGGGCCCCAAGGAGGGTGACCAGGAGGATACCTGAGATAGTCTCTCCGGCAGAGTTTCCGGCCCAGCTTGTAGTAGAGGCGCCGCCCCACCTCGCCCAGCCGGCACCCGCAGAGGTCACAGCTGAGGCAGTCCTCGTGCCAGTACTGGTCGATGGCCTTCAGGAAGTAGCGGTCCCCGATGTTCTGCTGGCAGCCTCCGCATGTCAGCAGGGATGGGGGGATCTGCAGCACTTCATCCACGGGCTCCCTGGAAAGAAGGCCGAGCATTAGGGACAACCTCATTCTGGTGAGATAAGCACTGGGGGTCAGGAGTCCTTGTGGGCCAAACAGGGACTCTCACTCAGTTGCCTGTCGGTGACATAAGGAGAAAGGACGGGACAACTACAGAGAGGCCCTGCCAGCCTGGGATTTGGACAGGAGCGAGCTAGATCTTACATCCTTGGTCCTATAAGAAGTAAATGCAGGGCTCCAAGAGGCACCCGAAGCAACTATAGGTGGCACTGCCCCTGTACCCACAGCCCAACACCCTTCTCCGCGTCTCTGGTCTCCCTTCTCTTCCCACTCTCCCCTTCTCTCTCCTTCTCTTTCTCCACATTTCTCCTTTTCCCTCCTCCCATACCCAGGACCCAGGGCAGTGCCGAACCCCAGAGGAGGCACGGGACTAAAAAACTGTTGCTTGCTGCCGGGACAGCTGACTATCTAGAGAGCTAAAAATCTGCAAATTCCCTTTTGATCCTACCTTCCATCCTACCTCAAGCCCTTCCCAACTGCACAAAAGCAGAGGTGAAAAAGAAAGAAGAAAGTAACCCCAAATTATTTTAGGTTGCTTTCTCTTTCCAAACTGAAAATTCCACCAAGATATAAAAGGGTTTTTTTCACAGAAATTCCTCATCCCTTCCTTCTTACCAAATGAATCCTTGGAGAAAGGTCCCAGGTGTTAAGCCCATTGCTAAACGTATAAAGGACATCAAATAGACATTTCTGCATGTGAAATTTTTTACAACAGCAAAACTGATTTGGAGAAAGTTGATTTAGGAAAGACAATGGGGAGAAGTCAATGGTTATTTTCAAGAGAGGGGAAGGCAATTAGACTCTGAGGTCTCCATCCAGGCAGTTGTTACTGTGAGCCTACGATGGGTTATTTCGTTCAAATCATACAGCATCTCCAGTTCACTTTGCTTAATTGGAATCTGAATACCTTCGTTTTATGTTTTAAAATAAATGACTTTATTTGCCAAAAGAAAATAAAGGGAGTGGAAGAAATGATTATAGCACCAATGGGACACAGGAAAAACCTAATACCTGTTGATTTATAATAATTGACAAATGCTCTTTTGAACCTTACTCAAACACAAGTCTATTTTTAAAAAATCTATTATGTTTTAAAAAATGGACCTGCTTCCAACTGTGAAATTCCCAAAGGGAGTTTCCCCCTGGGTACCTTGAGGGTATAAATCTGTGTCTCCTATTTCTAGCTGTCACTAATTTACCAGGTGACCTTGTGTCCTGATTGGCCTGTGCCCACAGAGCTCAGCACCCATTACACTTAGGGACAGGAAGCTCAGGTAATCAGTGTTGATGACACACTCTGACAGCTTCAGATGACTTTGTAAAGTGCACACCTCCTGACTCTTTAGGAATCCGAAAACCAAGCCCACATTTTGTAGATTGAATATAAGCGTCTTTCATGAGATTATGTCCTTTTAGAACAAGGAAATGTAAAAACCCAAGCCAGTTTTCTTTTAAAAACTCAAGACTTTAAAAGAGTTTCAAGAGTTCTCTGAAGCCTGACTTGGTTTCCTTCACCCCCCACAGGTTAGACATAAGGACTTCCAGTCTCTTTTCTGAAAAATAATATACCCAGCATTTTCATGCACATCAACGCAGAATTGCATCTCTTCTCTTTCTACAGTTCCTGGTCTTACTTGGGGCTTTCAAAAACACTGAGGGAACTTTAACACCGCTGGATGCCCTGATGCTGATGGTGCCAACCAACTGTGAAAGAGGAAAATTTGCACTTAGCTGGTGCCAAACTGCCAGGAATTAAAATGAACTGCTCTTGTTATTTACAGGGAGATGCTGGGGGCCATGACTGTGAGGTAGAGGAAATCTCCATGATCAAGAATTCTGGCTGTCTTTCTGCCTAAACATTTCATTTGCAAATGCCTAGGCAAGTTTTTATCTGTAATTTGGAGATGCTGATCGCACCAACCCAAATTGGCTTTGAGTGAGGACACAATGAAGCATCTGGTAGGATAGTGTTCCATGGCAGAGAAGTTAAGCGAAAGCTATTGTGATGGCCTGAGACAGGAAAGAACAGGTTAAGATATTGGCTCTACCTGTCTTTCTGTAATTAACGATAATATCACATTATCTTTGGTGGATGTTCCAAGCCAATAACAGAGTGGGATTCACCCTCAAATTAATATTTTATATTCTCCTAGAGCCTACACATTATACCTGAGATACATGTCAGCTTAGATTTCTGGGATAATTTCTCGACAATTTCTGAGTGAGGGGAAAAAATGTGCTGCAGTAATTCTTAAAACTACCTTCCATTAGCACCTGCCTTCACTGGGCAAATAGTGACACATAGGATGGAATAGATGAGCTCCCTTCAGTGTGTGCCTGTTGTGCTATGAGGTTAGGATGTTTCATTTTTCTAATATTAGTGAAAAAGCACAAACTTTGAAAAGAGCAAACTTCCTTTAGGGCACCGAAACCTCCAGATTTATCTTCTAATAAAAAGATTAGTGACTAAATTCTGCTGGTTGAAAAGGCATTAGGCACCAATTCCTCCAATTCACTTACTGTATCACTGTGGTCTTGCCCAGGCTCTCAAAACTCAAGAGCTAAGTTGTAATTCTAGGTTTGTAAAAAAAAAAAAAAAAAAAAAAAAAAAAGTGAGAAAACCACCCTGTAAAACCAATGTCTGTGCATATATATATAATTTTTCTCCTGAGAACTTAAGGAAGCTGGGTTTTGTTAGAACAAACCTAGCTCCTTATAGAACTGGTGTCTGAACCTTCAAGATTGAAGAGTGATGTTTATATTCTCTTTGGATCATGGTACTTCCTGTGTTTTATGAGAACGCGCTGAGCTTTTATGCTGGTAACTGAGGGTAAAACCCAGGTATATAAACACCACAGAAGGCTGAAACTGGAGTGGGGGCTGGGGGGGGGGAGAACTTCAATCAGGAAAGCACAATTCTTTTAAAGCAGGAAAAGAAAAGAAAACAAAACAAAACAAATGCCTCTTAAAAGCACAAATGGACAAGTCATTAACCAGCTCCTTTGGTCTGTGTAACAAATCCCTTCAAAGGATTAGATGGGGGACTTCAAAGGAATAAAATTTCTCAAAACCAGACAGCTAATGAATCTTAAAAGGGCATTTGTGCTGACGGGAAAATATCTTAAACAACCCTTTCTCCCCCTGTTAACACCAAGGAATGAGCTGGAGGTAGATAGGTTGGGAACTTCAAACCAGTAAGAGGCTCAGGAAACAAATGCGGCAAGAGGTCATTAGAGCTCTGGCTCCCTGACTCCTTGTAGACTGTGATAAAAGCGGTAAGACTCGGCTCCCCAGAAAAATTCACCTATACACAAAATGTGCACTAACTTTCGAGGTTTCCAAGGACCCCATCGGTGGACTCCGAGGGGAGGGAGGACATGCACGCAGATTAACTCCGGATTTAGCTGCTGTAAAGTCTCTGCAGGCCAAAGCGAGCTGCGAGGTTGACGCTCGCAGCCCTCATCCGCCCGTCTTTGACTGTGCTGGCAGCTGCTCAACCAGCGGGCCGGGAAGGGGGCCGTTGGGGACTCAGGGTGACTCCACTTGGAATGTCCCCCTGTCCAGGACCAGATGGACAAAGAGAAAGGGGACTGAGAACAAGCTTCGTGGGGAAAAAGGAGAAGAATCAAGCCCTGAACACTCTCGGGACCGCACCTACGCGCCTCCGAGCTCCCCCCTGTGCCTGCTCCCCTGTAAACTTTCTGGCCCGCGGCGGCTTTAGGGAGTGTTCCAGGTAGCCCAGAGGGGTCCACAGAGGCGCCGGGCTGACCTCCTCTCCCTGCCGCCTGCCGCCCAGCCACTCTCCCAGTGCCCCTGGAGTCACCCGCAAGCCAGGGGGAGCCCCGCGCAAGGCGGAGTGAGCCAAGGGCACGCTGCGGGCGCGCACCTGGAGCCCGCTAGCTGGCCGCCGGCGCCACCCTGCCGCCCCGGGGCGCGAGGCCGTGGACGCGGTGGGTGGCAGGGGCAGGAGCGCCTCACTTACTCAGACGGGTCCAAGCTCTTCCTCTCGATGGCCGAGGACATTGGGGAGGGAGGTGGCGTGCCAGGCGGCGGGGGCGCTCCCTTTGTGGCGCGGGGCTGGCCGGCTGCCGGGGCTCGGACCCCCTCCGGTGCTCGGGCGCCGCCGCCGCCGCTCTTGCGCCTCCTCTTGCTCCGGCGCTCTGGCGGCGAGCTCGCCCCTCCGCGCTCAAGGACAGTCACCGCGCTCCCTTCAAACGCCAAAGAGAGAGAGCGAATCACCGAGCTGCCGGCGCGCCGCGGCCGAGGCGGGGACCCGGGCGCGCAGCCTGGCCCGGGGCGGCTGCAGCAGCAGCAGCTGCTGCTGCTCAGGACTTAACCTTCCATCCCGGTCCCGCCGCCGCCACCCGGTCCAGCTCGGCTCGGCTCGGCTCGCGCGCTGTCCCCGGCTACGCGCCGCCCGCGGGGATGGAGCGCTTCCGCCCGGCCGCCCCTCGCCCCTCGCACCTTCGGCCCGGGTCGCGGCGCGCAGCTCGCCGCAGAGGGCAAGGAGAGGGCGGCGGCCCGGGGGCGGGGAGGGGACCTTGCCGCTCTCCCCCGGCTCCCTCCTCTCTCGGGAAGGTCTATTTTCGCTCAGCTTCCCTCTGTCTCTGGTTTCATTTCCTTTTTCCTGATCACGATTCAAATACAATAGAAGGAAATCACATTTAAAGAGACAGCTGCCCGGCCCCCCCCCTCCCTTTTTTCTTCCTTTTTTTTTTTTTTTTTAAACGGGGCTCCTGGGGATTTGCAATACAAACAGTAGCAGCAGCAGGACAGACTTGGCTTCTTAAAGGGGCCCGCGTCGGGGACGGGGAGAGTCGCTCAGTGAACACCTCTCCGTGGAGAGGCGGCTGGGTTGCCTCTAAATCATTCTCAGGGCTTCCCCTCTTCGGCGTTTCCCTTTTGGCTAACTAAGACTGAAAGTAACAAGCGGGCCGCTCAGGAAAGAGAAAAGACAAGAATGTGAAATAAGCACATACAGAAATGCAAGCGTTCCGAATGGCTTTCGCGCGCGTCCGGGGTTCGAGGTCCCAGGTCCGCCGACGCGGTGCGCGGGGATGCCCGGGACAGCGCGGCTCTGCTGGCTGCGGGCTTGTGACTGCGTGCGCGCTCTAGACAGGCGGCTGGAACTGTGCGAGCAGGGACCACACGGGCTGGGTACGCCAGAGCAGTGTCAGGGCAGCTAATCCCGGAGGGAGGGTGGTTGGGAGGGACCAAGCTGTTCTGAGTCTCCTTTCCATCTGCTGGCAGCAGAATTCCCTCCCTCAGCACCTTTTAAAAATCGGACTCCTGCGGTTAAACCGGCCCCTTGTAAAGTGCCAGTAATACTCTGCACAGAGAAAGTGCCTTTCCAATGATCAAGAGCAATGATCAAGAGACTATTTTGCCTTGGGTCAGGGAAAGGGAAAGAAGCCAGACTTGATTTTGGAGTTCAGGTTTCCCCTCCAACCTCAGGGGGGAAATTCTAGGGAAGAGGCAGAAATGCAGAAGGGGAGAAGATGAGGCTGATAGTCTGCTCTCTGTTAGAGAAAAACTTTGGGTCTCTTGGGCCTCATCAGAGTTCCCTGAAAATGATCACATTCAGAAATTATTATTAAATGCCTATTTGTATGTGACACCAGTCACAAATCTTGTAAAGAGGAAACTACCAAGCACTTTCAGAATCCATAGTTTTTTTTTATGAACCGCCTGGACCATGGTGATAGACGTTTTATTCCCATTTTAAAGATGGCACTGAAGGGCCTGAAAGGTGGTTTAAGTCAAAGGTGAATCCCTGGACGCTTAATTGTCCTTGTTCAGAGCCAAATTCTCACCGACTTTTCACAAGTATAACCAGAATTTACTATTGTCTGGATGTTCTTGTCATTTTCTTGCCTCTATGTCCCAAACTTGGGTTCCTAATGGGTATAACTAAAATCTCTCCCCCCCCCCCCGTGTGTGTGTGTGTGTGTGTGTGTGTGTGTGTGTGTGTGTGTGTGTTCAAAGCAAGCCTTAAGATCAGCTTTGGGTACAAGTCAAAGACTTCAGTATAAAAAAGACATTCCCCTGACCAGACTCTTGTTTTTCTTTTTATTTTAATCTTCTTTGTTTTATAGACCCTTGTTTTTAATTAAAAAAGAAAACCCCTAGAATTTTTAGGCAAGCCTAAATTATGTGATACACATGTAACCTACCACTCTACAATCAGAAATTAAAATAAACATATGGGTTGTGATTGGCAGTTTACCTCCTTACAACAAGTCCGTGTGATGCTTAAATGCCAGGACTTTGGAATTGGACTGCCTGGGTTTGATTTAAGCTCTTACTTAACAGCTAGTGTGGCCTAGGAACATGACTTAATCTGAGGAGGCAGTTATTGGGTTGTGACTCTGGAGTCAGACTGCCTGCCTGCCAATCCACCATTTCCCACATGTGTGAACCTGGGCTAACAGCAGGAATTGAAACTCTCATTTTCCTCATCTGTAAAATGGGGATGCCAGACCCATTGTATCAGCTGTTGTGAGGATTAAATAAGTGAATGCATGCAAAGTGTGGCACATAGACTTTGTGGGGTGGGGTTAATAATAGATATGAGATTTAATGCATGGAAAGCACTTGACATATAACTGGCAGCTGCTATGTTATAGCAAAAGGCATCATTGGGAGATTTTTAAAAGAGCGTGAATCCAGAAATTCCACATACGGTTATTTATCTGAAGAAAACAAAAACACTAAGTCAAAAAGATATATGCACCCCATGTTCATTGCAGCCTTATTTACAATAGCCAAGATATGGAAACAATTTAAGTGCCCATCAATGGATGAATGGATAAAGAAAGTGTTACACATATATACAATAGAATATTAGTCAGCCAGTAAAAAGAATAAAATCTTGTCATTTGTGATAATATACATGGACTTAGAAGGCATTATGCTAAGTGAAATAAGTCAGACAGAGGAAGACAAATACCATACAATTTCACTTATATGGAATCTTAAAGACAAAAACAAAACAAAACAAAAAAGTCATAGATACAGAGAACAGACTGGTGGTTGACAGTGTGTGTATGTGTGTGTGTGTGGGGGGGGCGGAGAGCAAAATGGGTGAAGGGGGTCAAAAGGCACCAACTTCCAGTTATAAAACAAATAAGTCCTGCATATGTAATGTACAGTCTACACAGACTATACAAACTATAGTTAATAATACTATATTGCATATTTGGAAGTTGCTAAAAGAGTAGATCTTTTTTTTTTTTTTTAACTGTTTAAAAATTTATTTTTAGTGTGTTTTTCCAGGACCCATCAGCTCCAAGTCAAGTAGTTGTTTCAATCTAGTTGTGGAGGGCGCAGCTCACAGTGGCCCATATGGGGATTGAACAGGCAATCTTGTTAAGAGCACCGCTCTCTAATCAACTGAGCTAACCAGCCGCCCCTAAGAGAGTAGATCTTAAAAGTCCTCATCATAAGAAAATAAATTGTACTATGTATAGTGACAGATGTTAACTAAGTCTAGTTATTGTGGTGATCATTTCACAATATATAAAAATACTGAATCTTTGTATTTTACACCTGAAACTAATATAATGTTGTACGTCAATTATACCTCATAAATAAATAAGTAAACAAACAAACAAAGCAAGCTTGAAATTAAATGTCAAGGTGAAATGGGGGTTTCAGATAAGAATTTCCCACCCAAATTACAAAATGACTCCGTTTTTAAACAGCAAACAGAACAGGGTCCCTTTACCTTACCGCCTATTACTGCTCAACAAAACATATAAGCATTTTCCATCTTAATGTTCATTATCTTGGTGACTAGATGATATGCTTGCATCTCTTTACTTTGATTAAATCTGATAAGTTACTACTTTCTTGCTACAGTTTTGTATGGGCCTCAAGTTAGTTGTTAAAATAAATATATCCTTGGGTTCCAGGAGGTAACCATTGAACGGCCGATTCTGGCGCATAAAGTTTCCTTTTAATAATATGCTTCTGTTTTGACCCAAGTGTAAAGAAAGAGTGATTACTGCCTATGACTTTGGGTTAGTTTCTTATCTTTCACAACTCTTTGGGGAGAACTTCCTTAGAGAAGTGAATATTTGAAATGGTATCTTTAGATTTCAATTTCACACACAGTGGTTGGAAGAAATAACTGCCTACCGGTGGGATTTCATTTCTATTCAATGGGCAATTAAATTGCTCAAATTTAAGTTTAACATTTAGAATCAAGTCTGAAAATGTGTTTTTATTATGAATATTTTAAAGCAATCATGACCTTATTGTCTCTTTCCATAACAACCTTATACCTTACGCAGAAGAGGGACTCAGTAGCTATGAGGTGATTTAAACATGTAAAATGGTTTTTGAGAGTTGGGGAAATCTGTGCTTGATTCTTACCCAGTGGGATTGTAATTTAATTCTTTCTTCCCTTCCTTCACTCCTCTTAAATCTTAAATACCCTAAAATTTAGAAAATTTCCAAGTTTTCCTTCCTGAATGTGAATGTCAGAGGAAGACTGAATCAGTCTGTATGATGAATCTGAGCCCAGGTGGATTACTTCTTTCCTGTTGGCATTTTCTATTCTTTTGGCTTATTACATTTACAATTGTTTTCTAGGGAAGAGCAGTTTCAAGTGACTAAGGCTACATTTCTGTGCTAAAATGGACTTCTAATAGAAATGAAAATGCAAATGTCATTGGGAAAATGCCAAGAACGACAATTTACTTCTTTCATTTATTTTCCAACCATTAGAAGCCAAGTTGCACGATACGCCTGTTAGTTGTGACATTCACATATAAGAACAAAAATAAAGATTTGTTTTGATATGGCTTCAGTTCTCGTGAAAATTTCTTAAACTACTCAATTGTCACAGGGACCTGGCTCCCAAACTTATTTCAGAACATTTCATGGCTGGTTGATGGATATGTTTTCACAGAATGTTCGACCTGTTAGTAACCTTACTGATAAAAAAAAAAAAAGTCAGGTTTCTTATACTGTAGAAAAGAGCCCCCCCCAAAATATATATATATAATCCACATCAACTGAATTTAGGAGAATGAGCATAGCTGTCAGACATACATAGCTCAGCTGTTTACTAGCTGTGTGATTTGGGGGAAGTTACTACATCTCTCTGAACTTCAGTTTCTCTATCTGTCAAGTGAAGGCAATTGTTACGCTCACTAGGGGCAGGAATAAGATGAGGCCCCTGGGATGCTGGCTTACCTTACAGGAATTTTGAGAGGATTCAATAGGACAACATGTGTAAAAATGCTTTGCACAGTGACGGTGCATAGTAAATGCTCAGAAATGATAGCTTTGTTATTACCCCATCTTTCAGAAGTGATCACCACTGGATCAGGAAACAACAATCTCTCAGCTAGTCAGGACATCCGCCAAAGAATGCTGAGACTGAGGTGCTGTACAAAGAGCTGCAGTGTGCGTGACATCAGCTGGGGATCCCACATGTTTCGACCAGAAATGCAGGATTGTGCCCATTTAGGTCCTTGGTTGGCTGCTGACAGCTTCATTGCTTCCCTTACTACATTGCCTGCTTCTGCCACATCCCTGATTTTATTCATCTGATTTTCCCTCTTCCAACAACTCCTAAATCACCATTTACAACGAAGACAAGAGGCAAAATCAGGTGCTGAAGTAACTGACACAAATGTCACAATTCTACAGCAAAGTCATAGCAGAGTTAAGCTCATAGCATGTCCTAGTGGAAGGGACCTCAGAAACGGGATTTTCCAGCTTGCCCCTTGGGGCTCTAAAGCGCCTTCCTACCATGTTTCCCCGAAAATAAGACCTAGCTGGACCATCAGCTCTAATGCATCTTTTGGAGCAAAAATTAATGTAAGACCCGGTCGTATTTTACTATAATATAAGTCCGGGTCTTATCTAACATAATATAACATAAGACCTGGTCTTATATTAATTTTTGCTCCAAAAGATGCATTAGAGCTGATGGTCCAGCTAGGTCTTATTTTCGAGGAAACACGGTAGTAGGCTTCACCTGCCTCTGCTCCAATGACAGCAGCTCTGTATTTATTGACCTTGGACATGTCGCTCAACCTTTCTGGACTTCAGCTTCTGCATCTTGTAAAGTAGGCATATTCAAAGTACCTATGTCAGGGAGCTGTTAAAAAGATTCTCTGAAATGAAACATAAAAGGTGCTTAGAAAGGAGACTGGCCCATAGTAAGCTTCTGTGGAAGAGTAGTTCAGCTTTAAAATATTTGAACACCCATTGATAATTCACACCCACTTTGATGGACAAGGCAAATGAGACATAGAGTCAACAGCTCCCTCTTCCATTTCTGCCACCATCAAACCCTCCCTCATCTCTCCCTTAGGTACTGGACCTTGAACTTATTTGCTTCTCCAAGTTCAAGGGAAAGTCAGAGCTGGCTAAGCCGACTCACTGAGCTGTCTTTGTGTTCTTTGTTCATGCAAACCATCTCTTCTTTTTAGCTACTCAGAGGGAGCCCCACCTGAGTGCCTGGGACCCTGGAACAGCACATTCGAAATCCAAACTCCTTCCTGTGTTCTAGAAGGCCTCATACAATCTGGCCCCTACAACTACTCTTCTCCATCACAACTCCGTCACTCTCTCTGCTTGAACCGCACTGGCCTATTTTCTATTTCTGAAAACAAACCAAGACGATTCTTGTTGGGTGGGGGTGTAGGTGTGGGGGGGTTTGTACTCGCTCTTTCCTGTGCCTGAGATACTCTTCCTCTAGGTCATCCTATGGCTCCCACGTACTTCATTCAGTTCTCTGTTCAAATGTTTTATCCTCATAAGAACCTTTAGAAATCCCATCCTGCTTTATTTTCCTTCCTAGTACCGCCATTATTTCTGCTTTACTACACATGCATTTGTTGTTTATTTTTGGTGTTTTGTTTTGGCCTTTCTTCCTGGCTAGAATGTAAACTCCATGAACATAGAAATTCTTTATGACTTGTTCTCAGTTGCGTCTTTAGCACATAGAGTGTGTCTGGCATTCAGGAGGCCCTTGAGAAATAGTCATTGAATGAATAAATGTACAAATGGCAGCCCTGCTCCCCTTGGCCAAAGCATACCTGCACTGTGTTCTCTGGGTGAATGTTGTGAGGAACTTAAAGATCCCTTGTCTTTCATGAGCATCACTTTTGGGAGAGGATGAGGGACCGGATACCATTCAGATGTGAGCCCCAGAGTTTGGTTTGGGAAAAAGATTAGGCTCTTGACGTCTAGGAACATTGAGGTACAGGGGGTGTGAAGCAGCAGTGAGGTCACTCTTTGAAGCTTGATTCTCCACTGCAGGGTCCCCATGGCCACAAGGAGACATGGCTGCAGTGAACCAATGTGTAGAAAGTCCATCACAGAGGTAAAGACACAGGCTTTGGAGATAGGAAGGCTTATGCTTTAGCCCTGGCACTTTTAGCTACATGGTTTTAGGCATTCTTTGACGACTCCGAGCCTCAGTTTCATCACGTGTAAAGTGGAGATAATTATACCTTCATCACAGGGTTGTAGGAATAAAATGAGATCATGAATGTCAAGTGCTTAGCACAGTGCTCAATGGATGACAGTTATTATTAGAAATAATTAAGCAGAGAGCCTCAGAGGAGGATAGTCAACCAGGGCAGGCCTTTCTTGGCTGGACAGAGGTGGATACTAGAGTTCTGCCACAATGAGGGCTCAGCCCAAGCAGAGTGGGCTCAGCCTCCTTGCCTGGGGGCCTGTTGCCTGATCTTACCTGCTCTGATGACTCCCAGAGAAGGCGGGGGAAGTTTATACACACCTGGCCCCAGTCTCATGCTCAGGGAGGTGACATAAGAAGATGGAATTCCCAGCCTGTCCTGGCCACTGGCTCTTCAGTGTTGGGGGTCTCTGGTCTAAGACACTAGTCCAGGCATGCCTTCCATTGGAGGAAGGGGCCAGGCTGCCTCTGGGGAAGCTGTGTTTTCCAGCACTCGTGTCCCAGCCAAATGTACTGAGCTTGGCAGGGAAGGCGAGTCTGACCCTCCTAATGACACTTGTCTTCCTAAACTTCAAATCTCAGTGGGAAGGAGTCTTGTCTATGATGCTCCCTAGAAATACTCATCAGTCAGGGAGATACCGTTCAGCAAAACCAGGGAAAGAGCTGCGTGCTTTTCTCTGCTTCCCTTCAGCTGTCCTTCATTTACCGTGCTTCCCTGAAAATAAGACCTAACCAGCCCATCAGTTCTAATGCGTCTTTTGGAGGTAAAATTAATATAAGACCCGGTATTATATTATATTATATTATATTATATTATATTATATTATATTATATTATATTATATTATATTATTGTACTATATTATATCATACCCTGTCTTATATTAAAATAAGACCGGTCTTATATTAATTTTTGTTCCAAAAGATGCATTAGAGCTGATGGTCTGGCTAGGTCTTATTTTCGGGGAAACATGGTATCTTACTGCCAAAGCCAACCTATCTGGAATACTATTTTCTTCACTGTCACCACCCTGCTCAAGAATTTGCAATATCTCCCTATTGCCTGTAACAAATGGCTTAGCTTTTGGGACCTCAATGTTCTCATTTTTACAGAGGGACGAGGTGGACTGGAAGGTTAGAGCTGCAGCTCTATGTGTGATCCTGTCCTTCTGGCAGATCAAGACCAAATCCCCGTGCTCCCATTAACGGCGCCCTGCGATCCGGCCTACTATATCGATTCCAGTTTATATCCCACACTCCTAGAGCCTGAACCTTCCCATTCAGCCAGGCTGCTCCTCCTTGATCTCAAACACCCTGCATGTGCCCATTTCTATGCATTGTCTTATCCTGTTTTCAATATCTGGGATGTTTGCACTGTCTGTGTTTCAAAACTTTGGTACTAAATTAGTAGAGGCTTTGGAGATAAATAAACCTGGTTTCGAGTCTCTGCTTCACAACTTACTATCTGGGTAATTAATCTGAGGCAAATCTCTGTGCTTCAGTGCTTGCAATGATAAAATAGAGACAACGATAAATACAGGGATAGGAGGCATAACAGAGAAAATGTGTGCAGCAGGCAGAGCACAGTGTCTGGCACATAGTAAGTGCTCAGTAAATAGCAATCATTACTGCAGTTAGTAGTATAAAATCCTCCCTAGTCCTCTCTGCCTCTTCCAATTGTGTCAATCAACCTGGACCCAAATCAAGCCACACCTTTACCCTGAAGATTTTTCTGTTCCCTGAAGCTCACAGTGGCCAATCCCTTCCTGAGTTCTCATTGTGCTGGGCTCTAGGGCCTGGTTAGGTGCTCATTAGACTTTGCCTTGCATTGCAATGATTTCATACGTTTGTAGCATCTTGTCACCTCAAAAATGCCTTATGTTCTTGGAGAAGAGAGGCCATGGTATGCAATTCACTATCTCCAAGGGTACTGATATACATTTGGAGATACTCAATAATTCCTTTTGAGTTAAAGACTTCACATATCACATCCATGTTATTAATTTCCAAGTTCCTAGATTCACAATGACATTCATCAAGACCTGAGGGTCTTTATATTGGTGAGGAGGGTCTCTCCAGAATCAGTATTGACGATAGCCCCTGTACTGTCGGTCACAGACCTCTTAAAAGCCTGGTAACTAAAGCTACAAGATTCTTAGGAGAAAACATAGCAGGCAATTTATATGATACTGGATTCAGCAATGATTTTTTGACTATTACACCAAAAACACTGACAACAAAGTTAAAAATAGATAAATTGGATTACATCAGAGTTAAAAACTTTTGTACATCAGAGGACGCTATCAACAGAGTGAAAAGGCAACCCATGGAATGGGAGAAAATATTTGCAAACTATATAGCTGATAAGAGGTTAATATCCAGAATACATAAAGATCTCCTACAACTCAAAAACAACAAAATCTAACCAACCCAATTGAAAAACAGGCAAAGGACTTGAATAGACATTTCTCCAAAGGAGATATACAAATGGCCACTAAGCACATGGAAAGATGTTCAACAGCACTAATCATTAGAGAAATGCACATCAAAACCACAATGAGATACACCTTTACACTCATTAGGATGGCTATTATTAAAAACAAGCAAACAAACAAACAAAACACCAGAAAATAACAAGTGTTGGAGAAATTGGAACTTGTGCACTGCTAGTGGAAATGTAAAATGGAGCAGCTACTATGGAACACAGTATGTAGGTTCCCCAAAAATTAAAAATAGAATTACCATATGATCTAGAAATTCCACTTTTGGGTATATACCCAAAAGAATTGAAAGCAGGGACTGGAACAGATATTTGTATCTCTATGTTCATAGCAGCAAATTCACAATAGCCAAAAGGCGGAAGCAACCCAAATGTCCATCAACAGATGAATGGATTTTTAAAAAGCGGTATATGCATACAATGGAATATTATTCCACTTTTAAAAAGGAAAGAAATGCTGACACATGCTGCAAGATGGATGAACCTTAAAGACATTATACTAAGTGAAATAAACCAGTCACAAAAGGATTCCACTCACATGAGTTACCTAGAATAGTCAAATTCCTACAAACCGAAAGTAGAATGGTGGTGGCCAGAAGCTGGGGGAGGGCGGAAGAGTTATTGTTCAATGGGTACAGTGTTTTGGTTTGGGAGGGAAAAAATGTTCTGGAGCTAGGTGGCAATGATGGTTGCATAACAATGTGAATGTACTTAATGCCACTGAACCTGGGAATGGTTAAAATGGTAAATTTCATGTTATGTATGTTTTACCACCCCCCCACCCCCAAAAAAAGCCTGGTAAAAGTTAAATACCATTCCTTAGATGTACGTCCGTGCCAACATGCAGAATTTCACAACTTTCTCAGGTTCATCTATGGACCCATTTAACAACCCCAGTGTTATGGTGAAGCCAGTCCTGTGAGCTCTGAGACATTCTTCAGGTACCCCAACAGCAATCCTTGCCAACGTAGGCCTTTGTGAGCTGCTGGTCCCTGACTTCCGGATGACCTTTGCAGGAGCTCACTTGGCTCCAAGGATGGGGAAAAGGATGCAGTTTGTTATTGTGTAAAGCCACATCCTTAAAGGAACTCAATGTTCTTATAGATAGCTATCTGCCCTCTCCTCTGAGAATCCATGAGTTAGAGTATAGCATGCACAGGCTCCATTTTGGGTGGTGGTGGTGGTGGTGGTGGTGGTGCTGGTGGTGGTGGTGTGTATTGTAAGTAGAGCATCTTTAATATCCTTTCAGGCCACTGAGCCTTTCTAAAGGTCCCAGGGTCAGCTCAGCTCCTCTCACGCTTTCAGCCTACCATGCTTTCCATCATCTTGCAGAAGGCTGCCTGGGGTCGTATCTTGCAAAGGAAGAGCTATTAAAAAAATATTCCATTTGTATTTCCTGCGTGGCCCTCCATCTGGAAATATCTCTTATCTGGCAACTTTTGCAGAGCGAACTGAATTTTGAAGGAAGTCCTGGCAGGTTTATGCTGGCTTCTTTATCATTTCAAGAAGTCATTTCCATCCTAACCTTCACGAGGGTCGAGTAATCGTGACTTGGTATCGGAAACTAGACTGGCATGGAATGGCAGCCAGTCCTTAGGGCCCCAAGGTATCCTTTTCATCCTGAAAACACCCACTTGGAGGGCAAGAGCGAAAGCTAGCAGAGTATTAAACACATTCTCTCAGCTCAAATATTACTTCTTCACAGAAGTGCCCCAGCCCCTTGTGACTAGATTAGGACCCACCATTGGGGTCCTCCCAGTTGGGGTCACAATTTATAATTCCACATTTTGGGATTATTAAGCACCATCTGGCTTCTCCAAAGACTGCAAGGTCCTTCAGCTCAGAATTTAATCCAAGAGCCTTGCCGAGTATCTAGCCCGTAGTAAGTACCTAATAAACATTTGCTGAAGGAATGAATGAATGAAATGCATCTTACCTGCCTCTCCACCAGTTACTTCAAGTCCAGGTTGGAAAATATCTTCTTTTCAGCACTGTTGTTACTGAAAGAAAATGAGAGGAACTCTCTGGTACGAGCTAGAAGTAGAATGGAGAGAGAAAGGGGGGAAAAGTTCTTTATCTTCAGTTAGAGAAATGTTTCCACAGGTCCTTGATAAAGTAGGGACAAATACCCCCAGGGCTTTCTGATAGTGTGAGGGTCCTTGATAATGTGGCTGGGTGGGGCAGGCGGAGCTCTGGCATCAGGGCAAAGGGATGGATTCTAACGGTTTCTTCTCTGGTTCAAAAGGCTGCTTCCTGCCCAACTTTTTTTTCTTCTTCATTATGTATGAGCTCAGTTTATAAATGTGAGGGAGCGACCCGCTTCTCCAAATGTTCGGGCCTGTACATCAGGATCTGTCCTATTGCTGCTGCTATGGCCTTGTAGTTGGGTGCTCCAGCTGCTCTGAGGATGTGAGTGTGCTGTTTCTGTCTCAAACTTGGCAAATCTCACATTCCTTTGGGTCTTAGAAATCACTCCCACCCCCCAACCCCCACCCTGAGTTAGAAAGGGTAAGCAGCCAGGCTCCCACTTGACAGGAGAGAAAATTAAGCCAAAGTTATTTCAAATCTCAAACCTGCCTAAACTAGAGAGCCACAGGACACTCAGTCACTGGACTCTGGCATTCTCGCTCACGAGAAGGTCTTTTGCGAATTTATTTTTCAAGAGGAAGAGTTTCATTAGGTGAAAATCAACTCATTTGTTGGATTTGTCTTTTGAGTAATTCAGACAAAAGGTTACAGTTAGGAATAGATAGGCCTATTGCAAATAATAAATACCTTTTATTGAGCACATATTATGTGCAGGGGATTTTATGTATTTTGTCTTATTTAATCCTAATAACAACCTTCTGAGATCAATGGTAGTAGTATTCCAATTTTACAGATAAGAAAACTGGGGGTCAAAGAAGTTCAATAAATTGCCTAGGGTCACACAACTACCTAAGCGTAGGAAATGGGATTTGAACCTAGGTCTTCTGACTCCATACCCTCACTCTTATTTATCATGTCAATGTTTCCCAAATTTCCTGCATTTGCTTGTTAACAACACATCTTCTTAGACCCATACCAAATCTACTGGATCAAAATTTCTAGGAGCCCCCAAAAGTCTTTCCTTAGACACGCAATCTAAAATTGCCTCTCGAGACACTAATATACCACTATTTTGTTTTCACTATTGTACTTATCACCACCTGATTTTTTTATTTATGTATTTTCTTATTGTCTCTTCCCCCCACTAAGTGACAAGTTTCATACGTGCAGGGACAAAATGCCCAAAGTTTTATCTTCAGAATACTAAATGGGGGTCATACCTAGTAAGTAGTCAATACATGTTACTGGATAAATTAGTAGACATTGTCCAAAGCACTGAGTTAAGAAGGATTCTGAGTCTTGACCCAGGTTCTGGGAAGAGGAGAACCATATGGAATACTAGTGTCTCCCAAGGCCATGGAATGGGGAAATGTTAGCACACATGCCGTTTATTTGCCATCCCAGAGAAAGAAACTCAATCCCAAGAAAATTAAGTGCAAGATGACACAGCAAGTCAGTAGGAGAGGCAGGTATTATGTAGTCCCTGCCTTCAAGAAACTTTATCTCTTACTTGGGAAGTCAAAAAGAACAGAGAACAAATATATGATCAACAATGAGGTGCTAACCAAAAATACAATCAGGTTGGATTAAGGAGAAATTGGAGTGGGAATAGCATGGAAGGCTTTCTGGAGGGAGTAGAAATTGAATTGCCCCTTGATGAGCAAACACGTGGGAATTGCCTTTGTGGTCAGGCTTGTAATATGAGCTTTCCTGAGAGTAGTTTTGTTTGTCCATTTGTTTGCCCTTAGAGCACCCTCCTAAAGTAACTAATGTAATCATAACTTTATGGATGAGGAAACTGAGTCACAGAAAGGCTAAGGAACTTCTTCCAGGTCACAGAGCTGCTAAGGACTGATAGGAACTAACAGCCAGTGCTTTCAGAACCAGGTCTCCTAACTAACCCAGTAAACAGTGCATGTGTGGCTGGCAGGAAACAGCCTGCGTAAAGGTCTGGGTGTGGAGTCAGCAGTTGGAGGTGCAGGGCTGGGCAGTGATGGAATAATGACAGGTTTAAATGTCCTTTCGTTGGAATATTGTGGTGGTTCAACTTGCAATTGGTTTTCCAATGCACCAAATCTGAGCCATGACCACAAATAACTCAAAGATTTGTTACTGACTCAGGCCCTGGCAAAGAGAAGGGAGTCCCTAGGCGAGGGGCCCACTGACAAGAGGGCTGGCTCCCTGACATCTGCAGGGAGAGAGCCTGGTCCTGGGGACGTAGATATAGGACAGGAGACCCCCATTGAAAAATGCCAGGAGGAGGTGTAGGTGGCAGGTTAATTTCAGGTGCTCTGTTCCAGTGGGGGGTCAGGCTGGGGCAGGAAAATAAAAAAGTGGGGCAGGGTGGGTTACCTTGCACGTGACCTACTAGGTGTAACAGAAGTGAGGGGGGCAGGGTGTGTCATGGTTTCTGCCCTAGTGGGTTTCAATAGTTTTACCAAATGTCATTTTGCTGGGAGCTAATTTCTGCTCCCAACTCAATTTCTCCAAAATTCACCCCCTGACATTTCGTTCGCCATGCCAAGACTCTTGTTAATATACTTGTCTGCAGGCTGTGCTGATTTTACAGTCAGTTCAGTACATAAAGTCCACTTGCTGGCAGAAGGTCACCCCAGGCTGCCAGGGACATCCAGGTCCTAGGAAGTTTCAGGGCACCTCGTGTAAAATTTGGTTTTGGTTTGGTGGTGCATCTATTGGGCTATTTGGATAACTTTGCCTGCGTTATTTATCCACATGCAGCAGGAAGTTTCCTTGAGGGCACATAGTCCTGGGCAGCTAGCAAATCACCTGGAGCTGGTCTGTTATCTGCCACCCTGGCAGCTAGTTAGGGATTTTTGCTCTTCAGTGAAAGCCTCAAGTGTTGTTGCTGTTTATGTCACAAAATTCTGACAGGACCTTGGACATTTCCTCTGCTGCATCTGCTATTTTCCTTGTGTAATCATATCGTGAGCCCTTAGTCCCACTCCTCCAGCCCCAAACGTCACTCCTATCTAGGGCAATAGGTAAGAAAATGGTTCAACACCTCCCACTGGGCTCTGTGACCAGTGGGGTTCAATCGTGGACAGTCAGAAAAATGTGAAGTAGGTTCTCAGAGTTAGTAGGGTGTGCAGGTCAATTTAGAGCTGAGACATCAGAGGGAGTTACGTACAGGAGTGGCAGCAGGCGAACCCGGTTCCCTCTGGGGCTTCTAATTGCTCGTGTTCCTTTAATATTGGGCCAGCGGAGGGCCATGAGTGAGTTCCAGCATGCTATGACACAAACATTGGCATGTGCAGTGCATTTGGATAGTGCATTGATCTGGACTCACAGGCCAGGGACCAGACTTGATGACATCCATCATTGTCCTGTCCATCTGGTCCTGGATAGGAAAGAGCAAGACCTTGGGGCCTAGACCGTAGCATTGGTATCGGTGGGTCTTTTTTTTTTTTTTTTTGTGGGTCTGTTTTTATGAGCTTGGTATCATCTGGCATGCTGTGAATAGGGGGGTAGCTTGCTCACGGGGGCAGAATGCGCCCAACGTTATGTGAGGTTCCATCATTGGGATATGGCTTTGACCATGTGGACATACAGATTAGCTTGGGAATTGCTGTGGGAGGGCCAGGAGGGGAAGTTTTAGTCACAGTGGGAATGGAGTCTATTGTGCCCAAAGGGGAGGATGGGAAGGAGTTATAACTTTGAGGGTCTATCTGATATTTACCTCTTTTGAGTATGTGGTACATGCCGAATGGTGGTGCTCTGGCAGGGGGCACCTTGGTAGATAATGTGGGTAACTGCATAACCATCCTCTGAGATGCGGGGGTTGTCTGGGCTGTGGTCATCACCTGCAATGTGGTGGTTGGCTCCCGGGCCAGTACAACTCTTGAGACAGATCCAGGTCCTTGAGACATCGGTTGATATCGGGAAGGTTGTCACCAAGATGCACAAGGTAGAAGGCGTGCTTGAGGGCACAGCCAGGTATGTGCTGGGCAGCCAATCGGGCATCGCCAGCCTGTGGTGGGGAGGGCAGTTACTAAAGGGGCCGGACCACATTCCTATTTGTTTTTCCTGATGGCTACTCAGGATAATATAATATGCCTGGTCTATGGTGTTATGGAAGAAGAATTGTACACTCCAAATAGATAGGGATGATACTGTGGCTGCCATATTGCCCAGGTGTCCTGGCATTGAGCAGGAAAATTGTGTCCCAGACCGAGGCCACCCGCCACATGAGGCATAGCCAGCTAATGATAACCTAAAGGTTCCACAGTATCAATTTCAGGTTTTTAGGCTCCACAGTACATTCAGGGCTGCCCATTTATAATGCTCGGGGGTATCTGTTTCTCACAGCTGTGAGTGTCTGTCCTGGCGTCAGCATCGTGTGGTGAGGAATACATAGCCTCAGGCATGCTATTTTAGAACATTGCTGTTAGGGACCAGGATCTCTTTTGCCTTTTTCCAAGATCCACTTGGTGGTAGATGTCAGTCCAAGTGTCAATACTTACTGTGAAAGGACCCAAAATTACTCAGCCTTTAAATCCATCATAAGTTCCATCATACAGGACGTTTTAGGGGATGGTGGTGCCTGTTCTCGAGGCTGGTAGAAACATAACAGGGGAGATTTTGCTGTTTCATCTATGGCTAGCAGGTCCCAGCTTATTATCTGCCTTTGGTCTGGACATCAATCCTTTGTGTATTGAGCTCAGATTGAAAGATAGAGAAATGAAGGATTGAGGGCGCTCGTGGAAGCTAGATGGCTGCAGGAATCCATGACACGGAGCCTGGATGTTCTGTCAGAACCAGTAAAGGCAAAATGAGGGCATTTTGTTATGGGTGAGCTACCCATAGGGGCAGGTATCAAGGGACAAAAGAGCAGTAAAAGGAAACGGATTTGGCAAACCACATGCCATTTTGTAGCTTTAAGAGAAGACCCGGGGCCGGCCCAGTGGCTCAGGCGGTTGGAGCTCCATGCTCCTAACTCCGAAGGCTGCCAGTTCGATTCCCACATGGGCCAGTGGGCTCTCAACCACAAGGTTGCTGGTTCAACTCCTCGAGTCCCACAAGGGATGGTGGGGTCCACCCCCTGCAACTAAGATTGAACACGGCACCTTGAGCTGAGCTGCCGCTGAGCTCCCAGGTGGCTCAGTTGGTTGGAGGGCGTCCTCTCAACCACAAGGTTGCCAGGTTCGACTCTCGCAAGAGATGGTGGGCTCTACTCCCTGCAACTAGAAACGGCAACTGGACCTGGAGCTGAGCTGTGCCCTCCACAACTATGATTGAAAGGACAACAACTTGACTTGGAAACAGTCCTAGAAGTACACACTGTTCCCCAATAAAGGCCTGTTCCCCTTTCCTAATAAAATCTTTTAAAAAAGAAGAAGAAAAAAAGAGAAGACCCATTGTTGTGGAGTCCCTGGGAGCATGGTGGGAGGCGTGAGCCAGTAATAGTCAGGCATACATGTTCACCATGGTTGGAGCTCACTGGGTGGCCCAGGGGATCTGGGGTAAGGGCCCATGGTATGAATTTGTTATTGGGAGTGCAGATAGGCTCCTTGGTCATTCTGCTGGAAGTGACATATGGCACGCAATTCTTTCTCTACAAGTATCCAACTCTTTCTCTACAAGTATCCAATATTTCTGGGAGGGCAGTAGAACATGGGTGGAAGAGGTAAATGCAGCACCATATTGGGGAAGCCTTGAATGTTAGCCTCCAAGCATGTGGACTTAATGAGCCATTAGTCCTTTGAAGACTTTTGAGCAGGGGAAGGATGACTGATGCTGCATTTGGGTTGGATCGGGGTGGGAGAGGCAGGCGGCAGAGCCACGATTTGAGGAGCTTTAACATCAGTGAAGGGTTGAGGAAAGGAGGTACAGGGCAGAGGACATAACCGGGTGGACTGGGCAAGACTTGTCTGAAGGAGACAAGGGTGGGGCAGCCAAGGCATCTCCAGCAGCATTTCTAGAAACCCCCGTGGACTGAGCACTTACTCCTTGCCAGACCTGTCTTAGTGTTAATAGCGTATCTTATTCATTGCTCACAGTAAGCCTGTGGGGTACAAATGGCTGGCCTCCTGCTTCTGCCCCATCCACACGTGCCATTCTCCATGCAGCTTCCAGAAGATCCTTTTATAACCTAAGTCAGGTTATCTCACTCCTCTGCTTGAAGCCCTCCAAAGCTCTCCTCTCGCCCCGGATAAAAGCCAAAGCCCCACGAGGACCTCGGTGCCTGGCCCCAACCATCCATAGGTCCTCTTCTCCTACTCTCTCTCCCTCCCTCTGCTTCAGCCACACAGGCCCCCTGTGTTATTCTTCCAACTCTAGCTTTAGGGCTTTTCCTCTTTTCTTCTCCCTGGAACATTCTTCCCCAGATGTTGATCTCCTTGTTGGAAAGGCCTTCCTTCATCACCGGAATAAGACACTGACAACCCTGACCCCTCCCTTTCCCCTCACTCTGTGTGATCGTTCTCCACAACACATAGCACCATCGAACATACTACGTTTACTGGCTTCTTTGTTTAGAGTCTATCTCTTTCTCTCTAGTCTGGGGTTACCATTCAGTTTACCATGCAAGAGCAATGTCTGTTTTGTTCACATCTATGTATCTCCAGTCCTAGAACAGTTCCTGCCATATATTAGGCACCCAATAAATACATAGTAAATGGATGAATAGTGTGTATTATTATCCTTATGTGATAAAGGGAAACTGAGGCTCAGGAAGGGTAAGGAACATGTTCAGACAGGATAGCCCATAGTTGCTAAAGCCAGGATTCAAGCCCAGAAAAGTCTGACCACAAAGATTGATCTTTTCCATTAGGGTACAACACTCCCAAGGAGTTTTAGAACCTTTATAAATGAGAAAACGGGTCTTTCACAAAAATGGGACCTTCTGTGGAAGAAAAGGTTTGGGTGATGAGAGGGGAAAAGATGACAAATTCATTTTGGACTCTGCTCTTCTTTGAATCCAGTTGGATTTAAAAATAAACCAGACTTGATCCCATCTTGAGGAGTTCACCATCTAGGGGTGAAGTGAATTCATGGAGCAGGAGCTAAGACAAGCTGACGAGAGCGTGGACATAGGCACACAGCCAGATGCCCGGGGTCAGGCACTGGCTGAGTAGCTGCGTCTCATGGTCCTGTCCATTTGTTCAATAGAGTCACTGAGCACTTGGGTTGTGCCAGACAAAGTTGTTACATTAGAGATACAGAAATGGCTCAGACAAGGGCCTGTGCTCACGAGTTCACAGAAGCTCGGAGGCCAATACTTCACTCTTATTCATTCACCAGGTAGAAAACAAGTGCCTACCAGGTACCATGCACGCCTAGACTCTGGGTATAAAACAAACAACCAACTAAGCCCTAGCCCTGCTCTCAAGAAACGAACAGCTCGTGCAAGGATTAACAAGTGGTGTGATTGTTACTGTATCAACAACAACAAAGATGCCTGACAAGGACTCGAAGTCAGTCACTGTCAAAGCACTTACGTGAGTCGTCTTTTATTCCTCACCATGACCATATGGTTACCTCTATATGACAGAGGAGGAAACGGAGGCTGCCATCTCCCCAAAGTCTACCATTTTCTGGGAGCACAAAGGAGAGCATTCATTTTACTGATAAAGTCAGGAAAGGCCTTACAGCAGATTGAATTTTTTTCAAGTGGGACACAAAGAAGTATAGCTTTTCTCTAAGCAGAAACTTTGGGGCCAGAACCTGGACCAAGGAAAGTGTAATACCTGCTTCAAGGGGTAGTTGTGAGACATCAACAAGATATATAAAACCCTAGCACAATGCCTGGCACAAAGTAGATGCTCTCGAATGTTTGCTCCCCTTCATTGGTCCCTGTGTGGCCACGATCCCCACGCACCTTGGTTTTTAAAAGACGTCCTTCACGTTATAACCGCTTTGGGGGTCAGGGCCTCTCTGAGGCACTCCATTACGATCCCTGCCCTCAGTGCAGAATTGGAATGTTTAAAAATGCTAGCAAAGGCAGCAGCCGCACCTCCTCATAAGGTTATTAGGCAAACACACACACGCACACACAGTTACTGAGGAGATCATGGTAAACACTAGCCTGTGTTTTGGATGAAAATGACAGAATGGTCTCTCTTCGTGGCTGGCATAGAGGAACAAATTTGATGGGTAAATTAGCAGTTCCTGAAGACATTAGCAACAACCCAGCTCACACAGCGAGCTACTGACGCACGGCGGGGCCTCTCCACGTTGTGGCCTATGAATAGACACTCTGCCTCCCTCTCCGAGGGAGAAGCCAGAATGCCCAGAACGCCATGGGGTAAGCTTCAGAACAGTTGTATTTTAAAAGACAAATCTAATTACCACTTCTTCTGGCTCCTTGAAGAAGAAAAATTTCTCCTGCAGTACTCCATTCGTCAGAGCTAATCAAGCCTCCTCACCAGCAAATGATGTAATCTTGGTGTCTTCCCCAATCAGTTCTTAGCTGCCTGCTCCTCTGCCACCTTCTCAGCTAATTGCCTTGTTCCTTCACAGGAGGCCCTCGCATCCTAGTTCCTGGTGCCAGTGCCACCTCTTTTCTGGCTGGGACACCCACAGGTCTTTTTGGACAGCAAAACCCAGTCCACGGCCTAGGGCTGAGGGGTGTGTTTCCTTCTCACTTCTGCTCAAGGCCAGTTGCTGTTTTCTGAGTATGTTGTAAACTCATGGTTTAGAAGCTGGGCCTGTCGGAGGCCTGGCTGCCTATCTGATGGGGTGGAGCCTCCGCTCCTACAGGGAGCATTGACACCAGATATGCTCTGCATGGAATCCCTGGGTCGTCAGGGAGGGCCGCTGTGCTGTGCCAGACAGCAAGGCTGGATGGCCCCAATCGTAACACAGACCCTCATTCTCTGGCTCAGAAAGTGGAGAAGACACAGGAACCACAGCTTTGAACGGGTCCCAACAGACCTTCTAATTCCAACAGACCCTCTAATTCCAAGAAGCCATCTTTGACCCTGTTCATGCATAGCACCATCTCCTTCCCATTGCTCCTCCCTTCGAGCTTCTCTTATGTACCATCAGCCAGTAATTTAATACATTTCCCTCTGACTAAATGTATCACCATATTATTCCAGTAAAGGGGATGCTGCAAGCTGTACCAGAAAGTTCGGAGGCTCCCCCCCGCCCCCCCGTTGTTGGTCAAGGTAGCCAAGGCAGCTCACAGCAGCCCAGCTCCAAGGAGAGCTGTTGTTGTTCACAGTCTTAGCTGTAGAGGGCACAGCTCACTGGCCCATGTGGGAATCAAACCCGCGACCCCGGAATTATGATGCTCCAACCACCTGAGCCACCCGGCCGGCCCCAGCAATAATTTGATCACCTCTTACTTAGATGTTAAATTCTAATTTGGTTCTTCTTTTGAACACCTCAGGGCCTGGAACACTTACAGGTATACAGAAGTCACTCATAAGTAGTTGGATTTTTATTGACTGAATAAAATAGACACCAGTCTCTCCTTTCCCTTGTCTTCACTACAAGGCTCTTATCAGCTCTCTGGCCCTGCCTCTTTGATCCTGGGCTTTGGGACCATTCCAGGCTCTCCTTTCCTTGTGATCCACACCCTAGTGAGCTCACTGACTTCTAAAGTACTGGTATGCGTGTTATTGTTGCCATCCCCGAAATGCCTGCTTCCCCATGTGGGCCTTGTCTGTCAGCCGCCTCCCCTGCCTGTGTTGTTGCCTGTCTGCAGGGCCAGGCCTTACTTATCCCTAGGTGACAACTCATCAAGCTTCATCCCTAGTCCCTTCCAAGCATTAGCAGCCCACCCTGGTCTTCTACAGCTGATCTCTGGCAGCACCTCCTACCTTCAAATTAGGAGCTTGTCAATACCCCGGCCATCGCTCTTCCTGCAGCGGCTGATAACATAGGCGCCCACTGAGGCTGCTCTGGGGGGAAGAAGCAAAATTATTTCCGTGGTGGAGGTGGTGCTGAGCGCAAGGGTTGGAATCTAGGTGAATCTGAATGTAGCCCAGCCTCCTCATTCTGCAAGGAAGTATCTCATCCTCTTTGAATCCACAGCACCAAGCACAGTGCTTGGCACACGGTAGGTACTCAGTAAATGAACACGTGAATTGAAAAGGCCAATAAAACATTTTTTTAGCTAGTGGATTACTTTTCTCAATGCCTGTTGCTATCCAGTTCATTCTTTGTCTTGTACATGCAAATAACAAAGTTAGCTCATGACTAATCTTTATTATCTTTTCTTTCTTTTAGTTCTGTGGTTGAAAATAAATTTATACCAGAAAAGAGAGATGTCTGATCCCTTTGTCCTCCCTCTTCTATCTTTTCTAAATCTTAGCATCATGGCAAGGCTCTTTGAAATTCAGGGTCATTTTCAGAAACAGGAGCTGATGAAGGAAGTATGACACAATCTAACATTTTTCTTATCTGGCAGTGTGGTCTGGTGGTTTGCACAGGGCCTCTGCATGTCGGAAGTCTGGCTTTCTATTTCTGGGGCTTAAGGGAAACCATGTAACAACAGTTTTTATAGCCCCACTCACTCTTGCTTTCTCTTTCTTTTATTCCCTGTAATGAGCCTAAACTGGAATGGCTTAGCCACAGCAGTCAGTATTTCAACCAGGAAAGGAAATGTACCACCCTTTGGCCCCTGTTTCAGCCTTGGTTGAGGCTATGAGGTTCGTGGTAAACATGAAAGATTTCCAGAGAAATGGAAAGTGAGGTTGATGAGCAGGAGAGTGGTTTGAGGCTGAGAGTGTGAAGGTTCAGTGATGACTGCTCTAACCACATCAAACTAAACCTTTTCTCCTACTGCAACTTGAGAGCCTGAAGTCGTGAGGGCTCTTGGAGGTAGAGATTTTCATCACTTATGGAGCACCCTCTGCGCCTGGACGAGGAAGAGGGAAGAAGTTACGCTGGCTTTGCCCTCCAGGGAGCAAATACGGAAGTGGGGATATAGGGAACTCCTTTGATCTGAAGTAGTAAAGTTAGGGGAGAGAGTTAGGAAGAACCAAAGTAGCAACAGATTGGATGAAACCAGAAAAGGACAAAAAGAAAGGAGAGTATTAAGATTATATCTTTGGAAGACCAGAGAATTACATGACACACTTCACTGCTGGCCTAGGACAGTTCACATAGCAGCTTGGGAAAGGCCTCCTGAGGAGGTATCTGCATCAAACTAGCCCAGCAGAGATAGAAGCATAAATCTCCTAGGGATTCTATGGCACCCCAGATTTCAAAGTACATAGAGATTTGAATACCATTTGATCGATCAGATTATCCCTCTATAACCATGCATATTCTGGGGCTATATCTAGAAAGAACAAGGCAAGTGGAGGAAAAATAGTCATTTAACATGCTGTTTCCTTCCTCATTTCTACCCCACTAATCTTTAGGTCTCAATTCCTGCTACTGTAGTTGTTGTTTGAACAACCAGGAAGCTACGAGACCTTTTGTGTTATCTTTAGTGACACCCTGTAGAAGGTTTTAGGCTGAGCCTTGGGCTGGGCAATCAGATGGCATTTGCCATGGCATGACTAGTGCTTTGGGCTTCTGAAGGTTTTCTCTCTACCACGGTGGTTCAAATAGTAGATTTTCCAGGTTAATTGTATGTGCACTATGCAATCTTAGACTATGGTGGGAATGTAGTGTTTTACATACAAAGAAGGTCAGCTTTATTGTATGATTTGGGTGTGCTTTAAAAAAGAAAAAAACAGTCTCTGGAGAGGCAATACTAAGAAAGGCACACTAGCTTTGTAGTTAGAAAAGCCTGGATTTGAATTTTGGCTCAGCCCCTTACTCAGACAGGGTGCTTACTCTCTCTACTTCCTTTTTTCATCTATAAATGGGGATTCTAAAACCCCTCTAGGCTGTTGAGGATTTAATAAGATATACAATTGGTATAATTTCTGGCACACAGTAAGTTGTAGTTTATTGCCCCTCTATCCCAAAGTGTATCCTGAGACTTCATTTTTAAATATTTAAAAAGGGTTTTCACTGTGGAGATTCCTCTCCAGCCTATTGATGCTTATGGAAAAAAACACTTTCAACTGTCAAAGGCCATCACAGTGGTAGAACCTGTTTCATTCAGGACAGTGACCAAGACCAATGATGTCTTCCTGTCAACTGGAGCCTAGCAAATTCCAAGTAAGGACTCCACACTGCTCTACTAAACAGCAGCTAAGAGCAAGAGCACTTGACTCATTTTCTTTCTAATGTGTGACCACCTTCATGTAATAGACAAGGTTTCCAAAGCTGCGTCTAGACATGTCAGAACCAGTCTGGAGGACCAATGGGACGCCGTCCTCACACCAGGACTTAATTACCTGCAGGACCAAGCTGCTTCTCAGAAGACCACTTGTCCCAAAGAGAGGCCAAGTTGAGGGGCATTTATCTCATTCAAGGACAATGGCTGACAGTGGACGGAAGGCAGAAGTATTTCTGAGGACAGTTCTGGGGCCTCCAGTGGAGTCCTAGAACAAGAGGGAATGAAAATTGAATCAAAGGCTTGTCACTGAAATATCTGTGGAACAGCAAGATACAAGACATTGGAGCTAGCTGCTTGGCTATGAGCAAAGACGGCACTAGTGGCTTCAGAAGATGATGCCTGAAGGGCCATTTTTCAGTTGCCTTGGCTTTGGGCAGCAACCCCCATTTTTTTCCGATTTCCTACCCAGTCAAGTTAAGATTTGTTTAGTTTTTATTTGTGGGCAATAGAAATATTAATATTTATTTTTTTTAAGTTTTTTTTAAGTGTGTTTTTCCAGGACCCATCAGTTCCAAGTCAAGTAGTTGTTTCAAACTAGTTGTGGAAGGCACAGCTCACAGTGGCCCATGTGGGGATTGAACCAGCAAACTTGTTGTTAAGAGCACCGCGCTATAACCGAGCTAACCGGCTGCTCCAAAATATTAATATTTTTATAAGGCCACAACATATATCCAGAAAAACATAACATCATTGCTCTAATTCACTGCTTCTCCAAATCAGAGCAATCTCACATTTATTTATAAAATAGATTATAACAGACATAGACATTAGCATTTTCTCAAGATTCATCACTATTAATTTGAAAAGATTGTGTACTAAGAACAATAACATTTAGAATGAAGCTGCACCCAATTTTGAGGTCAACCCTGAATCACTCACACATTCATTCATTCATTCAACACATTTATTGAATGCCTATTATGTGCTGAGTTGGGCATCAATGTGTTTAGAACAGAAGTCAATGCCCTCAATACATGTGAATCCACAAGAGACACTCATGGGAGTTTTTTCCCAAAACTACGTGAAGGGGGGACTGTGATGGGTCTGGCGCACCCCACAAAGCAGGAACCAGGGGAGCCAATCAAATCCTGCCTGGTTATTACCTCTGTGGCCCTGTGTTTAGCTGCAGGTTTATGTGGCTTGGGACCCAATGATGCTCATCTGTAAAATGTGACTCAACCAAAGGATCTCTAAGATGGACGCTTTGTTTAAACTTTTACAAATTAAAACTCTAACTCCTTATAATAAGCAATAATGAGCTGTGAACCAGACATTTTAAAAGCAGCTTATATTACTTCGGGGTCCAGGTTGACGGCTTTGGGTGATCAGCTCCTGAAATGTTTCACGTCTCTCATTTCTCCTCTTCTCTGCTCTTTGTGGCAGGATCAGGAGCTACGTTGCTTCATCCTTGCTGCCATGTGCATTT
This sequence comes from Rhinolophus sinicus, assembly GCF_036562045.2. Taxonomy (NCBI): domain Eukaryota; kingdom Metazoa; phylum Chordata; class Mammalia; order Chiroptera; family Rhinolophidae; genus Rhinolophus; species Rhinolophus sinicus. The sequence continues at coordinate 144,031,151 of NC_133756.1, forward strand.
ACAGGCCCAGAAATGACAGATAATCGGGATTTCTAAGTGAATTCTCCTGGCTTTTAAGTATAGGCAAATAATTTTAAAATATTTTTAAACTCTGCATGGGCCAACACTGTACATTAAAATATATATATATCAGCAGGCTGACTTCAACCAATAGCCACCAGTTGGCAACCTTGGATTTTTATAATTAGGACTGGATTGAGTCAGGAGAACTGGGATCTAGTCTCTGGATGGCTGTTTCTGATATCAGTATGGTCATCAAAGTTCTCTGGGACCCAAGTTTCCATACTTTACGATGTGATTTTAGAATTCAATATTCCTTCCTACTGTGAAAGTCTGTGCCTGTTTTAGAGTGGTATGTCATGCATGGATATGTTGGCTCATGAATATGTCACTGTTTTGTATTCAAGACTAGAGAGTGTGTCCATGTCCGATTTGTAGGGAGGTGAGGAGGGTCTGAGGGAACATAATGGATTACCTTTCCTCCTCCTCTCCTTGTATTAGAAACATCTGAAAGATAGACCAGGAAGCCAAGTGGGAATTAAACTATGAAATATGCTTTATTGCTTGGTAAAGCTGAATAATGATCTCCCTTTCGAACTGTGGCCAAAGTAGAAGCCTCCTATTGCCTCCTCCCAAGTTCAGGCCAAGGGACCTGCTCGTTGTCATTTGGGACTGCAAAAACTCAACCTTATGACAGTCATACTGAGCATCTGGCCTCTACACCTTTTGCAAGCATTGCTGAGTAACAGCCAGCATCCCGCATTCCCCACCTGGGCCATGCTCCAGGTGTGCTCACCTGGCCCGGTCGCTCCAGGAACAGGAGCAAAGAGGAAACCTGACTCTACCTGCAGACAGACCACTGAGGACAGCAACATGAAGGAAGCAGAGCTGCTGCTAGCCTATATGACACCATTGTAAGAATTAGAAAAAGCTGCTCCTTCCTCTAAGCAGACCCAGCCACGTCGGGATACACAGCTCGGCAAGCAGGAAACAAGTTGTATTTCAGCCCAACTCCTCCATTCGGCGGCACAACCATAGCAACAGCCTCCATGGGAGCTCCTGTTTGAAGGGCTGAAGATGCAAGGTGACAGCATTGAGGACTCTCTCTATACACCTGAACTTATTGTCGTAAGTTCAGTGACTGCATTGTCCAATATGGTGGCCCCTAGCCACATATAGTTATTGAAATTTACACTTAAATTAATTAGAATGAAATAAAACAAAAAAATTTGCCCTCAGTCATACTTTATGTTACATGCTCAATAGCTACATGTGGCCAGTGGCTACCCTATGGGACAGTAGAAACACAGGACATTTCCATCATTACCGAGAGTCTTCTTGGATAGCCTTGGTCTATCAGATCACTTTCAGTTATATTAGCTGCTTCTAAGTCTTAAACAGCTTACCTTTCTCACCTTTCTCTTCCACTCCCCATCATGGACTGTATTCTCCAAACCTTCTGACCATTCATTGTCTTCCCAATATTCTGGGTCACATCCTGTCACCATATTTTTTGCTTCGTGCAGTTCCCCTCTTCCTAAAATGTCCTTCCTCTACCAATAACTGCCCATCCAACAAAATCCTGCTCCCTCTTCAAGGCCTAGCGCATATGCCGAGACCCTGGATCCCCTAGGCAGACACTCTTCTGAGAGCTCCCAAAGCTGTATATTTATACTAAGAGGCCCTTTTAGCACTGATTCTCAGGTGTTCGCAGTCTTGTCTCCGTTGCTCATTGTGTGCTCTAGAGGGCAGACACTTGCCTTATTCATCTGTGTCTCCAGGGCCTGTGTGAGCAAGACCCTCAAAGCTGCATCTCTGGAAGGATAAGTTTCTTGAACACCATCGTTAAGGTGGGACAAGTGTGTAATCATAGTTTTAGATACAATACTTTGAGCTTTGCTGGTGGTGCTTTGCATTCACCTTCTCTGAGCCTCAGAGCATTGTTAAATGGGCACTATTTTTCCTAACTCCAGGGTGAGTGAAAAGAGGCTCAGAGATGGGCAGTCATCCATGGTGACCCAGCCAGAAGGGGCAGAGCACTATCTGGACAGAGGTCTTCCTGCACCCAGAGCCCAGACCCTGGGTTGCCTCTCATTGGAGGGTGTCGTGCGGGGAGGCCTGCGGGGTCTCTGCTCCCGCTCCCCATACAAGAACGCAGGATATGGTGAGGCCAAAAAGGAACACCCACGGAGCCATAGGTAGGGGAGTCATACCACTACGGTCTCACTGGAGGCTGGGTTCACTGGACGTGCGACCTGCTGTTCGTTTTGTCTGCAACCCACCGACGACTCTCTTTCACTCTCCTCCATAGCCGCAGCAGTTATATTAGTGGCTAATGGCTCAATGGCTACAGCTGATGGCAACCAGCCCCAGCTGATGGCCATCTACTACCCGAGCCAGCACCCCTCCACGTGAGGCCGAGAGCCTGTAAACTACTTTCTGGGGCTCTGCCCCCACAGAGGGCATGTTCTGTGGACTCGGACGGGCAGGCCTGCATTTGTTACTTTAGGCAGGAGCTAGGACGAGGAGCTCCAGTAAGCAGCGGGTCTGGGCAGCTGCACAGAGATATATGCCCTCCCTCCATCCACACCTCTCTCCATGTCCCCAGGGGGCAGATTTGTCCCTGGGAGCCTTTCACAGGCTTTGTTCCTCTGGACAGGTCTGGGCCAGGCCAGGAAATCCCCATTCCCTTGCCCTCTCCTTTTCCTCCCTAACTACCGAGTGTTGCTTCCTGCTAATGTGGGCACAGCAGAAAGGCCAGTTTGATTCTCTAGCTGGGAGGGGACGTGTATCCCAGACTTCCCTTCTACCTCAGCTTCAGGTCAGGTGCTCTTATCTCCCTTCTATCTTCAGAGTCACCACTTTCACAACAGGCCGAGGTGAGCTGGGCAGCTTTATGATGACATAAAAAAATATTTTCTTCTTGCAAGAGGCTTTAGTGTCATAACCAACTCAGGGCATCTTATTACTGAAGCTGTTCCTGCCTAGGGAGAGACATTCTGTACTCAAAACTCGTTAAAAAGAGTGGACAAACTGGGGGAAGGAAGCCCAGATTGTCTGGCAGAGCCTGTCCTCCCAGGCCCCCCACCCCCTTTTCTGGGGCTCAGTACTGAAGGGAAATGCAGTAATTGTCAAAGCTCAAATCTCTGACCTCTCACCACAATCACTTTGATTTTCTCTTTTTCTGTCCTTGCCCTCCTTCCTCTTCAAACTCTCATTTTCTTGTTTCCCATTTTCTCATAGCTTAAATCTCCCAGAGAATTCCCCAGGCACTGTGTGGCCCCACTGGGGGTGCTCAGCCCAGAAAATACTTTGATGTGGTCTCTTAGCTCCGGCTGACCACCTCTGCCCCCCCCCCCCCCTTTTCATACTCACTGCAAACTTCTTTGCTTAATGCTTTGAGGTCCAGATTCTACGAGTACAAAGGGGTTGAACTGTGAGCCAAGATACACACAGGACTAGGGAAACACCGCCTGTAAGGAGCCAGGTTAATTGCCTCCTGGCAGATCACCTTTCTCTCTGGCCCTGCCTGCCCAGCTTCAGGGGCCTGTGCTTGTTATTCTGACCTTGGCAACCTGATTCTGAGTGTTGGCGTTCCTGGTCTGACTTTCTCCCTGTGTGTGACATGGGCTGAGCCTGATCTCTAGGTTAGGATCAGCCTGTGAGAACCTGTTGCCTCCTGGTGATGCTTCTGCTTTGGTTTGGCATTTTCCACCTGGGACAGTCCCCAAGCTCTGTTTACGCCCTGTATAAGACCCACGCCTCTTCTAAAACTCAGCACTATAATGGAGAGGTGAGGAGCACAGCCCCTAGTGTCAGACTAGCTGTGTTTGGGCCCTAGTTCTTGCCACTTACTGGTTGTGAACCATGGACACATGTTACCTTCCATGCCTCCTTTCTCTTATAAAAGGTAGGGATTATAATGCCCATCTCATGGAGGTGTGGTAAAGATTGAACAGAGGGACATATGTAAAGGGCTTCTAACAGTGCCTGGAACATACAAATGGCTCAATAGAGATCAGCCATTATCATTATAGATGTTTTCATTAGTTTCCAAATAAGAAACCATTTTTTTCCTTTTTCCTGAGATCTGAAAATTTCCTCCAGATGGTTTTCATAGAAAGCCAGTCACTGAAGGATCCCAAATTCCCCTGGGATCAATGATGGAGGCCCTGCCCGTGTAGGATGGCTCCTACCACAGACCTCTGGGGAACCCACAAATCTGCTTTCTTCACACTAGCTCAGGACTCAGTATGTTTTCTGTCCATGAGCTGCCTTCAGGCCTGTACTCTGAGTAGCCACAAACAGTGTGCACTAAAAGTGACTTCATTTTCAGGTCTACAAACAGCATCAATATTCCCACTTTATAAGGCCTGGGAAGGGTCACAAGAGAATGTTCAGAGAATGTCCCCTTGGCCCAGGGAAGTCCAGGGGACACTTGACTGTCCCTCTCTAGTTGCCTCTTAACTTTGGCAGTCCTTTGTATGCTTAACTTTGGCAGTCTCTTTATCTCTCAGTGCCTCCAATATGCAAAAATCCTGGGTTCTCAGCTTGTTCTCAGCTAGACTCCTATACCGCTGCTGGAGCTTGGATATTGAAATTCCTCACTAGGGCCTTTTCAATAGTGCAGCTTTCTCCTGCAGTACTCAGCCTTACCTCTCATTTTAAAACATTTGCCTATACCCTTTTCAGACTATATCCACGGCCAATGTTTTATCTGATCCACCCAACAACTCTGTGCAGGGTGTGTGAGGTCATCATCATCCATAGGCCCCAGAAAGATGACCCAATTCACACCCTAAGGTGGGCGTAGAGATAGAGCTAGCACCCAGTTCCTCTGCCTTTCCACTAAACCATCTCTTGAAGGTGCACTGCTTTATTGATTTCAATAATCCCCTCCCCCAACCCCTTACTCCTATCTATTCTAGGTCAGAAACAGGAAAAAAAGACAAAAGATCAAGGCCAAGATGTACGAGTATCTTTCCTCCAGTCAACAGGGAGCCTGTATCAACCTCAAAAGTGGTCCCCCAGCAACAGATGACTAATTTGTTCACTCAACTTCCTGCTTCCCTTATTTATCAATAAGATATTTCCATGAATTTTCCTCACTATAAACTAAGAGGCTGTCTGTGATTACAGGCTGCCTCTTACAGGGAGTAGAACCTTTTCCCTCAAAACGCTTAGATATGTTTTGAATACAACAGAACAGGGTTTTGATTTGTTTCTTTTTTAAAGTATACAGTAGTTTCCTCATTTCTATAATTACCGTAGAAGTCACATGTTGGCACCATATCACTAGGGGCTTAAAGATAGAAACCGGGTTGATTTCCACATAACAATCCAAATAAAAAAGGCTGAGAAATGCACCCTGAGCTACTCAGCCCACTGCTGAGTATATAACCAATTTATGTTTAGCAGCAGCTACGGCCAGTTTCCCTAATTTGTGAACATAAAAATAAAGCATTTTCCTGTAGATTCTCCCTAACATGCATTTTTTGTTTCCATAGGCAGACTTGCCTTGACCCCAGGGGTGGACGTGTAGAGAGCAATACTTCTCACTCATAGTTCCCATGATGCTATCAATCCCATTGTAGGACCAACAATTAATTATAACAATAAGAAGGGTATTGTGCAGCCTGTCCTCCCTTCCTGCTCTTAAATTCATAAAACTCTGCCACCTGGAAGGTTGATGTGTGTGTGCTTAAAATAACCCAATTACAGTTACATGTAAAATACACAAGTGAAAAACTCTGACAGGAAAAACATCAAAATAACTCAAGTAGGGCCGGCATGGTGGCTCAGGCGGTTGGAGCTCCGTGCTCCTAACTCCAAAGACTGCCTGTTCAATTCCCACATGGGCCAGTGGGCTCTCAACCACAAGGTTGCCAGATCAACTCCTCGATCCCCGCAAAGGATGGTGGACTCCACCCCCTGCAACTAAGATTGAACACTGGCACCTTGAGCTAAGCTGCTGCTGAGCTCCTGGATGGCTCAGTTGGTTGGAAGCACGTCCTCTCAACCACAAGGTTGGCGGTTCGACTCCCACAAGTGATGGTGGACTGTGCCCCCTGCAACTAGCAATGGCAACCGGAGCAACTGGACCTGGAGCTGAGCTGCACCCTCCACAACTAAGACTGAAAGGACAACAACTTGACTTGGAAAAAAGTCCTGGAAGTACACACTGTTCCCCAATAAAGTCCTGTTCCCCTTCCCCAATAAAATCTTTAAAAAAATAATAATAATTCAAGTAGCTGTATAAGAGGGATGATATTAATAAAAGATGGGTCTTTTACTTTACTCTTTTTCTAAAGTAACTGTATTGAGTCTTTTACTTAAATATGATTAATATCATGAATTCAACGTAAAAATTTTTTTAAGTACTTTATTATTCCTTCAATGTTTACTGAGCACCTACTGTGTGCAAGTTTCTGTTCTGGGTGCTAAGGATACAGGGTGAATAAGACTGACACAGTTCCTTTTCTTATAGAGTTTCTAGTCAAATAGTTGGGCCAGGTCATAAACAAGTAATTATATAGATTTATTCATTAATGTAGTTAACAAATATTTACTGAGCACCTACTATGTGGCTAAAATGTTTGTAAGCACAAAAAGAACAAGGCAGGCACGTGTCTTTGCCTTCATGGAACTTCTATTCTGATGAATGTGGATACAGATTTTTTTCTAATTAGAATGAGTATCATGAAGAAATATACAGAGGACCTGCCTAGTCTGAAATGTCAGAGATGATGTCTCTGAGGAAGGGACATATTTTAAGCACCTCAGATAAAACAGGGCTTTGTTTGGACCTGCAGGTCTGAGAGAGCTTCCCAGAATAGGGCAGGAGCTTCCTCAGGTGACTAAGTTCTGGCGGATGCTCTCTGCTGAGGTGTTTTTCAGTTCCACCTGCTGCAGAGTGTAGCCTAGAGCAAGAGATGCCCCAGGTCATAGGCTGCCAGTGAGTAGGGGGATTTGGACCCAAGTTTCCATTAGTCGTCACCATTCCTTTGTGCCCTAGTGCATTCGGTCTGGGAAGTCCCGGTACAGAAAAAATCAAGGCCATCCTTCCTGTGTAGTGGAGACAGTAACTAATGGGCCTTTCTTTCCCAGACAAGAAAATTGGAGCAGAGAGGACAAATTCAGCCTGAGCCAGAGGGACCTCTGCATTGCTGGTCAGGAGAAAGCAACTGCTGGATTTCTGGTTTGCTCCCCAGACTGCAGAGCTCCGGGTCACCAGCCTAAACTGCTTAATGCACATCACGCCTGGGTCTACTTGGAAATGGCTGAAGCACTTAAATGGAACACCCAACCTTTGTCCTCGGCTCCGAAACCACAGGTAACTATTTAGGTCTGTGTTGTATCGATCATGCCTCCCACCGGCAGCAGGAAAACCGCTGTGATGCAAGTCAACTTTCCAGTGACAAGGAAGTCATTCCCCTAATCCGCTCTCACTGGACAATCAGGTTGACAAAAACCATTAAGTTTTCTGAGATTAGAAATTCACTGTCAGAGGGAGCCATGTATAGAGTTTTCCACTCCATTACACCCAGGACAATAACCAGAGGCCAAGTGACAGGAAAAGGCTGGGGCTTTTTAAAGTTTCCTGTGTCCTTGGGTGGAGGGAAATAAATTAACAAGTGCCACCCTTTTGTAGGACATAGGATATATATTATCTTATTAATCAATGCAACAACCTATGAGGTGGGCTCTGTTTATTGCGTTTGACAGAAGAATGGGCTGGTGCTCAGCAGGATTTGGTCACTAGCTAAGATCACCTACAAGGTGGTGTGAGACGGGCTTGAGAATCAGAATCCCCGGGCCGGAGGGGTCTAAAGGCTAATGACCGACTTTCTTCTAGGCAGAACCACACTCAAACCACCCTTGAACCCGGTTCCCTCTGAAAGACACCACAGGTCTGTAGCAAGTAGAGGCTGAGGCAGTGGTTAAGACCACAGACTGGCAGATACACGTCCATGCGTCATCTCTGCATCCCCCTGTGTGACTTGGAGCAAGTTCCTTCACCTGTCACAGCCTCCTTCTCCTCCCCTATTCATGAAGAGATAATAACCTAAAACACCCATCCTGGAAAGGCTCTGAGGCTTAAATGAGATCACATATGCAAAGCATTTAGCATACTGCCTGGAACGGGACAGGTGCTGAAAAAAGGAGTCAGTTGGCTTTTTTACTTATATTTTTACTGTAAGTTTATATAGCCACATTACCAAAGGTTTGGAAAAAAGAAAAAGGAAAAAAATGACTCCTATGTGTAACTGCTATTATCATTATAGTATATTCCTCCAGTGTTTTTACAATGCATCTATTTTTTTCTCCATAGATATGGTAATTTTTTGTTTGCAACATTGGGTGCTGTTCTTTTTCACTTAGCATTATATTAAAATCATTTATCCATGTTGCTACAGTCTTTATTTTAATAACTGTACAATAGTCTATCATATGTATGTGCCTTGATTTACTTACCTTTTCCTCCATTGTCTGTTGTTTTCAATTTCCCACTATTACAAATAATTCTGAGATAGATTTGTGTTCACATAGTGTGTATATATATATATATATATATATATATATATATATATATATATATATATACCTCTCTAGTATATATATATATATATATATACCTCTCTCTGAACATTTACCACACTGGATTGCAGTGATCTATTTATATGGCTGTCTCCCTTAAGAAGACATGAAGCTTCTGGATAATAGAGGTAGGTTGACTCATTATACCTCCAGCACATAGATCTGACACTGAGTCTGAGTGTTTGTTGAGTCAAAAACTTTTCCTCTGTTTTGAATTTTGATTTTGGATATTTCTTTAGGATAGAGTTTTGGAAATGGAATTTATGGGTTAATGTGTATGTCTTTTTCTGGGGTAGGGGGTAGGTAAAGGGTTTGGTAATCAGAGTATTACCAAATTGCTTTCCAAAGAGGTTTGACATCTGATATCAATCAGTAATGACTTTCTACTCTCCCTCAACTTCATGTTTTGTTGTGAACAAATTAAAAGGGAAACAACTCTTCCACGGCCAAAATTAGCTGAAACACTCTTGAGAATAGAGGAAATATTTGCTTTACCAAGTTCCAACAGATATAAAGTTATATTAATTAAGTGTATGCTGTATTGGCACCAGGATAGACAAATAGACTTGTGAAGTAGAACAGAGGGCCCAGAAACAGATTCATATATATACACGGACATTTGCTTTATGACAAAAGTAGCTCAAAGAACAGTGGTCTTTCAATAGGTGGTGTTGGAAAAATTAAGTATCCATAAAATGGAATTAGATCCCGACCTCAGACCATGCACAAAAAGTCAATTCCAGGTAAACTAAGACTTAAATGTGAAAGGCAAAATAATAAAGCTTTTAAAAGATAACACAGGGCAATATCTTCATGATCTCAAGGTAGGGAAAGGTTTCTTCAACAACATACAAAAAAGTTTGATAAATTTGATTACATTAAAATTAAAAACTGTTCATTAAAAAAAACACCATCATAAGGTGTAGCGGCAACCCCAGAGCAGGGGAGGATATCTGTGACACACATCAATGGCAAGGGAATCGTATCCAGAATGCGTCAAGAGGAGGACAAATAACCCTCAAAGGGCAAAAGATTTGAACAGGCATTTCCTAAAATAGAAATCCGAACAGCCAATAAACACTTGAAAACGTGCTCAACGTCTATTAATAATCAGGAAAATTCAAATTAAAACTACAATGGGATGCCGCTGCACAACCAACGGATTGGTTAAAATTTAAAATCTGACAAAACAAAGTGTTGGTAAAAATGTGGAGCAATAGTAACTTTGATCCATTGCTGACGGGAATATGAAATGGTACAGACCTTAGAAATTGGCATTTCCTGGTAAAGTTATTACAGCGCACTCTACAACACCGTCATTCCACTCAAAAGCATATATTCTGGATCGGGTATTAACAAACGTGTTCTGTAAAAGACCAACAAGTGAAATGGTCTCTGTCACAACTACTCAACTCTGCTGAGCATTAAAGCATTGACAGACAGTACATAAAGAAATAGACATGACTGTGTGCTAATAAAACTTTATTTCTGGACACTGACATTTGAATTTCATATACTTTTCATGTGTCATGAAACATTATTCTTCTTTCCATTTTTTTCCCAACCATTTAAAAATGTAAAAATCATTCTTAGCTCATGGACCATACAGAAAGAAGCAGGTGGCAGGCCAGGTTTGGCACGTGGGCCATAGTTTGCCACCTCTTGCTCTCCAGGGCTACCAAGGCATGGTCCAGGGGTCAGCAGCCTCATTGCCACCTAGGAATTTGTTGGAAATGAAAATGCATGGGCACTACTGAATCAGAATCTTTAGGGAGAAGGGCCAAGAAACTGCATTTTCACAAGCTCTCTCCCGTTATCATGCCCACTGAAGTTTGAGAATCTTGGCTGTGAACAGACTCATACATATGTGCACAAGGATATATGTACATTGCAGCATTATCTGTAATAATCTCAATCTGAAAAGATCTCAAATGTCCCAGAACCATCAAATGTCCAAAAGCAGTAAGATAGCTAAGTGGGATAATATTCAGGAATAAAAATGAACAAACTAGAGTCTTACACAATGTGGACAAATATTTAAAAGATAACGTTGAGCACACACACAAAACAAATCCAGACAAAAGACTATAGACTCTATGATTCTGTACAATATAAAGTTCAAAAATTGACAAGGTAAATGATACCATTTTAGGGTGAATAGTGAAGTGACAAAACAGTAAATAAAGTGAGACGAGACAGTTATACTCATTAGAATCAGGATCATGATTTCTGGGGGAAAGAGGGCATTGTGTTTAGGAAGGGGCATCTGGGAGGCTTCTGGGGTGGGGGGCTGGCAATGTGCTATTACTTGACTTGCGTGATGATTACATAAACTATTCACTTTAAGATAATTTGTTAAAGTGTACATTTATGTGTTGCGCAATCTTCTTGTATGTGATATATTTCACAATAAAAAATTAGAAAGCAAGATAACTGCCAGGGATGGCAACTTTCTAAGTTAGCCTTGTGCATGGAACCTGCCAGATCCACTTCACACCTTGACTTCCCACTTGGTTGATTCCCTCTAGCCCACCCAACAGCAAGTTGCAAATTTATAGGCCATCTGAGCCCAGATGGTTTCCTGTGATAGCTGCTAGGGGCATAATAATGAATACACGTCTCCCTGCACGTTCCTGAATGCATTTTGGCAGGATTTTTACTGCAGGCAGTAAAACCTTGTTACAAAGTCCCTCTCTGTCTCAGGGGCTTGGCCACATTGCAGTTGAGCCACATTGCCTCTTGTTACAGGCAACTTGTCATCCTCGTCCCACATAGCATCCTCGAGAGCTGGCTTTCTCTCCGTTGTCCTACGAGGCCGCTTGATTGATTGTTACTAATAATCATTGCATTTCAGAAACCCCTGATTCCTGTTCTCACAGCTGGAACTTCCTCTTTGCACTAATTGGAAAATCATCCTCAGGGAAATGAGGCATCTTTATTGAGTCAATCTTTGGCGATGACTGTCAACTAGTAGCATGAAGTTGACATCAGGGAGGTGAAGGTTCGGACACCCTCCCAGCGCACTGGTCCCAGACGTGAGTCGAAGAAACTGGGCTGACCTGACAGATACCAAGATCCCCATTTGGAAAAACTAAGGGTCACATCAGGAAAGGGCTAGCTTGAGAGGCTGGGGTCCGTCCAGAAATCCAAGAGCCATTCCAGCTAATGATCCCTCAATTTTCTTCCCCTTTTTTCTCATTAATGGTAGCCCTGAAGATGAGATGCATAATTAGGACCACTTTTCCCAGACTCCCTTACCGTTAGATATGGTCATGTGACCAAATTCTGACTAATGAGAATGCAAGCAGAAGTGAAACATGGAACTTCCAGGAAGGGTCCTTAAAGAAAGGGTTCATGTCCTTCTCTTTCTTTCTTTTCCTTGCTTTTGGCCGGAATGTGGCTGGAGCTTTAGCCACTCCATTTTGAACAATGAGGTGACGTTGGAAATGGAGTCCCTGCCAACGGAGAGTGAAGCACCATCCCCCGCTCTGGAGTAACTTCCTGAACGTTTGTAAATGAGAGATAAACTTCTATATTATTTAAGCCACTGCTTGCATTTTCTGTCACTTATAGTTGAACATGATCTTACATGATAGAACAGCCTTTTTTTACAATGATAAAGAAGTGGAAGCAACCTCAGTGGCCCTAAGAAGGGACTGGTTAAATTGGTTCCATCACTTGCTTACTCACTCATCACATTTTTAATGAGTATGTCCCACATGCCTGGCTCTGTTGTCTCTGCCCTCAAGAACTTTGTTAGGAGACAGGAGTCATAAATAAATGGACAACTAAAATATAGCTTAATTAGTAGAACCATAGAGACTGAGTAGTTTAAAAAAATATTTAATGAGATGGGGGAAATGTTCATGACATATTGCTTAAAACAGTAGGTTATTAAAGACCATGCACAGTATGTCCAATATATAAAACAGCATGTAGATCTGCATGGAGAAAAAACAAAACTGATACGTACTTTGTCTGAACACCTTGAGCAGCATTGGCATTTAGGAGGCAAACAATACATGGTTAATGAATAAAATAATCCATTTCAGGGTGGAGGGACTATTTTTTTCCCTCTATATTTTTATATACTTTCCACATGCTCTCAAATACATATGTATTACTGTCGTAACAAGGAAGAAAACACCACCATTAGGAAACAATGTGAATTATGAAGTTGAGGATCAAGACAAAACTTGTAGGATAGTGATTTGTGTTAGAATGCAAACTAAGTTGTGCTAAATAGCCTCAAAAAGCATTAATAACTCAAGCCCGAGGTCTGAGTTTGGCCTCTCCCTAAGCGGAGGACACTAGAAGGGGCTGGTTGTCCACCCCAGGCACCGTCTGGAAACATGCAGGGAAGTTTGCCCAGGGCTTTGTTCTACATTTTTAGTGGGGCAAGGCTCTGTGCAGCCAAGTTATTAAGCACTAGCCCTATCACTTCTCTTCCCATGGCTCCTCTCTGCTGGGCCTCCTGCTCCACCATTAAAGCAGCTGTTGTTGTTTTGTAGAGGCTAATTAACTCCACGCTGCATGAAGCCAGACGCTAATTGGCCCACTCACTTAATCAACTTTAATGTCTTTCTTCTGATGGACCTGCTGCTGCTTTTTGTTCCCTTGATCACCAACGAACACTGGCCCAGAGGGGTGGGACTAACAGCCTCTGGTGGGCACATGCAGTCCTAACCCTGTCACCTACCAAGGGGCCTGCAGAGGCTCATTGTGACCCTCAGCTCAGTGGACAGACTCTTAAGTTCACGATCACTGGAGCATCTTGGGACCTGAGTTTATTGCTTCTCCTCCAAACATTGCGTAATGATTTGAGTCATCAGATGGTTGGTTCCTCAAGAGAATTGGCCTCATCGCTGTCTGTTGCTGACACATATTTAAGGCTCGGAAACCTAACTAACTTACACAACTATTGCAACTACATTTTACTGAGGGTTTTTGTCTGTCGCAGACACTGTGTCAAGCCGTTTCCAATGGAACAGGAGCACAATATGGCTCAGGGTAAGTAAGCAATACATATTTTTAACTGAATGAAGAAGAAACACCACTCTTATCTGCATTTGTCAGATGAGGAAAGCAATGATAATATTTACGTCTTTGATTGAAATGATATACACACTCATTTCCATCATATCCCTATATAAAAGTAGAACCAAGAATTATTATAATACCTATTTTGGGGAGAGCTGGAGGCTTTCAGGGGAAAAAAAAAGAGTTTTCCTAAGGTTACAAAGTGTGATAGGCAGAACAAGCCTTCCCCCTAAAGATGTTCACACCCTAATTCCTAGAACGTGTGAATATGTTACCTTTCATGGCAAAATGACTTGGCTGATGTGATTAAGTTAGTATATGAAGATGAGAATATTTTCCTGGATAATCTAGGTGGGCCTAATATAATCACAAGAGTCCTTGTAAGCGGAAGGCAGGAGGCTTAAAGTCATAGAAAAAAGATGTAAGAAGTAGCAACACTGGTCAAACCGGAGAGACGATGGAGAAAGGGGCCACAAGCCAAGGAATGCAAACAACCTTCAGAAACTGGAAACAGACTCTAGCCTGAAGCCTTCAGAAGGAGCGCAGCCCTGACAACACCTTGATTTTAGACTTCTGATCTCCAGAACTGTAAGAAAACAAATTCGTATTGTTTCAAGCCACTAAGATTGTGGTAATTTGTTACATCAACAAAATGAAACTAATACTGATTTTTGTTACAGCAGCAATAGGAAACTTATACACACTATAAATGGAAGAATTCAAGGCTTTGAATTTAGGCATCGTGACATGAAGTCTCTTTTTGACTGAATTGGTAAGATTTCCCCACACCTGATCACTACATGGTGATTTTGGATTCTAGCCTCACCTAAGATGAGGATAACTGCGCATGTGGGATTGTTGGCCTGGCTTCTCCTTGCAGCCCAATATGTCCTCTGCCTCCTTCCCAGTCCATTCCACACTTTCCACCCTTCTTTGACTTCCTCTTCTTCCTCAAGCTTCTAAAACCCAACTGTACAATATTGTTCACCTGGGGGAAACCATGATTCTGTCTCTTTTTGAAGATCAGCTTTAACCAGGATAGAATGAGTCACAAAGCGTGTAAGAGTTTGGTATTTGGGAGACAGTAGAGCAGAGTGGTTAAGCTCTTGCATTTAAATTCCACCTACCCCCACTGACTTCCAGTGTGCCTCCATTTCATCTTCTGTGAAAAGGGTTGTGGTGAGGATGAAATGACATAACCTACACGTCATGCTTAGCACAATACCTGGCAGTGACAAAGGCTCAACAGACGTTGGTAATAATGACACTAATACAAACTGAGCACCTGACTGGCAGAGGCCTAAGGATCTAGAACAGTGGTTCTCAAACCATAACAAGTATGATTCCACTGGAAGGGACTGAGCCCCACTTCTGGTTTCTAACTCAGTAGGTCTAAGGTGGGTCCTGAGAAGCTGCATGTCCTAGGCAATGGGGCTGTTGCTGTGCCAGGAATCACACTTTGAGAACCAGTGATTGAAAGTACAGGGGCAAAGATTAGGTCTTCTGTATTATTTTTCCCTAGTGTCCAGCACAATGCCTGGCATGTAACAGGTATGCAACAAATATTTGTGGAAAGACTACATTTTCCCCATCATCTCCCTGAGGGCTTAAATGTCCAGGAAGTTGCCCTTCTCCGTAAAAGAATTCCATTCTCTATCTTTTTTATCGCCATCATATTTACTACAACTTGGCACTGACAATCTCCTCTTCATAGACTCCCTCTTTTCCCCTTGAGTACCCTCCATTTCCCCAGCTACTGTCTCTCCCCTGGATCTCAACCTTTTCCATTAACTCCATGCACTGCACAGCCTGTTCCAGGACATCAAACTTTAATTTAAACAGAAAATAATCAATAAGCTTAGCAAATTGCCCGTGGCAACCTCTGCTGAGTGAATCAAAGGGTTTTATAGGTAATTTAAAGGGTGTCCTCACTCATCCCTCAAGGTAAAGCTTAGCACATTGACAAGAGCCCTTTTCCACCCTGGCCCAGGAAGCTCTGGAAGGAAATGGAAGAGAAAGGACTTAGGCTCTGGGGTTGGAGGAGGTTGCACCAGGGAAAAAAAAGGGTCTATCTTCTAGGATTAAAAGCTTCTAAGAAAAAAGCACTGATGTTCAATATTGAACCCTGTGTAAGTAAGGGTTTTTTTGGTTATGGGAAACAAAAACAGACTCTGGATAAGCCCAGAAAATAAAAGTATCAGCACACTATGAGGTGTAATTAAAGACAAAAAGGCTAAATAGCTGGGTCTCAGAAATATTAGAAACCAGGGTCGCACTCTTGAAAGTGCTGTTTGGGGATGCACCTGTGCTGTTTTCTGTCTGTGTCTTTTGATTCAGGATTCACATTCTAAGCGAGCATCTGAGCAGCCTCACTGGGTCACATGGCCCTCTCTTGGCCTGAGAGGCTAAGGCACCCCACTGGGCAGTCCTACCAAAACAGTCAGTGGGGAGGGAGGGCGAGTTCCCAAAGGAACACCTAGGTAGAGTAACTGATGAAGGGAATGGCAAAGCTGGGCTGGCAAAAGCATACTTCCACTATAGAACTTTTCTAGTTGGTTTGACTTATCATTTTCTCCAAATCCAGCAGTATTTATTAGTTTATGAGATCCTGTGATCTGTGCAGGACTTTGAAGGGCCATCAAGCACATGGCCTGGTTATCTACCCAAGCCAGAGAGCTGTCTAATTTTTTGGAGAATTTCCTCAGACTCCTCTGAGAAAATTATCCAACTTCTAAATCCTTACAAACAAGGCATTCTTCTCGATCTAGGATGATATTAAATGATTGCTGACTGGTACACCATGGGCATGGATGAATCAAAACTATCCCAGCTATAAAGAACCCATAAGGACACACTGGTCCGTGCCAGCTGACTGTGGATCTGGTGTCCCCTTAACCTAACTGAGGGATTGAAAGCCTATTCCTTCTGATCACAATGCCTAGAACAACTCCTCATTCCTTGGGGAAAGTACTGGGATCTTTTTCAGTTTCACAGACCTACACCTGACAAATCAGGGACTCCAGAATTTAGTGTAACAACACTACGATAGATACAGCCATCTTAACAGAGCTGTGATTAAATGCCATGCAATCGGCTGGGCAGAGAATTCTTGGAAACTAATGTGTACAACCCCTTCCTTGGACAGAAGGGACACTGAGGCCCTTGAGGGGAGTCAATTTGCCCAAAAGCGCACAGCCAGTTGGAGGAGTGCCTTGACTGTGACCCAGCCTGTGGTGACATTTAGGTGACTGATTAGGTGACATTTGTGCATACAGTGATTGTGTTGATCCCATGCATAGACCAAGAAGGTAGGTACCTACAGGGTGGCATGGGAGGCCTGGGAGACCTGATAATGGGACCTGCTTCACCGCTAGCTGTGAATTGCACCTCCTGCCATCCTGGGGGTTGGGGGTGGGGGAGAACCAGGGTTTAGCAGGGAAGGCAAAACAGCGAATGGAAGACCTCAGGGATGAAGAGTCAGAGACCCTTGGCTTTTGTCCCTAATTTGGCTTTTTGCCAGTCCTATCCTGATGGGAATAACTGGTATTTCTGCCTTTATTCATCTCAAAGTATCTTAATATAACCTATCATTTCACTTAATCTATACTCCATCCTGTGAGCTAATTATTATTATTAGTCCATTTGAGAAATGAAACAGAGGTTCAGTGACTTGTGTTTTATCCTTAAAATATTTTTTATTATGGAAAACTTTGAACACACCAAAAAGAAAGAGAAAACAAGATCACAAAACCTCCATTTTCCTGTTCACAGCTTCAACAATTATTAACATACGGCCATTCTTGTTTTATCTATGCCCCCCACCATTATTTTTCCTCCACTATAAAGAAAATTACAGACATCATATAATTTTATCCATAAAAGTATCTCTAAATGATAAGGGCCCTTTTTTTTAAAGATAATTGCAGTACCATAATTCTATTATATCATCCAGTAGCTTTTCCTCTTTTATGTTCTTATATAATGTCTTGTTTTCTTAGAACAGTGGTAATTATTTTTTCACTCAACATATAAAATTTTGCCATGTTGCTTAATGTTCTCCTAAAATGTAAATTTCAGCATGCATAGTATTAATGAATCAATTAATTTGTTGAGCCAATCATGCTTTTAGGTATTTACTTTATTTCCAAATTTTTACTATTAAACAGTGTTTCCAAGAAACATCTGTGCTAGACTCTAGGTATCTCCAATATCTATTCCCCGCTGATTCTTTAGAACATAAGCCCAATTTTACTTAGTGTGGCAAAGATAACCTAAAAAAAGTCATTTCCCAGTTTCTCTTGCAATTAACTGAGGCCAAGAGAACACATGGCAGCCGGTGAGATATAAGTAGAAATGTAAGTGGGACCTCTGGGAAGGCTGCTGGGAGGGTTGACCCAGCTGGGAAGTGCTCACTTTCGCCCTCCTCCCCTTCTTCCTACCTACTGCCTGGAACAAAGATAAAGTGACTGGTCCAGAGCCATGAAAATGGAAGCCACACTCTTAGGTGGTAGAGCAGAATGGAAGGAGCCTGGATCTCCAATGACCCCAGAGTTAGAGGCCTGTGAACCTCTAGGCCCCTTTATGTGACCTCCTTTATGTGACAAAGCAATAAATGTCTGTCTTAGTTAAGCCACTGCTCTTTTGGGATTTTCATTGTATGCAGATAAACCTAGTTCTAACAAAATCTTTGCACATGTACATGATTACTGCATATGGCACTTCAAATTTTTACCTTGTGTTATAGATACTTGTATTCCTTTCTAACCTATCCTACTAAGTTCCTTGAAAGCAAGAGTTGTTGTTTTATTTTCTTCTGTTTTATCTTTTTATCTCACATAACATCTATCCTAGTACCTGGCACAAAATAGAGATTTTTTCTGAAGAAAAAAAAAAATGGACAAACATATGAATACGGGAATGTGTGTGACCTTGAGCAATTAGTCTTAATTTATCAAGACTTAGCTTCCTTAATGGTAAAAGGAGGTATCGATCCTACTACAGGGGCTTTTGAGAAAACCCAATGATCTGTTATTGAAACATCTATGAAAACTATGTAATGTAAGTGTTTGCCCTTAAGGGGGACAGGAGAGCAGGCCTTGAAGCCAGAACGTGATGGCCTTTACACAGAACAGCAGGAACATCGTGTGGCTGGAGCGGGGTTACAGAATGAAGAGGGGCAGGTATTAGGTTGGAGAGGGGTCTTGCAGGCCATGATGGAGACTTCCATTCTGTGATATGTGCCTCGTGATGGCATGAACGTCACACAGTTAGTATGAGAAGATATGTGACAGGGTCTACCACAGCACTTCCCACACAGCAAGCATGTCGTACGTGGTAATTGTCATTATTGTTGTTATTGTCAACAGGGTGATATAGTTGAAAAAGAATGGGACCAGGAGACAGAAAAATAGGGCTCCACTAAGTAGGGAGCTATTCATAGTCCAAGGATTGGTCTCTTGATTGCCTACAAAGTTTAAAAGAAAAGCTCTCCAGGACTCTAAGGGTCTGTGGAAGGATTGGTAGAGAACGCGAGACCTGTGCTGTCCAATACAGTGGTAACTAGCCACATGTAGCTCTTGAAATGAGATGTGCTAATGTATAAAATACACACCAGGCTTTGACGACTTAGTGTGAAAAAAGAAGTAAAATATCTCATTAATCATTTTCATGATTAACATGAAAGCATGATGATTCTACGGTGAAAGGATTATATTTTAGATATATTGGATCAAATAAATGTATTACTAAAATTAATCTATCCTGTTTCTTTTTACTTTTTGATGTGGCTACTAGAAATTTTAAAAATTACATGCGGCTCACATTATATCTCCTTTGGACAGCACAGCTCTACAGACCATTGTATTATTCTTCCAGGGCAGAAGTGGTGCTGTCCAGGGTCTCTTAGCAGAGACCACCCAGCCTAAAGCACCATTTGGGCATTGAAGCTCCCCAAATGGTTGCCAGGGAAATGTGGGCGTGTCTTATTCCAAGACAGCACAACAAACAGAATCATTAAGCAAAGCAAATTTTACTTTCCACCTGGATACAAACACAGGTGCATCCAAAGCTTAAAGTCTTTTAAAGCAACTCCTTTTTCTCAAAAGAATTGTGTGGCTATAAGCAGAGTGTCAGAGAAAGTGGGAGGCCCCACCATATTCTTCCCCATGTCTTCCAGAGTCCCAGAGGGTAAATGGAATAGAATTTTCAAAATCACTTGAAATCGGTGGCCAAATTACAAAATGTTTATTCTGTGAAAGAGTAAAAATTGCACATTTTCTATCATGATAGAAAATAAGAACAAAGATCCAAATAGCCAGTCCCTTTCACTGCCATTTTAGTCACAGTCTGCCTGTGCTTTTGGCTGTGATACAAAATAAAATAAATCCCTTTATAATCCCTCACACTGGCTCCAAGGAAGTACGCATATTTCCACAAGCACCAGAGCAGACCCTTTGGGCATTTCTTCCTATAAATGCTCATCTCCACTCAAAACTTTTTTTTTTTTTTTGTCTGATCCCGTTCTTTCACAAAATAGTGAACTGAAATGATATGATTCTGGTACCTTTATGTCAGATGTGGCTGGGAAAGAGTCAAGTATGGGTGGTGATCTGAACAGAAATCACCTTCACAAGCTCAATATCCTCCCCAAACTCTCCATAATCCTCCCCAGATCACTCGCCTTTATCGGTTTCTTCTTCCATTCAACATGTCCCATTTCCCATTTTCTGCCTAGCAATGCCTTTCTTGCATTGTTGTTACTTAGCACTTCACATAGTTTGTAGGGTCTTTAACCAGTATGACACTTCCCCTGAACCCCCACCCTTTCACCTAGCTCAGTATGGCTTCACATAATACTCAACAAAAATTTGTTGAATGATTGAATGAAGTTGAATCTGATATTTGCAAACTCTGATGAAACAGAGGAAATCAATGTCAGCTTTTCCAGCTAGATAGAGAAACAGGGCAGCCATATAAAAGAATCTGAAGGAAAAATTGCATCCAACACTTTACTTTCAGGTCTCTAAAGGAGGCTGTTATAACAATGGACTATAAATACAGGGGGATTGCTATATCCGCAACGAAGCAATTCGAATGGTGGTCTGGGAGAGCCAACAAAATCCAGCTTCTTTCTTCCTGAGTATATACACAGGTGCGCTGAGTGGAATGAAATCCACTTAACTTGATTTTATGGACAGTGATTCATGCAAACTCAGTTCCAAACTGCTCAGCACAGCTCAGTTAAATAAATTACAGCAAGAGTAAGCCAGCCAGCAGTAAAGGCAAAAGACAGAAAATAAACTTGAGGTTGAGGATTGAAATTTTAGGAGTGCCTGCTGTTCCAGAATCATCTCCTCTTGCTTTGGGGAGCTCTCAAGGGGTATTGGTGACATTCAAGGTCAAGGCCCTGATTTGACAGATGAGGAAACTGAGGCCCAGAAGGATTGACTACAGGTCCAAAGTCACTTAGAGAGTAACTGGCAGAATCAGGGCTCCTGGGTCCCAGGTCAGAACATCTGTTTATCTCATCAGGTTCCTGAATGTCTTACTCACTGCCGCGGTGCCGGGCACAACCACAAGACTCAACAAATATGTGCCGAATTAATGAATGACCGAGTCTGCCAGACCGGGGTTAACCAGAGTCAGCCTGAGGGTAGAGAGGGGAAGAAAGATTTAAGATCACCTTCTAGAATAAATACCCATGTATTTAGGGAGGGAAGAGTACTGCTCTGAGCAGCCCTTCCTAGATCCTCAGTTTTCTAGCTCCCACCTGGAGGAGATGCAACCAGAGGAGGCCCCATTGGCCTCCTCTCTGTTGTGTGTGACAGGCCTGCCTCTCCAGTTAGTGGCATTCCCTGAGGGCCTTCCGGGTTAGGGCATCACTGCCCAAGTATGCAGATACATCAGCCGCCATGAGGTGGCCTCATTAACCCCTTAGCACCCACTGGCACTGAGCACACAATAGGACTATAGTGACATCTTTGAGGTACTCTGTGAGATGACACTGCATCCTTACAATAAATTATCCAGGTCTTTTTTTTTTTTTTTTCTAAGCTAGCATCAATTATTTTTTGTTCCTTGCAACCAAAAGATTCTTACACAAAATAAAGGATCTTGGTATCTGGGACAATGAATCGATAAATTGAAGGTATGGCAGATTTAAAACACGGCCACAAATTCTTTTAACAATTGTACCATCAAGAAATGAGGTCTAGGTCCCCACCTCTTGAATGTGGGTAGGCTTGTGACTGTCTTAACCAATAGAGTATGAGAGATATGAAGGTATATATATGAGGTCCAAGGGTAAGTCATAAAAGGCCATGCAGCTTTCACCTCATTCCTTGAACACTGAACTACCACATAAATAGTCTGACTACTGTGAAGCCATCTTATTGTGGACAGGTCACATGTTGGTGTCAACAGTCCCATCTGAACCCAACCCAGCCCAGGCACCAGGCATATGTGAATCAAGAAGCTTCCAGATGATTCTAACCTCTACCCTACTGTCCAAGTCTTCCCAGTTGGAGGCCCAGATATCCAGGAGCAAGGCCAAGTCACTCCACTATGCCTTCTCTCAATCCCTGACCTACAGAATATGTGAACAGAAAAAAAAATAGTGGTTGTTTTATGTCATTATGTTTACGATAGTTTGTTACATGGCAATATATAACTGACACAGAAGTGTATAAAGGAATAAGAAAAAGGCCAAGAGTAGGGAGCATGGTTTAGCTGGTATGTACAGAGCATGACCATGGAATGCCAGTATCAATCGAAGATACTGGAGGTTGGGAGTCTTAGTGACACGTGTTGGCATAGAGCGTTTGTCTCAGAGAAACATTGCCTCCTTTAGTCTACTCCTGGGCCAGCGCTGGAAAGAGGCCCTCTCTGTAAGCCTAGGAGGCTGCCATAGGGAATGACCAGCCCGCACTTTGAATGTGCATCAGAGATTAGTTTGCTTTCTCAGCCACATGTCAGTTATAGAAGGTCCATGGGCATCAGATGAGAGGGGAGGCATTGTAGTCTTTCAAATTCTCCCATCCGTAGAACCTGGACTCTTTGGGTTGAAAGGGTCAGAAATCCAACTCAACTTGTGTAACCAGCACACGAACAATGTGACATGTAGCTTGTGATCAAAATGCAACTTGACTTCTTTCAGTCCCTTTAAACTTTATTCAATAGAGGATGATGGCATCATACTATCCTGGAGTGGTCCAGTGCTGCAAGGCTGCTGTTGGAATGAAATTGTGTGCTGTCCTGGCTATCTTCTTATATATTCCTAGAGCACAGTTCTCACATGCATTAGTAAATGGACACCTTTCTTAGGTGGCAGCTTGACATTTTGCTGTACTGAGGCCGAGTTGTACCTGAGGCTACCTAGCATTTCATGACCTAATAGCTACCATGTTTCCCCAAAAAATACGACCTAACCAGAAAATAAGCCCTAGCATGATTTTTCAGGATGACATCCCCTGAACACAAGCCCTAATGCATCATTTGGAGCAAAACTTAATATAAGACCCAGTCTTATTTTCGGGGAAACACGGTAGTATTCCATCCATTAGACATAGCCCACATTGCATGCATTACCTATCACCACAATCATGCTGCAAAACAACCACAAAACTTTAGTGACATACAGCAATCAACAGTCTGCACATGTGTCTGTGGGTCAGCTGGGTGATTTCACTGGGCTTAGTCGGGATCATTCATGCATATACATTCAGCGGTAGATTGGCTCAGGAGGCTTGGCTGATACTTGGCTGGGCTGGTCTCTCTCACATATCTAGGTCCTTGATCTGGCTTTGCTCCCCATGTCTCATCCTCTATCAAGCTAACCCAGGCTTGTTCCCATTAGGAAGGGTAAAGAAGCAAGAGGAAGAACAGAAGCAAGCAAGGCCTCTTGAGGTCTAGACATGGACTAGCACATCATCACATCCATCGCCTTCTATTTGCCAAGGCAACTCACAAAATCAGTTCACGTCCAAGGGATGGAGAAATATCTTCACTTCTCAATGGGAGGAGATGCAAAGGCAAATAGCAAAGTCATGGTTTAGGAAGAATTAGAGCCATTTCTAAAATGAATCTATCACATGCATTTGCCACTCAGCTACAAAATACATTTTATATATAAAATTTAGGAATGAGCCTGGGAAAGGTTTGCAGTACACCAGAATGCCCAAGAATACAGGTTGAGAATTAATGGTATAATGGTTAAGAATTGGGACACCCAGGACAGACTGCTAGATTCCTATTCCTACTCTACCACTTTCTATATGACCTTGGGCAAGGTTCTTAACTTTTCTGAGCTTGCTAAACTCTCAGTTTCCTCACCTAAAAAATGGGCACAATAATAGCCATCCATATCACAAGGTTATGAAGAATAAATGGCAACATTAAAATGGTAACATGAATACCTAACAGTGTTTGCCACACAATAAGTGCTCAATAAACAATAATAATTATGATTATTAGTTTCATAACAAGGAGCCAAAGCAGGAGGTGGAGTGCCTGGATCCACTCGGACATCATTGGCACTTTTACTCTATTTGGCTCACCCTCAGGAAGGCCACTGAGTTTTGGTAAAGGTGGAGGGAAGACTCATAAAATGAGAAAAGAAGTATGAGGAATCAGTGCTCATATTAATTAATTCGTTCATTATATGTCTTTATGTGCCCTCCAAAGTCCCGTGGTTTTGAAGTGTAATGGCATTAGCAGCTAATCTCAGCTGTGCCTAAAGATTTAGTCACAAGAATTTTCAGTGCAGTCTTGTTGATAACAGTGAAATTCAAAAACCACAGGAGATTGAATAAATTATGATATCTTTATATAATGAAATACAATGTAGCCATCAAAAATGATCTTGTAGGCTCTATAATAACAGAACGATGCTGCTGTTATCTTGCTTAGAGAGAAAAACAAGCCACTAGCAGTGTGGCTAGGGTGATGGGCATTTTTGATTCGCCCCCATTACCTAGAACAATTTTAGGTTCTCTAATTCCTCATTGATCAATATCAGAACTTCAGAAGGTGGACGTTTTGGCAGCTTCCTTTCCCATTAAAATATCATGTTCCTATTTTCAACTATTTGGTTCTCCAACCCCTTTCTTATTCTAAATCCAATCATGAATACGCATATGAAAAGTGCTCAACCTCATTAATAATCAAGGTCAAGCAAATCAAAACTACACTGAGATACCACTACACATCTGTCAAAAGGGTCAAAATAAAAACGACTGACAATTCCAAGTGTTGGTGACAAGGTGATATAGCGGCAACTGATATTCACCACTTTGAAGACAGTTGGGCCGCAGCTGTACCCATCAAACATGCTCACCAATCATGTGAACGACCCGGCAATCCAGTCCTAGCTGATGCTCAATAGAAACATGCGTGTGTGGGCACTAAAAGACTTGTACAGCAACGTCCACTGCGGCATTATTCAGAATAGTCACACACTGGAAGCAACCCAAATGTCCACTTATAGTAAAATTGACAAGTTGTGATATATTCATAACAGTGGAATACTCTAAATATTGAAAATGAATGAGGTACAACTACAAGCAACAAAACAAAGTAGAACAAAAGAAACCAGATATAAAAGTATGCATACACGCCCTGCTCATACACTCATATACGCACATATTATATAGTTTCATTGATGTAACGTTTAAACACCTAAAACTAAACTATGCTCTTAGCAGTCAGGATAGTGGTTACTTTTGGGGACGATGGGATAGCAGTGACTGGGAGAGAGCATGAGGCGGGTTTCTGGGGTGCTGGTAATAATGTCTTCTCTTTTTTTTTTTAAACATTTTCTTTTTTATTGTTATTTATTTTTTATTGGGGAATATTGGGGAACAGTGTGCTTCCCATCAGCTCCAAGTCATTGTCCTGCAATCTAGTTGTGGAGGGCACAGCTCAGCTCCAAGTCCAGTCTCCGTTTTTAATCTTAGTGGCAGGGGGCTCAGCCCACCATCCCATAGTGGAAATTGAACTGGTAACCTTGTTGTCGAGAGCTTGTGCTCTAACCAACTGAGCCATTGCCCCGCCGGAAGCTCAGTGGCAGCTTGTTCTCTTTAATCTAGTTGTGGATGGTGTAGCTCACTGGCCCATGCGGGAATCGAACCGGCAACCCTGTTTTTCAGAGCTTGCTCTCTAACCAACTGAGCCATTGGCCACCCCAATAATCTCTTCTTGATGTGGATGGTAGTCACACAATATTTGCTTTATGATATCTCATTGAGCTACATATTTAATAATTTGTGTACTTTGTATGCATATATGACATACTTTGCAATAAGATTTTTAAAATAAAATATTTTTTAAATGGTCAGACAACAAGACATGGCTTTACAGCACTTTCTAGCAGTTCCTGTCTAACAAATTGAGGTTAACTGTCTTTTGTGATTCCTCAGGGGACAAGAGGATGTCCCTCTAAGAGTGGCCTGAATCCCCAGGAGCCTTGGGGTGATGCATGAACAACATACACAGTTCAGCTTCGGATGGAGGAGCCCAATGTGGCAGCAAACTCAGGCCAGCAGAAACTACAGTGGGGGAATTTCTATGAGGAGCCTAGACAAGGAAAGAGACCCACCCCTGGCACACAGGTGGCTCATGGAAGCCCCTCTACCTGCCTTGGAGATAGGCAAGGCATTTACACTGAACAAAGCCCTCTCCCCCGCCACCCCCAGCCCTCACTGAAGGAGCTGTTTGTTTCCAAAGGCCTGATGGAACAACTAACTGTAAGCTAGAGAGAGGAAATTACACAATGGATGTTGAAATGTGGGCTTGTTGAAAAGTTGTCACTCGAGTAATGAATGCCCTATTTCCTGTTTTTTTTTTGTTTTTTTTTTTGCCTAAAGTTAAATGCTGGGCATAATTAGCTAGTGAAAAAGCAAGCTTGGCAGCAGAACAAAAATAGCACATTTTGGGAGCCCAGGCCAATTAAAATTGTTTATGCAGCTATTTAGCAATATTTTTTTCTCCAAACTATTATGACCAGGAAATATGCAGCATGAGACTATAAGGCAAGTTCCTCAGAAGCAAAATGGCCCACACACTGATCCTTTAAACAGCCTGCAGTTCTCAGGGGATTTTACAATAAGAATGAACACTTCCACCCTCCTGAACTCCCTGGGCCTCCTTGTGATCTTGAGAACAGCATCACTCACCCGGTGGAGCAGGCAGCTGCAACCTGCTCATGTTAACATTAGCCAAGCTCCGCTATGTGTTAGCGGCTGCTTACTGCAGTCATTTAAATCCTCAGGCTGATGCCGTCATCAGACTGAGTGTATGAAACGTTTTTGTTAATAACTGGACTGTCTGGTGTCAGGATAGTTGCTAGAACGCGGCAAAATTGCCCTTGGCCAAGTTGGTCACGATTCCAGCTCCTCCTCTCTGTGCTCTCTCCAGCACTTTCTGTCTGTGTCTCTGATGATCTTCTGCCTCAAGTACTCAGGTGACGTCTTTCTTTCCCTCTCCAGCCCCGCTGTCAAAACCTGCTTTCAGGTCCTTCGTTTACAGGAAGGTGTAATGGACTGATAACAGCTTTAAATGTGAGCGATCGCAGTGTCTAGCTAAGAGATTATGCTTTGAATATGAAATTTCAGGCATTATCCAGCTGAGTTAAGGGGTGGGGTGGGCAGTTTGGAGGCAGGGAGGCTTCTAGTGTCCCCAAAATTTCACCCAGGAGATAGAGCCTATTTTACCTCACTCATCAGGTTAACCTACTTGGCTGAACCCCTCTTTTGGCAGACAGGGGTAAGAAGATCTTTGGGGACCTTCATTAAGCTTGTAGGCATTTCCCTTGCAACTCCAGCACAGTTTATCTCAGCCTGGCCACCTCCTCTGCCTGAGTTGTGGATGGCAGCTCAGGGGCAGCTTCCCAGCCCTGAGGCATCGAGGTGAGCACCACACACGTGGGAGGCTGACTATTAAAAGCCTTTTGTCATCACTGGATTGGACAGGGGTATTCAAACATCAGAAGAGCCATCTGTGTCCTTCCTGCTCACACTGCTCATTTTCACATTCATTCATTCATTCATTAGTTCATATGTAGATAGCACTTGTAAAATACGTATGCACCAAAAATAAGCTAGCTTGAAATTAAGAGCTCTCCTTGGCTGCAATCCAGCCTCCCTGTCTCACCTTTCCTCTGACTAGTCATTTTCCTGAATTTGCCAGGACCTTGTTGCCTCAGAAGAACATACTGTACTTTTCTACTTTTGTGCTTTGTTCAGACTCTGTCCCCTGCCTGTGCTCTTTTGTCTCCTCGTATCTGAATCTCTCCTATCATATGAGTCCATCCTGAAACCCCTTTCTTACCCGTGAAGCCGTCTCTGATCACGTCTAGTTACTATGGTTTCCTATGCATTTGAACTCCTACAGCATTTATTCCTTCATCTTGCATGTGCCATCAGTCAAGAATTGCCTTTGGCATATCCTCTCTTGCTACTGAAACTTTTCTTTTTGGGGAGAAAGTAGAGTATAGGGCTGGCCTCCCTCCCTCCAGCCTATGGGCAGTTGAATCAGGAGGGGACCTCTGGTCAGCAGTTTCCAGGTCGGAACTAAATGAAGTTCCTGGCAACGGACCCACCCCTGAATCCCCACAGAAATTTCCTGTCAACACCCCCGCCCTTTGCCTTCCATTTCCTCTCCTCCAGGCCTCACCTCTGAATCATGAATTTCCCTGCTAGCCCTTCCATTCTCTTTCTCCCCTTCATTTGACAAGCGTTACAAGGCTTCAGATAGAAGCACCTTTTTTCAATAGTAAATTTATTGGGGTGACATTGGTTAGTATAGAAACCCCTTATTAGATCAGTTCCACAGCCCCAAAAGTGGTTCCAGGAGACTTTATTCTAGCTCTGTAGGTAGACGTGGTATAGTGACTGTAACCCTTTTCAGTTAGCCAACCAGTGACCTGAAAGTCATCAGCGCCCTGTCATTCATTCATTCAATCAATCAACAAATATTTTCTGAGTGCACACTGTGTGCCATGCCCTGTGCTGGTCCCCAGGGAGACAGCAATGAGTGGATCCCGACCCCTGCCCTCCTTCTTCAAGGAGCTGACAATCTAGAAGGTGATCCAGGCAAGTAAATAAGCAGTTACCGTACCACTTTTGTATGATTTTCCTGGGAGAGGTTTAAGGTATCCTATACGGATGAAATTCTGTTCTGTTGAACAATATCTGTTGAGAAACAGGGCCTACAATGCTTGATAGTCCTTTCCGGAGGCTTCAAGTTCTTCCTTTGTGATTCACCAAAGTCTTCAAAAATCTCAGGTTGCTCCCATTACCTGTTAGCAACAACTTTTTCAAAAGAATTGGTCACAGCACTGAGCAGGACTCTTCATGTATTTCAAGATAATAATTAGATCATGCCTACAGCATCACACCAGGTACTTACACTTTGCCTAGTGTTTAAGAATATGCTACAAAAGCTATAACTAAAGCACTAATGGCACTAGCTATCCCTTACTGACCATATGCCCGGTGCCAGCCACTTGTCACAGGCCTGGTGGAGCGAGCTCAAGACCACAGGAAGTCTGAGTTATATTCTGAGTCATTAGCGCCTCCTTGGGGCCCACACCCTCAGAAGTCGGTCTACCTGTGAGCTTTCTTTATTTTTGTCTGAGCCACAACCATTCTCTCCTCTTCGGGTAACATCACTCACCTTTCTTAGAGACAGACCATCTAGTTGCCCCACCCTCCTTTGGTCAAAGTATAGGCAAGTGACCCAAAATAGACCAAACTGACATTTTTCTCCCTTGAACTTGAGTTGAAAGAAGCTTGGCTGGTGCTCGTCTAGCCTCACTGCTGAGTTCTGAAATGACTTCCCACGAGGTCCTACTTTGCTTATGTGCACCACAGTTGACTTTTGGTGCGTGCAGTGAAAGAACTATAACAAAAACTGTTCATTACAGCCGGCTACAGTCTTGTAATTCCTTCGTTCCAAAGAGAGCGAGCTGATGCTGTCTGGGACTGGCAAACTCTGCTCAGCACTCTGCAGAAGGAGAGACTCAGGCATCAGGGCCCCGGACCATGGCATGTTAGAGAAAGGACCTGCCTGACAAACAGCAAATGTGCCAACTGAATGCTTTCAGGGAAACAAGGGTTGCCTGAACGCTATTGATTCTAGGTCCACTAATGGTTCAGGCAGTGAGTCTGGGTGTGACAGCTCTGCCTCACTCAGTGCAGTAATATACTGCCAAGTCAGGCCTATTTTCCGGTGTCAGCAGGGAAACGGGAGACTATTAAGGAAGCACCTTATCAGGAACTGAGCTCAGAGCCACTGGAAAGACTGTAGCAATTAGCCTGATGGAAGCTATGAAGCAGCCCCGGCTCCTGGCCAGATGTGGAAGAAATTAATAGGAAGCCTCTTAACTGACAAATCAGCTTAGACCCCAACAAGGAGAAGGCCCCGGGCAAATGCTGATACTCCCTTTTCTCCGATGGGGGAGACCCCCACCCCTTCTAGTTATCTTCTGATCTGCTATCTCCACACACGTTTGCTGGTAGACATTTACCCACTTTACCCCAAATGAAAAAGCCATAATGACCCGTCTGGTTGGAATGGTGCTCTCACATTTATTATGTTAAGCAGACAGTGTAGTTAAGGGCCCAAGCTTTGGACACTGGAACATCTGGGACAAATGGGTAAATAAGACAGTCACTATCTTTCCCTCCATGGCTCTTGAGTGAGAGGGAGCTATGAGTGAGTATGTGAGGGAACTTACTTTGAACTCACACGCAAGTCTCATTACTTCTTTCCCCTCCCATTCCAAACACACATGATGTAAAGGAAACGGATATGGCCTGTAAGCTGGGAGAACCATTTCCTGTTCTACACAAGATTACTATGTGACCTCAGAAAAACCCATTTGCCTCTCTGAGTTTCAGTTTTCTCAACGATCAAACTATAACATTAGTAGATAATCTCTGAGTTAGTCCAGGTTCTCTAAGAAGCAGATGCCAAAAGGTGGGTTGAACGTGCAAGGACATTATGAGGAGACATGCCTGAGAGAGAAGAGGAGGAGGAAGCTGAAAAAGGCTGTGATTGCCCTCAGAATACGATGCAAGTCTGACTGTGAGTCAAGAGAGAAAAGGAAGGTTATGTAGAAGCATCTTAGATTGCCCTAAATCTAAGAAAAGTTCAGCAAGGCCCTCTGGGAGTCCTTGAGGCAAAGACAGCTGTTGGAGGAGTCTGGTGTCTTCCAGGAACAGGTCTGCCTTAGCATCTGTGCTGTGTATTGTCATCTGGGAGCAGCCGTGGGAAATACAGCCTCAGAGTAAACGCAGCGATGGATTTCAGAGCAGCAGCTGGGGCCTCCAGTATTTGGAGGTCTGCAAGTTGCATTCTTTTGGCCACAATAATCTCTAAGCATCCTGCAGGCTCTGCTGTCCAATGTTCTAAGAACCTTGGAGATGTGCCAGCAGACCCAGACCCAGGTCAACCTGAGGGGATCTGGCTGGGCACTGCCAAAGGCTGACCTCCTGACTGGCCTCTGTGCAGCAGCTGCTCTCAGGGCACTCCCTGATGGCAAAGCAGGCAGGATGTT
This sequence comes from Rhinolophus sinicus, assembly GCF_036562045.2. Taxonomy (NCBI): domain Eukaryota; kingdom Metazoa; phylum Chordata; class Mammalia; order Chiroptera; family Rhinolophidae; genus Rhinolophus; species Rhinolophus sinicus. The sequence continues at coordinate 144,062,343 of NC_133756.1, forward strand.
TATGTTCATTTGACACATTGGGATCAAATGCTTCCTGACTCTCCTATTTTTGGCCTTGCTTTGGTCTTCAGAGAAGGGAAGTGGGGGGCTTCAGTTTCCCTGCTGTTGTCTTTGTTTGAAGTGAAGCCAAACAAAAGAGGCCCTATCCTGATCACGTCTGTCCTGCCTTTGCTGGAGCTCCCCAGGCCCCGGAGCAGTTCTGTGGCCTGGACCCTCTGTGCACAGGTCCACATGTCCACATGTAGGAAGCTGTATGCCTTTCAGTTCTGGATGGGTCTGAGCTCAGAAAAACCTGCATTTGAGCTTCTGTTCCCCCACTTCCTACTGCGTAACACGGAGCTAATCACCACCTCGGTGAGGCTTGACATTCTCATCTATAAGTGGGGGATAACAATACCTACCTCTTAGAAGCGTTGGAAGGATTAGTAAGATAAGGCACATAAACTCTTTAGCATAGCTTGGCACATAGTTCTTGCTCAATAAAATGATGCTTCTGCGTGGTGGCATTTACTAAACATCTGTCAGGATCGTCCTTTTTGCCTCAATATTCTGGTGAGAGACACTAGGGTTCTGGAAAATTCTCCTGTCCTCAAGAAGCATAGAGACTAGGACAAGAACACATAGAAAGCCACACAGATCGGTTGCCAGGTTGTGGGGCTAGCTTGGAGAAGTTTGCCACAGTCAGGGCTGTCGCATTCATTTCATGACTTTTACAGGATTTCCCTCTCATGTCTGTCTATCTGGTCTCCTGGGCTCACAGGCAATGTCTTAGACCCAACACACCATCATGGGCAGGGCTGGTGCTCCCGGCATGATGAGCGTACATTCCAGAGACTGGAAGAACTCAACAGGAGAGTGCTGGCTGGGATTGATGATAGACAAAGCAGGAGGAAGAGGCGGGCCAGGCAGGCCAAGTGATGAAGGGCCTTGTAACCCCTATTAAGGAATTGGACCGAAACCTCAGGGCAACAGCAGTGCCCTTGATGAGTTTCAAGCAGGAGAGTGATGTAATCAGATTTGTCTGATGGCTTCAGAACAATTTACCCAGGTTAGCCTCTTTCCCTGGGGAATGCCTGTCCCCTGGAGAGAAAAATACGAAGAGAAAAATACGAAGACAAAGGATTGGAACTGTACCTGCCCCTTAAAAGCGCTGCCTGCTCAAACTTTCCCTGACCTGTCCGCCATCTGAACAAAGGCCCTGCAGCCACCTGGAGAGGAGCCTCGTTGATTACTCACAATTCCCTTCCTGAAAGGACAGGCGCTGATGTGTTTTCTCGTGATAACACTGGCTCCTTTCGAGCAATAGGACTTCCTGTCTGATCGAAGAGCAATTACTGCGCCTCCAAAGAGAAAACGCTTTAAACAAATCCAGCTTTAGCCCTCCATGATAACGAGACGTTTGGTCACTAATCAACCATTAGCCCTGAGTTTTGGGAAGCATGGGCACTTAGGATGCCCAGTAAACAGAAGGATCTTTTTGGATTTATTTGGTAGAAGATTCCAGTGGCCAAAGTGAACCTTTCTTCATTGAATCTGGGCCCCCCCGACCTGCCCTAACCTGGGCCTGGCGCTTCTGGATATCTTGCTCCCTACTTCCCAGCATCTGGGGCCAAAGTTTGGTCACCTCAGGACAAGTCGGAGCTGCTCAGATCAAACTTGGTGCCGTTGGTCTGTTCATAGTAAGGGGTCATGAGGAAATAAACATGAAGAAAAACTGTCCCCCAACAGCCATCAGTGAAAGCTGCCTTTTTTCCCAACTCGGGAGAATTTGAAAACTGAAACTTCCACCCCTAAATGAGCATTCCTGCCAGAGACCATTAGTTGTCTTAACTGTCTCCTTTCCAGTATCTGCTGGAATATCTCTCACTTCTTTCTTGCTGTTTTAAGACTGAGAAAAGGATACGAGCTGGATAATAATATTAGTTAACGTGACATACACTTGCCATGTGCCAGATCCTGCTTTGAGCACCTTACATCTATTCAGTCATGTAATTCTCCCAATAACCCTATGACATAGGTACTATTATTATTTCCATTTTAAAAATGAGATAACTGGGACACAGAGGAGTTAAGAAACTTTCCAAAGGTCATACAGCTAGTGCATGGCAGGGCCAGACTCTGAACCCTGGCAGTCCTGGCTGCAGATTCTGTACTTGGAACCACTATGCGAACTACCTCTCAAAACCATCATCCTTTCCCCAAATCCTTGGCCTTCTCCTATATCTAACCCCAGTTCCATCCTTACCTCTTCCAGGAGGTTTTCCTGAGTCTTCAGGTTTCTGGAGGGCAGGAATAGTAATCTTGTTCATCGTTGTCTCTTTGGAACTTAGCACCTAATTGATGCTCAGATATTTGCTGAATAAACATTACAATTTATTGGGCGTCGGCCAGAGGCTCTTCATCTGCTAAGGGCTTCATACCCTGTTACCACTCTCTGGGTTTTAATCACTGGTAATGTGCTCATGACTGTTCTCACAAGTGACTATTTCGTGTCCTGGAGGGGACTGTTAAGATCCTCTGGACTTCCTCAGCAGGAAGGTCAGTCCAAAATAGGTGCCCAGTCAGTGCTATTATCTGACTTTTATCCACTTTCCTTCACACTAGGTGTGGTAGGCAAAATAATGGCTCCCTCAAAATATCCGTATGCTAATGCCCAGCATCTGTGGATATGTCACGTTACATAGCGAGGGAAGGATTAAGTTCACAGATGGAATTAAGGCTGCTAATCAGTTGACCTTGAGGTGGGGAGAGTATCCTGGATTATTCAGGTGGGCTCAATGTAATCACAAGGTCCTTATACGTGAGGATCAGAGGCGAGTTTGAAGATGCTGTGAAGACAGAGGAAGGGGCTGTGAGCCAAGGAATTCAGGCAGCCTGTAGATTTCCTCCCAGAGCCTCCAGAAGGAACGCGGCCGTCTAACACCTTCATTTTAGCCCCACGAGACCCATTTCAGGCTTCTGGTCTCCAGAATGGTAAGATAATAAATTAGCGTTGTTTTAAGCTTTTAAATTTGTGGTAATTTGTTACAGCAGCCACAAGAAACAAATACACTGCTACTGAGAGTACAATGGTAAACAAACATGGTATCTGCCCTTAACTTGCTGGATCTTGCCAATGTTTGGAGACTCCATGTCTGGCTGGCAGTTCCTAAAGCACATTAGGCCCCAGAAGCATTTCTAGGGCCATGGAAACACTGTGTTTTCTGGCTCCCAGAGCCTGTCAGTGGCACTCAGCGCTCTCCTTGGCCTATCTGACTTACCTCCTCTGGCTGCTATTTAACAAGTATTTTCTTTGTGTGAGGGACTATAATAAGTGTTTTGCATACATACCTAATTTCATCCTGACCACAGCACTCTGAGAGATATTTTTATCCCCATTTACAAGATGAAGAAACTGAGGCTCTGAGAGGAAAAGTGACTTTCCTAAGAGCACACAACTAGTAAGTGCCAGGTGTGAACCCAAGATGTCTGACTCTGAAACCCATTCGAGCTGTCAGCACTCAGCTTTTGTTCCATCCTTGGCATGGCAGCGTGCGAAGCAGGCCAGTTCCACCACACCTCTCCCCACCCCCATTCACATCTGAAGGCAGTTGCAGGGCCCACTCATGGGTTCCAGTAATAGGGTGGAGTCCCTTATTTGGGCAAACATTGTTCCCACCCATGGACACAGAGGGGTATTTTTCTCCCAGAAGCCTGACAGAGGTGGAGATAAGCATGACTCAGGACAGCTTGTGAGAGGCTCTTCTGGTAAAAACCCTCGGCAGAGTGGGTGGACTAGAGCAGCACCCAGTGGTATTAGAGACCACATGCCAAGTTCAGGGTGAGAGAGATGGGCTCTGTTTCTTGGGGAGCTCTGGGCCCAGAAATGGCCGCTGAGCAAGGCTGAGACTCAGATCTACCCAACTCCAGGCCTTCACATCTAGCCAGCCTCATCCCTCCCCTACCTTCCCCTCTGAAGTGGCTGCGTTTCCACCAAATGAAAGGCATCTTGATCTGGCCCTCAATCAGCTATTACTTTCGGGGTGGGGCATGGTGGGGGGAGAAGGAGAGGCATTCTTAACAGCAAAATGAAGACAACAACAACAATAATAACTACTATCTATTAAACACTAAACATTTATTAAACATTAAAATAATCCCATTTAATCCTCACAATAATCATTGGGGGTAGATTCCCTTATCACCACTTTACAAATGGGTAAATTGAGGCCCAAAGGGGGACCTTCCCAAGGTCATACAACCCAGGAAACATAGAGCCTGGTCTCCCCAGTTCCAAAGCACATGCTGTTGTAGGAATTGGGGACACACTTAAGATTGGGATCATTAACGAGGTTGCCTGTTATCATTACCTAAAAAAGAAACGGGGGAGGAGTAGTCCCTGCCTGCTCCCATTTCTCTCATGGTTCCAGCTCTGATGCAGGGCTGCCCCTGCTTGGAAACCTTGCTGTGGGGCGCAGGACTCTGGCCAGCAAAGGGTGTGTGTCAGTGGGGTTAAACACACTATCGCACTGAAGCGGAGTGGGGAGGAAGTGACTCAATCATCAAAGGACTGGTCTTCCTCAGGGAACTGTCCCTAATCACAATTATCCCGCTACAATAATACCATTTCAGAGACACTGTGAGCCAGGGCACTATGTAGCCATGTAAACTGCTTCCTGTATCTGCCAAACCCAACAGCAATTAATAGAATCCAGTTAGGCCTCCCGCTCTGATAAGGGCCGAGCAGCACTGCTGCCGGCCTTGTTGTTCTAATGACGAATAGCCCTCATGCTGCAAAGTCATTCTCTGTCCCTGGCAGCATGGGGCCACAGCAGCCTGGGGTCCCTGGGAGGCCGAGGAGAGCCACACACATTCTGCTTAGTTTTGATATTTCATGCAGATGAAATTATTTTCCCTCTCCTGCTAAACAAAAGTCATGGCTGATTCAGGCCACCCAGGACCCTGGTGGAGAATTGATTTGGGATTGAGCAGGACCCCTGCAGCCTAGACCCAGGACCCACAGACAAGTAGGCAGTTCATGAGGGTCAAGGGAAGAAGGAGTTAATACAGCATGACTTCTAGATTACACCAGGGCACTAGGATTTTAAGAGTCTCAGATCCTTATAATAAACTGCTTTGCAGGGCACCGAGAAATGCTTTAGAAAATGACCTAGCCCCATGTAAATTCTCTGTGGTTCTCTGGATGCAGTTGGGAGGCAACATTTCACAATTCCAGGTCTCCTTGAATCTCAGGGTGAAAGTGGTTTGACAAATGATGTCAGCCAAGAGGCCCAGCCTGACTCTGCCACCCAGAGCTCCGTGTCCAACAAGGTGGAAGCACATTAAAACACCGTGAATGTAAATTGTACCGCCACCATGGAAAACAGCATGGAGGTTTCTCAGAAATTAAAAATAGAACTCCCATATGACCCAGCAATTCCACTTCTGGGTATTCATCCAAAGGAAATGAAAACACTATCTCGAAAAGATATCTGTACCCCCATGTTCATTGCAGACTTATTTACAATAGCTAAGACATGGAAGCAACCTAAGTGTCCATCAATGAACGAATGGGTAAAAAAAATGTGGTACGTATATACAATGAATATTATTCGGCCATAAAATAGAAAGAAATCTTGCTATTTGCAACAATATAGATGGACCTTGAGGGTATTATGCTAAGCGAAATAAGTCAGAGAAAGACAAATACTGTATGATCCCACTTTATATGTGTGTGTGGGGGGGAGAAATTGCGAACTTATAGATACAGAGAACAGATTGGTGGTTGCCAGAGGCAGGGGTAGGGGAGTGGAGAAATGGGTGACAGTGGTCAAAAGGTACAAACTTCCAGTTATAAAATAAGCAAGCCTTTGGGATATAAGGTATAGCATAGCGACTATAGTTAACAATACTGTGTTGTGTATTTGAAAACTGCTAAGAGAACACTCATAGATCTTAAAAGTTCCCACCACAAGAAAACAGTTTGTAACTATATATGGTGATGGGTCTCACTTAACTAGACTTACAATGGTGATCATTTTGCCATATATGCAAATATCAAGTCATTATATTTTATACTTGAAACTAGTATAATGTTCTATATTAATTCTACCTCAACAATTAAAGAAAAAAAAAACACCACTCTTCTCAGTTTTCTCTTTTCTTTTTGGGGGCCAGCACCCTCATTTCCTGTCCTTGGGTGGGGCAGACTCATTTTCTTGTGAAGAATCAAGTGTCTCCATTCTCTGGGGGTCAAGTTGACTAATTAGTTCGACTCCCCAAATTCCCATGAAATTAGGGAAGTCACTGGTCAAATTGAAGGCGTGATTCTAACTCTGCTCAGGGGAGTGACTTCACAGCTTGCTCACTTTCTTCCTCCCAAAAACAATGCAAATGAAGGTAAAGGGGCTTTTGCCTGAGCAAGGCCAGAAGAACCTTTGGGGGAAGAGGGAGTGAGGCCAGAGGATGTGGGTGTTTTAAAATTGGCTTTCACTTTGCAGGAAGACTCTCTCTGGAGGTGATTTGCAAATTGTGCTCAAATGTAGTAATTTCCCCAATTTGGGCATTTTGTGTTGTTAGAGTTGCTATTCTGTGTTGGGGCCCATTCTGATTAACTTTCTTGGGAGAAATTTCTTCTATATGCTCTAATAGTTTTTATGATCTAATAGAAGGGAGAGGGGAGGTGGAGAGAGAGAAGGCAGAGGTGAGGAGGGTACTAGAGCAGAATGGGTAACAGTTGGCTGTTAGGATTTGAGTCCCAGCTCTGCACTTCCTAGCTGCACAGCCTTAGCCAAGTTACTTAATGTCTCCCAGTCTGTCTCCTTGTCTGTAACAGGTTGATAATTACAGGATTCAATGGCCAAGATTGTCGTGAAGATTAAATGACATCATGCGTACAAAGTAGTTAGTACGGCACTTGGTGGATACAAGTATAAGTGAGCAATACCCACTTATTGAGCTCCTAGTGGCTTTTAATTTTGTTGTCATATTAGATTACCCTTACTCCCAGCATCCAGACCTTTCTCAGGAATAGCAGGCCTATGAAACATTCCTCATTACACGTACGGTAGAATGGACTCTATCCCCAGGACCATCTTGAACACATCCAAGGACAGAGGGCTCACTATTGGACTAGGTGGCCCCTTTCATTTTCAGAAAATTCTGGTTGATGGATATTTCTTCCTTTCAGAGTCAAAGTCTTTCTCTCTGGGGCCATCACTTGGTTCTTGCTTTTCTCTCCAAAATCATAGGAAATTTAAGTCTGATTCTTGCTCCAGGTGGGAAGTTCAAATATTTGAAGAGAGTTGGAACACGCTTTCTGAGGTCTCTCCATTCAGAAAGCTTGAGAGTCTTTCATGTGGCTGATTACTTTCCCCTGACTCATCACTTTCTACCCAGTGGGAGGGTAAGATCAAAGGAACCAGCAGACTCATTCACTGAGCAAGCAACACACTGCAAGTGTCATATCTTTTGTTATGGAGGTGACTCTCCATGCCTATGGCACCAAAACAGTTGGAGGTGACTGGCTGATGGGAGGTGGTTCTGGATACCAGGTGCACCCCAATGTCCTGTGGCTGGTGGAACACTTTCTTGACCAGCAGTACAGCTTTCATGGAAAGGTGACAGGGCCCCTTGGAAGTAGGCTTGTGGCTCAGCCTCCCAGGCAGCAGGTTGGACCAGATAACAACTAGATAGTGGCATCAGGGAACCACAGAAAGGCCAGCACTAATCTCTCAGGCCACGTTGTGTGAGCATCTGGGATCTAGGGAAGGGACACTACAGTCTTTGAAGCACTTGATGTGGGTCCAGGAGCCCTCCCTTGCCCTCCTCTGCATACAACAGATAGCTGTTTCAGAAGATAATATGCAGTCTCAACTCTGTCACAGCTACTTCAAAAGGGGATGGCTGACTTTGACTTTTAGCTGCTACCTAATGGAGATTCCAATCCGAATCCTTTGGTCTAATGTCATATTGAACAATTGTTGCCATCACGCACATTTGAGCCTTAAGTTACTTTGCCCAGTGTTTTGCATTACTCAGGAAAAGCACTGTTTTTCTGGCCCCTCACATTAATACTACACTCACAACACTTCTGACACCAGATGTGTGGGTTTATTTCCACACCAACCAGTTCTAGGACACCAGCTGGTGCCCTACAGTTCAATTCAATTCTGACAGTGTCTACTGGGAGTTAGAGCCAAATCCCACAAGTTAAGGGCTCAGTCCAACTTCAGATGCCAACTGCAAGTTTCAGGTTGTCGCTGGTACTTCTGACTGACTGGCTATAAAATGGGGTTCCTGCAACACCTTCCTCAGTGTTGATAATTTGCGAGAATGGCTCGCAGAACTCAGGGAAACAGTTAGACTTACCAACTTATTATATAATATAATAAAGGATATGATGAAGGATACAGTTGAACAACCAGATAGAGAGATACACAGTGTGAGGTCTGGAAGTGTCCTGAGCACAGGAATCCCTGTCCCCATGCATCCAGGGTGCTCCACCCTCCCCGCACACGGACGTGTTCACCACCATGGATGTGTCTACTCTCCACCCTACCTGCCCCCTCATGCTTCCCACGGGCCTAAACAGTCCTCAGTATACAGCAGGTGGTTAATAAATATTTGTGGATGCAGAAATATATATATGAGGTGACTGTATTGCCCTTGACTAAAGTAAGAGACTGAATGCAGTCTTATACCTGTGTAGTTTCCTAGAGTTTATGTGATGCTCTCATGTGCATAGCTTTTTGATCCTCAAACACCCTTGAGTAGTGGGAGAGATGGGTGTTATTCTCCACATTTGATGGGTGAGAGAACTGACAAAACTCAGTTTATGTCATAGGGAGGCAGTTTGGTGGGTAAAAGCATGTTCTTGAGTCTGATAGTCTTGAGATAAGCTCTGCCTCTTATCAACTATGAGGGACCTGTCATCAAACATGGAGTACAGTATCGTTGCCATATTTTTCCTTAGGCCTGGTGTTCTCCTGAGTTGAACTTCACACTGGAGGACTCCAAAGTGATGACTGTTTTGGTTTTCCTAAGGCCTTATGAGAACAGCGCGTGCTTATGGCCCACATAAATAAATTTTGGACCAATATCAGCTTTCCAGGAAGAGAGATGCAAGGTCTTCAACTTTTGGCAAACAGCTCTGTGAACTCAACAATTCAACAAATATTTATTTTGTGTTTCCTCATTAAAGGCACTGCACTGGTATAACTATGCTTTCATATCTTAGTTAGAGGAATCACCTTCTAGTAATTTGGGTTTGGATAAAATTAATAACCACAGCTATAAATTATTGAGCCCTCATTATGTGCCAGTCACTGTGCTAAGTACTTTACTTATAGTTAATTCTCTCAACCCTATGTGATGTGTAGTATTACTACCCCCTAGTGATGCTTAGTTTTACGTGTCAATTTGACTGGGCCCCAGGATGCTCAGATGTTTGGTCAAACATTATTCTGGGTATATCAGTGAGGGTGTTTTTGCATATTAACATTTGAATTGGTAAACGGAACAAAGGAGATTGCCCTCCCTAATGTGGGTGGGCCTCATGCAATCAGTCGAAGGCCTGAACAGGACAAAAAGGCTGACCCTCCCACAAGTAACAAGGGACTCCTTCTGCCTGACTGCCTTCAAGCTGGGATGTTGTTTTTCTCCCAGCCTTTGGACTGGAACCACATCATCAGCTCTCCCAGATCTCCAACTTGCGAAATGCAGATCTTGGGACTTGGCCTCCATAGTTATCCATGTGAGTGAATTCCTTATTATTAATATAAATGAATGAACTGTATAGATCCATCTTATTGGTGCTGTGCCTCTGGAGAACACTGACTCATACATCCCCTTTACAGATAAGGAAAATGACACCCCAACCTTCTGATCAATATTTCCCAAACTTAGCCTATCGTCTTCCCTCCTAACCCCACACCCCTGGAATCTGACACCAAGCATCCTTTGTCCTCCCTAGATCTCCTTTCTCTCCTGGATCTCAAGAGTCCCCCGGATGAACCTCCCTTTCTTCATTCCTACTGCTGCCACCCACTGCCAGATTCTCAACTCCTTCCATCTGGGTGGGGGTGATATGGCCGGTGGGGTTTCCATAGCTGCAGGCCCTCCTGACAGGTCTTCTCAGACTCAGCTCTCCTCCCTCCCCAGCCGCTTTTGATCATCAGTCGCTTTAGGTACAAGGCCCAGGAACTATAAGCTTTTTTGGGTGGGGGCGGGGGGAAGATGTCCCAGGATAATATTTTAAGCCTAAAAATATGTTTTAGCTAACAAAATATGAAACTAATAATTGAAATTAATTAATGTTCAGAAAATTCATTGTTAAACCTTGTATCTATAAAAATTTCATCTCAATTGAAAATAATTTTTAGGTTAGTTTTTTTATCACTTTGCAAGGATTTCTGAGTATGCATGGTAATTACTGAGGCATCATAGCCAACTGTAAAATAAATGTGTTAAAGGATAAACAGAGGAATATTAAGAATTTTAAGAATTTATCTGAGCAAAAATCAATTTGAATTGGGCAGCGCCAACCTGGAAGTGGTTACAGTGCTCCATTGACTAGGGTCAAGGCTCTTACAGAGAAAACATGGAAGCAAAGCAAAGAAATTGTTTCATTGTCTATAGCTTAAGAGGTTGCCTTATTTGGGAAATGCTACTTGGTTGTTCATGATTGGTTGATCTCAGGTTTCTATTTCTTAAACTTGAGGCATTTACAGGTGGAAGTATGGGTTTCCTTACATAGGCTGCTAAGGTATTAGAACCACCTCAGTCTAATGGCCTCCTTGTTTAAATAATTTAACAAATGTATTTGTAGCCAAATAATTTCAGGAGTGAAAATTATCCAAATCTTGTCTGCTTCTTCTACAGGAAAAAATTCAGATGTTTAGTGTGGGATGGGTATGTTTGGATCATATGAAGCTCTTAACATACTTCTCTTCATCTCAACATCCTGCAGCCATCACCCCCACCCCACCCTGGGTGCCCTGACATTTTATACTCACCTCTGGTATTCAGTGACCTTCATGAAAACCCAGTGCATCCTGAACCTGAGACTTATTTCATTCATTTATTCATTCAACAAAAAATTCAACTGATACGTGTCATTGATATTCTAAGTTAGGCATGGTTCTAAGGGGGATACAGCGCAAAGCAAGACAAACATGGTCCCTGCTCTCCAGAAACTCACACTAGACTGATAGGAGCAGCCAGTGGATTGGAGATAGCCAGTAAGCAAATTAATAAACAGATAATAATCAACTGTCAGCTTTATCTAAAAAAAGAAAAAATAAGTGAGGGTAAGGAACTGGAGTGTAACTAGAAGGCAGGTGTTCTTTTTAGATAGGGTGACGAAGAGGAGGACACATTGAAACAGAAACACAAATTAAGTCTGGAAGCCAGCCAGGCAAAGGTATGGGGGGGGAGTTCCAGGCAGAAGGAACAGTCAGTGCAAAGGCCCTGAGGTAGGCATGGGCTTGGTGGGTTCGAGGAAAGGCAGGGAGACCGGTATGGGTGCAGCAAAGTGAATAAGGGGAGAGTATTAGGAGTTAAGACCAAAGAGATAAGTAGAGTGGATAGGATATAGAGGACTTTGGTCAAGACTCAACTCCTTTGCTTTCCAGTATGTTCCTTCCACTACTCAATTTGCAAATGCTGCCATTGTGTGGGAGGCACTTAATGGCTGACCAGCTCATTAAGCAGCAGTGGCAGTTTGCACAACACCATGGGGCATGATGGGCTTGCCAATACCTCCCTCAGATAGACATCTCTGTGGGCAGGGACAGCCAGGCACAAATTACCTCACCAACCGGCCACTGCCTGCCAGTTCCAGCAAAGGCCTTCTTGGCCCCTTTGGCTTTGCAGCTCTAAGAGTCCCACTTGCCATCCACCAGTTTCCTTTTAAATGCCCATTGCTCCGGTGCTTGTCTGACCACATAGCTGTGAGCTTGATGCATTTGGCCTTGACTGTGGTTGCAGTGGACAGACCGAACTTCTTGTTTTGCCTTCTTCTTGGTAATATTCTGACTCAGTATTCACGATTCTTAAATGTAGCAGCAGATAAATGAGTGCAGTATGATTCAGAAGTTTCCTAGTTTAGAAGTCTGTGATGCATTGTAACTATTTTCTCCATGTATGGAACTTGTTTGTTGAAAAGTGTTGGGGGTTGGGGAACTATAGTTAAACTTGGCCAGTAAATTTTTGTTGAGCGCTTCTCAGTGTCAGGCTCTATTTGAGGCACTGGTCGAGCTGTGAATAAGGCTTATTAAATCTTTCTGTAAGGAACGTATATGGGAGGGAAGAATAGCCAACAAACACGCAAGCAATGAGGGATCATGATACATTTGGATACTGATAAACAACACGTGGAAAACGAAACAAGGTGAGAGAGAGTGGCTGGAGAGTAAAAGGTGGGGCTGGGCTAGAAAATACCTTAGATTGGGTGGCCTGGGAAGACGGCTTCAGAGATGAGACCTGAATGAAAACAGGGAGGCAGCCATGAGTTTCTGGCAGACATAACAGAGTACAAAGGCACTGAGGTAGGAATGTCTTAGCCTTTGGCGGAACAGCAAGTCCAGTGTGATTGGAAGGTGGTAAACAAAGGAGAGGGGGTGCCCAGGGCCAGCTGTATGAAGCCCGGGGGCCAGGGTAAGAGGCTAGGAGTTTAGGTGCAATGTGCAGACCTGGAGGAGTTTTCAGCAGGAGGATGACATGCTTAGTCTTTGTGTGAATGCCAGGTGGAAACGCCTGGTAATAACCAGCCAGTACTTACACTTGTGCAGCATTTTCTATCCACAAAGGCCCTCCACAAGGGCAATCTCATTAGCATCACAATACCGAACAGGATTCCCGGACTGCTTCCTGCTTTACAGATGAAAATCTGAGGTTCAGAATGGCTTAAGTGACGAAGGCCAGGTACAAGAGCCAGCAAGTGACAGGACTCAGTTGGAAGCACTTAGTGCAGAATCTTCCTATAAGTTCCCTGGATCTGGGGGAAAAGGAAATTGACCAGAAGCTGCAGTTCTATCCATCGCTTTCCTTACTGTGGCCACCAAATAGCAAAATCACGCCTGCTTTGTTCCCTTGGGTGTAGCTTCCCTTACCTGGAATTCCTCCCAACTCCTTTTTCCTTCCATCTACTCTTTCCTTTCTCAACAGCTCCAGCCAGAGGAGCGGTCTCCTCTTCCAAGCACCCACCAGACTGTACATGAGGAGGCTCCGTTATGGCTACATCAGCATGTCCTTGTACTTCTTCTCAGGACCACACTCTGCAGGTGCCCCCCCCCAATTTTGTTAGTACCCACAAACACACTTGATTCCTGTGATAGAGCTAAGTGTGTAAATAAGTGTTAATATAAAACAGAATTTTCTCAATTCAATTAGGATTATCATATGAGGTTGGACAATTAATTTGCAAACTCATCCTAGAAAAAGTGCTACATACCTCACTGCTGAATATCACTACAGTCACCTTCGAAGTACTCCCCTTGGGAAGCTATGCACTGATGCCAGCGCCTAGTCCACCCTTCAAAGCAATTTTGGAACTCTTTTTCTGGAATGGCCATCAGAGCTGTCGTTGTATTACCCTGAATGTCATCAAAATGTCTTCCTTTCAATATTTCTTTTATCTTCGGGTAAAGAAAGAAGTCACTGGGGACCAGATCAGGTGAGTACAGTTATTTGTTTACTGGCTAAAAACTCCCTCACAGACAGTGCCGTGTGAGCTGGTGCATTGTTGTGATGCAAGAGCCACGAATTGCTGGCGAAAAGTTCAGGTCATCTAACTTTTTCAGGAAGCCTTTTCAGCACTTACAAATAGTAAACTTGGTTAACTGTTTGTCCAGTTGGTACAAATTCATAATGAATAATCCCTCTGATATCCTAAGAGGTTCACAACATCATTGCAACAAGTTCCACAAACTTAATTGTTAGACCTTCATATCCCAAGTGCTTCATATCTTCCAGGCACTGAATTACTGGTATTTTTCAAAAATTATTTAATTCTAATAACAACCATCTTTGAGAAAGGTACTATTATTATCATCACAATTTTATACAATAAGAAACTAAGGCTCCATGATGTTAATGAAAATCAAATGACTCCAAGACCCACGCTCTTAACCTCTACCGTACTTGCTCCTTATTGTAGATAGAGAATGTCTGCTTTTCCAGCCTGGACATTTGATGTTAAAAGCAGGGGCCTAAAAACAAAATGTTTTCTGCTGCAAACACATGGAAGGAGCTCGCAAAACTCCCGGAGATGAATCAGCAATCCATTGGTCCACGCATCCATCCATCTATCCAGACATCCATCTGTCACAGCAACCATCTTGCCCTCTGGTTTATGCCAAGTCTTTAGGGAAAGGATAGGTATATCCTACAGATTGGTGGGTGAGGTAAGAGGGGAAATGTGTGAATGAGGTCTGGCTGGCTTCATACTGTCCTGCTCTTCCCTGAGTTGACCCCCTTTGGACCCATGGAAGGGACAGAGAGTTTCAGACAGGCCATAAAAAGACTCTTTGACCACCATCTCTCCTTATCACTCCTCCTCTTCACCTATCATTGCCCTAGAAAAGCAGCTGCGAATCCAGTCGTGCTGGGGCTTCTGCCTACTGGTCACCTAGGGAGGCAAAGTATATTTCAGAAATTCACACTCAGGTGTGTCATCTGTTGTTCATCTGGATTAGTGCGCCCAAGTAAAGCAGAAATGGCTTTCTGGACAAAGGAGTGGACATCAAAGGACAGCGTGGGTGTCTTCCTTCTGCAATACACCTTGATGAGTTCCTTAACCTCTGGGCCTTGGTTTCTTCCTTTGTTTGTTAGGAAAGGATTTTCCTTTTCCCTAAACCTCCTTTATCTTCTCCAATGCACAACCTCTGCTACAGAAGAGATCTTTAGTGAAACAATAAAAAGACCGAGCCTTTGTTAAACTAATAACATATCAAAGTGAAACGATGAGCAGCAGGACTGGGCAACATTAGCAAGAGAGAAATCTGTTGGTGCTGTAGATATTCCACTCTAGACTTACACAGGTCCAGCAAAGGAAACAAAGGAAACTGCCCAGAAGGACCAGGCAGGAAATACAAATGAGTACAACTGGAGAGAACAGTATCTACACAGTAGGAACGGGGGACCTTGATGAGCTAAAGCACACAGACCGGCCTAAAAGTACAGGCGCGACCAGCTCTGAGCTATTGTTGCCACATGGGAATACAGGTTCATGGCTGATAAATCCTTCCACTTTTCAAGAATGCCAGGAATTGTGATTTTTATGCAAAATCTCCTTATTTTTAAACATCACCTACTCTGTCAACTTTCTGAAAATGGTGTGGGTCAATAAAACATGCTGTGTTAAGGGGCAATACTTCCCTTCTTGATGATTCTTCATGAGAAGAGACATCTATAAGAGTAACACCTGGCCTCTCCCCACTCTTCACTCATTCCTCCCCTGGTGGGGAAAAATGACTTACCGGACTGATGAGTTTGGAAGAAGGAACTGGGAATTCATAACCTAGAACCCTCCTTTCCCTTTCCTTTTTGAGCTACCTCCCCACAGGGTTCTGCCCTGATGAAGGGCAGCCTACCCCTGTCCAGCATGCGAATGTCTCTAATTCTGGGATTCTGTACTAGGAAGCTTGCTGGCCTACGGCTCTAAGTCACATTCTCCAATACCCAGTTTCTCATTAAGGTGATACATTACCTCCATTTGCTTGCTATTTGTTCTTACTTCTCAGGGTGTTCACAGCTTAGGCAGAAAAAAGAAGCCCTATTTAATTGAGTCAACCTGGAGACTCCAAGAGTCAACTCTGGTCTCAGGTCATACATTGGCTCCCTTTGACTATAAACCAAATCTTTGGATGCAGGATTAGGACCTGCTATATGCCACCAAGGCGAAGGCAAGAGCTATGCTTATGGCAAGAGCTATGGTATGCTTAGAACCTTGAGGGTTTTCTGCTGATTCTCCATGGTGGTGCTCAGAGAGATGAGGTGGAGAAGAGGGAGGGGATTGTGGGAGGTAAGAGAAGAGGGAGAGGAGATCCAAAAAGGGGGTCACCAAAATATCCATCAAAGGGAGATAGTATACGGACTGGAAGGTGACTCAGTGGAAAAATACAAGAATGTTTCGCACCATCTTCTGAACATTTTTCGTGTTCAGGGTCACCTCATAGTAAGGTTATTTTCTTTCAGGTAATGGTCTGTACTCACCCACCCTTCCTAGGGATAACATGAACATAATAACGTCTCCCAGGGCTCCTTCACAAGGTTGAAAAGATCAAATGAATTATCTTTGGAGAATCTGACCATAAGACCCTGTTATCTGTATCATCAATAATATATAATTTAAGATGCCAAGAAGAGTCAGACTTACTTCTTCTGAACTCACTTTTCAATGCTCCAGAGAACTAAAATCAGATACTCTTTTCTTGAAGATGATTTAACAGCCATTGGAACAAGGGAAACTAATACCTAGAAAAAACATTAAATACCAAAGGAAACCATTTTGAGGCTCGTTCATTGAGCACTTAATGAGCATTTACTATGTGCGTGTCACTGATCTGAGAACTGGGCCTGCAAAATCCAATAAGTACTCTGAACAAAGAGAATTTATAGTGATGGCAATTTCCAGCAATTCAGTGTGCTGTGTTTTTGTTTTGTCTTATTTTAACTGAAAGTGTATTTTTAAAGAATGTTTGGGAATGATAGCCGTACAATAAAATATGTTTTGTTTCACTTCCTTTAGCTGTTATTTTATGACAGCACTGACCTTCTGACCAGAAGTAAAATTCTGGCCTTTCTAAATATCCCATATTGGCTGGGCTTAATGGGTTTTCAAAATAAATGGATTGGATTTCTCAACCTGTCAAAATAGAGAGCATGAGGGCTTTTTTGAACTTGAGAGCCCTCCTCTGAGCACAGATTCAGAGTCCACCGTCTGAGCCAGGAAGCTGAGAGCCAGCTTATCAGCAACCTGTTATTTTTGATGGAAACAGAGGTGACCGGGACAAAGAAATGAGCTCAGGGAGGTCAGACTAACTTAAACATGGTGTCTTCCATGACAATCAAGGCATCAGGTGCCTCGGACTCTCTCTCAGAGGGCATTTTAGAGGATTTTAACCCAGGCATAAATCTAAGCCCCACCTGACAGCTTCTGCAGGACCATCCCTGCCCAAAGAGGGGGCAGCACCCCTTGGGAAGGTGATCCCAGATGCCCGTGGCTGATGAGTAAGTACAGGGTTAGCTATAAAATGATGGGTTGTGTTGTCATTAATAAGGGAAGGATAGAAAGATGCTTCAGTGTTATACCAGCCTAGATTTGTAACTCAGCTTCACCACTTTCTAGCTGTGACCTTGAAGAAGGCCTTAGTTTTCCCATCTGTGACATGGAGCTAATACCAGAACCAACTTCACGGGGCTGTCAAGATGGACAAATATAACAACCAAGTAGAATAATTCCTCCAGTAAATAGAATCCCAAACTAACTCCTCCTGACAATCAGTCTGGTTGCTTCATGGTCATATCCAGGGTCTCTCAGAGGTCAAGAGAGGATCCTTGTATATTAGGAAATGCCAAAACTGGGTCAAATGGAAATTGTGATGTTTTAATGGTTGACTCCTGTTGGTGCATTTTTGCAACTGTGGCAAATCTCATTTAAAGATAATGTATAATGTGGAATTTGACGCCTTTTGTGACTGTGAGGCCATTGCAAAATGACCCCCTCCCACGTTCCCCCCACCCCGAGGCCCGGCTCTCTCTCTGTATATGTTTTTAAGCCTTGGTTCCTCACATCTTCTCCCTACTATCTTATACGCTATTTCACTTTTAGGTACCTAACCCCAAAGGGAAACGGGGAAGAGAGGATCCCAGAGACCATGCACTACTATGTGAAGGGACAGGAAAGCCCTTACCAACAGGGCCTCCTCCACAGGAAGTATTGTTATTTCACAATTAACAAAAGCAAAAAGAAACCTTTCTAGAGTATGTTTTCCCCTCAAGGCCACAGGATTTAAACCTCCCTGCCATCCAGCCATTGCTCTGAATGAATTACAGGAGCCAATTATTCTGCGAGTATCTGCTGCCTCTGTTGGAATAGACTCCACGGAGCTCTTCTGCACCTTCCTCCAAGGGCGGGGAAGGAGGGGAGGAGCTCTTCTCAAGGTCAGCCAGAAGCATCTTATATGACTTAGGACAGACCCAGAGTCCTCATAAAGAGGGACGGACGGGGGTGGTAGGAAGGACAAGAAAGGGCGAGGGAGGGAGGGCAGGAGGCAGCCAATTACTACCTTCACCTGGCCACACCAACAGCTCATCCGAGACACTTGCCAAGTGGTTGTGGGGATCACAGGACATGTATCAGAAGGGGACACGTATCAGAAGGGGACACAAGAGAATTCAGCTCAGACTATGCTGTGTCGGGGTGCAGGAACACATTGAGATAATTCTGCTTTTCCATTTTACTGGCTCTAGGTCCTAGCCGATCATTAAACGGACATCAAGAGCTGAACGTGATTGTTTGGAATTACATGATAGAAAGGTTTCCCAGCCAGGATGGGAAATAAATCTTGGAACTAAGGCCCGCAGACAAAGGGGAGCGCCTATCAGCGCCAGGCCAGTAAACAACCTGGGGGCTACAATGGTAGAAACCAGAGAGGGTTGATGTTGCCAGTTTATACGCTTCTGCCTAATTGTTACTGTGAATTGTGAGCTAGCGGGCAATGCTTGTGGCACACTGAACTAGAAAAGGATCGTCCGTGGTGTTCCCAAGTTTTTTTTCCTTTCTTTCTTTCTTCCTTCCTTCCTTCCTTCCTTCCTTCCTTCCTTCCTTCCTTCCTTTCTTTCTCTCTTTCTCTCTTTCTCTCTTTCTCTCTTTCTCTCTTTCTCTCTTTCTCTCTTTCTCTTTCTTTTTTATTCTTTATTATCACCATCATCTTGGTGCTCACCACCAGTATTGTTATCATCATTATCAATCATTTTTATCATCATTTCTTGCCGGTGCACAGTCTGTCACAATTTACAAGGAACTTCTGCATCTGTTATCACAATTTGATCACCACAGTAACTCTCTGAAGTGGGCAGAGCAGTATTAGTAGCCCCATTTTCCCATTATGTAAACCAAGGCTTAGAGAAGATAAATTACTGGCCCTAAGTCATACTCAGGTTCAGGTCTCTTGTAAACACTGTCAATTTACACTACAACTTTGCTTTGAGAATGATATCAAAATATTTAACAACTGAGACGGCATAATACTGACCAGTCAGGGCAGACACTCGCCATGAACAAGAGATAGATATGGTTATTCTGGTTCATAAAGTTGAATATCTCCAAGATGTTTGACCAGAGGTCGCTACTGTAAACTCCACAACATTCTGTATTTTGGTCCAGCCTTCTCTGACATTTCACTTAAGTTCTTCTTTTTCCAAATAAGACTGCAAGAGGAGGCATTAAGAGGTAAAATGGTGGGGCTATTATAATAAAGAGAGGGGGCTTTCCATCTTATCTTCCTTGACCATCTTGAGACAAGGGACTGGGAGAAAGAGTTAGGGTGGGGTGGGAGGGCATAAAAGGTATTACATGGATTTGTGGGCTGCATGGTCACCACTTTTTAGACCTGGAAGTTTGTGTTCAGACCTAGTCTTTAGGGTGTCCTGGGGGAAATCACACAGCTTTAAACAGAAGAAAAAGTCAGGAATCAGGAGCCAGGTGGAAATAGGATTGGAGTGGGATACAGTTGGCAATCAAATGAGAAGCCTATTTTCCCAGTGGGAAATAAGAAGGTCTGCCACTTGTTTTTCCTGACATGTGGCATGTAGGCATGGTGGCCTGGCTTAGCTACAAGGATGGGGGTGGACAATAGGTAGCCAGTGTTTTCATCGAAGCTAAAGAAAATCTGCACAACATGAACTCAGAAATAATACTAGAAGAGAAATCAGATTTTCACTTTCTCAGAAGCTACTCTCCCTAGTTTCCTTTAAAGAATGTTACTCATTCTATTTTTATACATAGTTTTATCAAATCTTCCTATGCACTATTCTTTGAGAAGGACCTTTTTTATTTCAAAAGTAATATACATTCACAGTTAGAAAAAATTAATATAGATAAGAAAAAAATTAAAATCACCTTTGACTTCTCTATCCAAAAAAACTTGGCTTAATATGTTGATCTACAACCTTCTAGACATTGTCCCATGAATAAATCTATCATCGTTATTGTGATGATTTACAAACATTTATTTTATGCTGAATGTTTTCTCTACCTACTGTTCTTGGACTTTAGGGACATTATCTTTGTTTGACAATGTAGACTTAATACCAGGAATCTGAAAATATTTTATTGAATGGGTATCTTGTTGATATCGTAAAATCAGAGACAGAATAATATTTATTAGAAATATCCAAGCACAGGGCTCAGAAACAAATCGCTTATGCCTGAGCAGCATTCTGTGTTTTCAAAGTGGCCATGTAAAGCACAAAGCCCAGTGGAACCATATATCACCACTACATAAACAATAATAACAATTCTTGATTTATATCTTCATATTTTCTGCCTTGTTCTTGCAGAAAAGTTGGTAAAAGCTGATTAGACTGTTACACCTACTTTTTTGAGAAGATGGAAGATAGGAGAAAATATTACCACAACAAAAGCGGGGGGAGGGGAGGGCACAGGAAAATCTGCTTTTTAAAAATCTGGGACTTGTCAGCATGATATACAGCTCTGAAGATTAGAGCAAAGCAAAACAAATGTGTGAGTTATTTCTTGGATCAAAAGTTTCAATTATCTTTTGGGCTCACTTCTTAGGTATTTGGATATTTGTAAATGATAAGCAAGATGGCAGACTTAAAAAAAAAAAAAAAAGGAAAATCCAGAATGTGAAGCTGTCAGGTGAAATGGTCTTTACCCATGTTTCTGGCTGCAGTCTTCATCAAAAGAATTTCTAACAACAGAGGGGGGAAGGGAGGGAAGCAGAGTTTAACATTAAGATGAAGGTGTATTCCTTTTTTATGATTATAATCCTGCTGACTTGATATGAGGCAGAAATGTACGTAGAGATATGTCACCAAAGGGCCCCACTTCCTCCATTTAAACAGGGAGTCATCTACAAGACATCATTTGCAGGATTTTTGACAACACCTATTATTATTATGTGATTACTTCTAATAGAATTTCTGCACAAAATTTCTTGGTGAACTAAATGTTGTATTCTGTAGGGTTGTAACAGTTTCAGAATCTACTGATTTGGAATTTGTTGACATTTTAAGCGTAGCATACCTGAGTCTTATTTGGTTTAAAAATGAGCTGCTGATCAATTCCCGAGTGTTTATAGATATGTATTTGCCCAGAACTCAGCCAACCACTTTCTAAGTTAGAAAAGAAATTCTCTTCTTAGAAAGCCTTCATATGCATTGAGGAGAAAAGTCTTATTTAAATGAAAATATAGGCAAAGACCAAGAGAGTTCAATGTTGAGCTTCTACTGAGAACGTTTAGAAAAGAAAAAAATTGTTGTGGGCTAGAGAGCTGAACACTGGTTCTTACTTTCCATGAGTAGTAAGAAGAGGGAAGAAAACAAAAACAACAAAAAAAGCAAAAATGGATTTTCTAACTTATAATATCACATTCCATGAAAACAGGAAATGGAAGAAAATCCAGGCAAAAGATGATGAAAGATGGAGGTGATAGAATTGACAAAAGTGGGAAAGGATGCTGGGAAAGGAAGAAACACTAATTATAATGTCCATTCTTCCTCTTTCTTTCTTAAAACAAATATTTCCTGAGCCCCTGTTATGTGTCAGGCACTGTACTATGTGCTGGGGATAAAGGTGAACAAAACAGATATGATCCTGGCTCTCATGGAGCTAAAATGAGGGAGAAAAGCAATAAAGAAGTCTGCAAATAATCAAAGTGAATATAGCCTTTGTTAATCATTGTTAAAAACAACACCACAGGCCCAAAATGGAGTCAGTTATGCTAAGCCCCATGTTACCAAACTGAGAGTTAAATTAATTACAATTTCAGCTCTCCCACAAATGGAATCTTATTTTTTTAATCCAAGATGTATTTTTAAAAAATATTATAGTATAGTTGACATACAATATTATATTAGCTTCAGGTATACAGCATAGTGATTCAACATTTACATTCCTTATGATGTGGTCACCACAATAAGTCTAGCAACCAACTATCACCATACAGTTATCACAATAATATTGACTATGTTCCCTATGCTGTACATTACATCCTGTAACCTATTTTTTTTTTATATCTGGAGGTTTGTCTCTTATTCCCCTTCACCTTTTTCACCCGTCCCTCAGCCCCCTCCCCTGTGACAGCCATCAGTTTGTTCTCTGTACCTATGAGTTTATTTCTGTTTTATTTTATTTGTTTGCTTTTTTTAAAGAATCCACACATAAGTGAAATCATATGGTTATTTCTCTTTCTTTGTCTGAATTATTAGCATAATCTCCTCTAAAGTCCATCCATGTTGTTGCAAATGGCAAGATTTCATTCTTTTTTTGTTGCAGAGTAATATCCCCTTGTGTATATAGAACTTATCTTTATCCATTCATCTATCGATGGACACCTCGGTTGCTTCCATATCGTGTCTATTGTAAATAATGCTGCAGTAAATACGGGGACACATATATCATTTTGAATTAGTGTTTTGAATTTCTTTAGATAAACATCCAGAAGTGGAATTGCTGGTTCATTAGGTAGTTCTATTTTTTATTTTTTGAGGAACCTCCATCTGTTTTCCACAGTAGCTGCACCAATTTACAATCCCACCGACAGTGCATGAGGGCTCCCTTTTCTCCACATCCTCGCCAACACTTGGTATTTGTTGACTTTTTGATAATGTTCTGACAGCTGTTAGGTGATATCTCATTGTAGATTTGATTTCCATTTCCCTTATGGTTAGTGTTATTGAGCATTTTTTCCAATGTCTGTTGTTCTTTGGAGAAATATCTGTTCAGGTCCTCTGCCCAAGAAATGGAATCTTAAACCAGGGGTAATCTGCCTGATAAAACCCTGCCGTCTCCTAAAATATAGTCACCTTGCAATAAGCAATCCGCTTTTTTGCCTCGTATAACGCCCTTGTTCCTGCTCCCTTCTGCCTATAAAAGTCTTTCATTTTGTAAAAGCTCCTCAGAGCTCCTTTCTATCTGCTGGATTGGATGCTGCCTGGTTTATGAATTGTTGAAGAAAGCCAATAAGATCTTTAAATTTTCCTCAGTCGAATTTTGTTTTTTAATATTCCTGTGAAGGAAACAAATAAAGGAAGACAGGGGCAGCGGGGGGAACATACTTCAGATAATGAGCAAAGGTCTTCCTGAAGAGGCACTGTGAACTGAGATGTCAAGAGTGACCGCGGCCACCAGATATTCTGTGTTTTAGCTGTGGGTAACAACAGCGCAAAAGCATTGAGACAGGAAGGAGTCTGCATGATTAAGAACTTTTAGAAGGTGGCTTTGACTGCAGCAAACTCACATGCAGAGCGGAAAGGCAGGGGAATGAGATGAGAAGGAAGGAAGACCTTGTGGAGAGAACGTAGATTGTGCTCTAAGAGCAGTAATGAATTTTAAGCAGGAAGAGTCACAGAACCTGCTTTGTGTTTTTAAAAGATCACCCTGGCTCTACCTCACACCATATACAATAATTAACTCAAAATGGACCAGACGCTTAAATATAAGAGCTAAAATGATAAGACCTCTAGAAGAAACATAGGAGTAAATTTCTGACTTTGGATTAGGCAGCAGTTTCTTAGCTATGACTCCAAAGCACAAGCAGCAAGAGAAGAAATAGATAAATTGGAGTTCTCAAAATTAAAAACTTTTGTGTTTCAGGGTGCACCATCAAGAAAGTGAGAACAGCCCTGTGGCTCAGGCGGTTGGAGCTCCGTGCTCCTAACTCTGAAGGCTGCCAGTTCGATTCCCACATGGGCCAGTAGGCTCTCAACCACAAGGCTGCCATTTTGCCTCCTCAACTCCTGCAAGGGATGGTGGGCTGCATCCCCTGCAACTAACAATGGCAACTGGACCTGGAGCTGAGCTGCGCCCTCCACAACTAAGACTGAAAGGACAACAACTTGAAGCTGAATGGCACCCTCCACAGCTAAGATTGAAAGGACAACAACTTGACTTGGAAGAAGTCCTGGAAGTACACACTGGTCCCCAATAAAGTCCTGTTCCCCTTCCCCAATTAAAAAAAAAAGTAAGAATGTAACCTGTAGAATGGGAGAGAATATTTGCAAATCACATACCTGATATAAGCACGTGAGAAAGTGCTCTGCATCACTAATCGGGGAAATGAAAATAAAAATCACAGTGACGTATCACTTCACACCCATTAAGATGGCTATTATTAAAAAACAAAGCAAAAAACAAACAAACAAACAAACAAAACCCAGAAAGGAGAACAGTTGTTATCAGGGACTGGAAGGAGGAGGTAATGGAGATAGAGTTTCAGTTTGGAATGATATTAAAGTTCTAGAGATGGAAAAGCGGTGATGGTTGCACAATAATGTGAATGTACCTAATGCCTAATGAACCATAATTGTTAAAATGGTAACTTTTATGTTATGTATATTTTACCACAATAAAGAAAAGTTTAAAGGAAGGGACAGGGCAAAGGATTTGAATAGGCATTTTCCCAAAGAATATACATAAATGGCCAATAAATACATGAGAAGATGCTCAACTTCATTCGTCCTTAAGGAAATGCAAATCAAAACCACAATAAGATACCAGCTCATATCCACCAAGATGACTATATTCAGAAAAACAAAACAAAACAAAACAAAAACAGACAATAATAAGTGCTATCAAGGATGTGGAGAAATTGGTACCCTCATACATTGCTGGTGGGATTATAATATGGTACAGCCACTTTGGAAAACAGTTCAGCAGTCCCCCCGAAATGTTAAATATGAGAATTATTATATGACTCAGCAATTCCAGTCCCAGGTATACAAGAGAAGTGAAAACATATGTCCACACAAAAACTTGTACACAAATGTTCACAGCAGCATTATTCATGATAACCAGAAAGTAGAAACAACTCAAATGTCCATCAGCTGATGGATGGGTAAACAAAATGTAGTGTATCCATACAATGTAATATTATTTTGCCATGAAAAGGAATAAAACACTTATACGTACTACAACATGAATGAACCTTGAAAACTATGCCATGTACAAGAAGCCAGAAACAAAAGAGCACATATTGTTTGATTCCATTGATACAAAATATCCAGAATAGGCAAATCTAAAAATTAAATTAGTGATTGTCAGGGGTTGGGGCAGAGGAGAATAGGGGTTGAATGTTAATGGGCCTGGAGGTTCTTTTGGGGGTGATTAAAAGGCTCTAAAATTAGATAGCAGTAATGGTTGCATAACTCTGTGACTATACTGAAACCCATTGAATGATACACTTCAAACAGGTGAATCTTATGGTATGTGACTTATAGCTCATAAAATGGTTATAAAACAAACAAACAACAACAAAAAAAAGATCACCCTGGCTGCTTTATGGTGAAAGCCGAGAAAGGATCCTTGAAGGAGGGAAGTGGAAGCTGGGTGACCAATTAAGAAGCCACTGCAGCCATCAAGGCAACAGGTGACAGTGAGTCACATGTGCGTGTGTGTGTGTGTGTGTGTGTGTGTGTGTGGTGGGGGGTTGTAAAAGGAAAGGGGGAGCCATGCGTTTTGGTTTGGGTAAATGGGTTGTAGGGCGGTGCCATTAACCATCTTCAGTCAGAGAGAGAATTGGGTTTGGGTACAAGTGGGAAAACCTGAATCATAATCCCAGCCCTAGGAGGTAGGTTCAGTTATCCCCATTTATAATTGAATACATGAGGCTTAAAGAAGTTAAAATAAATACCTTAAATAAATAAATAAAATCAATACCTAATTAGTGCTGTGATTAACATCCACCTGAGTCTGACACCACGCTCCTTACTGCATACTATATGAGGAGAGATTTCAACAAGAAAAAAAAAGAGGGAGAGAGAGATATTGTGGATGCAATGCTAGAATGAGGGTAAAGAGGGAAGGGTCAGGCATCCCTTATGGAGCACTTTGGCCACCTTGTTCTGGCCTAATGCCTTGTATACGTTGTCGTTAGGAAGTAGAGAAGCCAAAACATGTCCCCCTCAGTTCCCAGTCAGTAGAAAGAGGCTGTTAATTCTTCTCAAATTTACTTACAACTCTCTCCATTCATAATGCGGCAGTTGCCTTAGTTCAGTATCCCCTCATCTCTGCAGGAGGTATTGCAACACCCTCCTAACCTCCTCCCTGCTTCCAGTCCTACTCACTTTACCATCCCTGCCCCAGCAATTTGTATTGGAGTGTGTACACACATGCACACCCACCCATCCCTCCTCATCCCTCTTCCATAGCTAGGTTGCTCTTTTCTAAAATGGAAACCTGGGGCCGGCCCGGTGGCTCAGGTGGTTGGAGCTCCGAGCGCCTAACTCTGAAGGCTGCGGATTCGATTCCCACATGGGCCAGTGGGCTCTCAACCACAAGGTTGCCAGTTCAACTCTTTGAGTCCTGCAAGGGATGGTGGGCTCCGCCCCTACAACTAGCAATGGCAACTGGACCTGGAGCTGAGCTGCTCCCTCCACAACTAAGACTAAAAGGACAACAACTTGAAGCTGAACAGCACTCTCCACAACTAAGATTGAAAGGACAACAACTTGATTTGGAAAAAAAGGCCTGGAAGTACACACTGTTCCCCAATAAAGTCCTGTTCCCCTTCCCCAATAAAAAAATAATAATAAAATAAAATAAAATGCAAACCTGTCCACTGTACCATCTTCCTTAAAACCATTCAGAGATTCCCTGTTGTGCTCAGGGTCAAGTTTAAGCTCCTTAACTCAACTTACAAGGCCCTTCACAACTTTGACCCTATGTACCTCTCCAGCTCCCTCCTCACTCTCCCTCTCCACGTCACACACGCTGTACCCTACGTGCCAGCCACACTCAACTATTTTCAGTTCCCTAACGGCACCATGCTCTAGCTGACCTCAGGTCTTTCCATGTCCCTCTGTCTGGACCAGCCAGACCAGCCACCTCTTCGCACAGCTAACTCGTACACAACCTGCAATCATCCTTCAGCTTCCAAGTCAGGTCTAGGTTCCCTTTGAGATGTCCTCATAGCACTCTGCACAGCTCCCATCAGCAGGGTGGGATTACGGGGTGGCCAGCTGATCAGCCACCCAGGAAAGCAATCTACAAAGGGGAGTAAAAATCATAGGAAATGTTATAAGAAAAATGTTCTCTCCTAGAATCCCCACAGAAAGTACTCTGTGGTTGGGAAGAATATTCTGAAAAGTTCCTTGGTGGTGGGGGTAACACCCCCAAGGGACATGATTGAGAAACACTAGATGAGCATTGAATGGTAGCTTGTCTGCTTAAATTTAAAATGTTTGATTGGCTTAGTGGGGACTGCAGGTTTTTGGGCCACAGTGGAATTGTTCGGGACTTGAGGTATAGGACTGAGTGTTGACACCAGCAGGCCTCCTTTCTCTGCCCTTCCCTCCTGACTGGGTCCCAACGTCCCTGTCTAGTTGCATTAGACAACCCTGGGGGAAGAGGGAGGTATCATCACAAAAACCCTGCTGGGTGAGCTACTATTCAGCCTCTCCTCTAATGAAAGCTGAATAAAGATTTAGAGCACACTGATTTGATGGAGTGTCTCTTAGCTTCTCCAGCGGCTCACGTATTTCAGTTCAGACATACCCATCAGAGCATCCATCACGTAACAATGACTTATCTGCAGCCCTTGCTAGAATGTGTGTACCATGATAATTATTAACACTTGAGTGGTTAATACTATTCCATGTATTAATTCATTTAACTTTCAAAATAATCCCTTGAGGTGAGTACTATTTCACCCCCCGCCCCATTTTACAGCTGAGGAAACTGAAGCATAAAGAAGTAAAGTAATTGTCAGAGCTGGGTTTCAAACCCAGACAGTGGTTCCATCTTGTGCTCTTAACCTGTATGGTACATTTCCCCTTGATGAAGGGGGCTGAGTCATCCTTTTCACTGATACACCCTCTGCAGCTGAACACAGATGTAACACACAGAAAAATTAAGTAAATATTTGCTGGATGTGTCTTCAATTAGCAAAAGACTGCTATCTATTTATTTAGCAAACCTTAAGTACCTTCTGTTCTGGGCACTGACACACATCCGCGTGTCTCTGTCACTGCCTTGTTCAGTCTC
This sequence comes from Rhinolophus sinicus, assembly GCF_036562045.2. Classification (NCBI taxonomy): domain Eukaryota; kingdom Metazoa; phylum Chordata; class Mammalia; order Chiroptera; family Rhinolophidae; genus Rhinolophus; species Rhinolophus sinicus. The sequence continues at coordinate 144,090,553 of NC_133756.1, forward strand.
GAACTGGAGGAAGAAGCCCCTTCTCCCACCTTCCTACCAGACAGCCATCCCATCTCTGGCTAAGGAGATGGGAAGGTCACTGCCCCAATAGGTAACTCCTTTGATTTTTTGACAGCTCTTAGATGCTTTTTTGTTGAAGAAACTGGCTTCCTGGAGCCTTCCATCGGAGGAGGCAAAATCTTGTTCTATGATCTCATCCTCGTGACAGCCTTTCACATAGGTGAGGATAGTTCTCTTGTCTCCCCCCAGGTCGTCTTTCTTCTCGTCTAGACTAAGCTCTCTGGGTTTCTTCCTTGGTTTATGCCCTAATATCATTTCTGTAGGAGATATCTTTCATTCATTCGCTCACTCACTCATTTAAACTTTACTAATAACTCACAAGGTACCAACTATTTTGCTAGGCCCTAGGAAGACAGAAATGAAGGGCATAGTTCCTCCCCTCAAGAAGCGCAGTGTCCACCAGGGAAAGGAGGCATTTAAAGAAACAATTTCAATGTGTCCTAGGTACCAAGCGCTGTGACGGGGACATGGCAGGACAATGGAAGCACACAGTCCCACAGCTGAGTTTTAAACTGGCCACTCTAGAGCCATTCAGTTTGACTATGTTTATCTTGCGTAATGACCACCAGGACTAAAAAGAGCAGAAGAATATTTAAAAATATGCCTCCACCACGCTGATGTAAATATTATTCTAAACTTAGATGTCGTATTAAATGTTCTAAGAATACAGACCAGGATTGTAATTGATGTATTTAGCAAATGGCTATATACAAACAAAAAAACCCCTAGTCTTGATTCCGTGAAGTGCTGTTAGGCCTGGCCTATGCAAATGAAATGAAAAACAGATAGATGGGTGGATAGATAGATAGATAGATAGATACTTTACATTATTTGTCCTTGGTGAGCATCTTCTTATTTCAGTCTAGCAAAGCACTGGGGTATAGGACTAAGCCTAGGAACCAGGGTTCAATTTCCAGTTCTGCTACTTTTAGCGAAAGGACCTACTTCACAGTTCTGTTTAGGGCATTAAAAAGAATAATGAATGAAATTATCTGGCATATCGCCAGCTCTATAGTTGGTGCTCAATAAATGCTAGCAATACTTATTTTTGCCTTACTGGTTCATCACGAAATTTTAAATCTTATATCTGACACCCACCTTACAAGGCTGCACCTCTGCTTCAGGCCAACAGCAAACCTAATAGTGTGTCTTCTGGTTTTCAATAATCACCCCACTCCCAACCCCCGTTCCTCATCGTCATCTGCTTCCCCTCAATTGAAAGCTTTTCATGGCCCAAGCCTCGGGCTCTCAGAAGGTTAACAAACCAGCATCGCCACCTGGAGGACAGCTGAGAATCTGGGTAAGAAAACAATTCCATGGCACCAGATAAACTAACTCAGCTGTTTTGGGGCTGGCGCTAATGAGGCCAAGTTCACAGGCTCATCCCCAAAGGGGCCAATTAGCTTTACACAGAGACACACTTCGGAGCTCAGCCCCAGCCTCTAACCTTGGCCCCCAGTTCACACATGTGTGGCTGTTGGTTAGAAAGTGGATTCATCAACCCAATCCCATTTTTCATAATTTCTTAAAAAGCCAATGGTAAGACCCGTGTGGAAAGACAAAGATAAACAAGACATGCTCCCTGTTCTTAAGGCGTTGCGGCACGGTCTCCCCAAATGATTCCTGAGACGTTAATAGGAGTTATGAGAATAAATGCCTCCGCAGCATTAAATTAGTTGGGGAAACACTGATCTAATCAAAATCAAGCAGGTTCTTTATGGAAGGGCTTCTCAGAACCTTTAACGTGCTAATATGTGCTATTAATTTTCCAAGAAGGAAAGGTACTGTCAGTGTTTCTCTGATTTGGATGGCCATAAGGCACCCCCTCACCCCCCACCCCCCACACATACTCTTTTCTAAAATGAAGAATAGTAATGAATCTGCTGGTCTGGGGTATGATGCTTCCATTGGAACATCTATTGTAAGAAGCAGCTCATCCATGGGGAAAAGTTCACAGTCTATTGCGAGGTTAAAAAAAATCAACAAAGCAGATTATAGAACAGTATCTCATTTTGAAAAGATAGAACAAAGATGTACACACACTTGGGAGGGGGAAAAAATGAAAAGACATAAACCAAAATGTTAGCCCTGGTGATCTTTTTTGTTGGAGGGGTTGTTGTTTTTCTGTGTTGTTTGTCAGTTTTTCAAGTTTTTTTGCATTGAATATACATGTAAATTTTAAAATAAGACCCACGAAGCATGTGTTCTAGGGTGATATACCATCTTTATAAGACTACTGTTATAAAATACTATTAATAGCTAACATTTACTGAATGCTAAGTGCCTGGTACATGAATTATCTCGATTATCTCACTTAAACTTCCCGTAAATCATATGAGATGAAGTACCTTTTTGGCCCAATTTAAAGATGGAAAATTAAAGAAACAAAGATATAAACCCCGTTGAAACAAAATTAGAACTCATTACATCCCTTTTTGCTGTCTACCCCTCTTAGCCCCAAGACACACACACACACACACACACACACACACACACACACACACCCTATAAGGGAGAGATGATGCTATTCCTCCCGGGAGGGACATTATTAGAGGGCACAGTGAGATAGCTTTGCTACATGGCTACGAGCTGCCATTTATTAAATGCTAAGTGCTTTGACATAAATAAATATGTAAACTGAATAACAGCTCAGTTCTCCTAGCCCTTTAAGATCTGCCTTCTGTGGTATTGCGTGGGCCATCTCGCTCTCTCTTCTCCCTCTCTCACTGGCCACTAGAAACCCACAAAACTATTTCTTAAACCCCCCCAAACGATTTATTGTGTAGAGTGAGCCAGCCCTCTCCAGCATCTGTCGTCATATTCAGCCCATTTCCACTATGGCGTATCCAAACACCATTACCGTGAGCTCTTAAACAGCAGACCTTCTAACCCATCCCATGCTATTGAGCCCTCTCTCTCTTCCCTCTCTGGGAAGGCACAAAGGAAAAATATATTTCCTCACTGATGTAAAGCAGGCCTACATCCCTCAAAAGACAGAAGTTTGTCTACAGTCAGTTTGGGTTTAAATACAGTTTTATTTCCATTACACATACATTATCGAGGTAGGTTATTTTATTAATTCCACTTTACAGATGAGGAAATGAGGTCAGATAATATGACAGAGGCACCAATGCAGGTATGTGGCTGGACAACTATTTGAACCAGGCCTGTCCAACTCCACATGTCACCAAAATTTAGAGAATAAGGACACTTGGAGCTACAAGGTATAGAAAGTCTCCTGAAAATGTGGCTTTTACGCTATGTCAGGCTGACTCAGTTTCTTCAGTGTAAATGAGAAAAAAACTGGTTAGAACAGACCTCAGCTGAAGCAAGCACACAATTCTTCCTTTTCTGGTCAAGAAACCTGGTCCCGCAAACCAGTTAGAAATGATTTTTTTAAACAGCTTCCCTCAGTGACAATAGTAGCCCCTGACAGAAATACCCCCTTTTTCTCTGCTCACCACCGTCACTCCTGTTTCCTTTTTAGGGGCCAGGCAATCAACCACACTCAAAAATTACTCCATTATGTTTAAATTTTTTGAAATTACGGGACATCTTTTGCTTTGCCTTCCTTGGATCTGGCAGGAAGATGGTTATGAGACCCTCCCCTCACCCAGGGGCATCTTTTACCCCAGCCCAAGGCCCCAGGCTCCTGTGAAGTTGAACAAACCACTTTTTTGTCTTTCCACTGCCTTCTGGGTGAGTTTGCTACTGAATTTTCCCACCAACTGGGCCTTAAAGGGCAAGCAGGGCTCGGGGCAAAAGGCACCCCAAAGCAATCTTGGACAATATGGATTCTTCATTAATCTGCAAAATGCCACTAGTACCTTTGACCAAACGTTAATACTGCCTGACTTCAACATCTTGAGATGTAGCTGGAGTTTGAGAAATGGGGCTGAGGGTTGATTGGGGTCCAAAAAATAAATCTTTCCTACTGCCGTGAAGCAGTTACAGTTGCACAACTGAAATACCAACCCTTTGGAAAGGCTATCAAATCCACTCATGCAGTTGGGCGATATCATCCAGAGCACTTCTTAGATGCCTGGTGTTCGAAGCGCAGTGCAGACCCAGTGAAACGGGCGCAATCTATTATGTGGAACATTTCCAAGGCAGGATATATGTTTCTGATGCTAGCAGTGAAGCTGGCTCAGACAGATGCCAACATGGCCGAGTATAATAAAAACGAACACTTCCTGGCTGTTTCCGTTTGCCAGGTCCATGCTACATGTCTCATATAACCTTCAGAGAAACCTTTGAGGGAAGGGCTATTGTTAACCCCGTTTTACAGATGAAGAAACACAGACTCCCAGATGTTAAGTAACCAGCCGAAAGTGAGATAGCTAGTAAGTGATGGAGTAAATTTCGAATCCAAGACCCACTGATACCATGTTTATATCCTTACTCTCTGCACCATACCTGTATGATTTATGCAGAGTGTTCTCAGCATGAGTTTTGGAGTTGGATGGCCCCGGATTCAAATTCTGACTTTATTACTCAATGGGACCAGGTATGCAACTTCTATAAACTTTAGTCACCTCATCTGTGAAATGTGGGGATGGTAATGCCTACCTTGCAGGGAAGTAAAGAAATACTCCGGTAACCAAGCTGCAGACAGAGACCCTCATGGATCAGCCCCAGAACCAGAATCCTTTGCAAATGCAGGGCAAGAAGAAAAAGACTCCTATGTCAATAATTGTTTTGTTTCATTTATAAAACCTCTCGCCCAAGGCAGGCACTCAAACGTTCGATACGTTGTAGCTATTGGAATTACTTGTTATATACTTTCGAGTTACATCTTTAAATAACTAACCCAGTGTATCTAATTGAAATGCTACTTAAATCTATCTGTTTTCCACCCTCCCCACTTAAAAAAAAAAGAAAACAAAACCCTCTAATCCGCTTCTCCTCGTTTGTACTAAAATAGAATGAGATGTGTAGCAGGAGGCCCATCCTAGCAGCCTCCAGCTGTGTTCCCTTTCAGATTGATCCTCATGTACTATTTGGAAATCTGAATCAACAAGCCCAAGGACACAGGTTCCCCTAGAAAAGAAGTCAAGAAGTGAGGCCCACCTGCCGACCTGGCCTATGCACAAGTATCTCAGGGTTGGAGAGGAGGGGAAGGTATTTGACACACAGATTTTCCACTGGCTCAGCTCATGGGAATTTGCCTCTGATCTGACCCAGCACTTCCTACCTCTCCCTTGATCCTAGACTTTTCTTGTGTAAGACTCTTGTCATACATGATTTATCCTCCACACAGCGGCCAGAGGGGTCTTTCTAACGTGTAAATTAGATCATGCCAACTCCCCTGTTTTAGTTTAAACTTCTAATCACTTTCCATTGCATCAATAACATCCAAACTCTTACAATGGCTTACAACAAGAGCCTACATGATATTGCCCCTGCCTACCTAGCTGAGCTCATTTCCTCCCACCTCTGCCTACACTCACTACACTCCAGCCAAGATGGTCTTCTCCTGTCATTCCGGCCTGTCCTATTCCTCCTGCCTACAACACCACCTTAGCTAAACCAGGCTCCCCAGGAATGCTCTATCACACTCTCCTATGTTCTCTTTCTTTATAGCACTGACTAGTGTGGGAAGCTAGCTCACTGGAACATAAGCTCCCAGTCTCAGGAAGAGCAGCTGATGCACAGTTGGGCCTCACTGCCCTCTGCACTCATTCCCCTGGTTTCCAGTCCTGCTCTACACCTTGGATCTCAGCGCAGTGTCTGTCTACCTTGGCTTGGCAATCCGTTTGGATTTTATTGCCTCGCTTTCTGACCTCAGCTCATTTGACTCTTTTGACTCCATTTGACTCTTTTGACTCCATTTGACTCTTGGTTCAGCAGATTTCTTGGATTCCAGCATCTATCAGAGCTATGCTTGAGAAACACTTCCTGCACTGTCCTGGGCCCCAGGCCCATCTCTCAGTGAAGGGAGTTTTCTGTCTGCTAGCCCATGTGGGAGTAGCGGTCTACAGAGGTTCTCGGGACTACAGGAAGGCTTCACATGAAGAGGCCCACTTTGACCGGGGGACCTTGAAGCAGCTAAAGCCAAAACAGAAAGCAGACCACTCCAAAGGAGGCAAGAAACAAAGAAATAAACCCTGTTTATTCTCAGCGATTTTCTACATGCCAGGCAGCCAAAACTGCTGGGCTAGTGAGGAAACTGGCCTGTCAGGATGGCTGAAGCTTGCCTGACCCAAGAAATTGTCTGGCTCTGGAACAGTGCTTCCATCTCATCCTGGTGGTGGCCAGCTGAGGCCGCCTATCACACATATGGTATTCCCTGCTACACACAGAAAGCGACAGTAACAAAAACCACCGTTATTACTGTCATATACTGAACTCCATAATCAGTCTGGGGTGTCAGGTGCTTTATGTTTATGATCCCACTTAATTTTCACAATAAAATTCAGGTAGGTGATTATCCCCGTTTAACAGATGAGAACATCAAGACTCAGAGACAGGTAAAATAATTTGTTCAAGGTCATATAACAAGTGACGGGGAGAGCCTGAGTTTCTGACTCGAAAAATCATGCTCACAAGCCTTACCCTCTAAGTGTTCAATTATGGGTCTCTATAAACACACACACACACACACACACACACACACACACACCCACCACCACCACCAAATACACTATTCAAGAGCTAAGATTTATTCCTCATTCATCATCCACATAGCACAGGGACTGACCCTTAGTGGATAGTCAGCATGTTTTTGTAAAAGCATTCCTAATACTATTGCATTAGTGTTATACTTTATATATACTATAATTAATAGATTAATGTAAGTATCCATTGCCATAACACACCACTGTTGACTTTCCTATTCCCTACTATTGGCCATTTGGACTATTTCCAATTTTTAGTTTTAATTTGCAGTACAGTAATTTGCTCTTACTGGAACATGAAATGGGAGTGAGAAGCCGAACATGAACCTAATAAAGGAAAAATAACATTTTGCTTCTTTCATGAGACTATTCAGGGTGAATCCAATTAAATAATATACTAACTACACAAAATAGAGAAACAAATCCGGGATTATGATAATAAAATCACCAGCCTTTTCTAGTAAACTTAAATACCACAATTTTCACTAGAAAAGCATTTGTGTTGAATATATTGTAAAATATACAGTACCCTCATATCTAGGCAAGATCCAAAATGTTTTTCAAAAATGAGCATCAGTCATCAAAATTCTATAATTCAGAGGAAAAAGCCATGCAGCTAGTTTTTAGCAAACTGAATTTGGTTAATAAAATACCAGAAGCATTAAAATAATACATAGTACTTTTAGGCCTGGGGTTTCTAGTTCAGATTTTTAAATTTGGTTTCCTGAGTACTTTTGTTGAACAACCCTCAGGTACCCTCTAGTGGACGAGATGAAGAACAGTTTGGTGTTAGAGATGCCATTTGTCACTTATTTGTGCATAAAAATAATCGTAACTCATTCTGGTAGTAGGTTTACATGAAGGTTACAGGAATAATGATTATTTTTTAAAGAAGGACTTTATATATTTTCAGTCATTCCTAATGCCAGATTTATTAATGTATTTAAATGGCATATTTTACATTTATTAATATTGATAGGTTTTTGGCCTCTCCATTTATTTTAAATAACTGCTACTGGAAATTTACCCTTTCTCACTCTCTTTTGAAACATGAATAAAAAATTAATATGATAGTTTTAATCATCTTAAATAGGTCATTAATATCTTTTCAAAGAACCTATAGGTAGGTCAAAGAAAATTATTTTCATCAAAATGCAAAGAATTTAAAAATGAACAATATAACCCAATAATAATTTCTGCTTTAAGGCGACCTCAAAAAATGACATAGGGAGAGAAAGTCAATGTTTTCCAAAATGTGGTCTGTGAGACACTAGTTCCCTGATGTTTTGATGGTGGGGGGAGTGTGGGCACTCTCTTAGTTGAGAGATATTTCAGAAGATTAACTCACTCCCCTTTTTTTTTTTCCCAATTATAGTTGACGTTCAACATTATTTTATATTAGTTTTAAGTGTACAGCATAGTAGTTACACATTTATATAATTTACAAAGTGATCCTCCAATAAGACTAGTATCTGGCACCACACATGGTTATTACATTGCTGACTATATCCCTATGCTGTACTTTACATCCCCATGATTATTTTGTAACTACCAATTTGTACTTCTTAGTTCCTTCACCTGTTTCACCCTGCCACCGAAACAGACTCCTAGATACAGAGAACGAACTGGTGGCTGCTCACTCCCCTTGTTTTGTTTCCACACTCAGCCAAATGTCTGACAATTTGCCCTTCTGTACTACTTGCTCATGGGAAGAGAATACAGTGGGTCACATGACACAAGCTCTTCAGTCGGCTTTACAGCTGAAGTTATCATTGTGAATTTAAATGTTGGCGTCATGCTCATGTAGAGATACATATGCTTGTGTTCCTGTAAACACACAGTTAGTCATTTTGCTAGCTAGGTAGTGAATATGATCATAGCAAACAGATGAAACTCTTAACAGTGCTTAATTTTGGGGGTGGTGGTGGTGTAGAGAGGGATTTCACTTTCAAAGTTATACTTTGTCTAATATTTGAAAATTTCACAATAGGCGTGCTTAACTTTTATAATAAAATATACATAAATACGTATATGTATGTATACACACATATTAATTATCATATTCAATTGTAGAACTTGAGAGATAAAAGAACATTTTCCTAGCAATGTCCCCAAACACACCGCCCGAGCTCCCACATGCCCAGGCTAATCCAGTCTCTACCAAACACAGCCCACGCACCCACCCACCTCCTTGTCTCCAAAACTCCCCTGTATTTGCTTATATCCAAAAGACCACCCACACCTGGCTAGATGCTCTTGCCTACTTCCTAGAGCTGTAGCTTAGAGCGCCCCCTTGAGGCTCAAAGACTCCACAGGGACACTCACAGTTCTGATCGTCTCAGAAGATGCAACTCACAAAGGTGAGTGGTGTCAGAGCTGAATGAAACCTGGACAGTCACCGTCTTTTCACTGCTGATGTTACTGTTCCTCCTAGAAACCTTCAAGCTCTTTGTAGAAATAGTTTCTCTCACTGAAAAATATAAGGGTCATACTCACCAGACTCAAAACTTCTACTTGCTCTGTCTCTCTAATCCTTCTTCTCCCTCTCTTTCTCCTTTCCTTCCTACTCTCTCTCTCTTTCTCTTTCTACACACACACACACACACACACACACACACACACACACACACCACTGGTGTTCAGTATTGTAAGGACACCCCCCCCCCCAATTATAACTGTGCTCTTAGGGTGCTGACAAAATCAGGTTTCTGCATCAGTAGAATGAAGACCAGACCCCAGGTCCAGATGAACTCATTAGAATAAATACCATCCCATGGGGCTCTGTCTGGGAGCTGGGCAAATTCCCCTTGTGACATTCTTTCTGTCTCATTTTATGCCTTCTTCAAAGTGAAACAAGAACCTGATCTCCAGGACATAACAAGTTAACATTTATTGAACACTCATCATATACCAGGAAATGTGTTTGCTTTTTATGTATTATTTAAACTTCACAGCAACCCTTTGAAGTAGGTCCTATTTTTTCCTCCCCATTTTATAGATGAGAAGACTGAGGTCCAGAGAGCTTAAATTAAAGGTCCAGAGTGATACTATCTGAATGCTCATCTTCTTGCAAGAAAGGGGCATGAAACTTTTATGGAGTGACTCTGTTGAGTACATCTAATCAAGAAATCTGCAGTCTATACCTAGGACAGGCTAACCCCAGGCTTTTCGCACTGGGATGCATGTACTTCCTGGAATGGTTGGAATGCCAATGGCTGTTGATGCTATAGGTAAACATTGTACATCATCTAAGAGTATCAATTTTCCTCCCAGGTTTTTCTGGGGAGATGATATTATTTTTTTGGTAAGACCAATGGATATATTAAAGAGTTTAATGCAAATATTTTGTGGTTTCAAAAAATAATGCAAAAAGATAAAAATAAAGCTAAAAGATGCGGTCAAGGGCCGCATCTCCAAATCCTCTAGGGTGATGCTTCTCACGCTTCAGAGTTCATGTGTGTCACCTCTGGGCAGGGCTGGCCCCATGGGTGTGAGACCTGTGTAGTCCCACCCATACTTTTGGTCTATTGCTCTGCTGCCACCGTCTTGAAATTCTTACTAATTTTTAAACTAGGGGCTTTGCCTTTTCATTTTGCACGGGGCCTGAGCAAATGATCTAGCTGGTCCTGCCTGAGGATCTTGATAAAATGCAAATCCTGATTCAGCATGTCTGGGATAAAACCAAGGTACTGCGGTTCTAACAAACTCCTAGGTACTGCCGGCTGTTGGTCCAAGGGCCACACTTTGAATGGCAAGACCCAGCCATTCTCTCTATACCACAGTTTGTAATACTTAATTGGGAAAGTTTGAGAAGCAGTGGGGAAGGGAGGGCAGTGACTCACAGTAGTCATAGAAGTATGGGTCTTTACTGCCACTTACTCTAAAACTCCATGGATTACTTATCCTCTTTATGGCTCAGTTTTCCCACCTGCGAAGTGGAACAATAACAATCACCTCAGAGGATAGTTGTGAGGATGGAATGTATGTGAAGCATCTCACGTTCACAGTGTGCAATAAAGATTACTACCTTAATGCTTTTACGTGGTGGCTAAGCATAAGACCACGATGGAAAAGAAAACATGCAGAATGCCTCTTTTTTCATAGTAACAACCCTTCCCACTTTCCAGTCTCTCCTCCTTGCACCCAGAAAAATACTCTTAGGGAAAGCAATTCTGTTAAGGAAATATTGTAGGACCTGCTTATTTTTTATGGGAACCTGCTTTGCTGACACCGTGAGAAATGCTATCAGTAACAAGAGCTATAAATACTGTATTAGTTTGCTAGAGATGCCATAACAACGGTCCACAGAAGGGATGGGTGAAACAACAGAAGTATATTTTCTCACCGTTCTGGAGGCAAAAAGTCCAAAATCAAGGTGTCAGCAAGGGGGGTTTCTCTCCTTGGCTTGTAGATAGTCCATCATCTTCCTGCATCCTCACATGGTCTTCTCTCTGCAAATGTGTGCCAATTTTCTCTTCTTATAATGACATCAGTCATACTGCATTAGGACCCACGCATATGACCTCATTTTACCTTAATCACCTCTTTAAAGGCTCTCTCCCCCCGAATACTGACACATTCCGAGGTCTGGGGGTCAGGACTTCAACATATCAGTTGCAGGGGGACATGATTCTGCCTGTAAAGATACAGAGGACAAAACCAAACAGAAATAACATGTGCCAGTGCAGCCATACGCAGGCCATTCTTGATTTCAGCATTCAGTGCAATGTACCCTTTATTCTTAGGTGAATACATCCTGTGAGAATGAAGAGCTCTTCCACGGCAGGGAGGCAGCATGTGTCAGGCACTTCCGAGTCCAACAGAGCTGCCTTTGAATCTCTGCTCTGTTACTGACCACTGAGAACTTGGGCATTACTTCCTGTCCCTGGGCCTTAGCATTCTTATCTATGAAATAAGGGTAACAATAATGCCTACCTCACAGGATTATTACGAAGATTAAATGGGTAACCTACGAGTATGTGTAGCAGATCTTTTCTTTCTTATTCAGCAAAAGAAACTGCTAACAGTTTGTTACAGATTATCTTTGAAGAGGTAATCTATAGAGGCTTCCTATCTAAGGGAACTTCTAGAGGGCCTGATTTTTAACTGAGGGAAGGGGCCCGCCCCTCCTTGTAGAAAGGGCTCTGGGGAGGGTTATGGGCCAGTTTGCAGAGTGAGCCCAGGGATCTTCTGGGAGGGAAAAGACTGATCCTTTTCCTTATTTCCAAAGCTTCACCCTGAGGGTTGGCGTTAGGAAGATATATGGAGGTGAATGTGGGCAACCCAGAAAAGGTTCCAGAAATGGGAAAAGACAACAGGTCCAACTGAGTCAAGAGATGTAGGACTTAATGGTCAGCCTCGGCAATAAACCCAGAGGAGAGTATAAGATGGGGATTCTGGGACCTTTCTGTGCTTGATGCTGTATTTGGTTCTGCCTATGCCTCAGGGCAAGTGTATTTTAAGATCAATTACCCTAGAAGTTCGGCTTTATTCGGAATGACAAAGGACCTCTGAACTGAGCAGAACTGAGAGGCATCCCCTTCCCTTGAAAAGCTGCTAGTGAGGAGCTGGATTGGTGAGCTGAGGCCCTGCCTCTGCAGCATCTCCAGTAGGACTGACTGGGCCACACATCAGCTCTGCTGCTGCTGTCTTGCAAAGTTATTGAGAAACTGCCCCCACCCGGCCATCGGCAGAGTAGCCTGGCTTCAGGTGGATATGGATCCATGGGAGAGTAACATGACAACAGTGAATGGTTTGGCTGCGAGTGCCCTCAGGAAGTGTTTCCCTGGGGGACAAATAGTCCATCCCCAAAGAACCTTGTTCTCCCCTGCAGGAGATTGCACTCTAGCAGCTGGGGTTACTACAGGAGGAGAGAACTGGGCTTACTGCACTGCTCACCATGACCAGCTTCCGCCACACTCTGTGCCCTTCACTGCCGTCAACTCACTGAAATAAGACCAAACCCGTCTGAACGTCTTGCCGCAAGACACCTGTCAGGGCTCCTGGTTTTCAGGATGCCTGAAAGGAAGGAAGATGGAGCCCTGAGCATAGGTTGGTGGGACTTGTGACTTCCAGCTCTTCCCAGCAGGTGGGGCCTCAAACAATGCAATCTGGGACCGGACTGAGAACCATGTGCCCATAAAGAGGGAACCCTCTAGCACATAGCACAGTCACTGACACACAGCAACTACCTTTTTTTTTTTTTAAAAAAAAAGGTCATTATTATTATTGGAAAGGTAATTGCTCACATAATCTCCTCCCCATTACCATTTTGTTTTCACAAAAATGAAAAGAAGAGATAGAATTTCTCCCTACTAGCAGAAGAATGAAACTCTAGCCAGGAATACAATTTTTCCTCAAATTTAAAGGATTGAGTAGCAGGCATGAAAAGTCTTGAAGTAAACTCCCTTTTACTTTCTCTCCTATCCTTCTAACCTTACTCCTTACATTTCCATCGCCGACTATAGCTATAACCATAGCAACCCAGTGGGTGGGAAATTATGGAAACACCTACTCATTCTTCTAGATCCAGGTAAGTCTTCCCCTTCTCTGTGAAGTCGCCTCCAATCCTCACTTCAGCCTCAGAAGAGACGACCTCACAGTTACCACAGCATGGACATCCTGTGCACGCCTACCTCAGAATACTTACTGCACGGTTTTAGGACTCTGTTTCCTTGTTTGTCTCTGTCACAACCCCGTGATCTTCTCGGGCTTATTTACACCTCCAGTGCTTGGATTAGTGCCTGACACATAGAAACTGCTCAGCATATTTCCACTCGTGAACGTTGGAAATATAAGGGAGGCGGATAGGAGACCGTACTGAATTGGTGTGGGAGGCAGGTTGTCCCACCAATGGAGTTGAGCCAGAGCGGCCTATGGGGCACTGGCAACACAGCCAGGGAGGAGATGGAAATCATGTCCTCGGCCAGGAAAGCTATGCCTGGCATGCAGGGGAGCAAGGGGACACTGGAGGAAAGCCGTGAGGATAGAAACAGAGATTAGCGGTGGAGAGATGGAATGGGGAGAGGGAAGTTGAAATCCAGATGAAAGGGGTCCTTTGAAACAGGTCAAGACAAAAGGTTCAAGACTGAGAGTTGGTGAGAAGGGACTCAAGTCCTATTTTTAAATGGTGATGACTGTATAGTGGAAGGGGGAGGGAGCTTGCAGGACTACAGTTTAGATAGGGAAAAACGTCTGTGCAGAATTCCTCTTCCCTGGCTTGGGGAAGTGGGAAACAAATTGATCCAGAATGGATACCTTGTAATCGCACTTTTAACCTATTTCACGGCTATCTTACAGACATTGTCTCATTTAAAGGCAATATGGAATGATAGCCAAGCAGACCTGTGTTCAAATCCTAGGTCTTTCACTTAGTAGCTATGTGAATTTAGATGAATCACTTCAGGTCTTTGAGCTTCAATATATCCTGTAAATGAAGGATGTTAAAACCTTCCTCAAAAGACTACATATACTAAGGAAAATTTAAAATAATGTATGTATATTGCTCAGCAAAGGGCCTGACACAAGTGGGCATTTAATATAAATCCCATCCTGGTTCTCACTTGGCAGTGCCAGCCATGGATGTGTTTCTCAAATATTTCTTTCTGAATCTGTCTAAATGGCACCCAATCTTAATTGTGATTATTTCCCCCTTCTTCCGCCCCGCGCCCCGCCCCGCCAGTCCCGCCCTCAGCTCCCCCGCCCCCATGCAGTCCCATGAAGCCCAGCTCCAGGGAGAGCTGTTTTTCACAATCTTAGCTGTAGAGGGCGCAGCTCACTGGCCCCTGTGGAATCAAACTGGCGACCTTGGTGTTAGGAGAATGGTGCTCCAACCACCTGAGCCACCACGCCGGCCCTGTGATTTATTTATTTTTTAAATGGGGAGTGCTCAATATGATTGCACAGTCCAAAATTAGTACAAATGTCCTCTTTTCAGGTTCTACAGACGATCATGTGAGAATTTGGACTGCATTCTTCTTTCTCTCATCTGTTACCTGGTGGACGCAATCTGTGCTATTTTATTTTCTTGTTCTTTCACCTTTGAGTGATGAGGCAATAATCGTTGCTGCAGGAGCATTTACTCAGCCAAGCTATTTCACCAGCCTTTCACCCTCAAATATACTCTTTGTTCCCCAACTGAAAATTGGGCTGTCTTTCATGAACAGAGATGACACTGTGACACTTCACCTTCAATAGGCTTTGGTAGTTTTCTTACAATAACAATAGGTTGTGAGCTATCCACAAACTGTTTCACTTGGGATCTCAGCCTTATTAATAAGAAACATGATTGGAGGATTGAAGCGGTAGGCTAGAAATTTGTGCAATTACAATTCCAACCTTAGCCATAAAACTGTCACATAGCAAAGGATGGATGGGTGGACATATAGACTGAAATTTCAAATAAGAACTCTCAAGGATGGCTCTGTTTGTATGATAACCATCTTACATAGGGAAGGAGGAAGTGGTCTCCTCTATGTTATATCATTAATCTACCTCTCAGCACATCACCTGTCATTTGTCACTTCTCTAGAGTAATAATGTGATTCTGTAAACACAATGGAGAACACAAGGTGCATAAAATGTCAGTCTTCAATGTAGGGCTGAAACTAAGGGCAAAATACCAACTTTATCTGATTTTTTTTATTGAGAGATATTTGGAGATAGCCAATATCACCCTTTGTGCCTTAAAGCTGTTCATAGAAAAATTACCCATATAGTGAAATGGTCAGCATATCCCAATGAATTCAAGTCTACAGATGCTTCATTCCCCAAAGAAGGTGGGTCTAGGTGGATTTTTCCACTTGTTAGATGTATGATCTTAGACAAGTCACTTAACCTCTCTGAATCTCAGTTTTCTCAATAATTCAATATTATACATTCTTCCTAAGCACACATGGAACATTTACAAAAACTGACACCAACCTAGGATACAGAGAAGTCTCAACAAACACAAAATAGCTTCTATCACTCAAACTGCATATCTGTCTAAAAGACAACAAAATTAAAAATTCTTCAGCAAAAACATAACCAATCACCTCATCATACTGTATTCTAATATAGCTAGAAAATTTAAAACACTTTTCTAAATAAATGCTTGATCATTTGAGAAGTATGATAACAATTATTAAATATTTAGGACAAAATTACAACCAAAGAATGATATATCACACAGTTAAAGCAGTTTTTGTAAGGGAAATGTATAACCTTAAATGCATATATTAGAAAAAAGAAAGATTAAAAATTAATCTATCATGCAACTAAAGCAATTAGAAAAATAACCACAGATTGTATGCCCAAAAGGGGGGAGGGGAGGGGAGGGAGAAAAACTAAAGATAGGCACAGAAATTAATGAAACAGAAAAAAAGGAAATAAGCAAGAATATCAGCAACACAAAAAGCTTGTTTATGAAACGATAAATATAATAGACATTCCTTTAGTGAGATCTATTAAAATAAAAAGAGAGAAGACAAACAATATCAAGAATGAGAAGTACATAATTACAGTACATTTAAAAATAAAAAAATATCATAATCAACTTTGTGCCAAGATATTTAAAATGCAGATGAAATGATCAGGTTTTTTTTGAAAACTATCAATTACCAAAATTGAGTCAAGAAGAAATAGGAAACTTGAGTGGACTTTATAATAAAGAAATGGAATCATTGATTTAAAAATTTATCCATGATAAAACAATGAGAAATTATTTTTTAGTGGACAGATTGCTAAAAGTCAAAACGTCTGACAATGCCAAGAGTTGTCAAGGATGAAGAGAAATGAAAGTTCTCAAAGTCAGATGATGGAAATGTAAATTGGTACAACCACTTGGGAGAGCAATTAGCAGTGTCTTCTAAAATTGTAGATCTGCATGTACCCTATGACCCAGCAAATCTACTTCCAGGAATTTGCTCTAGAAAAAGTCTGGCACACGACTGCAAGAACAGATGTACAACACTGGTCATTGCAGCATATTATGAAATGGTGCAAAACAGAAAATTATGTAAATTTCTATCAGTAGGAGGCTAGACAACTAGTACATGTATATACATATGTATAGACAGGGAGACATGAGTAAGTGAAATGAATGAACTGAGCTACATGTTTCAACAAAGATAAATCTGAAAAACAAAATTTTGAAAAAACAAGTGTCAAAAGGATACATAGAGTGTGATATTATGTAAAAGTTTTAGAACACAAAAAAATAATAGGATCCATTGTGGATTCAGATCACTAGATAAATAGATATAGGGACAGTATTTTTAAAACCTGGATGTGATGATTCAAACCACTTTAAAAAGACAGTGGGTTTTCTGGGGAAGGAGGAAGGGAAATGGGATGGGAACGTATTCAGTCATATCTGTAACATTTTATTTCTTTAGGAAAAATACATGTAAAAAATGTGTCAAATCTGGGCAGTGTTCATGGATGTCTCTATTATTCTGTGTATTTCTTTTGTATGCTTGAAATGTTTGTGATGTTTAAAAATATAGGGAAAATAGTACCTGCTCTTCTTATTCTATAAGCATTAAAGGATACTTTTCAAATGTTCTGTAAATCAAGTAGCTGTTTCAATCTAGTTGTGGAGGGTGCAGCTCAGTGGTCCATGTGGGGATCGAACTGGCAACCTTGTTGTTAAGAGCACCGTGCTCTAACCAACTGAGCTAACTGGAGGCCCCCTATAAACAACAAAGTTTTATATGAATGAGAACTGGTGTCCTCTTCTGCTGTCCTGCCAGTGGATGTCTCCTGTGTGGCAGAGCCTGAGACAGAGGTGGGGGGGGGGGGAGCCAAGACTGAGCCTCTCTCGCCTGCAGTTCGTACAAGGTCAATGCTAAGATCATTGCTAAGATGGAATGCTGTCTATAGCTCAAGTGGCATGTCAAAATGGATTTAGCCAAAAGTGTGGTGAGCCTAGAATTGGGAGCTAAGAAAGGGAAGCAAAAGGAGGAAAGATGTACTAGGAAAATGAAAACATGGGGTGGCCGGTTAGCTCAGTTGGTTAGAGCACGGTGCTCTTAACAACAAGGTTGCTGGTTCAATCCCCACAAGGGCCACTGTGAGCTGCGCCCTCCACAACTAGACTGAAACAACTACTTGACTTGGAGCTGATGGGGCCTGGAAAAACACACTTAAAATAAATAAAAGTTTCAAAAAAAAAAAAAAAAAAATGAAAACAAGGGCCCAAGGATCTAACCAGGCAAAAGGAAATGGTGTGAACAGATTCTGGAGATAAAGGCTGAGGTCCACAGCAGGATTTTACAAGGGTTGGTAGGTCATTTCTTTGTGAAGAATGAAACAGACGGGGTAGAGTTATTATTTCTGTTAGATAAGTTACCTTGCAGTTTTGTAGGATTGGTTTCACTTGTTCAGGCTGCCTTTTTGATAATGCTTTTGCTCTTGAGACTCAGGCTGTGTTTCTCTATGTCATGTTGGTCTTTGCATTGTGGAGTAAAAACGGCTGTATTCGCCATTAGTGAAGAGAACGTTCTCTAGGGTTAAACAGACCAGAATTTGAATCCCGGCTCTATAACTTACTAGATGTGTGCTCCTGCAAGTTGTTTAATATGAGCCTTCGTATTTTCATCTGTAAGATGGGGCTGATGAAGATGAGGCCTCTTAGTTGATTAAAGAAGCAATTAGCAGCGTAGTGCCTGGCACAAAAAACTTTTACAGTGTTGACCATGTTCTGTAAAAAAAATTTTTTTAATAATAATAATTAAATCATGATTCTACAAATTCTGTCAGTTATCTAAAAGCAACAATATATTTCACCAAATGTAGACTTTTTTCTTATTCCAGAGTAGTGTTAGGAGAGACAATACTGATGACCCAATTAACAAAAGGCAGTTGAACCTTTCTGGGGCCAGTCCCTTTGCAAACAACATGTGGGGGTTTCCAGGCAACAGGGCTCAGGTCCTCTGCTGACAGTCACACAGATTCCTCAGCTTTGTCAAACCAGTCTGATCAGGACACATGGCTTTCAAGTTCAAAGTTAATGGTAAAGGCTGCGTACAAAACTGCAAAGTGGTACACAAAATTTCATTATGATTACTATTTCACCTTTTAAAGACAGTGGTTCACTAATTCATTCATTAGATTTACTAACTCTGCCCACCTTATTCCCCAGAGAATTTGCAGAAACTTAAAAAAAAAGATCAAATATAAAAGAATAAAATGTAGATGAGAAAATTAGGGCAAAGGGGAAATAAAAGTCAGAACAACGATTTATTAATCTATAACATAGTTGTAATTTTGATGCTTTAAAGCTGGTACCGTCACTTAAGAGCATTAACATATATCACTACTGCCAAGAGTCCTAGAAGCAATAAAATCTGTTAAATTAGCCATCCATAGTTTTGCCATAAACTGATCCACTCAGATTTCACTATACATTTCAATTGGTAGGAAAGGACGTGGAAAAACCGCCCCTCCTCTGGTTGGGTGAAGTTGGTCAGTCTCGGAATGTAACCCTATGTATATAGTGATCAGGGGGGAAACAGTGGAGACTACCTGGTAGTAGGTAAAAATGAGAAAGCAGTTAGTAGCTGAAAACCAACCTTCAGACTCCTGACTCTATCATTTAACAAGATACGTGACCTTGATCAGGTCATTTTCCCACACATCAGTTTCCTTACCAGTAAAATGGGCGAATAACAGTACTTGCAACATAGGGCTGTTGTGAGAATTAAATGAAATAATCCACATAGCACATAGTAAAGTTTCAAAAATGTTAGCTATTATCACCACCACCATGGAACGAGGACAAATTGTGGAAAGGAGTGGATCTCTGGTTCTTGGGCAGCTGTAATTTTATTGTAAGTCTGAGTAGGTGGGTATTAATTAGGACCCTTGATAGCAAGTAGAATGCAGGTAATATGGTATTTGGAAAATTATTAATTTGCTTTTATATTTAGCTTGTCAGAGCACGTGATCCCCACCCTAGTCTTTCTGAGGCATCCTTCTGCCTCGGGAGATTAAAAGTGTTACAGAGGAATGCAAAGTGGAAATCCAGCTTTTGGCACTCAAAACTAGGATTTTTCTATACCACTCTAGCTTTGTAAATCAGACTAGTAAGAGAGAACTGCCTATCTTCCTTTACCTCCACGTCTATTTATCAAGGTCCAGGCTCCTGGTTCCATATCTGAAGAAGAGGGGAGGGAAGCCTGCCTCTTCTTGGCCCCAGAGGTATTGTAGGAGGAAGAATAAAGAAAAGGAGGCAAACAGCCTGTTGTCTGTTTGGGTCTCTGGAAAGGAGATGCCTTGAGGGCTGTTCTAAAGCAACTAGGAGAGCAGTCAGGTCACACCCACTAAATTCGGTAGCTCAGCTACATCAGGCAGAGGCAGTCTTGAAGTCTAGGTTTTCTGAGCGGCTCTCAAGCATCAAAGGGGCTACAAAATGCCTGCCATGCTGGAGCAAAGCCATCCACCCACCCCAGAAGCTGGTGGGACACTGGCTGGGGCAGGAGGAGGGGACCACTGGCCAGGGGCCTGATGGCAGATGAAGCAGATGCTCAGCAGCCTGCAGTCAGCAACAATGAGACGAGGCCACGACAGCAAAGGGAAGAACTGAGGACATCCTTCCCGCCCACATAATGTTGTTGAAAGAAGCCTGTTCTGTATGACCTTGGCCAGACCCTTTAACCGCTCTGGGCATCCATCAACTTGTCTGTAAAATGAAGAGAGAGGCGGATAATCTCCAAAGCTCCCGCTAGTCATGAAATCCTATGATTCTACAATTCAAATTAATGCCAAACCTTCTCCTAATACATACAATTTGTAATATTAAGACAATCTAATTTAAGTCATGGGTAAATCTGGTATCCCAAGAGTTGCAATGGAGTTCTGAGGCCTCGTGTTCAATGAATTTCAGACATACTGCCTCTGACAAAAATGCCCTCTGCTATTGTATTCAAGTAAAAGGTTAAACAGAATTAACAAACTTTGATTTTATGAATTTCAAGGCCAGATATTTAAACTCTGCATTCCTTACTACTCAGCAATGAAATGGAACAAACTGTTATTTCATGTAACAACAGGGATGGATCTCAAAATAATTATGCTGAGTGAAGGAAGCCAGACACAAAAGAGTACATAGTGTATGATTCCATTTGTATTAACCTTTCTGTCTGTAATGACAGAAGGCAAATCAGCGGTTGCTTGGGAAGGTGGTGCACAGAGGGGATCATGAAGGGGGCATGAGGACAATTTTGGGGGTGATGGATATGTTCACTATCTTGATTATTGGTGATAATTTCACAAGTGTATATTTATGAGGTCTGACAATTAAGTTCGCGAACTTGTTGCAACAATGTTGCTAACCTTTTTTGATATCAGAGGGATTATTCATTAAAATTTCTACCAACTGGACAGACAGTTAACCAAGTTTACTATTTGGAAGTGCTGAAAAAGCTGCATGAAAAAGTTAGACGACCTGAACTTTTCGCCAACAATTCATGGCTCTTGCATCACGACAATGCACCAGCTCACACCGCACTGTCTGTGAGGGAGTTTTTAGCCAGTAAACAAGTAACTGCATTGGAACACTCTCCCTACTCACCTGATCTGGCCCCCAATGACTTCTTTCTTTACCCAAAGATAAAGGAAATATTGGAAAGGAAGACATCTTGATGACATTCAGGACATCAAGGGTAATATGACAACAGCTCTGATGGCCATTCCAGAAAGAGTTCCAAAATTGCTTTAAAGGGTGGACTAGGTGCTGGCATCAGTGCACAGCTTCCAAAGAGGAGTACTTTGAAGATGACTGTGGTGATATTCAGCAATTAGGTATGTAGCACTTTTTCTAGGATGGGTTCACGAACTTAATTGTCCAGCCTTGTATGTCAAAACCTAGGAAATTGCATGCTTTTAATATGTGCAGTTCATTATATGCCATTTATACTTCAATAAATCCATTTTCAAAAGATTGTATTTTGGGCCGGCCCGGGGGCTCAGGCGGTTAGAGCTCCATGCTCCTAACTCCTAAGGCTGCCGGTTCGATTCCCACATGGGCCAGTGGGCTCTCAACCACAAGGTTGCCAGTTCAACTCCTCGATCCCTGCAAGGGATGGTGGGCTATGCCCCCTGCAACTAGAAAATGGCAACTGGACCTGGAGCTGAGCTGCGCCCTTCACAACTAAGACTGAAAGGACAACAACTTGACTTGGAAAAAAGGCCTGGAAGTACACACTGTTCCCCAATAAAGTCCTATTCCCCTTCCCCAATAAAATCTTTTTAAGAAAAGAAAAAGATTGTATTTTGAAAAGTGAAAGAAACTTTATGAATTCCTTCATTTGTAAAGTTCAGTAGGGTGTATATACTGAAATAAAAGTTTTAACTCTTAGCTATTATATAAGAGGAGAAAGAAGAAAACAGTAAAAAAGTGTGTATATAAATAAGGCCTTGCCCTTTAATAGTCACAACACTGAAATCAGATTGGCTAGACTTGACTAGAAAGCGGTCATTCCACAAAGCATTAAAATGTTAAGTCATAAGATGCCATGCATTTCTAAAGTATACATGTTTCAAGATACTTAAACTACAAGGATTTCAGTAATAATATTCATTTGTTTAGGTTTTGGTCAATTGGCACTTGAGATGCTATTTGCTTCCTTTTAGATGATTTGCCTGCAACGAAAGTATGCTGTCATCAAAGAGCAGTTATGTCTCAGGTATAGCCACCAAGTATCAATAGCAGGCCTTCCACCTTGGCTGTGGTTAACTGAGAGAAAGAAGCAGCAATAAGAAAGGCGAAATGAAAACTCTTAAAAATGTTTATCGATATTCAGCATGCTCATTTGTTTTAATTTTAAAATTAATTTTAGAAATCAATACAGAAGTATAATTTGATTCTTTTCTTGCAAATTCCAAATTGTCGTACATTTTGGGCCTCTTCTTTGGAAAGGAAAGCAACTGCAACTCAGAGAGAGGGCATGAGAAAAGTGTGTCAGAGTAGCCAAACAAAAGTTCCTTGTTCCAGAGAAATCTGTGAATTTGAAAAGATTAGCAGAAGACCAGCTCAATTCATGTAGTGGCATATACATTCTTAGTGAAAATTCAAAATGCTTTCTGGTTTCAGAATGCTAAGTTGATATTCCACAAGATTAAGGCCATATTCATTAGACTTTTTGCTTGTTTAAAGTTTAAAATTGACTTGAGATTCCAAAGTTGACTTTCCTTCTTTTATAGGCAATGAGCTTTTTCAAAGCTGAGTGTCAGAGCACATGGTGACTCAACTTTGTTGTAATTGTTGACCGATCCCCTTCTTTCTGGAGTGGTTGAAAACTTCAAGTTGTAGGATCAGTGATTACCATGTTTCCCTGAAAATAAGACCTAACTGGAAAATAAGCCCAGCATGATTTTTCAGGATGACATCCCCTGAACATAAGCCCTAATGTGTTTTTTGGAGTAAACCTTAATATAAGACCCAGTCTTATTTTCAGGGAAACACGGTATCCATGTTCCCTCATCCCATCATCACATGAATGGCAACAGAGAATGGGGCCAGAATACCAGCAAGAGAGAAGTCTGCTGGAATATGGATGACGTGGAGAAAACATATGAAATCGTTCTATTTGGGATGATGGGTGGGGACTCCTGGGGTTGGGGGGCAGGACAAAGTGATTGTGGTGGACATTTGCTCTCCTAGTAATAGCCCCCAGGTTTTACTTATCTCCTCCTCCATCATCAGCCATGTGTGTTGGGTGGGATTGACCTCAGCTCCAATTCTAGCAGGGGATGAAATTGGCTTAAGTCACCCTATGATCTTTGGAAAGACCTCGATCCCTATGGTCTTTCCAAAATAGGCACATACTGCAATCAAAGACAACTAGATACAAGGAGATATTGGGACATTCGGGGGCAACGTTTCCTTCCCTTCAGTGGGATTATCACAAGAGATTATCTCTTCCTCTGAAGGGTGGTTATAAGGACTAGAGGCCTCACCTGTTTAGTAGTCATTTCATTACTGACAGTGGGGGTCCCAGAGCTGCCAGGAATCAATCTTGTGGAGGATTAAAGCCAGCCCAGACAAGGGCAGAGAAAAAATAGGGAGAGAAACAAGTTTTCGGCTGAAGTCACTTGAGCTATTGGATCAAAACATACCTGATGTCAGATACCACTGCACTTTCAGTTCAATAAACCTATAAACTCCCCTTATTGCCTAAATGAATTTTCTATTACTTGAACTATAAGGAGTCCTAACTAATCACTGACCATTTTACAAGTACCGTGAACAGTCCTAAAAAATGCCCAAGAAGAAAATGGTTATGATGGCATATTTTATGTTATATATATTTTACCATAATTTTTAAAAATACAGCAACATCTGGAGGGGAAAAAAGATGCCCAAACTTATGAGTCTAGAGCTCCTGAGTATCCCTAAGGTCCCTGGAGAGGTCACCTTATTGTTCAAAATCTACCTTTGCCATAGTCCTCTAAAGAGGCTTTTTTTTTTTCTGTAGGTCTCTATAGGCAGCCCACCTTGATGGCAGCCTTGGTTAAAAAAAAATGACAGCTAACTCTCAATTGGGTGCTTATTCTGTCCTGGCACTGTAATTTATGTGTACCAATTTCCTTTTAAGAGCTACTATTGTTAGTTATTATTGTGCCTGTTTTATAGAGGAAAAAACGAAGATTAGAGGAGTTGGGAAATTTGCCCACGCTCACACAGATAGTGACGGCCTAGGACTTGAACCCTTTCAAGGCCACGTTGAAGAATAAAGACTCTCCCAATAGTGTTAGTTATCAGCGGAAGAAGCCAAAGAGGCGGGTCCAAAGTCTCTGAGGCAAAACGAAGTTCTAGCCAATGTTTCCTCCTCTCTAGGCAACAAAAGCAGAAAAGCAAACATTGGTTAGCAGCACACGTATTTCCGCATCAATTATATGAAACCCTGGGATCATTTATTTCTAATCAGATATTTCCCAATAAGCTCTACTTTGGGGAGGAAAAGAACTGAAATTTCTTCCGCTTTGGTTACTTTTGGACTGTCAATGTATGTGCTAGATTGTGGTCAGTAAAGAAGATGGGAGAGGAGCAGAACAAGATCGAAAAACAAAGACTGAAGAGAAACTTGTAGGGTCCTGAATGACTTGCTAAGGTTGTGGGTTCTGAGCAAGACAGTGACTTGGACTCTGCCCTAAGAACAAAGTGAATCTGAGATGTAGCATGAGTTGGGCACCAAGGAGAGAGACGGGGAAATGACTCAAATTCTAAAATGGGCAGATCTATAGAAGAGAATGTCCAGATCTCCAAGTCTGGTAGGAAGGCACTATCAAAATGTCCAAGCTAGGATTGATGTCCAAATGTACAGTTCAGAAAAAAGGGTAAGGAGGAACCGTTGTTGGCATTGTGGCTAAACCTGGGCACAAGGGAATGTTAATAGCACTTATCATTTGAGTGATTGCTTGGTATCTGACTCTATGCAAACTTTCCTTACATTATCTCATTTAATCTTCATCTTTGAGGTAGGTAGAGATGAAGGAAGCAAAGTTTAGAAAGCCAGTTAACTCACCAAGATACCCCATTTATATAGCTATAGATACCTGGTTCTTAATATAGTCTCCCTAGGTAAGGAACTGAGGTAAGACCCTAGCATTAGGAAAAGCATCTTGGCTGTTGTTTTGGGGTTAGAAGCTTGAGACTCTGCTCTGACCTTTAGCTGATCAGAATAAGTCAGGCTCTGGAGGTCCTGATAATTCCAAAAGCAGAATTGATTCTCTGAGTAGCCATAACTTTCATAATTTGTTCAAAAAGGAATTGCTGAGCCATATCATGGCCAATTATAGACGATAATGGCTTTGGAAATTTCTACTTCTTACATCATATGCAGAAAAACTGAATAATCTGACAAGCATTTACTGATGTCCTACTATGTGCTGGGCACTGTCCTAGCTCAAAACAAAATTTCTGTCTTAAATTTTTCATTTAAGGGGCCGGCCCGGTGGCTCAGGTGGTTGGAGCTCCGTGCTCCTAACTCCGACAGCTGCCAGTTCGATTCCCACATGGGCCAGTGGGCTCTCAACCACAAGGTTGCCGGTTCAACTCCTCTGAATCCCACAAGGGATGGTGGGCTTGGCCCCCTGCAACTAAGATGGAACACGGCACCTTGAGCTGAGCTGCCGCTGAGCTCCCGGATGGCTCAGTTGGTGGGAGTGTATCCTCTCAACCACAAGGTTGCCGACTCCCGCAAGGGATGGTGGGCTGCGCCCCCTGCAACTAGCAACAGCAACTGGACCTGGAGCTGAGCTGTGCCCTCCACAACTAAGACTGAAAGGACAACAACTTGAAGCTGAACAGCACCCTCCACAACTAAGATTGAAAGGACAACAACTTGACTTGGAAAAAAAAGTCCTGGAAGTACACACTGTACCCCAATAAAGTCCTGTTCCCCTTCCCCAATAAAATCTTTAAAAAAAAAAAAAAAAATTTTTCATTTAAAATAAATTTCTGTCTGTTGCATCATATGTTAACAAATTGACTAATTTGACAAATATTTATTGATGTCTTACTATGTGCCGGGCACTGACCTAATTCAGAAAAAAACAGCCAAACAAAACACTTTTAAGAACTGAAAAAGGACTTTTTTCTAATTATATAGTACAACATATTATAGAAAATTTGTGAAATACGAGGTCAGACAATTAGGTTCACAAATTCATCCTAGAAAAAGTGCTACACACCTCATTGCTGAATATCACTATGGTCACCTTCCAAGTACTCCCCTTGGGAAGCTATGCACTGATGCCAGTGCCTAGTCCACTCTTCAAAGCAATTTTGGAACTCTTTTTCTGGAATGGCCATCAGAGCTGTCATCGTATTACCTTTGACGTACTGAATGTCATCAAAATATCTTCCTTTCAATATTTCCTTTATCTTCGGATAAAGAAAGAAGTCATTGGGGGCCAGATCAGGTGAGTAGGGAGGGTGTTCCAATACAGTTATTTGTTGACTGGCTAAAAACTCCCCACAGACAGTGCCATGTGAGCTGGTGCATTGTCATGATGCAAGAGCCATGAATGGCTGATGAAAAGTTCAGGTTGTCCAACTTTTTCATGCAGCCATTTCATCACTTCCAAATAGTAAACTTGGTTAACTGTCTGTCCAGTCGGTAGAAATTCATAATGAATAATCCCTCTGATATTAAAAAAAGTTAGCAACATCGTTGCAACAAGTTCGCAAACTTAATTGTCCTACCTCGTACATACATAGTTGTATGAGATGATGCCATGGGGTAAACTGAGTAAAGGATACATGGGACCTCTCTGTACTATTTTTGCCACTTCCTGTGAATCTTAATTCTTTCAAAATAAAAAGATTTTTTTTTTAATGTGAAGGAAGCCTATGTATCTAGGTTGGTATTGTTAATTACAAAGATATTCAATATATCATTGCAAATGGAATTCTGCTGGTGCTTAATTGAAATACAAAAATTGTAATGAAAGAAAGATGAAGTCTAAAACATATCCAAAATACTCCACTTCACAGTTTGCAGTATAATGTGGTCACATCTCTTAACAGTCAAACATAAAGGACTTGGACTCACAGGAAGACCCTTGTCCCGAGAATCACCCTCACAGATGCCCATTCTCCGTGATACCTGTGGAGCCTGCTGCATGTTTTCACCCTGGAAACTCCGGGCAGGCCTAGGAAATGCTGATTCACTGCTGCCATCATCCCTTCCCTCAGTGATTACTCAGAAAGCTCTGTCAGAAAAGGTTCTAGAACCACCGCTTGCTTAACCTGAAATATTTGCTCCAAGTAAGGACACAGTTGTCACACTTAAATTCTCCCAAATTAAAGGCAGACCCCTCCATGCAGATGAGGCAATCAGGATAGCCTCCGGTACTTCCCCCTACTGTCTGAACAGTCTAATCAAAATCACTAAAATTTTAGAAAGCAATTTCTCCTCCTTCTTCAAAGTCACTGGCTGGCTAAAGACAAGCTCAATTTACATCACTAAGCAGAACATAAAATCTCAGTCTGTATCACTAGCATACAGATTTAAGGTGAGCTGCATAGCTTTCTTACATCAGTGCGTGAATATTTGCCTTACATGTAAATAAATGAAGAGCCCACTGTGATGAATTTCCCAAAACCGAGGAGTCAGCTCCAAAGGCAACTCCAGAAACTAAAACAAGTGACAGCTCTCTTGGGTAAAATCCTTTACACACAACATGCATGCAACATATGTACACACACATGGGTACACACACATTTACATATTTTATTCCTAGATTTTTCTTACTTTTTATATTATTTTTTGAGTTCTTTTTTCTGGTATTCTGCAAGATAAAATAGATTACCTATGAACTCAAAAATCACAAATAAAATTACTTTTAAGAGTATAGCTTTCCGTTCTCTTTTTGGTAGATGTAAATATGCATGAATGCACACATATATTTCACTCTAATGCAACCACTAAGTACGATATGTGAGGACCATACATTAGACAACATACATGAAATGTCCCATCTGTCAGAGTGAGGAAAGAGTACTGACATAGGAGAGGCTGGCTGGGAATAAGTCAAAGAATGTGAGCCTTAGAAGGCATGGTACGTGGTCTCAGAAGATGACCCCTATGACCCACTCCTCCTAGCCACCCCCTTGTGTTGTCCCCCCTTCACGATGGATCTGGGCTGACCCTGCTACTTGCTTTAACCAATAGAATAGACATGATATGGAGCCAGTTCTGAGCCTAAGCCTTGAGAAAGTCTGACAGCTTCTGCACTGCACATTGAGGAGCTCTGAGTGACCGTGGAAAGACATCTGGCTATTCTGTCGGAGAGACCACACAGTGGGGAAGAAGCCCTGAGACCATGTGGATAGAGAAATAGGACAGCACTCCTAGCATTCCAGCTGAGCTCAACCTCCCAGCCATCCTCACTAGGATGCCAGACATGTAAGTAAGCCATCTGGGGTGTTTTGACTGAGTTGAGCCCCTGGATGACCACAGTCCCAGCTGACACTATAGGAGAAGAAGAATCACCCAGCTGAGCCTGTTCAACCCACAGAATTGGAAGAGATTAAAAAAAAAATGTTTTTGTTCTAAGCCATTAAATTTTGTAATTGTTTGTTATACAACAATAGATAATCAAAAGAGAAGGCATCATAAAAATGATCTAATCAGAGAGGTTAGCCAAACATTCTCATCTGGCTACTTCAAAGCCACTGATTTGTGATTGGGCCAAACATAGAATTCTGGTCTTAAGTTTTAGTTGAATATTCTTCCTACTAAATCCTAAAGTATGAAGAGTGGCCATTAAAATTTATCAAGGAGGGTAGTTTTCCTTGAAAAGCACCAGTCCCAGGCAGCTGGTTAGCTCAGTTGGTTAGAGCACAGGGCTGTTCACAACAAGGTTATCGGTTCAATCCCCACATGGGCCACTGTGAGCTGCGCCCTCCACAACTAGATTGAAACAACTACTTCACTTGGAGCTGATGGGTTCTTGAGCTTTAAATTAATATTCAATTTATTAAAATTATATATTAAAAACACTTTTCTTAGATTTTTAAGTTTAACTTATAAATCTTGTTATTTTACTTATAAATCTAGTAATGTTCTTTGATATTCAATTTCTTAGAGTTTAACAGATTAAATTCTCCCAAATAACTAGTCTCAAATTTACAAATGTACTAATTAAATCCACTTAAATATTTTAAACTAAATTTGCATAATATCTCTCCCTACCTCCCAAGTATTAATATTTCAAATAATTTACAAGAAGGATTTAAAACCTTTATTTGCAAAATCTTTTTAAGTACTTCAGCAATTCTTGTAAATGTAATAAATTAAACTCATTAATATAATAAATTGGCTTTTCTTATAAAGGGTCTGATTCTGTTAAAAATTATTTTACATCTGAAATTTCAAGTCTAAAATAAATTACATATTTCACATAAAATAAGCTAATTTGTCTGACTCTCTAATATGCCAGATTCTCTTAAATAGTAAGTACTGTATCAGTCAGGATAGCCTGTAGGTCATGCTTCAGTAACAAACAATTCCAAAAATCTCAACAATTTGGTTTCTTACTCATATTCCGTGTTCACTTTGTATTAGCTGAGGCATCTGCTCCAGGTCTGGCTCCCTCTGAGACCCAGGCTGATGGAAAAGCCACTTAAACGGAGCACTGCTGGTGGCAGAGAGAAAGAGAGAAAGTGGCAAATTTTGTACTAGTTCTTAAAGCTCTCACCCCAAAGAGTGTTATTTCTGCTCACATTTCTTTGGCTGAACAAGTTACTTGGCCACCCCTAATTCCAAAGAGGCAGGAAAGTACAATCTTAACCATATTTCTCTGCTCATAAGTGAAGAGCTAGAATACTTCCAAAGAATAGAGCTAATGGCCATCACATACACTCTAAATAGGAAATATACATATGATCCTGATGATTAAAAACATATTACTAAACTGATTGTTATTGGTTTAACTTAGCCATCGGTGTGTTAGAGAAGACAGATTGCACCAACTTGTTAGAGCTGATTATTAAATTTTCAGGAAATTTGCAAGCCAGTGGTTAAAGAGTCATTAAAAATGTAATTATATAAACTAAATAAGTTAAATAAATTAGATTTAAAACAAAGGTAATAAATACTCAAAACTCATTGATTTCTAATTATTTTACTACATTCAATTTTTATCTATATTCTTGAGGATATTTACATTTGTTGTATCTGTAATGGTAGAAATAATTTTCAGCGGTGTTCTACAGTACATCTCTTCCTAATTCTGCGTTCAGTGACATCTCATTATTAGCTTACAATTGGCCATGGTGGGAGTATTCACATGATGGAAATCAACAAACACTACAAACCTGGGTTTGATTTATGGTTTTGCTGATTGTCTAGGTTTAAGAAAGTGATGGCGATAATGTTAATAATACAGTTTAAACTTAAAAGAATGTGGTGTCTGTAACCATTACAAGTGAGTAGCACAAAAAATTGAAGAAATATTCCTCTAGTATTTTAAAACTTATCTCCTTCACTAAATAAGTCAATTGTATCGTCAATAAACAAGTAAAGCTTCAATGTACATCTTCATTGTTTCACTTTCATCTTACCAGTTAATGAAAAGGAAAGTGTTATATTAACCAACATTCATTTCGGAACTACTGTTGTTTGTCAAGTTGCAATCACTGGTTGGCTGTGGATGTAAGATTTAGGCAAAACTCAACAAAAGCATTTTGTGACAATAAATTGCTGCATAGCATTTATAACAAAAGTATTATATATCTTATCTGTATGCTGTATGCTGTTCATCGTTTATAGCATTAACATGTAAAAACACATGTGTATATAACATACACACACATACATGCATGCATGCACATACTTTTCCCCCCTTGAATCTGTGGTTGAACATTCACCAGCACTCTTGGGCTTACCTCACCTCAATGTGCCTTCCAGATTACATTGGATCTTCTCCAAAGTAATCTTCTGGAGAAGATCAAGTCCTTTTACTCTGAAATTAGAAGTTACTAAAATCTGCCAGGGTGGAATTGGGTGACGCTTAGGTACTTAAGATAAGAAAACAAACAAACAAACAAAAAAATCATGGTGACAAAACTCCCCAAGAGGATAGAAAAAACATGGATCAGTGGGCTTGCTTCTGTGTCACACAAAGGGAAATGAAAGTCTGGATCTATGAAAAGGCCCTGACTCAACATCCTTGATTGAAGGCAGGCTTGGAGAGAATGACAGTGTTGGGGATGCCGAGCCACTGTGGCGTGGGGATTTTGGAGCAGTCTTGCTTAGAGCACACTGAGGTAAAGGCCGTCAGTTCCAGTCCCCAGTTTGGCCAGCCAGAGACGCAGTGGGCAGTGAGAGCAGAAACTTCTCTTCACACAGCACAGGTTTCCGCTGAGTGAGAAGGCAGCATCCAGGAGCAGATGCCGCAAACTTCAGGCAGAAGCAGTTCAGTCTGATTTTCAGCTCCAAAGCTTTTGAAAGTCAAGCTGTCGTCAAGTTTTAGTGTCAGGTGAGGATTGTTTTGTAGAGAAGTAGAAAGCTTAGTTTTTAGAAAGGAAGAGGGGAGGGAGAAAAAGGAGGAAGAGAAGGAAAAAGACAATTTTCCTGGTCTTTAAAGACCAACATTAAGTTGGGTTCACATCTAGCACCGTGGCAATGGACATGGCCTTCATCCTTAAAACAGAGGTGGAAGGGGAGTGAGGGTTCCCACATAGACAAATCTTGCTAGGTTGCCAAAGGGCAATGTCCCAGCATATAAGAGAGCATGCCACCAAAGTCAGAGGTAGGGCGATAAATGTAGAGAATACTTCCGAAAGGAAGGAGGGACTTTAAAATGTACAGTCTTTTAAAATAACTGTTTTCTTGCCCTCTAAATGTAGGCCCAGCATCAGACAAAGCCTCAGTTACTCTGACCTAAATTGTAGCTCTAGATCTTAGGTAAGTCATGGAAATTCTCTGAGTCTCCAGTCTCTCCCATTGGTAAGATAACACCCACTTCACTAGGTTATTGTGCAGGTTAAATGAAAATACGTGCG
Source organism: Rhinolophus sinicus (assembly GCF_036562045.2). Lineage (NCBI taxonomy): Eukaryota > Metazoa > Chordata > Mammalia > Chiroptera > Rhinolophidae > Rhinolophus > Rhinolophus sinicus. The sequence continues at coordinate 144,122,728 of NC_133756.1, forward strand.
AGGTGCTTGGCACTTAGTAAATGGTCAATAAATGATAGCCATAATTATTTCTACTTAGGCCTTTGAGTCAGAATTTAGCAGTGCTTCATACTACATTTCCTTTTAAGTTTATGAAAGTATTTTACTTAGAGTTTATACCTTTATTTTTTTCCTCTAAAATTAGCAATAACTTCATTAATGATTTCTATAGAAAAGTTTTGAGGATGTTTGATTAGAGTAGGTTACCTGGGATTTGGAAAAAACAATCCAGTTTGACACGTTCTATAGAGATACCGCCACTTATCCTTTTTATGTTACCTAAATTTCAGGCATAGTGTGTAGAAAGAAATAGCCTCTCAAGGACTATGCAAAGAAAACTTTTATGATGTATGTATATTTGAGGGGGAAAGTGCCCCTGGTGATTCTACCATGTTGTCATAAATATTTATTTGAATGAATGGATTTCCCATCCCCTAAACCCCACAATGGAGAACCTCTGGGAGAATGTTCAAATCCTGTTGCCAAGCTGTGCTTACTTGCCCTAATTTCCAGTTAACCTTAGCATGCCCAGAGGGTACATGGCACAACGCTTTTAGGACTAAGGACGTTACCAGACAGATATTTTATATCCTGGTAGGCCCCTGGTTCTGTAGGGGCTTGCCCTGCCCTCACCCTGAGCCAGGGTACACACAGGTATTTATGGGTGGCCACACTCTGTTCCCACAGCCAATTAAAGGGAAGGACCCAAAAATCACGCCAGTCTCATCTTGAGAAGTAACAGAAGTAGGATTAGTTTTGTTCTTTCCATGGGGACAAATCAGCTAAGTTAGTGTAACTTTTGGGTCATTAGCGTCCTCGGAAGTCCCTATAGAGTTCTTTGCAATCCTTTATTATTGGTGCCACAGAGGAGTTTCACCTGCAATTGCCAGAGAGCTGGCTAGGCTCTAACTAAAAATGCCACTCCTTTTTCTACTGTAGTTCCTGCATTCTGTTTAGACTGAACTTCCAGCTTTATTCTGACTCACACTAGTGTTTCTGCCTGAAAGGATACACATGTGACTTCTCTCTGTCCTAGCAGGCCAGCAGCAAATGATGGCCAGGGATGACTCATGGAAATGCGTAATTTTTCCCGGGAACTTCACAAATGATTGGAGAGAGGGAAATCTGAGCAATACCGTATCATCTTTAAATCAATTAAGTCAGGGCTTGGAGCCTTGAGATTCTGGAGTTAAGGTTCAAATACATTCCTGGAATTCGAGCCAATGTCCAATGAGGTTAGTTACTCTTACATGAGTATCCTAAATTTCAGTTCTCCAGTCCTTCCCAAATATTTTCAGAGAAAATCCTGGAAACAGTTTGAATTCCTGCTCGTCAATTAGGTAAGGTCTTGAAGCACCAAGATGAGGGGTATTGGTGCACCAGGTTAATTGATCTCGGGGAATTGTGGTTTCATTTATATCATCCAACTTGTGAAGTCTGAGACCTAAGAGTTATTGGCGGTCATCATTTTGTTCTGATCAAGTTGTCTGTGCCTGGCAGTCCTTGGTTGTTTCAGGCATCATCACTACTTTTTAGTGGAGCCAGACACCTACTTATATCATCGCTGAGACTTCACGATCCAAGCCCAAACAATTCCACTGGGATACAGTTTTAGGCCAGCCTCTAATGTCACTGGATTTAGTATAAATACCATTCAATTCACAAGGTGAATTGCTGCTCGGTGCTGGACTCCGTAATGACGATTACTGGACTCCATGGTATATTCTCTGGGACTAAAATGCTATCATTTGAATTAAGAGCCTCACATCGCCCCCAAGCAGAACATACGCAGGTCACTGGTATTGAGCTGACACCACCTACTGTGAATAGAGCCAAGCCTTCTGTCCATTAGCCCAGAACCTAACGTCCTCCAGGAGATGGCTGGGACTAATTCACTCTGCTCTCTTATCCCTGTTTTCATTGCAACATCAGTTACTGGTCTTCCATTACATCCAAGGTCTGTAAGTGTGGTCCTTGGATCAGAGCAACCACATACCTTGGGAACTTATAATGCAAATTCTCAGGGCCCACCCCAGATCTACTCATCTAGAAACCCTGCGAGTGGGGTCTAGCAATCTGTGCGTTAACAAGCCTCCCCATGATTCTGTGCACATTAATGTTTGAGAATGACTACACTGGAACATCATCCCCATGATACTCCATATTTATTTATTCCTAAGTCAGTTCCCTATTGTTCTAATGCACCTCCAGCCCCACCCCTCCCGCCTCCCCAGGCACAGCAAGGGTTCTCCTCACTCAACTCCCATATCAGGCTCACATCGTTCTGATTGGTTTGTGCCCAACCCCTATCAGTTGTTAAATATTTTTAGTATAACCCATCCTAGCTAAAAATCGATTTTCCAGATTCTATTTTGACTGTTCAGAATCATTTAACACCGTCAACTATTTGACAGAGTCTCTTCCTTTGATTTCTGTGATGGCACACTCTCCTGGTTTTCTTCCTGTACCTCTTAGTTTCTTATACTGACTTTCCCCATTGACATGACGTTTAAATGTTGTTGTCTTGGGTCATCTTCTCTTTACTTTAATATCTCAATGGGTCTCACTTATTCTCACCTCTTGGCTTCAATTGCTATGTATATGGCAATGAATTCCACATTAAATGTTTAACTAAGACCTCTCCTCTGAACTCCAGACCTGACCTGAATATCTGCTTAGCAAATCATTTGGATGTCTCATGAAATTTTTAAATGTAACATGTATAAAATTGAATTTTCCACCTCCCAGCTCCCCATCTGGTCCATCTGCAGAGATGGTTCTACCATCCACCTAGATGTACAAATCAGAAACTGAGAAGTCATCTGTGACTCCTCTCCCTCCCTCACTATCCCCTCATATTCCATCAATTACTACAATCTATTTATTCTCCCTTTAACATATATGGAACATATATTAAACCCGTTCAATTCCCTCCATATCCGCTGCCAGTCTCTGGTTCAAGTCACCATCGGTGATGAGTGGCCTCTTGTATTTCTGCATCCATATTTGCCTCCCTCCAATCTATTTTCTAAAAAGCAGCCAAAATGACCCTTTAAAAATGCAAATCTGATTAAACCAATATATCCTGTTTCACTCCTGTGGGGTTCAAAATGAGGTCACATTCCTCTTAATGTTCAAATCAGATGACTTGGAGCCTTCTACTTGTCTCCCTCGTGTGATAACTTCAGATTCCAAAGGTTCAGATTGTCTTAATAAGTAGAACTGGAAAATCTGCTCATACTCTTTTTGACTGCTGTGACTGTCAGTGAAACGCCAGACTTGACTGGTCTTCTGTCCTTGGGTAGTCCTCGTCTATTGCTGTGTGATCTGCAGTGACAGGGAACAAATGTCCACCAAATAGCCCAGGGTAATCCTTAGTGAAAGAAAATGTTTCAATGGGCTAGGTCCAACCGTGTTTGAGTTCTGGAAGTAGGGGAAAAAAATCTTTCAGCTATGATGGCTCAGTGCCATGGTCGGCCTAGGGCCCAGATGTTAAAGCTCTTCCCTTCCACAGCTCTTTTAGTTCATACACATGGAATAAGGAATGCTGGTAGGGTCAGAACCTGCTTACATTTCCCAAGCCAAAGCCTTAATGCCCTTGTGAATTCGAGCACACAAAAACCTAAGGAGTAAAGGTGTAGACTACTTCTTTCCGAGGAGGAGGTTCATTTTTAACCAAAATATCCCAGACACTTTCAAGTTCCTGTCTTCTTTAGACGGTTAGAAACACAGAAGAACCCCAGAAGCTACCTTCTCCCTCAACCCTCACTTCTACTCAGCCTCCAGTGCTTGAATATCATTAGAATTCAGTTCTGACACTATCTCAATTCTGTACTGCTCCTGTACGGTTGTCATCAGTTCCTACAGGTCACCTTGTCTCAACTTCCGATCTAACCTCCATATTGCATTCACTGGTCTAAATCTACTCCTGCTTCTGTTCTGTTTAAAGCTCTTTAATTAATCCCCATTGTCTATTGCAAGACTAGGATTCTTTTTCTGAGATGTATGAAGCAGGAGTCAATGGATGGGCATCAGAGGAATTGTGAATTATATGCAGAATTTTATATGTGCATGTTTCCAATGACTTGGCCCATAATTTTAATCAGAATTTTGGGGGAGTACCTTCCCACAAAAGGCTAAAACCTGTAGTTCAAGCTCAAGCTGTTTAGCTGGGATGAAAGGGATTTTCATGGCATGGTCACTGCTTACCTGGCCAGTCTTACCTCTGCATCTTCTTCCCTGCCATCCCTCCCCAGTTAATACATTGACACTAGAGAACTGCTTATAGGTCTTAAAACATACCATACGTTTTTTGTCTCCATGTGCTTTTGAGCATTCTGCCCCCTCTGCCTGCGAGGCCTGTCTTCTTTCCTTTACCTATTTTTGTCTGCTTATAAAAATTATCTTCCAAAACTCAGCTCTAGCAACATTTACAGAGAGCCTTCCCTGATTCCCTCCCATAAAGTTAACCACTCCCACATAGAAGCCACCTCTTTTTCTTGTACAGGTTTTTGGTTTTGCCCATAAAAAGGTGAAATATTTTAAAGGGGACATTTTTGTTGTAGTATAACATGCCTACAGAAGTGTGCACTGTAAGCGTGCAGCAGCTCCGTGATGTTTACAAAGCAAATATGCCTGTGTAACTACCAATCTGATTAAGAAATAAAAACCCCAAAGCCAGGACCCGCAGAGCCTCTCTTGTGCTTCATCCCAGTCGTTACGAAACCTCAAATGTAATCACCATTCTGAATTTATTTACCATAAATTAGTTTGCCAATTTTTTAAACTCTTATGCTCTTCTGTCTAGCTTCTTTGATTCAACATTCTATGTGTCAGACTCATGCATGTTGTTACCGGTAACAGTGGTTTGTTAATTTTCACTGCTGTGTAGTATTCTATTGTATGAATACACCATTTATTTATCCTTTTCTACTACTGATAGAAATTTGAATTGTTTCCATTTTGGGCTACTAAGAAAGATGCTGCTGTGAATATTCTTGTCCATGTGTTTCAGTTACCATATATAGGCATTTCTTTTAGGTATATGTATACCTAAAAGTAGAATTTCTGGATCGTAGAGTATGTGAATATTCAGCTTTAGAGGATACTGCTAAATACGGTTCTAAAGTGGTTGGGTCCATTCATACTCCCATTTAATAGTGTATGAGAGTTCCTGTTGGTCTACGTTCTCACCATTATTTGTCCATTTCAGTTTTTAACTTTTAGCCATTTTGGTGACTGTGTAGTATAGTAACTCACTGAGGTATATAACACAGAATTTTTTCTTTATATATCTGTTTACCCGTCTCACCGCTGATTTCCTGATAGCCATGGGACTATGCCTCATTCAGCGTTGTTAATCAACAAGTACAGTATCTGGTCACTCACAAGGTGACAAGGAAGTGTTTGTTGAGTGAACAGACTGTTGGAGAAATAATAAGGGACTGAGAAGTCTCCCTCATGCTAAAATCAAACTTTTTAGGTAAGTGACCGTATACCTTGCCTAAATTTTAGTCAAGTCCTAATCATCAGACATATTTGAATGTCTACCCACTGCTACTATTATTCTTCTGGTACTTTCTCAAAGACTTACTAATTAGGTACTTTATAGCATTGACTGGGAATGTGTATACCAGAGCTGTGACAATTCTAACTATAAAGTTAAAAAGGACCTTGATATAGAATTGTATCTCCCCTGCTTCCTGGCAAAATTACATCTAAGTCACCTAAAGCAGGGAAAAAGCTAACCCTTGTATAAAGATGTCCAGTGATACAAATCAAACCCACAATGAGATACCATTTCTCATTGAGATACATTCACAAGGATGGCTATAACAGCAAAAAAAAAAAAAGAGACGATAATAACAAGTGTTGTTGAGGATGTGAAGAAATTGGAAGCCTCATACACAGCTGTAAAATGGTGTAGCTGCTTTGGAAAACAGTTTGGCAGTTGCTCAAACAGTTAAACACAGAGTTACCATATGACCCAGAAATTCTGCTCTAGGTATATACCTAAAGAACTGAAAACACAAAAACTTGTACATGAATGCTCACAGTAGCATTATTCATAATAACCAAAAAGTAGAAACAACCTAAATATCCATAAGCTAATAAATGGATAAACAAACTGCTGTATATCCATACAATGGAATATTATTCAGCCATAAGAAGGAATGAAACACATGCTACAACTTGGATAAATCTTGAAAATATGTTAAGTGAAATAAGCCAGATACAAAGGTCATATATGGTATGGTCCCATTCACATAAAATGTCCAGAATAGGCAAATCCACAGAGACAGGAATTAGATTAGTGGTACCAGGGGCTGGGAAAAGGGATAAATGGGGAGTGACTGCTAATGGGTACATATTAATTTGGGTGTGTGTGATAAAAATGTACTAAAATTAGACAATGGTGATGGCTGTATTACTTTGTGAATACACTAAAAACCACTGAATTGTACACTTTAAAAGGATAGATTTATGGTATGTAAATTATATCTCAATAAAACTGTTATACAACACGTTGAACTACTAAATTTTGCTTTTTAAAATAATTTACTTTTTATCTGAATTATTTGCCATAAGTGTATAAAACTCTTGCAATTTCAAAACACAAAGGTTTTAAAAATATTGTGATTTGTATTTTTTTCCTATGAAAAGGTTACACAAATGTATTTCTTGTCACATTATTGCCTCTTCTTTTTCTCATCAAACCAGCTTGCACTGTCCTAAAGAACTGGCCTCTTTCTTCTTTAGGTGGATGTTAGCACAGCATTCATGACAGAAGTGTCACCAGCTCTAACTCCAAAGAATGCCAAGGAATATGACGTTGCAGTATGACAGGGCTGCCAGAGGCATTTGGTTTAGACAAGAAAAGCCTGCAGAAAAGGTTGTTCGTCCCTTCCCCCTTTGTCTTCTGGAAGCAACGTCTTACTTAGTATGACTAGCCTGTCCAGTATCTTCTTTTATTTTTTCTCTTCTGATCTCTTGAAGAGGAAAATACAAAACAAAAAGTAGCAGCACAAAACATGATATGATAGTATATTACTGTCATCTTTGATTACTTTGTAAAATTTCTTTTCCCCTTCAGTTTTTTCCTCGCTCCAAGAGTTTAAAAACATTTTTTTTTAACTCCTCCTATCCTGTACTTCTCAGAATGTACTTCCCAGACCAGCAGCATCAACATCACTAGAAGACTTGTTAGAATTAGAAATTGCCGGGCCAGCCCGGTGGCTCAGGTGGTTGGAGCACTGTGCTCCTAACACCAAGGTTGCCGATTCCCACATGGGCCAGCTAGCAAGTGCAGTTAGCTGGCCAGTCCCCAGCTAGACTGGGGGTGCAGGAAGACCCCTCGTTGGGGTACTGGTGGATGTTTGCTTTTGTGTCTTGACCAGCTGTCATCGAGAATATAGTGGTATGACTCCCTTATCCGTGGCTCTGTGGGTGTTCCTTTTTGGCCTCACCATATCCCGCATTCTTGTGTGGGGAGCAGGAGTGGAGACCCTGCATTATATATATTATATATTGCCTGAAAAAGATGATGATTTATTATGCATCAGTTGCTAAGGTGCAAGATGATTATCTGTTTAGTGTTGTGTCCTTTCACACTTTCTAAAAACTTAATTTTTTTGCTAGTGTCATCTCAGTATTTTTACTTGTAAAGTGCTGAAACAAATGACAACATTTCTGGTCTCATACAATAGAACAGAGCTGTCCAACCTCAGCATTATTGGTATTTTTCCCTGGATAATTCTGTCTTGTCTTGTGCATTGCAAGATGTTTAGAAGCATCCTTAACCTCTACCCACTAGATGTCAGCAGTACCCCCCACCCACCCCAAGTTGTAACAACTTAAAAATACCTCCAGACAATGCCAAATGGCCCGGGGGAAGGGGGGCAGCAAAATCACCACAGGTTGAGAATCACTGAAATAGAAACATCAAGTCAAGAGAATGTACAATTCACATAAGTAACTATATGGAACGTTTTAATGTCTATCTATGGTCAAACCATTTTTGGCTTTATTATGAAAATAGTGCATAGTTTCTAAGAGTATTCAATAAGAAACAACACTATTTTCTGAAATCTGAAAAAAACTACTGTCATGCAGGGACTCAGCTCCCGCTCCCCCCACAAGAACGCAGGATATGGTGAGGCCAAAAAGGAATATCAACTGAGCCATGGATAGGGGGTTCATACCATTATATTCTTGATGGCAGCTGGTCAAGACACAAAAGCAAACATCCGCCAGTACCCCAACGAGGGGTCGTCCTGTATCCCTGTCTCGGTGACGGCCAGGTGAGACACAGGAAGTAGGATCCACAGGACCTGCAATCTGCCATCCCTCCTTGCTAACCCCACTTGCTAGCCGCAGTCCGCAGTCCGCTTCTATGCCAACCAACCAACCCCCTAGCATAGCCACGGCAGTTATATTAGTGGCTAATGGCTAACCGGTAACGGCTGATGGCCACCCAGCCACAGTGGATGACCATCTGATTACAGCTGATGGCTATCTAATAACCGAGCCAGCACCTTTCCACGTGAGGCCGAGAGCCCGGAAACTGCTCTCTGGGACTCTGTCCCCACAACTATTCTGGACATATTGTACCTCTACAAAATATGAAGCATATTTCTAAGCATAATGTTATAATTAATGTGGACATAAGAAAATACAAGTGGAAAAGAATGTTACCTCAGCTGATAACCACAGTGTAACAGGGAGTCAGTATGGACCAATAATAATAATCCCACACTGTTATGTTAATATAGGCAGTATTGACGAAACATTTGTGCCAGGCATATTATTGCTTCTGATGATATAGAGATGCAAACAAAATAGCTGTATTTTTTCCCTTGAAAAGCTCAGTCTAATGGTGGCTCATGAACACATAAATTATGACATTACCATAAAAAAGGGAGCACTGGAAAAATTATGATAGAAATGTTTACTACTGGGTTGTAAAATAACTCAAAAACAAGAGTCTTAGCTGTGTGAACTGTATACGTAGTTCACATATAGGCCAGCTTTTTGCCACTCTGGTGCAGAAAGGCAGTTAATGTAATTCAGGTGAAAGTTCCCTTCTTTTGCTACAAATAAGCTTGGCATTAGCTTATTGGGTGATTCAAGTTGAAGCAGCTGAACTGTTTTGCCAAAATGATCCGGATAAGTACTTCAATTATTCACTTCACTTGACTGTGGAGACTTCGGATTGCTGTTGTCTAATGAATTAAACAAGTGAATGTCAGCTTGGGTGATTTGTGTTATTAAAATATATTAATATTGGGCATAACTTTAACACCAAGGTTTTTGGAGAAAGTGTTTTCTGTTTATAGACATATCCTGCTCTCTCACTGGCTTGCTGGGGAAACTATAATTTTTCTATTTCTTCAGTAATATAATAACCCCAAGTACTACATGGCTTTGGATTCGAAAAAAAAGGTTTAAAAAAGACAGTCAAGTACTAAAATTTACATAAACACAGCTTCAGTCCCCTTTTTGTCAGGTAGGAAATAGACAAATTTGGTTTGCTGGGACTATGGCATTAGGCTGGGCAGGACGTTGCTTTGCCTTCAATTTATTGGTGTTCCTGGACTTGCTGACCTGAACAAACAATTACAAGAATGTCAGAACACCAAGGGAATGGAATTGGGATGACGTAGGAGGTGACAGCATGATAGGTATGTATGTTTACTAAATATTTCTGGTTCAGCTGGCTTCCTACCAGGCATCTGATTAGAACAGCATCTCTCCATTTGATGGGGGTCATGTGACTCTTCCTGGCCAATGAGGAGTAAGCACACATGACACAGGTTTACCTGTGTGTAGTATTTGACTATTCCAGGTACTCTGGAGTTTTTTTCCTTATGGCATAGTAATCGGCAACACTTGAGGTATGGTTTCTCCATCAACCTGAATGTACTGAGAGACCACTATGACCAGAGCCCTCTGCTGAACCATGATGGATATGTATCATTTGTTTTAAGCTAGGGATTGGCAAACTTCTGTAAAGAATGAGACAGTATTTTAGGTTTTGCACATCATTCTGTTAACTACTCAATTCTGCTCTCCTGTGGCACGAAAATGGCCATAATATGTACATGAATGGATGTGTCTGTAACCCAAAAAAACTTACAAAAACGGAGGGCACTTGGCCCAGGGACTAGTTTGCAAATCTAAGTCACAGAGCTTTCAAGATTGTTACTGCAGCATAACCTAGCCTATCTTGATATACTGTGGGCTGTGAGATGGACCCCCAAATGAGATTCTTGGTTATCTGTGTTGTCATCAATCCTGCTCTGCTCCCTCTCAACAATTTACTTTCTTGAAAAGTCCAATTTAGCTGACCATGAATCTCTATGCTTTGTAACTGCCACTGCATAATGTGCCAAGGAAAGGTAGAAGAGGCCTTTCCTTCCCTCTCACACCTTATCATAAGCCCTCTTCGGTTCAAACCTGTATCATCAGAAGCCTCCAAGTCATTGGTTCCCACACTTAAGCATGCATCAGAATCCCTGGCGGGCTTAACACACAGATTGCTGGGCTCCACAACACCCCGAGTTTGATTTTGTAGGTCAGGGGAGAATTTGCGAGCTAGAGAATTTCACATCTGATCTTAAAGACACTGGTCAAATTCTAAGGAATGAGTGATTTCCCTCACCCGCCCCCCCCCCAACTTCAGCGTACATATAAATCAACTGAGGAACTTATTAAAATGCCGATTCAGTAGGTCTGGGGTGGGGCCTGAGATTTTGATAGTGATAACAGGCTGAGTACACCAAAAGTTTCGAGGAGCTAAAAGATTGTGACTAAAGGATTCTGACCGTCCTTTTTAGCTTCTAGGTGCTAAAACACAGTTCTAGTATAGTGCTAAGCACAGTTCAGGTGCTTAAATCTTGAATAATCTTAGGTCAGCTTTGACTTCTCTCACACCTAACATACAACTGGTTAGCAAATTCTGTTGGTTCTATTGTCACAGCATATAAAGTATCCAGCTACCTGTCATCACCTTTACTGTAACACCCTGACGTTGGCCACCACTATCTCTGGGCTGTATTATTTCAACAGCCTCCAAATTGGGCTCCCAGGCCTGCTGTTGCTCCACCCTACATCTCACCTTTGATACACACTTACTGTAAATTCTTTATACAGTAGCCAGGGGATATCTTAAAACACAGGTTCATCACAGGTTACTCCTCTGCTTAAAACTGCATGCGGTGACTCCCCATTTCACTCAGCAAATTACAAAGGCCTATCCGGCTTTCCAAGACTGGCCCTCTTTCATGTCTTTGACATCTCCTAGTCCTCTATTCTAGCCACTGTTGCCTCCTTTCTGTTCCTTGAACTCACCAAGAACACTCACCTCTCAGATCCTGGCACTTGGTGGTCCCTCTACCTGGAAAATTCTTCCTCACTTCCTTCAGTTTTAGCTCAAGTGTCACTCGGTAAGGTTTTTCCTGACCACCCTGTTTTATTTTCTCTACCACTTCACTATCTGACATGTATTTACTTATCTTCTCTCTACGTGGAATGTAAACTCCATGAAGATATTTTGTTCACAATCCCTAGCACTAAAGAGTTTTTTTAACATAGAGTAAGGTGCTCACTAAATATTTAACTGAATTGATAATAGATTTTGCAGCTAACTGAAATATCTTGAGGCTGCAGTTGTTTCTCTAGGTTCCCTCAAGACACACTGTTGCCAGCTAGTATTACTCATTTTATTCTCCAAGGAACAGTGGGTTTGGTAGAATCCTCTTCTAAATTCCTTTTTCATTCCTTTAAGTTATAAATTGGTCATTTACTCTTGTCATACATTATATTACTGAATTTCCACTGATTATATTCCTTTTAATACGTTTCCTTCCAGCACTTGGCGTCTTATTTTGTGTTCATTGTCCACACCCACAACCACCCTGCCCTTGGGTTAATTACAAGGCTGGAATAATTCTCTTGGAGAAAAAAAAAAATGTTTTGTATTTCACTCAACATTTTCTTAAAAGTTTTAGGTAAATCTAAAATAAAAAATTCTGATTTGAAATACTCAGGCCTATTGGATGTCATCTTAAGGCAGTTGATGATTATTTTTAAGGAGTCTGGAGTTTTAAGTCATTTATAAAGCCACCCATCTTGCTCGTTTCCAACGCGTTCTACAGCGAACTCCTAGGTTACTGGGTGATTGTTTTGTGGGGGAAGTTGTCTTTTTTCAAAAGACCTTTTGGGATGTGGGGGCTTGCTTGCTCTGCATACAGAAGAAATTCTAAGAGCTGGGATTGCACCACCCACACCATGCACCCCTTGCTTGCAGAAACCTTTGCCCCTCCTTCTACACAAGGCAGTCTTCAGCTTCAGATCCAGCTGTTTGACACCTATTGTCCCCGTTTGGACGCCAAGCAATTTTGCCTGAAAGACCCTAGCTTCGACTTCGTTGAAAACTCCAGGCACCGCTCAGGCAGCTTCCCCGGGGCTGTCCCGACCTTCGCCGAGCGGCAGCGCCCAAAGTCGGGGGCTTGGGCAAGGGGGGTAGGAGGCCGACAAAGCCCTTTCCCACTGGCGTTCGCGCCGGGCAGCCCGAGAAGCCGCGAAGGTCCCCGCCCGATGCTTCCTCCACCCCCCTGCCCCAGAGGGCTGGCTGGCTAAGTCCCTCCCGCTCCCGGCTCTCCGCCTCACTAGCAGCGGCTCTCGGTGCAGCGGGGACAGGGCGAAGCGGCCTGCGCCCACGGAACGTACCGCCACCCTTGCCCCCTCAGTCGCCCACTCGGGATCTCCAGCAGCCTCCGCGCGCGCACGGTGAGCGCCACCCCGGATCGAGGCGCTGAAGGGGAAGAGGGCTGCTGCCCCGAGAGTCCTTTACCTCCGGATCGGCTGGACCTTTGCGAGGGGCTTGCTCCTCAAGTCTCTTCCCACCCCACCCCGTCCCCTGCGGTCATTTCCAGTGCCCTTCTCCACCCTTCTCTGCCTCTTAGCCCCGATCTCTCTCTCTTTCCTCCCTTCCTTGGAAGGCGACAGTACCTACGGGCCCTCCCTGGTGGAGACCGTTGCACTGGCCGTTGGCCGGCGCAGCGAGGCCCCGCCCCCGGCGCGAGCCTCGGTGCCCTGGGGCGGGTAGGCCAAACCGGTGGCCCTCGCGGGGGAGGGGCGGGGCGGGGGGCGGCGCGAGGCCGGGCCGGGCGCCCCGCTGGCGGGTCGCGAGCGCGCCGGCCGTCCCTTCCTGTCCTCGCGGCGCGCGCGGCCTCATCCCCACCCCCACCCGCTCGCTCCGGCTCCCGCCCGCTGCGCGTTTTGTCCCGCGTCTCGCTCCGTCCGCCGCCTGACTCGCCGCTCTTGTCCTTTCTCCCGCTTTTTTCTTCTCTCCCTTTACGGTCTAAAGATGCCCTCGGCCACCAGCCACAGCGGAAGCGGCAGCAAGTCGTCCGGACCGCCACCCCCGTCGGGTTCCTCCGGGAGTGAGGCAGCGGCGGGGGCCGGGGCCGCTGCGCCGGCTTCTCAGCACCCCGCAACCGGCACCGGCGCTGTCCAGACTGAGGCCATGAAGCAGATTCTCGGGGTGATCGACAAGAAACTTCGGAACCTGGAGAAGAAAAAGGTGCCAGGAGTTGGCGGGGAAGGAAGGGTTTGATGTTATGACACTGCCTGTAGCCTTCACTGTTTCGGTCTCCGGCGCTTCCCCTCCCCCCCACGTTCGGTGTCCACAGTAAACCGAGCTTCGTGCCCAGAAAACGGGCTCCTAGGGGAGGTGCTTGTCACCTGACCCGGACGCGGCGCTGTCCCCCCCGGTCCTCTTGATTACTGTCCCCCTGCTGTGGGCCAGGCCTTTTGGCCTTTTGGAGTGGGATGTGTAAGGGTGGGGACCTGTCCTGTCGCCAGATTTCACTGTGTGATGCCTTCTCTCCGTTACCAAGGCCCGAATTCTTTGACTAGGGCCAGCGGGGAGAAACGAGGTCCTGGTGTGGGGGCTCAGGGCTCAACGGACTGCCTCGTGGAGTTGGGATGGCCTACGTCCTCCAGCCGTGGGGTTTGTCCCCTCCGTTACCGTGTACTTGAGGCCTGCTCAGTGCCCCCTCCTCTCCCTTGGGAAAGAAATGTATTTAGGATCTTAAACTAGAATTGCTTCTTATAAAGCCCCATTTGAGTGGGTCTTCGATTTGCTCCCCGCATTTGATGGTCTCCCCTACGTTTCCTTCTTTGTTTCAATTGTCTAGCTGTCTTCTGAGCCTCACGCTCACCTTGATCCCAAGGTTTTCTGCAGCGGCTTTTTGTCCCCTGAGGACCAAAAGAGGGATGGGAGGGAGACTGCACCGATTGAGAGTCACTGTGGGGTGGGTCTGGGTTAGACCGAGGGCGATCGCTAGGTTTCTGGGCACATGGAGAGAGCGACTAACATGGCGGCGGCTGCGGGGAGAGGGAAGCGCTTTACAGGAGCTGCATTGTGAGCACAAAGCGAAAGCAGAGGGGGAGGGCAGATATCAGGCAGCCGCCGGGACTGGCGTCCCTCGCCCCCCTCCAAAAAAAAATCAAAAAAAATCGAGCCACACCCACAATATTTTGGATTAAATATTTAGCCATTCTATGTCACATCATGAGGTTTATCTTCAAGTTGGCCTTTTGTTTTATGCTTTCAGCCCAGGACAGTGTATCAACTGTTTTAGAGGGACACGTGTGTGTATGTATGTATGTGTAGAAAAAGGGTCTTGGCAGAGTAATTCAACCTTCAGTAAGATTGGAGGTGGAAAAGGAGAAACAAATCACAAATGAGGTAATTATATCAGCAACTGTTATGCAAACTTTTGTCTCTTACCTTAACAAGAAAAATAATAACTTTCATTTGATAACTTCTGCTTGTCCGCTGCTAGTAAAACATACTACATCTTGAATTTTGGAGGAAGTCATTTAAAAATATTTCCATCTAATAGTATTACTTAAGATTTTGGGATGGTAACTATTTGGCTAAAATTTTGGGCTGTGGGAAGTAACTTGAAGGAAACGGATGATGTTTAGATCGTAATTATTTGAATTGCTCATTTAATGATTAATTTTACATTTTTTTGGAGTTTTTTTTTAGATTGGATACTTCTCTGTCTCATCTACTTCTGTATTGGGAATTTTACTTGAATTTCCTGGACTTTATTTGAAATTGAGAGATGCTCTCTGTGGATTTCTACCTATTTTCTGATCCTTTATTTTGATAAACAAGTGTGGTTTATTATAAGTGATTTAAATAATAGATTTATCAGTATCAACAAGGCAACAAAAGTATTTTAATTGTGGAGTAGCTACATTCACATATGTAATAGAATAAGCTTAGCCAACACCACTATCTCCTGAGTCTGCCATCTAATTTAGTTTTTGCTACTCTATATGAAATTGAAAGTTAAGTATCATTTTTAAAAAATCTAATGCAGTAAACCTGTCAATGTTGGTGGTTGAATGGTTTAACTTTCAGAATTCCTAGGAAATCTGTTTTCTTCTAGGCTGGGAATCAGAAGATAAATATTAATGATGTAACATTTTAGGTATAGACATTTTAATTAGACATATTTTAATAACTGAAAAATAATTTTTCAAAGACGTTAATATAAAGTCAGGCACTGATGAGCAGCCTGCTTCGTTGTAAGGTGACTATTAGAGTCTAGTGTTCAAGTGTATCTGAAGACAACAACTATAGTTTATAAGCCCCACAAAGACCTGAACCATGACAGGTGACTTGATGTATAGGTTTGTATTACTATATCTTGCCTATTCTGACCTGCCTGCTATTGTAGAGGAGAAAGTTATTACAGAGATTATAGATTAGGCTAGTAATTACTGAGAAATTCCCTTGAATGATGGAGGTTTAACAAAATACACAAAGTAACATGTATTTTTTCTGTTTAGTGTTTTGGGTGCTAGATAGTGGAAAGGACAAATTACAGTTAAGTGAGGCTTTTTGATAACTAAGACTGAGCTTGTTAAATGGCTAAGTTGGCAGTACTGTTGTTGTGACTTAATTACTATTAAAACTAAGTTTTACATTTTGAGAAACTCAAGGCATTTTTTTCGTTATCTAGGTGATGTATGAAAGGACTTAACTGATGATTTTTCAACAGTCAGTGAGCATTTCTAGTACACCAAAAAAAGAATTTACTGTACAAATCAGTTTTGAACCTTTTTAGAAACTCTTACGGGATGAAGTAAGATACTGTTTATAACTGGATTTCTTTTTACTTCAGTCCACTTAACAACTTGTATTTGAGCTGTATTTCTGTCTTGACCTATTCGTGGGAGCCTTCTGGACAAACTGCCTTTTTCTGTGGGTGCTAAAATCAAGTATCCTGGCAAAAATTACTTCTAGATATGTAGTATCACTTACATTAAGGCATAGAACGTTGAAATAGTTTTATTTCACTTCCTTTGTAAAACAAAGTTATTATTTAATTTTCTAATAAGTCGAGCCATTAGAGGAAAGCTAAGCATCTGTTCAGTGAGAATGCATGCTTAACACTGATGAAATATGACCCAATTATGTAATGCAACTAAATGGCCTGGTAGTTTTGGAAATTTGGGCTTATAAAGACTACGTGAGTGTTTAGCAAAGGGAAGAAATGCAGTTATAAAAAGAGTTTAGTGTAAAACTCCATTTATGAATCTTTTCACTGATTAAAGTATAAGGAATAACGAATTGAGTGATTGCCTCGTTTTCTTCATCAATTTGTTGGTATAGAACTGGGCCCTAGGCTATGCAAGATGATACTTTGAAATCAAGTCTTAATTTTAACTGAAGGGAGAGCTCATTTGTATGGTAAGTGTAATCAGTTTTGATGTAGAATAAAGGGTATTTTAATAGATGACATTTACAATTGTTGTACTCTTTGTAAATATAACAGGTTTAGACATTAGTGACTTTGGTAGGTGAAAGATTAACCCGTGTTCTGTTGCAAGACAGCCTGGCAGCTTTGTAACCAATATGTGACCAGATGTGTTCGCCAAAGTGTACTGTTTTTCATCCTACCACCTAAAGTCTTCTTGCTCTTTGTGTCTTTGCAATTAATATTATTCTGAAAAAAGATGCTGTTGTTGTTAGGATAACATTTCTTTCCAGAGCATCGCAGTGTACCTATACTTAGAATTTTCAGTGCAGCTGTTGTACAGAATTTCTTTGTTAAGTATTTTGAAATAAAAACATTCTTAGCTATTTTATAACTAAAATTCTTTCTTGGGGCTAACATCTGAAGTTTTTCTTGACAGTTAAAATTTCTGATGTGTTAGCTAGCTTCAGAACTAACAATGAACTATTCCTCTGCATTGCAGAGAGCAAGATTACTTTGTTTTGCATGCACCTTGTCACAGAAATGAAAGCACTTAAAATGCTTAATTTGTTTCTCTCTGCCTGTCTGGGTGGGGGTGTGTGTGTGTGAGATAGGGAAGTATTTAAATTTAAATTTAAAAAGGAAAAGATGTGAATTCCCTCGTGATAATACGGATACCTTTTTCTGGGATGAGAGTAGAATCCTAAGTATTAGAATGAGAATGGATTGTTTTAATCTGGCCACATTGTTGTACTCTCGCATAATTCCCATGTGGCAAATTCCCAAATGTATAGGAATACATTTTGTGTGACTTAGATATTAAGCATACAATTTGTTATAATTTTATGTAATTAATATCTTAGTTTACATTTAGAACTGGATGAAGATTAGTACTTTCATTGTTTAAAAAGTTAATAACTACTTGGAAAAGGTTAAACTTAAAACAACATGGCCTTAATTTTATTATCATACTGTCATAGAACCTAAGATTTTTTAAGAGCTTAAAGCCATCTTAGAATTTAGTCCAATTCATTTTACAGAAGAGGAAATTGAGATGCTCATGTAAAATGACCCAGGTTGGAATGCGTGAATTCTAAAGTCTTGTAATGTTTCAGAGTTAATTAGAATTTGTAATGCTCTGCAGTGTCAACATAAGCGTAATTTTTCGTGTTTAAGCTGATCCTATAGAACCAAATAAAACCTTTTACTTCAGATCCTTTAGAGTTGTTTAGCTTTAAAAAGCTGAAAGTGAAAGAAAAAGCTTCTCATTTCTTCTTCATTGTTAGACCTTTATTAATGTCTTATTGTTAAATTTGTGTTTATAGGCCATCCAGGTAAAAAAAATCCTGAGACTAGCAGTACAGGTAAAGTCCCATGTTGTTGGGACATCCATATTGTAACGAAATGAACTTTTAAAGTTTGAACTCTGAAGCCCCAAATGCACATTTGCCATACTCAAGCTAGGTATGTTGTAGACCAGGAAATCTGGGAAAAGCATTACTAGTAGAAAGGAGTAGATGTGTCACAGTTTCTATCTTAATTCCTGTATTCCAAGTTCCTGGATAATTTTTAGTAATTGGTCCTGTTTTTGGGGGGAAATGAAGGGAATGTACGTAATAGAGAAGAACATGAGGAGTAGCTGAAGAGAAATTTAACCAAAGTTGGAATTGTAAATTGCTTGACTTCTGTTTCTTTGTTTTTCCCACTAGCTATGCCAGTGCTTTTGTTGGATAGCATGAATGTAAAAACGTAGATGAAAGAGCTTTTACTGGGCAGAGTGCAGAATTTCATATTTCCTGAGGAAAGGGAAGGTGTGCTTCTTGACCAAGCTCAGCTGAAGTATTCTGTTTCCTTTAACTTCCTGTGCTACCTATTGTCTGTACAGTTCCTTGACATTTTTATATTGCTTTACGTTCTTACCTTATGTGATTTTCTAAATAGGTATTAAGCTTCTCTGAGGCAGGCTATTAATAACATACTGTGCCTTCCGCATGATATATGCTAAATAAATATTTTCTATTTTGACTAAATCATTGCATAGAAATATTTGTAGCTTCACCATCAAAACCTTGTTAAAATGGATTATCTAAGGGGGAAAATGCATTTTGTACAGAGCTATTTACTTGCAGTGTTTTCTATTAAAATGGAATTTTTCCTGAAGGATTTTCTTTTTGTTAATTTTTTTTTTTAGTGAGTAGAGTTGATGAGTAGGCAAGTAGACCACATTTAAAATCTAGGTAGGTGTAAGCAAGATTTGTGAATAATCTTTGAAAGAAGGACATAAATGATTGAAGCATTGTAAATTATTAGAAATTTCATTGCATTCCCTTTAATACTGTTACTCAAGCAGAAATAACTAAAATATACTTTAATAATTGGGGAAAAACTTTTTGGTCTTTGCTTTAGATGAATTACAGTTCACATCTTTTTAACATTGAACTCCCAATGGAATGTATAAATCATTCAGTTGTACCGACTCATCCTAATGAGTAGCTTGGTGAAAGCAGCTAATTCAAAAGACACCTGTTAAGATTATAAATGATCATTTGTTTTTCAAATACACAAGCTTTAGACTTTTTAAGAATATGATTCAAAGTAAATTATGCTGGAACTCTTTAACATTATAGTTTTCATTTTCTGCTAGGGTCAGCTGCTTCCATTCGTTCAGGCTTACCTGCGTAATTACAGCCATGGGCAAGGAATAGGGTTTTTACAGGATTATCTTTTATCTTTTTTTTTTCTTTTCAGTTGGACAAAAGTCTTGTCAGATTAAACTCCTGGTTACTTACCTGCTTGAAAAATTATCTTACAATGAGACGCTAGATAACATCTAATCTAGCATCCTTTTACCGTGTTTTTAGTGTTCAGAAATTGAGCATTCTGGATAGGTGTTCATTCAGCTCTTCTGCATTAATCAGTCTTCTAGGGCCTGATAGAGTGCGCATGTCTCAATGAAAGTCTATTTCATTTTTGGACAAATCTTAAGTTCTTGATGTTAGAGTTGTACCCCCACCCCACTGTTTAATACTTTTGTTTTCTGGAACAACTCAGACTTCTGCTACATGAGAATGCTTCCAGCATTTGAAGATAGCTGTTATGGATCATTTATGGATTGTACTATATGTTCTCTTTACCCTCTTAAATTTTGAGGAAACTTGTTTATTTTTCTTGTCTTTTGTGACTTTTACTAACAACTAATTCTCAGTTGAATTGGTGGAGGGTGAATGGGAAGCAGAGTCAGCTGCCTACCACTATGTGGGCCAAGTCAGAACTAATGTTTCTAGGTGAAGAACAGGGAATGTAGGCACTGGGAGACTTGAAACAATATCTAGAGAGGCCACTGAACATTATGGAAAGTTGGGAGGAAAAGAAATCGTTATCTTCTGTTTTTGTATTTGTCTTTCTACAGGTTCTTTCAGTACTGTAGAAGTGATTTATTTGACCAGGAGACAAAATAAAGTATAGCTAGTTCCTCTTACTACTTTTGTGATTTTAAGCTTCAATTTTAAGTATGTGTCCTGTCCCAGTTTGGAGATCTTAATTATGAACAGGAGTTACGTCGTTTCCTGGAAAGCCAAACTAGTTTTTCAGATATTGTCTCCTCCAGATCTTTCTTGCTGTGACTATTTACAGTGGTCCAGTTGAAGAATTTTTGGGTTTTGGGGGAGTCTCTCACCTCTTTGCTATTTTTGATTGTATAATTAAATGTTTTCTTAAATTATTCATTTGTGGAATTTGTTAGATATAATTGTAAGGAAGGAAAGCTCAGGAGGAGGACAGCTATTTTGTATATTCATCTTCTGGTGCCCTCATGGCACTCTACTGAATTTTTAAAAAACATCTGAAATAACTTAAGAGTGAAAGATCTAGGTATATTGTGATTCAGCACCATAATCCTCTGGAGAAAGGAGAGAACAGCAGCAGCAAGGCCCAAATGAAAGGTGGCAACAGCTGGAATCCTGAGTGGCATAATAACGGGGGATAGTGTTGCAGTACAAAGGATTTTTCTGGAATTGATGACCTGAGGCGAGTTATTTAATTGTACTGTCTTTCAGTTTCCAGTTAGGTGAAATATGAGTAATAACAGTGCCTCCCTGATGGGGTTAACTACCTGATGCTTTAAATTTGAGTTATGTCTCACGTGGTGAATAGTGTCCACTATTATGAGCAATGAAGAAATAGAAGGTAGAGTGGGACTGGACAGCACTTGTTGGGGTAATTATTTCTTGGTACCACATGACTGTATAGTGTTTTGACATTTACTGGGTATTGTCATACCTCTATCCCATGGTTACCCTTCAGACACTGGGTAGGTAACCTGATTTTTATCTTGCTCATACGTGGTGCTTTATGTAAATTTTTAATATATTCTGGATGCTCAGCAGTTTGAAAAAGGAACCCTAAATTGAATTTCAGATAGGTATTTCAAGGTAGAATCTGAGAGGGCAGGTTTTTGTTAATATTGTGGTAGGCATTGTGATGAAGTTGTCTTTTTATGCTAGGAAAATGGCCCCATTCTCCAGAAATATACTTAATATTTATTTTATGTGAATGATATGAGTAGTTGACCAGATTGTCTAATACTACCATATTCTAGCTTAGGGAAGGAAAAAAAGCTGTGTTTTGCTGGAGCTCTTTACTCTTTGCCTCTTCTGTTTTTATTGGAGTTATTGTTAGATCAGCCAATGTGACAAGCAAGTCTTTATTTCTATCTTGATTTAGTTCATACTGCAAATTTTAACCCCAAATGGATAATTTTTCTACTTGGACTTAATTTAAGCCATTGAATAGAAATGTGACAATAGGAATGAGCCAGTTACAGTGGTGTCATTATCTCTGAGTAGTCTACTGCTTTTTCAAAGATTAAGCAAATTGTAGTATTGGATCAGTGCAGATACCACATCCTTTTTCTTATCTCCAAAAACTACTTACAGTGAACTGGGATTGCAAGCTACTCTCATTTTGAAAAGTAGAAAATTAGACCAATTGATTGTCCTAAGAGGCTGAGGTGAACGCAAAATTTGGTGTTCACCACTGAGTTTAATCATAATGTACCCTAAACTTCTGGAACTTTTGGCTCACAGTGCAAGATTTAAAATACTAATGAATGGAAGGTGGTAACCCTTCAGTGTTCAGATCACAAATGGATTTTTCCTTATGCAAATAATTATTAGGTTAAATACGCATAGGTGTATAAGCTGGTCTAGAAAACTACCATTCAAATTTTCTGTGTTTAAACCTGAACTTTTAAGCAACCTATTTCTAAATTGAGGTTGCTATATAATGGTTTGTAGGATCACAATTTGTATAGTATGTTTGATTCAGAATAATTTATTTCTACACTCCACTGGATTCACAAGAGAATTGCAATGTATTTGACTTAGGTGAGTGTTTCTCAAACTTCAGCACACATCAGAATCGCCCAGAGGGCTTAATAAAACACAGATTCCTGGTCCCATCCCCAGAGTTTCTGATTCAGTGGGTCTGGGGTGCTGCCTGAGAATTTACATAACAAATTCCTAGGTGATGACTGACATTGCTGGTTTGGGGATCACACTGTGAGAATCACTGACCTAGACCATCGTAGGGTCTCTGCTGTGTGAGGATTTCATTAAATGTAATATGAACAAAAGTCCCTTTAGTTCATGTTCCATTGTGATAAAGTTCTGTACACCTAAGCAGTCAGATCTTTTAATGTAGAACAGTTTTATTTTTAATTGTCATTCTGCCGTCATTTTATTAGTAAGTTTTGATGTTTCCTCAAATGAGGGCTGTTTATTAGGAACTTTGACCAGACCCAAGATTTTGCTTTTCTGAAGTTTGGGCAAGGACAAGGGATAGGATATTTATAACAATAGGATAGAAAGTGTTAACAGCTATAGAGGAACAAATATAAAGCTATTATGAAACTTTTATTATGGTTAGAAAAATGTTTCACAAAAGACCTGTAGTTTCCATTCATTTGATTAACTGCAAATTTTCTGATTGGATACCTATAGACACATTAATTCAACTCACTGGGTATAAGAAACTGTGATCTGCTTTTTGAAAAATCCCTGTTAGGGATCCTTGAGATTTCTGTTACATCGTGACTTTTTTTTAACACATTTCTTCCCTCGCAGTAAACTCATTTCTTGTAGTGTTAGTCGCAGTCCTCTTAAATTATTAGTCACAGTGGCTCTTAAATTATTATGAGAAACTAGAAACATGTTACAGTCATATAAAATCAAAATAAATAGATGTATGAGCTGTAAATAAAATCATAGATCTTTATTTTGGCTGCACCGAGGTCTTTTTGCATACTTTCTGGTGATATTCCATGAAGGTTTGTACTGAGGTGAGTTTCACATAGTAGCTGCTTTCCCTTTTAACCTTGTTTGTTCCCAGTTATTGTAGTGGGACAGATTATTTCAAAACTTGTATCTGTTTATTATCCACATGGATTCTGCCTTTAAGGGAATCGGACCCGGTACACAGTGGGGTTGGTGTCGCTTCTCAGTGATGTCTGGGGCCTCAGCTGGGAAGACCATGGCTTGTTTACTCGCATGTCTGATGCCGGGGCTAGGATAACTCGGACACTAGGAATGCTGACCAGAATTCTTGTACAAGACTTCTCTCCATGGCTGGGCTTCGTAGCACGGCAACTGCAGGGGTATTGGACTTCTTATTGGGGCTCTAAACATACCGTATTTTGCCATGTATAATGCGACTTTTTTCCCCAAATTTGTGAGGGAAAAGTAAGGATGCGCATTATACATAGGTAGCACTAATTCCATATCTATATAAATGTTTTTAATTCTTTTATTTATGCTTATGAGTTAAAAGTGTAACTCTAGAAATCAATAATGATATCTGTGTGCAAAATAATACCCTGGAATACGATCATTGGTTTTGTTGAACTTACAACAACTAAGAGTTCTTGGCCTTCTATGATGCATAAATATCATAAATTTGTTACCGGTACAGAGAATTTCTTGTACCTTGTATCTGTTCTTGTGTTTTGTAATTCCATAAAATTTCTTGTACCATAATATGTTAAAAAATAAATGCTAAAATTCCTTTTTAATACAAAAAACAAGTACCTAAATGTAAACAAATAAAAATTTGAATTAAAAAAATTAAAAAGAAAGATTTTTTTTTTCCCCCTGAAAGTTTGGGCCAAAAACAGGTGCGCATTATGCACAGCAAAATACGTTAAGTGTTTTTGGTGACCAGCAAATGGAGTAGAGATGCATTGCTTTTATGACGCAGTCTTGGAAGTTATACAGGATCACTTTCACTGTACTCTGCTGATTGAAGCCCATTCAATACAGTGGCAGGGGAATTGGACCTGCTCTTAATGTGGGAGTGCCAAAGTCACATTGTGGAACAGTATGTGGGACTGCAGATGTGGTGTGGTAGTCATTGTTGGAAGATGCAATCTGCCCGAGACCTCTGGGCTGGGTGAATACTAAATTTGTTATTGTGTAGAAAATTGGAGCTTTTCTATTATCAATAGTTTGTCCTACTATAGGTTAGTACAGATTCATGTTCAAGGATTATTATAGGTTAAAGTCCTGACACTATTCCTGTAATGTGTCAATCTTAACATCTTTTATGTAGCACGAAATTAAAACTTTTATTATACAAACTATATATGTTCATTGCAGAATATCCCAAAGTGTATAAAAAGCAAAGCAAAAGGAAAAATTCCACCTATGATTCTACCACTCAGGTACCATTCTTAATGTTAAAAAAAAAAAAAAATCCATGTTTATTTTTCTACATATATACAAGCATTTTTTCTTCTTTGTTTTTAGGAATTTGATTTGACATCCATTTTGATTGTCATATATGTTTTAAGTTTTCAAGACATTAAATGATACAGTTAAGCGAGGTATATAAAATGCTACCCTATGAGGGATATATAATACACTCACTGTGTATTTCTAGGTTTAGCAACAATTTCCATGAAAAATGTCTAATACCATTAAAAGAGAAGATAATAAATGCCAGGTAAAAGCTAGTAGCAGTTTTTCTTTTGCCTCGTAACTAGTTCAGAATTTTAACTGTCCTAGCACTAAATTTCAGGCCCTCCTCCTATTTACATATCTTCTATTCATATATTTTGAAATAGAGGAATTCTGACTGTAATAGTATTATTATATCCTAAGTTGTAATTCAAAGCAAATCTTGTTTAGTTTTTTAGTTCTTAAAAGTAGCCTACCTTTAAAAAAAAAATGGATGAACAAAGACAGTTGAAGGGTCAGAGGAGAGGGAATGAGTAGAAATCAAAATTAAGGGGGCAAATTTAAAAATAATTTTTATTTAAATAATTTTATTTAAATTGCCTCAGAGTGTTCTAGAGGCAGTTGAGCATATCATTTGCACCTGGGGTTAGGCCTGCCAGATCAGTGTAAAAACTTGATTTTTCAACCAATGGACTTGAATTTTATACCTGTTTAGCTGGTGGCTTATCAGTTGTGTGAAATAGTTCACATAAGAATAACATTTTGGATACTTTCATCAGCCTTTCATTTTTGATGATTATCTTGGTTTTATTTACCTCCGGTATAATTAAGGAATTGTGATAGGCTTTTTAATTTGTGGTAGAACGATTATGCAAGTTGACTAATGTTTCTGGTACAAAGAAAAGGATCATTTGACATAAAACAACTCTAGCGTTTTTAAACTTGTTTCTGTGCCTCAATGCATTTTATCAGAATCTTTGTATTTTGTTAATTGGTTAATTTCATTATTGCTAAAGGTAAGGAACTACATGTTTATAATTTATTGTGATTATTTAAAACTTTTCCCCTCTTGAATAACATGTTGTACACCTGAAACTTATATAATAATGAGTGTTAGTTATATTTTATTAAAAGTCTTTGAACCCTCTGCCTTAATTTAGATTTGTACTTGTTCCTTCTCCACTGACCCATAAAACAATAACTAAATTCTTGACTGTGTCGCATTACCTGAATATCTTTTTTTTGGGTCTTGTCCAATAATAGTATTGCCTGGGAAACCTCCAAAGTTTTCATCTTAGCTTAAAAAAAAGACCTTAAGCCAGAGATTAATATTTTACCCCCACTTGCATACATTTAATTCCATTTTTGAGAATATAACAAAGCAAAGCTGTTGACTAGTGTACTGCCCATAGCTGATGGCTGGAGGTATCTCATGTTCAAGAGAAATGGATGAGGTACATCAAAAACAATATGCACATAGGTTTATTCAGAAAAAATACACGATTTTTATATTATTCGTTTGAATTCTTTGGCAGGAGGAGGGAGGGACAAAAATTTAACATTTAAAATGTCTGCTAGGTTCACTTGAGTAAACCAGGATCGTAATCAAACTGTGGCCCTCACCCATGTGGGTAGGAGGAACCATGTGCCTCGGTCATCTGCGAACCTTTTTTGAGAAAACTAAAGAATAAGCAATGTGTCATTGGCTTGTAATACAGTATTTGGTATTACTCAGCAGTGGCTGGAGTATTTAAAGTCATTTTTCTAGCTCACTATTAAACTAAGTTATTTTATGTACTAAAACGAGTATATCTAGAAAGTATGCGTCGGGCAAGATTTGAGACAAACGGGTTTTGTTCTTTTAGCATGGTTAAGCTAGTATATACTTTCATATGGAATATAACTTTTTTTTAATACAGGGCAAGCTTGATGATTACCAGGAGCGAATGAACAAAGGGGAAAGGCTTAATCAAGATCAGCTGGTAAAGATGTTACATTTTATTAAAGATTTTATGCTTACTATTTTTAATAAAATAATTCTGTGTTTCTTTGTGTTTTCAATAAAGTTGGGTTCTGTCTTTGTTATTTTAGGATGCTGTATCTAAGTACCAGGAAGTCACAAATAACTTGGAGTTTGCAAAAGAGTTACAGAGGAGTTTCATGGCATTAAGTCAAGATGTAAGTGAAAGATGGTATATATGTTTATGAAACATTAAAAATAAGGAAGGCAAAAAATTTTGTTGTTTCTTTGGGTTTTAGTCCTTGCAGTGCTGGATAAGCTCTCCGCAAGGTGAGAGGATTGGATCCAATTATGTCTAAGATGCTTTCCAATTCTGTAAAGTTTAACACCTGAAAGATGCCATTTAAAAGGACTGACTTTCAGGTATGACAAACATGTATAATAGTTATGCTAAGGATCTCATTGTTTTAAAAAATATATGTAAACATGGTAGGCATTCATTTCCTATAGAGTCCTTTATGCTTAATGACCATCTTACAATTCCGTTAACAGAAAATAAAGAGGGTTAAGTAATTGGTAACTATTCTCTGCCTTAGGGATCTTAAGGGACATGGCAATTGATACGTTGCTCTTGTATCTTCTCTTGATCCAAAAAGTGGTGTGTTTTTCCCAGACATCTTTTGATGTGACAAAAGCCTTTGGGAACAGGATGAAAATTAAATACAAAGTTAAATAATTTGTTCAAAGTTGAGACCAGAAAATTAATATCCTTCTGAATTAGTGTTAGCTTATTTGGAGAAAGGGGAACAACATTGAAATATAAAGTTGCCTCTGATTTGGTAAAATGAATAAACAATTGATCATGATGAGAGACAATGCAGTTCAGAGATTAGAAGTTCTGATCCTGGAATCAGACCGCCTATTTTGAATCTTGTTTCTGCCATTTTTACTTAATAGTTGTGTGACTTTGAGTGAGTTACTTAACTTCTCTATTCCTTTATCAGTCAGGGTTTTCCAGAGAAACAGAACCAGTGGGATAGAAAGAGAAGGATGAGAGAAGGTGGGGAGAGGTGAGAGGCTATCACACTGCTTCAGTTTTCTAATCTGTAAAATGGTAATAATAGTCCCTACCCAATCAGAGCGTTGTGCTTAGAAGAGTTTTTGACACATAACTAATGTATTTCATGCACTTAGTAGTGTTACTTATTAAATTTGATTAAAGGTGGAAAATACTGATGATATCTCTCAAAAGCAAAGGAAATTTAATTTACACCCAAGTAGGGATTTGTTCCACTTAGCTTAGGTCAGAGCTTCAGGCTTTATGAACCCTGTCCAATTTCTTTTTCTGATGCTGTACAATTTAATAAAGACTATTTTGGAAACTACTGTAAATGAGAATACTTGTATCTTCCTTTGTTTCTATTTTAATATTAGTGTTTTCAGGTACTTTTCACTGAGTCTTTAACTTCATTGGCAGTCCTTTGATTTAACTCTGATCCTTTGTTGTACTCGCCACAATTGAACACCTTTTTCATTTTGCATTCAAGAGCTTCTTTAACCAACCTTCAGCCTACCTGTTCTGGTCTTCATGTGCTTCCCTACTTGAACTTCTCATTCACCTAAAGAGGTTTTCTTTATTCTTATTTCTTTTGCTTTCTTGATTTCTTTCCACATTCCTGCCTCTGGCTACCTATAAAGACCTCTCTGCCCTAAAATTGCACCGCCCCCCCCCCCCCCCCAAGAAAAATAGGATAGAAAGCTCATGCATCTACAGAGTAGATATCACTTTTTCTCCTTGAAAGGTTTGTTGACCATCCTAGCTTAAAAGAGATCTCATCTTTCTGTTCATATGTACTATTCACTTGGCACTTAATTGCTATCATTTAATCTATGACCCTCTCTGCTGTCATTATAGATTTGCCTTATTATTGCAACCTTCATCATTCCTTCCAGGTCTCCTGTTTCTCCCTTTTCTCCATTATATATGTCCTGTCCTTATTTTGGTTTTCAGTGTCTCAAGTTATCCTAGCGATGCTTGAAAAAGGAGAGACAGAGGGAAGGAATACACTGTCATGACTCTTGAAAAGACTGACTTTTCTTCAAAAAACTGACTTTTTTCTGTCCCCAAGCTGATGATATACATGGGAAAGAGAAATATTTGAGTTTGGCTGATGCTCTTCCTTCTACCTTCCCATGGAAGAAAAAGAGTGGAAAGAAGAGAATAGTGGGAAAAACACATTCATGCTTAGCTTTTCCCTATCTTTTACTGCCACCCTTTTCTTTGCCAGCATCCTTTTATTCATAAAAAGTCAGTTTTGGTCACTATTTTCAGTATGTTGGAATTCCTCTGTAATACCAGCAGTGGATTGTTTGGGGCAAGGGAACAGTGGTGGGTTTTGACATCTTTCTCTGAGTCAGTAAGAGGTACTTAAAATGAGAACTTTGGACCATTTTTCCATAGAGGAGATAGATAGCAAGATTTTTTTATTTTATTGTTGCTGTGGTTAGGTTTCTTTTTTAATTGATTCAGGGCCTTAATTAAAAACTTTTATTTTCATATTTTTATTATGAAAAATTTCAAAACTAAAGCAAAAAATTAATGAACCCCCATGTACTCATACCTATCTTCTACACTTAAATCACGGGCAGTAATGTTTCATATATACCCACACCCACTTCCTTATTCCCTGTCTGCCAGATTGTTATGAAGCAAATCCCAAATATATTGTTCCATCAGTAACATTTCCATAGTATAATACCTTTTAGGGAAAGATGTGTTCTGAATTTCTAACAGCTGCTTAAAGTAGATCATATATTACAGTTTAAGTTGGGACTCATCCTTTTGTGTATTGGGGTCACATCTAACTCACTGGATAAAATGTCTTATTTACATTGGACCTGAAATTGATTGATTTTTACAAAACTAAAGGAGTTTTGTAAAACTTATTTTGGTGTCTTATGTTTATATTTTTATGCAGATTCAGAAAACAATAAAGAAAACAGCACGGCGGGAGCAGCTTATGAGAGAAGAAGCTGAACAGAAACGTTTAAAAACTGTACTTGAGCTACAGTATGTTTTGGACAAATTGGGAGACGATGAAGTGCGAACTGACCTGAAACAAGGTTTGAATGGAGTGCCAATATTGTCTGAAGAGGAGTTGTCATTGTTGGATGAATTCTACAAGTTAGCAGACCCTGAACGGGATATGAGCTTGAGGTATAGTGGTATTTGGTAATAGAAATTTCTAAATGTTGCTGTAAGTTGAC
The DNA here is from genome assembly GCF_036562045.2 of Rhinolophus sinicus. Lineage (NCBI taxonomy): Eukaryota > Metazoa > Chordata > Mammalia > Chiroptera > Rhinolophidae > Rhinolophus > Rhinolophus sinicus. The sequence continues at coordinate 144,152,487 of NC_133756.1, forward strand.
AATTAAAAGGTAATTAATTAGCTCTTTATTATTATAAGGTTGAATGAGCAGTATGAACATGCCTCCATTCACCTGTGGGACTTGTTGGAAGGGAAAGAAAAATCTGTATGTGGAACAACCTGTGAGTATTACTGACAACTTACGATTTTGTAACTAGAATTTTTAAAAATTAGTTTCCTATTTAAGAGTAAAGTTAATAAAAGAAATTTTAGAACTGTATAAATGTTCATCCAACTGTTAATTTTTTAGTTTATTTCCTCTTTGTATCTTTTTTGCTTTGTGTCTGTGTGTATAAGTCAAAACACCAGCAACAACTAACCAAAAATCTGTAAAGGTGGGAGTCCTAACTTAGCATGATTTTGTTTGTAACTTAACTCCGCTTGAGGTGGACAGATTTGATATTCCAGTTTTCGGTATTAGATAGGGACTGGTTTTGTCTTACGGCTGAAATTTTTTGAGAAACGTGATACCGCAAACATTCTACTCATGGCTTTAGTCTTTTTTAAATGTTTTGTAGACTTGTACTAATTTGGGACATTCATTTTTTCTGTTTTAAAAAAGCTGATGTCCAGTTTTCTATATGTGAGCTCCTTAACGTGAAATATGCAATTGTTTATTGATTTTTTTTTTTTAAGGATATTTAAGTTTCACTACATCAGTAAATTAGGAAGTTTATTAAATCAGGGAATAGATTCTTGTCTTGACTATTTATAAAGTTGATTTAGCCAAGTAGATTTTTGAATGTATAAAGATAAAAATAACTTCATACCTTGTGTTTAGCTATTTGGTTGAAAAGAAATTAAATTCGATTTTAAGTTTTAATTGGCAAAAACTATGATACAATTTTGAGTGTATTTACTTTAAGGAAGTGGGTAAATTAAATATGAGGAACCAATCCTTTTGTATCTTTTCACGTAAAAAATAATTTTCTGGGTTTAACTTACGTTGTCTATATTTCTCTGAAAAATCTTTTTTGTGTTTTAAGTTTAGTTCTGCTACAAATGTGTACTGAATTCACCACTTGAAGTTTGGAAAGTAATTGACATATGTATAAACTTGTTAGCTTAAAAAAGCAGTTTTAGGTCAACCTGATCAGATTTTCATGAGTAACAACGGTTAAATGTCTAACTTTGTAGCTTGTTTTGGTGTTATTTTCTACCTAGTCTTGTTCCCATATCTTAGGAGTGTAACATCTTTATAGCTAATGGAAAGGTACCAATGTGCTCATATTAGTTTATGTGCATTCAGTTTTTTAAAACAAATAGTTCTGACTCACGAACCTCTGAAGTGTAGGTGTAGGAAAACACATGAAGTGTTCAACATTCAAAACGTTATAATGATTTTATTGTTAATAGGATTAATTTGACAATACTTAGATATAACATGGTCCTGAGTTTTATTTTTCTTTAGCGTGCCTAGTAGGGACCAGCCTTACTCTACATCTGCGATATAAGGCCAGGAAATTGAGATTTTAATTCATGACACACACCTTTGCCTGCTGCCCCGCCTCCTTATATCCTAGTGTACCGAATTCTGACAATTTTATTTGCCTTTTAAATATCTTTTGGATCTGTCTACTTCTCTTTCTCTTCCATTTTTCTGTCCTTCTCTTGTCTAATGCAGTGATCAAACTGAGTCCACCCCCCATCCCTCTTTAAAAGCTTTAATGGCTTTATTTGTATTACATTTTATATACATTTGTCCTTAATTTCAAGGCCTTGCATGAACTGGACCTCACCAGTCTCTCCAGACTCAAATTTCCTTACGCTTTTTCTGATTCCCTATGCTTCAGCCACAGTGCATACTTTCATTGTATTTGGCACCCTTCTTCTTTGTACAGGGCTTTGTAAATGCTGTTGCCTCTGCCTTGAAACACTTCTCTCTACTACTCATCTTCCAGATCTCAGCTCTTGCAGCACTTACACCAGGAAAGCCTCTCGTGGTCTCTCCCTGACTAGGTCCAATCCATTGTACTTCTGTGTAGTACTTTTCACAGATGTAATTTTACTGTTTTTGTGAGTATTTGATAACTTCTCTATTGGACTGTAAGCTTAGGGAGGGAAGATACTGTATCTTTTATATACCTTTTTGTAGCACCAGTGCCTAGCACGTTGCCTAACATTTAGTCAGGTGCTGTATTGAATGAATAAATGATAATGGTCAGCTTATTTTAAACTAACTTACTTAAAATACATAAAGATAAAGTTTAATAGGTTCTTGTTGTTCCCTATCATTCTGTAATAAATTTCTGTTATTGGTGGAATTTGATGTTTTAGTAACAGTTGATGAGGTGTTTTGTTTTTTTTTCAACCAGAATATTTTATAGAATGTTGAATCTTATTCAAGTCAGGCATCCTCAGATAATCTAACAATATTATTTATATTCTGTTTTTAGATAAAGCTCTAAAGGAAATTGTTGAGCGTGTTTTCCAGTCAAACTACTTTGACAGCACCCACAACCACCAGAATGGGTTATGTGAGGAAGAAGAGGCAGCCTCAGCACCTACAGTTGAAGACCAGGTGGCTGAAACTGGTGAGAACTTCAGTGGATTTGAGCTTTAGTTTAGGGTCCTGGTATTATTTTTCTTTTCCATAAGTAAGATTTTAATCTGTATGCTGCTTTGTACTATTACTTCTTGGAGAGAAGTTTTAACATGGTGGCTCTTAATTGCCACTTATACCTGACCTAGAATAACGACTATTGAAACTAATTTCTTCTGGAATAAGTGGTAAAGAAAAGTCTTTCTAAATTTTTGTAAGAATGATAAAATATAGAAACTTTTAACTATAACTTTGTAAATAAATTCAGACTCGGTGATGGTAAACTGTTTACTTATTTGGAGTTCAAATGAATTGTTAACTTTAAAAAAGATTTCTTACACTCGTGTCATTTTTGACCTCTCAGAACCCGAGCCAGCAGAAGAATACACTGAACAAAGTGAGGTTGAATCAACGGAGGTATGATTTTTGTTTATGCTGACTTTCCTTGTCTGCCTTTCAAACAGAAGTCTCAAACAGTTACTTTGCTTTGCAGTATGTAAATAGACAATTTATGGCCGAAACACAGTTCAGCAGTGGTGAAAAGGAGCAGGTAGATGAGTGGACAGTTGAAACAGTCGAGGTAAGAGTTCTGTTTTATAAGGTGGACGTCTTTTGTCTTTAGTTATTTTTATCTCTCCTAAAAACAAATTAAGATTGTTAGTCTTTTGCATTATTGGTACAGTTGTTACAATAAACTCATTACACAAGACTGTTACATTTAAAAGGTGATTGTTTATCCTATTGATGTTTAATAGAATCACTGATGGTAATCCAATGCCAAAATATTGCAACCTTGTATAACTTAGGGTTAATGTATTACAGTATATGATTTGTTTGTTGTTACCAGTTTGCTCTGTAAAAATCTGGGCTTTCACATGGATAGCCTTCAGGAAAACGCACCTTACAGGGGCTATATTACAGTGTCATCTTAATACTCCTTTCTCACCCCAGTGCTATTCGGTTACCAGGCTCTATTGTCTCAGTATTGCTTATAAAGGAAATTAGGTTATGATTTGCCCAGACTTAAAAGCCAAACAGAAAAATATAATTTTGATGTAATAAAAATTAGTGAGATATTCCAGCAGAGCAGGGAATTTTTGAAAACAATAATCAGGAGAAATTTTTTACAAGCTAGGAAAAAGGGAGAGTGAGCTTTGGCTTTTATAGCTGTTTACATGAAGAAAACAGCTACAGGAAGTGGTAGGCCTTGATGCTATGGCATTGGCAGAGAGCATGGAATGGTTGGCACTCAAAGCTTGATGATAATAGCTAACATTTCTTGAGTGCTGACTATATACTGGGTACTGAGATAGATACACGTATGTATTTGGTATAGATATGTAGATGTACTTAATATAGAAGGCTTAACAGTTTAAGCAAAATACATTATTTTAGGAAATAAGCATAGGTAGTCTTTCTTTGAAAGCAATTTATAAAGTAATTTTTTTTTAAGAGTTTTATTGGGGAAGGGGAACAGGACTTTATAGGGGAACAGTGTGTACTTCCAGGATTTTTTCCAAGTCAAGTTGTTGTCCTTTCAATCTTAGTTGTGGAGGGCACAGCTCAGCTCCAGGTCCAGTTGCCGTTGTTAGTTGCAGGGGGCACAGCCCAGCATCCCTTGCGGGAGTCGAACCGGCAACCCTGTTGTTGAGAGCCCGCGCTCCAACCAACAGCCATCCAGAAGCTCAGCGGCAGCTCAGCTCAAGGTGCCGTGTTCAGTCTTAGTTGCAGGGAGCGTAGCCCACCGGTGGGAGTTGAGTCGAACCAGCAACCTTGTGGTTGAGAGCCCACTGGCCCATGTGGGAATCGAACTGGCAGCCTTCAGAGTTAGGAGCCCAGAGCTCTAACTGCCTGAGCCACCGGGCCGGCCCCCTATAAAGTAATTTTGATATGGTACATGGTGACCCTGTGGAGTTGAGAACACTTTAGAATTATAGCATTGATCAGAATGTTAAATTTGGCATAATTGTGGTCGGTTTTTTAGTAACTTCATTAGTCTACTATTCTGTTTACAGTATAGACAGCATATATAGTTTGGGGACCTGTCATGATGGTAATGACTGGAGCTCTTTCGTTCTTCCAATCCGCTCCTCTCCCCCACTTTAGGTGGTAAATTCACTCCAGCAGCAACCTCAGGCTGCATCTCCTTCAGTACCAGAGCCCCACTCTCTGACACCAGTGGCTCAGGCAGATCCCCTTGTGAGAAGACAGCGAGTGCAGGACCTTATGGCCCAGATGCAGGGGCCTTACAATTTCATACAGGTGGGTGCAGCTTAGTCCCACACTGGAACAGAAGGTTTAAGTGTTTACATTATTTCACATAATGCCATTATATTCTAACTTAACTTGTAGGATTCAATGCTGGATTTTGAAAACCAGACACTTGATCCTGCCATTGTATCTGCACAGCCAATGAATCCAGCACAAAACATGGACATGCCCCAGCTGGTTTGCCCTCCAGGTTAGTAATGGTACATTTTTATGTGAGAAATTAATATAGGGCCAATGCTTTCAGGTTTTAGAAAGTTTGTAAAAATTAATGTTTTTCCTTTTAATGCTTGCTTACCTTTTAATTTGATAGGCAACATTGTTTTTTCCTATACTATGAATGATAACTATAGTTCCATAATTTTTTTGTAACTTTTTATTGGTATATAGACATAGAAAAGTACATGCAAGTGTACATGTGTCAGTTTTCACAAACTGACACACCAGCACCCAGAAATAGAACATTACCAGTACCCAGAAGCCTTATTTTTGTTCCCCTTTGGTCACTAGTTACCCTTTCCCCCAGCCTATGGTAATTACTTCTGACTTGTAAAACTATAGGCCAGTTTTGCCTACTTCTATAATTTATACAAGTTAAATTTTGCTTGGCTTTTTAAATTTCAGAATTAATCTAGGAAAAAAACAATAGAGGTGTCTTTCTCTAAAGGATACTTGTAGCTTTTTAGGAGAATTTCTTTAACATTTTATTACCTAAATAAAAATGAGATGTAACAGTGAAGTGGGGTAAAAGAATGCTTAAGAGGAAAGGGGAAGAGAGAAACCGAAAGACAGTTTTAAAGTTTCAAACTCTTACTGGTCTTGCACCATTATTTGAAATAGCAGCATTAAGTAGAGTTGGTACCTTGTATTGGGTTAAGTGGACCATTAGTAATTTTTTTGAATTTTGTTTTTCTCCCCAAACATGTCAGCATTAAGGGCACTAAAGTGAAATATGTAAGGTAACATATTTAATGTTGTATAATCTTAAATGTCATAAAAGGAGTTGCTGAGGAAAAGCATGTTGAATGACAGTTAATTTGGTAAGTTAAGTTTTCCAAAGTAAAGGGAGCTCATCTCTCTCACATCTCTCTACCAAGAGTTAGAAAACAGATAAGGGTTCGGCCTTCTAGAAAGGAATCAGTTATTAGCGTTCATTTTTTGAACTCTATCAGGGGAAGAAAATAATGAAGTTTTCTTAGCTGGTAAGTTGTGCCAAAGTCAACACGTGGTAGCAGCACTGTTGTATCTCAGGTAATGTTGAGTCCGTTAAAGTCTAGAGTGAAAGTGGGTGATTCTAAATGACTAAGCAAAATCCTGTGTTTTTGACTATTTAACCATAGTTGGGAGGGGAGTGGAAGGATGTTGGGAGTTGGCAATAATGTGCACACTGAATCAAATATAGGCTTTTTATGTTTTATATATATATATATATATATATATACACACATACACACATATAACATTTGTGTGTGTGTGGAAACATTTGAGATTATATTGAAAGTTGATAATATTAAACTATTAGTGAATATTCTCTAAGGTCTTGAGTAAGACTAATGCTACTTTATATTTACTGCTTCAAAAGACTTTTCATGGAGAGCATCGGCATTGATTTTTAGCTCTTCTCCTCTGTACCCTCTATACCTCTTTGTTCGTATTTTCTCACTAAGATCTCACTTTACTTTTGCAAAACACAAAATGAAAGCCACTGTGAGAGTTGACTAATAAGACTACCAGTAAACCAAAATTCTCACTTGAAAGCTAAAATTCTACTAATACTTCCCCGTGTATTTTCATGATTGCTAAGCAGTTTATTTAGGATTTGGCTATAGAAATGTGCCTTTTTGCTACCAAGTAAAAGGTATTTAGACATCTCTGAAGAAATTTGATTTTGTATAACAATATTTTTTTGGTCAATTTTGCAGTTCATTCTGAATCTAGACTTGCTCAACCTAATCAAGTTACTGTACAACCAGAAGCTACACAGGTAAGGGTGATATAAATGTTTTGGCAGGTTTGTTTTTAGTCAGTTCTTTGGTCATTTTCTTAGCTTATGAAAGTCAAGCATGAATTTGATGAGTGTCCAAATCTGGCATGGGTAGCTTTATTTCCATATTTACATTTTTTTGGGTCAATTCTTGTGTTTTATAATGGTTTACTATAACAATAAAAGCTTTTTTATTTTGAACTGAGTAGAATTTGAGAAGATATATTTTAGACGTAATTCTAAAATTTAGTGTAGGTATTGCCATCTTAGAAGTATTTGTGGGAAACTATAACGAGTAGGGTTTGTTTAACTTTGTACTTTAATAATGCATTTTATAACAGAAAGGAGCTTTCATTTCTTTACTTCTGTGTAGGTTCCTTTGGTTTCATCCACAAGTGAGGGATATACAGCATCTCAACCTTTGTACCAGCCTTCTCATGCTACAGAGCAACGACCACAAAAGGAACCAATTGACCAGATTCAGGCAAGTTCTGTTACCAGGTCATATAAACTTGATGAAGTACTTATTCATGAATTGGGCTGAGGTAAATTACTGTTAATATAATGACTTTTTTTGCACCTAATGCATGCGCTACATTATTTTTATTTCATGAAATAGTTGAGTTTGTTAATATATAAACAGTAGCCTTGACTAAGTTTAGTTTATCACTAAAGCACATCTATTCACTTTGTGTTTAGGCAACAATCTCTTTAAATACAGACCAGACTACAGCATCATCCTCCCTTCCTGCTGCTTCTCAGCCCCAGGTGTTCCAGGCTGGGACAAGCAAACCTTTACATAGCAGTGGAATCAATGTGAATGCAGCTCCATTCCAATCCATGCAAACGGTAAGCGAATTAATTCAGCTAACAGTAAGTGCCTAGTGTGTGCTATCACCATGCTAGAGTTTCAACAAAACGTCTTCATTTTAACTTTGGGCTTGAGTCTGCATCTACCCTAACTATAGGGTACATTTAATTGAATATAAACTCTGATTTTCCTGCTTCCAGAGGTAGATGCATACATATGTACTCACGTCAACCTGTTTTGTAGTTTCACCCTTTACATGCGATTAACAAAATTTTAAACATGCAGAAAAATAGACTAATGTAATAACCACATTAGATTTAACAATTGTTTACATCTTGCTATATTTGCTTAATCTTTTATTTTACTGAAGTGTATCTCGAAGTAAATTTCAGACATTATGCTACTTTACCCTGGTCCTTGAGTAAGCATCTCTAAATTGCAGAACTTCTAGAAAATAATGATAATGAAAATACTGTAATCAATGGGATACAGCTAAATCAGTGCTCACAGGAAAATTCAGTTAAATAAAGTATTAACTTTTGATTAAAATATCAATAAAAATAAAATAGTGAATTAAATATTCAACTCAAAAGTTCAAGTTCACAGAATTAATTTCTGTAAGTGATAGTGTATCAGAGATCTGCATCTTTTATAAAGATTTCTCATTTATAATAGCATTTCCAAGGCTGCTGACATGTCTTTTTAAAGATTTTTAATACCCACTTACACTTTGCTTTAAGTTCTGTATGGTGTATATATTTTTTCCCACATTGAAATGCATTAATTGAAGTGTGTGTGTGTGTGTGAGATGTTTGAGACTTCTGTAATGCTCTTTTTTACATTTGAGGTAAAACCAGCATTGAGATTCGCCATGTTAAAAGTAGAGAAATTACTAACATAACAGCATGAACTAATCATTTATTTACTTACAGGTATTCAATATGAATGCCCCAGTTCCTCCTGTTAATGAACCAGAAACTTTAAAGCAGCAAAATCAGTACCAGGCCAGTTATAACCAGAGCTTTTCCAGTCAGCCTCACCAAGTAGAACAAACAGAGCTTCAGCAAGAACAGCTTCAAACAGGTAGGAAAACAAGTGTCACTTCCTTGGCTGATTGCTTTCCAATGTAGATATTGACAGTGTTAAGACAGTTTAGATTTTAGAGTGGCTGTATCCAAGAGTTTTTGTTTCAGAAATAGATAGACCTTATGAATTTTTCATTGCTGATCCTGAATTAAATCAAGTCTGTATTTGCTTTATGTGAATTACATGCAATTTTTAGAGGCCTTATACCATTTTCCTTTGGTCAGTGAGCTTTCATAATACCGTTTTTCATTATATGATTTTAGTAGAATTCATCTTGTTACTCAAATTATGATCACCTTTGCTTTCAATTGCTAATTTATTGAATCCTGTTGGCGTGATACCCGGCACTCAGTTTTCAAAGTTAAGAAGCAGTAAGGAGTTGGCGTGGCTGCATTTGGTGGACTAGGCTGAAACAAGTGCTTGTCGGCAAGCAAGGCCATAATTTGGCCAGTTGTTGTACCTGCCACAAGAGTAAAGTACATAGAGATAGTTTAGATTTCTTACATTTGTAAGAAATAATATAGCTTTTTTAGGTCTTTGGATGTTTAATTTCTGGGAGTTTAATTAGAATCCCATAACAAACTAGCAAACCCTGCTAAAATCTTAGGAGTTCATACTTTAATTTTATCAGACTGATTTAAATATCTGTGACATTTTCTAGTTGTACAGTTTATCGTTAGACCTGGATTGACATTGTAGGCTTTCAGGTACTAAATTCTTATATATCCCTGTAGTTTTCAGCATTACTAAGCAGTAGGGAGAGTGAATCAGCCATAATCTGATAGAAATTTGCCAGTTATGCTATGTACGCCCCGTTTCTGAATGTAACCGGGCTTCTTTTCTTGTTCTCAGGCTCCTTTAATCATCTCATTGCCATGTACTAATAAGTTGGTTGTGGAGCAGGTATATTTGGGGCCTTTAGACAATGTGCTGATATGCTTGCTATTTTGCCTTTTTTTTAGATGGTATGATGAAATTAAAAGTAATGACTATATGTCATTTGACGTGATTAATTTTGCCCTTTGTGCCAGTTGATTTCAAACTGTCTTCCTCTTATATTCTATTTGACTTTACTAATTGACTATGAAGCACTTGAGCGAGATAGATAACCTTTAGTAACCATTTCAAAATATACATTAAAGATTTAACTTCATAACATTCACAGATACTTTCAATAAAAAAATAAAATCAGTGTCCACACTACCCCTCTCATCAGGCAGCCATCATCTCTAGTCTGGACTATTGCAGTTGTCTTTCTTGACTATTTTTTTATTCTTACTGTTCTCCACACAGTAGCCAGAATGATTATTTTAAAATGTAAATCAGATGTCTCGCTCTTGTTCAAAACCTTCCAGTGACTATCCACTTTATTTAGAAAAGAAATCCAAAGTTTTTATCTTGGTTTACAAGATCTTTTATGATCTGGCTCCTGCCTTGATCCTGTTGTATATGCTGTTTTCTTCCTTATGTACCCATACCAGTCACCAAGGATGTTCTCTCCTCTCAGGGTCTTTACAATTTTCTTACCTTTTTGCTTGTAACTTTCTACTGCTGATGTTTGCATGGCTTTGCTTCTGAACTTCTTTTAGGTCTGTGCTCAGATATCATTTCACTGAGGGCTCCCTTCTTCACCCTAAATATAGCACATTCACTTTGGTCACTCATTTATCCTTCTGTGGTTTATTCCTTATCACTTATCACCTGATACAATATAAATGTTTTCACTTGTATGTGTATTGTTTCATCTCCCATTATTAAAGTGTCCATATGGGCAAGGATTATGTTTTGGTAACTGATGCATCCCTTGTGCCTAGGACGTGCCTGGTGTGTTGAGGGCGCTCTGATATGGGTTGAACAAATCATCCCATAAGTTTTAATTTGAATTAGTATCTACTCAGGAACAACATGAAAAAAGGATCTGGCATCCTTTGGCTGTTTTTTATGGACTAGAGTTTATGCTTTACAAACACTTAAATAGGAATTCTGGTATTTCTTAATAAAGATCATACTTTAATTATTTTGCTTTGAGTTTCTTGCAGTGAGATTTGACCAAGATTAATAAAATTCTTATTGATAAAAAGTGAGTCGAAAATTCAGTTCTTTTGACTATTTTCTACATGCATACAAATGAATCTTTTTAGATAGAAAATGTTACTTGTATTTGTGATATTTGCTTATAATTTAAAATTTTGGGAATGTAGTAAAAGGTAATCTAGTAGAAAGATCACATTGTGAAAAGTGTATTTGGTCTATTACATAGGTGAAAAAGGAGTCATGGCCCTGACCCCCTTCTTTTCCTAGGCATTCTTTGGCTTTTTCATTGCAAAATGGCATTCTAAGAACTAATAAATGTATTTGGGATTTCTTGAGGATATAAAATAGGTCAGGTAAAGATTTTCAAGAGTCACACCACCTTATGTTACTGCCCAAGCATGGGTGATTTGGGCTGGCTAGAGGCTGATGACTAGTATTTGTTCCTGGGGTATGGCCCTTCCTTTGGTCTATACTTTTCCGCACCTCCCAAAGGTAATGTTAGCACCCCGTTTTTTGTTTCCTATGAATTATGAACATTGGGGGTAATACCACATGTGTACCTCGGTATTTAATTTTTGAAGGTTTTTAGATTCTAGACTTCTCCCCATTGTGGGAGAGAGGGGCATGGGGTACAAGTTAGTGTGGGTCTTCTAGAACCTTCCTGTCACGTCAGCAGGTTGTAGGCCGGTGTGAGTACCATTTAACTGTTCTAAATTGGCTGTACTTAAAAGTACTCGAAATGGAATCAGGCATTAAGGGGGGTATAAATTGAAGGCCTCTGCTGGTCTATCTTTTTAACTGGCTGAATAATCTGCCATAGCTATTTTAGCTATGAAAGAGCATGCTTTTGTATGTTTTCACTAAGTATCAAGGGAGATCTAAAAGAACAAAAAAGCTTCAACTACTAAGAAGCTTTATAATGAAAAAAAAAAAGGTACAAAATTGTAATTGTACTGTTTCAGTATATAAGATCTTTTGTATTATTTTGGGTCTCTTGTGCAGATGCCTCTCAGAATATGTTTAGTAATGGAGCCTTTCAAATCATTTGGAAGAATAGAATTGTGAGCTCTAACACAATTGTGTGCTTTGAAAGGTTTTATAGAATTTTATTCCACTTAGCTTAATATATGAGTAGGAGAAAAGTAGGGATTTCATTAATGTGTCGTTTTCCCTATTGTTAATATGAAACTTTATTTAAAGACAGAATTAAACTTTGAGGAGATTGTATAAGACACTTCTTAAACCAGAAAGCATGTGGGAGAACAAATTGAAATGAGCTGTATGTGGAAATGTATGTATGTAGTATGTATGTGTATACACATAGACACATACGTATTTTTCTTTTTATTATAGTGGTTGGCACTTACCATGGTTCCCAGGACCAGCCCCATCAAGTGACTGCTAACCACCAGCAGCCTCCCCAGCAGAACACTGGATTTTCTCGTAGCAGTCAGCCCTATTACAACAGTCGGGGTGTGTCTCGCGGAGGCGCCCGTGGTGCTCGAGGCTTGATGAATGGGTACAGGGGCCCTGCCAACGGATTCAGAGGTAAAAACAAGCACAGCAAAAACAGCAAATTCATGTTCTTTTCTGATTTGTAAAATACATAGGAAATGTCATGGTTTTTGGGAAAGATATGTATCTCTCTGCATTAGCCTCTCATGTACAATTTAAACATTTTTAGTATGTCTTGATATAGTCATTTAAATTGATAATGAGTTGTTTTGTATGTGTCAAATACATGTCTACCACTGTCCTCCAAGGGGTAATTACTATATACATTATCAGACCTTATCGGGATTTTTTGGGGGGTCATTTGTCTTTGTGTGTGTGTGTGTGTGTGTGTGCATGGATGAGTTAAAATTTCATCTTCTAAGGCAAGTAATGCTCATAGAAATATATAAATGGATTGGATCAAGATAGGAAATTAGAAATTACTTTGAATAACTAGCATGGCTTACAGTTTTTCAGTTCTCTTTCCTTGGTTAATAGTAAGAAAGTAAAAATTCCTTGTAAAGATAAGAAAATTTTCTTGTCCTAAATTTTAGGAGGCTATGATGGTTACCGCCCTTCATTCTCTAACACTCCAAACAGTGGTTACACACAGTCTCAGTTCAGTGCTCCCCGGGACTACTCTGGCTATCAGCGGGTAGGTAAAGTTGTTTTAAAATATAAACCTGACCAAAATACACCAGTGAAAGGGACTGATACAGTTTCTTGATGGACTTGAGTAACTAATTTGGGGCTAATTTTATACTTTTGTACAAGATACTTCATTACAGAGAATGATGACTTTTGCTTTTCTTAGCACTCAGTATAGGTACTCATTTAATATAGTCTGTTAAAACAGTGATTTTTTTAAGAGCAGAGAAATATCTCATTGAATGTTCTTGAGAATAATGGAAGTAAAACAATTACAGAATAACTTAGCTATGATATATTGAAATGTCTAAAAGAATAAGGAGGAATGCAATATCCTGCAAGTGTTAGACTGTAAGAACATAGATGGGTAAACATTAAAAAACTTACCTTTTGTTCTCTTCAGTACTAACTAGCTTGTCTTTTAGGATGGATATCAGCAGAATTTCAAGCGAGGCTCTGGGCAGAGTGGACCACGGGGAGCCCCACGAGGTAATATTTTGTGGTGGTGATCCTAGCTCCTAAGGGGAGCTTCTGTTCTGGCCTTGGAAGAGCTGTTCATAATCTGCATGTAGGTTACATGTTAGGAATACATTTACCATTTCCAGACTTGTTGCTAGGGATTAAATGAAATGCTCTGTTTCTAAAATTTATCTTGAACCCAAATTTAATTTTTTGAATGATTTTCCCTGTTATTATATAACTGTCTTGAAAACTAGAACATTTCTCCTCCTCAGAAAAACTGTTTTTCCAACTGCAAATTATTTTTCAGGTCCTAAAACCTGCTAAATGTTTTTAGGAAGTACTTAACGGAAACATTTTTGTAAGACTTTTTGGAATGAGATTGAACATTTATATAAATTTATTATTCCTCTTTTATTTTTGAAACATGCATATTATATTTTAGGGCCAGAGACCCTTTAATGGCCAGATAGCCATAGTTACATTTAGAGAACCATTTAGAAATCATAGAATTAATTGAAATTTCAATGCTTTTTGGACCACTATTAGTTATATAAATATCAAATTATTTCTGACTTTTAAACAAAATCTCCAAATTCCTAACTAATTGAATTATACTTAAAAATTACAGGTTTTGAAGAGTTTTTGGTTTAGTCTGTATTGCTGTAGGAAAACTACTTCCTATTTGGGCAAGAAGTCAACCTATACAACAATTAGAGGTAGCATTTCATGTGATCTGAAGTTCTAAATGGTTCTCAGATTTGAAAGAAGTAAATCAAATAGGTTTCCTCTAGATATTGGCCAAAATATGTATAAAATGTATATTAAGGAGGAATTACAAAGTACTTTGATTTTAATGCTAGTAAAAACTGGCCAGCAAAACGGTGCATTAAAAAAAAAAATTTAATGGATATTGGGGAATTACTGACTTGAAGTATCAAAGGATATTTGCATGTGAATGTAGGTTATGTTCTTTTTCACCTTGTAGCATATTCTATGAAAGTTGAGTTGACTGGTAGCTAAAAATCTGTTTTAACAGCATGTAAAAAGTTATTTTATCTGTTACAAGTCATTATACAATTTCCAATGTTATGTAGTTACTTTTAACAGTTTAGGTAATAAGGTCTGTTTTTCATTCTGGTGCTTTTATTAATTTTGATAGTATGATGTTACTTACTACTGAAATGTAAGCTAGAGTGTACACTAGAATGTAAGCTCCATGAGAGCAGGTACCTTGTCTGTCTTCACTGCTGTATCTATTTCCAACGCCTGATGACAGTGCCTGGCACATAGTAGGCACTCAATAAATACTTGTTGAATGAATGAATGAATGAGTACTGGTGGAATACTCCATTAGCTCTACTCTTCTTTGAGCTAGAGAACATGAGCAAATTTGCGCATGACAACTTCCAGGACAGGTGAAACTTGAACGCTGAAGAATTGACCTCTTAAACCTAATAATGTGGTGACAAGCTGCCCACATGCTTCTTGACTTCAGATGAAAATCTGCTTGAAGGCAAAACAAATAGTATTTGAAAGAAAAACCAAATGCCATTTTTGTCTTCTAGGTCGTGGAGGGCCCCCAAGACCCAACAGAGGGATGCCGCAAATGAACACTCAGCAAGTGAATTAATGTGATTCACAGGATTATGTTTAATCGCCAAAAACACACTGGCCAGTGTATCATAATATGTTACCAGAAGAGTTATTATCTATTTGTTCTCCCTTTCAGGAAACTTATTGTAAAGGGACTGTTTTCATCCCATAAAGACAGGACTGCAATTGTCAGCTTTATATTACCTGAATATGGAAGGAAACTATTTTTACTCTGCATGTTCTGTCCTAAGCGTCATCTTGAGCCTTGCACATGATTCTCAGATTCCTCACCCTTGCTTAGGAGTAAAACACAATATACTTTATGGGATGATAATATCTCCATAGTTAATTGAAGTGGCTTGGAAAAAGCAAGATTGACTTTTGACATTGGATAAAATCTACAAATCAGCCTTAGCATTATTCACTGGTAATTGACAAAAACATTTCCCTTGAAAGGAAGATGGAAGGAGTGTGGTTTGGCAGAACTGCATTTCACAGCTTTTCCAGTTAAATTGGAACACTGAACATTTAGGTGCATACCAAATTATGCATGGGCCCTTAATCACACATATAAGGCTGGCTACCCACTTTGACCCAGCACTGTTCATCCTCTGGCCAAATGACTGTGGTTAAAAACACATGTAAATTGCTTCTTAATAGCTGATACTGTATTAAGACAAAGCCAAAATGCAGAATTAGGCTTTGATTGGCACTTTTTGAAAAATATGCAACAAACATGGGATGTAATCCAGATGGTCGCTTCTGTACTTAATGTGAAGTATTTAGATACCTTTTGAACACGTAACAATTTCTTTGACAATGACTTTTGTAAGGATTGGTACCATATATCATTCCTTATGATGTACATTGTCTGTCACTAATCCTTGGATCTTTCTGTATTGTCACCTAAATTGGTACAGGTACTGATGGAAATCTATATTGGATAATCATAACATTCTTGGTCACATGTTTTTCCTGCAGCCTGAAGGTTTTTAAAAGACAAAGATATCAAATGCCTGCTGCTACCACCCTTTTAAATTGCTATCTTTTGAAAAGCACCAGTATGTGTTTTAGATTGATTTCCCTATTTTAGGGAAATGACAGTCAGTAGTTTCAGTTCTGATGGTATAAGCAAAACAAATAAAACATGTTTATAAAAGTTGTATCTTGAAACACTGGTGTTCAACAGTTAGCAGCTTATGTGGTTCACTCCATGTATTGTTAGTGTTAGAAATGTTATGGTTCTCTCCAGCAGCTATTTCTATAGTGCTTGCACTTACCTTTTGTCTAACCTTAATTGAATTATCCTTTCCTCATGGAGGTATTTATATTCAAAGTGGTGATTTCTTCCCTTCCATGCATAGGGAGAGTCACACATTTGATGGAGTTGGACAGTGTAGTAATGTACAGACTGCTGGAGTATGTGCTAGCAGTTTGAGCTCTAGTTCTGGGAGCCTATGAACTTAATGCTGCTTAATTCCACTTTGACTTTACAGAGAACTAATCCCACCTATTAAGCAAAGGCTACTAAGTTAATGGTATTTTCTGTGCAGAAATTGAATTGTGCTTTTAGCCTTTAGCTAAGGAATTTTTCCAGTAGGTGCTCAGCTACTTTAGAAAAAAAAACTATTCTCAAACATTCATCATTAGACAACTGGAGTTTATGCTGGTTTTGTAACCTATGAAAATGGATAGGCTGTTGAACATTCCACATTCAAAAGTTTTGTAGGGTGATGGGGGAAGGGGGTTATCTTCAATGTTTATTTTAAAATAAAATAAGTTCTTGACTATTCTCATGTGTGGTTGTGGTACATCATATTGGAAGGGTTTTCTGTTTACTTTTGCAAATGAGTATTTCTTGCTAGCACCTCCCCTTGTGTGCTTTAAATGACATCTGCCCGAGATGTACCACAACCATATGTTAGCTGTATTTTAGAGGGATTAGATAAAATATTTGTGGTGTACTGGGTAATCCCTAGATAATGTATGCTTATAATCCTACATATAAAACTAAATTTGCTATCTGTGTAGAAAATAATTTCATTTACACTCAAAATTGAAGTAAATAAGTTCCTTATACAGTGATCTCTGAATCAGGTAGAGATGGGATGGGGAGCAATGCTTTCTAGATTTCAAACTTCTGTGCATTAGTGCAGGTGTGAATGTGTAAAGGTTTTAGTAGTTTATGTTTTTAAAGTAATTGTTTCCTTTTGAAATACTATATTTTTTTTGGCATTCTACCATTGCAGTCTAAATGTAAAGCTTTTTTGGCTCAATTCAGACTATATTTTTTAAAGGAGTGCCTCATTATGGGGCAGAGAACTTTTTTTTAATAAGTTCCATTAAGATCTGAGTCTTGGTACTAAGTGTTCTGTATAATATGTGAATACTTGTCCGACCTGTAGAAGGCCTTTGGTTTGATCAAATGCATATTTTAGCGGAGTTGCAAGGAAATGATTGTCACATGTGTCATTGTAGCTACTTGGTATAGCAAGACTCCACATATAAAGAACTTTTGTAAATGCACAATGTCAATCATCTCACATGGATAATGAGACTTCTATTTTAAAGCTTTAAGGTAGAATGTCATTAATTACCTTGGTTAGGGCAGTTTTATTTCCAGATCCTAATATCCCTGAAGAATATGGAAGTTTTTCTGGTCATTGTATCTTGATACTAAACTATCCTTTAAATGTTTTTAATCACTTAGTTTCTACAGTTCTTTTGTCTCCTATATATGCAGCTCTGTTACATGGGAGACTTTTCCACTTATAGAAGACATGAGAATGTGTGTTTATTCTCAGAAGGCTCATTAACTGAGGTGCTCTGTTGACAACCAATTCATAAAATGTAGAAGGTAATTGAGTAGTCAGACTTCGAAGTGTCTTAGGAAATTTGTATTGTTCTTTTTATTTTCAATAATATATTTAATTAGGGGGAATGGGATATAGATAAGCACTGAGTTCAAAACCTTCATTTAATCTTTAAGCTCCTGAGTCCCCAAATCACTTGAGTTCTTATTAATAAGCACTCTAACTTTTGACTAAGTTATGTTTAAGAGTTGGTATTGTCCTTGCGCTTACCTCTTCTGAAGAGTTAATGGGGGAACAAAAATCTTCAGGAAAATGAAAGTAAATTATTAAGGCTCTTCTCTATACCTTTTCCAATTTTGAATTCTACAGAAGTACTGGAAAAGACTAGTGAATGTTTCAAATTAGATTAAATCATATTAAAATCTGATTCCTTATTGTCCTTGAGTGAAGTCTGCGTTAGTTATACATACCATCCAGCAAAGCTCTAAGTAAAGATGTGCTACTTGTGAGACGAGAGGGAAAAGCTTAAGGAAATCTCTTTGGTAGCCTTGTCTTCTAAGTTTAGACCACTACATTCTCTCAATCAGGATTTTAATACCTTACTTCAGCAGCATTCTGTAGCCTAATCCCCTGCAGAAAATTGGCTCTTTGAGTTTAGGTAGTTGAAAGACCACCTAACCTAGTAAAGCCAATTTTTAATGTTGTATTCCTATTTGTAAGTACTGGGTTTCTTTAAGTACTGTTATATTAGGGAGCCACTGAACTAGTTCAAGCTTCATTCAGAAAATTTAGGTATCCTTTGTGAGGCATCATGCCAAGCACTGAGCATTCAGTGGTGACAAAATCAGTGGTTCCTGCTTACACTAAAGTCTAGTCAGAGATGCTGATGTGACACTAAAGTGTAGC
This sequence comes from Rhinolophus sinicus, assembly GCF_036562045.2. Lineage (NCBI taxonomy): Eukaryota > Metazoa > Chordata > Mammalia > Chiroptera > Rhinolophidae > Rhinolophus > Rhinolophus sinicus. The sequence continues at coordinate 144,171,127 of NC_133756.1, forward strand.
AAATGCCATGATGGAGCAACATGGGGGATGGTAGATATTAAGGCCATGACTGATAGGATATGATCTAATCAAAACGGTCAGGAAAGACTGCATTGAAAAGGCTAATTGAACTAAGACTTGAAGGATGAGTAGTAAATCAGGCAAAGAAGGGAAGAGAAGAGTATGTCCCAAGTCCAAACTCCAGTGACTGAGAAGACTGGCTCAAGTGGAAAGAGTTCACATTTGGGAGAGTTAGAGGCCGAAGAAATATAAGAGCTATTATGGACAACTTTATAGTTACCTTCCATGTTAAGTTTTGTCTTTTAAGAACAGTTGGAAACTATTGAAGATTTTTAAGCTGTGTGTATAGGGGGTGGGGATAAGGGGGGAAAGGATTATGGGCCACTTAATAAAATTGCCATTTAAAGAACACTCAGTGCAGTGTTGAGAACAAATTGTATGGGGGCATGAGATGGCTATTGGAGTAACCCGTGTAAGAAATGACTACAGCATAAAGTGGAGGGTGGTGGTGAATGGATTCTATCTATTTCCCATCTTACTGGCCATTGCTCAATGTCCTTTGTTGAGTTCTCCAGGCCTGTTATCAGGCTTCATCTTGAGCTATTCATCTGATCCCATGATTTTGACACCATCAGCATTTTTGTTAGCCCTGGGTATTTCTATGTCCCAAATTTCCCTAAACAAATTCCTACTCAATGTCTTTTTGAATGTCAGTATTCCAAATTGACCTCTTGATTAGCCTACATTCATCCAGTTTCTCGGTAAATACCTTGAACATCGTCTTTGATTTCCTTTCACACCCTATGTCTAGTCCTTAAGCAATCCACATGGCTCTTCTACCTTTAAAATACATCCTGAGTAATCTAGCACTTGTGACCACTGCAACGACCAGCTTAGAACAGGTACCTACAGTAGCTTATGATTCTCCCTGCTGTACTCTTGCTCTCCTGTAGTATAATTTTTGCACAGTGGCCAGAATGAACCATTTAAGAGGGCAGATCAGATTTTGTCACTCCTGTTTCCCAAACTGCAGTGGTTTCCCATCACACCTAGAATTCTAAGTGTGGCCAATATGACCTTCATTATCTGACCTAATTTACTACCATTTTTCTTACTGCTCACTGCTCTGGCCACACTGGTTTCTTGGCCAAGATTTTTCCCATCTTGGTGTCATGTGTTTAACATTTTTAGCACGGGAAGTCTTTTCATTCATGGTTTATGCTAAGTTCAGGTCTCTGCTCCAGTGTTAGCATCTCAGAAGCCTTCCATGTCAACCTCTAAAGCAATACCCCCAGTCACTTTTTAACTCTGGATACTTGATATTCTGAATACCACTTAAAACTTAACCTAGAATTATGTAAACTTCACAAGGGACAGGAACGTTTTGGTCACTTCCTTGGGTCTGGCATATTGACATTTTGTTGAGTGAATTATAAAAGAATTTGATGATGGATGTTGGACTAAATGGGTGGTGCTGATTACATTAGATTGTAGGTGTCTTGATTTTGGGGAAGCAAGGTAAGTTTCAGGGAGCAAGGTAAATGAGTTCAGATGTTCTGTATTTGAGGTATCTGAAAAGAAATGTCAAGCATTGAATTTGTTTACTTAAGTTCAATGATCTGGCCCAAAGATAGTGTAAAAGTATCGTATCAATGGGTGGTCCTTGTAGTCGTGTGCTTAGGCGAGTTCGCCTGGGAGCTGGACGGGGGCGTAACGATCAGAGCCCCAGAGGTCGTTTTCAGAAGAGCGCCAGCATTTGATGGACAGATACTGGCCAAAGGAAGTCTACAAAGAACAGCGGCCTCAGTGGGTGGAAAACCTACAGAATTCCAGACTACTACGTCATTGCTGCGGGTATGGAGAATCGTGAGATGAATGAAATACGTCTGCTACTCGAGTTCCCTCTTGTCACAAAAATGGGAAGGTATTTAAGAGGATGGGTAAAACTACGCCCAGATCCCTGCAGCCAGTCGTCTCACATCACCAGGTTAATGCTGAAAACTGCCACTTAAGATGCGCCACTTACTGCCCGGACTTAACTGGGCACCCGAGCTATCCCAGCACAGTGGCAGGGGCTGAGGGTGCGGATATCTATGCTTGCTTTGCCCTTGGTAGCCAGAGGATCTTAATTTTGATATGAAGAGAGGCAAATTACACCCGGCACCACAGCCCCCGAAGACACGATAAAACGCACAGCCGCGGTAGCAATCTAGGCAGCAACCCCGCCTCCCCAGCGTCTGGCGTCATCGCGCAGCGACAGGGTTAAGAAAGGTCCCCCCTCGCTCGCCGTCGCCGCACCAGTGCGCTCGCGCACGCACCGCCTGCAGGATCCAGCCCTGATGCGCGCCGCGGAGCTGGGCCAACTGGAAGCCCGCGTCAGGCCTCCGCTAGGGGCACAGTGCTGCGCCGCCGTCCTCTCTCTAGTTTCGTGCGCACACGTGCTTCCGCAGAGCTGCTGGCTGGCATTCTCCGGGCTTGGGACAGGTACCACGGGATAGCTGGGGATGGATGAGGTCGTAGTCAGTGTTCTGGGCCCGGAGGACACCGACTAGAGGACGAAGGCTCTGTATACATGCCGATGCCCGGGCCGCACTGCCTGCCTCCCCACCCGGCGCCCCTAGATGACAGCGTCCTCTTCCCCAGTAGGCAGCCACTCTCGGGCGTGCTTCTCGAGCGCTCTCGGGGGTTGCATGGCTCGATTTCCATCCTCTAGGGACCTCTAGCTGGGGGCGGGGTGGGGAGGTCGGTGTGAGTGGGTGGACGACTACACTTGCTTTCCTCGGAACTTGCCCCCAGTTCCTGGTTGCGGCGCTGGGCGTTGAACTGAGGCAATCTGATTCCAGATGCTCCCACGTTCTTAGCTACTTCGCTATACTCATTCATTTATACTCTTTATTTTAAGCAGTCACATTCAGGACTTTGTTTTGTTTGCCAGTGCATCTAGAATGGCACCTGGCACATAGATGCTATATTTGTTGGATGAATAGATGAGTAAATTAGAAGTAATGATCTTTTTCCTCTTTAAAGGCCTTCCTCACTCATTAAGCCTTCCATGGCAACTCCAAGCCTCGGTAATCTCAGACTTTAATCAGACCACTGGCTTAGCTATTTTTACATCTAATTTAATCTGTCCTTACATAGATTGTCCTTTATCTCTCTCTTAAACATCTTCTCCAAGGAGACTGAGAACTCCTTGAAGTCAAGGCTTTATCAGGTACTACTTCTGGGGCTCCTGTAGTAACTAAGAACAAAAAGCAGTCCCAATAATTGTGGGGTCTTTGTGTGGCTAGCAACACAGCTTCCAAGCTGGGCAGGTTGGTGAACTGGAAAGACCTCAGGCTTTGGGGTCAGGCAGACTTGAGTGTGAGTCCTGTGTCAGATGCTTTAACTTGAGATACTGCAGTGTTTATACTTGCTCCTTTTCTTATCAAATAGGAACCACTGATTGTGATGTAGTGTTTTGTAGTAGGATAGAACTGCTGAAATCTGTATTTGGATTGGGAGACTAGAAGGACAGTTTTAAGGCATGGTTAAGGTTCAGTTAATGAACTTGATGTTTAGAATGCAGCAGGCACGAGTTTCTAAGTAACATGTTATTTTTAATTTTATGATGTAATATAATTAATATGTCTGATGTTTCTTTGGTGTATTTATTACGGCAATGATGCACTACTTTATTGTATGTAATTACAATAACTTTTGCGATCTATCTGTAACAGGCTTCAGTATGGTTTTCCCTCCTTTAAGGAAACAACTGGACACAGTTTCATCATAGTAATGATTGATTGTATTAGTAGTTCTCTGACTTTATCAGTAATGCATATGAATCTTTTAAAAAGCAAAACTCCAAAAAAGAGAACAAAATAAGAATCACTTGCAATCTCACCATCCAGAAATAACTACGTTACATTTTGGTGTTTTCTTCTTGTCTTTTTCTTTTTCTATGCATTATGTATATGCATTAAAAAAACAGTATCATACTTTATCTTTCCATGTTATTCTCTCATAAGGATCTATATCTATACCCTTAGATAACTTTTAAAAATTATTTTGAAAAAGTTTTTTTGAAAACTGCCTTATTATCCCATAGATAAACCATTTCGTATTTTAGTCATTTTTTTTAACATTGTTTCCGTTTTTTTAAAGTCCTCAATAAGGTGCGAATTACAGCTTCCTTATTTCCCGTGTTGAGGGAGCATTTTCTTCACTGTCCAAGCCTCCGTTTCTTCATTTTAAAAATGAGGGTGATGTCTTCCTTAGGGAGCTATTTGAGGGTTAGATGATAATTGTGAATGTGTTTAGTACAGTCTCTGGCCTCACAGGAGATAGCAGCTAATGTTCCTCATCCAGAATCTGGTGTTCATGTCCAGTGTTTCCTTTCTTTCTGATTTAGTGATAATCTTTCACCATGCATCGGAAGAAAGTGGATAACCGAATCCGGATTCTCATTGAGAATGGGGTAGCTGAGCGGCAAAGGTCTCTCTTTGTTATAGTCGGAGATCGAGGAAAAGATCAGGTAAGACATGGTACACGCTTCCTGACTTACTTTGTGTCTTGTCCCAAAGAGCCAGCATGTTACAGGCCCTCTTGGATTTCAACACATAATGACATTAAGGTCCCTTGACTGGTTTTCTTTAAGTAAAAAGCCTAGTGGGTACCTTCCTTTGTTTTTTGTAAGTGATTCTATACTGTATTTAGAACTATTAGCAGACAAGTTAACAGCTTTTGCTGGTTGGGGTGGTGTACTGAACACAGGTTAAGTGAGTGTGACCTGGCTTCCAGGCCCAACCTGAGCACTGTTTCCCTTATGACCTTGGGCACCTTCCTTTCCTGGTCCTCAGTTTAGTTTCCACATCTGTCTAATGAGGTCTTGGGCCTGGCAGTGTCAAAGGTCCTTTTTGGCCCTGAGGTTCTGTGACTTTTTTTTTTTTGGCAGGTGGTCATACTCCATCACATGTTGTCTAAAGCAACTGTGAAGGCTCGGCCTTCAGTGCTGTGGTGTTATAAGAAAGAGCTGGGGTTTAGCAGGTAAGTTTGGCACTCTTTACTTACAGTTCCTGCTTATTGGATGCCAGGAAATGATTCCTTGATACACGAGGTGTGACAATTAAGTTCGGGAACTTGTTGGAATGCTGTTGCTAACCTTTTTTGATATCAGAGGGATTATTCATTATTAATTTGTACCAATTGGACAAACAGCTAACCAAGTTTGCTATTGGAGGTTCTTAAAAGGCTGCGTGAAAAAGTTAGACGACCTGAACTTTTCACCATCAATTCAGGGCTCTTGCATCACGACAATGCACCAGCTCACACAGAATTGCCTGTGAGGGAGTTTTTAGCTAGTAAACAAATAACTGTATTGGAACACCCTCCCTATTCACCTGATCTGGCCCCCAGTGAGTTCTTTCTTTATCCAAAGATAAGGAAATTTTGAAAGGAAGACATTTTGATGACATTCAGGACATCAAGCGTAATACGATGACAACGCTGATGGCCATTCCAGAAAAAAGAGTTCCCAAATTGTTTTGAAGGGTGGATTAGGTACTGGCGTCAGTGCATAGGTTCCCAAGGGGAGTACTTCGAAGGTGACTGTAGTGATATTCAGCAGTGAGATATGTAGCACTTTCTCTAGGATGAGTTTGTGAACTTAATTGTCAGCCCTCGTAGTTTTTCAGGGACTGTTAGTGGATGTGCAGAGTCTGAGGACGTTTACAAGTAGAGGAAGTAATAGAACCAATGTCCTTCATTCCTGACAATACATTTCAAACCATTTTCATGCTCTTTAAGTCCCCAGTCCAGTTCCTTACCTTCCGCATGTGATTTCTCTTCCTACATTTCTAAGCCCATTTAATGCAAGTTCCTGCAATTGCCTTTCCCTACCTCAAATTTACTCTGTTTTCACTCTCCCTTTGTCCTTCCTTTTTATTTCTGGGGAGGCTGTACGTCATCCCATGTTTAAAGCAAACCTCTTTGTCTACTCTGGATCTCCTCTCTCAGTTTTTTCAGGACTTTCACCTTCTTTTCTCTGCCAGCCATTCCATACCCCTTGGAAACTTTGTTCATTTTCCTGTTATCCTGTTAAACATGCAGCTGTCTCCATTCTCAAAAAAAAAAAAAAAAAGATTAGCTACACACCCAGCTTTGGCCCTCAGGCTAGCATTTCTCTTATCTTTATTATTATATACCTTGAAATAGAGCCTTTTGCACTTCCTAGCCGCCCTCTTTGCTGTCTGGCTTCTGCTACCATTATGAGCAACGTGTGCTCTTGGAAATCTTGATCACCTGATGCTGAATGCGACTTTTCTCCCTCTTTCTCCATCTTTTCAGAGTTTTTCCTCCACCAGTTTACTACTGTATTTGACAGTTAGCTCATCTTACTTTTTTGAAGCTCTGGAACCTTAGACTTCTAGTTGTAAATAGCAGAGCAGTGTGCGAGGGACTAAATCCAGAGATAGGGCGAACACAAACACTTAGGCACAGAGGGAGTTTATTGAAGGATACGGGGATAGCTCCTGAACCCTAAGCAGGTGAGACTTCAGCTCTGCTTCAGGATGGAGAGCCAGAGTACTGACTCCCAGTCTTTGCTCAGTCTCTCATCTGCACGTCTGCTTTGTTTTTTCCCGCTTCAGATCAGCTTTCTGTTTTCTATGGTCCCCTTGAGTGTTACATGTTTCAGATCCAACTGCGGGGAAATCAGTCTCCCAAATTCTGTAGAAAGAAGCCCACCCCTGGGCCAGGGGAGATGGGGTCGATCACCTAGTAGAAACTTGGCAGCTCTACCTACAACTGTGTATGGAGGAGTCTGGGGTGCGGAGTGCTGGTATGTGGCAGATAACCCACTATGCGGTCACCTCAGAAATGGCTCTCCTTTCTTGGCGTCTAGGTCACTTACGCAGGCCACTTTCTCTTTCCCTTGACCTGATTATCTCCTATGCTAAGCCGAGCTAGCATGTGTGTGTCTGTCCTTGGGCCTCTTCTCCCTCCTCTATCCCCAAATGTGTTCGCCTGATACTGACTCTGAACTTGTATCTCCAGCTCTGCTGCTGTCTGCTGTGCTGGAACTCCCTGCCTTTGCCCCTGCTGTCTCCTCTGCTCCACATGCCGCTCCCACCTCTGGTCACCTGCTGAATGCTCCTCACCTCTCAGGGCCTGCCTTCTTCCTGAAGCTTTTCCTCTATCCCTCAGTCACACCTCATGGCCCTTCCATCTCTTCAGTGCCTGTGGCCCTCTGTTCTCCCTCTCTCACTATACAGTCCCTTGCACACTGGTTTTTTTTTACGTCCAGGTGGTAAGTTTATTTAGTTAGGGGGCCTCTCCTGCTTATCTTTCTATTTTCGTATTTTTCAAAAGGTCTGGCATGTTTGTAGTAGATGCTCAGTTAATATTTGTTGAGTTGAATGTATTATTAACAGGCTTTTAAGTTATTTTCATCTTATGTAGTCCAAAGATTGAATTTGATTAGTGTCTATTCTTTGGTCTTAAAGAGACTGGATCCTGCCTAAAACAAACTAGATTTGGGGTAAATAGTTTTGCCTTTTAAACTTTATTGTAAGGAGTATAGAAAAACCACAAAAGTGAAAGTGAAAACCCACCCATAATCTCAACGCCTAGGTAGGCATTGTTAGCATCTAGCTATATATGAGTGTGTCACTGGTACGTAGTTGTAAACCATAATTGGTATTTTGTTGTATATATTCTCTCATAATTGGGCAGGTAAGCGTTTTTAATAGATTGAGAATGAGGCCTGTTGCCTGTCAGCAGAATTGTAAATTTCTGGGGCTTCTGATTCTCGCTGCTGTTCAGTTGGTAAATGTCAGATGGGCGAGGAATTAGGCAGTTCACCGTGTTCTGGGAAGGTTTGCGTTTGAACTTAACCCTTCTGACTTCACTTTTAAAAATCTCTCTGTGCCTCTAGCTCTCCCACCCCTTTCTTGACGTTGCAGGGTATCAGGTTAAAGCTGATGGTTTCTTCTAAGTCATGGGCTGAGGCACGAGTCAGAGACAGTGCAAATGAACTCTTCCAACCACCTCACTTCACAGATGAGGACGTGGAGGCCCAGGGGCAGGGCTGTGATTCTAGCTATGGAGTTAGAGAACTATGGTCAACTTTGATCAGCTGTATCCTCAGTGCTGGAGCTTTCTTGTTCTCTCTTTACTGTAAAAGACAGTTGGACATTCAGCTGTCTTTGTGAGATGAAGGAAAAGTTGAGCGATTTCTGAGAGGCGCCCAGATTCCATCCCACCCGTATCCTCTCAGTATTATCTTAGATTAGAGCTGCCGTTGAGGACTTGATCCTACAGACTGGGAAGGAAGTGGATGGATTTATTTAGGAAAAATAAAGTAACCCACCATCACCATGCCTTTCCCAGGTCCTCTGGGGAGCAGCCCTGTGTAGTTGCAGCGGTGGCTTGAGACTGAGGGAATGAGGCCTTGGCGGTTGGTTTAGGCTCCGGCTCTGGCCTGATGAGCTGTAGACATTCTCATGACCCTTCTTTTAAAGCCGAGTATCTGCTGACGGTGACAGAGCAAAATAGCAGCGTTCATACCCAGACTTACCACTCTTTCCCTCTGAAGCTTTTTTTCTTAATCACTCTGCCTCAGAGCTGCTCCAGTTTTTTTCACCTTAAAGGGAGTGATTAGCCCTGTAACTTTCAAGTTTGCTTCTAGCTCAGAAGGTCTAAATTAGTCAATTCTGCGCTGTCCCTGCTCCCAACTCTTCAGCCCCTCTGGTTAACTGGCTGTCATGGGATGGGGGGTGATTGCAGTCACCGGAAGAAAAGAATGCGACAGCTGCAGAAAAAAATAAAGAATGGAACACTGAACTTAAAGCAAGATGACCCCTTTGAGCTCTTCGTTGCAGCCACAAACATTCGCTATTGCTACTACAATGAGACTCACAAGATCCTGGGCAATACCTTCGGCATGTGTGTCCTCCAGGTGGGTGATATCCTCCAGCGGGGACTGGAGGCAGGTCGTCGAGGGGGTGCTTGGGGGGCAGGGCCCCCCTAAGAACAGGTACACAGTAAAGAGAAGATTCACACGTACCGCTCTCCCCTAAGTATTATCAGTGGAAGACTTGGCCACTTCCCAAAGGGAACTTGGTAACTCTCCTGTATTGAAAGAAAATTTTCTACTTAAAGCTGCACATGTCTAGTGATACTAAAACTGGCAGTGACACTCTGTCACAACTGCTTCCAAGCGGTTAAAGCTGGTAAAGAAAGCACTATAGATTTCAAGTGACCCTAGAACCCAAATTCTTATTGTAACTAATAAAGACTTTGGTGACAGCTGAGCAGTGGCACTTGTAACCAATTAGGAACAGACCTATGGACTCATATGTCCTGTCCAGAGTGCTTGACTAACAGAACCACCACCAACACCCTCCCCACTCCTCTGCACCCTTTTCTAGTCCTTAAAATCCCCTCACTTTCCCCCTTCAGAGAACTACCTGGTGAATTTCCCTCACTGGTATGTATCCCCTTGCCTGGCAAGTTAATAGACTAAGTTTCACATTTTTCTTTGTTTGAGCACTGGTGGTCTTTGTTTTATTCTTTGATTCTTTTCCCCCATAAAAACGAAGACATTTAAGCAAAAATCCCCACATTTTGCTGTGTATTTATTATCTACATGTGGTATTATGATTGTGTACATTATAAAACATCCCTTATAAAACATAAAGAAATGAGAAAAATGATGAATAGAAGTTCTAATTTTTTCTTTCTGCTTTCCAATGGGGTGGCCCAGCCCCTGCTGGGTGCATCTCACCTTGGAAGGCAGAAAAGAGCATTTTGCCTCATTCTCACTTATAATTGATTCATAGGGAGCGGGAAGCTCCTCACTGTTAGCTGTTGCAGTAATGGTGGCTCCTTTAAGCAGTGGCTCCCCCATGTGGTGCACTTGAGTTTTGTCAGTTTCCATCTATGACCATTAGAAAATGAATGGGAGATGTTTCTGAAATTCAAGTGTGAATCAATGAAGATTGGAGGACTTCTTTCCAAATAGGATTTTATCAAAGATTATTAGGAACACTTGACATATAAAATCAAGTATACCTGCTTTCCAGAGCTGGGCTTTCTTCTGTGGTACCCCCAAGTAAAGGGCTGTGAGTGACTGAGTGAGTGAGTCCTGGTGAGTCGGGTGAGGGGTACGGTCTTGAGTTTGTGCTCTGAAGCACTCCTTGTACTTTCTCACCTGGCCCTTGGTTAAGCTGTCCTGTGGGTGCTCTTTGCATAACCAGCCCTTCCTAAGATATCCTCCTTCCAGGATTTTGAAGCTTTAACTCCAAACCTGCTGGCCAGGACGGTAGAAACAGTGGAAGGTGGTGGGCTGGTGGTTATCCTACTGCGGACCATGAATTCACTCAAGCAGTTGTACACAATGACCATGGTAAGTGTCTGTTTTGTAACTAAATTGTGGGGGGTCCAAATCAATCTGTGTTTTTACTGTAGGCCACTTTCTTTTAAGAATTCCTGTTGAGCAACGCCAGTGAGCAGTTAGCACAGTCTCTGAGCTGGGAGCTCTTTGCCTGCAGCTAATGAGAAAGTCACTGCAGAGAAGTCTCAGTGACCCTAAGTGTGCCTCTGAATCTGTGAATTTCGCGTTTGCTGTCAGGTATTTGCAAATTCTACACCGATGAGATTCAGCTGTTATGTAGTTAAATTTCTGAAATAGTGTTCTGTAGTCATGCCAGTGCCTAAATTTGTGTGTTGCGAAAAAGGGACTGTGCATGTAGTTCCTCACTGGCCTTCATCCTAATGGGTAATGCAGGAACGCTTGCCAGTTCCACTCCCACGTTGGTGAGAACTTCGACTCTGGGAGGGTTCGTTTTCTCCCAAAGCTGAGGACTTGGTTAGGAGTGGGGATGTGTTCTGAGTGGCAGGTAGTGAGTCCTGTCCACGACCCAGCTGCTATGGGAATGGTGCTAAGATTGGCCTCAGAGTTTTGTGAGCTGCATTGTTCTGGTGAAATGGGCTTTCCTCAAATCTTAGTACTTACTTCCTGTCACCGCAACTCCTCACTTCTCACTGCAGCCTCTCTGGCCTTCTTGAAGGCCCTCAGACATGCCCAGCACACTCTCACCTCAGGGCCTTTGCACTTGCTCTTCCTGAGGAATATTTGCATGACTCACTTCCTTACTACATTCATGTTCCTACTCAAATATCACCACCTCAGTGTGGTCTTTTCTTACACTCTGTTGAAAACAGGTGGTTCCATCTGTCACTCCTTTAATCTGCTTTGTTTTTCTTCTAAGCATTTTATAGCTCCCTAAAGTTGTATATTTGCTTATTGTCTGTCTTCCTGTGCTAGTCTCTAAACTTCATGAGAGCAGGGATTTAATTTTCCTCACTGGTATATTCCCAGATCCTGGAAGAGTGCCTGGTCTTCAGTAAATGCTCATTAAATATTTGTGAATGAACAAATACATGACTTCGTGCCCATGGCAGTGGGTTTGGTCTTTCTCCCTCTCTTACTTGGCTGACTGCTTACCACCTCAGAGGGCCTTTCCTCATTACCCTGTGTGAGTCGTTCCATCCCCACCCCCACATTTGTTATCACTGCACCCTGCTTTTCATTTGTAGCATGTGCCAAAATTGGCGTCTATTTACACATTTGTCTGTCTCCAACCATGAAACGGTAAGCTCCATGAGAACAGAGGTCATGCTTTAGTAAACACCAGTGTGTACCCAGCATGTCTGGCGTCGGCACGTACATTTTATTGAACGAATCGACACATGATGCTGGATAAAATGTGGAAAAGGTCAAAGATGAGGTGAGGGGAAGTTTGTTGTAATAAGAAGCATTGCATTTAGGGTCTGATTCCAGTTACAGGTAGCATCTGGCCAGTTTAGCACAGCAGGTTGTGGAGAAGTGGATTTTGTTTCTAGCAGCATCACTGGCACCTCCTTTATCCTGGGGTTGCTTGACAGACCGTCTTCGCGTTTGGACCCTGAGCCTCAGCGTCATGTGGATTCCTTTGTTAATGGATGTTGTCTCTTTCAGGACGTGCATTCCAGATACAGGACTGAGGCCCACCAGGATGTGGTGGGAAGATTTAATGAGAGGTAGGTCTGTCGCAAATGTCTCAGGCCCTTACGTGTGGGGAGCCGCAGAGGGAGGTCCGGCCGAAAGCTGCTTCTGTGTGAGGGAGGGTAACACAGGAGTCCAACATGGTGAGCTTTCTGACAGCAGCAGTAGTTGTAAAGCTAACTAGAAGCAGTAAAAGTGAGTGGAAAGCTGGGACCAGGAGACCTGGATTCGTCTTGCTTCTGGCCCTAACCAAGTCACTCTCCTTCTCTGGCTCTTAGCTTACTCATCTCTCAAAGGGGTGATTTGTCTGGATCACAATTTCCCAAAATGTGTTTTGCAGAACACTAGTGTTTTAAGAGAGATCTTACGAAAAAGGGGTTTTCTGGCCAAGTAAATCTGGGAAGTGCTGCTGCTGGTTTTCCTTCATGAAGATTCACATCAGCCTGTTGGAGCCTCTGAGAAGTCTTGCAGCAGCAGGGACCTGTTTAACTTATTGTTTCCCAAATTTATTTGGCCACAGGGCCCTTTTTTAGGGAACAGCAGTTAGCAACCTGTGAAACACCTTAAGAATATACTGTGGCCTAGATCAGCGGTTCTCACCTGGAGCACTTTTGCCCCAGGGGACATTTGGCAAAGTCTGGAGACACTTTAATTGTCATGACTGGGGGGAGAGAGGGGCTGGTAGAGGGTGCTACTGGCAGCTAGTGGGTAGGGGCCAGGGATGCTGTTAAATAGCTTACAAGGCACAGAACAGCCCTTCCAACAAGAAAATTATCTCGTCCAAAAGGGCAGTAGTGTTGAGGTTTAGAAGTCCTGGCTTTGATGAACCCTGGGCCTTTCGAAGTTTAACTATCTCTGATGCTTTAATTCAGTAGAAGGAGTAGGCCAGGAGGTTACTGTGTGCTACTAGGTAGAACCAAAGCCTGTGAAAATAGTGCATAAGCCCTTTTCTTGAAATTGTGGGAGAAGTTTGAATTTTATAGCCAAGCACATGTTTTTCTACACACAAGAATGTTTATATTACATTTCTTAAGGGAATGTTCCTCCCCTCCCTTTTATTTGTTCTTCCTTGTGACAGAAGGTAAATCCATTTGTGCATGTATGTGTTTCCCTGTGTGACCGGTGAGCATGTGTGGGGTGGGTTGGAGTTCCCCATTTCAAGGTGGCCTGAGACACCTTAGTGCTGCAGGGTGAACCTAGGAGGATGTGGGCAGGGCCAGATGGCTCAGGGAACAGTGGTGGTTGTAACCAGTCTCTTAAGAGAGTTCTTGGTTTTCTTTGCTGCCTAAAGCATGTTCAGGTGCCTTGTAGAGGAGGCACGGAATCCCCTCGCATTGCTCTCCAAATGGTTTTGGCTTTCTTAGCGACGTGGGGCCAAATGATTTTCCTGAAGAAAAGCTACACCTTTGTTGTATAGGCATCAGCCATCTCCCCCACAATAGCTCACTATGGTGGTTTTGTTCCTCAGATTTATCCTTTCTCTGGCCTCTTGTAAGAAGTGTCTTGTCATTGATGACCAGCTCAACATCCTGCCCATCTCCTCCCATGCTGCCAGCATTGAGGCCCTACCCCCTCAGACTCCGGTGAGTCAGCCAGGGGTCCGAGAATCTGTGGGAGGCTGTGTTTTCTGTGTTGACCCTCCTGTGGCAGTGGCAGACCTTCTCTCCTCTCTGGTAGGATGAGAGTCTTGGTCCTGCGGACCTGGAGCTGAAGGAGTTGAAGGAGAGTTTGCAGGACACCCAGCCGGTGGGTGTGTTGGTAGACTGCTGCAAGACCCTAGACCAGGTGAGTGTGGCGTTCAGAACCTCCTCGCCCCAGGATAAACAACGCAGGTAAAATATACCCTGCAGAAAGCAACAGAAGCCAAGTTAGGACAAGTTGAGACTTGGATCCTGTCTGGGGAAGAGGCCTTTTCCTTGCTCAGGCTCTGTGCTGTCTGGGTTCACAACAGAAGTCCATGGATCACCGTAAGAGCTGTGGGTCAGGGGGAGATGGATTAAATTTAAAGAGGAACCCCCTGAGCACTTCCCAAGAGAGGGTGACATGCCTGTGTTCTTTCATTTTAATTAAGTTTTGATGACATAAAGGTTGTGCTTTTGCCTTGTACAGAAGTGAGAAGAGAGCTTGAGGACCTATGTCCTTACCCCGGTTCCGGTGTGAGGCCTGCTGAGGGCCCTCTGGGGTGGTGTGTACCTATCCTTAGGTATAGACAGCAGGCTGGGTGGGAGCTGCCAGGATGCAATTCTGTGCTCGCTGGGGTCCAGGGCTAGGACACTCGGCTTCTCCGGTGGTTCCTGGGCTGTGCTGGGAGCTGACTGGGCATGGCCCAGAGGCCTTCAAGCTGCCAGGTATGTTCAGGGTTCTCGTCTGGCCTGAGCCAGATGAGCAGCACAGGCCTCTTGGCTCTGCGCTCTGTTGTCATGACAGAAAACAGCGGCACTGACACCTCCCGCTTGGGGCTGAGTCCCAACAGGCAGCTTTTCCTTTTCATTTGATAAATAGAATCACCAACTCCATAGCTCTGTGTGCCATCCAGACTGCAATCTCTAGGCTGCTTGTGCTACTTCCTGGTATCCTCTTTATCACCAAAGAGAGGGAGTGAGAGAGGCTGGAGGAAAGGGCAAAAGAGGGAGAAAGCACAATGTCAGCAGCAGTGTTATAGCGCTATTGACTTATGCAAAACAAACAAAAAAGTAAGTACAAAAGAGTGTGCATTAAAAATACAAAGTGGTATATTAACAATGGAATTTCTGAAAATAAATAAATCAAAAACAATAAAATACTTAGGAATAAATTTAACTAAGGAGGTGAAAGATCTCTATGCTAGAAACTGTAAGACATTGATGAAAGAAATTGAAAGAAGACAAATAAATGGAAAGGTGTGCCATGTTCATGGATTGGCTGAATTAACATTAGTAAAGTGTCAGTACTCCTGAAAGCCATCTATATATTCAGTGCAATCCATATCAAGATTCCAGTGTCATTTTTTACAGAAGTAGGAAAAAACACTGCTAAAATTTATGTGGAACCACAAAAGATTCTGAACAGCTCAAGAAATCCCGAGAAAGAACAAAGCAAGAGGTATCACACTTCACGATTTCAAGCTATACTGTAATGCTATAGTCATCCAAACATTATGATACTGGCATAAAAACACGGACCAATGGAACAGAATCAAGAGCCCAGAAATAAACCGAGGCATATACAGTCAGCTAATATTTGAGAAGGTAGCCAAGAATGCTCAATTACTCAATGGAGAAAAGACAGTCTCTTCAATAAATGGTGCTGGAACAATTGGATGTTATACATGTAAAATAAACGACCTATTTTTTACAGCACTCACAAAAATTAACTCAAAATGGACTAAAGACTTAACCATGAAACTCCTAGAAGGAAGCATAAGAACAAAGCTCCTAGACATGGGTCTTAATAATAATTTTTTGGGTATGACACCTAAAGCACAAGCCACAAAATCAAAAACAAACAAGTGGGACTACATCAAACCAAAAATCTTCACAGCAAAAGAATCAGCAAAATGAAAAAGAACCTATGGAGTGAGATGATATTTGCAAACCGTATATCTGATAAGGGGTTAATATCCAAGATATACAAAGAACACATACAACTCAATAGCAGAAAAACAAATAACCCAATTAAAAAAGAAGCAAAGGAACTGAACAGACATTTCTTCAAAGAACATACGAAAGGCCAACAATATGAAAAGATGCTCAGCATCACTAGTCATTAGGGAAATACAAATTAAAACCCTAATGAGATCCCACCTCGTGCCTGTTAGAATGGCCATCATCAAAAACACAAGAGATCACAAATGATGGCATGGCTATGGAGAAAAGGCAACCCCTGTGCTCTGTCGGTGGGATTGTAAACTGAGCTTGTACAGTGATGTATGTTAATTCTCAATGTAACTGGAAAAGAAACAGTGGAGTTTCTACTTGGCAATCCCACTCTGTAAAGACAACTGCTATTAACAATTTATTATGTATCCTTCTGGATCTTTTTTATGCACATAAATAGATATTTTAAAAATATGCTAAGAGGTCACACTGTACAGAGTGTAAGTGGTCCCCTGTTAGACATTTGGTTTGATTCCTGCTTTTTTGCTATTATAAACAATGCTGTTAGGACATTCTTATAGATACGTCTGGGATTAGTTTTCAGGAGAAGAATTGTTTGATCAGAGTGTGTACATTAAAATGGGTATTGCACCAATATATGGAACCAACAACAGTGTTTGAAAATGCCTTTTTCCCTGCAGCCTTGCCATCACTGGATACTGTTAAACTATTACACGTCTTCACCAATCTGATATGGGGCATAGGATCACTGTTTTAATTTGTGGTACTTAAATTATGAGAGAAGCAGGCATTTTGAGAGAACCAATAATTAATTTCATGTAATTGCTGATCTGTTTTTATTTTTGTTTTGTAAACCAGATTGCTTTTTCTGTATTGGTTTTTTGTTTTAGAAAATTATTTTAGAATACATTTGTAGTTCAGATTTTGTACTCTTCTATTGTGTTAGTGGATTTTTCCTGTTGTATTTTATCAGAGTTTGTAACTTCCCTACTCTAAGGTAAAACACAAGGGGTAAAATACAGTGTTCAGCAAATACCAAGTTAGGACAAATAGGACCTGGATCCCTGTTGAGTGTTTCCATCTGGAGAGACTCGAGCTTCCTGTAGCCCCTCGTCTTCCTTCCTTTCCAACCTGGGCCTGCATCTCTTCAGTGTCTTTGTGTCACTGCCCAGTGCGTAAGGCAGCTTCTTTAGGACCCACCAGGCCAGGCGGGACCACCTGGCCTTCTCAGTCTCAGTGGTCTATTCCCACTGTGCTGGGGGGCAGAATTTGGGCCCTGTGTGGTGTGGTAGTCCCTCCTCTCATTCAGTGCCCCTGGCCTCTTACCCTCCTAGGTGCCAGGCACTGCTCCGGCACTGAGCTCAGCAGTAATCACGAGGGACACACCTGCTTCATGGAGTTTACATTCTGGTGGGATGAGACAGGCAGTGAATCAAGGAGATAAGCGTGGCCTGTAGTTGAGTAGAAAGTACTATGCACGATGGAGAAACATAACAAGCAGCAGCGAGGGATGAGTGCTAGGAGCAGGGTGGGATGCTGGGTTCTAGATACCGTGGTCAGGGAAGGCATCGTTCCAAGGAGAGATTGGAGCAGACTTGGAGTTGAGAAAGTGAGCCATGTGGCTCTCTGGGGAGAGCGCTTCCGGCAGACGGCTCACCAGATACCCAGGCCTGAGGAACGAGTCTGCCTGGTGTGCGCATGGGGGCTGAGTGGGCTGAAGCAGAGTGAGTGGGTGAGAGTGGGCGATGATGGCGGTCAGAGGGTGCCCTTCCATGCAGGCCACTGGAGGGGCTTTGGCACTTACTCTGCGAGAGATGGGGGCCCGTGGAGCGTTTTAGGCTTGTCGTCTCTTAGCACAGCTGCCAGAGGGGTCCCCACGCTTAATTTTAAAAGGATCCCTCTGGCTGTTGTGTTGAGTCTAGACTGGAGGGGAGTGAAGCGGGGGCGGAAAGACTGATTAGGAGGTTACTGTAATAACAGGGGCACGACAGGATGGTGGCTTCTGCCGGAGTGGGAGAAGGGGATGATGGGGAGGAATGGCAGGATTTTGTGTATATTTTGCAGGTGGTACTGATGGGATTTGCTGATAAGTCAGCTGTGGGGAGAAATGGCGAAGGCTTTTATCCTAAACGATTGGACGGTTAACTGAGCTGGGGAAGATTGTAGGTGGAGAGGTTTGTAGGCATTCAGTTTTGAGTTCGACATGTCTTTTAGAGGCACAAGTGGAGATGTGCAGGGCCAGTTGCATGTGTATAAGAGTCTGGGGTATGGGGAAGAGGTCTGGACTGGAGATGTGAATTTGGGGTACTGAAAGCCCCGAGACTGAGAGGAGGTGACTAAGGAAGAGGGAGTCCAGGTGCTGAAAGCCTTGCTTTCTGGACTGTAAGAACTGCTCCCCTTTTATTTGGCCTTGGCATCAGCCTGACCTCTCCACAGGGATGGCGGCAGGTGGCTGAAACTTGGCTTTTCTCAGAGGTTACCTAATATGTGTCTCTTTTTACAGGCCAAAGCCGTCTTGAAATTCATTGAGGGGATCTCTGAAAAGACCCTGAGGAGTACTGTTGCGCTCACAGCTGCCCGGGGAAGGGGAAAGTCTGCAGCCCTGGGATTGGCTATTGCTGGAGCAGTGGCTTTTGGGTAAGGGGGTCCAGTTCCCCATCCTTGGGCACTCTGGGCTCCAAGGGAGCAGTGTGCCAAGATTAGGGCTCAGGGGACTGGGAGACTTCTGCGTCTGAGTGGGCTCCTGTGGGATTTTTCTAGGTCTCGAGTTCCTGTCTAGAAACAGCAGCACTTTTACTCCCGCTCCTCAAAGGTGCAAATACACATGTGCACGCAGGCACGCACACACACACACACACACACACACACACCAGCCTTTGTGAAGAAATGGGGGTAAGAAACTTTAAAACTCTCAGGAGATGAGAAATGTGTATGATCAGCTTTGCTGACTGAGAAAAGTTCAAGTTTGACATTGTAATGATTTTGATCAATAGAAGATCTTATTTGCTTCTGAGGAGCTGCCTTGAGTGTGATGTTACTTTCTGTTCTTTTGCCCTGGGCGGAAGATTTATGCAACTGCCAGCAGAGTATGTGCTTCCAAGTTCACAGACATAGACAGTGGGCCTAGAATGGACCTGGGAGACCATGTTCTTCTATACGCAGCATCTTCCTTGGTGTTCCTAATTGCTCCGTGAGCGTTTCATAGAGGGAAAAACCCAGGAGTTTCAGTGACTCAGCCAAGATCCACCAGCAAGTCCGTGCCCGGGGCGCTGGGGCTGAGCCCATCCAGCTCCCAATTCGTAGTCCTTTGTCCCTCTTGCTGCTCCCACGGTACCACACGGCCCCTTAGCTGTTAGCATCCTTTACCTCTATGAGAATCCCTCAGAGGTTTGCTGGGGCTTTGGCCTGAGCACCAGTGGAGCTTTCTGGCTTCCCAGTTTGAAACCCTCTCAGTACAGCTAGTGATGAATGTGAAGGGCACAGGATTGGGGAGCAGTAGTATGCTGGCTCTGCACGTTGAGGGAGCTGTCCCCACAGCGCCTGTCACACGTATGCAGTGTGCTTTCACACATGTCAGTAGCTAATTGCCAGTATATACTGTTTTCATGTTTTTAATGTGTTTTCATTAGTTTGGGGAGGAAAAATATCCTTAGGTCTGGAGTTGCTTTACACCTCCCCCTTCCCCTCCCCCCTAAAAAAGTGTCCTGACTTTTTCCCCTGCCATTGTCTCTGGTTATCACCTGTGTGACAGGAGCAGACAAAAATGTTTTCTTTTTTCTTAAGTTCCCTAAAAATTCTTTGAATTTCCCAATTACTTAAAAACAATGTCTTCTTCCTTTGTTCAACAGGTACTCCAATATCTTTGTTACTTCCCCAAGCCCTGATAACCTCCACACTCTGTTTGAATTTGTGTTTAAAGGATTTGATGCTCTGCAGTATCAGGTAGGAAATTAGGATAAGAATTTATTTTAATTCATTGATGGGTTTAAAGCCAGGTGAAGTCTTTAGAATGCATGCTTACTTTCTTAACATGTAGTTTCTAAAGCTTGTTTCTAACGTTTGTCATTGGTTTGCCTTTCTCCCCACCAGGAGCATCTGGATTATGAGATTATTCAGTCTCTAAATCCTGAATTTAACAAAGCAGTGATCAGAGTGAATGTATTTCGAGAACACAGGCAGACCATTCAGGTGAGGCTTATTTTAAAATCCTGCTGTGTGGGGCTGGTGTCCTGCTGTATTTAAATTGCTCTAAGATGTTTTCTTTTGTAGTCATTTTACATCCTGTGTAATTGGATGTCTTTTAGACAGTTGTTGTTTTCTCCTAAACCTGTTCCAGAGTTCCAGATTTTCAGCCTCTTCTAAAGGAAAACATTCAAGCCAACTAACAAATGTATGTAGCCAGATTGGAAAGTTGTAGTTTTGTCCTGTGAAAATCGAGTTAGTGGGGTTGCGAGTATGCTAATCTACTAAAAGAAATATAATCATTGTTCTGACATCAGTTCTGACATTGCTTAGTTACAGCAGATTTGAAATGGTGTGTCTTCAACTAGGACAATAACCCTCACCGTTTAAAAGACAAAAAGAACCTTGCAAAAATGTACTCTGAATCTTTGTGGTTTAGTGAGTGGCCTATTTTCCTTTTTAAACAGCTTTTCCCTGAAAGCTCTATAAATTTCCGGTGTTCTGTAAGCATGAATGGCCTGTGCTTGTCCAGAGGCTGCAATTTTGTTAAATCCGTAGAGAAGCACCGGTGTGACAGGCTTGCAGAAGGGATGGGCACCCATGGGCTCCTTGAAGCAGGTTCATTGATTATTTGTGGAGTTGGTTGAGGTGGGAAGGGGGCCGGGTGAACTTTGCAGTTTATGCCCTTGACCTTTATGCCTGTCATGGAGGTATACAGGGGGCGCCAAACAAATGTATGCAAGTGGACTTTGCTCAGTGTTGCTCAAGCAGTAGTTCGCAGTAATCAGAAGTGTCTGGACGCTGATGGTAACCACTTTGAGCACTTCTTGTCATTGCAGAAGTCAAATGTGACTTGTATTCATCTTTTGTTATTGGCGTATATTGAGTATTACAATTTTAATACAGTTTTCCTTTCTTAAAATATGTATGTATTTTTTTGGCACCCTCTGTATATGCCTGTGAAGAAGGTATCTTTTATCAAAGAGTCCAGATTATAAATGATGTTAAGTGTTTATGCCCTTTACCTAAAGATCTTTTTTTAAATTTTTATTAAGTCTCTTTCTAGAATCTCTTTATTCTGTACATTTATTTTTCCCATTTTGCCTGATTTCCCTCAGCTGAGTGGAGGAAAGACTGACGTTGGGGTGGGTTGGGGTTGGAGATAGGCTGGGGGCAATGAGAATATAGAAACCTGTTAAAACTCAAGAAAAATACACCAAAGAAGGAAACCTTTCCTGGAAATGTCCTGACTCAGCCCTTGCCGCTCCTCTCACATTACCAGGGTCCGTTTGTCTCCAGAGTGGAGTTAAACACAGAAGAGATGACCTGACTTTATGAGGCTCCATTTATGTCCCTTGGAGGCCTCCTCCTTCTTGCTGGAAATTGAAAAAGAATATTAGATTAAAGTCTGTTATGCCTCCTCTAGGAGACTGCTTTCTGCTGCTTTTGTGAAGTGTTTGTTTAGTTTTTCCCCTTAAGAATGCAAGACATGGGGCCCTATTAATGTGTATCCTGCTATTAGAAATGAGTGGGGTCACTGCCTCCCTGACCCATCAGCTTCTAGCAAAGCAGTTACAAAATCTTACTTGTAATGGAATAGAAATACTTCAAATATACAGAAAAGTGCAGAGACCAATATAACACTCAGATGCCCAGCACTTGGGCTTAAGAAATACTGACCTTTTGCTATTTGCTGTGTTTGTTTCATATTTTAAAAGTCATTTATATTTTTGTTTTAAAGACCTAAAACGTCACAGACACAGTTGAAGTCCCTCTTGTACCCCTCGGTAACTTTACTGTGAGATTGACGTGTTTCCTTTTAATTCATATGTTTATATTTTACTACATAATTATGTGTCCATAAATGGTAACATACTATATTTGTCCTTTTTCAGCTTGCCTTTGTTTACTCAACATTTGTTTTTAAGATTTGTCCAGATTGAAGCTTGTCGATCTGGTTGATTTTAAGTACTGTCTGTATATAGTATAGTTTATTTATATGTTTCTAGAAATAGAATTGTTGGGTTTTAGGGGATGTGTAGCGTTTCAATTTTCTTGGATTTTGCCAACTTCTTTAAATTTACCTTCATGCCAGCATTTTTTTTTTTTTTTTTTTTTTTTGAGTTTTTGTTTCCCTGAGTCCTCATCAACACTGGGTGTTTGACAGCTATTTAAGTTTTACCTAAAGTCCCTTGTGAAATGGGTCTCCTTCTTGTCTTAAGCACTGTACTGGTGACCAGTGAGGTTGAGTGCCTTTGTCTATGTCAATAAGCTATTCAGGTTTCCTCTCCTGCAAGCACCTCTTCATACCCTTTTGCAAACTTAAAAGATGGCAAGTAGCCCTGAAGAAACTGCAGGGGCTGTTTGTATGCAAAAGGATGTCAAGCTTACGGCAAGTGTATGACATTAGGTGGCCAGGCTAATAGTATAAGTAAGCATGTGTGTATGTGTGTATTAAGAAGGGACTAAGTCTGAGAAGTATCCTGCCAGTGCAAGGAGACATGGCCTTTATAATGATGCTATAAAGCAGGTGCGCAGTACCTAGCGCATAGTAGGTGTTTGAGAAACCTGACATCCTCCCTTTAGCCACCACTGGGGCCAAGCTGTGCCTCTGGCTCACTGGCCAGAGTGAGGCTGGGGGAGCATAAGAAGACAGAGAAGAGAGAAAGGAAAAGGATGTTCCACCTACCAACACTAGGCAGGAAGGGGCATGGCGTTTTTACAGAGAGACCTGATTTTTCTCCCAAGCAGCCACCAGACAGGTATTTCCTCCGTTTAATGAGAGGGGACTATTGGGAGATTAAGTGACCTGTCCAGGGTCACACCGTTGGTGGTTGAACTCTTTGAATCTAGGTGTCTGACTCCAAGACCATTCCATTTTTGCCCTGCCAAGGAAAAGGAGAAAGCAGGAATGAGAGAAAGAAGAAATGGGAAGAGCGGTGGAAAGTTAGCAGCTTTCATGATGCCTCACCAGTGATCACAGCTGTGACATTAGGTGACCAAGCTAATGATATAAATTGTCTTTCCCACAGTATATACATCCTGCAGATGCTGTGAAACTGGGCCAAGCTGAACTTGTGGTGATTGATGAAGCTGCCGCCATCCCTCTTCCCCTGGTGAAAAGCCTTCTGGGCCCCTACCTGGTTTTCATGGCATCTACCATCAATGGGTAAGACACGTTGGGGAGTAGTCAGTGTCCCCACTGTAGGTTCTTGCAGATTAGGTGGTGTGTAATGAACGTGGCCTGGACTTAGATGGGTAAGTCTGATTCCCCAAGTCTGAATCACTCGGGCGCTGCAATCTGTTCTGGGGTTTCTGCAAACAGGAGCTGGCCTCCGAGTAATCAACTGTCGCTCACCTCTGCTCTGACATGAAATGGGTACCACGAGACTGAAGAGTTTTATAACCCAAGTGATAAGTGTCTCCTGTCTGTGGGCCTGGTCAAGTTTTTAGAAGTACATGGATGGTAATGCCAATGTCTTATATCTTAGGATTATGTGAAAATACAGTATTAAAGTAGCCGTATAATTAGCATAAGAAAGCAGGCTTATAATGGCTCAAGAGCTTTTTAAAAAGTTTGTAATATTTAGTTGATGTTTGCTATAGGAAAATTAGAAAAAACAGATAAGGAAAAAGAAAAATCACTGGTGATCCGACCACCTAGAGATAGTTTTTGTTAGAATTTTGGTGTACCAACTAGACTGAGAAACAACAGCTTGAACCAGAGTGGGGTGGGGGGAGGCGGAAGAAAGGGGGAAAAATTTTTGGTGTACATTTTCTGTGCATTTTTTTACTTTTCATTTTGAACAAGAACATAAACATAGTTTACATACTATTTTTAATTTGTTTTTTCACATACTATACTATAATATACTGTGAAATCTTTCCAGGCCAGTAAATACATATCTTTAATATTGGAAAGATTTCTGTAGGGAAAACATATCTTGAAAAGATAATTCTGTATTATAGATTTATTATTGTGACTGCTTTACTGAACACTGAAACTATTTAAATACAGTGGATTTTACTTTTTTTGTGTTAGCTTTATTGAAATATAATCCACGTATCATATAATTTACCCACTGAAAGTATATAATTTGGTGATTTTTAGTACACTTGCAGAATTGTGCAATCATCACCACAGTCAATATCAGAACGTTTTCATTAGCCCAGAAAGGAACCCGAAACCCTACAGTTATCATTCTCTAGTCCCTCCCTGACCTCCAGCCCTAGGGAACCATGAATCCACTTTCTAGCTCTATAGTAATTTCCTATTCTGGACATTGCATATAAGTGGAATCATATAATATGTGGTCTTTTGTGATTAGCTTCTTTCACTTAGCATAATGTTTTTAAGGTTCATCCATGTAGTTTACATCAGTACTTCATTCCTTTTTATGGCCAAATAATACTCCGTTGTGTGTTTATACACATTCTGTTTTTTCATTCATCTGTCGATGAACATTTGGGTTATTTCTATCATTTGGCTATTAGGAATAATGCTGCTCTGAACAGTCATCTACAGGTTTTTGTGTGGACATGTTTTCAGTTCTCCTGGCTACATATACCTAGGAGTGGAATTACTGGATAAAATGGTAACTTTCTGATTAATCGTTTGAGGAACTGCCAGACTGTTGTCCAAAGCAGCTGCACCATTTTTCATTCTGACCGGCTGTGTGCGAGGCTTCCAATTTTTCCATATCCTGGCCAGCGTTTGTCATCTGTCTTTTTGATTATAGTCGTCCTAGTGAGTGCGAAGCGCTGTTTCATACGGTCTCCATTTGCATTCCCCTGACGGCTGGTGCTGTGGGCGTCTTATGTGCTTATCGGCCATTTGTGTATTTTCTTTGGAGAAACAGCTGCTTATATTCTCTGCTTGTTTTTCTAATTGGATTATTTGTCTTTTTATTATGTAGTTGTAAGGGTTCCTTATATATTCTAGATACAAGTCCTTATCAGATACATGGTGAACAAACGTGTTCACCTGTTTTTCTTCACTATCTTGATCATGTCCTCTGAAGTGCAGAGGTTTTGGGTTTTGTTGCTTGTGCGTAGTCTTGATTTTATTTTTTTCATAAGTAAATGGAGTTCTTTTAAGAAAGCTTTATTAAGTGGGGTAGAGCGGAGGAATAAAATACTTCAGACTTCCCATTTTTGGATCATTCTTTAAAAGTAGTATTTGAGTAAGATGAAGTAATTATACAGTCTTTAAATATTATAATAATGAATATTACAAAAAGATGTAACAATATTAATTTAGAAAAAAAGCCCACTGAGCAATCTGTACCCTGTGGTCACATATGATTGTCACAAGACAAGGAGGAAATACAACTGAAAACTGCTGGTTCTGTTAGATTAGATTAATAGATGATTTTTTTTCCCCCAAATTTTTTGTGAGTTGTTTATGTCACCTTTTAAGTGAAAGTAGTAATGAAAACAATTACTTGAGTGGTAGATTTGTTTAATCTTGATTTTCCAAACTGGGAAATGCTCTCTGTTCATTCCTTCAAGCATATGACTTCTTCTTCTTCTTTTTTTAAACTTTTATTTATTTTAAGTGTGTTTTTTCAGGCTCCATCAACTCCAAATCAAGTAATTGTTTCAGTCTAGTTGTGGAGGGCTCAGCTCACACTGGCCCATGCGGGGATCGAACCGGCAACCCTGGTGTTAACGAGCATTGCGCTCTAACCAACTGAGCTAACCAGTCACCCAAGCATATTACTTCTAACAGCAGGTCTCATTAATTGACCATTATGCTGTGTTCAGTTCCATTATACTTGTAAAGGCTTCACTCACATCATCTTTTCAGTCCTTATTTTTCTAGTTTGTAGCACAGTCCTGTGATATGTGTAGAATAATTCCCCTTTGAGGGTGAGGGTGAGGCTAAAAGAGATGGAGTTCCTTGCTCAGAAGTGCCAGGACTTGAGCCCAGGATGGCTCCCCACTGAGCCTTTTCTGGGCGTGCACATGCTGTGTTGGAAATGCAGAGGTGAGCAGGGCTGTCCCCGGGGAGCAGGAGTCTGGTGTTTCTGCAGGAGGAGGAAAGTTGTTCTCTATTCCCTCCTAGAGAGTGGATTTGAGACCTTGTGCCTGATTGCCTTCGCTTTTGCTCCTAGCTACGAGGGCACTGGCCGGTCACTGTCCCTCAAGCTCATTCAGCAGCTGCGTCAACAGAGTGCCCAGAGCCAGATCAGCACCACCGCTGAGAATAAGACCACAACGACAGCCAGACTGGCCTCAGGTACCCTGGAGCTTGAGTGGGCCCTTCCTTTCATGACATCAAACCTTCCTGTGAATAGGCAGAAAGGTTCAGTCCCCGAGAGGGAAAGTTGCTCTTCTCCAAGGAGCAGCAAGCCAGTGACCAAATGGGAGCTGGCTCGGGCCTTCTGGTGGCTGGGCCCTTTTTGTCCCCATCTCAGGGCAGGATTGCATTGACTTAGTGAGATCCCTTTGGGCTTAGTGTCATGCCAGGTTGAACATCCACCAGAACAGTTTAAGACCCCTCAGTTTAAATTCTTGAGCCATATTTACGTGGGCACCCTGTGACACAGGTAAAGCAGAACATTTGTCTTGCTCTTTTAGACAAAATGCATTTATAACTGTTTCTCATTGTGTGTGTGCTTCGTGGGGAACAGCGCGAACACTGCATGAGGTCTCCCTGCAGGAGTCAATCCGATACGCCCCTGGGGACGCGGTGGAGAAGTGGCTAAACGACTTGCTGTGCTTGGACTGCCTCAACATTACTCGGATAGTGTCAGGCTGCCCCTTGCCTGAAGCCTGTGAACTGTATCCTGCTGGCTTTCATTTGTCCTGTGAAAGGGAGAGGGGGCAACGAAAGAATTACACAAAAGGCTTGGCTCTTAGTTTCATAGGCTGCCGCCCTAGGGAGAGAGGAAAGCTAAACATTTCCGATTTTCCTTCTTTTCCTTCCCTAAAGTGTTTCTGCTCGGACACGGGGCTCCTCTTCCTAAGCTGAGGGAAACCCACATATCCAGGTTACCCTTGGCATAGTATGTCCTGTTTTGGGCTCTTTGATTTGTTCTGGTTTCTTAACTCCAGAGCCAGCTACTATGTTAACAGAGATACCCTCTTCTGCTACCACAAGGCCTCTGAAGTTTTCCTCCAACGGCTAATGGCCCTTTATGTGGCTTCTCACTACAAGGTACGTGCGGCTAGCCCTCAGGTGAACTTTAGCCCGACAGTCCCCTTCTGCTTGGCTTTTCACATCTTCTGTTACCCAGTGGCTCAGGTGACCCTTCCACCGGGACTTAAATGTCCTGACATTGGCAAGTGCCTGTGACCTTGCTGGAGGGATTGCATTTCCCATTGTTGTTGAGATGGTCTTGGGCTTCCAGCTTTGTATACGGAGTGTGTGGAATTCCTGCATGTAGCTCCACGCCTGGTAGCTGGAGAGGTGGGAAGCACTGCCCGTTTTAAAAGGGGTACTTCTTGCCTGTCTGCTAAACTGATAGGCTGAGGTGACATAGCAGTTGTAACCTGCTGGGGCTGTTGGACCCGGGACCAGCCTTGTACCTTTGGGTTATTTTCAGGGAGCAGAGAATGAAAATTCTGGAAGTCTGAAAAATTAAAGGGCACGTTGGAAAGGGTAACTTTGAGTGTGTGGGTAGCATTTTTACGAACACCCTTTAAAGGAAGGCTGGAGAATTGGTGTTAGGAGTGGTGACAGGTTTTCTTGAAAGGGCAGCCTCGTCAGGACAGAGTTCACTTCCCAGCTGTGACATAGGCAGTGCTAAGCTCTGCCCACTCTGGGGCCTCAGCACTCGTGGTGAGATGACAGCAAGCGTTTGCGTCTCAGTCCCACTTAAGCCATTTCCGAGAGTCCCAGGCTCGCTGCCCAAGATACTAGACAAGCACTTTGCTGGATTTGGGCTCATCACTTGGCTTTGCGGAAAGTGGTTCTCCAGCGTCCAATGATTCCGAGTAGCCTCTTGAGTGTAAAGGACTAGAAGAGGAGGGGCTCTCACTTCCTCGTGTTTGTGCCCACAGAACTCGCCCAACGATCTCCAGATGCTCTCTGATGCGCCTGCTCACCATCTCTTCTGCCTCCTGCCCCCCGTGCCCCCCACCCAGAACGCCCTTCCTGAAGTGCTTGCTGTCATCCAGGTACAGAAGCATTGTGGCATGGATTTTGGGAACCACTTAGGTGTCACGGTTAATGGCTCAGTGACCACAGCATAGGAGGGGAAGCTGTGGATTCTTGGCCTGTAGCCAAGTGGCTGGGTGTACGGAAGCAGGCGACGAGGGGCATCAAGCAAAGCAAGGCCCACCGTTCATGGGTGGGCGGAGCTCATAACTGGCCACTCGTGTTTTGACTTACAGCTCAGCTCCTCCTAAAACAGAACTTGCCTGTGTGTTTGTTTTGCTCCTTTATTACAAAGGCAATAACACAGATTGGAATAAATGTTTTTAATGCCTGGTATATATTTATGCATTTTTATATCATTTTTCCTTTCCATAAACATAGACCCATAGTACTTGGTAATCTGCTTGTTTTTGCAGTGTGTTAAATATTTATAATCTGCATAATTTTAAAAGGCTGCATTGTATTTCATTATATGCACTTAGCGTGCTGTGTTTAACCATTCTCCTATCGGACGCTTGAGTCATTGTGAATTTGCACTATTCTGTGTGAGCGTCCTGTGTCTTCACTGACGTGTGCACACGCACAGTATGCGTGGAGCCCCTCCTCTAGTGTGGTTTTGTCTGTGGGTCAGGAAGATGTCGGCACTCTGCCTTGTCAGTGCGTGTCAGGATGCCCCTGGGGCGCCATAAGGAAACTTGCATTGGAAATGGGTGGGTCAGTTACAGGCTAAAGCCTGAGCTGGAGTGGAAACAGCCGGCCTCGTTAGAACCGGCAGAACATTGGTGTTGCTGTGTGATGGGCTCCCCCTGGGCCTGCCTCCTAGTCTGCACTGCCCTGCTTCCCCCATAGGTGTGCCTTGAGGGGGAGATCTCGCGCCAGTCCATCTTGAACAGCCTGTCCCGAGGCAAGAAGGCTTCAGGGGACCTGATTCCGTGGACGGTGTCAGAACAGGTGATGCGCTTTCCTGGGCACATCTGAGTAAGTGAGGCCGGTGGCATCGGAGGATGGTCGTGTCGCTAACTTACTGGCTTGTGTCTCCCACACAGTTCCAAGATCCAGACTTCGGTGGCCTTTCAGGTGGAAGGGTCGTTCGCATTGCTGTTCACCCGGATTATCAAGGGGTAATGTGTCCTTGTGCCCCTCAGACCTGCAGTGCTGTTACTGGCTGCAGCCGTGGTGCCGGCAGCCTGTTAGGGCAGGTGTGCTTGGTTGTGAGACTAGGAAGCTGGTCAAGGAGCAAGCGTTTCCAGGCACTCCTCTGCCATGCACTTTGCCCGGGGCTGGGGTGGGATGATCACCTATGCTCGCTCCTCCTTTGTGAAGCAGATCTACTTCCTGTAATTATCTCCTGCCTCTTAGAAATCCCACTGAGGAACAAGCAGCTGTAGAGAGTCACTTTGGGGCTTGCTGATCTGTGGGCCAGAAAACACAGCCAGCCATCCTCACGCTCAGGTGACCCCTGGCTTGTTTTTGATGGGCCGACAGTGCGCGAGTGGGGGTTACACTACGCCGTCCTTAGGGTCTCTGTTTCGGCCTCACTGAGGGGTTTCATTGGTTCTTTGTCAAGTGCAAGACCCAGAGCAAAGGCTTTCTAGGAGCAGTGCAGGGGCACAGATGCGGTTTAGACTGACTAGAACAGCTCTCTTCCCTTGACCTGTTTCCCTTCGTGTTTGCTCATAGATGGGCTATGGCAGCCGAGCTCTGCAGCTGCTGCAGATGTATTACCAAGGCAGATTCCCTTGTCTTGAGGAAAAGGTCGTTGAGGCGTCACAGGAAATCCACACCGTCAGCAGCGAGGTAAGCATCTTTTGGCCGAACTCCTGGTTTCTGGGAGGACCCTTCCCTGGGTCTTCAGGAGCATCGTGGAGAACTGTCCAGTGGGCTGGGCTCTGTGAGTACCGTGTTTCCCCGAAAATAGGACCTAACCGGAAAATAAGCCTAGCATGATTTTTCAGGAGGACATCCCCTGAACATAAGCCCTAATACGTCTTTTGGAGCACAGCTTAATATAAGACCCGGTCTTATTTTCGGGGAAACATGGTAGTAGCAGATTTCCTCTTCCATTTTGGAGAAGCTGCTGCTTCTCCAGCCTGGCGTTTGATATCTTCAGATCAGCCTCATTAGCCTCACTTGGAAACTTGTTAAAAATGCAAATTCTTGAGCCCTA
Organism: Rhinolophus sinicus; assembly: GCF_036562045.2. Classification (NCBI taxonomy): domain Eukaryota; kingdom Metazoa; phylum Chordata; class Mammalia; order Chiroptera; family Rhinolophidae; genus Rhinolophus; species Rhinolophus sinicus. The sequence goes on from NC_133756.1 coordinate 144,201,204, forward strand.
CCCCAGACCTAAGTCAGAAGCTCAGGTGAGGCCTGTAATGTAGGTCTTAGCAAGCTCCCAGGTGATGCTGAATCACGTTCCAGCTTAAAACCACCGCTCTGGGCTCTCCTCTTAGCACTAAAGCCCAGCCTCAGAGAAGTTCTGCCGCTATTGGTAAGGTGATTAATGCTAGGAACTGGGACGGCTTTTCACACACATTCATTTGAATTTCACAGTGTGCCTGGTGGGGAGGTGGGGAAGGGGCTTATATTTAAGATCAGGCTCAGATGTTTGCCGCTTCCCAAGTCACAAAGATATCCAGTGACAGACTTGAATCTTCAGCCCCCATCTTCAGGACCGTATCTTGTCTCTCTGTATCTGTTAGGCATTTCTAAACCGTGTGGCTCTTCTGCTTTTTGGGTTCTGAGCAGTGTGATCCATGCTTGTCTAGGGGTTTGGTGTACTTAGGAATGAGCACTGGACTTACTGGTGCTCCTGTATTTTAAAAACCATGGGAACAAACCAAGAAACCTGTTCTGGTGTTCGTTGTGTTCATTCTAGGCCGTCAGCTTGTTGGAAGAGGTTGTGAATCCCCGGAAGGACCTGCCTCCTTTGCTCCTCAAATTGAATGAGAGGCCTGCAGAGCGCCTGGATTACCTGGGTGTGTCCTATGGCTTGACCCCCAGGCTCCTCAAGTAAGGGTTTGCTCGTCCGTCCTCTCTGCCTCCCCTCCTTGGCCTTGCTGTCCTGACAGCGATAGTTCTGTGGGCTGTGTGCCTGCCTTTCCAGCAGGGGTCTGTCACACGTTCTGTCATCCTGTTCCTCCTGGCCTGTCCTAGCTGTATCTTGTCAGCCACTCCCAGAATGTGCACACGGTGACCTGCTTTCTTTTTATCTTTGCAGATTCTGGAAACGAGCTGGCTTTGTTCCTGTTTACCTGAGACAGACCCCGGTGAGTGAGGCGTCTGGCAGAAGAGGGGTGTGGGTTTGCAGTGATAGGTCTGTCCTTGCACAGAGCTCTGGGCCCCCTGCGATGCTCTGAGTGGGTGTGCCTGTGCTTCCAAGGGCTTTGCTCAGATGGGCACCGTAACAGACCCCCTCACTGACAGGCCGTGTCCCCTCCTGCTGGGTTCTGGACTTTGTGCTTGATTATCTAGTGACTGAGGTGCGCATGGACCTGCTCACCTAACTCTGGAATCCTGTAGCCTGGGACCCTCCGAGAATGAAAAAAAAAGGAAAGAAAAGTGGTTTTAGGAGAATGCGTGACAGAGCCATAGAGGATTATTATGGAAGGGGAGAGAGATCGTGACTGTCAGTTCATTAAAAAAATATTTATTTAGCAACCTGCAGTGAAGCAGGCAGTGAGCAAGCTAAAGCCATGAAGCTTATTTTCCAGTGGGGAGAAACAGGCAACAAAAAAGTGAGCAAATACACGTTCAGATAGTGATACACGCTGTGAAGAATACCCAACACTGAAATTGCAGTGTAATGAGTAGTCAGGCGTCTGAGCAGTGACCTCTCATACTGAAACCTGAATGAGCAGAGTGGGGCAGCTTCGTGACAGTCCTAGAAACAGCGTTTCCAAGCAGAGGGCACAACAAGCATAAGGACGGAGGTGGTCGCTAACTCTGGGAAGGAAACAAAAGAAGGCCAGTGTGGCAGGAGAGTCTTTAAAGGAACAGGGTAGTGGTTCATGGTGGGGGAGTTAGGTCTGTGTAGGGACTTGGCATTTTCTTCCTGTTCAGTTGGCGAAAGGGATTAGAGGAAAGGTCCTGTGGCTGCGGTGTAGACTGGATGGCAGTGGCCCAAGGGGAGAGGCAGGAGAGGAGTGGGTGAGACATGTGGTTTGGTCCGAGGGAGAAGAAGTGAAGTTGGAGAGAAGTGGCCAAATGCAACGTTTGTTTCAGAGGTCAAACTGACTAGAATTGTTGACGGATTGGATGTGGAAGATGAGTGAACTGGAGATCTAGGATAATTCCTAGGTTTTTGGCTTGAGAGACTGGGTGTTTGAGAAGCTGGGTGTTGGAGGTGCTGTTTACTGGGAAAAGAACAGTTTTGGAGGGAAAAGTGGGAATTTTTTTTTTTTTTTTGCAATAGTAAGTGAGAGATGTCCAAATGGAAATATGGAATAGGCAGTTTACTATAGGAGTCTGGAGTTCAAGGGGAAGGTCGGGGCAGGAGGTAGTTTTAGGCATCATCAATATATTCCTAATCGGATATGCTCCCTGATGGGAAGGATTTTTTTTGTCTGTTTTCTTCACTGCTATAACCCCAGCACTTGATAGCATGTACTATATATAGTAGTATGTATTCAGTGAATACTTTTGTTCAATGAATGAATATTTAAAGCTCTTGAAAGTAGGGACATACAGTAGATAGAGAAAAAGAGGCTGGGTCTTTGGACTCTCCAACATTTAGAGGAAGGAGGAAGAAGATGCAGCAACAGAGATAGAAGGAGTCGCCTTGATCCCTAGGACAGTCGTGAGGTTTGGTGTCACCAGCCAAGATTAACGAGTGTTTCAAGAAGGGGAATGAATGGCTATTCAGAGAACAAGTAAGATGAGGAAAAACAATTGGCCATTGGCCTTCTCAGCATTGGCGATCTGAGTGAAAGCAGCTTCAATGGGGTGGAGGGATCATCGTGACTGGAGAGAGTAGAAGGTGAGGAAATAGACCATGAGTGGGTGAGTCATACACAAAGCAAAAGGAAGCAGAGAAACAAGGTAGCTGGAGGGAGACTGGAATTAAGGCAAGTTTATCAGATGGGAGATTCTAGAACATGTTTGCTGCAGAGTCTGATCCTGCAGAGATCATGCGAGTAATAGTGCAGGTGAGGGGAGCTGATTGCAGGAATGCAGGCCTTGAGGAGACGAGGGGGGAGGACCGGGAGTGCAGGAGGAGGTGGCCGCCACGTCCTTCGCAAGAGGGAGACAGAGTGTGGGTGTGGAAGGTGCTGGAAGATGAGTAAGTTCTCTTCTGATTTGCTCCTGTTTTCTCAGTGAAGGGAGGTCATCAGCAGAGGAAGGAGTGTGGAGTCTTGATTTTGGAGAGTGCAGTCAGTATCCCAGGGTAGTTCCCAATTGAGAGGTCGAGGCTGGGATATAAATTTGGCAGTTGACTGCGAGGAGAATGCAGACGGTTGAGTTCAGCGTAACCTCAATATGTCCCAATGATCTTGTGCTGCTCGTTTGTGACTTGGTGCTGGCGTTTTGTTACATGAGTGCTCTTCTGTTGAAATCCGTTAGATGTTTTTATGGTATGGGATTTTGTTGTTATGTAGTAAAAATTTCAAAACCTGTGGTCACTGTTTTAGCACCTAAAGAAGCCTGCACTTGCAAACTGGTTGCTAGCATGGGAACTCTGGGTGTTGGACGTAAAGTTTTTGCTGTGAGGCACTAAACACACAATTGATTAGATCGTGTGGAGTTTAAGCTGTAATAACTCTTAGTCCAGAATCTACTTGATGCAAGTGGCTCGTGTCCGTGGGTGCAGAGCAGCTGTGCTCTGAAGGTTGGGGCCTCTCTACTCCACGCCGTGCTGCCTGCAGGAAGCTACAGGATGACATGGTCTTGGGAAGCCCTGGTGTGGGAAATGAGGCCGCGTGACAGTGTGAGGGTGAGGGCACGTCTCCTGCTGCGGAAGAAGGAAGGGCCTTCATTCTGCATTCTTGCCCTTCGGCAATGACAGATGGTTGACAAAAGGGGTGCTTGGTGCCAGTTAGGAATTTGTGTTTTCAGAATGACCTGACGGGAGAACACTCGTGCATCATGCTGAAGACATTGACTGAGGAGAACGAAGCTGACCAGGGAGCCTGGCTTGCGGCCTTTTGGAAAGGTGACATTGAGTGGAAGGGGGGTGACAGCGAGGTGACGGGCAGGAGGCCCCCAGGCCTCTGACTGTGTGGTTGTCCCCCCAGACTTCCGCAGGCGGTTCCTGGCGCTGCTGTCCTACCAGTTTAGCACCTTCTCTCCTCCCCTGGCTCTGAACATCATTCAGAACAGGAACATCGGGAAGCCAGCACAGCCAGGTGAGTGGGGTGGGATGGCATGGAGGTTGATAGCGGCTCGCTCGTGTGGCAGTAGGAGGCTGGTGCCGTGGTCCAGGAGGAGGGATGGACTAGGAATCGAGAGACGGGTCTTAGGCCTACGTCTCCCGCTGACCGCCTCCCACTCAGCAGGCCCTGCTCTGCCTCGGGCGCGCTGTCACACACAGTACCTTTTATCTTCATAACAAGACTTCAGGGATGTGATTTGACTTCCGAGATGTCAATTAAGGTCACATAGCTAGTAAATTACGGAACCCGATTTAAATCCTGTGGTCTAGGGTAACTAGCTCAATTCTGTGGCTCAGGTTCCTCATCTGTGAAATTATAATGAGAATGTGTCCCCAACACACGGCAGTGCTTTGGGCACATAAATTCTGTTTGAATACTTAAAATACCAAAAACTGTGTAAGGGATCATTTGTATTAACAGCTGTGGGCTTTTTTTTTTCTTTCTGTTGCTAAATATGTGTGTGTGTACTTTTTCTTTTTTGCCAATTGCATTTGACGGAAATCTCTCTGTTCCTTGAGCTGGGCAGAGCGTGCACACTTTCTGTGAAGCTGGGGAAAGAGTGTTGTGTTCCTCTAGTCCTGGGCACGGGAGCCTTTCCTTGGACTGATGGGTTGGCGTGGAACTCTGAGCAAGGGTCACATGCCAGTTGTCCCTGTCCCTGCATGGCCCAGAGCTGCCTCCTCTTTGCAGGGGGTTCAGGGCTGCCTGGGGTGGTTTGTTATGTCGGCGGGCAGGTACTTGTACGTACCTCCTCTCCTGCTCTGCTCTGGCTGCACGTCCTGGGGAGGAGCGGCTGTTAGGTGCCACCTGGGGACTAGGTGTGTGCTGCCTGGGAATCGTGTCAGACCCTGGGAGGGCATTGGGCTGCCCTGACCTGTCTGGCTCCGTCCCATGTACAGCCCTATCCAGGGAGGAGCTGGAAGCAGTCTTTCTCCCCTATGACCTGAAGAGGCTCGAAATGTATTCACGGAACATGGTTGATTATCACCTGATCATGGACATGATCCCAGCCGTCTCCCGGATGTACTTCCTGAACCAGCTGGGGGACCTGGCCCTGTCGGCTGCCCAGTCGGTAGGTTTCCTGCTGCTCGTGTGCTGCGAAAGAAGCTGGGTTTATGGAGCGATTTATGTGCTGGGTGCTGGTTGGATGCGTTGATGTAATTTTGTTCTTCCTGATGGTTGGGTAGAAGTGGGGACTCTTGCGCTCTGAAGTCTAGTCATGCGCCTGGCCACACAGTTAATAAGTGGACGAGCTGCAGTTTGAATCCACTTTCTTCCTACCCTGCCGCATTGCCTTGATTCTTACTCTACCTTAGTAGAGATCCAGGAGCACCCCGAATTTTTGTAATGTGGCCGTGAAGCAGCTGTTTGTCTGGATAAGTTAGTTTGGGGATTCTAGGAAGAGGGAGGTTTCTTGGTAGTTTTCCGTAAGGATGAAAGAGAAGATTCCTAAATGTGCAGTGCCAGTCGGTATTTTGTACCAGATAGCTGTGGTCAGAAGAGTAACTTTGGTTCCCAGTGCCATTTTAATGGGTCAAGGCTGGTGCCAGCGGTCACTCCCACAGGTCTTCCGTCCTCCAGGCTCTTCTCTTGGGGATTGGCCTGCAGCATAAGTCTGTGGATCAGCTGGAAAAGGAGATTGAGCTGCCCTCGGGCCAGTTGATGGGACTTTTCAACCGCATCATCCGGAAAGTTGTGAAGGTAACCTCGGCTGAGAGCAAGGTTTTGGACTGCTTGGAATAATACTAACAACCCACTCCCTGCGGCAGGAGGAATAGATGTTAGCATTTGGCCATATTTGCTGCAGGTCACACACACACCCCCCCCACCCCTGAAGAAATGGGGGGCTTCAGCTGTCTCTAATGTTCCCTGTTCTCTCCCAGCCGCACCACTGCTGAAATTTGATATCTGTGCAGTCTGTGTTTTTATACTCTCACTATGAACACATGTTCTCCTAAACTATGTAGAGTTGGCACTAATTAACTTGGTAGCGAGTGACTGGGTCCCTGCCCCTGTCTCATCGTCTGCTTCTCGGCTGTTGTCTTTTGTAGCTATTTAATGAAGTGGAGGAAAAGGCCATTGAGGAGCAGATGGTGGCAGTGAAGGATGTGGTCATGGAGCCCACGCTGAAGACGCTGAGTGACGACCTGGTACGCCCCCGCGAAAGGCCTGTGAACGCCCAATGTGTCGAATGGCCCTGTCCCCTTTAGGACGTGCCCTCTGCACTCACTGAGCTCGTGGTGTCGCGTGCTGTAGGTGTGAGTGAGCAGAGCTCCCCTCGTGTCCGTGTCCTGGGTGTGCCGAGCACACACGGCTGCCGCCCCCTGAGGGTGTGTGTGCCAGCAGTCCAGCAGCTGCTGTTGTGAACCTCGTTTGTCCTTTTAGACTTTTCAAAACGCACATTTTATATTCACATACACTTGAGTAAAAGCTGCCGGTAATGGTGTGGGCAGTACACGGAGGAATAGGAGACAGCTACTCACCGTGGTGATATTCTGCTGCCTCACCTTTTTCTGTGACTTGTCCCCTCTTGACTCTGACCTACTCTGTCTGTGGGGCCTTGACCGCAGGATGAAGCAGCAAAGGAATTCCAGGAGAAACACAAGAAAGACGTGGGGAAGCTGAAGAGCATGGACCTCTCTCAGTAAGGACCCCTTTGCTGCTCGTGGGAAGCGAAGGGAAGGGTCTAGGGCCCACGGACCCTATTTGCAGGTCTCTACTCCATAGCCCGGGTCCCCAGTGCCCTGTAAGCTGTGTTTCATGGGATCACTTTTAGAAGCACTAGTAGCTCAAAACCTCCTCACTCGGTATTTGCATAATTTTGGAGGACTTGTTTTCCCCAGAGCAGCTCTGCCACGTTGACTTGCAGATCGTGTTCCCGAGATCCCTAGGGTTCCATGTCATGCCTCAGGTCCCTAGGAAAGGGGGTGTTGGTCGATGAGTATTCACTTTCAATGGTCACTTATCTATGTTTGGCTTTTGCATGTGAATCTGTTTGAAGAAAGGATTCTACTGCAACAAATAATCCAACAAAGCCCCTGGCTCGGAACCCTCTGTGTACCCGGAATCCTAGTCCTTTCATCTTCAGCTATAATGGTGTTACCCACTCTGCGGACTGATGTGAATAGCAACTCCAGAATGAGTGGCCTTTGTGCCTCTCCGATCATTACTGATGGTTGTTGGACACGGGAGATGGAGTGGCCAGGAGGTCCCTGGGCAGGGTTTCAAGCTCTGCCCTCAGCTTTGCAATATCAAAACCTTGACTTGCCAGGACTGCTAGATCCCGAGAGGTGGGGCAAGGTGGAACGGGCAGAGGCACAATTCCAGGGCTTGTGGGCACGTGTTTGGAGGTAGCAGGGAGCAAGAAGATGGTGGTGACAGGAGGCTATTTGGTGGGCAGTGAAGGAGAGCCAGGTGGGAGAAGCTGTGCAGGAATGTCCTGTCACTGACCCCTGCTGGCAGGCCTGGCGACCGTCCTTGCCCCAGTGAAGGTCCTGTCCTGTGGAGCTGGCTCCACGTCTCTTGACCCTACTGCACGTCTGTTCTCTCTGCTGCTCAAACGCTGACGCAGCTCTGCCTGGCTTTCGTGACAGGACATGTCTGAGATGAATGTTGTCACTATCCTTAATTTCTTTGAAGCGGTCCCCTTTTCCTTCAAGCAGGCCCTGATACTTCCCTTCTGATTTTTAGGTACATAATCCGTGGGGATGATGAAGAGTGGAATGAGGTTTTAAACAAAGCCGGGCAGAATGCTTCGATCGTCAGCCTGAAAAGGTGAGGGCCTCACATCTGACAAGAGAGGCTTTCTCGCCTCTGTGCTTCTCTGGTAACTTTCATTAGGAAACAGGAGGTTGGACCAAAAGGCTTGAGAGAAAATAATAGTTCTTCCTGGGAGGGTCGCTACTTTTACAGCATGTCTCCTACAGATCAGGCAGGGCCATGTCTTAGGCCTGGATCTCAGCATTCCTTGTGTTCCCCAGACACACAGAGGATGGGCTGGAGGAAACAGTCCCAGAACTGCCAGTGACTGAGCACTTCCTGTGGGCTGCACTGCAGTGTCCCATTCACCCTCAGGACAACATGTGGTGGCTGATGGCTGTTTTATTACTATCACTGCTTTAAAGATGAAGTAACCAAGGCTTGAAAGTGTTAAGTACTTTCCCAAGAAGCATACATCTAGTAAGAGGCAGAGGCAGAATCAGGACCAGATTTGTCCACTGCAATACCCATAGTTACACCTGGTGCTCGCTCCTTCCTCTAAACCAGCACTTCTCAAAGTTTGGGGTCTTAGAGTTCCTTTATTGCATAAAAATTATTGAGGGACCCCAAAGGGCTTTCGTTTATGTGGGTTATATCTAGTCATATTTCCCGTGTTAGAAGTTAAATACTGAGAAATTTTAAGAAATTTGTTCATTCAGAATTAATGGTCCAATAAATGGACTTGTGGTTTTTTGTTTTTAAAAATACCCTTTTTCCCCATAAAAATTTTAGTAAGAAAAGTGCATTGTTTTACATTTACATTTTTGTAAAATTCTTTAATATCTGGCTTAATAGAAAGCAGCTGAATTCTGCATTCAATTTTTTGTGCTATCACATGTCTTATAGCCTCTGGAAAACTGAACAATTGTGAGAGAATAGAAGTGGAAAAGGCAAATAATATATTAGTATTATTATGGAAATACAGAGGGTGCCAAAAAAATGTATACACATTTTAAGAAAGGAAAAGAACTGTATTAAAATTACACTGATGGGAACCACTTTGAGCACCTCTTGTAATTGCAGAAGTCAAACATGACTTGTATTCATCTTTTGTTATCGGTATATATTGAGTATTGCAATTTTAGTACAGTTTTTTCCTTTCTTAAAATGTGTATACATTTTTTTGGCACCCTCTGTAGTTTGATCTTGGGGACCAACCATTTGGAAGGGTCTTGGGCAATCCAGGAGTCTCTGGACCACTCTTTGAAAACCTTTGCTCCAAGTAGCTTCTCTGCAGAAAGCTGCATTTGTACGTAACCATGGTTCCTGGGCTGGAACCTTCACTGGGGTTTCTGTTAGGGAGAGAGAGGCCTGCAGAGGCCCTGGGCCTCTAGACATGAGGCTTCCATAGCTGGTTTAGAGGTTGGTGGGGAGCGTGAGTTCTCGGTATTGCCGTAGTTACTGACAGGTCCCCTGAAGAGCTTATTTTGGAAACATTAGGAAAGAGGACATCTTGTGACTCTAGGAACCATAGGTCCCAGAAATCAGACGTTCTCTGCTGCAATCTCCATCCATCACTGGTGTCTAGAGTCCCAGCATCAGTGTCGGCCTCATGTCCCAGCTGCGCTCTGACGTGGCACCAAAGCCCATGGCCAGTGTGTCCTAAGTTCTGGTTTGGACAGTATGGCGGATGTAGCACACGGATGGCTGGAGCTTGAGTGCGGTGCCTTTGACTGGCACAGATGCTTGGTGTGGGGAAGGGCTGGTCCCACACTTACAGAGCTTGGCCTCTCCTGTGGTTCATTTGGCTGTCACTGCCGGTGAGGAGCCTCCTGAATGAATTAACCAGCCACCCACGTGGTAGCTCACGCACTGGAGGGCTCGGAGTACACGGGAAGTTTGTACTTGGAGAGGTAAAAATACTGATTTCATTATACATTCATTATCTATTCTTGGAGGCCTTTTCTTTCTTTTTTCTTCCTTTATTTTCCTGAGAGGTCACTTCATTCAGCTGATGTCAATGGCCCCTAAATGGAAGTGTTTACTCCTCATAGGGAGGTATTTGTTCCCAGGGCAAAATGTCACTGGAGAGACTCTTTAATCTATGAGGGAGAAGGAGGGTGGCCATAAACTGAGTGATACTTGTGCTAACCTATCAATGAGGACTCCATCCGTCAGCTGAAAATGTGTAACCTGAGTCCCTATTCCTTTGGGCTTTCTTCCTGTTTAGGAAAAAATAAAATAATAACAGCACATCAGAAAGTATTGTTGGATTTGCTTGGGAGTCCCATGCTTTGTATTAGGGGCTGTCCTTGGAGTCAGTGGGACAATATGTCTGGTTCCCAGGGTCATCCTGAGTGGTGGGTGACAGGAGGGGGTCTTCCCTGTGATGTCTCAGGTTTTCCTTGAGGTCTCGGGAGAGGGGAACATGTAGAAGTCGGACTTCAGGTGTTAAAATGTGGGTTTGTTGCTCCACAGACTAGGAGCTCAGTCGGGGCAGGCCCTGGGTCGCTGTGGTGTCGCCGCGGCCGCCAGCACAGTGTGTGCCACGCGCATAGGCTTGCCGAGAACGTTTGTGTCTCACCGAGTGTTCTTACGTTGTTTCAGATGGTGCGGCCCTTTTTCAGACAAAGCAGAGCAGATTGAAAGGGGTTAGATCTGTGCGTGTTTTATTCTAGCTACTGCTGTTTTTTTCTTCCAGTGACAAGAAAAGGAAGTTGGAAGCCAAACAAGAACCCAAACAGAACAAAAAGTTGAAGAAAAACAGGGATATGAAGAACAAAAAAGACATGAAACTGAAGCGGAAGAAATAGTGAAGAGAAACTGGGGCATCAGCGGCTGACGCATAAGGAGATACCCTGACTTTCTGAACTGCCTCTGGCTGGACTGGGCCGTGGCCTTGCTCTGTTAAAAGCAACAAGCGCCCCATCAAACCGGGAAGCTGGCCAGGAGTCCATGGACCGCTGCTGGCTGAAAGCAAAGTCGCTTCTGAATAAGTCCGCTTGGACCTCGATGGTTGGGCAAACCGCTGCCTTCCAAGGATCCCTCTCCTCCCCTCCTCCTGGCCTTCCTTTCCCAGAAGTTCATTGCCTTTGGGCCCAGCGTTTTTGGTTCCTTCCCACATGTGTAGAAGCCACGCTGACTCTTGTCCCTTCTCACAGGTTAAGTGTACAGCTTTCTGGTGCTGCTCAGGGGGCTGCTGCTGGGACACTGGGGGACCTCTTGTCCAAACTGCCTGAGGCCTGGCGTGGCAGGAGCCTCCTGCCATCACGTGGCCATGGCAGGCCGCTGTGCACCTTCCCTTCCACTGCTGGCTCCGGCGGCCGCTGCCCCAGGGCCCAGGAAAACCTGAGCTCTTAAGTGAGGAAGGATGACATTTGAGTCCCCAAAACTTATTTCATGCATGTGGGAAAACAATGTTGGGCAAGACCCTCTTGCTAGCAGAGGTGAGGGAGGGAGAGAGGATCTATTTTTAATAAACAACATCCTGGAAAGACCAGCTGCCTGTGGGTGCTCACTGACTCCACATAGCTGAAAGCTGCATCTTGTGCTATTTCTTCTGGTGGATCTTGGCTGCCAGGTGGGCTTTGGAGGCTGTTGGAATTGAGACTGAGGTTGGGCAGTGAAGTCAGGGCTTAACCAACCCTGGATCCTGTGGGGGAAGTGCTGGCAGTGGCCAGCGCCCACGGGGGTCGTCGAGGGACTTGGGGTGGTGCCTGGGAGCCAACTAGCTGTGCCTCTTTTCCTCCCTCCCTCCTGTCAGGTGGTTTAGTCCCTTCCGTCTGTTGGAGACAAATTATGTGGTGGCTTCACACCTACATTGGTATGTTTGTTTGATGGTGTCTACTTTCCAGACCTAAATCCGATGCCGTGTTATTGAAACCCTGACCCTGAAGGTCCTCTGCTGGTTCTGTAGGGTGGTTCCTTACGCGTGTCACCAAGTGCAAGAAAACCTCAAGGTGGAGGTCAGCTCCATTGTGGTTTTGTTCGGCTCTGCCTTTCTCCCTGCCACAGGGTGTCGGCCAGTGGGTGGCAATCGTTCGCAACTCCCTGGCTGCGTCAGTCTTCAACTTCTACTCTTTATTTTTATCTGAAAAACTCATATGGTTTTCTTGGTTACTGATCTGCTTTGGGTTTTCATAGGCTTTAGAACAGGGGTGTCCAAACTGCGGCCCGTGGGCCAACTGCGGCCCATGATCCATTGTTAATTGGCCCGCAGCAAACTCCAAAAATATATTTAGTTTACTTAAATAAACCAGGTGAGGCAATACATACTTCACCTCGAGTGAGTGGCCCGGCTGTTTGTGTATTTTACTGCATATGGCCCTTGGTGAAAAACGTTGAAAAAAGTTTGGACACCCCTGCTGTAGAAGGACTGGTCTTCTGCAAGTCCAAACAGATCCTTTCCTCAGCCCTGATTAACCTGATTCCTAGAAGTGTAACACATGGACAGGAAAGGAGAGGAGAGCTTCTGGACCAAAAAGGATTAAACACACACGCCCTGGGACTCATGCCCATGGGGAGAAGAGCAGCCTGCCCCCTGTGCCTGCACCCATAGGCATAGGGGCTTTTGTTTCCTGGCTCTGCAACTTCCTGTCCGAAGACCCCCTGTGAAAGTCTGCAGGAATGTTGGCTGAGAGGGGAGATGAAAATTTCTGATCTATTTTTTTCAGGTGAGTTCCTGAGCCTGCTTTTCAAAGAGGATCTTTTTAGGAGAGTGGCCAGAAGCCAGTCAAAATCTCCAATGGGGAGAGCTGAATGGTATCCTGAAACACTCCAGCCATGTCGTCCCACAGGTGTGGGGGCCCAACTGTCCGAACCTCACTCGGCTTCCCTAACCCCCAGACCTGTCCTCTGCAGGGAGAGGCGCTCTGAAGCCAGACTGCCTGGCTTTGACACTGGCTCTGCCCTGACCCTCACTGTGACCCTGGGCACAACACTTACCTGTCCCTAACATCCAGGTCCACGTCTGTAAACGACAGCACCTCCCTCAAGGCCGCGGTGAGGGTGAGTAGAACAGGAATTGCCGAGAACAGTGCCTGGCTGACAGAAAGTGCTCACAGTCTCTGGGTTCTGGCGCGTCAGGGTGACGGGACCTGCAGACTTACCTGCCAGTACTGACGTACTGAATAAGGACCAGCTTTGTTGTAAAACCACGACCTGTGCTGGCAGAGTCCCACTCAGGCAGCAAGGGGCATGCATTTTGCAGTCAGACCTGTCCGGCTCTGCATCCTCCGACAAGGATCTTTCTTTCACAGAGATGGCCTTCCCCTCTACACAAAGGAAGCCAGCATTTTGCCTACTGTGTACAGTCCTGGCCCTTTTATTTGCAAAGCGTATGTTCTTAAACAGGTCTCTGTACTTCATGGCTATGATCTTGGGTTCTCCTCCAAACCTGAGAAAGCACGCCTCCCCCAGACCTCACCATCTGGCCCCCAGACAGAGTGACATCTATAAAGTTCGGCTGTCTCAGGAAATCTCACTTGTGCAATGAATTCAGCTAGGCTAGCTATGAATGCTGTCACCAGGACAAGGCAGGAAGGGGCTAAAGGAGCCTGAACAAAGAAGATTCCTAGATGTTCTCCATCCCCAGAGCCGGACGCAGCTAAGGCTGGCCTGCTGCAGTGCTTCCACTGCTCATTGGCCCGGCAGGCAGTCCCAGAGGACTCCTGAGTGACCAGGAGACCACACAAAGGGGGTTGTTGAGGCTGGGGGAGGGGAGGAAATAAGTGACCGTCACCTTGGAAAAATGTAGACTCATTATCTGAGGCCATTACGCCAGCAGCCAGCCCGCAGGCCTGGAGGAGGGGGTGGCTGGCATCCCCTCAGGCCTCAGTAGGCGGTTCAGTCCAGACCGGGGAGAACAGGGTGCCCTTAATTCTATAAACAATTGGTTAAAGTTGAAATGTGTGGCTCCTGTAAAGGGGTGGGGGCAGCAGGAAAGAAAAAGGCCTGAGACGTTCCCTTGGTGCTTTAGGTGGTTCTGTTGAGAAAGCTGCGATGACCCTGGCACTTGCTGGTATCAGGTAACCGTTGGGAGCAGAAAGGAAAAGGGAACTACCAGGTGAGGGAAAGTCGGGGGCCAGGCCCCCGCAGAGGAAGGCAGTCTGTGTTAGCCTCAGGGGCCCAGGTCAGACGGCAGCCTCACATCTGGAGGGGCTTTCCTTTGGAGGCAAGGCCCAGGCTCCAGCAGCAACGCTCCAGCTTCTCATTGCCCGCGGGACAACTGCAGTAGAATGAAATCCCTCCAGTAGAGAAGTGATGCTTTCAAGCCCCTTGTTTCCCAGGGGCTCCTGCTCAGAAGTTCACTTTCTTCCCCGCAGCTCCAGCCTGCCTTTGGTGACTGGCAGCCCGAAGCAGGCAGCTGGAGAAGAACCGGACCCCCCTGCTCCGAGGGTGGCCCCCATGAGGAGGCCCGGCCACCAGGTTAAGGTAAGGTGACCACCCCCATTTCCTTTATAGTTCTCCTAGGCCCTGGAAGAATGCCTGATTTTTTCCTTATTATTTAAGCGCTCGCGTAAGTGTGTTTCTGCTACACGCACTCTCAAAGGGGTCCCATCCCTCATATTGCCTTCCCTTTAACTTTCTGCCCTTCTCCCCCCTCAAAAAAACGACACGGCTGAGCTCTACTTGAAGCCAGCTCGCAACTAGATCTTGCCTTTTAGAGTGGGTAAAATTCACTGAGGCACGTCCTGCACGGGTGGGGGAACGTGTGGGGGGCGTGGACACAGACTCCTGCAGATGGCAACGGCTGCGGGGGGGACAACTCCCTCAGCCTCCTTCACAGCCTCTGCCAGGAGGGTGGTGCTGAGGGGCACGCCTTCTCCCTGTGGCCCCCAGAGGGCGCCTTCGGTCCATCAGGGCCCTCTCCTCACCTCCGCCAGGGCCCCAGGCTGGGTCCCAAGCTGCCCCACCTGGGCCCCACCTGGCAAAGCTGAGCAACAGGCCTTTCCCTGTACTGAACCCATGAGGTTTTCATGTTGTCTCCCAAGTCCTGAGTCCTGGCCTCTCACTCACTGAACTACAGCCACTCTGATCGGCATTCCCAGGGACCTTAGCAATTTCTCTTCCTGCCACAGGCAGAAACCCCGGACTTTGCACCTAAAACGAACTCTAACTGGGTCTGGAAAACCTTTGGGCCTGAGTCAGCTCACTGTCCTCCCTCCATTACCAGGTGGCACAGCCAGCTCAGGCTCAGCAGATCCTGGAGGCAGCAGCCACCGAGGAATAGATGCTTGTCACCAGGCCAGACCTGGATGGAGAAGGCCCTGCCCCCACCTCACTGGGCCACACAGGTTTGGACTGTGCAAGGGTTTGCAAACAGCTATGAGGGTGCCTCCAACAACAGCTCCCACATCAGGGCTCGGGGGAAAGGTGTGTCCTGGGTTCAGGGAACATCAGAAAAGCTCCTGACAGCTGTCATTCCTATTATCAGGCTTGGGTCCCTCCACGCAAACACCTTTTCTGTCCTGCTCAATGGTATATAAGTGCTTATCCAACGGAAACTATTTTAGATTATCAGCTACCGCATTTAACAAGAGGAAAACTAAGGCCCAGCAAAGGAAGTACTTGCTCCCTGCCACAGAGTTGGCGAGGGTCAAATCCAGGCTCAGGTCCTAGGTGAAGCGAGTGGGGTATGGCCACAGCACAGCTTTGAGCGGGGCCTTTCTCTCTGAGACAGGAGCCCCAAGTTATCACGGAATCGGCCCTGGGTTTTCTTCCTGATCCTAAATGGGCTTCTCCCACCTCCGAAGTCTGAGCAACCCTCTACCAGCAGTGATGAGGCTAAGGGACTGTTAACAAGTGTTTATTGTTATTAAAACCATAGTACATTTACAATGTGACGACATTAATGTATAGTTACAGTATCATACAATATTACAGCAATAAAATAACACCTATTTCTTTGTACATCCAGGTCAAGCAGCTAGTCGAAAATATTTTCCAGGATTGCAAGTCCCTGGGGGCTTTTCAAGGTGACTGATGTGACACTGCCTGAAATGCCCAGGGCATTTGGTGAATAAATAGTTTCTAAGGTGCGGCCAGACAGCTGAAGAAGGCTACACCCAGAGCAAGCTGTCTAGAATGCACCCCCAGTGTCTGGTCCATAAATACGACAAGGTCCAGGCCTGGTGCTATGTCTCCACTGCACGAGAGCCTGGAGACATCAGGGCAAATAGGAGAAGGGAAGCAGCAGAAGGTCCCTTCCTCCCCGCCCTTCCCTGCCACCAGTGCCCCATCCCTTAGTTCCCTAAAACCCTCAGTTCCCAGTGACAAGTGTGTACCACACTTCCCAGTCCAAATGAAAGGACTCTTTCACTTGAGAAATTAGACCCGAGGGGACATTTAGGGCTCTGCTTCCTGACCCCACAGAGGCCTGGGGTTTCAGACTTGACCCCTTTACAGTGGCCCCTAAAACCAGCAGCAACAACAAAAGCTGAGGTTACCAGGCTCCTCCATGGACTCCATGCACCTCCTGCTACCTGTGGCTCAGACTGAAAGCTCCGAAGGCATCAGCTGGGGAACTGCCTTCTACCACTAACTGAGCAGGCGGGCGGTCCCCGAAGGAGGCCCCCTGTAAGGTCCAGACACCAAGAAAATGGGACTCAAAGTGATCCTCTGTGCAGGGCGCCCCAGGCCCCCTACAGGCCAGTGTCAACCCTTTCAGAGGCATGGCCTTGAGGAATAAGTGGGTGGCCTTTCCAACATGACACTGAGGGAAAAGACCAGCTTTGAATGAGATGGCCAGGTGCCCAGAATATACATTCATAAGGACGCCCCCCAAGCCCCCGTTGGGACAGTCTGAGCTTCCTGAGGCCGGGGGAGTGGGGTGGTTAGAGCTTGGAGGGCACTGTGAGAAACAGTTTGGAGCAGAGGTGAAGCAGGATGAGCTGCTGACCTCCAGGAGGGAGAAGGGGCGGACACAGGTGAGTGCATGGCAGCCCTCAAGGTGCAAATGGTACTGGGGGGGTGGGCATCTTTTGGCCACAGCTGCCCTTTGCCCACTACTGCGAGCAAATAGCCCTGGGGCCAAGGGTTGAGGGTGGGGCTGCCCAGTGACGGGGCGCAGGGCACCTCTGCCGGCCCAGGGACAGAGTGACACCGAGATGCCCGGGGAAGGAGAGGGAAAGCGCCCGGTGAGCCCTGGCCACGCACTGGGCCCGGCCCCCCAGCAGCAGCTGCTGGCAGCCTTTTCCGCTCGCGCGGCCACCGCCGGCCTCACACACGGGAGGTGATGTAGACGGAGTGCATGCGCTCGGCCAGCGTGCTCTGCAGGTGGTGCAGCGGGTCCAGGCCCTGCACCTTGCTGCTGCGCCCGTATACCAGCTGCCGGAAGGAGTCCTGCTCCAGCAGGGTCTTCATGTGCTTGAGGAAGAAGCCCTCACAGAACAGGGCCAGTTCCGGGGCGTTGTGGATCTGTGGGGGCGGGGGCGGGGTGAGACCACAGCCTAGCACAGCCCCCCAAGCTATGACCCAGGGGGCAAGGTCCCGCGGAAGCCTCAGCCGGGGGGAGCATGCGTCTGCAGCTTGAGGCCACTGCCCCCTTGTCTGAGTTCCTTCCCCAAGCACCTCAGTCAGGTTGGACTGATGTAGGTTCACATCCCAGCTGTGCCACCAGGAATGTCACTGAAGTCTTATTCTCCGCCCCATTGTTGTCTTTGCCTGTGACCCACGGGTGTGGCGTGTGGAATGGCAGTCACCCCCATTGGATTAGAAGTGCCCTGGCTAAGGGCAGGGACAGCGGCTGCCCACCGCCGGTGACCAGCACCCAGCATGTGAGTGTTCACGTGGTAGGTGCTCCATAACTACTTTAACTCCACAGTACAGAGTGCCCACACTGGGCCAGGCATGGGCGCCAGCTTCCAAGGTCAAAGTCACTGCAGTGTTCTAGAGCTGATGTTCTAGCTTAGGGGAGAGACACGCCAAGGAACCAAACAAGCAAGGTAACCATGGACAGTGGTCAGTGCCGTAAGGAAAGGGGTAGGGGACTTGTGGGAGGCCTGCGGGATCGGCTGGTCTGGTGAGGAGCTCGGGAAGGAGCTTTCCCAGGGGAAGGGCTGGTTCTCACACGAGTCCTGGCGTAGGAACAGGCTGAGAAACACAGGCTGCATGGCCGGGTGAAGGGAGGGGGCATCGGAAGGGCAGCTTGCTAGGGCCCTTGTAAAGCACAATGAGCGGTTGGATTTTATTTAGTCTGCAAGCAGTGGAAAACCTTTGGAGAATGTAAGGAGAGGAGTTTTGTAAAATCAAGTATAACTCCTAAGTTTTGAATCTGAGCAGCTGAGCACATGACCATACCCTTTACTGGGATGGGGAAGACTAAAGAGGACAGGTTGAGGAGAAAATCAAGTAAGAATCTGTGGAGTGGATTTGACTCAGAGGCTCAGCCATTTGCCCCGGGTCCCACAGCCTGGTGGCACAGCTGGAAGAGGAAGCTCGACTCGACCTGGCTGTGAAGCTCATCTCCCAAGCGGTGTGCGGCCCTACTGGGCGGCGGTGACCCCCGCCTACAGCACGCGTTACTGACCTTCCCCCTACACTGCCTTTCAACACTGCCCAGCCACCCGCATTGCCTAGCCTGGGCAGAGCAGAGTACGCGTTGGGGTGCAGCTGGCCAGTACTGGGGTGCTCACCTTGGCGTACTTGTAGGTGTTCACGGCACTCTCCACGCTGAGGGTCTGGGAGCACAGGATCTCGCAGTGCCTCTGCAGGGCATCCAGCTGGAACAGGCTGGCAGCCGACAGCAGCTGGTGGGGAGGCAGAGGCGGCCTTGGGTGTACAGGGCCAGGCTTGCGGCCCGGGCACCGCAGAACAGGAAGCAGCTCTGTGCTGTGCCCCGCTTCCTCCCAGCCCTCAGGGCCCTGCCCGCTTCAGCAGGTCGAGTCTGAGAGCCTTGATTTATTCCTGCTGTAGGTCAGCTAGGTATTTTCTAGACACGCAGGAGGCACAGGACAGGTGACAGATGCTCGCTGGGATTTCTGACCTCAGGAGGTCTTCAACTAGAAGCCACATGCTTCGTCTACACAGCCCAGCAGCGGTTCTGTTTTCTAAGCTGTGAGAAGCTGAGTGGAGGCCCAGCTGCCTTCTGATACCCCTGGGCCTACTGTCCCCACTGGGGTCCCTTTCTAACGCCTGGTATAGCCCAGATCAGGCTCGGTGGGTGCCGACTTCCCCAGTCTCAGAACAGCCCTTCCTGTCACACAGAGAAAGGGCCATCAGGGAGCCAGGAGGTCCTCGCACAGGCCAGCTTCTTTCCCTCCTCATCTCTCCAAATGCGAAGAGGAAGGTTGAGACCCGGCAGAGGTCTCAGGCTGGACAGACCCAGGCCTGGAGCGCATGGGGAGACGGGGTGGGAGCCGCGGCCCCGAGGCTCACCTCCAGGACGTCGGCCGCGGGGATGTCCATGGCTTCCGTGCCCCCGTGGTACAGGTACTGCATCACCATCTGCAGGGCAAGGGGGCCTGTGTGACCACGGGTGACGCGCAGGCCCTGCGTCCTCACGGGGCTCCGCGTCCTCACCGGGCCCCCCCATGCACCCCAGCCATGCCCTCTGGCCCTCGTCGGCAGCCCCTCCAGCTCGCACTCAGGCTGAGACTCAAATGTGTGTGTGTTCCTTGGGATGCAGCCCCTAGGAGTCAGCCCCAAGCTCCTCTCGCCTGACTTCCTGTGTGTGAGCAGCTTCCGTGCAGTGGTTTCTTTTCACCCTCGTGACCGCCACGAGCCCAGGAGGGAAGATTCTATTCACGGCGAGGGAAACTGAGGCCCACGGAGGGAAGCCGCCATGGCTCAAGTCCCGACTCCCTCCCCAGAGCCATGCCAGCACACCAGGCCCCAACCACACTGCTCACTCCTTTTACTGAAATCCTAAATCTTGGGCTGGGAGGTGGGGCTCGGAGGGGATGGTAGTCTACCCGGCCCCCCTCAGAAGCCAGCCTCAGCTTTCTCCTCTGTGCTAGGATTCGAGATGGAGGTGAGAGCCACATCGTGACTCCCTCCTGGATTTGCTCCCTTGGAAGGAAAGCACAGAGCCGCCAAGGTGTGGGCCAGAGGCCACGTGGCTGACTAGCCCAGCCCCATCTGGGGCTGTCAGGATCAGAGGGTCCTAGGACATCAAAGGAGGCAGCCCAGGATTGGGGGCCAAGGGGGGCTACATTCAACTCCGCTGAGGTCTAAGTTACAAACTCTGCCATCACACTGGAGCCTGGGGAAGTTCCCAGTTGGAAAAAGAAAAATGTGTCTCCCTGGTTGGCTGAAGAAACAGCCCCCAGCAAGGAACTGGCAAGTGTGTAAGTAAACACAGCTCCAGCTGGCACAGTCGGGCTATTGGGACGGGGTCCCCAGGCTGGAAGAGGCCCCAGAGGGTCTAGGGGAAGGCCCAGACTCAGGGGAGAGGAGCAGGGAGGTGGCCTTGCCAGGCTCATCGGCCGAAGCCAGTCCCGGGAGACGTCAGGCCTCCCCACAGAGGAGCAGGCTGCCATGGGCTTTCTGCAGCCCCTGCTGGAGCTCCTGTCGCCATAGGACCTTACTATACATGTGTCTCCATGTGGTGGGCCCACGCCTGGGTTCCCCCTCCATCCCCCCGTCAGGCTGGGCACCGAGTTGGGGCTCTGCACAGCACCAGCAGGACTGCTGTGAACTACGAGGGCAAAAGCCCCTGGCCCAGGGCTGGGAATGGAGCAGGTGGGATGTCCCAGGATTCTTTGCTAAGGGATGGCCTCAGGGCAGCCCCTCGGCTAGACGGGGCCCAGGGGTGTGGGCTGGGAGACAGGCTGCAGCCTGAAGCTCCCCTTCCTGGTCTGGAGGGGCCTCCGGCTGGTTGTGGCAAGGCCCAGCCATCTGGTGCCCTGAGGCCACCTGAATGCATAGGGGTTGCTCCCTGGGAGCCTTGCTGAGGGAGCTGGGTGGCTGGCAGGCAGAGGTAGATGAATTGTTCACAGGCTGGCACTCCCCAGGGAGGACGGGGGGCATCTGCCTTGTGGGGCTGGTGGGGCTGTTGTCGGAAAGGCCCCAGGCGGGGTCAGCGGCTGCCCCAGTGCTTCTGCATCACACCCATCACCCTGTTCCACAACCCTGCTCCTGCAGGACGGGCTCTCTGTCCTGTTTGCTGCCGCCTCCACAGCACCCATAAATGACCAAATGCTAAATCAATGACTAAAGGGAACATGAGAGAGAGACTGAGGTGGTGGCTTCTGGGAGACTGTGCGATCGCTCCCATTAGGTCACAAGCCTGTCCTGTGCAGGGCCAGATCCTGGACCCACACACAAGTTGCTTCTTAACCTGTCTCAGCCCCTAAGGGTCACCCCTGCATCCCAGAGTCTAGAGACCTATAGTTGCCACTTCTCAGAAAGGAGCTGTCGGCTGGGGCTCGGCTGAGATCCCCGCCGTCGCCTCCTCCAGCCCTCGCCTGCCACGCCTGGCGGCCAGCCTGTAGTTTCCATTATGCAACCTCTGATGTTCTCCAAAGCTCAGAGATCAAAAGACCTGCCCTTGGTGTTCCACAACCAGGATGGGATCATGGTTTTTTCTGCTTGGCCAGCGTGGCTGGGGTCTGATACTTGGGAGGAGTGATGCACCAACACCAGTGCTTCTCAAACCCTGTGTGCACAGCCCCCACCTGGGGTGTCGTTAAAGTGCAGGAAGTCTGGGGTACGGCCTGTGGGGCCTGAGGGTCTGCATTTCCAGCAGGCGCTCAGCAATGTCTGCTGCAGGGGGTCCTGAAGAACGAGGACTCACGCGTGTGTGGCCTGTGCCTGTCCTTACATGTCTTTCGCTGTGTGCAATCCCTCGTCCAGTGGTTAAAGCACCAGACCTGCGGGCTCTGAAGCTACAAACCCACAATGGAGTGGGATTTTGCCTGGGAAAACCTGGATGCTCAGACCGGACCACTGATGCAGCAGGACACAGAAGGCATTGGAGATGGAGCAGAAGATAATGACCAACTCACAACTGCCCCCCACATCCCAGATGGACAAAGCCAGGGTGGGGCTACTGGGGAAGGAGGCATCCCTCCAAAACGAGACCCACACACCTGAAAAATGTGGTACTTCATGTCACTGATCTCGATGGTTTTGCTGTTATCGCCATCTTGTTCTGATCTATTGGTCATCAGCGTCTTGAACCTGGAGCAAGGAGGTGAAACAAGGCAGGTCGTACTCCATCACTGTGTGGCGACGGCACCACCCATCACTCACTGCGAGATGCAGCACTTTCAAAATTACTGCCACGCTCCCCAGATAATTCTCAGTGAGTGACATTTTACATCACCTTGGGCTGACAGCTGGGCCAGGACCCCTTCTGTCCCCGCTGACCCCATATGAATGACTTTGACACCTGGAGCCAGAAAATTGACTCTTCATTCCAGAATATTTATATGTTCTAATCAAAGGCAATAATTTGACCAGAAAGAATCCAACCTCAGTGCTCTCTTGGAGAACTGTGGGTCCCGTCCCTACTGTCACTGCCCCTGCGGTGGGAGGTGGGGAAGGGAGGCTCTTGCTACGTGATGTGCCCTGCGGGGCAGAGGCTGCAGGGGGAGCCCCGGCCCAAGGCTTCTCCAGCACGTCTGTCACCTCACATCTGCCCTCTGGGGGCTGGCACTGTTGTCCGAGGCCGCCTACCTGTTAGACGCTGTCACCAGCAGGACTTTATGTGCATAAAACAGCTTTCCTTCCACGAGGAAGGTCACGTCCGACATCTCCTTGTTGTTCAAAAAGTGCGGATCTGTGCCAAAAGCGGGGAGGGAGCAGGGAAATGACTGAGGGGCCCACCGCCGGGGGCGTGGGGCTGGGGGACAAAGGTGAAGCAGAGAAGCTGAGGCCAGGGCCTTGGCACCTGGAAGTGGGGGCGGAGGACAAAGAAGAGAGGGAGATCTGGAACGTTCGTGTGGCTGGGTGGGCGGGGGCAGGCCTTCACCTAGTCTGGCCGGCAGGGTCTTCCGAATCTCTGGGATGCTGGGGACGGGGCTGCTGCCATAGCAGTGGGTGAAGATGGCAGCCAGCTGCTGGATGACAGAGTCGTTCTGTGGGGGAGAGGCAGAGAGAGGGCCTGTTAGCTCGCCCGCCACCTGCTGCGGCCGTCTGTTTGCAGCTGAAGATACGTCAGGCTGATTTCAAAAGTCCAGGGCAGGATGAGAGCAGCCGCTGTCTCTTGTTCCTCCTGGGTCTGGCTTGGCAAGAGGTGCCTGTTCCTTCATCACTGATTCCCTAAATGGCCTCTTGGCCGGGCCCCAGCCCTGACAGATCCATGGCCTCTGCCCTCTGCGGCCAGGTAGTGCGAGGCGGTGTGGGGTGGGCGTCCACCCGTGTGTGGGGAGTTCCCGTGCCTGCCTGCCTGTGTGTCAGTCTGCGTGTGTCCTGTGGTCTGGGGCAGGTCAGTGGGCGCTGGGACGCGGGTTTGGAGCTTGGGCTGGGGACCGCGTGGGGACTCGCCTTGCTGGTCTTGAGGATGTCGAACATGAGCTGTAAGCCCTCGGTCACCAGCTCCTCGTTGTATTCCTCCTCCTTGATGGAGCTGAAGTCCCGCAGGAGGCTCTGCACCACCGAGTACCGGGACTGCGAGAAGGCGGTCCTCAGCGACTCGATCCACACGTGCAGCTTCCAGGGGACACCTGGGCCAGGCAGGGGTCGGGCCAGCAGTCATTCCCCTCGGCAGAGCACTCCCCACACAGACCCCCGAGCCCACCCTGTGGCAACCCATCCTTGTGGCAGGCTCTCGGGGTGAGCCCGACGTCTGCAGCGCGGAGCACCCCTCCCTACCCCGTACTCCATTCCTGCGTGCGGAACACCCTCTCAGGGTAGCCACGTAAGGAAAGCGTTCATGTTCCCTGACAGGCCTCCCTGAGGGGTCAGGGGATTCCAGGTCCTCATCAGATGAGGTGGAGAAATGGCTCCAGCCCAAGTCCAGGGAGCCCGGCTCTGAACATCTACAGCTCAGTCTGGGGCCACAGTGGCCCCATTACTTGTTGGGCCCTGGAATTACTTGTTGGGGAAGATTCACTAATTATAAGTGTGGCCAGGTGGACTCGGATGCCGAGAAAACATGCAGGACGTAGGCCCCACCCCGTCTAGCAGCCTGAGACAGACCCTGTCTTATCACAGGCTTTTACTAGTGCCCGGGTCACAGGTCACACCCAGTGGGACATAATTGCTGTTTACCAGCTCCCTGGAGTGTCATGGGGCCACAGAGGAAAACAGCTTTGTGAAGGTCATGACAAACCCAGCAGTGTTCCTGGTAATTAGAGAGATAGTATCACCTCCCACCCCACCCCCCCGTCCCACTGTGTCCCCTGGGACACTACGCAGGTGGGGTCAGCATCCGTAGTTTGCTGACTGTAGGTGGGAGTGATAGCCCATCTTCAGTGTCCCCATGACAGTGACAACGCTGCCATCATGCCCTGCATGCTCTCGGTGAGCTGGCACCAGGCCTGGCTGCACATGATGACATCACATCCTTAGGTGACGATCCCCAGTGGCAGAAATGTGGCATGGCTGCAATCTCACCAGGTCTGTCTGTCTGACCAGCCTCCCCGGAGAAGAGAAGTCTACAGACTTACAGACCCAAAGAGTGAAAGAGGTTGGCCGAGGAACCGGAAATGACTCCCAGTGCTAAGGACTCCCAGTGCTACACTTTCCAGGGCCGTGACCAGGGCAGGGGCTGCAACACTCCAACAGGGAGAGTGGAGGGTCTGAGGCTGAGGGCTGGGGGACGGCCTCGGGATGGGTACCACGGAGGATGCCCGAGGCTCCGGGCATCTGCCTCCTGTCCTGGCCACCTGTGCAGGCCTAGGTAGGCTCAGCCCTGCCCTGTGCTCAGAGGCCTTGTGGCCGGTCTGCCCTGCAGGCCCCGGCCCTCCCTGGCTGCACACAAGCAGCAGAATGGGTGCCTGCACATGCGCGCCCCGGGGCCTCACCCAGCGCCCTCAGCTCCATGGTGATGTCCACGTAGCCGTGCTCTGCGCTGTAGTACATGGCCTCCTGCAGAGCCTTCGTGCGGGTCCGGCTCAGCCGCACGGGCCCCTCACTGCCACTGCCCTGGCTGGATGCATCGCTTTCCTCCACGCCCTCAGCCAGGATCTCCTCCAGAGACAGCACGTCTGCCTTGGCCTGTTGTGGCTGCGTCAGGAGCTTTCTCAGCACATTCCTGTGGGCCAAGGGACAAAGAACGGCGGTGCCTGAGATCCCCACCGTGGCCGAGACCCACCGAGCTGCCTCCCAGCACCCCGTGGCCCAGATGGCCTGGGCTGGGATGTCTGCAGCACAAAGGGCTCATGGTCTTCCCCTCCCTGGCAGGCTGGGCCAGGGGTCCAGACACCTGGGTGAGGCAGGGAGGGTGCTGGAGACCCCTCCCTCCTGCCATCTGTACTGCTGAGAAGTCGAGGGCTCTGGGCCAAGGAGGCTCTGCCGTCCTGGCTGTGTGAGCTCAAATCGGCTGCTGCAGCTTTCTGAGCCCTGACTGCTTGTCGTCTGTAGAACACAGCATCAGATCACCCTCTCCCGGGGTTAATGGGCCACTGTGACAGCATCAAATGCAGAGCCTGGTACACAGGTCCTCTGAAACAGCAGCCAGCTTTACACATGCACAAGTGTCTGAAACACAGCACATGCTTTAGACTCACTCCCTTCCATTAATAAGAGAGCTGTGAAGTGAAGATGAGTGTTAAACATTAGGTTGGTGCAAAAGTAACTGCGGTTTAAAAGGTTAAAAATAACTGCAAAAACTGCAGTTACTTTTGCACCAACCTAATAGAATCCATTCCTATATACGAGTGTGCAGCATTTAGACCTTACAGAGCATGTTCCCATGTACTGTTGCACTTAACTCTCATCTCATGAACATCACCAGTTATAGGTGCTGAGTACGTCTTGCTTAAGCTCACACTTGGAAGGAGTGCAGGCCCAGCACTTCTAGCTTAGAGGCTTAGGCTCATTTTGTCACATCCTGTGGCTTAGGACACGGTAACTGCAGCAGAGGCAGGTCCACAGGTCACCTGGAGGCTGAACCTCCTCCCAGCAGCCCCGCCTGCCCCCTTCATACTCCCCTCTCCATTCCACGATGGCTGTGCCAGGCTGTGCCAGGCAGCCAGCTCATGGCCCAGAGATCCCTTGAAGGACCAGGGTCATCCCCAAGGGCCGGGCCAGCTGTCGCTTAGCTCAGCGAGTACAGGGCACCTAGTGTGTGCTGGGCACTGGTATGTGAAGGTAAGCTATCCACCGTGCCTGTCCCAGGAATTCCGTGTCACACACAGAGTGAGGAGCAGGTGAGCAGACAGGCAATTTCCATGAAAGGTGAGGAAGACACGGGGGTGGGGGGAATACAGGGTGCTGGGTAGGGTGATGTGCAAGATGGTAGCTGAGGGCGAGGTTGGTTTAGGTGGGTGCGTAAGGGGGGCCGGGTCGGCAGCAGGTGTGGAGGAAAAGCATTCTGGGGAGGGGACCACACCAAGGGCACAGCCTGGCTTTGAGCACAGTGTTCAGATGGGAAGTAGGTGTCCACCTGCCTTTCTCTGCCTTCTAATAGCCTCCTCCCTGTCTCTCTGCTCTCCAAGCTGCCTAATGGCTCTGGTCTCAGCCTGCTGCTGTCCCGTCACACCCCTGGGTAGGCTGGGCCCCCACAAAGCAAGGCCCGCCATCTGCTCCTGGAGCGGGATGGGATTTCCCGCGGAGCCGCTGGAGCCTCTTCCTGGCTGAGCCATATGCTGTGTGGAAGCACCGGGAGCCGCTCCCGCACCGCAGACCCACCATCAGGCATGGAATGGACGTGGCCCTGAGGCAGGCCTGGGGGCGGTGGCAGGGCAGAGTCTTTAGGGAAATGGAGGACCTGCCCTGAGAGTCAGGAGTCCCAGGCTCCAGTCCCTGGTCTGCCCGGAATCAGCTGTGGGGGCTCTCTACGTGACCCGCTCACGACCCAGTGTATTCGGGCCTCCAACTTTGGGGGTCCCATGCTGGTTGGGGACCTGGATCTCCTTTCTGGCTGGCTCACGCATAGCCACTCCCATCTCCCCCATGTCTGGAAAGATCTCCAGGTGAAGCTTTTCTGCTCCCCACTGGGGAATCCAGGCTCCTGAGACCTGTTTGGTGCCCCCACGTCACAGCGGGCAGGAACCCCAGCTGGGTACCTGTGGCCATGGGCAGCAGAGTGGCTGAAGCAGTTCATGTCCTCATGGAGGGAGGACGCCATGCCGTTGGCTTCGAGCATGCTGAGGAGAGGGTCAGCGCCTCGGCTCAGCAACAAGCTGACCAGCTCGTAGTTCCCTAAAAGACAAGGTGATGGAGGCTGCTCCCTCTGCTGAGACCTGCGTGGGTGTCGCGCTCAGCACAGACTGACGGGTAGGGTGACGGGGGTCCCCAGGGGCCCAGAGGAGGGCTTTCAAGGCCAAATGTCTAGCTACTTGCCCAGCCAGGGTGGGTGACGAGTGGGGAGGGGCAGATAGAGCCGTAGGACAGGGGGGTCTCTTGCTGGGCAGGGCAGCATGGCACCTACCAGCTGCAGAGGCAAGCTGCAGGGGCGTCTCCGCATAGCTGTCCTCACCGCCATTCACTGCTGAGCCCTCCACATGGGCCCCAGCGTCCAGCAGTAACTGTCAGGGCACAGAGGAGGACACTTAAGAACAGCAGAAGTGTCTGGAGCGTGTGTATCCAGAGGCTTTGGGGGATGGACCTTTCATTCCCTCTGGACATGTGGCCAAGACTCGCCACATCCAGGCAGCCAAGGAACCAGAACTTTAGAAATCCAGGTTACCCTCACAGTTCCAAGTTTCTAGAATCTTCACCTCCACTCTCGTGGCCTTGGCCCAAGCCCCTGAGCTATGGGGACCTCTGAGCAGTGTCTGCAGTAACCTTCCTAAGAACTCATGCAGATGAGCAGAATAGCATCAGCCTCCAGTTCACTGGGGGAAACTGAGGCTCTGGGAGGCAGCAGAGGTGGTGGGGGAGGCACCCTCACTCTCCAAGCCTCAGTCTCCCTCATCTGGAAAATGGGGAGAGCATTTGTAGCATTGTTGGGGCTTAAGTAAAATGGTGCTCAACTCTCCGGAGGGGTTCAACAACTAGTGGTGTTTAGGGTGCTCTCAGAGGTTCCGTGAGCTGCCCCAGTCTGGCAAGTGTGTGAGGGGGACTGTAGCACAACTTTGCTGTGTAGGACACCAGGTGGCCTCTCCCTATTCTGGCAAGGGCAGGCTTTGTCAGGGGACACATGGGGCAGGGTTAACAGATACCATGCAGTTCCAGCTGAGACAGGCTGGCTGTGCCTTGGGGCAGGGGTGGTGCCTGCACCACTCGGCCAGGTGACTTTCAGCTTCATCTCACCTTTCCTGACCGTCTGCTTTGGAGGGAGCCACCTTCCACTGTTCCCAGGTTTCTGGAGACCAAACCCTCCTCAGAGGCTGTACTTGGCAGTCTCAGGGAAAACCCCCCTGCCTCTCACCTGGAGACCAGGTGTGAGGGCTCCAGGCTGACCTCTCAGCCTCCACTCCAGTGTGTGGAGAGCAGGGGATGCTGGCTGTTGTAAGTCAGAAACTAGGCATGGCACCACGGCCTGAGCCCGTGCACCAAGGCAGAGGAGGTGGAAGACTGCCCATTGGGATGAAACTGGGCACCAGTCCAGGCAAGTCTGGGGCACAGCCCTGCCGACCAGTCTGGGCTAGGCTGGAACTTTGCTCAGGTCCTAGGAGGGCAGTAATCCAAGGAAGGCAGGATGTGGCAGCCAGCCTCGTAACCATCATTTATCGAGTCCCTACCACAGGCCAGGGCTGTGATGACAATAAGCCAGCTATGACCCCTGCCCTCAGAGGATTCACAGTCTAGCAGACACCGAGGGTATCAGAGGAGCTCCTGGGAGGGGTGCCACATCCTGTAGAACCCCGGTGGCCCGAGGAGCAAAGGAGTCTGGGAGCTGAGTGGCAGTGTGGCCAGTGTCCCGGCTGGGGCTGGTGGCTGCTCTGCCCACAGCTTCCACTTCTAGGCCTGAATCCCACCCTCGCACCAGTCACAGCTACCTGGGCCAAGGTGAGCAACAATGTGGCTTGGCTCAACAGGTGAGCTGTGCCAATCTGAGTCCTCCCTCAGGAACTGGGAAAGTGGTACATTATGCCTGTTAATGGGGAGCGGCAGAATTGGAAGGACACCGTGATATAGGGCCAGCTCTGTGGGAGTTCGTGAAGGAGTAGAAAAAGCTAAGGATTGGAAAGATGGCTGGAGGAGAGAAAACTGAGCACACACGCACAGATGCCAGCGTGCCCTGAGACTCTCCGAGAGAGACGAAGATGATGGGCAGGCCTGGGCCTGCGCGGACCTGGGTCCTGTTCCCTACAATCCCAATATATCCTCACACTAAAGCCCTCAGCCCTTTCCTTGAGACAAACTACATGGGTCTCTGCCCTGCTGACCAGGTGAGCACTTAAGCAGTGTCTCTGGTCCCTCAGATTCCAGGCAGCTGCTCATCCAGGCGAGGCTGGGGCTATGCTTGAGGCCCAGCCTACCAGGCAAGCCGAGGGCACACTGCACACCTGGCAAGAGCTCACCTGGACCACAGAGATGTGTCCGTGAAGCACAGCAAATGTCAGCGAAGTCCAATGCCGGCTGTCGGGGTGAATGGAGGGGTGCCTGGGATTATTGCTTGGAACCTGGAACAATACCACAAATGATCAGTGTTTCTTGGGTGAGTGACATTCCTGGGCAGGTGACACAAGCATCTGAGCTCAGGGGGTTTCCTGCAGAGTTGGTGACTAGGAGTCAACTCAGGTGCGTTCCACATTTGATTGATAATGTCTGCCTGGAGCACCATGTGGACAAGGCTCAAAAGGATGTTCAATTAGTGATGTCTGCCCTGGGCAGAATGGCATCGAGGGGGCATTTAATGACTCAGAGGGAGGCAGAGCTAGAAGCATTTGGAGATGGGAGGGATGGCTAGGGATTAGGTTGGTAAATGGGAAAAGGTGCTGCTGTAACAGAATCATACTGCCCCCTCAGCTCACCCCTCTCAGAAAACCCACATCTTTGCTAACTGTGATCTCCATGCATCTTGTATTTCCAGTCCTGTTGAGACACATCTACCCAGTTGTACAAAACACGGCACCCAGAATGGCTGAAGAGACCTTGGGTGTTCTCTGGCTCGGTTAGGCGCCTGGGTGCTTACACACCTGGATATCCAAGTTTGCTCCAGCATCAATCAACATCTGAACCATCGCTTCGTCCCCAGCAGCACAGGCGTACATCAGCGGCGTCATACCCTACGTGAATCAAAGCAGATGCTCAACTGTCTGGAAACAGAGCACAGCACACATCCCACAGGCCTCTGCCCCAGGTCTCCTGCTTGACCTGCTGCTCGTCCTGAGCAGTGCTGCCCCTTGTGTTGGAACAGCCTGCTTCTCTTAGGCCCACATGACACCTGAAGGAAGAGGAGGGGACATCTCCATGAGCACCGCAAGGCACCGCAAGAGCACAGACCCTGCAGCCACACTCAGGTGCAAAGCCACCTGTGCCATGGGGAGCTGTACACTCTGTACAAGTTACTTGTACCTCTCTGTGCCTCCGTTTCTTCATCTTTAGAATGGGAATAACATCATTATCTGTGTCACAGGGTTGTTGTAAAGAGTGTGTGTTATTATATATAAAGTGCTTAGTACAGAGTAAGCGTATCTTGATTGAGCTAACTAATTAAAATAACAACACTGTCACGGCTACTATACTCCACTGCCATAGCCTAACCCACCTTAGGCCTTGTGCTCATAGTAAATCACTGTGTGAAGTGATTTATATGCATTATAGCATTTAATCACCACTAACATCCCTAAGGAGGTTCTACTATTATCCATGTTACAGATGAAGAGCAGAGAGGGCCATAACTTGCCCAAGGCCTCATCGAGAACAAGAACTCAGACCGGAACCCAGGTTCCCCTGAGCTGTGACGGTCACCCTTTGAGGTGTGTCTTACGGAAGGTGGAGAGGCGTTTGAGTGTAACATGTGCTACTGAGCAGCTCAGAGCTTTTCTGAAAGCTGAGGCCCACTCCCTCCCAGAGTGTAGGTGCATGGTTAATGGGGCTGCCTCCTGGCCGGGAATCTTTCTCTGGGGCCAGTAATTGCAAAGGCAGCAGTGGAAAGTGTTATTCCACAGCTGGATCCTGGCAAGCGTTTGTCTGCAGCCCCGCGATGTTATTTATTAGGTTATTTGTGTGTAGACAAGATCTCCTTACCTCATAAATCCATGCCTCATGCCCAGAGATAAAGAAATGGCCTGAGATTAATCATGGGTGAGGGCACTGTTTACCCACAGATCATTTTATAAATACCAAGGCTGAGGGAACAAACAGGATCCAGTATTCAGAGAAAAGCCAACTGCCACAGAGTGAAAATTTGGCTTTGTTTTATCAAACCCTTCTGCACATGCCTCGCTTTTTTCCCCCTCCATACATCTGTACATGATTTGGAGTTTAAACCAGACTAGGAGGCTTGTGAGGAGAAACTACTTTTTTGTGTTGGCCCCATCCCTACTCCAGATACATAAAGAGGCTAAATCAAAAGCGGCTGATGAACAGATTTCAGGGATAACCATTGTCCTCATTGTATTATTAACAAAAACCAGAATGAATGTTTATTGAGTCTTTACTATGTACCAGAGACAAAGTCTCACAATAACCCTGTGGGGCAGGTGCTATTATCCTCCATGTTGGAGGGGAGGAAACTGAGGCTCAGAGAAGTAGAATAGCTTGTCCAAGATACCACGGCTATGATGTGGCAGCTAAAACCCAGGTGTGTCTGAAGGTACAG
Source organism: Rhinolophus sinicus (assembly GCF_036562045.2). Lineage (NCBI taxonomy): Eukaryota > Metazoa > Chordata > Mammalia > Chiroptera > Rhinolophidae > Rhinolophus > Rhinolophus sinicus. The sequence goes on from NC_133756.1 coordinate 144,232,700, forward strand.
GTCATGGGCCTCATGAGGAAGAAAACTCCCCCAGGACAAAAGCTCCCACGACGGCCTGGAACCTGCGTTCACAGAGGCGCCTCAGGGAGACGTGACATCCAGCTTGTCACCTCCCCACTGTCCACTGCAGCACCCCCAGCCTCGTGGTCTCCTCTGTCCCAGCATGAGCTCTCACAGTCCCACCTGCATACGCTTGCTCCCGTCATCTCCCTTCTCTGGAATGCCTGCCCCACTCCTCTGCTTCACCCCCATCCTCCGTCCCTCAGGCCTGGCTCAGACCCCCAGGAGGCAGCCTTCCCTGGCCCCTCCTGCCTCACTGGTCAAAGTCCACTCTGGCTTCGGGGTTCACCTGGTGCTTCGTCGTGCCCTACAGCATGCTGTCACCTCATCTGAGAGCGTTACCTAATCCTTAGTTTGCCATGTACCTTCCCCATACTCTGTGCCATTGCCCACACTGCAACTGCTCACAAAATAGCATCAAATAAACAAGTTGGATATTCCCTAGTGGATGAGAGCACGGAGTCGGATTGCATGAGTTTTCCTAATCCCACTCTGTTCCTTCATTGTTGTGTGACCTTAGGTAAGTCAACTTCTCTGTATCTCAGTTTCCTCATCAATAAAATGGGGATAATAACAATACTTTCATAGTAGGGCTATTATCAACATGAAAGGAGTTAATCTGTGCCAAGCGCATAGTAAGTGCTACATAAATGTTAGCTATGCATGGCAAAAAACACAAAACAAATTAAAAACTCAAGTTAAATTCTATCTAAAATTGTAAACACTTCCGAAACTTCTTTTTCTGGCTTCATTTTACTCCTTAGCACTTCCCACTAACATACTCTGTTATTTACAAGTTTATGTTTCTTGTGATCAGTCTCCCCCATAAGAATGTTAACTCCACAAAGGCAAGGATGTCTGTGCGCCTGGCGTGTAGTAGGCACACAAGACGCTCTCATACCAGGTGCTGCGATTATCAGCCATAGCTTGGCATCGGGCTTTTCCCAGCCCTGCACCATCTGGCATCGTCTCCAGCCTTCCAGTGAGAGGAAGCAGAATCCCCATTACAAAGGTTTTCCAAAGGGAGCTAGGGAGGTCTCCAAGCTGACACCCCACCTGAAACCGGCAGGGCACGATTCCAGAGCCTGCCCACAACTTAGAGGATGAGCTGAGCAGCCCTCAGGTTTGGGACAGAAAGGACCGTGCCACCAAGTCTAGTCATCGTGAATGCTGACGGGCTCTCAGAACACACCTGGTCATCCATGGTGTTCACGCCGTCCGGGCCCAGGGCTTCGATGGCCTGGTGGATGAGGTCCGTCCTCCCGCAGTTGAGCATGCGGAAACCCAGGTCCTGGTTGAATCGTTCAGTAGCCGCTCGGGCATCCAGCCTCCGGAAGGAACTGAAACAGCATTCAGGCCTGCACAGAAGAGCGTGACTGTGTGTGGACGCTCTCTGCTAGGACACCGCCGCTTGGGAAGACGTGACAGTTGTGCCAGGCTGACGTGTGGCATAAGGACAGGGTGGGTAGGAGGCACTGGGAATGACTATCTGATCAGCGGTGACTGGCCACGTTGTGCTCAGTGACACGAAGAGCACATAGTGCTGGTGTTCTATGAACATATTCAAGAAATGCTCTGAGCTCCTGGGAGCTGTCAATTGCCAGGAGACAAAGTCCCCTCTAAAATGATCTATCAGGGGACTTTCCGAGGAGGGAGCCGGGTCTGGGTTTGGGCCAGAGCTTGGCTGTATAGGTTTTGCATGGAGAAGGCTGCACTTGGCCTACAGAGTGCTTGTGGCCAAGGTCCAGTTCTTAGCTCTACATTCTCTCCTCTCAAGGCTTCGTGGTGAGGCCCCCAAAGCACTAAGGAGATGGTGGAGAGCGGCCCAGAATCCCACTGCAATCAAGCTGTGCTACCAAAGGCGAGTCACAGATAAAACCTGCATCTATCACGGGCACACCACAGGCTCCGCATAGGCGGCTGCAGCCTGGAGTCTCGGTTAGGCTAAAGAGTAGAAAGTTTAGGTCTCAGAATAAGGTTTGGGCATTTTCCATGAAAACAGAGGAGGCCATACGTAACTGGAGTCTGGGCAGGTCAAAAAAATAAAAAAGATGCAAGGCTCTCACAGGCCAAGGATAGCCAGAAGGGACCTCTTGAAACTCCTTCTGGAGACCAATCTAATCCAAGAGAGGCACATGGGGAAGGAAATTAAGAGCCAAGGCTTGGGGCCATATGGACCTGAGTTCAAATCTGAGCAGGGCCACTTTGCTAACTGCGCATCTGTGGGCAAATTACTCTTCCTCCCAGATCCTCAGTTTTCCCATCTGTAATATGGACACGATAGCCCTTTCTTTTCTCACGTTGTCACGAGGATGAAGCTAATGCACGTTAAAAGGAAGGGCTCAGCATAATGTCTGCATCTAGGAAATACTCAAGAACATGGCCACAATTACAGGTAGGGAGGAAAGAGAGGACCCACTTCTGCTGCTTTCCCCCCGAATATGCCAGAGAGCCAGACTGTGAGCTCTCCTGCCCAAATCCAAATGTGTGTCTGTCTGCTCTGTGCACCAGACCAGTGGCTGCAGGAGAAGCATCCAGAAAGCAGCCAAGGCCCAGAATGATTATTTCTAACAGGCTCGGCAGGTACTGAGGACCTTAGAGCAGCTGGAAGGCACTGCAGCCCTTGCTTGCTACCCCTCCCAACCTCCAGAAGGAGGGCGTAGAGGGGCTGGCTGGGGGCTGGGCATGGGGGCCGGGGCCCTCCCGCCTCACGCCTCCCGGGTTCCATACTTGAGCTGCCGGGGCTCGCAGTCCAGGCCGGGGAGCAGCAGCCGGGCCGCCTGCCGGATGTCGCCGCTGTCCACGGTGAGGCTGCGACGGTGCTCTGCGTAGGTGATGGCCACGCGCATCCACTCCATCAGCGGTGGCAGCAGCATGAAGGGCCTGCGAGGCAGCAGAGAGAGAGGGTCAGGCCCTGGGGGAGGGGGGTGTTCCTGGAAGGGCAGAAGGGGACCCCCTCAGCACGCACTCTCAGAGGACAATGGCCAAAGAGACTGGTCACCCTCAGGCTGGGAGGTGTGGATGGGACCTGATCCTTCTCACAGAAACCCCAGTTGCTCCCACTCCACAGAAACTGTGTCATGGGTCAGAAGGAATTCCTGCCAAGGGCCAGGAGAGGAACCAGAGGGCCATAGGGGGCCAGTGAAAGAAGGGGTTTGCCACCGTGTGGAGCAGGAAACGCCTGCCTTTTCCAGAGAATTCAGATGGGGTCTGCAGAGCGGAGAGACTGCCTCCTGGATAGTGGGGTGCAAAGGAGAATCAAACAGACCCAGGTTTCAAACCCCGCTTCACCATTGGCAGCTGGGCTCTTTCATCACCACAACCCCCCTGAGCCTGTTTCCTTCATCTGTGAGACAGGATAAGACCTACTGCTCGGGGTTGTCAAGAGGCTAAATGAGGCAACGCATATCCCACCATATGTGCTCAGTGGACAGCCATTCCTTCCTCCACGGGCACCTGAGCTGAGGCGGGCCCTACACTACTTCCTGTGGCAAGCCAGGGTTGTCCCAGCTTGGTGCTCCAAGTCCTGTAGGAGAAAAGGTCAGGGGGGCCAGGGTAACACTAGGACACCTCCACCACAGTGCACGGCACTAGAGGGAAGCAGAGAGATGGCTCAGCTCGGCTTCAGAATTCCAAACTCCAGGAGGCACCTTATGTAAGGTATTATCTTGTCATCAGAGGGCGCCATTCACACGGAATGCGACGAACGCCCCCTGGGGCTGAGCAATACATTGGCTCTGCCGCGCAGGGGCCTGCCTTCTCCCTTCCCCAGGCCCTTCCACCCCACCCTACTCAATCTTTGTTTCAGCTGGAGAGGCAGGGTCTGCCTACTATTGAGGGGAGGTTGCCTCTGGTTTTCTATTAGTGCTGGCAATCTCCCATAGTGAAGAGCTCCTGGGAAGACCACCGTCCGACAGATCTCACTGCTGCAGAGGGGCCCCAGTGGCCAGTCTTTGGCTTTGTGACTTGATGGACACCCAGCCTGCGCTACCCAGAGTAGATGAAGCTCTTCGCTGCTTGGGATGAGGCGGCCCTGGATCCCTGCCCCTTGTGGCTGTTCTTTCCACTGACAGCCCAAGAGTCGCCCCCCACCCCACCCCGTTCCTGCATATGCTCCCCGCCCTCCTCATGCCTGCCACCCCTACATCCTTCTTGTTAAACTAGGCCAGGGCCCGGCAGCCAGGCCCCCTACACTCACCCCTCCCTCTGACACACTGGGCTCCTTGAGCCGTAGGCCCCCACTGTGACCGCCTTCTTTCCCCTAGACATGCAGAGACGTTCTGTGACCAGGAAAAAGACCTCCCCAGCTACTAAGTAAATCAGCTGCAGGGAATCACTAGAGGCTGCCCTCAGATCACACATCTCAAGTGTCCAAAAGCTTAGGTCATCTTCAAAGTTTTAAAAGCATCTGTCCTTGAGGGCAAAGGATAGTCTCATTTTTTAAACAATATAATCAGATGGGATCTTGACGGTGGCTCATTTGGAAGTTAGTTTGATGTTCTGATTCTGTCATTTCAGAAAATCTATCTGGGTCTGAGTCACTTAACTCGTGCCCTGAGTGTACCAATCAGTGTGGTGAGGGAGAGCCTGGCCAGTCTTGGCCTTCAAGGATGCCCGGGGCCTCACCCCAACCCACTGTCCTTTCACCAGGACGCACCAGACCACCAGGCACTAATGGCTCTCAAGCCCACCCTAACCATTCCCACCTCCTCATGACAATGAACCAGCTCTTACTTCTGCCAGTCCAGATCCCATCTACCCTTCAAAGCTCAGTTCTAATGCCACCTCTTTCCAGAAACCTTCCCAGATCCCTTCTTTCCAAAGCAAAGAATCTCTTCCTGCTCCAAGATAACCTTAGAACTCTTTCTTCCAGCAGTGACTGGGTCTCGTCTTCCTGACCAGACTCTCTCACCTCAGGGATGATGCCTTCCTCATTTCTAAAATACGCCTAGCACAGGGCCTAGACACAATAGGTCCTCAATAAATATTTGCTGAATGACTAATAGCATGGCTGGGCATCAGGAACTTAAGGTATCCAAGTCTTCAGTTCTGGACCAAATCCTGTTTCTGCCCAGAAAAAGAATGGTGAAAAAAAAAATGGGCACAGTGTTCACACATTAGAGTGGGAAGCCAGGACTCCAGGGGGAACCGTGTAGGTTCTAGAAAGGACCAACAATCCATTTGTGAATCACCTCTGTTTACAAGATCTTTCTTGATTACGAGTGCCCATTTGAATTCCCCCCAAATAATTCTGGATTTTACAATTCTTACATGACAACACTAGAAGGCAAGCTCAGAGACACTCTTCTGTAGAGCCGCCCTTTTGATTCAAGGAGGAGGCTTTATCTAAACCACAAGCGTTGGGAAATGAAGTGTAAACAAAAAGATAGTTTGTGGATTTGCCAGTCATCCTTCCCTCTCGTGGCCAACAGCCAAGTCAAAGCTCCAAGTGCAGCCACTAAAGATCTAAGTGGCATCTCCCGGCTGCACTAGGGGAAATCCAAGAGGGAACTTGGGAAATCATGAAGTCTAATCAGATGGTGTCGTGATTCATTCTGTTTTGTGTTTCTTACAACTTGGCACATGAAAAAAATTCCATATGGATAACCTCAGTGGGCAGATACTGGGGATTGGCTCATTTGGCCTCTATTTTACCGTCTTAGCTGGAAACGTGGAAAGTTGAAAACTACATTTCCCAGACTCCTTTGCAGCTGGGGTCCTGGATGCAAAACTGGTCTCACCATTAAGATATAGCTGAATGAGATCTGGTAAATGCAGATGAGGCAGAGGCCACTTTCATGCCCCCTTTGCCTGCTTTTGCTAGTGCCAGGTCATGAAACACGAGGTCTTCCTCTCTTTTTTTTAACCCCTACAGAGTCATCAAATGTCCATTTTCCACCTTCCTGGGTAGTTCAGAGGAAGTGGTAATGCTAGTAAAGCAACAGCAGATTCCAGCTTCAAGCCTGAATGGCAGCTCCAGGGACCATCTCACAGGAAGCAGTCCCCACAGCCCACCATGGACAAGTTCTGTCTGGTCCTTGGAGTCACGCTTGGAGGCTCAGCCTTGAGCCTGCAACCTGAGCCACTCCAATGATTCTGTTGGTACCTAATTCCCTGCATTACATCCCTCCCTGCTTAAACTACCTAGGGTGGTTTCTGTTTCTTGAATTGAACACTGATTAATATTCTCAACATACAGAAATCCTCCAGGGTCAAGATTGTCCCTCTGCCTCTGGGGTGGTGGCTGGTGCCCATCTGTCCACAAACAAGGCCCTGCCAGCCCCCACACTGACCTCCAGGCCTTTCTCCTCGGCCTACCCACCTCCTGGGTCTGTGGTCCATGGGAAGGTAAAATGACTTACGAGTAACATCCTCTCCTGGGCCAGTAGGTTCCAGGCTACTATTTCCTTTCTGGTAATTTCTCCTAGCCCCCTGAGCATGCTGAGAAGAGCTGGCCTGCTTTACTGGACATTCTGGAAAATCCCTATAAAAACTCCCTAGGCCGGGGCTGTGTCCTAACTCGAGGGCGAAAGGGCTCCAGAGGACTTAGGCTGAGAATGACTGATGTTTGCATTGTCCCAGCACCTCTCTGCTTTGTTTGCTCCCACAGAAAAAGGCCATTTCCTCTTCTTGCCTTTCCCCCAAGGCTCAGCTTGGCCGACAGCCTTTCAGTGCTGAAATGCTGGTGCCTGCAGTGGAAGAGCAGGGCAGGGCTGAAGGAGTCACCTTTGTTCAGCCCTTCTGCCACCGAGATCCCCTCTGCTGGGTCTGGTACCCCAGGATAGTTGTCTAGTGCTTTGGTCTCAGGATCCTGTTTGTACTCTTAACAAATGACTGAGGCCCCAAGAGCTTTTGTTTGTGTGTGTTAGTCTATCGATATTTACTGTATCAGAAATTAAAACGGAGGAAATGTTAAAACATCTGAATACACGAGGTCACATCATATCAGCCATCAGAGTGATAACGTCATCACGTGGCACACAGCCTCTGGAAAACTCTCCTGAACCCTTGTGAGAAAACGAGAGGGAAAGGCAAATACTGCACTACTAGGGCAATAATTTTGGCCCTGTGAGCATCCAGAAAGTCTCTGGGACCCCAGGGTTCCCCAGACCCCACTCTGAGAACCACTGCCTTGGACAAAGGTAGCAGATCCCTAAGACAAGGCTGCTTTCGGGCTGGCAGGCAGCAGGGCGTGGGGTTGGGATTCTGGCCCTGGTGGCACATGGTCTGGCCCTTTCTAGAATGGCTTTTGGTTGGCAGGCACACTCCCGGCCTGGGGATCTGAGGGTCCCACATGCCTTCTCTGCAGAATCCTTACTGGGAGAAAGTTCTAGTGTCCTAGACTGACCTGGCTCTGTAAACTTACCCTCCTTGGGCCTGTTGTTCTGTTAAAGAAGGGATTAAATCAGTGTTTCTAGACATTTTCCATTGCGAAAGCCCCTTTTGCAGTTATTTCACAGACCCCACGTGTATCTACTGTACAGTGCTCAAGGGCTGGGACTCTGGAAGGACACTCCTGGGTTAGAATCCAGGGTTCTCCCAATGAATTAAAACTGTGATCCTGCGCAAGCTATGTCACCTCTCTCAGCCTCAGTTGCCCCATCAGCAAAATGGGTATAACCACAAGGACCACCTCACAAGATGTATGAAAAGTGCTTAGCAGAGCATTTGGCACATAGTACGTTCTTGATAAAGGTTAACTATTACTACTATTTTAGTATCTGTTGATAGAGAAAATATGCAATAGCAAAAAAGACTATAGGAATCTGGTCTTATTAAATGCCTCAGCTCCAGCCTTCTTCAGATCAAGCCAATTCTCTCCCCCCAGGCCCTCCAGCAAGTATAAACATATAAAGCTTGCAAAAGCCTGCTAACAAGCTGCCCACCACCCACTCCATTCACCTCATAAAAGAGAGAAAACAAATGTGACCACAATGTTGACTGTGAGCTGGAAGTTGTTGCTGGTGGTTCAGGCACAGGGCAAGGGGCAGCGTCAAGGACCACAGACCCAGGGGCCGTGGGTCCTGAACATGTGAGACGGGGGGCGTGGCACGAAATTCCTGTGAGGAGCCTGTCCACCTACCCACACCAAGTGCTATTGGTGCCTCAGCTACAACCCGCCCCCCACATGCATGTAAATACCTCAAGTCAATCATTGATATGACAAACAAAGCCACATAAAAGGGTCATCAACTGGTAGCATTTGTGTGTGTGCATAAAAAAATGATTGTCATGTGGGGGATCCAGGAAATACACCAATGAAAAAGGGTCTTTTACATGAAGAGGGTGAGAGGAGGAAATAGAGACCAGTGAGGCCAGATGCTCCCAAGGTGACAGAGCCAGTTCAGCAGCAACAGGGAGACCAGACCCACATGTCACGATTCAGTTTTCCTTCATCTCTCTTTGAATTAATCATACAGATGAGCCTGAGTCTATCAAGCCAATGGCCTCATACGGCCCTGTAACAGGACTAGGTCTGCAAAAGCCATTTTCCCTGTTAAAAAAATGAAAGAGAATAAACTTCTTAAGGCCTTGATTTTAAGAGGTCCCTGCAGCCTGGAAAAAAAAAATAAACCCAGCCCTACTCAGCAAGCATATGATTTATTGGGATTACAGCCCTATAAGCGGTGTCTTAACAACATGGAACGGGAAACGCCTCCAATTTCCAGCTCAAAGCAGGCTCTGTTCTTTCTCAAGGTGGGCAGGGGCCTCGGGGAGTCAGGTTGGCAGATGGGGCACAGGCCTGTGCAACTTGAGCCCCAGGCATGAGAAGGCCTTGTGCCTCTGTCCCCAACCAGCAGGCTGAGACTGGGGCCAGCAGGCATGTCCCCTCTGTGCCCACCCACGAGGAACTGGGTACAAGTACTCAGGCAGACCCCAGATGTGCCCACTGCCTGGGCAGGGCCTTGAGATCTGGCCAGAGCTCGGCCTTGAGAAAACTGGACTGTGGTTTCTTCACTTCCACCCTTGGCTGGGAGCACAGAGGGCTCTGGGGTGCGGGCCTGGCTCCCAGGGCTGGGAGGGTTTGGGGAGGTCCATGATGCCCTAATGAGGTTTCCCCAGCACCTTCTATGCCCAGCCCAGCCCACCTGTGAGCACACTTAGTCTGGGAGAGGAATCTCAAGGGACCAGCCAGACAGCTGCAGATGTGTCTCAAGGGAGGGGGTGGCCAGAATGGCTCCCACCCTCAGTCCTAAATTCTTCCCCTGACTTTGCCCCACCTGCAGTGGGAGCCACTGCGAAGCACTGGGTTGAGTGGGCGTGATTTCCCCCCTGCATTCCCCCTTCTCACGGACCTGGCTGTGGAGTGTGCTGCTCCCACACCCCGCCCCGCTGTGCTATCTGGGCTGGTGCTGGTGAGTGGAATTTGTGAAGATGCCACATGATTCCCAATCAGATGACAGCTCTAGCAGCAGACACTTCTCCGGGAAGGTCAAGGCCGGCTCTGTCGTGCAGCTCTGAGGTCTTCTCCACAGGTTCCCTAAGATTTCCGGAGCCCACACGTCCGTGGAGAATAAAACCAGCATTGTACCACTGAAGCCAGACTCTCCTCCCAGCACAAAGGAAGCAATTCTAGTCCAGTTCACATCTTGGATTAATTATTTTTCTAGAATTGCTTGGTAAACCAGAACAGTTTGGCTCAGCTTAGAGTCAGAGTTGGGCGGCATCTTTCTTCTGACCCCACGCCTCTCTTCTGCAGCAGCCATGCCACCTCAGAACCTGGAGCTGACCCCCAGCACAAGCTCAGTTTAGGGTCAGGTGACTTCTATTAGAGGCGGAGCTCAGGGCTTTCTTTGGGAAAATATACTTTTCTTCAAAAGCTCATCTGGTACAGATTAGAGGCACTAGATAAACCTCCACTTGTCGGCCTATGCGTATAAATGGATATAAATTTAGAATACCACCAAGTTGTAATTAGTTGAGTGGTTCTGCCTCTTCCCAGGGGTTGCCCTTCAGGCCCCGATGGAGCCTAAAAGTGAGCAGTGGAATGAGAGGTCAATTGTGTGAAAACTGGGGGACCCTGGACTGGCTCCCAAGCATCCAGGAATAATAGGAAAACACAACTCCCATTTGCAGAGCATGTGCTATGCACCTGGCAGGGTGTTAAGCCCTTTACGTCCATGGTCTCATTTAATCTTCATGTCTACTCTATGAAGCAGGGCCTGTGACTATCCGGGCCGTACACATGGGGAAACTGAGGGCTGGAGAGGTAAAGTCACCTGCCCAAGGCCATGCACATAGTCAGTGGCAGAGCTGGGATGTGATCCCAGGTGGACCCCAGAGATAAGCTCCTACGTAGTAAACCCTCCACCACTCAGTCACCTGCCCTGGCCTCCCATCCCTGGACCCTGCCCCGTCTCCATTGTGGGATGATGACCATTAGGCAGAGTGACCATATAATCCATCATCCAAACTGGCCTACATTTGAGAAGGAAAAGGAGCACCATGACTAACAGCACCAGGACAGCCGCTGAAAGCCAGAGCTGCGTCAGGCACACCGAACATCTGGTCACCCTGTCAGGGCACTTGGATAAAGGGCCTCTGCCTGGCCCACGTCGTCCCCTCTGCGAGTGGGAGGCCCGCCCTGCCCACCCACCCTCAAGGAGGCCTCCATTCTCCCTCCAGGACTGCACTTAGCCCATGTTGTTATTATTTGATTTGTTTGCATGGCTTTTTGTCTGCTTCCTCCTCTGAACTGTAATTTCTCTGAAGGCAGAGACTGTTTTGCTCACTGATGTTTCCCATCTCTCGACACAGGAAGCCACATTAGAAACTCGGCCTTTGAATTTATAAAGGCATGGCACATTACTCAGTCCTGGAGGCAAAGTCCTCTGGCTGCTCACATGTTTTCAGGGGTCCACTCTTTCTCCAGAAGTCTCTGCAGGGCTCCAGAGTTCATGAAATGGAGAACTGCTTTGTTTTCCATTCTTGGAGGCTTGCGTTGGCTTGGGTTTTGGCAAATGGATCCCTTCAGGAAAAATAAACTACTTTCCAGATAAAAAGACACCCGTTTCACCGGAGAACTTTCCACCCAGGAACACCTTTCTGGGGGTAGCATGGCTGACTGGAGCTAAGACAGTTTCTGGGAGGGCAGCAAGAACGTTGGGATGGAGCCTTCTCAGCGAGGGAAATGGCACATGCACTTCTGCAGATGTCAGTGTGGCATTGGGCTCCACTGGAGGGGATACAGCCATGTCTTTGGACACCTTGGCCTGAGTCCAGGGTGGCACTTATGTGGGTGGGGTGGGACAGATTCCAGTGGAGACCGCATGCAGGCCACCACCCCTCCACCCTTTCTCACACAGCACGGAGGGCGCTAAGTGCTGCGAGGGCCAAGGCATCTGGCCCATTTCTCAGGCCCAGCATTGCAGCCTGGTGGGCAGGCAGCTGGTCCAGCAGGCCAGAGCATTGCTGCTTTCCACACACCTGGAATGGAGTGCTGTGAGAGTAGGCCTCTCTCCAGTCTGCTGGGGTGTGGCTCCCTTGGCCTAAGGCCACACCTCACTCCTGGGGCTCACTGCTGCCATGTGCAAGAGACCAGCCTTTTCACCCATGCTCAGCATGTGTGGTGGCTCAGAAGGGACCACACACTCTTTCACCATATGGAAGCCAGACGGAAGAAGGCCTCCAACCTGTTCAAACACACGCCCTGCCCGAGGGCACTTGCCACCACCCATCGGCCTCTGCCAACGAGGCAGGCTTGGGAGGACCCTATGGCTTAGCTGTCCTGCTTCATTTACCACACAAAAACACCTGCTGGGCAGCGGGGCAGGGATGGGGGTCTTTGGTTTAGGGTCTCTGGATAGGAATTCCAGGTTGGATTCAGCTGAGTGTAATCACACAATACTCGCCTTCCCCATGCCCCACAGTCTAAGGCAGAAAGATGACCCATTCAGAGTGTCAGATAAAGAGTTCCAGAAACTTATAGAAGGAGGTAAGGGCATGGGGCTCTTGAGGCCGGACAGAGATACACATGTCAAAGGGGAAATTCCTGACTGGCATCTAGGGGCTTTGACTTGAGCTGTAGATGGGGTACACCCCAACCCAGACAGAGAAAAAGACAGTGCAGGCTTCTGGGACCCGACCTTGCTTTCTGTACCCACATCCCAACTGCTGCCTCAGGCAAGACTCTGGCATTGGCTTCTGAGCAGCAAAACCACACTGCTATGATGTGCTGAGGGCCTACTATGCGCCAGGTGAGCATGAGGCATTTTGCATATATTACCCTCTGATACAGCCACACTGCAAGGGAGGTATAATTGTTAGTCTGCATTTTACAAATGTGGAAACCAAGGCTTTGAGAGGTGCACACATGTCCAAGGTCACATAGGTCACATAGCTAGCCAATGGAGATCTGTCGGGCTCTAAAAAACCCAAACCAAACAAAAATAAACAGATTGTAGGGTCTTTCATGAGACCACACAGCCCCACACAAAATGCTCTGAGCTGGCCCGCTGGCAGGTACTGTGGAGAAAAGGCTCCCCTCAGTGGACCCAACTCAGCCCTCTGCCCAAACACCAGCTTCTGCACCCACAGCCTCAGCAGCCCTGACTCTGGCGGGAAAGGAAGGCTGGGCTGGTCCCCAAAGCCCTAGGGGGTGTACTCAGACCCCTTAAGAGCCTCCTGCCCCTAAATCTGAACATTAAAGCAGTAAAGGAGGGTACAGACAGTTGTCAGAGGTGGTTGGTCTTGTGGGAGGAGGAAAATCTGCAGAGCTGCCTGGTAAGCAAGTAGGAACAGGCTAGAAACCAGCCCAGCTTGACTCCAGACACTGCCTGAGCTCCTGCCCCCATCTCAGGGTCTGGAAAGTCAATAGCAACATTCTTTAAGGAAGCAAATTCAATTCCCTTTAGAGATGGGATTTTCCAGCACGGAGGTGCTCAGACAACATGCAGACAAAGGGGATTGTTGTGGGTCCGTTATAAAAACACTCCAAAGGAATGAAGCCTGGGGCCTAGCAGTTCCCAGTCTTCTCCTCTTCTGTGAGGACCGGTGGTCCTAACAATGGGACAGGAAGTCATACCCAACAGGCAGCTCCTAGGGGGCACTTGTCAATGGCTGGGCCAGGATCCTGTCCTGTCTCCATCCCGGTTATCTGGCACTGGCACTTCCGTTGTCTGCCCCAAATCCCTGGCCTGTTCCTTTTTGGATGCCCAGCCTCAGACTAGCCACCCAGGACCAGCGACCTCAAGTCTGTGGGGGAAGAGGCCCCGAGTAGCAGAGAGCGAGCTGCACAAGTCACGTGGGTAGAGGAGGTGCTGACTGAGAGACCCGGTTCCCAGGGTCTTGCCTTCTCTCTCCTGGGAGGCAGGAGGTACATATCACCAGGACCACATGAATTCACTGTGTTATTACAATCGGACCTCCCTGCCTGGGCTCAGCTCTGCCTCTTCCTACCTCTTACCCTCTCTCAAGGCCTCAGGCTGTTCATCTGTACATGGTGGTAATGGCTCCCTCCAAGATCTATTGTGAGCTCTGTTAGAGAACTGTGTATTTAAAATGCTTTATACACTGTAAAGCTTTGCTTAGATGCTTCTAGCCCATGTAAAAATGAAGCAGATAATATCACTTCCAGCTTAACACTCAGCAATGGCAGCCGGTCGTGGGTCGGCAGGCACTACGGCCAAAGCAGCAAGCAAGGGGCCCGGGACACGGGTACACCGTTCACTTCAGAGAGTGCTCGTCTCACTGCTTGGTCTTGGAGCCAATGGGTGGATGAAATCCAGTTTTGAGAGTTCTTTGAAATCCTTGGGTGGTAGACTATGATAAATCTACAATCTGGATATGTGTCAGTCCAAAATTGTCCTCACTGAAATACCCTTTAGGACATCTGGTCTACCTCCTCTTCTGGTTCCCTGGCTGTCAGGGCTGCGTTAAGAAGGAGTTAAGGGCAGAGACTGAAGAAGGTATATATGAGAGGGAGAGAGAACATGCATTTGAAGTGATGTGATATTTAAATTCACCATTGTTTTTGGATTCTTTATGCATTAAACAAGATTTCATTATTTTAGTACTCCCATAGGTTTATGAAAACTAATGATACTGATAAGGGCAGTTACCCTGGGTGAAGACTCTGTGCTAAGTCCTTTAAAGGTATTAATTACCTCATTGGATCCCCACAGAAACCTTTGGAAGTAGGTCAATCCGTTTTCCATCTAAAGCTGGAGAAACTGAGGCCGCCGCAATTAAACAACTTGCTCAAAGTGCACAACTAGCACATGGCAGACCAGAAACCCCATCTGATGGTCTTTGACTCCAAAGAATCTAACCTTTAGGTGAGAATCTACAGCCTATTTCACTAACTGGACAAAATATTTAACTGCCTACTATGTGCCAGGGACTTTTCTATGTGCTGAGGACACAGTGGAAACAAGACTAACCCATGGCACTTGCATTCTAGACGGGCCAGGAGGGGCTGCAGAGACGTGAGTAAATAAATACACGAGCAAAGTAACTTCAGATAGAGGAAGGTGCTCTGAACTTCAAAAAAAAACCAAAAAGCGGTGAAGATGATAGAGAATGACTGGGGGTGGAAGGGCAGCTTCCTGGGTGTAATGCAAACCACAAACAAGTCATCTCAGGGGTTACTGGATGTACCAGTCTGGGGGATAACACGCAAACAAGAACTTAATTCACCCAATAGTTATTCTTATTTCTTTTACTTTCATTTTGGGTAAACAGATGGAAATTGAATGCACAAAAAGGAGGAGAGAAAAAGAGAGAAAAGAGCTTAACGTTGCAAATCTTGAAATGGTATTTAAGGGAACCACAAGTCAGTAGCATGAAGCCACCACTGCCATCATCTCTATTATCTGATAAGAAAACACTTCGCAAGCTGAGCAAAAGATTAACGAGCCCACTTCTTCTGGCTGAGTACACAGCCTATCCCTGGGCGCTTCCTATTTATGTAAAGTACTAGTGGGGTGGGGGGAAACAGCCCCCCTCTGCATCTGGAATGGAACAAAAAGGCGCCTGTGTCTGCACTGTGTACCTCACTTATGTCTAGGGCATTTCCCTAGAACTTGGGGAACCCCCCCCCCCCAGGAAGTAGTCACTGCTCAGATATTCACTTTACACAGGAGGAAACTGAGGCTCAGAAGGCAAGGAGACCGGCTGCGATCACAGAGCTGGAGGAGGAGGGGCTGGGTTTGACCCTCGGGCTGGGCGGACTCTGAGGATGCACAAGGCCCCACCTAAAAGGAGCATTTGCAAAACCCAAAAACCCAACACCCACCGAATTTTTGTGTTTTTAAAATGTGGATCCATTTTTGTCATGAAATACGCACCTTGAAACAATAAAAATCCTGCTGTGACTTTTGCTGCCCATGCCACCCTGCCTGTCCCAGGCTTCCGTGGCTGTCCCTTAAGGCTCAACTAAAATCCCAGGCTGTCCCGACACTACTCCCCAACTACTCCAGCCTTCTCAAAGGTCCTCCTGAATATGAGACGGTGAAGACGACGCTGTGTCCAGGCACTCTTCTAAGTGCTTTCCGTACATTAGCTCAATCAATCCCAGCAACACCCATATGAAGTCGGCACTATTATTCCCATGCTAAGAAGTGCAGACTGAGGCACAGAGGCCAATGACATGCCCGAGGACACCCAGCTCTAAGGCAGAGCTGGGATTGAATCCAGGCTGGCTGTAGGGTCTGAGGGCCCATCTAATCTACTATCGTGCAACCCAGCTTCCTCTTACACTGTCTGCTGGTTTGTGCTCATTTTTCTCTTCTGTCTTGTTTCTCTGCCTCCCTCATTAAGCTGGAGACTCAATCACATAAGCCACTCTTCATAATTCTTATATCCTTTCCCCCCCTGATCCACAGAAGTACCGGGAGAAATGTGAGTTAATAAGTAAAGCACTTAAGATGCTATCCGTCTCTATTAATATGTGCTCTGTGATGCTATAATTAGCAGTGGTGTTTGTAAGTAGCTGCATTCTTCATTATTATTATTGTTAGTTAGTAGCGGTTATATTAGTCGTATCAGTAGTAGTATTAATAATCGTGTTAGTAGGAGTAGTAACCAGATGCCCCTTGAGACCACAATGAAGAAAGACTATTCTGGGTGTCGAACATGTCACCGAAGTATGTTTATGACCATTATAATAATGTCGTATTAGGAGGAGGAGGAGGATGGCAGCCACCGTTTAGTAAGTACTTTTCCTGTGCAAGGAACGAAGTGCTTTACTGTATTGTCTCATTTAACCCCAGCGGCCATCTTATTAGCCACCATTTTACCCGTGAGGAAACCAAGGCCTAGAAGAGGAGCTGACATGTCCTACTGCTAAGAAGTAGCAGAAATAACACCTCCGGGATGACCCTCTGGTAGTACCTGAAGCCACAGGCGTGGACGTCAGATGGAGTGGATGGGACCCATTTAAGGGCTGACGTCTTTGCTGACTCCAGCTTTTCCAAGTCCTGTTCACATCCTTGCTGGAAACTTCTTGGCTAGCCTGCCATGGCACAGGGCAGCCAAGAGCTGGGCAGGACACACAGCTTCTTTCACCAGGACCTCACCTGGACAAGGGCTGCAGCCTTGGAGCAGTAGCCCCAGGAGCCTGTGGCAAAATCGCTTCATGGGAACTGGGAGCTGAGGTTACTATCAACACAGCACTTTGGGCCCCATCCTTCCTAAACCTGCCTAGGGGTGCAGGCCAACACACCAGGCAGCTCCAGGCTGGGGAGTTTCAGGGGGACTCTTAGTAAGTGCTTCTCCTCACAGCATCAAGGCAAGCATGTGGGCAGGGCTTCCTGGGGCCTTCTGCTCCCCTCATGTGCAGAGTGGGGTTCAGGCACTGAGAGGGGACGTGGTGTAGAAACCACCAAGTTGGACTACTGGGGCAGGACCTTCCAGGACACAAGCTCAGCCCTGGGTTTCTGTTGGTCACGAGGGCCGGGCTCCCTCTGCAGCTGCATCCCGCACCACGTTCCCTGTTCTCTGGCTCTGCCACACTGCTCCCAGCTGTCTCTCCTAGGACCACGTTCCCTCTGCCTAATACTAATGGCCATGTTAATAATCCCAGTAGCTAGGACTTCACATTCACTGCATCCCAGCTACCGTTCTAAAGGTGCTGCGTGTAGTAACTCATGTAACCCTTACGCCCTATCTGTGACTGCAAGGACTGTGGAGGGAAGGTTCCGCAATCAGGAAATGTAAGTTACATCTCAAACACGTGTCTTTGAACAGCAGTTCCCTCCTCAGATAGGACTCCGGCTGGCTAAGAAATCATGGCACCAGATATTTCCAGGCTCCATCCTACATCAGACTGGCTAGGCTCCCACGCTCTTCCTGGCTTCGTGTCCTAAACAGCAGCAGGCCCCACGCCTTCTGAGTGTGCCCCCTGCCACGAAGGGGCCCATGCAGGGCTGGGGAGGCAGACGCAAGGGGCTGGGGCCTGAGGCTTCAATTAAGCACCTGGACTAATGGATGGACAGGTGGCCCACCGTCATTCCCCGTGTTCCAGCTATTCCTCAAGGGTCTGGCTCCTCTGCTGCGGCTATGCTGGCACATGCACTTGGGAATGCCACCTGGTGAGCCCAAGCCCTGGAACCCGAGGTTCTGAGGCACAGACTCAGTTCAGCGCCTGTCTCCCTCAGCCCGCTCTGCACCTCTAACTGTGTCTGTCTCCTTCCACATGTTCTGCTTGATGACATTTCTTCCAGCAACCTGCTGGTGAGCTGGCAGACTACCGCCGTTCCTGAATGTCCACACAGCCTTTCCCCACACTTTCCAGACTCTTCATTCCCATGAGGACGATGACCAAGGAGCTATCCTCTGCCCAGGATGCTATTCCACCTCCCCATCCTTGGCTGGCAGGTATGACTCGCAAGAACCAGTCAGCCAGGTGGCTGGCTGTCCATTCTCTTGCAGACCTCGGGGGAAGGAGGAGCCCCCATCTCCCTGGGTAACCCGGATCTCTGAAAGCAAGCTCTTTCACTTTGAGCTTGGTCTCGGGTGATGATATGCCCTGCAGGTCAGCAGCTGTGACTCACTCTGTGTTTGAGACCCTGCCTTGTGTCTCGCTGGGGCCTGTGGTGCAAAGCTGCCGGCACAAAGGGCATCCTGGAAGAGTGCAGGGAGGTCCCAGCTGTGAGTCTCTCCCAGGGAGGCCAGGGAGGTGTCCTGGGAGAGGAGAAACAGGTGGGGCTGGAACGGCCCCAGAGGAGGTGGCCCCAAAGGCCGGGACCCACCCAGGTCGCCTTAGAGCTTTAGGACCGGGTCTCAGCAGCTGGGTGGGAGAGATGTAGCCTGGTATGGTGAAAGGCATACCAGAGAACCAGAGAGACCTGGTTCGAATCCCTGCCCAGCCACATACCAGCTGGGTGCCCCCCACCTTGTGTCCTCATTTGTGAAATGGAGGAATGCTAGCACCTGCCCCGTTGGTTTGTTGAGGGGCACAAAAGAAACAGAAGTAGGTAGAAATGCTTTTAAAAAGAAGAGGTGGCTACTTTTACATGTGTTATCTCACTTAATCCTCCCCAGTGGGATCACTTAGGTCCCTTTTACAGATGAGGAGGCTGAGGTGTGGAGGGGCCTCTCCTCCCAAGCCCTGGTGTTGCCTGGCTCACTAGAACCGCAGATGGAAGTATATTAGAGCACGTTTATGTCCCTCGCAAAGCTGCCCCACTTGCCACCCGGAGCTCCCACGGTTTCTGTAACTTCCTCCTCCCACCATCTCCCCTCTCAGACCCAGAGGAGGAGGCTTTGGGGAGATGGGCCCCATACAGAGAGATTCTAAGGCCCCACTGCACAGCTCACAGGCTCTCATGACTTAGCAAGGAATGCTGAGCTGAGCTTCACACAAGAGGGATGAACTCATGTCCCACCCGTTAGTAGCTCAGATGTGGTCACACACAGCCCCCCAACTAGAAGGAAGAAGGATAACTTCCTCAAGGCAGCACCATCTACGAGCACAGACTTGAGTGGCACCGTGAATGGTGCCACGTGGCTAAACCTATGCCACCAAACCGAGCCCCTTAGTCCACGTGTGCAAAGCAGCAGAAGAGTCACTCAATCCCAACAGATCCAGAAATCTTCAAGCCCACCGAATCCCCAAATCACACACCTGCTGTCACACCTGAAATCAGATATTCTGTCCAGTTCTGGTTGGGGATATGGTCCCCATGCTGCTGACATGGGACGGAGGACGGAAGTGCAAGGGGATAAAAGGACAGGGAGAGAAAAAGACAGACAGACACATATCCCCAGACTTCCACAGGCAAAACTCCTTCACCCTGGAGGCCTAGCAAACTCTAGCTACCTTGTGTACAGGACAGGTTTTCCGCAGAGCTCTGGCGAGGCTATCCGCGTGGCATAGGGAATAGCGTCAATGATATTGTAGGAACTCGGTGTGGTGTCAGAAGGGTACTAGACTTATCGGTGTGATCACTGTGTAAGGTACATAAATGTCTAATCACTACGTTGTATGCCTGAAACGAATGTAATATTGTATGACGACTATAATTGAAGGGAAAAAAAGGAGATTGGAGTAGTGGTGCCATGAGGGGATACGTGGCCCGACCTTCAGTCACAGGTGAGTTCTATGGTCCCCAGGAAAGGCCGCCAGGTCTCCGAGGCCGCCGAGGTCTGCCCCATCAGAATGCATCCACGCATGGCAGGACCCACTTCCGCGGCCAGAAACTGGGCCACCAGAGAGCTGTTGGGCTGTTGGCCTGATTGTTCTTAGGGTGTCCTCCTGTTAATGCCCACATCTGACATTTTGGGATTCTTTTTTACTAACGTGGTTCCAACTTCTCATGTGTCTAACACTCATTTGAAATGATTCACGGGAAGATGCCTTCACTACCAATTTCTTTGTGGCACAGTGTGTTTTTTAAATAATGAGCGATCGAAACACACACACATGTGTATGTTACCGTTCAAGCTTAGCAATTACAGACAGGCAAGCAACTCAGGTCCTACAGGAACCCTGCTACTATGTTTTAGAGCATCAGAGGCTGGCAACACTCCACTGAGGAAAGCCAGTGGGCAGCCACAAGACATCAGGCTGCTGAGCACAGAGCCTGCAGAGAAGCACCTCCCTGACCTGCCCCGTGGACACAGCCATCGTCACAGCCAAACGGCCACGCAGCCCCAGGCAGCAGGTCCAAGGAAGTCTCTTTGGCCTCTTCTCCCAGCGACCTTTGCTTATGTGACCAGGCCCAGTCTAGCACCCTCGGGGACCTCACCAAACAACAAGACAGCCGCCGCCTTGTGCCCCATCCCAGATGTTTTCCTTGCCCTTTCTCCCTCCCGGCCGACTCCAGCAACCACAACAATTTCTCCACAAAGCAGAAACAGCTGGGGCTTAGGGCCCCTGCTCCGGTTCCACCTCCCTTCCTTCAGGAAACCCGGGGCCTCCACCTATAGCCTTCTTGCTCTGTATCAGGCCCACAGTGCCCCGCCTCTGCCCTGTGAATACTGTCTATCTCCCAGAGAATTAAGACCATAATGACACCAATAACAATAACAGTGGTGGCTGCACTTACTGGAAGTCTACATGTGTGAACCAGGCCACTATTGCTTTATGCCTCTCATAATGACACAGTATGTGTAGTGGTTATAAGCCAGGCCTATGTGGCCTTGGCAAGTTACGGAATCTGCCTCCACTTACTCATCTGTAAAATGGGGCTGCGTAGAGCACCCATTTCCCGGAAATGTGTGCATTAAATGCATTAACACGTGTAAAGGGCTCAGCACAGTGCTTGGACATAGTAAATGCCCAGCAAATGTTGACTATCCCTCTTTAATCCTTACTACTACTTCGTTACCATCTCATGTTTATAGCTGAGGAAACTGAGGCTCAGGAGGTTGGAACCTTGCACAAAGATCATAAGGTTCATAAATGCCCGCACTGCTGTTTGTGCCCAGGCAATCTCATTCCCAGCTCCCAGTCTGGTTTGCCATATGGCCATAGGATTTCCAATGTTTCCCCAATGGCTGTTTATAATGAACTGGGGTGCAGGAATCTACCTTTGTACCTTTGTTTTCTGTAACCATGGAGACACTGGAGAAGTGGGCATGGCTGCGGAGAGGGTATGAGGACCACACAGTTGATGAGACTCAGTGTCACCCAAAGACAATGGGCAGCTGAGGCAGGGGGACGTGGAAGGCGTCAGCACTTCTGTATCAGGTCCCAGATCGTCTCCCCCCTCGATCGGCACAGAGCCCATTGAACTTTCTTCCTCTCCTGGGCCCTGCTGTGAGGTACAAGGCACGCAGACGGGGCTTCCTCAACCAGGGGCAAGTCTGTCCCACTCCCTGAACCTGCACACACACAACTCTTGAGCCCATCGACAGACCCTGTCTTAGGTGGCCAAGTGGTGGCCTCCAGGTAAGACATGCCAGCTTATATGCTGTTTTACACAAATTATAAAAAACTCATCCTCTCCAGCAGAAAAAAACCCAAAGGTGGCCGTCTGAGTAGACCAATTAGAAAAGGCCCCCTGTCCTCAGGCTTACATGGCACCATGTATCCTCCACTCATGCCCTTTGCTGGGGTTCCTTGTGCAGTGCACAACCTGTACATCTGTTCTGAGCAACTCTGCCCCAGGCTGGGAAAGGACTAGGACCCTGTACAGAAAGCACTAGACTGGGAGCCAGCAGGCTGGATCCTGGGGCTACTCAACCACTAACCCACTAGAGACCAAATAACCTGCGAGAGCCACGACATTGTGGTGTATAAATGAAGGAGGGGATGGGGCAAAACCCGCCTAAATCCCTAACAGTGACATCTTCGTCATCAAAGGAGGTGACAATTACCACTGATGGAGGGCCAGTTACCACCCAATGTCTTTCCTAGAACACCAGCCCACTCGATTCTCACTACCACCTTTGTAGGTAGGTGTGCCTACCTCACTTTAGAAAAGAGCAACTAAGTTTCAGAGAGCCCAGGAAGTGAGCAGTGGAGCCGGCAAATCCGAGACAGAGACCAAAGCCCACTTTCTGAGCCTCAGTGAGCCCTGCTACATCAGCCCAGGGTAAAACAAGCCCACTGCATTCCTGGGCCAGGCCTTCTTCCATCTGCATTCCCAGTCACCTCCTGGTAAGCAGGAAGGGCTGTGCCAGGGTACTTTTCTCTCTGCCCATCAGTCAGTCAGTCAACACACACCAAGGGGGCAGCCCATGGAAGGTCCCTACCGCTCATTGTTCAGGGCCATTCTCGGGGGATCCAGGTTGGGGTTCTCCATGGATTCCATTTGTGGGCACCGCAGAAAGTAGTAGAGCGTGTGGAGGGCGTCTGGGGACCAGGTGATGGGCTGGGGCGGCTGGCGGGCCTGCCGGGCAGGGCTGGAGCCAGGACACAGCGGGTGGCGCCCCTGCATGTGGTGCATCGCCCGGGAAACCAGGTCACCTGGAGGAGAGGGCAGAGGGAGAGGGAAAAAGAAAACAAGTCTGAGTTCATAGACCACGTTCTTCCAAGGATACTTGCAGTTAAAGAGAAACGGCTCCCCTTGCCTTTGTAATTACTGTTTATCCTGGAGCCAATAGGCGGAGGTGGAAACTGTCACCTAGACACACAACAGCAATTTAGTTTCCCTTTCACTTCCAGTCTTGCCTTACAAGCTGAATGAAACACTTGGCATGCCTCTCTCCTCCAGAACGTATGCTAATGTGGTTTCTTTTTCAACATCCCCACTCTCTCCACCACCCCACGGGCCTCTCCCCAGCTCTTTGACCGAGGGAATCTCTCTGGGTCTCTTTTCCCAGCCTCTAACAACCAGTGCCAGGCTGGGTGGGGACACCCCCTGTACTGCCTGGTGCAAAGGCTCAGTAAGTCAGCAGAGAAGCTGCCTCAGTCCCCCACACCTCAAGCAAAACCATCACCACCATCTACTGAGTGCTCGTTACGTGCTCAGCGTTCGCTTCCCTAGAAATAGGATTTAACTTGATCCTTAAAATGCTGGGGGCCAAGTATTATTCCCATTTTACCGATGAAGAAATTGAGGCTTATCTGATAAACAAATACTGACCCTACACATTTCCCTGGTCACAGGATGGCCTTAGTGTAGTAACTAGTTGAGGTAACTAGCCAAGGTCATGTGCCCAGCTAATGGTAGACTCTACATTTGAATCCAGGCCCGTGACCTGGGCTGCGGCCAGCCCTACTGAAGTCTGTGGGGTCCTCAGATCCGGTGCTGTTTCTGCCCAAGTCTTTTCAATATTCCACCAGCTCAGGCAGGAAATGTCCCATCATTGTGTGAGGCCACAATGCTGAGAAAGGATGGGTAAAACAGCCCCAGGCCCCTGCAGGCCCCTCAGTTCTGGGAAAAGTGGTGCCTTTCCGTTCTCCCCAGGGGGTCCTCCCCTGTGGGTCAGCTTCCCCCCATCTGGACATGGCTGACCCCAAGCAGGGAGAAGAAATATGCAGGTTTTAATTGGGCAAGTAAAGTGTCATTCAATGTACGGCAAAACCAATTCATTCATTTTTCAATTAACCTTTACTCTGCAGTTTCTGTGAGTCTGGTGCTCCATGCCATTGGGTCCCTGGCACCCTGCACGGGATCTACTGCATAATAGGTGCTCAGCAAACACTTAGAGAGTGAAGAAATAGCCTTCATTTCATTTTAAAATACAACGCCTGGTGTATGTTGAGCACATTAGCTGCCCAGTTCTCCCATGACAGCCAGAGCGATGGAGTTTGGCTTCCAAGCAAGGAGGATGACACCCCTGGAATTGGAGCTCTCCACTGGGAAAGAGCCCTCCATGCCGCCCATCCCCAGCGCCTCACTCCTCTCTACACACCTGACTCTGCTCATCCATGCATTTGTAGCTCAGCTGCCTGGCTGCCTCCTGGCAAACCCCAGCGCCAGGAGAGTTGAGGGCAGTGAGTTACTGACAACTGGCTCCTAGCTCCAAGACTGATTTAATTGGTCTGGGCAGGACCCGGGCCATCTGTACTTTGCAAAAGTTCCTGTGATGAATCTAATGTCCAGTCAGGTCTGAGAATCACTAGGTAAATGGACAAGAGCATAGATTCCAGGATCAGACTTGCTTGGCCTCAAATCAGGGCTCTGCTACTTCTAACCCATGCGCCTTACATATGTTACTTATCACAGCCTCAGCGTCCTCATCTGTAAAATGGAAACAATCGTATCTAACCTAAAAATTGTGAGGATTCAAATAAATAATAAATGTGAAAGCACGCAACAGCCTGCTTGGCACAGGGTAAGTAGTGGGTAAATGTTAGCTCTGATTACTGTCCTAGTATTCTCATTCCTCTCTCCTCCAGGCCACCTCCCATGACACTCTTCCTTCTGGGCCTCTGCCTGCAGTCACGCACTGCCCCACATTTCCCAGGAGAGGAGTCCAGGCCCTGAAATGCCAGCTCCCAGCCCTGCCCTTGGGTTCCTGGGTGGTAGAAACTGGCTTCAACACCCCCTAGGCCAGCCTGCCTCCGCACAGCTAATTGTACAGCTAAGTTGGCTCTAATAAGTTGAAACCTGGCTCCCATTTCTCCAGGTCTAAATGTCATAACTTTTGGCAGGACCGCAAGAAGTCAAAGAACCTGCAACAGCATCAGAGGGAAACCTTGCTGAAATATCATTTCAAAACCAGACAAAGTACAAGTCATTATCATTGATTATGTTTATGATCGTTTTATTATTGGTGTAGAACCCTTTGGTAGCACATTTCCAGCCAGAATGCAGGCAAGAAACATCAAGATAGAAAAGGGCTCCTTGAAGGGGAACTGGGAACAGAGATGCCTTCGGAAGATTCAGGAAAACCATGCAGGCAGCAGAATGGCAGCTGGAGATGGGGTCTCCAGGCTCTTTGCTTCAAGCCCAGTTGTGCGCTGTATCAATCTCTCTCAAAGACCAAAAAGGCAGAAGCCTGCAGACAACCCTGATGAGGGATCTAACAAGAGCTAACAACTTGCCGTGGTCTGCAACCCTCATTTATGGCCAAACAGAAAGTTGATTGCTTTAGCTATTCTCAGAGTAATTTTCCTCCTGGCCACTTTCAATGCTCTAGGCTTCAGGCTAGACATGAAAAGATAGACACAAATCTCATTCAATCTTTATACCTACCCCTTAAGGGAGGTATTTCCATTTTACAGACAAGGAAACAGTCTCACAGAACTTAAATGATGTGTCCCAGTTGCACAATGAGTCAGTCAACCAGCTGGGACTGGAACTGGGGTCCCGTGTCCCAACCACATGCTCTGAGCTCTTGCACCATTGCTGCGTTAAGTGTGGTCTGCAAACTGGGGCAGGTCTGTAAGCTGCTTGTTACTGCTTCACAACAAGTTAACTTTAGCAATTAGAAAACTCCCACAGCAATTTGACAGAGTGATTTTATGTTTATCTAATCCAATCATTTTAAACGGCTTGTATTGACGTCTTTTATTTCACTTTTCTAGGCATTCGTTTTTATTGTGTTTTAGTAAAGTTTCAGTCTGCCACAGTGTGGGAGCAGGGTGGATAAAATCCCTGGCTATTGCCACACCTAGTTTGAGAAGCTGGAGCCCAGGCTGAACTGTATTCCTGGTTTAGCATAGGTAGACAAGCAAAGCTACTTCTGGAATGTTCTTGTACTTGAGAATCAATTGCTCCTAAGCTTGATGAAACCTCTGTCTGGAGCCCAGAAACACCCACGAGGCATGAAAAACAAGCCCTTGCTGCTTGTTAATCATGAAAGCCTTGATCAGAGGTGCTACAGGTTTCACTCTGGTCTGTCCAACCCTCATTATGAGCCATCAAGTAAAAAAAAAAAAAAAAACACAGCAGTGAGAGTCTGGAATTTCGCACTGTCTTCAACATGAGGCCTACACCGTCTGGCTGTCTTTACAAAGAACTGCTTTATTTTGTTTATTTCTTATTCCCTCCCGTGTATAGTTTCATGGGTAGAGAGGGACAGAGAAAAACACAAGTGTCCAAGCTCCCTATGCAGCTGACCTGATACCAGAAAGAAACTTCTTGACCTACCTGGCAGGCTGGTCTTGGCAAGGTGCAGGGAGTTAATACATGGTAAACCTGGGGTAAAGTCTTAGGTACACGTTGCTCAGTGCCAAGTATCACTAGCCTCATTAAGTTCTTTAGTCTCGGAGCAAACAATTACCATATCTGCCTCCACCTAGTCTCCTCCCTCCATCACAGTGGGCAAGCGAAAACCCTGGTTTCAGAGCAAGGGAGCTCGGGTAACTTGGCGCATGACACAGCCTGTGTGGCTATTTGTGAAAAGATGCTACGGGGCTGCTTCTTCCTGTTGCCCCAAGGAGTGACTGGGCCAGGATGTGGACTAATCCTAGGTGGGATTTAGGAGGCAAACATTGAGGAGCACAATAGAGGACTCATTCCTTCTCACTCATACTCACACACACACACACACACACACACACACACACGTGTGCGTGCGTGACATCAGGTACTGTTCTAATCACTAGGGACACAGTACAGCAGGGGACAACAGAGAAACTCTATTCTCGTGAAGCTGACATTCTCCTCAATTGAAAGAGATGACAGACTATTTACATGTGAATATACGATAAATGTCAAGTGGTGATCAGCGCTTTGGAAAAAACCAAAGCCATAAGAGAAGAGACAGAGGAAGGAGAGTGGGGTGCTCACCTACCCTGTTTCCCGAAAATAAGACCTAGCTGGACCATCAGCTCTAATGTGTCTTTTGGAGCAAAAATTAATATAAGACCCAGTCTTATTTTGCTATAATATAAAACTGGATCTATTATACTATACTATATTATATATTATATTATATTATATTACATAACATAACATAACACCAGGTCTTATATTAATTTTTGCTCCAAAAAACGCATTAGAGCTGATGGTCCGGCTAGGTCTTACTTTCAGGGAAACACGGTATGCAGCGTGCTCAGGAAAGACCTGTCTAATAAGCTGTTGTTTGCGCAGAGACTTGAAGAAAGTGAAAGACCAACCTGTTTGAGTATTTGGGGGAAAAGGTTGCAGGCACAGGGAAGAGCTAGTGCAAAGGCCCTGGGGTAGGAGGTACTTGGCCAGGAGGCAAGGGTAGCTGGAGCACAGTGAATAACAGAAGAGTAGTAGGCAATAACGCCAGATCATATATTTGATGCTGGGCTACGGGGAGGCTATTGGATTTCACTGAGTGGGCTGGGAAGCCATGGGGGAGCAGTGGGAGGGATATTGCATAGATGAACGATAAAATCCAATTTGTGTTTAAATGGCCCTGGTTTGGGCTAAGTTGGTAGCAGTGGAGGTGGTTAAAGGGGCAAACTAAAATTTGGGATAGTTTTAGAAAGTAGAACCAATAGGACTTGGTCTCTGGGCTGAATGGAAAGGACAGATTGATGACAAGCCCTTCCCCTGAGGGAAGCGTCTGAATGCTCCCCTTTGCCTGGCTGTGGATTGTAATGGACACAGAAGCCACCTGAGAAAAAGCAAAGGAGCAGAGCCCAGCCTTGACCTCAGCTACCCTGCATGCAGGTGGCTGGGCGGCTAGGCTAGCCACACCTAGGAAACCCGCAGCCCCAAGTGGTAAGGAGCGCGGTTAAACCCCGGCACATTGGGAGGCAAGACCCCACGGATTCTTCCTAGCTGCGTGACTTGAGGAAAATCACTTTTCTTCTCTAAGCCTCAGTTTCCTCATCAGGACAAACCTTGCAGAGTTATTCTGAGGAATAACTGAGATCCTGTGAATAAGGGGCCCTACGCACTTAATGTTGAAAATGCAACATAAAACCAAGGTGCTCTCTAGGGGTCTGAGGTCTGAGTGCAGCCCTCACTGTTCTTAGGACAGCAGAGTTCACCAAACTCGGGCTGTGCCTGGCCCCAAGGACAGCCACTGTCCAAAGACATTTGTCACAGGTGGAGATCAAGCCACACACCGAGCTCACTTCCTGCAGTATCCTTCAAGGGGCATGGGACCCAGGTGGCCATGCTGTAATGCCCTCAGGACAGAGAGCCGGATGTCCTGCTTTCTCTCCCAGCCCTGTTACTGATCTGCTCTGTGACCTTGAACCAGGCACCTTTGTTTTCTATCCTGGGAAGCAGAGGAAGAATGGAGCGGGCATGGGAGGAAGCTTTGTCCTGAAGACAGAAAGGTTTGTCATTCGCTGTTCAAAGAAATCACAAATGGAAAAGGCTGGAGCAGAGGGAAATTTCATCTGTTTCCAGACTGTGTGCTACAACCCTTGCTTGGCATGTGTCACCACCCTCCACTGGGTGGTCTCGTGACACAGTGAGGGAGAACTAAGGAGGAAGAGTGTACAGTTTGATTTCTCTACTAGTTGGGGGTTAACAATAGGGAGTCATCAGGAGATGCATGGGACTTCCTGCCTCCTAACAGCCTCTTTTGAAGCAGCTTTCAAATGGTAATGACCTAGACCAAGGGGTTTCCAGCTGTGTTCCAGGAGCCGGGAGGTCCTGGGAGATGCCCAGGGCTACTGCAGGGCCAGGCCACCTGCTATGTCCTCCTTCAGCAGCACAGCTCTGTTTTTACATTCCATGTCGTATATGGAGGTTTCAGAGGTGCTTTCTTTCAAGAAAGAATGCTGGCTGTAAAGTCACAGCTTTTTGGGCCAGACAGGTAAAATAAATGAATGAAACAGGCCAGCTATAAGATAATGAGGCACGTGACAATATGGGCGACCACATGCTGTCGGCTTAGCTGCTACTTAGGTCCCCTTGATTGCTGCCATGCAGGAACTGTGTGCAGTGTCTCCAGACCATCTGACTTTTTAAAGAGAAACCAGAAATCTAGATTTGTGTGTGATTAAGTCCACAGACTGGCCAGACCATACATGCTTGTGAGACACCAGTTTGCAACCTCTGGCCTAGAAACTTCGAGCTATTCAGGGAAGGCAAGAAACATGAAGGAGGAGGTGGCTAGACTCCAGAAGACGACACCTTCCCCACCTTCTCCTTTCCAGACAGCTAGACGTGGATGCCATACTTACTCAGCTCCGAGATGCTCCCCACGCAGGTGGCCAGGAGGGATTGCTCCAGGGTCCGCAGCTCCAACTGAGCATAGGCGTCAGCTCGCTCGTCATGGCCCAGGGACCCTCCGTTGTAGGGACTGAAGTATGCCGGGAGGGAGAGGACACCTGTGGGGGAAACAAGGAAGACAGGTCACCTCAGGAAGGACCCAAAGCTCAGCAGGCCACAGCCCTGCCCCTTCCTCCTAGTAGAACAGGGTCAGTGGGCAAATGTCAAGATTCCACTGGCGGATGGGCGACTCCCTATTGTGGACGGTGCCGTGGGAGCCAGAATGAGGAGTGGCCTACTTGTAGATGAGGTATTAAGTCAAGTGGAGACCCTCCTTCCTTGGAGCTGCACACAGACCTGGCCTACTGAGCGAGGCTCGTGGGCCATGCAACAATTCATTCACTCTTTCCCTTCTTCCTTCACTGAATATTTACAGAGTGCCTCATGCAGGCCAAGCTGTGCTACATTCAGGGTGCTAGGGTGACAAAGAGACCCGGCTCTGTCTTCACGGAGCTCTGGGGACAGCTGTATCAGTGTAAACATCTACCTGACCACTGAAAGGGCAGCCCTGCCTCCAGTTCTCCCACTTATTATGCTGCCCCCTTTCCCTCATCAAGCCACACAAGGGACTGGGAGAAAGCACAGAGAAAGAGATGCGGCCGCCTCCCCTCCAGGAAGGGGACACGTCCCAGCCACTGGCCAAGTCCAATTAGTGTTTTTCATTAGCACTTCAGCAACAGAGGGACAGAGCTGTCAGCATCAATCCCGGAGGGAGACAGCCTGTAAATTTCTCTACCTCACTGTGTGGCTTCTTAGAAAGCACCAGAAAAGCAAAATCAGACTGGCTTAAAATTACATGTTGGTTCATAAGAGCATGTGGTCACAGAGATTCCCAACTTTTGGAAACTGCTGTTTCTTTGATCAATGACTCTTTGTCCACCCACCCGGAACTTTTTTTTTTTTTTAAAGGAAAATACCCACAGGAATGTAATCAATCAGTTTTTGGAAAATCTCTTAAAATTCCTTGAGATAACTGGAGAGCCCCTGGGATGTGGCCAGATCCGGGTTAGAATTCCTTGTCCTAAGTGAAGAAATGTAACAAGACTGACCACAGCCACAGGGGTGGTACAGCAGAGAGATTATGACGGAACCTTGGAGCTGGAACATTTGAGCTCACGATTCTGGCTGTCACTTAACCAGTGGTGTGTTCCTGGGCTGTTCCTTCCCTTCTCTGTGCCGGTGCCGCTGATCCGTGTGTTAACGGGATAAGGAAAGTACCTAGCCCGTCATGTAACCAGGCGGATAAACTGAGCTGTTGGATGTCAACGCCTGGTTCACTGGGTGGCTCAGAAAAAGTGCTGCCAGGAGCTGTGGCTATTATTTTTACTATGTGCTGGGAATTCGGCTTTGTTTATACTACCTCAGTTTTCTTTCAACAAGGTAGGCACAACTCTCTCCATTTTAGATACCAGGAAACTAATGTTCAGAGAGTTTGAATAACTTGTTAGTTAAGTGGCAGAGCTAGGATTCGAACCTGGGTCTGACTGACTCTAGACCACACACACTTAACCCTCTGAAAGCTCAGATCCAATGAACACACCACCAAGCTCACCTATGGCTGACCTGAATTGGTGGCTTGTGCATGTGACAATACTGCCTGTTTCACCCACAGAAGCCTCCGCGCTGAGCCCTGTGTGTTTCTTTCTTGGGGCAAACACACATGGCAGTCCCCCACCTGCCCAGATCCTGACCACTCTGGAGGCTCAGCCGAGGGTCAGCCCTACCCTCCTAGCCTGCCCCACGCACCCCGATCTCCCTTTGCCCCTTCTTGAGGGCAGTGGCCCCTCCCACCACATCCAGTGCTGACTTGGCAAAGCACCACATCAAAGTACTTCCTGAAAGCTGTTTCCACTGTGGGAAGGAGGAGGGCATGACTGGGTCCCTGCAACCCTACTCCCCAAAGCAGAAACTCTCCCTGATAGCTGAGGACCCATTAAGAAAAGTTGGCTCTGAACATCAAAACAAGTAAAACAAGAGAGAACCACCCCCCGCCCCACCACACACACACACACACACACCAAACTAAAACCCACAGACAGCCCAAATATTTGGAAGAGTTTCTACACAGCTACGGGTCCCAGGGCAAGCCTGGCTCTTCCTCTTTTCTCCGTTATTCATCTACAGAAACTACACTGGGGACATGTGGATCAAATTTACAGTGCTTAGGGCAAGGGAATAGGAAATTCAGCTGATTTGTCAAAAGGATTCCCAGAGAGAAATATTATGTCAATGGCTCTAGTAACAGGAGCTGGCAGCTCCATCAATAATCATTCCCATTTTCCCAGTCATCACCCACCCAAAGGGACTTTCACTAAATACTGTGGCAAAAGTAATTATGAACCTATTAGGAATAATAGTAGTTGATAGCATCACCGCTTGCGCACAGTACCTTTTGCGTTTAAGAGACTTTTTATAGAGAGTAATTTATTACTCCAGTGAGGGACGGAGGGTCGTCATCATGAAAAATGGCCACATCATCAATAATGCTGTTGCTGAGGGCTGACTGTGTGCCAGGCACTGGGATAACAACTTCCATTCATGACCGTATATAATCCCCCGGGACTTCACAGGTACCTCTTCACACCCATCTTACAGATGAGAACTCCAAGGCCTCCCAAAAGGTCAGTAACTTGCCCAAGGTTATTGAGGGTCAGACACTGAACGGGGTCTAGAATCTCTTGGCTCTACCTCTAGAATCTCTTGATTCTCCAGCTGCTGAAATGGAATGACGTTCTACCTTTGGCCACCTCGTCCTTCAGTTAAATAGCACTAGAAGAAGGGTTCTGTTTGGGCCTGTGGTTTGATAGGAGGACATTCAAAGTAAGACCCAGAAATATGACTTCCTTTTAATGGGTCCCCAGGCACCTCCTGCCAAGGACCCCTCGAGACCTCCTATGAAACTCTACAGATGGAAGGCCGTATCTTTTATTCCCCCGGATCCTTCTAGAATGCAATTCCACAGCTTGTCTTCCAAATCCGCCCCTTAAAAAAGCATTTTTTGTGTCAACCAAAATTCTTCTCTCTCCCACAGAAGCCCATTCCATCACTGGAGAGGGAAAATAATTGCTTTAAATTCTCCCAACACCTCGATGCCTTCTTTGCCCCCCACGACTTCTCAATTTTACGATATGGGCCCAGGGCAAGGTCACTCTGGAAAAAGAGATTTCTGAAGAAAGAATGAAAGAAAGAAAGAAAGAGAGAGAGAGAGAGAAAGAGAGAGAGAGAGAGAGAGAAAGAAGGAAAGAAAGAAGGCAAAAAGGCATCTTTTTTTTCCATTTAGTAAAATCCTTAGGAAAAATTGTTTACTTTAGTCGTGATGGAAAAGAAAGCACGCCGAAAGTTTCCCTTGAGAAAACCCACATGCATCGTTCAGAGCACTGCTGTGAAATGAACTCCTGAGTGCAAAGCGGTGAGCTAGCCTTTGACTTCCTCTTCTGGAATATCAGCATTGCTGTGGAAACAATGTTCCACTCCAATGTGCTTTGTATGCGAAGCCTCTACATTGCTCAGTGTATACACAGAACTGTAATCT
The DNA here is from genome assembly GCF_036562045.2 of Rhinolophus sinicus. Lineage (NCBI taxonomy): Eukaryota > Metazoa > Chordata > Mammalia > Chiroptera > Rhinolophidae > Rhinolophus > Rhinolophus sinicus. The sequence goes on from NC_133756.1 coordinate 144,265,277, forward strand.
TCCGTCACTCAATTCTTTTCAGCCTGGTTGCCCAATCCTGGAATCTGGGAACTCATTATCTCATTGCCCAAAGCGCAGCCACCTCCTCCACCGTCCTTTCTCTGAATTCAGCACCACATCCACCCAGTTGCCCAACAGATACGTGAGTCATTCTTATCAGCTCCCTCCCTCCTCCTGCATATCCAGTCAACTACTAAAGCCTTGCTGCTTTTACCTACTTATGGTTGTAAAAATTTGTCACTTCTGTGCCCCAGTTCAGGCCACCATCACTGGCTACTGCAGCAGCCTCTTCACTTGTCTCCTGCCTCCAGTCTTCCCCCACCCCTGCCATCCCTTACTCTGGTCACCTTTCTCTGGGACTTGGTACTCTCCAAGGACTGCCTTCACGAAGAATTTTAAACTCCTTTCCACAGATTGGAATAGATGGCATTCTTCTATCTTTCTCTGAAATTTAGGAATGAAAATACTAGGCGGGTGCAAAAGAAACTGCGGTTTAAAAGGTTAAAAATTGAAGAAAAAAAAAAACCACACCAAAAAAACGCAATTACTTTTGCACCAACCTAAAAATTCTGCCAGTAAACGGGGAAATTCCCAGCACCTCCCAGGAAATCAGCGGCGTTAAGAAGCCTACGCACACCTGATCCTGTTTCTCCAAGCTGGTTTCCCATTCAGCGTTGGTCACGTGGCTCTCTGCTCCAGCTCTGGATTTGGAAAAGCAATTTCCTTCCCAGGTGATTCTCCACCAGTGCCCAGAGAGGGCGCCATTGAGTTAGATGGGAAACCCACTGGCAGAAGACTGGGAACCCTGCCTTCTTGCAATGGTTGCCAACCAGGAATTCCACCCGGGATTCAGCTTGTAGAGGTGCAGGCTCCTCTAAGCCAGCACCAAGCCAGGAGCAGATGGACTCACACTGGCTTGACACACCCGACTTTCAGTGCAAAGGTTTCTTCAGAAGCAGGGCTTAGCCCAAAGGCCGTATCAATGGGCAGGGTTTCCTTTTCTCCTGTATAAAACATGGGGGCTGATGCTATGGCTTCTCAAGTCGTCTCTGGTGTGGGGATCCTACTCTCTGACTGGCCCCTTCGTGTGCTCCAGCACTAAAGTGTACCCCTCAAAACCGTTTTCCCTCCTTTAATTCCATTTAACTCCTGCTTTGTCAATAGTGGGAACAAATAGAACCTGTTGTTACCATTTCCTACAGTTTAATTTCCCCAATAGCTATTACCTTCCCCCAATTTTAAGTGTAAAGAAAATATTCTTTTTTTGTGAAAACTGGATATATATATTTCAGCTTTCCTGACCATCAAGACTGTAACATAACTGTCCACTCAACTCAACAAACCATTACTAGCGTACTCCCCAGAGTTGTAAATGTTTGGAGGGGGGGCCCTGTGACTGCAGTGGGCCCAGATACCTGTGCAGCCTGTGTGGATAGCACCTTTTCCCGCCCCTGCCACCGGCACTTCCCACCAGACTCAGTAGTCACCTGGCTCAGGGAAGCTCATTTGTGAAGATGACAAAGGCTGCCACCTCTCTCCTGTTTCTTTAAAATGAACACCTGGATGCAAAGGATTCCTCTTGTACTGCCCTTGTGAGGAAACTTGGCAGGGTGTCATCTGCCAGTTTTCTTAGGAGCTAGAAGGTTGGGTGGGGTTCAATCCATAAGCTTCTGAAAATAAAAATTATATTGCCCCACGGAACGGTTTCCAAATAGCTCATACAATTCAACCCTTCTTATTTTCTTAAAAAGTGCTTCCATTCTCTGATCTGGAATTTTATATATAGTACGTTTAATGCCTAGCTGTTGTGTATTAGTCATACGGAAACCAAGTGCTGAAAAGTTAAAGCATGAATATTTTTTTCAGAGAGACGCAAATGGAGTATAAGGACAGTCGTGATAAAAATGAACTGGAAATTTAAGCAAACATAATCACTCGCAGGGTCTCTGGGAGGAGCTAGGGCTTATGCAAGTTCTTGCGCTCTAAGGACATAATTGCGAGAACCCTCCAGAAGAAGTCTATATTTATAATAAAGCTCTATGGTTCCAACTTCCCCCTCCACTGACTTCCTTTTCCCTCCCACAATACCCCTCCAGCTTGGCACGCAGGCCAGAGTATGCATGTGGCTTGCCATGTCTGCGTACGCTGGGTTGCAATCCTTTCTTTTCCCCTGAATGCATCCTTTTTGGTGACGAAACACCTAGTCGACATTATTTTTCAACGGACAGTCGATTCTAAAAAAACCCACCCAACTTCATTGAATGATATTTCTCCTGAAACTCCTATCCCAAAGAGGTTGGGGATGGGGTGGGTGGCGGTTGTGTCAAGGGGAAGATGAAGGAAATAAGAAAAACCTGGAAGGAAAATGATATATGCCTGACTGATGAGGTGTCAATCATCCATGTAAAAACGACTCATCCCAAATAACTGAAAGCTCATCTAGTTCTTGAACAGAACCCACCTGAAGATAAGACCACTATCCTATGAGGCCCAAGAGTTCAAAGTGAGGAGAAAATGTTGGGAGACATGGAGAGAGTAGAGTGGGGGGGTCTATAAGAAGTTTGGGAAGCAGGTTTTAACCATGGGGTAATAATGAATGGGGCCGGGCTGCCGCAGTACTCTATGCCAGGAAGGGGCGGCACCTGCCTTTGAGCCCACACGAAGCTCCAAGCCGTGGTCTTAGTACTATTAGCTCATACGAGTAACCGGTAGCTAGTACTATTACTGGCCGCACTTACCAACGAGGGGCCCTGAGGTTTAGTTGAGCTGGGTCACTTGGCTAAGGTTACAAAGCTAGAAGAGGGCAGAGGTGGGATTCAGACTAGCCTGAGTGACACTGGTGTCACACTGGTAAACTCCACGCCACACTGCCTCTCACCTGGGGCTCTCCCCACTCAAGCCCAGGGACAGAACTCCTTTCACCACACACCAGCCTGAATAGCACGGCACTTTCCCTTCTTCTTGAAGGTCAGGAAATTAAAAGCAAACATAATCAGGCGCTGGTTAACACCTCACCCTGGCTAAGTTATCAGAACACCATGAGCTAAAGGTGGTCTTCCAGTTAAGTCAGGCCCAGGGGCCAAGAGCTCACTATTAAACGGTAAAATAATAATACATTTATGGCTGCCCAGGGAGCCCAGGACCAGGGAACCCAGGGCGAGATCAGAGGCAACATGCTCATTCATTGCCAGCATCCCCAATGCTCTGTAAAAAGATGGTAAAAAGCAAACCTCACTGTGAATACTGGGCTGGAAGGCATCTCCCTTTGAGTCCTTGACAGTCTCGTGTCTGCTGGTGGTGGGCCTGCTTGGGGAGCTGGTCTTGGGGGCTTCGTCTTTCCCCTCCAGCTGACAGAAGCACCTCTGACCTCAGGGCTGGCTCACCCAATTCTCAAGGGGCTCCAAGCAGGGTGAGGATTTGGGGGGGGGGGGTAAGGGCCACCATAAAACTAAAACAGCCTAACAAAGCAGTGGGGCAACCCCAGAATCTCCCCTAGGAATGATTTGGTGATTTGTTTAATCAAGGTACATAGCACTTCTGTCATAGACCCAGAGGATGAGCAGTGGGTGCCTGCAGAAGAACAAACGACTAGTAGAGATCTTGAATTGCTGCTTCCTTTTTTTGAAGCAAAAGCCTAATAAAATCCAGTCTGTTCACTGCCACTTCCACTCTCTGCAAGAGAGTAAAATAAAGCCAGAGCAACCAAGCAGATTGTTTCAGGAAACTAAACCTACTTGTATAGGTGAACCCTGGAAAAACCAGCAAACAGTCAAAGCATCGAGCAGTGCAGGGCGGCAAACACACCTGTAAACGACTGAGCTGTTTCCTGTGGAGCAGATCTCCGTGGTATTTAGAATACTTTTTGAGAGAAGCTGTGGCCTCTCTCCAAAGTACTGATGTAACACATCGAGAACTTGAGTGACCCAGGAAGCATGAATCTTGGAACTGCCACCTCTTAAAGAAAGAGAAACCCACCACATGACCACAGTCCTTTGTCAGATGCTGTCCTTGACCCACAGTGGGTGAGCACACTAATTCCTAGGAGACAAGGGCAAGCTTGAGCCACTTTGGTACAAAGGCAACACATTCTAAACACACACACACACACACACACACAAAAGAAGAAATTGAGGATGGAGAGATGGGTAAAGTCGTCACTGGAAAATACTGGACTTTTCCCCAACCCAATGCACACAGCCACCAGGGTAAGAGTGGTTTTCTCTACATTAGGGTTATAAAAATGTTTTGAACTACTATGCTTTCTAACCTTTTACAATGATTTATTGGTATAGTAAAAAGTGATTATTATAAAGGAAATGGGGGAAGGGGAGAGATGTACTTAGAGGAAGAAAGGGGTGAGAGAATGTTTCTTCTGAGCAGAGGAATGTCCACAATTTCAACTATGGCAGAAAATTAGTTACCCGAAATTAAACTTTTAAATAAGAAAATAAGTGAATGGTGAAAAAAAATACTATAATCTAGTTACTTAAAAAGAGCCCAGGATGGAGGTCATCTAACATAAAAGATCTATTTCTGCAAGGGAACATTTTCAGATGATTTTTTTCCTCCACTATTCGTCATACATTTTTCTACTGGTTAAATAATAAAATGTGTCAGTGAAGTTAATATGCTGCACACCTTAAACTTCTGCAGTGCTCTATGTCCATCATATCTCAAAAAAATCTGAAAAAAATAATGAAAAATGTATCTCGATAAAAACAAAACCATTATTACTACCATTGTGAGCTCATGGATGCAAATAAAAAGTAAATAAGGAAAAAAGTATTTATAGAAATACTACTAAAAAAATACGGTAAGGGGAAAGGGTGATTCTTTTGGAAGAAACGCACGCAGAAACCGTTCTATATTGCTAACCCAGATTTGTGATTTTGTCCTCATGCCTCCTTCCAAGCATTGGCCCCTCTGGGAGCAAACCCCTTTACCTGGCCAGGTGGGGGTGACTCAGGGTGGCTTAGGGGCTACATCAACAGTGGGACTCCCTGGGGCATCTTGCCAACACTTGGCTCAGCCATGTACCCACTGTGCTGAGTGTGTATGATCACGACACTGTCACATGGTGGCCTGGACCTCCAGCCCCTGCCGTGGCCAGTGCAGGCTGCAACATACTAGGATCTGAGAACAGGTAGAGCTGGGAAAAATTCTCACACCACAGGGCCGGAATCACCATACGTGGAAAAAGAGCCTCACAGCTGCCAACACTGGAGTGGGGATACTGGTGAGCCCAGGGCTGGGAGAAGAAGCAAAGTTCGTACTGGGAGTGTTTCCTGAGCTGCATCCCCTGCTAGGGAGCAGTGCTGCCAGCAGGAAAAACTGAGGGGTGGGCAAACTGTTGGCCCAGAGTAGGGGAGAGGGATAAATGACCCCAAGCATCCATAATAAGCACAAGAAACTCCTTAGGGGTTAAAAAAAAAAAAAAAAAAAGAAAAAGAAAAAAGATGCAAATATCACAAAGTTCAGGGCAGATGGCCAAGGTATTTATTAATAGAACATGAGTGCATTAGTCAGAAATTTACAGTGCTAGAGTCCTTCTAACAAATATGACCTGATTCAGTCAGCTTTGGTTCCCATTCTAAAGGGCTTTGACTATTACACTCTTCAGCTGATTTAATAGTATGAGTCAGAACGATGAGGGTTCAAAACCCAGCTTTGCCTCTTACTAACTATGTGACCTTGGACTAGTTAACCTTTCTGATCCTCAATATGCTCATCTGTGTAATAGGTCTAAAAATACCTCCTAATTTACAGGACTGAGGATTAAAAGAAGAAAGTAAGCACTTAGCAAACCACCTGACACATAGTAAGTATGTAGTAAATGGGAATATTTTTATAAATGGCCTCAATGATTCTCTGGGCCAATGGCTTTAGGATGAGGCCATCAAATATCATATAAAAGTACTTAATCACCATTAGAAAGAAGGGCTGGATCTAAAGCCAATCTATTCATTTATTTTCCTAAAGGCCACTGTGGTCTATGCTATGAAAGAATCATGCTTTCCTCACCACAGATGGGTTATTTATTCTGCATTCATGCACTCACTCATTTATTCAACACTGTTTATTGATGATCTAATAATGTGCCAGAAGTCTATGCTCTAGGGACATAAAAATGAACAAACCAGGGCCCCTACTTTCTTGCTGCTTGCAGTCTAATGAAGGAGGGCAGACAGCGTATCAGTCAACTCAACATTGCGTGACAAGTGCTACGACAGTCAGCACAAGCTCAGAGGAAGGGTCTCTAAACCAGACTACCCAGGCATAGTAATCAAAGAAGGCTTCCTGGAGGAAGGGATCCGCAGCCTGTGTAGGAAGGTCCCAGGGTAGTGACAGGTTGGGAAGGGAGAGTCTTATGGAGCTTGTCGTGATGCTGTGTTTGTAGAGCAATTACGTTATTTGTACTTAGACTGTGTGCTTGTTTGGGGGCAGCTTGGGGGCTGGCAAATGGACATCACCACCCTCTCCTCAGCCACCATTAATGCAGGGGTCAGCAAACTTTTTCTGTAAAGGGTCAGAGAGTAAATATTTTGGTTTGGGGGCCATGTGGCCTCTGTCACCACTATTCAGCGCAGTATGTGTAGACAATACGTAAACAAATGGTCGTGGCTGTGTTGCCCGTATAAAACTATGCACACGGATTTGAATTTCATATCATCTTCATGTGTCACGAAATCATCTTTTAATATTTTTTTCAACCATTTAAAAATCTCAAATTTATTCTTAGCTTGTGGGCCATACAAATATAGGTGGCGGCTGGGATTTGGTCCCAGGTCAGTGCGTGTGAACAGTTGTACTAATCCAGAGCCCCTTGGGGGTCCTGAGAGGGGATGCTCTGAGTGATGGGCGGGGCATGACAGGCCTCCCAGGAAGGGACGAAGGTGGAGGGAACCAGTCACAAGACTCTAAGGGGTTGGTGCTGCCCTGAGGGCCATGAGGACCCACTGAAGGGGTTTAAGCAATGGAGTGACAGGGTCATGTGCATATTTTGACAGATAAATCAGGCAGCAGTGCAAGAAAAGAATGGGAGGGTAGCATCTAAGTTAGAGAGCCACTGCTGGCTGCTGACACCCCTCTGTCATGGTTCTCATGATTCCAAACCCATCCAGGCCATTGGGTGGGCTCTCATTTCAAAAACGCTACCCATTCCTTAAACATCAATGAAAGAGGTCGCAGATTATATTTTTTGGAACTAAAATTCATTAAGAGATCATTTTAAAGCCCAAACAACTATGTTTGACGACTTTAAAATTGGTGAGGCTCCTGGATCAACGTTAAGCAGTTAGCAGATTTCAATCTATCAGGTTAAAAAGCGAACTCACAAAGAATAGGAGAATTTGTACAACACATGCTTTGAAATCTGGGCCAGAACAAAGATACCCCAATGCTAAGCGTGTTGGGGACCCCAGAGCCCAGAGGTAATGTCACTCCCTTCATAACTCACATGGAACACACACACACATACCCACTTCCCCCATACAGAGAGGGTTACTTGCAGGCTGTTAACAAACCCTACAGAGAACATATCCCCTAAGGTCCTGGGACCCTCTGTGCCAAGGCTGACTGATGGCTTGGAACTCGGAACAAGTCTGAATAGGCTAGGAGAATTTTCGCACTGTGCTATTCCATCACTCACTCACTTTACCAAATGTTCATCACATGCCCGTTCATTACACTGAGCTTGGCACTAGGAGTACAGAGGTAGGACCCACGAGCCTGCTCTAGAGGAGCGGAAAAACACGTAGATACATAATTCAAACGCACCATGGGAAGTTCTAGGGGAGGAGTCTGCAGCAGGTACCAGAGGCTTGGGAGGAGTCTGAAGAGAGGGCTTTTGCTATGTGCTGTCATCAGCAAGGGAGGAAAAGTAACAGGGGTTTTAGAAAACCCCCACTTACTCAGAGAACCGCAGGGGGAGCTTATAGACTTTATGAGAAGCCAGCTGTCTCGGGTCATGTCACGGCCCAGAGCGGCATCACACAACGCTGGAGGGAGCTGAAGGGGGGAAGGGAGCTCATTGACAGAAAGGAGGTCCCTGGTCCCTGCAGAACGCTCATGCCCTCATTTCCAGGATGGGGACGTCCCCATCTCACTGTGTCACTCTCAGGAAGACACCATGGTCCCCCTGCTAAGATGTATGAAAACAGTTACTAGATGCTCGAAACTGTGCTGACGCGCTCCGTGACCTACCCAAACGCCATTCCTTCTCCTTCCAGGCTAACAACCCCAATTCTGTCTGGAATAATGCGATATGAAGCCTGGGGCACAGATTCCCAGGCTCCCTTACAGCTGTGAAACGAACTTCTGGACAATGAGATATAAATTTAAGACTTAAGGGGCGCTGGAAAATGTTGCTTTTCCTGATCTGAGGGGACAGGCTGCCCCGCCGGCAGGGCCTTTGCTCTTCTTACTGCCTCGAATGTGACGCACTCTCTGAAGAAGGTGCAGCAGCAGCCATTGTGTAACCAGGAGGCAAGCCCCTGTTGTAAAAGCCGAGCCCCGTTCCCAGGTGCTACAGTGGAGGGGGCTGGGTCTGCGTGAAGGGACAAGAGCAAGGCCAGAGCCAACATGCTAAGGATGGCGGAGCAGAAAGCAGAAGGAGCCTGCGTCTCTGATGGTCTCACTGGGCAGCTAAATACCACCAGGAGCTGCCCGTCCCTGAACTTCTTGTTACAGGAGAAAAAGAACCCCCTACTGGGTACTACAGACACGGTGGCTTACACAACAAACATTTATTTTCTCACAGTTCTGAAGTCTAGAAGTCTACAAGTGGATGTTGTCAGGGTTGGTCTCTTCTGAGGCCTCTCTCCTTGGCTTATAGATTACTGTGTTCTCTCTGCGTCCTCACACAGTCTCCCTTCTGTGTGTGTCTGTGTCCTAATCGTCTCTTCTTATAAGGACACCAGTCACATTGGATTAGGGCCTCCTCACCCTAAAGAACCTTGCTTTACCTTAATCACCCTTGTAAAGGTTCTGTTTCCAAATACAGTCACATTCTGAGATACTGGGGTTTAGGATTAACATACGAATTTTGGAGGGGACACAATTGAGACCCTAACAGTCGACTTTTCTGTGGCTTGAAGATGAAGTGATTTTTCTATAAGATGTTTTCTGTAAATCATTAGTTTTTTTTTAAGCATGGGAACTTTTGTGCCAGTGAAATCATCTGACGAGTCCAACAATCCAGCCGACTCCCCACTCCCAGGGTCCCCGGATCTCCATGCAGGTTGAAATGGCTGTTCAACGTGCACTGTCCATTCCGGCCAGTTTTGGAAATGCCCAGCAGGTTCTGCGGAGAGCAGAGTGGTTCTGGCCCACAATGCCAACCCCCCCAGGGCTTGGGCTGGCAACAGCTCAGGGCTGGAAGTTCCCATCACGAGGGACTCTTACCAGGCAGACCATTCAGCTGCTGCCAGGTGAGTGTCTGCGGACCTCTACTCACAGTTTATTTTAATTTAAAAAAACACAGGAGGAAAATACAACTCACCATAATTTTACCGCCCTGAGCTAATCACCATTGGCATTACCGTCTTACATCCTTTCAGACTTGTGAATGTGCACCAGGGCTTTTCAGTGTGCAGCTCTACTTTTACTTTTCAAAAAAGGAACCCTTCCAGATACTTTCATGACCTTTCTCACTTAAAAATATTTCACGGACATCTTTCCAGGGTCCCTAATGTTGTTTCTCATCCTCACTTTCAATGGCTGCAGTACGTACCATTCTAGAGGTTTCCAGAACCTACTGCTGTTATTCTGGGCGAGTCAGGAGGGACCTTTCTAATGTGACTGCACAGTGGGCAGTGGCCTCCGAGTCACATCAAACCTCAATGTCAGCACTGAAGAGAGCCCTGCTGGTTGTCCCACCCCCTGAGAGCCAGCCCTAAGCATCCACATCCATGCGGGGGCAAGGCATCTCCTTTGCTACCTGGCACCTGTTAAGAGAGAAGAGACCATAACAGGCCTCATAACAGACATCAGTCTGTTCTTCATTTGAAAACCGAGTCTCCCAAAACTGGAATTAGAGCTACCGTGTTTCCCTGAAAATAGGACCTAGCCGGACAATCAGTTCTAATGCATCTTTTGGAGCAAAATTTAATATAAGACCCGGTCTTATTTTAATATAAGACTGGGTATAATATAACATAATACAATATAATATAATGTAATATAATATAATATAACATAATACTGGGTAAAATGTAATACAATATAATACCGGGTCTTATATTAATTTTGGTTCCAAAAGACACATTAGAGCCGATGGTCCGGGTAGGTCTTTTTTTCAGGGAAACACGGTATAGGAAGATGTGGGGTTTCCTCGCAGGTGTCTCTGGATTACAGACTCACTCCCAGAGGCCTTGGAGGGTTGGCTATGGGGCTGTCATCTACGCAGGTCAGGGAGCACTCAGGCCTTCTGTCCCACTGACATCTATCTAGTCTTGAACTAGCACACAGGTCCACTCTCAAAGGAGTCCTTTCCTCCCATGGGAAAGCCAGACCCCTCCAGGGCTTTCCACGCAGAACCAAAATGGGACGGTCTCTCGTTAAGTCCCCACAGGTTTCTGGGGCCAAGGCAGAGCCTACAGCAAGCTTCTGTGGCACGGAGACCTGTCCTCGGGGAGCACCTTTGTCCTGTGGCCCTGCGCTCAGCGGAGCCGAAGCCTTTCTGTAGAACCGTCTGTGACCTCGTGTGCTTAAACTGCAACTTTGGGCTTTGGCTGGACGCCCTCGCTGTTTGTTTTACAAACTCCTACTTACAGTCTCAAATTAGGCTCATTAAAAAGCCAGCTCCCCATGGGGCTATAAACGTCACACGGACAAGCAGAGAGGGAGTTTACGAGGCTGGCGTGTGATCTGCCCACCACGATGGTGTGGGACCCAGTGGAAACAGTGAATCAGCCTGTTTGGGCAGAGCCCCTTTCCCCAGCCCCCCTCCCCGATCTAACCAAGCCACGTGGGCAACAGGCCAGAGGAGAGGCAGACAGTGGATGGCCTTCCAAGACAGCTGGGCTGGATCTTTCTCGGATTGGAGCAGCACACTGATAGAGGGGGAAGGAACACCGCCACTGTGAAATCCTCTGCGGCCCTCAGCCTTTTCTCACTTCTTTATTTTTTAGCACCCCAGGTCTATTTACAGTTCCCCCCATAATCAACATCATAAGCAGAAGAGCCTGCCAACACCCCCACCACTACTCTCTCTCTCTCTCTCTCTCTCTCTCTCATGCTTTGAGCAGATTAACCTTATTTTTCCAGGAGGTGTTTCTCCTGCCTGGGTGGCCCCCATGCTAGTTCTAGCTCTAGTTCTCGGCACTGTCACCTCTGCTTTGCACCATATACCTGAATGAGGGGTCATGCCTTGTAGGCAGGCGGGGAGGCTGGGTGAGTGGGGTGCACAAAATAGTGGTCTCTCACTCCCCAGCATCCATCTCATTACTTGAATGAAGCACTGACCAGTCAGCATGCCCCACATGACACCAAGACTGAAGAAATATATCACTCCAGAGATCCTCCCCGCGAGCCACCTGTCAGATGACGAACATGAGAAAGAAATCAAAATATTTTAAATTCCTTCACTAAGTTTCAGAAGATAACGTCTCCATCCCAGGGCTTTAAAACACACACAAATAACACCTCGCCTACCCCTGCCCCCCAAATAAACCAGAAGATCACACCATATATGTACACGGCCACGGCTGGGAGGGACGACAGAAACCACACGGCCTCCAACCGTATCCGTGCTTACCCACGGTCCATCTTTCACATGCTGCTGCTGTGTTATCTACATTCACCACGCAACCCCCCCGACACATATGGCACCTCCTGATCATGGCTCTGACACTCCCACACAGCACCCTAAAATGGCTATCTGAGGGCACCATCCCAGTGACCATGAACTCACTTCCTCCTAAGAAAGCTCACTCCAACTGCTAGAGAGTTCTTATTTAATCCAATTCTGTCTCGTTGCAGCTTCTACCCCCCGTCTTCTGCCCACATCTGTAAAGCCAGCCACCTCCCCACGGTGGGGACCCCACCTCCATTGCAGGTTCCTGACTGGTCCAGAAGAGAGGAGGGGATCCATACCTCTCTTTCTAGATTCGGAAATGCTCATGATTGCAGCTGCAACCTTGATGACTTCCCCCATTTCTGTCCCTCCTCTTTTTTCCCAGTGACTGGTGGTCACTATTTTCTTCCCAGAGTCCCCCCTGACCATAGTGCAGTGATTACATTTACAAGCTCACGAGTGGGGCAGACCCAGCCTCAATTCCTGGCTCTACTACTTACTTGCTATGTAGCCTCGGACACGTGACACCTCAGTTTCCCCATCTGTAAAATGGGGATAACACCTATTGTCAGAGAGTAAGAGTGAGGATCAACTGAGACAACACGGATGTGAGCACAATGCAAAGCCAGGCACGGGGTGGGCACGCAATACATGGAGGGCATCTGTCGGTGCCACTGTCCCATTGGCTTGTGATCTCTTCTTGTCATCTTGCATTCTGCTCTTCTCCCAGGGCTCTCAGGCTCCACGGAGGAATTACCTGTGATGCTGATCACCTTTCACTACCTGGCTAGCTTGTGAAGAGCAGAAGTTAGAGTTTCTGTCTTACTCCTTCCTTCTCTCTGCCATTGCTGCAGTTCCAAGAACTTGGTAGATGCGTAAGAAGTATGAAAACTCCATGCGTAGAGAATACAGATGTATTTTACCTTTAAGCCTTAGTAAAAATGCGACAGTCTGAATATTAAAGTAAAACCAAAATAACAACCTTGACCTCAGAGAGTGTTCTAAGGTAAAGAAAAAAATCGTGTCTGTGACACCAGTCTCCTCCAATCGTACCACTAATTCGGACACTGCCGCCCGGGAGGGCAGACGTCAGAGGGCAGAAGCCTGCCGGGCGCTGACTGCAGAATGGAAATAGATGGTGTGTCAGTCTGGTCTCTGAGCCCAGCCCTCCCCAGCCCTGGTCCTGAACCAAAAGATGGGCCAGGGAGAGGAGCCCCAAAGTGTGGTCTGCAAGGCCCCCCACTACTGCTCTGGTGACGTCACTGTCTGTAAACCACAGCTCTGATTCCACACTGGGTTTGCAGACTGCAGAGCCCAGCATCTTGGCCCCTAACTCCCCTACTCCTTTGCCTTAAAAAGAAAGAGAGGGACAGAGAGACGAGGAGGGAAGGAGAAAGGAAGAGAGAAGGAAGCATCCGTCTGAAAAATAAACACACACGTTCCATGAGTGCTTTCAGCTTAGAAGCCCTGCGACACTTCCATTAACTACAAGATGTAGAAGGAGCCACAGCCTACTTGACTTTTATTTCTTCAAACAAACATTGGAAACGGCTTGGCAGGATGAGCCATCACTCTTTCCCCGACCCAGGAGCCCAGAGCCTTAGATGGGGTGGTTTTAATGAGGAGAGGGGGGCGGGGGGGTGTTTGGCTCAGGAATAGAAAGCAAAAGCAAGGTCCTCTTACAGGCAGGACAAACGCGCCTCCTTAGGAAGCGGTTAACACCTGCAGGCTAGTGGGGAATGTGCAGAAGGAACACGAGTCAGAACGAAGTGTCCCAAGGACCCTGGGAGGTAATGGTGTTCCCGTTTTACCTTAAGGAAAACGACACTATGAGAGATTAAGCAACTTGCCCAAGATCACACAGCTTGTCATCAGCACAGCCCACACTCCTCACCGCTCCCTTACAGGGAACCGGGGCCCCGCGTTTGTAGATCAATATTGGTGTTTTTTTTATATTGAGAGAATAAGTCACATATCGTAAAATGCACCCTCTAAAAATGTACAATTCAGATTGTGAAACCATAACCACTATTTAATTCCAGAACATTTTCATCACCCCAAAAAGAAACTCTGTACTCATTAGTAGTCACACCCAATTCTCCACCTTCATCACCTCCCCACCCCAGCCCTGGCCACCAGAAATTTACTTTCTGCCTCTATGAATTTGTCTATTTTGGGCAGTTCATATCAATGGAACCACACATGCAGTCTTTTGTGTCTGGCTTCCTGCATGTAGGATAATGTTTTTCAAGTTCATTCACGCTGCTCATCTATCCATCAGTATATTACTCGTTTTTGTGGCTGAATGACCCTCCATTGTATGGAGAAACCAAACTTTGGTTATCTATTCATCTGTTGATGGACATTTGGCTTGTTTCTACTTTTTGGCTATTATGGATAATGCTTCTGTGAACATTCACATATGCTAAATTTTGGTGAGAACATACATTTTCATTTTGTTTAGGGGTAGAATTGCTGGGTCATATGGTAATTCTGTGTTTAACTTTTTGAGGAACTGCCAGACCGTTTCCCACAGTAGCTATATTTTATGTTACTACCAGCAGTACGTGAGGGTTCCAGTGTCTTCAGATCCTCACCAACACTTGTGATTGTCTGTCTTTTTGGTTAAAACCATCCTATGTGGGTATAAAGTGGTAAATTATTTATTCTTTGCCACCAAATTGGCAATGATTTTATACTAGAACGGGCTTCCTTAAAAGGAGTGCCAACACACACACACACACACACACACACACACACACGAAGCACATAGAAAAATACAACACACATTTAACAAGAAAGAAATCAGTCCTACTGTGTTTCCTAGAAAATAAGACTTAGCCGGACAATCAGCTCTAATGCGTCTTCTGGAGCAAAAATTAACATAAGACCCGGTATTATTTTATTATAATATAAGACCAGGTATAATATAATATAATATAATATAATATAATATAATATAACCAGGTATAATATAATATAATATAATATAATATAATATAATATAATATAATATAATATAATATAATATAATATAATATTATATAATACTGGGTCATATTAATTTTTGCTCCAAAAGATGCATTAGAGCTGATTGTCCGGCCAGGTCTTATTTTCAGGGAAACATACAGGAGATTAGAATGACCCTCAGGATGACGTGCCATCACTAGCTTCATGTTAAATTACATTTCTTGTCATAAGAATAGTAATGCATATTTACTGCAGAAAAATAGAGAAAACACGCTCAAGTGCAAGGTAGAAACTGAAAATCACCCATGATGCCATCACTTAGAAGTGTTGATATAGTTTTTAAACCTACAGTGTTGTATCATTTCACTCATTACATGGGAAAACACTTTCTTATGCCCTGAAACACCTTTGAAACAGGCCTCTGAATGTCTGCACAGTTACTGCCGCCTATTTGAGGTCTGCTAGTCTGCTCTGCATCTGTTCTTCCACGTGTATCCACATTCCTCTCTTCTGAAACTCACCGGCATTCAGTTCTCAGAAGGGCCTCTCGGTGGCTACACCTGTCTGCCAGGGCGGGGGTGGGAATGTGTGCAGAAGCCTCTGGAGAGCTTCTAGGATGGACACCCATGCACACACATACACAGCCTTTATATTTCCTTGTGACGATTATTCTGATCAGAGAAACAAGAGGTGGACCCTTGAACTTGGGGACACCACAGTCCACTCCTGCATTGGAAGTTGACAAGTTCACAGACCACACTACAGGGCAGCACAACTCGGTGAAGTAGAATGTGAGGGCCACATTGAGGTTTGAATGCCGGGTTAGTCACGTACCCAGGGATGCTGAATAAGCAAGCCCTCAGGCTTTCAGCAGTAAAATGGGCCAACACTACCCATAGTGCCTTGCAGGGTGTGGTCAGTGTCCAGTGAGAGCCTAGGGCAGTGCCTGGAACACAGAACAGACGGAAAGTGTTCCCTGGAGCCACAGGGTGGGCAGGGAAAGGTCTAGTACACTGGCGATGGGAACGCCTGCCCCCTCAGGCCCCGCGAATGGTGGCAGCCCCTCCCTAAAGCATCTGTGGCCATTTATTTGCCTGTTTACAGCACTGTCACCCCCAGTGAGGACCACGGCCCTGAATGCTGTCCACCTAAAGGTGCTGGTTTGGCAACAGGCTTTACTGCCTCTTCTAGGCCCTTCCCTTTTATTTTTATCACAGACCTTTAGTACATATTTGGTTCCTCTTTCCTAGTTTCTGAAAACCTTCTTGCAAAAGGAATGTCCCAGATACCCCAGTAGCAGTGAGCACATCTCAGGCCCAGGTCCTGGTTTCTGATAAATGGACCCAGAGGCCCTTGCAGAAATGGCGGATTCTAGGGAGGGGGCAGGGAACACACAGAATGAGCATGATGTAGTGCCAGAAAGTAAGGGCGTGCTCAAAAACACCCCAAAATGATGGGGCATGTCAAGGGATGCAGGAACCACCTGCAAACGCTCTCAATGGCCCACGTTGGAACAATTTGAGCAATGAAATAAACAGCATAGTATTGTATTACAACCCAAAGCATAAAATAAATAGCCACGTGTCCATATAATTAATAATGGGGTGATTGAATAAAGAATCAAATTGAGGTTAAAGAGTCAAATGTTTCATACAAAATAATTCCAACTAATTTATGTAGATATAGCCTTCTCCAGGAGGTGGAGCATAACTTCCTTTCCCTTAAGTTGGGAATGTGCATAGTAACCACTCTAAGGAAAAAGGACGACCTTTACAGAAGAGAAACCTGCCCAATATTATCTCAGCCAGGTGGCCAAGGTTAACATCATCAACGATAAGTCATATTGATAGCATGGACCGTTCAGATGAGGTCATGAGAAGGGCACCTGACCTCTGTGGCCTTCTTCCCCAAAAACCCGCAATCCCAACCTACTCATGAGGAAAATCCAGACAAACACAATTTGAATGATATTCTACACAATACCTAACAAGTACTCAGCTAAACTATCAAGCTCACCAAGAACAACGGAAGTCTGACGTACTGTCACAGCTGAGAGGAATCTAAGGAGACAGGACAACTAAGTGTAATACGGGTCCTGGGACAGAAGAACGTTAGGTCAAAACTAAGGAAATCCTGATGAAGTACGGAGGTTAGTTGATAACAATGTATCAATATCAGTTAAATAGTTGTGACAAATGT
Organism: Rhinolophus sinicus; assembly: GCF_036562045.2. Taxonomy (NCBI): domain Eukaryota; kingdom Metazoa; phylum Chordata; class Mammalia; order Chiroptera; family Rhinolophidae; genus Rhinolophus; species Rhinolophus sinicus. Next base: position 144,282,240 of record NC_133756.1, read on the forward strand.
GAGATAATAACAAGGAAAACTGGTTGTGGGGTACTTGGGAACTTGCTGTACTATTCTTGCAACTTTTCTGTAAATCTACAACTATTCTAAAACAAAAAGTCGATTAAATGTTATTAAATAAATAAGTCCTAAAAAAGCCTGAACCAACCAAACCAAACAAACAAAAATCCCAGAAAAGTCATGTGGACTTCCCTAATTCCCTTAAGCCCCCCCACCAAAAGCTGCAGACACTTATATAACATCAGCAATACTTGTTTACATTGTATCTATTCATTTATATATCCATTAAAAAAAATTGTTGAGCCCTTTTTGGGGGTCAGGTACTGTACCAGGCCTAAAAGATGCAATGGTCAAGGAAAGAGGTGCTTTTCCTTCTCTGCTGAGCTGGGCCAGGAGGGGAGACGGCCTGTGGGATGGGCTTGGTCCTTTCTTGACCAGGGAGGCAGCTCATTTACTGGGTGAATATTAAGTCCAGCCTCATGGCTTCACACATTTAACTAACGGTGGGTCACCATTGTGTAGTTATCAGGCATTTAACAAGGCTGACATCCTTTAGGACACTTGGGCTGGGTGTATTAGGACTCTCCCCACCAATCTTTTTTCCCCCTGATTATAAAGGTAAATATGATTAGTATTTTAAAACCAGAAAGAAATGAATAAAGAAAAAAGAACATTTTCTATACTCTTACCTCCCAAAGATAACTATTAGTATAGTATTTGTCTTCGAATAGCCTTTTTTCAGTGCATATATTTAACATATCAATTTTTTTTCACAGATAGAATCATAAAAACATTATGTTTCACCTAACACTGAATCCTATTTTTGTGCATATTTTTTCAGGTCTGTACATTTGGCTACTCATATACATGTATTTTAAGATCGCAACAGATTCTACCTCCCCAAGTTTGACCTGTGTCCACGGCTGCCCGTGTCCTTCAGATGTCTAGTGATGCTGTCAGCTCAGGGCACCAGAAGCAGAGCCAGGCTGGGGTTGCAGGTATTTTCCATAGCTTTCTAAGTGGCTCAGTAAAGGATTTCCCTTTTTTCTGGCTCCTCCCCTGCTGGGGTAGGGGGCCAGGGAGAGCCTCCCAGGAGAAGGTACCCAAAGCAGGCCATCTATGAGTCAGGCAGAGCTTCCGGAGTGAAATCACGCTGAGGAGCTATTTGTGAACATCCTGGCAGGGCCCACTGAGCACTGACTCAGTGAGGCAGGAGGGAAGGGGTGGGGGCTCCCACCTCCAGTGGGCACCAAGAACAGCTGCTAATGAGAATTGTTGGGTTGTCCCCTCCCTGTCCTCCTTAGAGCAGAGGTTGCAACCAGCACATCAGAACCACTGTAAATTCCCCAGGGCTTCCCCAGCGGGAGGTTCCTAGGTCACTTTCGCTGATAATGAGACCAATTACTAACACAGGAGGTGAGGCTGGGCAATGGAGGCCCCAGGGCGGGTTCCCCCTCCGGGAGGAGAGATGCAATTTCCTCTTGTACCTCCAAGTGCAGTCATCGTGGGCACACTGGAGTGCCAACTCTGGCTCTGCCGCTCATAAAACAAGGCCAAGGTGCTTTGCACATCATTGTTTCCTAATGAAAATGCATGGCTGTCAGGTGCTGCTAAGCACTGGGGCCACGCAGGTGACTGACTGACTCTGCCTGGTGAGGCCCCCAGGTTACAGGGTAATGTACCTGCTTCTGCCAGCCTCAGAGAACTCTGGGAATCCAGGCTCTGCCATGGAACAGTGTGCCCTTTGAGTTCCCCTGTAGCACTTATACAGAAATTGATGTTTATTTGCTTAGTGTTCACTGTCCGGCACTCCCTTTGCAAACTCCTTTTGGCTGTGGTTGCCTGAACAATGGCAGATACAGAGCAGATACTCAATAAATATCTTCTGGGGGAAAAATGATTGCCATCAACTATTTGATGGTGACCCTGGGTAAGTTATTTGACCTCTAGACCTCAGTTTCTTCATCTGTAAACTGGAGATGGTTTTTTCTCTCTAGTGGTTAGGTTGAGAATTAAAAGGTCAAATGCACATAAAGCCCTAAAGCCAATGCCTGAAACATGGCACGCGTTCAATAAACCAATAAACGGGCTCTCTTTCTTATCATCAGAGGTGAGAAGGATCCTGGGCCCTTCAGTAACCTGCCACATCCCCAGTATTTAATGAATTAGCCTTTGTTCAATCAGCCCCATAGGAAGGGGATGGCAGTGGAGAAGGTCAAAAGGAACCGGTGCCTGTGATCCCATCTTCCTAAAAGGAGTTGCCTATCAGAGTGATCCAGGACCCTATCTGAGAGTGGGGATGGTCCATTTTGCTGTTTTGCTCATAAACCACAGACCACAGGTCCGGCTGACAGCACTCCCAGGGAGCAGGGACAAGCAATCCATCACTAATTGCCATTTTGCAAAGCTTGTCCTGATCCAGGCTGCTCAGTCCAGCTAAAGGCACTAATTAGCTGCAGCAGGTCAGCTGTTAGCTAATTGAACAGTCTTTGCACCCAGGTAACAGACAAAGCCAGGAAGGCAGAGTGAACCCTGTCCCTGCTTGACACAAACCGTCCAGGTAGCAGAGCCCTCAACAGAGAGCTGTGTGGTCAGGGCAAGAAGAGTGTCGGGTTCCTGCTACCCAGGCCCAGGGGCAGGCCCATCTCCAGAAGGGGAAAGAAGTGCTGCTGGGCCAGGGCTGGTGGGGACAGCTCTGCAAGAAAGGGAAAGGAAGAGGTCCAGTGGGGAGTCCCTGGAGATTCTTATGGGCAGAGGGAGATTAAAAATGGAAGGGGGATAAAAAAAAGAAGACAGAGGCTGGAGAAAAGAGGTGAGGAAAAATAAAGAATGGAAATAGAGCGAGTTATTTCCCTTGGAAGAAGCGGTCACTTAGATTGGTCTCTTCATCTGAACGAATGCACACTGTCTTCTACCTCTGGCCTTGTGTAAAGAGCAGAATTCAGTTTAATGTACTTTTTAAGAAAACAAATTCTTCCTGATTTGGGCGGATGGGTTTCAGAGAGCTGATTTCTAGGGCGGCAGAAGGACCTTGTCCCCCCACCCCCACCCCCAGATTTCCCTGAGGGTAGCTTCTTGCAGGGTTCTGAGGGGACTCTTTTTCTGCCTTCAGGATGGGATAAGGATGGGATTATAGGTAGCTGGAAGCAGGGAGGACCCCATTCTCTTCTGATCCCTTCCCTGTCCCCCTCCCCCTTAATTTACTGCGTGTTCTTTGGGGAGGCCTCAGGGCCCAAGGCCAGGCAGTGATCTCCAAGGGAAGCAGAAGTGATTGAGATGCCGATACATCAGGCCTGTCCGCAGGGCCGGGAGGGAGCAGGGAAGATAAAGAGACAAAGAGCAGGAGGGGGAGATAAATGAATTCCCACCAGCCACAAAGCCCTCTCCCTGATGGCTTAGCACCTACCTCTGCCCTAATCATTCTAGATGCCTCGGCATCTTGGGTCAGGGAGCCAGCTGGGAGCCCTCAGGGATTCGGACTTTCCATGGAAATGTTTTGGCAGCTATTATCTGTGACCCTCAAGTTTATGAGAAAGTTGAATGTAAACTTAAAGACTTAAAATCATTTGAATTGTACTTAGGAAGCAAGCCATTTAGAGGTACCTTGTGGAGTCATGGCCAAGAGTGGGGGAGGAGGTGGGAGGGGTTTGGGGACAGATCATCTACCTCTGAATCATTCTGGGCAAGTTACTGAGTACCTCAGGGAGAGAGAGGGGGAGAGGGAGAAAGGGGGAGACGGAGGGAGGGAGGGGAGAGAGGGAGAGAGAAGGGGGCTGCTTTCCCATCTGTAAACTAGAATCCACACACCTCTACAGGGTTGTTATGAAGAGTAAATGTGCTGATGGATACAAAGTAAATACTCAACATTAGCCGTTTTTATGATTACCATGGCTATACCCTCATATATTTCTGGATATTCTTTTTAAGATTTTCTTTTTTTATTGGGGAAGAGGAACAGGACTTTATTGGAGAACAGTGTGTACTTCCAGGCCTTTTTTTCCAAGTCAAGTTGTTGTCCTTTCAATCTTAGTTGTGGAGGGCGCAGCTCAGCTCCAGGTCCAGTTGCCGTTTTCTAGTTGCAGGGGGCGCAGCCCACCATCCCTTGCGGGAGTCAAACCGGCAACCTTGTGGTTGAGAGGACGTGCTCCAACCAACTGAGGCATCCGGGAACTCAGCAGCAGCTCAGCTCAAGGTGCTGTGTTCAATCTTAGTTGCAGGGGGTGCAGCCCACCATCCCTTGCGGGGACTCGAGGAATTGAACTGGTAACCTTGTGGTTGAGAGCCCACTGGCCCATGTGGGAATCGAACCAGCAGCCTTCGGAGTTAGGAGCATGAAGCTCTAACTGCCTGAGCCACCAGGCCGGCCCTATTTCTGGATATTCTGATTTCAAGTTGTTTTCCTGTTATCTCTATAAATTCCTTTGCCAGATTATTTATGATTATTCTGATGACCATAATATTATGGTCATTCTTTGTAAAGGATATTCTCAGTTTCTGAATTATCATTTATATATATAAATATGATCTTGCCTAGTTCCGGCTGGCTTAAATGGGGACCCACTCAGGAAGAACCCCAGGTTTCACAGAACAGAAGCCAGGGTAATTCACGATCTCCATCGCCTTCCCTAAGTTACAACTACCTATGGGGAAAGGCTGTGACCACAGCTACAAACAACTGTGATGGCTCCAAGAAACGCCAAGGAACACAAAGCCCCCAGCCAAAGGAACGAAGTCCTGGAAACACCGCTGCCAAGGCCTGGCCAGGTCCTGCTCACCTGTATTTCTGTTGCTCTCTCATTTTCTTTGGAGAGAAAAGGTCTGCCCTTTACTTTTTGAGCCACTCTGGCTTTCTTAAGGGGGGCTGGCAGGGACCTCTGTTTAGGGCTCTGCTACCTAGTTGGTTTGTGGTTACCATCAACTTCCTGTGGCATCTGAGAAGCAAGGTCAGGATGACACAGAGCAGGTCACTTCTACCCAGAAAGGCACTGTCCTCCCCCAGGAGGTCAATTTCCATTTTCCAATCTTCCTGGTACCACCTGGTCCACGAGACTGTCATTGCTCACCCGGCTCCCTGCAGTAACCCTTTGCTTCTGCCTTTGTGCTCCATTCCCAATAGAACAAAGAGAAGGATCCTGTGAAAATCAGGAAGCCAAGTCTGATTATGCCCCCCTTCTAGTCAAAGCCCTCCTATGCCCCATCCCGTGTGCCCCCCACCCCCATCCCAGCACTACACTCTGAGTAAAGTAAGCCCCCCCCACCCCACATTTCCGGCCACACCACACTGGTCCTCTTGCTGTTTTTAAACATGTCAAGAAGGATGTGGCCACAAGGCCTTTGCACTTGCTCCTTTCCCTGAAATGCTCCTTCCCAGGTACCTGCCTGCCTATACCTCCCTCACCTCCTTCAGGGCTTTGCACAAATGTCACCTTCTCAGCTAGGTCTTCCCTGACCTGTGTCTGCCTACCTTCAGGTCTCCTTGTCACATTCCCTGCATTATTTTTCTCCATAACACTACTCACCATCAAATACACTATGCATTCTACTAAATTATTTTATGTTCTGCCTTCCCTGAATACTATGTGATCTCCAGGAGGCAGGACTTTTGTCTGTTATATTCAGTGCTCCAGTCCTAACATCTAGAACAGTGCCTGGGATGTCGTAGGTGGTCAAAAAATATTTGTTGAATGGATAGAGATTTGCCATATGACCATATTCATATTTGTCCATGCAGTTGTATAAATATTAATCCAGTACCTACCATATGCCAAGTACTTAATATATACCATCCCATTAAGCCTTACAACAGCCTGTGAGGGGAGGTCTGAGCTCCACTTTCTAAACGATGAAGACGAGCCATGGAAACTAAGTGACTTGCCTGAGCTGGGCTATTCTGTTTTGTTGTGTCTGGTGTCCTTACTCATCACACCCTGCTGTGATCACCCGCTTCTATTTTCCCTGCTGGACTGGAAGCTCCAGAGCCGTCGGGCCTGCCTGTCACTATGTTCCTGGTGCTCAGGACAGTGCCTGGTACCTGGGAGGTGCTCAGTAAGTACCTACAGACTGAATGCATCTGATAAGGAGCGGCCTTGTGGTGGCGGTGATGGCGGTGGTGGGACTGTGTTTCCCCTGCCTCACCCTTTACCTAGCTCCTGGGTTTGCTTTCCCACCTATAGAGCTTTTCAGAAGCTCGCAAGCAGTTTACCCTGAGGCTGAGCAGATCAAGAATTGCCTCTCAGGTCTCTCTACCTCTTTCCGAACCCCCTCCCCCCCTCCCCCCACCCCCATCCTGGGCTTTCTGCCAGCAAAGAACAACTACCCAAACAGAATACAAGGCAGGCCTTTTTCTGTAACTCTCTGACTTGTACAGCAGCACAAGGTAAGTCTCTCTGACAAGAGTCTACGGGAGGAACTGACATTTGAGGGGCTAATTACAGCTGTCATTTTTCCCCTTCCCCGACCCCCTCCCCCACCATCTCCCCACCTCTTGGCAAGGATCCACCAGAGACCAACCGCCAGCCAAAGGGCAGGAAGACATTCTAGTCTGAATTGACCATTTTCCCAGAGAAGCAAGTTGTTTATCTCGACGGAGGCTTCCCCCACCCCAATACTGGATAAACAGCCAAGAGGCTGGCGGACTGAATTATCACTTAATAGTCAGGCAGAGTCTCTTATTTCAGTTACACAGTTTCTTCACCACAAAAGACAGTTGAAGGACACAGAAAACTTGACAATTCATATGAGAACCATCATAACCTCAACTGCTACTCACGACAGCCCACTGTTTTCTGGGCTCCTGCTCCTGAGAACAGATGAGAAGAAAAAGGTTGTGTGCCTGTGACGACTCGCGTCTTCTGCACCCCTAAAGCTTAAAGCCAAGAGAACTCTCAAACAATGCCCTCCTCCCCACAGTTTCTGAAACTTTTCCCTCTGATGAACCCACTCCATTTGCTGGTAGTGCAGCCAAGCTGCTGACAGAAACAGCACAAAGACAAGAGGCCATGATTCCAGGGAATGTGATGACCCACCTGGCTGAGGCACACGGGGTGACCTCACCACTGAGAGGGGTCCCTAGAACAGTGCTTCACGTCCTTCACTCCCGACTGTCCCCCATAAAGATTACCCCGTCAGCACTGGGTAATCAGAGACAGGGAAGGCTTCTAACAATAAATCAATAACGCATCGACAGAAGTTTGGGTCGCCCAGTTCTGTCAAGGGATCCTGCTCTGGAATAGTTGGGGTGACATCTTCAGAGAGGCCAAGTTCACAGGGTTTTGGACCAAGAGAAAGAGGGAGTTGCTGAAAAGAAAAGTCTTTTCAATCAGGGTTGCCTCTTTTCTAGAAGAGGTGCGTGTGGCACGGTGGTTAAAAGACGGATTCCAGAACCAGATGGTTTGAGTTCGTGTCTGCTCTAAAAGTTACTGTGTGGCTTTGCACAAAGTACTTAACCGCTCTCTGCCTCAGTTTCCTCATCTGTACAGTGAGAATAATAGTGAGTAACCTCCTTCATGGGGTGTTATGAGGAATAAGTGAGTTAATAGCTCTGTTCCAAAGCCTAACAGAGGGGAAAGGGAGAAGGTGATCCCACAGCCCAAGTGCATTTCTGCTGTAGGGAAACGGGGTGGGGAGGGGAGGTGGTGTTCACCCAAGGGCAGACCAAGGGTGTCGCCATCATCCTCGGCATTTCCAGCCCGATGATGTCCCTGCTGCCCAAGCACCACAGAAGGGCTGAAGAAACGGGTGGGTGGGAGGCACTGGGAGGACATCCTCAGCCACAGAGGCCCCTCTCTGGGAGTCCCGGCTTAAGGTGGGAAGAGAACCCAGCAGGCTCGTCTGGCAGCCCCTACATCCAGAGCTCCAGTGTGGATCACTTATTATTACTTTTAAACATCCTGCTGATCTTCTCATCTTGAGATAGAATGTAACCTTGGTTACTTTATCCCAATAGGTAAACACTTTAGGAGCTGAGGCTGAGTTTAAGTCCTAAACAGGCCACCCTCCCCCCACCCCCACACTTCACCCCTGCTGCTGTGAGAAGCTAAATCCTTCTGAGGTGACTTGTGAAGAATCCACCTGGTTGATCCTGCCTCCCAGTCGCTTGTTTGCTTTCACAAAGGAGAGAATCAAAACGCAGAGGACACTCCCCGGGTCTGTATCCGAAATCGCTGCAGAGTCACGATTCACCTTAACACTACCCCTGGAATCTCCCACTTGCCAGGCTTCATTATGACTTCTCGCGAAAAGAGTGGGCTTTCGCCTTTTATGAATGAAACCGGGATTCATTCAGGCGTGTGATGCTGCCTTCTCGTTAGGACTGCAGATCTGTGAAGCGTCTCTCTCTGTGTCACCCATGAGTCAGACCTTGCCACGCCCTCCTGGGCTGAGGCATCCGTCTTACTGAACCAAAGGGGTCAAGAGGACACCACTTCCGGTTCCTAGGAATTCCCAGGCTGCTTGTGACTCTTGGAATCGTGTTGTCTGGTCTTTAAATGAGATGATGATTGTCAAGTGCTTGGTACGTAGTCTCTGACACACAGTATAGTCGTAGTGATGTGATGGCCATGACGATGACACAGCAAACACTTGTACCCTACTTGCTGTGCACCACTCCACACAGCTCTCAGTGAGTGCTAGCTACTGCGGGACCAGCCTGAGGTAGCACTTCTTTTGGGGGCAGAGCTGGCAGGAGGGGTAGGAACACTGTGACAGAGCTCTACTGCACTTGTGACTGCATTAACTCTGGGGGAATGAGAGGTATGGCGTCCTAGGGGACCAGGTGGGACAAAGTGACCAGCTGGGGTCTTCGCGGTCGTAAGGCTATGTGCCAGATCTAGTTCATCACTGCAAGCGTATGAGCACTTCTTTTGCCCTGAGCTATGTGGCTCTAGTGAGTATTGCCTCAGTTAATCCTCACCAAAGTCTCCACAGGATGGACATAACCTCGTCTTCATTTTCCCGAAGACGGAACTAAAGCTCAGAGAGGTCAAACAGCCCGGCCAAGTCACAGCCGCTGAGCAGGGGACTCCAGGTCACGGACAGGGCTTCCCCTGGGGCCTGACCACAGGTGAGCCAAGGTTGGGGAGGAAAAGAACCTGCTTCTCCTGGGCTAGGACGCCTCTGCCCTTCCCAGACCTCTCCTTTCACCTCTCCTCATTCCTCCTGCCCAGCTCACAGGCAACCGACCTCAGCGGGCCTGGTGAGGAAGCAGGGAACAGAAGGAAGGAACGGAAGCATGCTGGTGAGGCTTTCTCCCCTTTGAGGAGCTAGCACACAAGACGACCTGGCTTCTGAAGAACCCAGGGAGGCTATTCTCTCCACACTGGGGATAGAGCTATGAGGTAACACCCCACTTCAAATCCTGCCACCCCAAGACTAGCCTCAGGACCTGGAGCAAATCACTTCACCTTCTAAATCCCACTTTCCTCAGCCTCTTGCCCGTCCCTGTCCCTTTCTTCTCCCTCCTCCTATAACCCCTAACAACACAAATCCCTAACATCTAAGGAGTATTTACTACATTCTAGCATCCCTGCTAAATGCTTCCCACTCGATAGCTCATTGAATCCTCAAACACAGTCCTAGGAGACAGGTCCTAGTCTTAACTCCATTTCATAGATGGTTATTATCGGTCTGTGAAAATGGGAACAACAATATTCATTCTCTTATAAGGCTTCTATGGAGGTTCAATAAGATCATTTATGGGACGTACTTGGCACAGAATCAGCCTTTGAAAGGGGTGAACTTGAAGCCCATGGACAGCCCTAAGGTGAAGGACCAAGCCAGATGAGAGATGAGAACAGAGCCCCGAGATGTCCAGAGTGGGCTCTTTCTTCCAGGGCATGACGCAGCCCAGGGATCAGTACAGTGACTCAGCAGAGGGCTCTCACTGGTTTATAAAAAACTGCCCTGGAAATACACTCCGAACCGTGGTCCAGATCCTTCTATACCCTCCAAGAAGAGTGGATGTGTCGGGAGAAAGGATGGAATCTGAAGTCTTGCATCACAAATGGCCCCACTGCCTAATTCACAAGCCCCCCATTTCTTTCCGAGCCTGTCCTCTGCCAGGTCCTGTGCTAGCCCTGGAGATACAAAGAGAAACCAGACTGAGTACCTTGCAAACCAGGCCAGTCAGGCCAGGCCTGCCCGGGGAACGGGCTGCTGACCTCTGGAGATGACACTGCTGACCAAAAGAGGTGTTTTTGCTTTTTAAAAAATCACTTCCGGTTGTTAAATGAATGAAAAGCTCTAAAACACTTAGGAGATAAGAGAACAATCTATCAGGACTCCTCTGACCTTTGAAAGCTCAAAAGTGAAAAATGGAAGCTGGCCTTGGCTGGTTGGCTGGCTGTGGGAAAAGCAGATAAACAGCAGTTTCACCAGTAACACAAAGAGATTGAAAACCCTGCACATTTTTAGCATGTGACTAGAATAATCCACAGCTGGGCCCCTAGCACAAAATGCAGGATAATACAGCACTCAGGAAACAGAGATACCCAGTGGCCTTCGTTATAACTGTGTGAGCACTTACTTTGTGTCTCTATTAAGCCTTTCACGCAGACCGTCCCATTTAATTTCATCTACTCTTCGCCATCCTGGGTAAGAGCCAGTTTCGAGTCTGCCTGGCTTGGTTACTCTAAATACTCACTCCCACTTAGCCTCCCCACCCCCACCTTACTGGCTAGGTGACCTTGGGCACAGTGTTTAACCTCTTCAGGCTTGGATTTCCTTATCTGTAAAACTGGGATCCTGGGACCTACCATTTAAGATTGTTGTAATGTTATGTAAATAAATCCACAAAGCGCTTGACACAAGACTGGGACACAAATCCTCAAGAGGTATCAGCTATTGTTGTTGTTATGATGACTGAAAACTCCCTGACTGACGTGTGTGGTCTCGATTTTACACGTGATGACACTGAGACTTCCCAAGGTCAGACCCCACTTAGATTCCTCCAGTTTCCCTTCCGGGTGGACGCCTGTGCCCACCTCACGTCACTGCCTCTCTGGAGACAGTGGGCGAGACCACTGAGGGCACCTCTCGTGAAACTTTCCTTGAAGGCAGAGGGCTGCTGATTCTTTGGTTTTTCCCAATGGGAAATCATCTCCTGAAGCAAACCATCCAGGAAAGGGAACCCAGTTCGGGATCCTTCTATGGGAGCAGACTGCACACCCGGCCCTGGAAATGCTTGGCAGGGCAGACCTGAGGCCCGGCTCTCCACCACTCAGCCAGGAGCCGCAGACCTGCAGGCTCTCCTGAGGTGCGGACACACCTATGCGCTAGCCGTGTCTGAAACAGCAGTTTGTCTCTCGTTACAGTAGTTTTTGTTTGTGTTCTTCCTCTGATCCCAAGGAGGCTGGGGGAGGGAGGGAGGACAAGCAGGAGCTGAAGTCCAGGCACCTCCCAGGGAGGCCGTCTTCACCCCATAGCTCGTGGTCCTCCCTGTGGCTCCTCCTACACTGACACATACCCTGGGCTCCTTTGCAAAGTGTGGAGTCTCATAATGAAGACAAATAGAAGCTTTCCCAGTGGACCACTTCCTCCACCCGCAGCCCTGGGCCCGTCTTGGCCGCTACTGGCAGAACTCTGAGCCAACCCACTGCCTGCCCCTCAGGGATGAAATCACAGAGTCCTGCTCCCCCCCACCCCCGCTACTATCACACGTGTGACAAAAGGCCCAGCATAGACTTCCTTTATTTATTCACTGAAAACAACGTTCTGCCAGCCTGTGCCCACAGGAGGTTTACAATCTAAGAAGAAAGAGATACTGGTCAAAAAATTCTCACAAAATAGTCATCCAAAATCTAGACTCAATACCGCAGTCAGAATTATCCTGTCAGTAACGATATCAGATCCTGTCACCCCTCTGTCACCCCTCTGCTCAAGGCTCCCGCAGGCTCCCATCTCACTCAGAATCCTGACAATGGCCTACAAAGCCCTAGGAGGCTGGCCCAGAGCTTCTCGGATCCTACTGCCCCTTCGTTCTCATGGGAACTTGTCAGATCTTGGGACTTTTATGCAGGCTATTCCTTTTGCCTGGAGCATTCTTCCAGATTTCCTCATGGCAGATTCTCTCACCTCCCTCCAGACTATTTAACAGTCACTAAGACTTACCCTGACGACCCTGTTTCAAACCCCAGCTTCACCCCCTGTGCCCCGCACCCCCGCTCCACTTTGCCTTGCTCATTCCCCCCCTTACCACTTCCCACCGTCTCATCCTACATACTGACTGTATTTACTGTTGATCATCTTTCCACCCCCCCTTCAGCCTCCCTAGAATGTGAAGGCTGAGATTTGTGTGTGTGTTATTTTCTGACATACCCCAAGCACCCAAAACAGTCTCTGGCATCAAGGCACTTGGTAGATATTTGTAGAATGAAGAAATGAATGAGTACCAGGTACACAAGGGGAAGTAGAGGGTACTGTGAGCACGCAGAGCGGAAGGGCTAATGTGGTCTAGGTGTCAGGGAAAGCTCCCTGGAGCCTGAGGGGTACAGGGGCCGGGAAGAGAGAAGCAGGGGCTCGTTTCCCGGCAGCCAGTCTCTACCCTAGGAAGGGTGAATGGACCACTTCACCTGCAGGGGGTGACACCCAAGCCATCCCAGGTACTTCTGGCTACCTCGACAGGTGTCTCCGCTTCAGAGTCTGAAGATTCCGTTAGAGAGAGCGGCTCTCTGCAGCCTGACCTTTACAATCTCTCATCAGCCGAATCCCACCACCCCCTGAGGTTTCTCAAGTCAAAGAATAAAACAAGTCTAACCCTGGCTATGAGGTGGAAGGGCAGAACGGAAGCACCCAACAGAAAATTAAAAATAAGTGATATTCATTGAGCGCACATTATGCCCAGGTGTTATTGTAAATTGTTGACATGCTTGATTACTGATGAGTCGTTAACCTCCAACATAACGACAGGGAGATAATAACGGGACCAACTTCATAGGGTGGGTGTGAGGAATAAAGGAATTAAAGAATAAAGCACTTGGAACAGAGTCTGGCACACGAAGGGCTCTGTGTTTGCCATTATGTCACCATCCTCCATTTACAGATGAGGAGACTGAGGCACCGAGCGATGACATAACTTGGCCCAGCTTCCACAGCGAAGAGGCCGAGCCAGAATCAAACACAAGCTGTCTGGTTTCACAGCTGATTTTCTTTCCCCTATACTATATCATTCCCAGAAATCAAGCTCCTCACAAAACATTTCTTCCTAAGGGACAGAGAGGTTCCTCCAAGCAGATTTCTTCCTGAAAATTAAATGGTGCTTGGCCTTATTTGTAGGAAGTTGGTCAGAAGATCCAGCACCTGGGTACGGCTGCAAAGCACAGGCCCCACCAGCTCCCCCCCAAGGCTGTCCCCAAGCATCTGAAGCTGTGGTGCTGTTCTGGGCTAGAACTCAAACCAGGGAAGAATCTTAGCCCCTGAGGTCCTGCAGCCACAGGAACACATGGACCCCAGCAGCGAGAAAGGCCTTTCTTATCCAGGGGCCACAAATGTCTGTTGGTTATGGATTGATCTTTGCTGTCCGTCTCGCTGTGTGTGTACCTCAGCGGCCCTCCCACACAAATGACAGCAGAAGGACAGCAGGGCTGGCTGGGACCCCAGACTTCTTGCTCCTCGCTCCCTAACACCCAGAGTCAGATGCCTTCACTATTCCCAGAGCACCTCCTGCCTAAGGCGGCCTCTGTCCTTCTCACACCCTCGGCATCTAGACTTGGAGGAGCAGATTCCCCAACAGACAGCCTGGAAGCCAGGCCAGGAAGCCTTACTCACGGCTCAGTCCCCAGAGCAGGCTCAATGCCTGACAGGAGCCCCTAGTCGGATTTGAGGGGTGTGGGCAGGGGCTGCTGGACCAGTCAGGAGTCTGAGGGCCGTAGCAGCAAGCAAGCATCACTACCTGGTTTTCGGTCCTCATCTCCCTTCCTGAAAGAATTGTTGCAATGGAGACTGTCCAACCAAACAAAAGAGCGAGAAACCAGCCAGGCAATTATGTGGGTTTCTTAAACAAGTTCAACAGGAGTGGCCAACGTTGGCAGGCTCTTGTCCAACTTGGGACAAGAGGGCTTTTTGTTTGTTTTTAAAAAGACAAACCTTTTCCTCAATTTTTTCTCAATGTTTGCATACCTAGCCATCCCAAGCTTTATACCCTTGTACAACAGAAAGCCTCACCTGTTGCCTTGGGGTGTGTTACAAAGTTCATATCTATATTACACAAATGAATTTCTTTGTACTGAGCCTCGGAACGCTCAACAAATGACTTTTTGCCAGAAGTTCAGTTTCTTAAAAAGCTGGACGAAGGCCTCCTGTGTGAATCAGCCTTGGCCTGTTGGCTGGTGGAGGGGTGGCTGCTATTGTTATGGGCTGCTCAGCAGGTTTCTCATACTCTCACCGCCTCTGCTCCCCGCAACAGCTCTGCGGAAGATGAAAGCTACAGATGCATCTACACAAGTGTCAAGGCCCATCTGGGGCCAAAGAGCAGGCTGCGAAATCTTAGCCAACCAATGACTCTCACCACCAATCAGAGCAAAGGCTGCCTTTCCTGCTAACCGGATACTCGGCGAAGCACTTGACGTGCGTCATTTCATTTAGATCCCCTGACAGCCCTATGGGAAAAGCTATTTTGTACATGAAGAAATGGGCTCAGAGGCATAGGGGAGAAAGAGAAGCTTTAATGTGAGCGTCTCGGTGCTGTATGCAAGGCAGAAGGCGTGTCATAGATGCTAAGCGCTTACACAAGCACAGGGAGAAGAAGGGTACCCAGGTCCGGCTCGGCTTACGACACCACTGTGGCAAAACCCAGATTTACACCCAGGGAACAATGGTTCATTTTTTCAAAGGGTTAACTGCAAGCTTCCTGTAACAAAGAAACTCCCTCACTACTTTTAATTATGATTCCATTTCCATTCTACATCCGTACAAACCAACACAGCTATTACCCAAAGCAGGAATTATTAAGAAGATGGTGAAACAGAATGGTGACCCAGCCAACTAAGAGGCAGCTCTATGTTCAGAGAGAAACTGCAGGCACGGGTCGGGTCTCTCACGTGCTTACAACACCCCTCAGCTCACTGAGGGATGTGAGTCAGTTCACAAGCATGGTTTTTGTACATGGACGCAAATATACAACTTTTTAAAGAGGGACACGTTGAGGGTGGGGGTATTTCAACTGCAAAATCCGTGGAAGTAATCGTGGCCTGATGTCTACATAAAATGTTAAAAATGATGATGCATTATGCGAATTTAAAAACACTTACAACATGAATTCACCACAAATCAAAGGTGGTCATGACTTGCATGACTGCAAATGTTGACCATGGACGGGAGTCGGGCCGATGGGCCACTGCTGAATCCATGAGGGAAGTTCAGCCTCCCGCCTGCTATGGTCGTGCCTGTAGGACAAGTCTCAGAGTGTGGGCCCTGAACTGCAGCTGTGGTCAGGCAGCAGGACATGAGCACAGGAGAGCAACTGAAAAAGTGGGTAAGAAGTGGTGAGATACTAGTTCTATGCCACAATCTCCACTGTCCTCGGCCAAAATAACCCCCTAAGGCCCGGAGAGTTGAAGACACTTGCGAGTATCCTCTGATATAACAGGGCCATACTGCTCATGCCCAGGACATTGGCAAAAAGGCAGGCTACCTGGGCAGGTCACTCCATGACCTGCAGTAAAAGGGGAGGCTGTTTGCATCTGACCCCACGGAACACCTAACTCGAAGCTTTGCCCCAGTCAGGGAAATATTTCTTAAGCGCCCATCACCACACACCATCGGCCGAGCTGAAGAAGCCCAATTCACAGCCCTGTTCTCACAAAGCAGGCAGTGTGGTTTGTAAGATGAGACCTCCTGGGGTCGAGGGATATCCGTTATCCTGGCAGAATAAGCCCCGACAGTGCTCAGTGAGCGGGACAGCTTCGTGGCGGACTGAGTACCAACTTGAGCTGGCTCCGGAAGGAGAGCTGGGAAGCTCAGGCCGAGGAAGGCAGGAGTACGGATTCCGGGCAGGAAGGTGCAAGCTGCCCTGGAACAGAAGGACGTGGGGTCGTGGGGGAGCCAGGAAGGCTGGCGAGGTAAGCGGAGCCTGAACTCATCTGCTGGCAAGGACACACTGAAGGGTTTAGCGCAAGGCAAGCCTCTCAGGTGTCCTCAATGGGCCTTACAAGTTCCTCAGCACCACCGGATTGAGGGTCACAGGGGCAGGGGATTGATTGTCCCCAGCACCCACGAAAATGTCTGGCACCTGGTGCACATAAATGTTTCATGAATAAAGAGATGATAAATATGAAGCCAGAAGCCCTTCCCTCTTGGCCCAAAGAGGCAAGGATTTCCTGTGAGAAAAAGAGGGACTTTAGAGACAACAAATGACATGGTTTTAGCTAACTGAACCGATTTCTCAAATGCCCCCTAGGGTCAGCTTTCTGCTTCCATGGGAATGACACTTAGCTCTGGGACAGGAGGGATAACGTGGAAAGTGAGCTACTGTGGCAGAGACACTTCATGCCTTCAGTCTCCACACCAATTCCTCCCAAACCCCAGAAGCTTTGACAGAGATTCCCCCTCAAAGAGGGGGAACCAACCCTCAGTGTCTTCCTGTAGCAGAAAGACCAGGAGCCTCCCTGAATAAAAGTGAAGCAGTACTCTGTGAGGTACTCTGCAAATCTGCCCCCTGCTCATTTAATCCCCTGGATAATATGGAGTAGATACCATCATCCCCATATTACAGATGAGAGAACTGAGGTTCAGAGAGGTTAAGTAACTTGCCCAAAGTCACACAGCTGGTTAGGGGCAGAACAGGACTCCCATGGGTCTGACATCAAAGTGCATGTTCTTCATTTCTGTATTCTCCCCCTCAATGAATTTCTGACATTATACCAAGGAGGAAGGGAAGGAGGGCAGGTGTCCACAGAATTGGCAAGTAGAAGCTGGTAGGCTAAGGGATGAATATTCCACCCCGGTTTAGGAGCAGGGATGGCCTGGCTGTGGCAGAGAGAAGGTAGGAGAAGCCTGGCAGAGGCAAGGAGAGTGCCTCCTCCCTTCTTCTATGACAACCAAAACCAAAATAGAGGCTGCCAGTGGGCGTGGGCTCCACGCTGTGATTTCAGAGGGCTTCATTCCCCAGTGAATCATGCCTGCTCCCTGAAGGGCGAGGTGCCTGCTCAGACAGCCTGACAGTGTTTCTGTTCTGCTGTGTGAAAGCCCCAGGGGGGAGAGGCAGCTCTTAGAAGAAGGGAGATGCACAGAGAAATACCCCAGAAATGCACACACACACACCCCACACCACACACACACCCCATTCTCTCCACCAAGCAGCAAGGACATGCTCGGCTGACTGACTTTGTTGAGAGAACCCCATCTCCCTCCTTCCCCTTGGTCACTGTGGACCAGATGTCCAGTCCCACGCCCAGCAGGATGTCGGGTGACCTGGGGGAAACCACATACCCTCTTTGAGCTGTAAGAGAAACTTGGTCTTACAGAAAGGGCAAAAGGAGACTTCTTCACGTACTTTACATCGTATTATACGCATCTTTGTAAGACTCCTTTACTTGTTTTGTTTTTTTTTCCCGGGGGCCCAGTGCAATGCAAATAGGTTAGTATGTTCTTCCAACTGGAGCACTCCACGCATATAAGGGATATGCCAAAGGAACTTATGCAACTTCCTTTTGGTTTATTGGTTTATTCCTGGAAGTGGCCACACCCCTACCTTTGCTGGGGCTGATTTCCCTTAGGAGTAGGCACCTGGGGGGAGTGGTGTCTGGGCAGCTCATAACGACCACTGCTCAACGAGTCCTCTGCAGTCACAGCGTGAGGGCACCATCTGGACAGCATGACTCGAGTCCCCACTGGGCCATGGGGGGCCACCGACCCCTTCCTGGAGAATGTGGAACGGGGACCTAAAGAGATACTGGAGCCTTAACTTGTGCATTTAGGGCGTCCCCTGCCTCCAACCCCAGCGTGCCCTTGTTTACAAAGAAGCTCATGGAAGAGAGGGAAGCAGAGAGAAGAGGGAGAGGAGGAGGGAGGGAGAAATTGTGTGTGTGTGTGTGTGTGTGTGTGTGTATATGTGTGTGTGTGTGTGTACATGCACACACACTCGTCCATCTGTTTATCCTTCTAGTCCTTAATCTCAGCACTGGCCCAAGGCTCAGCTCTCCTGCCTTTGGGTTCCACCTGCTTCTAATCCTCCTCCTCTGTTTAATTCCACCTTATACTCAAATGTATTCTTGTCACTTGCAACCACCTAACCTATTGCCTGGGCCAAAGGAGGCTGGGTGGCCTCTAGGGAGCCATAGGTGACTGGACCTGGACACTGGGACCTCTCCTGTCTCACTCCAGGTGCCATGCCATTACCTGGCCCATGCACACAGCTCGGGACCCAACTCCATCCCTCCAGGAAGAGATGCTTCCGAAGCCGCCGGCAGTGAAGAAGCTCCTGTGAGTGCTGGCCCTGAGCTCCCTCCTCCACAGCTAACCCCCTATCTGCACCCTGGGCAAACCCCAGCCCCAGTTATCTATCTCCTCAGCATTCTTCCCAGATGACAGCAAGGCTTGCCAGCTGCTAAATCCGATGCCCTGGGCCCTTGCAGGCTTGGGAGCGTCGCTGCCACCGTCTCCCATCTCATCACCTGTACCTAGGTTGCCCTGGGCCAGGAGACAGCAGAGGCCTGGGCTTCTTTGCTTCCTTCCTTTAGCAGGTCTGGGAACAGGGCTCAGGACACAGCGATTCCCCTGGCCCTGCCCCACTGCAGACAGAGGCGACCCAGCTCAGAGGAGCCATTCCTATTTACTGAAGCTGCCACCACGGATTCCAAGGGAGCCACGGAGGAAGCAGAAAGCCCTAGGTTATCTCAGCTTCTTCCTGCCTGGGAACTGTGCCTCTTCCCTCCACCCACTGGAAAAGAGTTAAACACTTTCTTTATTTTCCCAAGGACAGGCTCCTGCTTAGGCATTCAGGGCACTTGAGACAAAACTGCCTTGTCTGGCCATCACACCCCGGGGGTAAAATTACCACACACTCCCTCCTCCTACCCTCCCCTGGTGAAGTTTGCCCATCCTTCCTTGGGTGGACCTTAAGGGTACTGGCCGTGTAGACTTGTATTTTCCTATAGGGTCTACAAGTGGCAGTGATAGCAGCACCCCCAGTTTAACAAGTCTTGACATAAATGACTCAAGAATCATTTGAGCATTTATGAAGTGCCAGGTATTGAGCTAACGATTTCATTAAACGCTCCCAACCAGCCCATAAGGAAGGGTGGTTCTGTTTTCCATGTCACAGATGAGGCTCAGAAAGTGAGGTAACCTGCCCAAGTCCTACGGCTGGTGACTGTCAGAGCCTGGAATCGAACTCCCATCACCCATGCTGAACTTTCCTCATGATTGCGAGCTCCCAAGCACCCCGGCCTTCTGCTCCCAGAATGAGGGGCAGCTCCTAGTACCACCTACTTCGTATACAATGGCTCTGGTGAACAAGGGAGCATTTAAAATAAGGCCAGTGATGACCAGGAGCTAAAATTATACTTTAATTTAATTTGATTTAACTAGTTGGCTTTTTCACTGATGATTTCCTTTACTTCTATTTTTTACTAAATTTATTGAGGGCAACATTGGTTAATAATGTTATATAAATTTCAGGTGTACAACTTCATAATACGACATCTGTGTACTCCACTGTATGCTCACCACCCAAAATCAAGCCTCCTTACATCACCATGTATTTGACCGCCTTTACACTCCAATTTTAATTAATTTAAATTTAAATAGCCCCAAGTGGCCAGTGGCTATCACACTGAACTACACAGGTATAAAGTCATGGTTTGTACAAAGTACTTCCACACACACTATCAGCTTTCAGGCAAGTAGGGCAAGTAAAATTAACCCCATTTACCGATGAGAAAACTAAAACTCAGAGATTTGCTCACGTTGAATTAGATTCAAACTTGCCTCTCTAGACTCCCAGACTATTTCCATTCTGTGACTTTTACCCAAACTTGACCTCTGACCGTAGGGCCAGTAGAGATGATCCGACTGAGCCCCATTCTGGCTCCACCATTAACTGGACACACCCTTTTCTCACCGGTCCCTCCTCTAGGCTGGGAAGTCTGAGGGACAAATGCATATGGCAGAGGGTTCCAGAAAGTCTGGGGCATGGGCTCCTCAGACCAAAGGGACAGGTGGTCAGGATTCAAGATCCTCTAAGGTGCTGTGTGGTTCCACGTTGCTTTTCTAACAATGAGGAAAATGAGGCAGAAGTTAGATACATTCTTTCCCTCCTCCACCAGTCGTGTCTCTGGGGCCATAATTAGAGGAAAAGTGTGATTCCCACATTGGCCTTAAGGATATTCCAATGGCTCCTTAAATGAAACCCAACTCGCGATCATTTCCTTCAGGATCATCTCAAACCTCAGGACGTCACCATTCGGCCAAAAATGGTACAATCCACTGGGTGGGCATTAAGTCCTTGCCAAACACCCTGGCACGAACCCAACACTCATTCCCATTCCTTCATTAAACCCCATCAGTGAGAGTCAGCTAATTGTGATGCCCACACTCTAGAGTCAGTTTGTAATCTCAGTTTATAATCTTACTACGCCCATACGATAATCAGTTTACAACTATGCTAAGTCCATACGACAGCGAGTGTATGATCTTTGGGAGGGGGGTAGGGGGACATCTAGAGCAGAAATAAATCACATGAGGAACAGTCAAATGGAAAACGTGAATTTAATAAAACACAGACAGAAAATAAACCACTAGCCCAGCCACTAGTGACCAATGCAATGTTATTTTTTTCCCCCTCTGGTCCCTGGTGAATGCCCCCTAATTCTGGGAAAGGCTCCCTTTCGTCTTCTGAGTTAGGCATGAAGGAATACTGCAGTATTTCAGCCTTGGGTTTCTAGCGGAGAAACAAACCCGGTTTTGTCATATAATTTTCTGCACCTCCACTATAATAACACATCATTTGTGGATCTATGCTAAAGCAAACACCATATGGTGGCTGTGTAAAAAGCTGTCCGGGGTTCTGACCTTCGAGAAGTAAGGGGTTTGTTTGGGAATAGGAGGCTGGGTGGGGGGAGAGTCAAGTTGGTAATGAGACGCAGTGTCGGCAACCTGTCCAGTGTGACATTTGGAGGCTCAATGGAGGAAAACTAGGCTGGTGTCAGGTTCCAAACACTCAAGGCAAAATCGCCAGTGATTGTCTTTTTTTTTTTTCTTTCCCAAGTGAAAAATGTTTCACTTGGTCTATTTTCCCAGTCTTACTGCAACACACACACACACAGTCACTCACTCCAGAGAGGATGGCACGGGGAGCCACGGGCTGTCCAAAAGCAAAATCACATCCTGAAAAAAATTCTGGCTGGTGAGTTCTGTGTTGCAGCCTCGCAGCTGTGCAGCTGCAAGAAGGAGGGAATTTGCCCTGTCTGTTGCCCAAGATTTTTGGGTTGCTCTGAATCGCTTTTGCACCGCGGCAGAACACTCATAGTAGTCAAATGCCTTCTCAGTAGCTTAGCTGCTGAAACACAAAGTCATTGAAGAAATTTAACAATTCTAAATATACAATAAAACTTCATTATTCCTCATGCATGAAATGATCCCTAAGAGTTTGTATGAAGAGCTGCAGGGCCTGGTCCTGTAAGTTGGTTTTTTACGAGAACAGGTCTTAGGACTGACCTCTATATTCTTTCTTTTTAATTTTAATTATCTTCAGCTACAGTTGCCATTCAATATTATATTGGTGTATAGTAGAATAGTGGTTAGACATTTATATTACTTATGACGTGATCCCCCTATTAGACTAGTACCCACTTGACACGATACATAGTCATTACAGTATTATTGGTTGTTTCCTCTGCTGCACCTTTACTTCCCCCAACCTCTAAATTCACACGGACTTGTCCTTTCTTTTTTTTCTTTTTTTCCCCGCCCCCACCCCCCGGACTTGTCCTTTCTGACTTGAGTAAGCCGGGCCCATTCTGAACACACCCGGAGGACAATCGTTCCAGAACACAACAGAACCCAGAGAAAATGAACCCAAAAGCGATGTACGGCTCAGGAAGAGCTGTTCTACGGCATCTGAGAAGAAAACACATGACTGAAGCATTTGGAATTGGTACTTGTCAAAAGCAACGAGAGCAACTGCGTCTCCTGGGGCCTCTGGGACTCCAAGAGAAGAAGAAGGGCTGTTAGACTAGAAGGGGCCACAGCACCCCGCTGAGGAAGGAGCAGGCTTGCCGTCACATACACCCAGAAGAACCATAACCTCTAAGACGTTCTGTGATGGTGAAAATTGGTCGGTATCAGTGCTAACACAGTGGTCGCTAGTCACGTTTGACTACTGCCACTTGAAATGTGGCTCACATGACTGAGGAACTGCAATTTAAATGTAGGTCATATTATTAAAATGTAACATGAGGCTTGTGGCTGCTGTATTGGAGAGCACCATAATAAGATCAAATGTCAAATCACTGTTTATAAAAAAGCCCAGAACTGTCTTCAGCAAAACTATCTGCCAGTTACTCTTTCTTTCCTTTCACAGCCACTGGGACCCTGGGCCTGCAGGCTCCTGAGTCAAGCTCACATCTTCTAATACCAGGACACCCAGCCACAAAACCTAGGAGGCTGACTCTACAGTAGCTGTTCTAGCCAAGAGGGACCCGGACGCCAGCCCGTGGGGACATTCTCTACGAGGGTTGTTAACAATCCTCTGAAGACCAAAAAGCGCATCCCAGCCAATCGTGGCCCACGCTGCCTCACCCCGGCCAGCTCGGAGTCCCCCTAGAGGTCAGGCCAGACCAGAGGCAGCACCCCAGCTCCCTTTCAGGGCCTTCAGGCAGAGGACTCTAATGACCCCAGAAACTCAACTGTCAGGGCTCCCCTCAAAAACCCCAACCTGCTTTGTCCCATAAAAATCTCAAGGTGAAAGATGAAGTCCCCTGGCATACTGTACAGATTGTCGTGTTGTCCCATAAGCTTTACAGCACTCCTTGCAGCAGTTACTGATGGTTATCATGTCCCCTCCCCTGCTTTTTACACCTGGTTGTATAAACCTATAGACCATGGCTCTGCTCACATCATCCTACGTGTGAAGAGTTTAACACGCACTCGGCAAAGTCCAAGCGCTTACTAAGTGTTGGCAGCTATGGTGAATTATTGCTGTTGTTACTGATTTTGGCGTCAGGCTTGCTAGCAGTTTGGTCTAACAGCCTGGTGGGTCTCCATCCCAGCCCAAGCTCTGCTCTCTCACCCACCCTCTGTAGCGAGGCTGCCCGTCTCTGGCATCACCTTTGAGCCTCACTGAGGATGGAGGGTCAGATGCTACAGCTGTGGTTTGAATCAGGTGTGATGAGTTAACAACAGTAGCTAGAGGGTGAGATAGGGAAGAAATGTGGGCTGCATCCCCTAAACTCATAAGTAGTTTGGGGAATGGGTAAGAACCACCATGGAAACCTCCAAAAGATGCACAGATTTATTTCTGTTCGGAGAGAGCAGGACGTATGGTTGTTAAAATCCTTCCCCTCGGCTCCCTTCCTTCCCCAAAATAAGCAAACAAACAAACTGCTTTCCTCTGGGCAAGTACAAATTCAGCCTTTTGTTTTGACATTCAAGGATCTGTGGGGTATCTCTGTCCGTCTGTCTCGTCTGTCTCCTCTCTTTCTGTCTCCTCCTCTCTTTCGGCAGGTAGGCGTTAGCCTGGAGCCACACAAACTGGTGACTGGTGACACGAAATGCTCAGGAATATAACTAATGGGTGGCTTTTCAGTACTGGCTGGGTCACAGGGTCACATTTACTGTTGTCCTCAAAAGCTCAGCACTAGAGAACTACCATTACTTAATGAATCCCCTGAGGTCTTACCCAAAACGGAACTTAGGAAAAAAAAGATCTCTGCTAAATGCAAGGCCTTGGAGCCATTGCTTTGCGGGGTGCCCCTGCCCAAGCGCAGAGTGGACAGAATTACACCCACCACCCAGCGCTGTGATGCTTCCCCATGAAACCTGCACAGGCCTTGAGAGCCGATGAGGACTCTGGCCAAGTGAAACGGGGAGAAGTGAGCCGCAAACAATATGCGGATTTTCTGAATTCAATAACCCATCTGATCCGAGACAACATAGTGCCTGAACTTCAGGGCGGTGTTCTGTCTCCTGAATAATACATACAAGGTCCCCACTGCTGATCACAGTGTAATTCAATGAGGGGTCTCCGAAGAGGACATGTCAGTGCGCGACGTTCTAGAGCCTTGAGAAGGCAGCAGAATTCCCAGATCAGGTTTCTCCTCCGAACACTGTCCAGAAACACCCCCACATGCTTCCAGGGATAAATCTGTCCTGATGACATGGGAGTAACAGTTTTTCTAAATGGACATTTGGCCCGGCATTGCCTCCTTGGAAGAATTCCATACTAGTTACTTATTTCATGGATTGTCTTAAACATTCGAATCCCTCATTTTACAGATACAAAAACGGAGACCCATGGAGACCACGTGCCCTGCCCAAGGCCAAACAAAAGGTGAGTGTGGAGCTGTGAGTCTCCCAGTTTCTGCTGCAGGTTTCAGTCCACCCTGCCCTATAGCTGCATTTCCTCCAAATGCCTTTTCCTGTCCTGTTTGGGTTTATAGCATCCTTACGTTTAAATGCGACTTCATAAGGCACTTCACATCCTCTGTCTCAATGACCCTCACCGAGGTTTAATAATAACCTCAAAGATTTGTCTAGAGAAAAGATGTAAGTTAACGTGCAAACAGAAATACTGCCAGAACATTCACACATCAGCGTGAATACACAGGGTAGTAACTGTAGATATGGAAAATCCAGGTTAACCTAAGAGATAAATATACAGATGCTTCTTTGCTTCACAAAATATTTACCACACGATTCTAGTAAGTGGCCTGTTTTTCTCATGCATTTGAAAGAGGATTGAACTTACAAAAACCTTTCCCCCTCCAACATTTTTGGGTTTATACCAGCTGCATTACATGAAAAATGTACTTTTCCTCTGCCTAATTCTCACTTCTGAGAAACCAAGGTGATGATAAAAGAACTATGAAGGTGGATAATGATTACTGACCATGCTTAGGTTCCCATCTTACAGACTAATAAAGAGGTCACAATAGAATGACAAACCTCAGAAGAGAAGCGGCCTCAAGAAACCTGATGCCTACTCAGCTGTAATGAGTTAATCTACTTAGACCTCATGCATAATGGGCATTATGATAAATTTATAATTATCATCATTTTCACTCTTTTAAAATGCTGTCACACATTCTCCTCTGGCTCCCCCTACCCTAGGCACGGTCATTTTCATAGATTGGTGAATAAGCTGCATTCTTCTGGCTTTTAACAAACACCACACAGTGCGGTCTGTACCACCCCCCAAATTACATCAGACTTGTTGCAACACAGCTGCAGCTACTGGCTGCCAGCATTTCTAGAGGAGAGCAGGACTTCCGACTTGGCAGGGTGGGTTGCTGCGTTTCACAGAGCCCTTCCAGCCCTGAAATGCCACCACACCAACCCTGGTACGGTGAGCCCGGCACCCTACAAGAAGACAACAAGAAAACAACACAGACTCACACCTCATCTGAAAAGGCGTAATGGCAATCTTTCTCAGGACCATACTTTCCCTGAGAAATAAATGA
Source organism: Rhinolophus sinicus (assembly GCF_036562045.2). NCBI lineage: Eukaryota > Metazoa > Chordata > Mammalia > Chiroptera > Rhinolophidae > Rhinolophus > Rhinolophus sinicus. Next base: position 144,307,850 of record NC_133756.1, read on the forward strand.
AGCCCAGAAATGCAACAGGTTGGGTGCTGGGCGCACAGTAGGCTCTCAAGAAATGGTGGCATTACTTAGGGCCAAGCACTGCATTTGGATCCTTCCTCTCAGAGGTGCAAAGACACTTCTAACAAGTCCTCTTTCATCGACACTCTTGCCATCTGGTTTTGGCAGCTATTATTCCTTGAGCAATGCAAGGGGTTTGTCCTCCCAGGATCTCCTACCCGGGTGCTCCCCTGCAGATGAGGAATCTGAGGCTCAGAAATAAAGGAACCTGCCCAAGGTCATGCTGCTGTGTCAGATTTTGACCTTCGTCAGCCTGACTATATTCTCTTTTCAGAGCCTTCCAGGGGCTCGGGGCTCGGGTCCTTTGAAACAGACAAGACGAAGCAGCGGCTGGAGACCCGGTGCTCTGGCCACACAGCAAACAGGGATGCAGAGTGAGACCATGGGTATCTTCCAATTATACCTCCAGTGACGACAAAATGCAGCCAGCCCAGCCCAGCCCAGCCCCACAGCCTCTCCCCGGTGGATGTTTCTTCTTCCTTCTTCCGCTGGCCTTGATAAATTACAAGGCCCCACGGCAGGGACTGCTTCTTCCTCTCAGCTTTGTTTGGAACATTGTCCTAGCAAGGCTCAAATAAAGAGCTATTATTAATGGTGACAACAGTGCAATACTGTTTTTTCAAGGGCCTCCACAAGGCTTGCCAGACCCATGCTATGCCATGCTACTTCCTGCCACCTCTCGCTGGCAGCTTTCACCTGTGAACCCTCAACTGCCTGGGGCCTTGGTACCCACGACTGCCTTCCCCATGGTGTTGCCCAAACTCCACGTCACTGGGTTTGCAAGGGTCCTGAAAACGAGAGAAGAAGGGTCCTCTGCAGCACATCACAATGCCAGCAGAGAAATAACAAGGCAGCCACCGGAGACAAAACCAGGCCAAGGAGATAATGGGCCCCAGGTTTGTTTTGAACTGAGCTCACTCACAGTCCAGGGCCCAGAGCTAAATGACCCTGGTGACTGGTTTAGCATCAGGCATGGGGTGGGGGGCCGGGGGAGGGTAGTTCTGGTTTTCATTAGGCACTTTGGGGCCTGTGGGAGCTCTGACAGGTTAAAGGTTCATTTCTTGAGAAACGCTGCTTGTGATGATGGAGGGGACCCAGGGTGGGGCCGCTGTGTGTTTGAGCTCAAGCGTGGGGGTCCATGTGTGCATGTGTTTGTATGAGAGCCAGGCTCAGCCTTCACATCCCCATGCTTGGGGCTCTGGCTAGAAATTCATTAACAAAGTCTCAGTAGGGTGGCGAGAGGCTGTTATTGCAACAAAAGCAATCAGCAGGACAGGAAGCAGGGTGGATGTGGAGAGGGGGAGGCGTTTAAACAGAAGTTCTTTTGCAGATTGTCTGTTAATTTGCACCCCCCTGGGGACAGGGCACTCACCTCTCCATTATAAATGGCAGGCGTGCTCACCTTTTACTTTTACTGTCACCTGTGACAGGCTCAGGTGACCAAAGCTTATTTGGCTTGGGAAAGCTGCCCTCCTCCCTGAGGCTGTCCCACGTGTGGGTGACCTATTCTTGGAGAGGCTGGAAAGGCAGGCAGGTGTGGTGTGTACCTGTACAGGACGAACACACAGCCGCTTGTTCCCAGGAGGTCGTGGGCACTGCTGCGGACAGAGCTCAACTTAGGCCCAGAGGAGAAGCAAAGACGCAGGAACCTGTCCCTGGGGAGCCCTGTTCTCAAAGTCCCAAGAGCAAAGTCATGCTCAGAAATTGGAGGAGCACCTGAGGTGCACAACACTGCCCCTCTGCTCCACCCCAGCCCTCCTGCTGGCATCTGCTGGGGAGGCTGTGATCTGGGGGCCTGGGAGGGAGAACCCAAAACTGCCTGCTAACAATGCTGGCGTGGGGGGGGGGGAGTGCTGCAGACCCAGGCAGCTAGCTCTGCTTTCCATGCTGACATCTTCAAGGAATCGGACGTTTGTTTGGCTTTGCTATATAAGATCAATAGTCTGCCAGACAAAAGTTTCCCAGCGTCTTCTCTGAGGCAAGCAACCCAGGCCTTACCAGGCTTCTCCAGCAGGACAAAAAGGCAGGGAATCCCAGCTCCAGCAGGAGGGTCTCCAAGACCACCTGATCTTTTAGCAGCAGCTTGGAGGGGAGCACTGCTTGGGAGCGTGGTGAGCAGGGCCCGAGGCGGGGCACCGGGGGCTGTGATTCTAATCTGGGCTGTCCCTTTAACTCTCTGTCTGGATTTCTTCCTCTGTGAAATGACAGCGTCGATTTATGCTACTACCCCCTACAACTAAATAGTAGCATATCAAGGACACATGACACATGGACCATCGCTCCTTCCCTGGGACTAGACAGGAAGAAGGACCATCAGAAGTCTAGATACAGCCGGCATTTCTACAACACATAGGGAAGCAAGAATGGATGAATGCCCTTGGAAATGATGCTCAATGGCCCCTCGTCCATGGGACTTTGTCCAGCTCCTTGAGGGAGATTTTTCAAACTTGCTCAGAAAGTCTGATTTGGTTTGACTTTTTGCCACCAACATTTAGCTGAATTGGTTGGTCACTTTCTCTGCCTCTTGCTTTCAGTTTTTCCCCCTACAGCTGATCAAAGAAACATAAACAGAGACTCAAAGCTAATAGTCAGTTACAAAGCTCTCCCTGAATAGGACCTGTGGAGGGTGTCATGCACTGGCCACTCTTCAGTCCCCAATGGGACTCTAAACAGAAGTGTGTCCCAGGGCTTTTCTCCTGGGCAGATGTGACACCTGTGCGACTGGCACCGCAGGGTACAGGCCAGACTCTCTGCTCAGCAAGGCCCTGCTCCCTCAATCCTCAGAAAAGGGGCTTGGCTTCGCTCTCCTCTACATCCTCTTCCAGTCTAAAGATTTCACAGTCTCTCTACCCTTCACTGTCCCTGGTCCCCAAAGGGTGGTGGGTGGGGCATTATCAGCTCAAAGAGCCGGCATGAGATGTGCATTACAGAGCTAGTTCTTCCACTGATCAGCGCAGGACCTCACCAAGTCAGCTTCCTTCCTTTGACTCAGTTGCTTCAACAAAGAGCAAAGGAAAGGGCAATCTGGCCTAGTCTTCCTGAAGGAGACACAGGGATAAAAGAAAGAACAGAAGCAAAAGGCAACAAGTTTCAGAGACAGGTCTTTTACAGTCTTAAAACCTGGGCAGTATGAAACGGTTCACACATTCACTTTCCATTCTCCACTCCGAGAGAGAAGATGGATGGGAACGGCGGTGCCAGCATTTCCACAGGCTACAAAGTCCCTGGCGAGTCCTCTGATATTTTGGAAACACTGTGGCAGTTCTCAGTCCAAGTACTGATGCTCTTAAACCCGAGAGGTAGCCCAGAGGGACCCCTTTCTCCTGGAATTCCAAGCAGGCCCATCAGCAAAAGGAAAAGGCCTTCTTGGAGCAAGGAGGAAAAACACTGATGGAGAGGCACCGAGGGCTGGGGTCTAGTCCCACCTCTACTGCCCATTCCTCATAGGACCGTGGTGAAGTCATGGCCCCTGCCTGGGCCTCAGTTTCCTCATCTGAGAGCTGAGCTAGCCGATCAGAATGATCCCTTCTAGCTGACGCTGTGTGTGTCTCTATCGAGCAGGAAAACAGTAGTGTGTCTTGTTATTTCTGAGCAAAAGCCCCAATTGTTCTCTACGGCATGAACTCCTCTCTCTAAAAACCACTACCTCTTCCCCCCCTTCCTCCTCCCACCACCCCCTTCCTCTGAGATCCACAAGACTGTTACAGAACATTCATTTATTTTTCTTCCGTGCTTGGGCTGAAAACTCTGATGACTAAGCCATTGAATTTTAATATGCTACTGTGCTCCTTGGAGGATTTCTTCATTTCCCAGCCCCCACCTCCCCCGCCCCCTGCGTCCTCTGTGGACATGTGTTAGTCGTTAGGAACTAGCGTTTGATGAAGTTGAGGTTTGCAGAGTCAAGGAGAGACGGGGAGGGCTGGAAGGAGGCATGATAAATGGACACAACAGTGCAGAGAGCCACTCAAAAAATAAACAGAAAGCTCCTTTTGAGTGAGCCACTAAAAACAAATTCCAAAAAGCATTTCCCCCCTTTTTGGGGGCCGGGGGTGGTGGTAGGGGTGGAGGTAGAACAGGGAAGTTCTCTCGATGTAAATGAACACTGTTCAGAGAAAGAAACAACTCTCTTTATTGGCAGCAATCAGAAGTACACACCAGGGCGCTGCCAGCCATATGTCACGAATGCTAAGTCCTCCAAAGCTGAGGCTGGGCATCCAACTCTCGGGTGTCCGATAGGCAGCGACCCTTGGAAGAGCCAGCCAATGCTGGCGGAATTCCACGGAGACACCTGGGTCAGCGTGGCAGAGGGGGAAAGACTGTCAACTGGCCAGGCACACCCCACTTAGGCTCAGTCTCGCTGACTTTCTGAAAGCCCCTCACAGTCCGAGAGGACGTCCTCAACTTCTCTTTCCTGGACCCCAAACTCAGCCTCTTGCCCATCCCAGTGGCATCACTCCCTGCCCCCTCAGACCACATGTTCACATAATTGAAAACCCTTAGACCTGAACTCTGAACACGAACTGGATAGTACTGACACCAAAGTATCACAGTTCATGTACTTCGGCACGATAACAATGTTATGGTTATAAAAAACAACAGCACGTATGGAAGAGGTGCATACGACAGTAGGAAGGGGTAAAATGACAGGAGATATGGGATAAGCTCTCACATACTTCAGCAACAACAAGGACCGAGGTAGGGCAAGTGGGGCACAATCCTGCTAACGGTTGATTCTGGGCGATGGGTCTGTTGGAGTCCTTCATACAACTCTTTACACTTGTCCGTAGGGTTGGAAATATTCATACTAAGGAAAACGGCAATCACACAAAATCCCAGACTTTCAATGGTAAGAGTCCACTTGCAACCTGAGTTTCTTCCCCAGGGCGTGGGCGTTTTAAAGGAATCGCCCTAGTGGAGAAAAGTACGGCATCTCAGGAGCATTGGGGGCTGATTTCATGTGAATGTTACATAAGAGCTTGGCCAACCAGTTGCTACCAAAGAAGGAAGTATCCGTGTTCTTATGCTTTCCAGGAGGCCTCTAGAGACTTCACTCATTAAATCGCCTTCCACCTTGGAGTTCCGTTTGGGATTCTCCACAAGGATCTCTTAGGCACATTCTTCAGACACACTGTAAGGTGCTAAGACAGCGATGCTTTTCACTCCTCTCCCAATTTACAACTGTAAATAAGACAAAGATGGAGGCCAAACATCCTCCCCCCTCCACTTTTTTTTTTTTTTTTGGTTAGCGACTGATTTTTCCTCTTACTCATTTGAGAGTTCAAGTAAACAAGTTCAGACGGCCGGCCGCAGCAAAGAAATACTCTCCATGGAACTCCTGGAATGAGAAACATGGGGCAGGAGGCGCCATCCTGTGGAGAACCCGCCCTTCCCTTCGGAGGACACTACAGACCAGCCAGGGGAATGCTGTTCCCTGGACAATCCATTGTAGCAGCTTGGAATCAGAAGGCCTGGATTTGAACCCTGCTCTGCCATGAGCCGAAACCACAGGCAGGTCACCGAAAGTGGCTGCACCTCTACTGCCTCGTTTGTGGAATGGGGATAATGCCAAGTCCTTGAAAGGCATTAGAGGGCGGTACCCAGGGTGGGTGAGCAGCCTGTATGAGGTTCCTACGGCTGCTGTAACAAAACACCACAATCTGGGTGGCTTTAAACAACAGGAATTTCTTGTCTTACGCTTTGGAGACTAGAAGGCTGACAGCAAGGTATCAGCAGGGCCGTCCTTCCTCTGAGACGCTAGAATCTTTTCTTGTTTCTTCCTGGCTCCTGGTGGTAGGCATCAATCCTTGGCATTCCTCGGCTTATAGGTGCCCCACTCCAGCCTCTGCGCCCACTCTCACATGCAATTCTCCCAGTGTGTCCTTGATTCTGTGTTCAAATTTGCCTATTATTAAGGAAGCCATTCACGTTGGATTAGGAGCCTGCTCTATTCTAGTAGGACCTCGTCTTACTTATCTCGTTAGAGCTGCAATGGCCCTACTTCCAAAGAAGGCCACATTCTAAGGTACTAGGAGTGAGGATTTCAACCTCTTTTTGGGGGATACAGTTCAGCTCCGACACTGCCCTCGTGGGCTTACTGGGGCAGGAGCAGTAGCTGTCTCCTGTCAGTCCGCAGCTGAAGGGAGGAAGCTCTGCAACCAGGCACGGTGGACGGTTAATATGCTGGAGAAATGCCCATTGTAACAGGAACAGCCTCTTCTCCTTTTGCGGTTGTTGCTAAAAGGGGGATTGGTTTTATGAAAAATGCTGTGGTTTTCATCAGGAAATGCCCCTAGCTGGGGCCCAGAGAATGGGAGGGTTGCTCCATGGGAGTTAAATGGGGAGAAATTGTTGGCTTTGTCAGGAAGGGCAGACTCGATGTGGGCCATAGTAGCGCTTGTGCTTCCATGGTTTTATACCTGTAAATATTCCATTTTTGCAACACCACCTGAGCCTGAGTGGTGCAAGGAATGAGGAAAAAGAAGTAGGGGAATCGAGTCACTGTCCCTTCATGATCTACCCGAGAGGTTGGCCAGCGTTTTCCAGAAAGGGTCAGACAGTAAATATTTTATGCTTTTTGGGCCATCTGATCTCTGTCACAACTACCCAACTGTGCCGTGAAAGCAGCTATAGACAATATGTAAATAAATGGGTGTGGCTGTGTTCCAATGAAATGTCATCTATGGACACTGAAATCTGAACCTCACAGAAATTCTATGCACCATGAAACACTATCTGTTTTTTGTTTCTTTTTAAATTGTTTTTCTTTTTCTTTTTTTTTTTTTTAAATTAAATTTATTGGGGTGACAATTATTAGTAAAATTACATAGATTTCAGGTGTACAATTCTGTATTACGTCATCTATAAATCCCATTGTGTGTTCATCACCCAGAGTCAGTTCTCCTTCCATCACCATATATTCGATCCGCCTTACCCTCATCTCCCACCCCCCACCCTAAATTGTTTTTCAACCACTTCACAATGTAAAAAACCATTCTTAGAGGGCAGGCCTTGTCCCGGGGGCCCCAGCTTGGTCTACGTACTCCCAAATATCAGAGACCGTGTGTCCTCCCACAGCACAGAGCTGCTGTCCTATCACCTAATTTTTCAATACAGTTTTACACTTCATTACATATTTTCATAAGATCATGTTACCTGAGCCTCTTAGTCACCCTGTTGGTAGGCACACTTGACATTATCCCCATTTTACAGATGAGAAAACCAAGACTCCGGAAAGTCAAATGCCCAGTTAGCAACTGGTGAAGCCAGACTTAAACTTACATCTTCTGACTCCTTGTCTCAAGGTACCCAACTAACACTCCACATCACCCAAATGTACTCCACGCTGGCTACTCTCCCACACAGGTGGGTGTGTGCCTATGACTCCCTGAGGTGGCATTTGTCATCCTCCAGATGGTCACTTTTCCAGGAATTCTGCCACAGTTGGGATGTTGGTGCAAAGCTGAGAATTCTCTAGAAACCCAGCTTCCCAACTAAGAAGACGGGGTGTAACACTGAAATGTGGGAAGGATGGGCAATGAGAAGCTTCTCGCTGCTTCTGCGGCATCCAGGCACCGTGAAAGGCAGTCTCAGGATCCACTGTGGGCCATGCACTCCGGAAGCGTCTGATCAGCGGCACCTTTGGAGACAGTTTTCCTGGTTCGTGTACGTCAGGAGTTGACAACTAGATGCTTGTGGGGGCTGGGCACGCAAGTAAATGAGTGAAGTTGGGGAATGAAGGCCTATAGCAAATCGGAGAACAGTTGCTTCACCTAAAGGGGGCAGATGCTATTGAGGAGATCTGGAAATCTCCTGAGTTTTGAATGACAGCATAAGAATTTCTTTTTTCTTTTTTAGAGTGTTGGGTCAAAAGACATCCACAGGTCACCACGTGCAGTTTCTGTCCCCAGGACTGTCCTTAGACTTTCAGCAGCTGATACCACCTTGGAGTGTAGAACACACACAAAGTTGGTTCTCTTTTCTAAAAATGCTCATTACTGGAACCAGAGGTGGGGGTGGGTGGGTTGGATTTTGGAGAGGAGACAAGGAGAAACAAGCAACCACATGACCCTGAATAAAGCAGTACAGGGGAAAAAAAAAGCTCAGTGTTCAGAAGTAGATGAACACTGAATTATTCAAGACAGGTTCAGCCCAGGGCAGAAATAAAAAATAAGTCCTTGCTGTGTCCTGATTCAGATGAAATTGAACTTGACGATAGCCCGACACGAGAGACCTTTGATGGAAATGAAGATGATAATCATTGATGCCATCCAACGTGGTGATTGATAATGCTCCCGCTTCCCAATCGCAACGATGCCCTTGAATCCCAGAAAGGTGCCTGGCCTGGGTCCCACATCCAGACTCTGGATCCAGAGACAGGAGCTCCAGCCTTGGTGGTTCCTCTCCTCCTGGTTCACACTCTGTAAATACTTGTAACTTGCCTTTTGTGCCATGACCCAGTACCTGCTCCTTGGATGGTACAGCCATGTTGGCGCCATCGTCCTTGGATCCCCGGAATCCTACGTGCCAAACCTCAGCAGAGGCTGTGATTGGCTAATGCAATTCTGCGTGTAGCACCCAGCAGGCTCAACATTTGCTGAGCAAGCACACGGAAACCAGCCCCGATGGACCATCCACGCCGCAGGTGCTCGGTCCCACGTGAGGTGTATAACCCAACATGGAGGTGGGTGCTGTTACGATTCTTATTGTATAGATTAAAAAAGGAAGAGAGGGAAAAAAAGCATCTCTAGAAGTTCAGGTAACTTCCTCAAGGTAAAAACACTAGTGAGAAGTCCAGCTAGCATTTGAACCTGGGTCTGACCCCAAAGTCTGCTCTGGCATTGGGATGTGAGGAACCCCTGCGATTCAGCCCCAGAGACACACCTCCGAGGGTCACTGATCTTATACGGCAAGCAGCTCCTTCATGGAGAGGAAGGGGGCTGCCAGGAAGAACGGTGGGAAAGAGCAAAGATGATGGCCATTGACCGATTCCATTTCTTCTCACGTCTGCCACAGACCAAACAATGTCCCAGGGCTCAGCCTCAAGGAGCTTCCTGTCACCTGAGGAGCTTGACCTGCTCTCCACCTGAGCCTGACGTGGAGGTGGGCCCCCACATCACACACTTTCTAAGTATTCTCACTTCCAAAGAAGCATGCTGAGTTCATGCTCTGGAGTCAGAAAGACCCAGTGGCCTCACCATTTCCTGTTGACTTCATACAACTTGCTGAACCTTGCCAAGCCTCAGTTTCCTCATCTGTAGCTGACCTCAGCGGGTCACTGGGAGGCTTAAATACGAGAATGAATATAAAGTGCTTAACACAGTACTTGGCTGTGATATATGAATACAAAGTGCTTAGCACAGAATTCAATGCAACGTTGGCAGTGGTTTATTTGTTTGCTGGAACTTTTTATTTTGAAATGATTATATTCACAGGAAGCTGCAAAAATCATACAGAAAGGTCCCATGTACCTGATTTCTCTAGATGGTTACATCGTACGTGATTAGAGTATAATAGCAAAAGTAGGAAACTGACACTGGAATAATATGTATGTGCAGTTCTATGTCCTTTTATCACAAGTGTATATTGTTTACTTTTATAACTTTTTAACTCATACGTATCATGAGAAGCAGTACAGGCCTGTAGGTAAGTGCAGCCTCTAATTCCAGACTGTCTGGGTTCTAAAACTGGTTTAGGCAGTCCTCGCTGTGTGACCTTTAGCAAGTTACTTAACTGCACTGTGCCCTGGTCCCCTTATCTGTAAAAGCGGAGCATCAATAGCACTCCTGTGACAGGGTTGTTAGGAGGTCTAAATAATATATGTAAAATGCTTAAACAGTACCAGGCAGGCACTTATGTAAACGCCCCATGATTTTTAGCGATTATGATGTTTACTATTTTTACTATTCCCAGGACCCAGGAAAGGAGAGGGGAGAATGATTTTGTCCTGACTTCTGTCTGTCACAGGGCTCAGACTTTTCTTTTCCTTTAGTTAATGGGCATGATGCTTTAGAGAATTGAGCCAAGGGCACACCAGGGGTCTGCTTTTGTCATTGTTGTGTTTTGGAATAAACCCATGTCGTAATTTGCAGAGAAAACTCAGGCAGTCTAGGCCTGGGCCTGCTTTTTGAAAGGCTTGGGGTCTCTGTTGGGGAATCCTGGCTGACTCCAGGTCCACTGCTTTGGAGTCAGCTGGCAAGGGACTCGGGGTAGGGGTGGTGGTGGTGGTGGTGGTGGTGGTCATGGTGGTGCAGAAGTGGCCGGCTCTGCTGATCTCTCCACCCCACAAAGGCCAGCGCGTGACCCCAATAGTCCAGAGTGCTCACGCTTTCTCTGAAAGACTCCTCCGTGCATCTCAGTGGTGGCCCCCTAGAGGAGCTTCATGGCTGAGCAACACTAGCAGACCGCAGAGGAGATGGAGGAAACAGGACCCAGTCCTGACAGTGAACCCATGGGAGGAGAACTGATGGTGGCTGCATAGTTTGGCTTTAAGGTCAAAGTTCCTAAGAACTTACATCCCCTTATGCACTGGTATCGGAGCAATGATGTAGGAAAGAGGAAGGAAATTAGACACACTTAGCTGCGTGGAGGACACCTCCAAACAGGCTGTTGCTACAGCAGAAGGGATGGCACTCATCTACCGTTAGCTAACAGTAGCTACAGCTACCGTTTATGAAGCACCTACTTCGCAGAAGGTGCACTCAATGCTCAGCGCAACTTCTGACGTGGTACCATCATCCCATTTTACAGTAAGAGAACAGAAGGTTGGAGAGGCCAAGGTCACAGCTAGTAAGCCACAGAACCACGATTCAAACCAGGCTCGTGGACTCCCACATTGGAGCTCTTAGCGACCTACCCCATGACCAGAGCTCCTCTTAGCCTGGCTCTCATTTTGCTCTTTTTTAATGCTATGACCCACGTGGTTGGCTCAGTTCTGGTTACAGCCCTTCGAGTATGATTTTATGCATCCCTGCATCAGTTAGTGGATTGGAATGGGTTATATACAAACAAACAAACAAAAGCAGCACACCTTAGCTAGATAGCATTAGAAAGGAAAAGGAAAAAGACAGGTCTGTTTTTTTGTTTGTTTGTTTTTGCCAAGCCGGTCTCCCTGCATCCCCTTTGGGAGGTCCCAGGTCGGACCAGCGGGTTTGCAGAACCCCAGCCCAGTCCTGGGATCCTGTTAGGTACATGGGCCAGCTGCACTGGCGTGGCCTGGCACAACTGGGCAAACATGCCTTGAAAATCCACGGCGCTTTCCCAGCCTGGAAACATTTCCTGCTTTTCCACTTTCAGCCTGCGCTCATCCTCAGGCAGAGGCTGCCCGTCATTCCAGATTTGTGGGGTGATGATGTCAGTGGAGAGAACTGGACCAGCAGCCCTGACGGACTCCTGCCTGGGGCCCCAGTCTCGGCGCTGCTGAGCCTCTAGAAGGGGACGCAACCCAGGGGACGGTCACGTCCAGGTTTTGAAGACACGCCTGAGCTCCAGCTCCATGCGGGCCAAGCCCACTGGAGATCCCTCATTGCATTCTCTCTGCCTTGAGTGTCCGCGAGGTAAACAAACCATGCGGGCCGAATCACACCCCCCATGACTCCCTGACCTCAAAACCAACAGGAAAAAGCAGAGGCCGGCATTTGCACTCTATTTGGCCTGGATCCATGACAGCATTCCACACTCAAGACTTGCGGCGGCGGCACAGCTCAGCCTCTGCTGAGGAGCGGCCGGCTTGCAGGCATCATCCTTCTCACCCTCTTGGACTTATTGCTATAAATTATGACAAAAGAAAAGCTGGTAAATACCCTTCCCACCCCAGTGAAAAGCACTCTGCCCCTGCTTCAGAAACTGCACACGCCAGACTTTCTCCAGAGCTGTTTCGTGAAGGGGAAATGGTGGGGACGACCGTATGCCACAAGCTGAAGATTGACACCGGTGCCTTTTCGTCTGCCCTCAGAGGGGCTAAAATAGTAACCTGATCTTTGATGTCCTATCTAGCAATTGTCACAGGTGACATTGGTACCAACTACAGCCACGGTTTGTAACAACAGCACCGTGTACCAGAAATCACCTCCACTTAAGGGGATCCCAACTCTGTGCTTTCTGTCTCAGTGTTTGGTCTGCTTTTACTAGCTGGTAGGACCAGTTTTCCCTGGGCTACTGGGTCTAGTTAAGGGTAGTTGTTAATTATGTACAGCATGCTAAGGAATAATAATACATTCTGCCATGCTTTCATGTCCAGAACACCAAAACTTTCGACTCAAAACTCCCTGTTAGGTCAGCTACACGCACTATTCCTATCAGGTCACCTGGACAAAGGCCTGTGGTCGTCTTCACAGGTGGGCAAGGCCATGGCCAGAGAAGGGGACTGACTGTCGTGCTGGAGGTGACACAGGGGGCCACTGCTGAGTGTTAGAGAGGGGAGATACTCAACCCTTTAAGAGACCTTTTCACATTTAATTCAGCTGCTTATTGGGGTCCAGAAAATAGAAATGGCATTTGGGCATTACCAATGTGGGGGGGCCCTGAACTGACGACTCATGGGTCAAAGCCTTTGTTTGGGGCGGGGGTTCTGAATGACACCAAAGACCCTCAAATTAGAAAAATGACATGTTCAACTAGGAAAAAATTGCCATTAAAGAGAGCCATGTCAAAAATCCTGAGTCAGTCTGACAAATAATTCCCAAGACCACACTGTGGAAGGGTCCAATGGAAAAGTTTTAAAAAGCACTTAAAATAGACGGCCTTCCTGCTCCCCAAAACTTAATCAGTTATTCTTGGCTGCAAATGAAACCGATGCTGGTACTTACTTAAAGCTGTACTTTATAATCCAGTTACTATTCTTAAGGGAAAATATTAATACATAAAATCCTGCTTGGCTATATAGAACATGTGGAAAAAATATAGGGCAACAAGATTCTTCCGCACACACACTCCCCCACCCACCCCAGGGCCCCCCAACCCCAACCCTGTCATTTCATCTCTCTGCTTTATTGGCACGCACATCTGGATTACATAAAATTTCAAGTATAGTTTTCAATATTAGTACCGCTTAGGGTTACAGTACTTGACAAATCTCGAATGCCAGGATGTCAAATCAAATTAGGTTGATCAACCACAGGAGGGAAGGGGGGGAGGGAGGGACAATCGGAGGCCTGAAATAATAAACAAGCGTGTGCAGTGGATCCACTGTTCCTTGTTTAGCTGACACAGAGATTGCAGAAGGGACCTAATGAACTCTCAGATCCAGGATAATGTTGACTGGCATATGGGTGTTTCCACCTGGTACCAGAACAGTCTGAGGAACTGCACAGTGAGGCTTGTGAGGATCTGATAATTCACCCCGATTTCCACGGCGCAGCCTCGTGAGGACCCTCAGAGTCTCAAATGATTCTTGTCAAAGCAACTCTACTGCAAGGCCGTCTTGTGAGTGAGTGCTATCCCCAAAGATACAAAATACATGAAAACGACTTTGTCGGGATACATCTATCACCCTGGATCTTTCATACTGCTCTGGACTTTAGTCGGAGAGCTGTACCTCGGTGAGGGGCCACCTCCGGAAACATCCACTTGGCTGAGAATGTGTGTTTAAAGGCTCAAATGAAACCACTTGAGTGCACAACCCTAGTTAACCCAGGGTCTCATAAAGAGCATCTCTGAAATCTCAAATTGTACCTTCATTACTCAAGTTCAAGTTTTACCCCCATGGAGGCATTGTCTAGCATCTCATGACCTTGACATTTCAAGAGGACAGTGATATGGAGACATTGAGTATTTTAGGATCAAATCTAAAAGTGACTGGCTACAAAAAAATTTACCAAATAGTTTTTTTTTAAAACAAAATACTTTTAATTCTAGTATTTTCTTATTAAAAAATAACAGATTCTCCTTTCTTAATATTAATATATTACTTATTAGATAAACTTTTGGGGGATAATTAGATAGCCCAGAATTTCTTTAGTGTTGTTACCTAGCTCCTAGGGATGCTAATAGAATATATATATATATATATATATATATATATATATATATATATATAATAGAATATATATATCTCATATATATTTTGTATATATATAAAAAAGTGTTTGTGGTGATTGATTTGGGCACCACTGGTTTAAATAATGTTTGTTTTTTTACTGCAGGGCTTCTCAGAGCCTTGAATATGGAAATGTGTATTATAAAATGCCAAGAAAGAAAGACAGTGTAATGCATTTTCCCAACATATTTGACTGTGAATCTTGCCCTGTGGTACACAGTCACATGACCAGTATTCTGAGAACCACTTTAGGGATTGGTTGATACTTAAGTTCTCTACTTAATAATCATCGCCCCAACTCACAGATAAGGAAACTAAGGCTGCCCAATGTGCTGGCTTCTTTTTGATGCACTGAGGGAAGGACTGGGTGTCACCAGCCCGTGTGGGCACACAATGGACAGAATCACACCCTCTCTGTGACTTCTCACAGGACCCGTAGCATCTGAGCTTGTGGGTAACATAGTTAGCTTACTGCCTGCTGGTCCGATATCCTGATGGGAGTGAAAATTTCACAGGTGTCTCCATGAGCACTAACTAACTCACAGTGCACACAAAACAGTGTGCTGCCATTTCCAAGGAGGAGACTCAACACCAACTTGGAAACCCATCGGAGATGTATGTGCTCCCAGGCAGGCTACCCCCCAGCGCTATGGGTCCGGCTGTGGGAGGTGGGAGAGGGTGTGTGTGCACAAGTGTCCTGCTTTTCTGTCTCCTAGTATCCTGACAGTCACTGGGGAAAACTAAACAGAAACCAGAAATCATCCTCTTATGTCAAAATGAAACCTGCACACGCGCACAAGCCATCTACTTAATGTGCTAGAAGGGGCATTACCGAGGCACTATTTCATTCATTAGCAGCACCATTTCCTGAACGCTCACTACTGCCATGTGCTTTGCATGTGCGCTCAAGAAAAACTGAGATGTTCTGATGAAAGGCCTGAGACACAGAGATCCGAACCCCAGAAGGCACCAGCAAACTCTTAGAAAGAAAATGCCTTCTAATACCCAGTTGCTATTTAAAATGCTTTTCCTAAATAACCTATTTGGTCTCCAAGAGGAGCCTAGGCAGTAGGTCCTATGGTGCTTATTGTACAGATGACAGACAATAGCTGAGGGACAACCTGGTTATGAGCTTGCCTGAGGTCCCGCGAGCGGGATGGATGGAGCTGGGATGGGCCCCCCACACTGTGGGCCCCCCCACAATGGTGCAGGCTTGACCGTTATACTATACCGCACTGCAAAGGAAGGCGAGGGGTGAGCCTGGAGCTACAACAGGGAGGCCAGGCCACGGTCCTAGGCAGTGGCTCTGCAGCCTGCCCGCTGGGCCAGTCTGGTTCTAACACACAGGTTGGAGAGGACAGCGTCCCAGGCCCGTTCAGCATGCCCTGCTCAGAAGCTGCAGTTACCCAGCACCTTCCAGCTCCAGCAGCTGCTCTGGCCAAGCTCTCGCTCTCTCGCACGCACTCTCTCTCTCTAGTTCTCTCTTTCTCTCTCTCTCGTTGCCTTGTCATGAGAACCATCCCAAACCTTTTGACCTCAGGGCCCTATTACTAACCTAACAGGCATGTCTAGTGGGATCTGCCCACAGACCGTGATCCATCAGCCCTTCCAGACAAGGCTACATTAAGCCCTCAAGAATCACGGGCAATTTAAAGCACCTATTATCTGGCCAGATACTGGGCAGGGGGTGGGGTGGGGTATTTTACGTCATTACTTCTAATCCTTACAACCACCTTGTTTCACAAATGAGGACACTCAGGCTCTGAGAAGTTAAGTAACTTACCCAAGGGTGACCCAGTAATTGGAGGAGGCAGAATGCAAAGTGAGGAGCTGGTGAAGTCCTAACCCTCGAGTGCTCTCCCCACACCATACTGCTTTTCCGAAGATACGCATAGAACTACAGTTTAATCAAGACAATGGAAAACGTCCTAGCTGTGATACAGATAAAGCAAAACAGGAGCTGTTGTTTTAAGCCCTGAGAAGGTGGCATTTGAAATGGCCATCGCCACCTTACATGGGGGAACCCGGAACACGCTGTGATGAGCAGCTAAGTCCTAGGCACTCTGGGAATGAGCGTCTGCACCGGAAATCACAGTCTCAGCAACAGCATGACATCAGCAGAGTCCTTTCCGGACCAGGGATGTGTACTGTCCCCCATGTAAGAATTCCTTCGGTGTACACTTAGCAAGAGCTCTCCAAGACTTTCTCACTCAGTTCCTGGTTCCACCCAGCTGGCTCTGAAATCGTTATCTGCCCCTTAGTGTTGAGGCCACTCCATTCTTGGATCCTGGCACCCAGCTCTGCACTGGCTTGAAACCACCTTGAGTTCCCCTTTTAGCACAGCCGCCCACACCCAAGCCCTGGATCTGGTCTGGCTCCTACCGAGATCCAGGGTGTAGTCCCGACACGTTCATACGGCGTCAAACTTCCTATCCACTTACAAGAGCCTCTGTACCTTCCCTGGGCCCATCTGTGGAGACAATCCTGTAACTATCATCAATGCTTTGCCAACCAAGCTTTCAAATTCTAGCACAGCCGTCTGTGACTGCCTGCTAGGCAGGCCACGGAGCTCCAGAATCCAAATAATTTGTTTTCTTCAGAAAACCCAGATGATCCCTCAGAGCCACTGGCCGCAATGAAGCTACCCCGCTTAATGCCGGCATATTGACAGCTTATTCACCTCAAGTTGCTATTAATAGACACAAAGTTACATCGCAGGGTGGAGTCAAATCCCACAGTCAACCTTCCAGTTTTTGAAACTGTATTTCTTCTCTAGTCTAAATGTAACACTATTATATATGTATTCAAAAAGTTATTCGAAATGAATCATTTAGACCTTGTGCAAATATTTTGCTACAGCTGAAGTTCATGGCAGTGTTGATATCACAGAGGAAAAGCCGTAAACCAAGATGCCCGGTAATACTGCGTTTCCCCGAAAATAAGACCTAACTGGAAAATAAGCCCTAGCAGGATTTTTCAGGATGACATCCCCTGAACATAAGCCCTAATGAGTCTTTTGGAGCAAAACTTAATATAAGACCCGGTCTTATTTTCAGGGAAACACGGTAGGTGATGAATTACATCAATCCGTTACACAGAATATCCCATATAATGAAATATTTTATAAGGCATTAAAAACAAATATGGAGAGGAGCTATATTTACTAACTTGGGAAGACAGTTAATAATACATTGAGTGAAAAGCAGCTTATAGAATAGTACGGAAAGATCATGCTTTTGTAAAGAAAATTTCTTTATGTGCATGGACAGCTTAAAAATGCAATTCCCCCCCCCCCAAAAAAAAATACAATCCCCAAATGGTGAGATTATACATGACTTAATGTGCTTCTTTTTGAGGACCATCTTTTAAAAGTTTGTTTGTATTGGACAAATTAGTTGCATAATAGAAGTTATTCTGAAAGTTTTCTTTTGATTAAAGAAGTAACTTCTGTCCATTTAGCAAGTATAAACATATATATTGAGAGAAAAAAATCCTATAAACCCAAGCTACAAAGTTTCAAATTAACCAAAGGCAAACAGCAGTAATTTAGGACATGGGTCAAGATGGAAAATCGTCACCAATCACCTGCCAGCCTAGAGGGTATCATCCAAGATGGCCCTAGAGGACACTATATGTTTTGTTTTGTTTTTTAGGACCCTATGTTTTGTAGGTGGTCTTTCAACACCAACACATTTCCCCAAGGAGAAGGAGAAGCTGCTCCCAGGAAACTGAGTCCCGGGGGCCCAAGATGCACATTTGGTTCCTTACTCTTGGCAAACTCGCTTCAAACTGGTTCCCTTCTCCCTTGGTAAGGACCCACCTGCCCCTCCCCCAACCCAGAAGGAAGGGAGAACTCTTCACCAGCGACTTTTATGGAAGTTGCTGAGTTCTCTTCTTTCTTGGCAAATCTAAAGGAGGTCTTTCCCTACTTGGATTTACAATGTCCCCGCAGAGTTTCTCAAACGGTACCATATACATACATGACCACTGGAATCTTGTTAGCATGCGGACTCTGATTCAGGAGCTCTGGGGTGGGGCCTGAGATTGTGCATTTCCCAATCAGCGCCCAGTGGATACTGCGGCTGGTCCAGAGACCACACTTTGAGCACTAAGGTCCCATCCAAGATTCTCCGATAGAAGAATTGAACTCAGCCTACGGATGCTGAGCTTAAATGAGACAACGGGCCAAATCCCATCATCCAGGATGGCAGAAATGGACTCTGGTAGGGCTTGTGGGAAACTCATCAGGCCATGAGTGGTCAATTAGCAAATGATCCAAATGGAACCCTAAAAACCTTGATGATTTGCTGTTTGTATCAAAATGGGTCATTTTGAAACATAGGCAGCACCAAAGATTTTATTCAGAAACAGAACATTCATACTGCCAAGAAATCAACCTTCAGACAGTTAATTCTGACTGGCTTCTATGAAAGCTGACGCTAGAAGGATGGTGTGGGTGGAAGACAAAGGTGAATTAGAGCAGGAGGAACAGGAAGCTGGAAATAGATAAGTGTCATAGGAAAGGGGGAAGGAGCAGAGGACAATAAAACTGGTAAGAGATGGACCTACGTAACCCTGCTGCAGCCGGAAATCCACCCGAGGACCCTGAACAATGGCCGCAGGCGCTGTACTTGCACACACCCTACTGGATACTGTCTGGACCATTAATGAGGCTGGGTGGCCAGGCGACTCCATTTTTCATCACTGACACTCAGATGGGCCGTGCTCAGCCCAGGACGCTGGCCAGTCAATCAGAGTCCAGCTCTGCTGTATATAAACACCTTCCATCCTCAATCAGCAAAAGAGGCAGGTGCTGGAGATCTGGTCACGGTCAGTTGGACAATCTGATAAAGCCTTCCTGGGGTCGCGCTGACCCAAGAATAGACCCAGCATAATGAGACCGGGCAGAGGGGCTGTCAGGCAACCCAGACGGAAATAACGGGGCCTCTGCCAATCAAAGGGAAACCCAACCGAGGAGGTGGCGGGTGGGGAGGGAACATTTGTTGAAGTGGATGGTGGGGGAGGGGAGGCTTCCCTGAGGCTGGCTGGTGACTCTGGTAGGGCTGCACAGCTCATTATGCGAACCCCAGAGCTAGGCGGGTGCTATCGATCACTCTCGGGGTCCCTGGGGATTCCTCATTATGCAGCAGGACCTGGCGTGTGCTTTGCTCTGGCGGTGACCAGAGGAACACGGCCACGCCTCCTTGCCAATGGAAAAACAGGTTGGCCTCCCCCCACCCCTCTTAGTGATCTTACAAGCCTCTTCACTAGGAAGGTGCAGAAATGGACACTAACAATGAAAAGGCCACCGCGGATTTGTATACAAAGCCATTAGGAGGCAGCATAGCTGGAAGGCAGGGGCTCCTCGCTCGGCACTTGGGTCCTGCCACACGCAGTCTGTCGTGTACGTGCTCAAACTGCTACATTGACTCAAGGGTTCCAGCCTTTTTAAGAGCTGGGCACAGCGCACCAGCCCCTCCCCCAGCCCAAGAAACAGCATCTGGCCAGCGGCCTCAAACTGCTTTTTAGGAAAATGGACCCAGGACACAGTGAGGCAACCACTCTCCTGATCCTTTTATTCCTTCACACAGGAATATTTTATTCCATTGTTTCCTATTTAAGCCCCAAGTTGCCCCACTGCTGCTTGTATTGTGGGTGTCTGGGACCTGGCGGGCAGCCTCTGTCCCGGGCCCACGGGTACCTGGGAAGACTGACTCAGCCTTTTGGCGCATCCCCAAATCTGTTCAACTCTGTAGCCCAACAGCACTGCAGGTTTCTTGGGGGAAATCGCAGGAGATTTACACTGGACATTTACAGAAGATAACTTTGTACGATCTTCCTTTACATTCCTATGTTCATTCCCCAGAGGTCCTCTCCTGCTGCCCACGTGGAGTCTCCCATTTCTGTTTTTGGTTCTCACCATCCATCACCATTTTCAGGCTGCTTCTTCCCCTTCCCTCACTCCCAGCAAAACAAAAGCTGTTTCACTAGTATTCTCAACATGTCCCCTTGGAAGCTTAAAAACATATTCACGGGCATTATGCTCCATGAAAGAAGCCAGTCTCAAAAGGTTACATACTGCAGGATTCCATGTATATGATATTCTCAAGTGATGGAAAATAGATCAGTGTTGCCCGGGTGAGAGAGGGGGAGACGGAGGGGGATGGTGTGACTATAAAGCATAGCAGGAGGGGGCTTTTTAGGGTGATGGAACTGTTTTGTATCTTGATTGTGGTGGTGGTTACACAAATGTCTACATGTGTTAAAACTCACAGAACTGACCATCTCCCAAATCCAATTTTACCATATGATAATTAAAAAACTGCACGTACCAATGGGACTCATCTCCTGGGATGGAGGTAGGGAAATTCTGCAATTATGAATGATCGATGGATCCTACTCACCAAATAGAGCCCCGTCTTCAAAGCTTTTACACAACACACATGGCCTCTCCAGGAATTACTTGACTTTGGGGACCCCCATTCATCACATGCAATGTGAATGGCACCCAGAGTTCTGCCCAGCAGAATGTGCCACCCCCTTCCTCCCCCAAGGCTGCAATCAGAGTAACATTCTCGGCCTACCTTGTAAGTCTCTGGCTGACTGCCTCCCTTACCTGTCTCTCAGCCACTTCCTTCCCCTCTCACACACTGGCCTTCTTTCCTTTCCTAAAATACACCAAGCTTCTGCCCATCTCCAGGCCTCTGCACCCGCCGTTCCCCACCTGCAATGCTCCTTCCTTCATCCTTGTGTGGCTAGAGCCGCCTGTGCACTCGGGTCTCACCTCAGCGATCGCCTCCTTGGAGAGATCTTTCGTGAGCCCTCAATCTACAGCAGCTCAACGCCCCTCTTTACTCTGTGTTTCCATGTTGTTGATGGGTTTTTTTTTAATTTAATTTTTCTTTTGATAAAACTTTTCACTATCAGTTGTCTGTCCTCCTCCCACAAGTGTAAATGGGTGTGTGTTGCACACTCAAAGGACCATCTTGCTCACTGTCTTATTCACATCACCTAGAATGCACCCCAAAGTGCCCACAATAGAGTGAACAGACCACAAAGAAGACAGAGCTTGAACAAAATGGGGAAACGAATGGGGGGGCGGGGGCGGCGGGGAGAGGCAGAATCCCAAATCAAATCCATGAATTCTCTTTTGCCATTACCCCAAAATTATACAACTAAATATTTCAACTCATTTCTCCCAACATTTGATTATTACAATCTTCAAATGCACAGCAAAGTTGAAAACATTTTATAGTGAACACCTGTATGGCCGCCATCTCGACTAGAGGCTGTCACTTTCTTATACTTACTGGTCTTGTCACATATCTACCCATCTGTCCATTCCTCTTTCCCCCTGTATCTCACTGCCTTTTTTCCCACCAATATCTATTCAATGATCTAAAAACACTCCATTACATAAACAAAGGACACCAACCAGTGATGAGGGCACTCTTCGGACCTGACTTAGGTGCAAGAACAATCAGATTTCCAATAGCTGGGTTCCCTAGAAGCCATGTACCCTTCCAAGCACTGAGCTCTTTGAATCAGGCCTGAAAGAATCAAACAGAAGGACATAACTCGGAGTACATTATTTTTTCACAGTGTCATTAGTCTTCCTAGTCATGTGTCCAGCCCAGGGGGTGACTAGGGACTCACAGGTCCACAGGAGATGACAATGAAGGATGACCTTCGGCCATGTTTCCAAGGCCACTGCCCTGGAAGCCAGGCTTCTGTGTTGCTGCAAAAATCAGTCCCTGGGTGCATGGAGAAGGTGGAGAGAGGGGCTGTCGCAGAAGATACTTGGAAACGCTCCACCTTATCCCCCTGACATGAAGCACAGCTTTCTGCCGGACGCTCTCGCATCTGGTCCTAACATTAGCAGTGACCTTCACAGTCCCTCCGGGGTTATTCATCACATACCCCCATTCCTACCCGTGCCTTCAAATGGAAACCCAGGCACGTGGCCCTTTTACTGAGGTCATGTTGGCTGGATGTGAATCTGCTTTTCCAATTGGACATCGGCAAAGCCTGGGCAACTGGCTCTGCCCTTGAAGAAATTGGGTCAATGGCATAAATCTATGGTCAGTTAAGTTCTGACGAGGATGGAAAGAGCTAACCACGCATGACTTTGTACTCCAGGTCCAGGAAGACCTGCTGGTCAGTTCTCCAACACGAGTCCTGCAACAACTTCCTCAACTTCCGCTAACATCGGGGTCCCTACTACGTCTTGTTCAATGTTTAGAATCCGTTGAAAGGTATTGGCAACATGACATTTTGCAAATAATTTAGGGGTTCCCCATAGCCCATCCACAATGCCTCTAAATTGAACATCCATGGTTAGTGCTATTGCAGGGCTGACTATATGCTGGGCTCTGTGCTAAGTACTTTATCTACACTGTCTCATTCAATCTCAATCCCTTTATCATTGTCATTTATTATCTCATTCTCAGAGGTAGAACATAAGGCTTAGAAAGGCCAAGCAATTTGCCTCCTAGAGCTACACAACTTGTAAGCAGCAGAGTTGGAATCCACAGAAGCCCGACTCCAGGACCACCAGGAAACTCAGCCTGGAAAGCCCACAAAGGAATTCTGCTCAGGACTTAACCTGAAGCTACCTGACCCCACGGCTTCCTTCCCATCCAAATGATTACTTAAAGTCAACCTATAAGACAGTCCTTCCTGGCAGGCCAGCCAGAGGCAGCCTGGGGCCTGAACAAGGGAGGCCTGGGGGCAAGTAACTAAAACCTCAGAGACAGTGAACTGGCCCCTAAGACAAAGAGGATCCCATAAAGAACCAGCTCCATAGCAGATGTCAAATTGCACTCATGGGCCCAATTCAGGCCACATAGATGTAGCTTGTCTCACACAGCTTTGTTTTTGTTGTTTCTTAAAGTTTAAATGTGAATAACTCTTAGGCAGAGCCTGCAGCTGACTACAGTCGCCACTATTCCCCACTAACTTACCTCCAACATCTTTAAAACAAATGAACAAAGATGAATGGCCTAGCCCCCGAAGATAATGGAACAGGTCTCCTAAATCACAATGGAATTTTGATACTGGCCCCCAAATGGTCCTCCTACTACCTTGGAGTTTACAAGCCCCAAAGTCCCCATCCCCGATTTTCCCAGAATACCAATTTCCATGTTTGCTCACAAGCTAACACTTCTCTAAGGGTGCCAATAAGAGCCAGTAAATAAGCAGATGGATGTTAGCTCATTCCATTTTGGTTCTCTTGAGCTCAGAAAACATGTGAATAAAAACACCGGGGTATGGAAAAGTTCTTAGTATAAAAATTTTCATACACAAAAATAGAATTAAAAAATGGTTCCAAATGAATTCATTATAACAGTGGTTAAAAATATTTGGTCTAAAAAAAAATAAAATAAAACAACCCAACCTTGTCTTCTGCTTCAGCTTGTATTATTCCCTTGGCACTAAGAGTTAAAAATGTTTATACAAGTTAGTAGCTTTTTACAAAAACATAGCAAAAGAGAGAGGCCATTTTCTACAAAGAAAACATATGATGCGATCACACATGTCTTAAAGGTGCATGCTAGATAGACACATGAAGACAGGAAGGAGACATGGTGAGATGCTACTTCACACCCGTCAGGATGGTTTCTTTCCAAAAATCAGGAAATAAGTGTTGGAGAGGATGTGGAGAAACTGAAACCCTTGTGCACTATTGGTGGGGTGTACCCTGGTACAACCAGGAAAACAGTATGAAGGTTCCTCAAAATATTAAAAACAGAACTACTCTGTGCCAGCAATCCCATTTCTGGGTGTACATCTAAAAGAACTGAAAGCAGGGTCTGGAAGATATTATTTGCATATCCATGTACGTAGCAGCATTACTCACAAAAGCCAGGAGATGGAAGCAACCCAAGTGTCCATCGATGGCTGAGTGGACCAACGAGGTATACACGTACCACAGAATATTACTCAACCTTGAAATGGAAGGCGATCCCGTCACACGCCACAACATGGATGAGCCTTGAGGACATTATGTCAAGTAAAATAAACCAGCCACAAAAAGACAAATGCTGTATGATTCCACTTCTCTGAGGGATCTAAAGTAGTCAAATTCATAGAAATGGAAGGTAGAATAGTTATCACGGGCTGGGAGGAGGGGGAAACGGAGAATAGTTTAATGGGTATACAGTTTCAGATTTGCAAGATAAAAAAGGCTCTGGAGATCTGTTTCCCAACTGTAAAAGAAATGGTTAAGAGGGTAAATTTTATGTGGCTTTACTACAATTCAAAAAATATACTAAAATTAAATTTTTTTTTTAATTTAAAAGGAAAGATGAATATTGCTAAAGTTTGGGTATATCTCTGGGGGTAGGATCAAGGAATACATATACTCTCCCTGTGTTGCTCTAATGTTTTTACAATGATTGAATATTATCAGGCAAAAATCAGTACAGACGACCCTTCTGGGAAAAAGAATGTCAAGTTCAACAGGGTTCTAAAGATAAGATATGGGATTGCACATTAATGGGAATTACCTGGGTGAGGAACGACTCTTTTTTTAGGGTGGCTGGCAAGACAGGCTCCATCTGAGATGTCTGGGCCAGAGAGCAGGGCACTAGGATCGCTCATTTGAAAGAGAAAGAGTGAGAGCCAAACACACTCACGCAAGCGTGCAAAGATGTAAGTAGCCAGGGCAAATGACAGGTTGTCGGACTGAATGAAGCATTCTCTTAGTCCTTTTTTTCCAACTTGGAAAACTAAACATATTAAATGGTGTGGGGACTCTAATGATTCTATTCTAATCTTTCTGTTGGTTCTATCTTGGAAGCCATATTTCTAAATGATTTTTTTTTAAATTCAGAGAAGGTCCTGTGAATTCCACACTTTTGTGTAGTCCCATAATGTGCTTACGCATATCTCCTTGTCTTGAGTTTTTACATTTCTGAAATCAGAATGGGGTTTATAATCTACGTATGTTCTAAACACAGACATTCTGACTCCCTCAAAGCTATGTCTACGCTATTATTGAAGAAAAACAGCACTTCTACTAATACTAAACCACTAAGGACATATTACTCTCAGTGCAGTACATGGAAATCCAGTGGTATCTGGATTAACATTAAAAAAAAATTAGTAGTGCTGTATATACTGTGTCAGAAAAAATATAACAAGTCCATCAAACTCAATGTTGTATAGACAGTACTATTCCGGGGAGAAAAAAGCTGAATTTTAAAATATTGATTTAAAGAGAAATGTTGAGTAAAATGCGGTCAAGTGGTATTTAGATATGGACAAAACCATGAAATAAATTTGAAATCAGGAAACTATTAAAGTATATAGAAACAACTGGATGAGGGCATGCATCTTTGCAGAGTGGATTGGACTTGGGCTGGATCCAATTGGACCCTTCCTTGCTCAGTCCCATTTCAGAGACATAATGTGCATTTTCAAGATGGCAGCTGGAGTTAAGGGTTACACTGCGTGTGGCCAGGAAGCAGGGGAGGCCCAGGTTTCTCTGTGGCGATTATATCTACGTCCTCCCTGACCTCAGCAGTCCATGCCAGCCCACGTAACCCCAGGAAAACACTGCTCTGAACTTCGCAAGTGTGGTTCTTCTTTGTTATAGGTGATAGTAGTCAAAGAAAGCAGATATTTTAAGCAGCTCATTAGCCGCATATGGCAGATACGAAAATCATCTATACATCATCAAGGACAGGTGGCTTTCAGGAAAGCTTCAGAGGAAAAAAAAAAAAAGTGTAACAAAAGAAAAGTGTGTGCCAGAGAGGACAGAATAATTGCGACTTGAACACAGACGGATAAGTGTCTCCGGGAATTCCACAGCCAGGACTAATAGCTAAAATTACCAGCTTAAACTATTTCCCATGTTCACTCTCTGAAGTGCTATAAATGGAAACAGTTAATACATTTTTTTCCCCAATAAAATGTTCGTATTCTTCCTTCTAAGACACAAGAGACTAACATTCGTTTAAGACCAACTGAGGAAAACTAGCATTTTACAGCCACTGTGCAAACCCTGAAAACCTTCATCTGCCAAGTGGAGAAAGGGAGCCAGTGGTTCCTGGGTTTCCCAGGGTCTCTGCACAGGAGACGGGGTCCTTCGTTATGTGTGCATATTAATGAGCTTCAGATGTAAGTCAATGCCACGGCCATCCCCAAGGAGACTGGCTAAGGGTTCCTAACAGCCCGCTAACTTTGGGAATTCAGAGGACAATAGTATCTTTTTCTAATTGGATCAGAATCTGCTTTGATGTCTTCATCCCACGTACACCAGCTTCTGCTTCCCAGCCGGCCTCTCACACTGGGGTGAGGGGTCTGTACACACATCCCAGCCTGGAAGGAGCACGGGGAGAGCCACTGTCAGCTGCACACAAGGGCTGCAAAAGTGGCAGCTCTAGAAGATGACAGGCCAGGCCAGAGATGGCTTCGTGCTCTCTGGGGCGGGGGTGGGGTGGGGTGTGGGGTGTGGGGGGGTGTCACAGGACTGAAAACTGTTCCTCCAATGGACCCTGATTATGTTTATTTTTTAAAAATCGTTTTGATATTATTATTTTACACAAATGCGCATTTAGTTGGGCAACATGGTCTTAAAAAGAAACATCCCTACTTCTAGCTAATTAGAGTTTGGGGTTTTTTAAAAAGGTTTTTTGAGTGGCTAACACAAATCATACAAAAATACCATTTAAATTAATGTACTAGGAATCTGAGCGCAACTGATCTGCACATCTAAAACACAGGCCGCTGATTTGCTGAGGCCCAAACCTTGCCTACATATTTTCTAGAGCTGAGGAACTGGGGAAGGTGGGAGGCAAAGCTACACTGGCCTTAAACCAAACAGATATTTCATTCAGTGTGAAACCCTGGTCTACAGTCCACTGGACCCGCACCAAGGTTGCATTCCTTCTGTTCATCTAACAACCCTGCTCCCTCCCGAGTAATGAAGGAAGGAAAAGCCACAGTGTTCTATGAGAGGACTGGGAACAATTTAGCAAAGACTTACTTGGAAACTTCTAAAACAACTGCAAGAAGCTACATGTCTGTGGCACAAAAATGATCTTTCCTACTTTGCAAATCAGTAGAATGTTGGCCTCCACCTAAAACCAGCCTGTTTACTTGAGGATTCTTTTAGTCACGGTCTGTGAAGATGGCAGAGCCACTGGTCTCTGCTCTTCTCAGAAACCCGTCATTCTGCCTTTGCCCCACCGGAATATGAATACTTCATGGAACACTTCCTATGTGCCAGGGCGTTTGACAGTAAACAGACAAAAATCCGGTCTTAAGAATCTTATGCTCTAGTGGGGTGGGGGGAAATGATGGACAACAAGTAAATCTATATGGTAGATAGCAGTTGATGATATAAAGAAAAATTAAGCAAGGAAAGAAATGGGGAATGTAGCTTTCTCACAGGGAGGTCAAGGAGGGCTTCTTGGAGGAGGTGGTGGTGAAGCAGAGACCTGTACCAAGTGAGAAATTCTGGGATGGGAGCACCCAGGTGGAGGTCACAGCAGGTACCAAGCTCCAAAGGGTGGTAAGAAAGGAGTCACCCAGGGCTGCAGGGGCCAGATCACCAAGGGTTTGTAGGGCATTAAAGGATGTTGGATTTTATTCTAAGTGTGAAGAGAGGCCTTTGGCCAAGGGAGTGGCATGGCAAGCTCTGTCTTTCAGGGAACAAGAGTGGGGGCAGGGACACAGGTTAGGAGGGTGCAGATGTCGTGGAGGAAAGTGAAGGCAGCAACGTAAGACTAGAGAAACAGCCGTGGAAATTAAGATTCTTTGAAGGCAGAGCCAAAAGGCTGGCTAATGGATTGGATGTGGGATGCAAGACAGAAGAATTGAGGATAACTGCTAGGTGTTTGGCAGAGCAACTGGAATGTACCATTTGCTGATATGGAGAGGCACTGGGTGAGAAGGGTCTGTGAAGGTGAAACCAGGACTTCAGTTTTGGGCACGTGATAGAGACATGAGGAGGCAGAAGACGGAGGTAGTCCAGGCTGGAGGCAGAACATGAGAGTCTCAGAACCAAATGAAATTACCTGGGGAATTAGCATAGATGAAGACGCCCCAGGGCTGAGCTAGAGAGCTCTCTTAGCCCTCAGGAGAAGGAGGAGGGAGAACCTGCAAAAGGAACTGTGACCCACGAGTATGGTACCCAAAGGCCAAGTGAAAGAACAAGTGACCAACTATGTCCAGTGATGCAGAGACACGTCCAAAAGGTACAGAAAGAAACTTGCACAAATGCACACACAAACACAGTGAGAGAGAGCGGGAGGTAAGGCTAAAGCAAACATGTTAATGTAAATGTTAACACCTTGGGGATCTGGATGGAGGATGTATGGAAATTCTTTGTTCCAGTCCTGCAACTTCCTCTACATGTGAAATGTGGTCAAAATAAGAAGACAAAATGATGTCTCTGAGAGATCCAGTAAGATGAGGAACTGAGCGTGGACCAGAGTCTGACAGCACAGAACTTGTTGATACCCTAACGAGGGCAACTCAGTGAAATGCAGTTGGAACGTGATCGCTGGTGGGTTGAACAGAGAAGGAGACGTGAGTAAATGATGACCCTAACTATAGACAACACTTTTGGGGGTGGGGGGTGCTCACTATAAGCCGGAACACAGAAGTGGGAGGGAACACAGAAGTGGGAGGGGATCGTGAACATGGGGTCACATGAAAACAATCTTTTTAAGATGGTAATTATATAAGATGGTGCATTTGTCTGCTGATGAGAATGATCCAGAAGAGATGGAAGAACTACAGAAGCGAAGGTTTGGCATAGACTAGAGGTGGTGGGATTTTGTTGTACAATTGGAGGGTCGGACATTGACAGGAGGGAGAACAGGTCAACCAGCGGAGGGAAGGCAGAGTACGTGCACAAAGGTGGGAAGATCATTCGATTAGCAAAGGGAAGATCAGGAGATTCCCTTCTGATGGCGCCTACTTTCTCGGTGATCTATAAAACAAAGACTGTTTGAGTGTGAAGGAGAAAGTAGGTGTTGAAGCTTTCAGAGCTAAGCGCAGGTGTGGGAACATAAAAGAGTGAACTGACTGTGGATTGTAGCAGATCGGCCACATAAAGCGGAAAGCACCATGGAGGGATGTGGCCATAAATTTAACATGAATCCGATCCGCGTGGCTCCATGCCTGTTCTTCTCAGCTACGCCGAGCGACTGGGTGCCGGCTGGGAGAGGCGGTGTTGGATTTCACCCAGGTTAGGATTTTCCAAAAAGTGTAAAATGGAGTGAAGGGCCAGGCCTTGATTCTAGTGATGGGCCATGAAATCTAAGGTGTGTAGGGAGGAAAGGAAAGGATGACGGTGATCATGGAGAGCGGGACCCATGGGTTGGTGGTCCCAGTGCAACGGAGGAACCACTTGGGTGTTAGGACCAAGAGAATAAAGTTGGAAAGACAGGAGGTGGTGGCCAGAGACAGGGAAGCTTAAAAAGATGGTTTCAGAGATGATGCAGTTTTGGGCAGTGACAAGGCCCAGGGTAGGATCCTGAGAGCCGGTGGCTGAAGTCGGATGAAAGACAAGATCATGGGAAGCGAGGTGGTAAAGGAATGAAGAGACCAGTGTTTTCTGAGGAGGTCGATGCTTTCCTGAATGAGGCAGGATTATGGTACAGAGCAAAGCAGTGAGCAGGGGTCAATAGCTTAAAGGAAGGGGGTGAGGGGGGGCATGGGGGGTAGATTACTGCAATAAGCAGGAACAGGAGGTGGCATAATCTGAAATGCTTCCAAGAAATTGCTTTAGTGGGTTTTTTGTTTTCTTCCTACAGAGAAAATGGTGTGTGGGGGGGGAATGGTCTGGAGATGACAATAAGAATCAAGGGAGAGTCCTGACCTACATCCAGGCCTTGAGTACACAGGGTGCAGGAGAAATAAACAGCCACTGCTTGAGAAGGCTGCAGGGACAGTCATATCCTCCAGACATACACAGGTTTACAGCAAGATGGCTAAGCCCACGTTTAAAAACAAAGCCAGCACTTCTGGACAACTCTGACTTCCTCAAAGACCTAGAAATATTTACCACCATTCATGAGTTTTAGGAAGACTTTCAATAAATCAGACTTTTATTCACAGATACAATTTAGCTAAGTATATATATGGCTTACCATGCAAAGGAAACACGTTTTAAAAGCACAGTTGTCCCCCTTATCCACAGTTTTGCTTTCCACAGTTTCAGTTAACCTGCCGTCAACCGTGGTCTGAAAATATTAAATGGAAAATTCCGGAACTAAACAAGTCATAAGTTTTAAGTTGCATGCCCTTCTGAGTAGCATAATGAAATCTCATGCCATCCCGATCTGTCCTGCCTGGGAGGCGAATGATCCCTTTGTCCAGCGTTTCCACACCGTATATGCTACTGGCCTGTCAGTCACTGACTTAGTAGCCATCTCGGTTATCACATCCACTGCGGTGGTGTCACAGCGATTGTCGTCTTCAAGTAATCCACATTTTACTTAATAAGGCCACATTCACGTAACTTTTATCACAGTATGTTGTTGTAATTGTTCTATTTTATAATTGTTGTTGTTAATCTCTTATTCCGCCAAATTTACAAATTAAATTTTATCATATATATATATATATATATATATATATATATATATATATATATATATGAGAAACAGCATATATAGGGTTCGGTACTATCCGCGGTTTCAGGCCTCCACTGGGGGTCTTGGAACATATCCCTGTGGACAAGAGGGGACCACTGTGTCTCACTAAGGCAGATAGATTTAGTCCTGGCACTTTATGTACATAGTCAGGATATATCTCCACTTGTTAGCCTTGTACCTGGCACACAGTAAATGCTCTGTGAATTCAGGAATTTATTTGCTTTACCTTAAAGGTCCCTTGCCTCTCTGAAGCTGTTGCACCTTGTGCTTGTTCTTTCTTTAGTCTTTCCAACTACATGCTTTTTAAGTTTTAACTTAAGGAATGCCAGCCAAATTCTGGTTAACTTTTTCTAATGTGCTTTAGAGTAGAGTATCTTAAAATGAAAACATAACCATACTGGAGAATTTTCAAGGTGAGTGTACACAATGTGTCCATTTATTACATCTCATTCAGACTTAGAAAGGCTAAGCGACCTGCCTAAGGTCACCCATGGTGTGTAAGAAACGGAACCAGAACCCAGGACTCTTGGCAACCATCCCCTTCAATATACATCACAAAATACACGTCCACGTCTCGCTGTGACCAGACGTGGTCACTCACAGTGTTACCCTTGGCATAAAACTCAGGTCTCAATTTCTACCTTTGAAACACAGAAGAATACAGAAGGAAACCTGGGTGGGAAAAATCTCACTTCTTCTCTCTTCTTTAAAACCAATCACTTTTAAAAGCCATTTTGCTTTCTGGTCTTCCCATTAAAAAAAAAAAAAAATAGTGCTCGGCTTGGGTACATCAAAGGAAAAGAGTTCAGAGTTTCCTACAGACAACTGCATAAATGTTTCAATTAATAAAAATTCCCGTTCGAATTTTATTCTTGGTACTTCCTCACCCTCTTTCAAATTCCGGCCCTTAAATGGTTTGAGTGATTGAAGACACAGCTTAAGGTTTCGCAGGAGCTTTTCAGGGACGTCTGCATTAATCCTTTGCTGCGTGCAATGTAGAAAACATGAAGTAAAATGGTCTGAACTTAAAATATGTACTTAATTCCCACAGCAGAGATAGATCTTTTTAGCAGATGTGTTTTTTTTCTTTCTTTCTTTTCTTTTTGTGGAAGGGCTGGTGATTGTACAAAGAAGAACTGAAAGAATCAAAGTCAAAGTTGGTCAAGAGAACGGACTGGACAGAGGTCTGGCCTAGGAGGCAGGAACAGCCTATCAATTAAATTTCCAGACTACTGCTTATGAAAAATAAGCTGTCTTCGGATGGTTTCTAGAACACAGCTACACACAGTGGTCATGGACCAGAGAGAATGATGTTAAAAAGAAAAATCATTTAAGCAAGACGTCCCTGTGATGTCTGAGCCAAGATCTCCGAGCAGATCAGGTTCCTTGTTTGGAAGGACTGTGAGGGAAGTCCATGAAAATGAAAGCGGCTGTGTGCAAAGCCCAGAGGAGGCTGCAGCCCTGCAGTTCTCGCTCCATCAGGGACCTGCCAGACCACCACTCCCAATGAGACATGTTAGGCCAGCCAAGGAACCCAGCCTGAAGCCTTCAGGGGGATGGGTCTTTTCATTAGTAACGGAATTTTCTTTTCATGGGCTCAAACTGACAGCAACTACCCTTGGGGCCCTCGTGCCAAGGGCACGTAGAGTTTGCTCCCCTGCGGCCCCCATCCTGCCCTGCTCTGACATTGGGAACAGGGAAGCAGCGACCCAGAAGGCAGCACTTACTGGCTCTAAGACCCGGGGTCAGCTCCTTAACCTCTCTGCGCTCCCGTTTCTTCTCTGTAAAATGGGGATAATATCACTACGTACTTCGTAGAACCACTGGAAAGATGACATGAGACAGGAATAAAATGTTTGGCACCGTGCCTGGTACATGGCCAGTGCCCTTCCCTCCTATTTATGGGGGTGGGGGAGGGGGTCGTGAAGGTGAGGGATGAAAGTACCTTCAAGGTAAGAAAGGGGTTTCTTTCATGGCTTTTAAAAATATATTGTTTTCTTTTAGAGGCGCTATCAGACAGCCCCCTCCATCTAACTGCTAGGCTAGCTGAGCATGAATACCCCCGCATTAAGAATCATGTCACACTCTTGTTTCACAAGTTGTGGAAACCCAAATCAGACTGCATTCATCTTTGGGTGGTGGGAGACAACCGAAGGCCTTTCAGTTTCCAGAGCCATGCTCAGAATGAAATGTTCTCCCATCAGGCGTTTTACATTTTAGAATTCAATTACAAAACCCTACCATTTAGCTCGTTAGGCTGGCTGCTCCACCCCAGAAAGAGTGACAAAAGACAATCTTTATAGCCAGCCTCCAAGTTCCAGTGCTATAAATCACTGGTTATCGGATGGAGTGGAACTCATTAATATAAACGAGAAGCCTGAAAGGTACCCATTAGCATGCTATTAATTTGTTTGACGATCTACAACATGGCAAGAGCTAAAATCGTCAGGCTGGGCAATACGGCCTCTCGTGCAGAAGAATAATCTGGTCCCATTAATTTTTGTCTTGGGCTTGCCACATGTAATTGGGCATCCTCAGCGCTCATACATCTCCTCATAGCTTTTTCATCTTTTCTTTGCAAGAAGGAGCTTGGGGGTGGGGGAGGAGCTCAAATCGTGGTGCTCAATAAAGGTAGCCAATGAGAAGTTTTAATCTGCAACAATCCGTTAAGAACTGGAAATGCTTCTCCCCTTTTGTCTTTCTTCCTTTGCTCTGCCTCTCTTGTTTGTTTCTCCTGAAATTAACGTGAATCATAAATTCTTTTTCCAGTTAGGTTAACCTTATTTATATATCCATCCATCCCATTTATTAGGGGCGGGGGGGCGGGGTTCATTTTATTCCAGAGGGTAGATACGACTGTCTTCAATATTCATTGTTAATGAGGGGCTATAATGTAAAAAGAGAGGATGAAGAATCTTTATCTACATCTCTGTGATCTGATATCTTTCTGTCTAATTATGTCCTAGAGACATGATTCTGTCCGATTCTGTCTAATTTCTTTTTTTGTGGCTGGTTCGCCTTCCAGCCTCCAAAACTGTTAAAGAAAAGTGACTCCCAGCCTTGAAGGCTCTGGCAGTATCTTGGCTCAAAAAGATATGAGAGCACAGGGAGCTTCCTACATGCTTCTTTCCTGTGGTTAGCTGTTCAAAGGACCCCCTCTCACCCCATGCCAGCAAATGAATTAAACACACATAAAAATCATGTTTTCAGAGTTTTTCAGATAATGGGATTGCACATATGGGTCTGCGGACCTAAATGGATCTTCCAATGCTCATCTTGACTATGTCAAGATCTAAAAAAAATCTAAATCCATGAATGTGTAATTTTCCTGCCCATATCAAAAAACTAGCATGAAAAAAGAGCTTAAATAAATTGGTTCAGTCACATCCACCAGCAAAGCACAAAGGCCTAGCCTCAAAGCTGAAAGGGAAAAAGAGGGGGGAAGAGCTGGTGAGCTTTGCTATCCACGTGTAAGCATCACCCCCTGTGTGCAATCCAGAGAGGGAGAACTCTTTAGTTTCTCCTCACTATGTATAGGACACTACATTAGAAAACATTCTAACATGCTCAGGATACAAACTTTGGCAAATATTAGAAAGTACCAAGAAAATAAAAATCGTGTTTCCAGCCCCTTGAAATAATCACTAGTGACACTTACATATATTTCCGCACACACCTGACATATAGGTGTGTTTTTCCAGAACTGGACCAGGGCATACAGAGTTTCCTGTCCCAGCCCTCTTGCCCACAACTGGTATTTAGTAAGGATTTTCTTATGCCATTGTATTTCTTTCAAACATGTATTCTTTAATGGCTGCATAAATTCCACCATATCCCAGCGCTATGATTTATTTAACCATTCTCAGATGATATATAGACAGTATTTTAATTTCTCCCTAGCTTCTTTACTTCTTATCTTCCTATCTCAAACCCCTGACCAGATTCAAACCCATCAAGGGATGTTATACTAGGGAAACTTATAGGACAGTCTCTGTTATGAGAAGGTCCACTGGCTTCCCAGGCCACAAAGGCTCCAGCGACAGCCAGAAAGGTTAACAAAGCCTGAAATTAAGGGTTGGTCCGGGCGGGCTATTTCTGAACATCAACTTATGTCGGTTGGTGGGCCTGTGGCCCTTGAATAATTCAGTGTTTGTGGCCTTGAAAATACCTCGGTGCAGCAAGTAAATCAAGACGTTCCCTAAGGCCAGCGAATGCTAAGGAGCCTCCAGCCCTCAGAAACGGGTCCTCCTGAACACTTGTACCTGAACCCTAGTCCGAAGGAAGCTGGAACATTCCCGGCAGTTTGATTTATTTCCCAGAAGGCATCACAGATTCATCAGGGAGTTCCAGGCTGCCCAGGGGTCTGCTGCTGTCAAGCCTGCAGTTGTAAATGGAACCCTATCTGTATCTCAGTTTGTTGGTGCTTCTCTGGGAGGGCAGGGTTAAGCCCAGCACCTGATAAGACACCTCTAACTCAGTTTCCTGTCTCTGGCAGATTCTTTCCTGATGGGTTTCACTCCCAGCATTCCTGTCCTCAGGCCTTCAATTTAAGCCAGAGGCCATAAGGCACTTTCTCAGGTGGGACCCAAACCGAGAAGCCACACAATTAGCATCTCCCACTCCCCAGGGGCCTACTGAACGTATGGTACTTAGGAAGATGAGCGTGGTCAGCTCACTTCCTGGGTCAAGAGGCAGAGCCCCAGGAAGGCAGAGCAAGAGGTGCCACTTCCTGTGCTCAGCACTTTCTCTGAACGGCCGTGCCAGGCAGCCCCATCTGACAGCTTACAAAGGTTTCCTTTCTAACGCCACCTTCCACTTTTATGAACCAGTCAAGCACGTGTCACTTTACACGATGATAAGAAGATCAGAAACAGCCTCCCACATCTAAGGCTATCTTAATCAATTGCAGGGACTACAAGAGACATAGTGGAGAAGTTTCCTGTCTACGGGAGGAAGCGATCAAATGTTTTTCTTTTTAAACTGCCAACTCTAATGCACACTCTTTACCCTTTACAGCGGGCTTGCATTTTAAATGCATTGAAATTTACATGAACACTTGGGAGGAAAAAAATTCTAGTAGTAAATACTGCCATGAAACCAAGGATTTGCCAGCACTGCAAGCATGTCCTAAAAATGAATTCATTTAATCTTCCTAATAACCGATGAAGTAGGTGTGATGCCTTTTTCATAGAGGAGAAAACACACAGAGAGCTCAAGGAACTTGTCCATGGACGCATAGCTAGCAAGTGGTGGGGCCAGGGTTTGAACCCAGGCAGTCCAGAGCCAACTGCAGAGGGCTCCTAACCAACACATGGCTGCAGTGGCCCTGCTAACTGGCACCCGGGCTGCTATTTTCCTGCAAGGGCACAGGTCCCAGAGTGAACCTGAGACGGGACTGTGAACCTGTAACTTCCTCACCGCCCGAGTTCCCAGGTGCCTCTCACAGTTTACAGGCCATTTAAGGGATTTTCAGGAGAAATGTTGGCCACATGTGCTGGCATCAGAGCCTAACGCCTGAGTAAAGTTAAGACTCCTTGGAGCAGTGTCTGCAACAGCACACACATATAGACAACTGGCTTCCACATCAGAGGACACATCTCAGGCTAAAGAAAATGTGGACTGTAAATGAAGACCCCACATAAGTGCAACTTGATCTAGAAAGAGGCCTTTGCACACCCTGACTGAAAATCCAAATATTAAGCTGGGTGTCCACACTCATCTCCGCAACCCACCCCTGAGAGACTGTGCATGGGCCCGTGTGTTAATTCTTGGCAGTGTTTTTCCTGAAGTGTGTGAGCGGTGAAGCCTTTATGGGATAAGCTTGCTCCCACGTGCACACAATTCTCTCTCACATACAGCATGTTTTCTCTCCTTGAAGAAGAAAGCCTTGCAGTTCGAAATATTGGATACTCATGAAGGCAGCACCGGGGCGGCGGTAACCCCTCACAGACCACTTTCCCAGCAAATCCAGTCAGCAGCACACTATTTCCTGGCAGAAAACAATCTTGCACATCATATAAATAAATATGCAACCAGCAGCTACGAGGATCCCCCGGCACTGAGCTTAGTAAGGAAATAGGAGCAATTAAAGACCTGGTATCACTCTACTTCATTCATGATTTCTGCCTTCAGACAGCTAAATTAGAGGACAAAGGGAATCGTAATTTTATTTTTTTGCCCCTCCACTTTTCTTTTTGAAAATGTTCAAACGTACCGGGCAATAGAAAGGATAGTACAATGAATA
Source organism: Rhinolophus sinicus (assembly GCF_036562045.2). NCBI lineage: Eukaryota > Metazoa > Chordata > Mammalia > Chiroptera > Rhinolophidae > Rhinolophus > Rhinolophus sinicus. The sequence continues at coordinate 144,344,796 of NC_133756.1, forward strand.
CCATATATGTACCCTTCACCTAGCTTCACCAATTGTTAAAGTTTCGCCACATTTATTTTCTCTCTTTTTTGCTGAACCACTTGGAAGTTGCAGACATGTGGCTTTCTCTATCAATATTTCAGCATGTATCATCTAAGATAAAAGATATTTTTCTGTATAACAGTGCCATTCTCAAAGTTAATATTGATACAATCATGTTAGCTAATATCAATCTGTACCATTTCATTTACTTCTGATAATACTGAGTCAGCAAAATTTCAATTAAATAAAATGATACAGTTTGGCTTCAATTAATTTAGTAGAAGGAAAAGTAATTCTAAAATATACCAGGGTCCACTCTCTAAACACAGTCCAGTGAATAACTTTTATATGATGATTAAATATTTGCAAAGGTCTCAGCTCCATGACGCTAAATAATTTTCGCCTTATGCAACACTATGGACCCAAAATGAAAGGGGATAAAGCTGGAAGCATATGGGTCCCACCACAAATCTGGGGGGTTGTTTTTAAAAACACATTCCGTTATTCCCTTGTGTTCTCACCTTTTGCCATGCCATAAACGTGTTTCTGCTTTAGGAAAAGACTGGAAGGTGAGCCATTTTCATTCATTGTCCTTTTTAAACACAAATATTATTTGATTACATTTAGAAAATTCTGCTCTATGAGTGTTCTGATGAGTTCAACACATAACACGTACTCAAAAATGCCTAACAACTGAATCAACACTTACCTGCATGGTTTTCCAGCCACAGCAAGAAATGACCGATAACAGCAGGATAAAGAAGTTCTGTTTTGATTTTTTTAAAAAGGAAAGTAGAACAAAACTTTGAGGAAGACTTAATGTGGGGCCACTGAGTGTGAGGCTGACTTGCCTGCATGCTTTTCTGAATGAATCACTCTCAGAACCCTTACGATGTCCTGACCCACCCCGACTCCCTCCTGGTGCATCCAGAACTGTTCGATGGCAGCCAATGCTCGTAGGGCTCTGAGAAGGCAACTTCACGGGGACAAAGACGAGAGAAGTCCAGAGCAACTAAGTAAGTGAGTCTCTAAACTACCGGTGAGATCAGAACCAAGAAATGACCAACCACAGTCTCTCAACTGGGTCACATGTTTATACCTAGGTCTTCCCCGAGCTCCTCCTATGCTTAACCTGTGTAACTGCTGCATCCTAGAACTCTGGGATAACTCAACAGCTCATGTACCCACAACCCAGATCGTCAGCAATCCCCACCATCCAGAACTCAGCCGATGACCAGGACATGAAGAAGAGCTTGAGTCATCAACACAAATGCCGTGAACCCCATTCACGGCTCTCACCGGAGAGCTCTTCAGACCACGGTTCTTTCCTTTCACGTACATTCGAGGGTGTATCATTTCCTTGGAGACGGATCATGCTCTCTGGGTCTGATTTCATACATTACCAACTCAGACATTACGAGTCTGGCCCCATAGTAGATGACTCTTTAAGAGTTACAACAGGGTGGAATAAAAAAGGTGGGTCTTTTGGAATCAGTTCCTCGGGCAAGGTACTTAACTTCAATATCCTTCTTCTTAAAATACCATCTAAAACATTGCCTTCGAGGGCACTGTGAGATGAGAGATTACACAATGAGAAGCCGTGGGGCACAGCGGTTAAGAGTGTGGCTCTGGAGCCAAACTGTCTGGGATGGAATCCCAGCCCTGCATCTCTTGACATGACCATGCACGAGTCACTTCACTTCTCTGTGCCTCAGTCTCCTCACCTGCCAGATAAGAACAACAGTAGCACCTCCTCATAGCTGACTATAAGGATCACGTGATTGGATGCATGTGATGGGCTTAGAACACCGCATCCAACGAATGCTCCTTTCTATTGATCGTTATCACTCGATGTACATTTCCCAGCCTATCATCACCCGACACATAGCAGGTACTCAAAAGAGCCTATTGACCGAAAGGAAGCCGGCTGGTTTTGTTTCTCAGACCACAGCCAATTCAAAGCAGCAAGAAATGATAGCTAATAGCTTTCGAAGGGCTTACAAATTTACAAAAAGAGAAAGCAGACATAAAAACTTAACATAAGGCTAAGTATGGGGCCAGTTAATACTGGGGTCACATCTTGGGGTCCCTGAGTGACTCACTCCCTTAGAGCAAGCTCAGTGCTCTAAGAATATTTATACCTTGAGTTACCAAGAACACATTCACATCTGCTCAGCTCTTGCCATTTAAGATAACAGGAAACGATGTGACATACCTTTAAAATACTCTGGGCCTAAACAGTAAAGAAGCTTTATTGTAATGACAAAGTTTGGGCGCTTATAGGAGATGAATGTGCAGCTATCCTGGATGACTCCCACCCTGACGGTGTGATGGGCTGAGATTTCAGCAGAGGCAGATGTACTGTGAGGTTAAGGAAGCTTAAACTTCAGGCCACCCCTACTCGCACAGGTCCCTTCCAGAACCCTTGGCGGGGTGCAGCCATGTGTTCAGGTGGACACGTGTTTTCATAAAAATTGGCCAAAGTGACTATTAACCATATCAGTTACGGTCACTGTCTGTTCTCACTTCAACTGACCTTCCGTCACATGACCCACTCCATGCACTGGGTGGACATTTCTGGGAGTCAGTGGAAGGGCAGCTGAGCTGGGGCCGCAGTCAGCAGGGTTTCGTGGCTAGCAGTCATTTTCACGTACAGTTAATATTTCACTAACCATCCCAGTGGACCAATGACATCGAGTACTCCTACCGTATAACATGTCCTGGCACAGGGCACAGGGCCAGAGGTCGTATCCAGATATAAACGTGTACTACATTGCTCAGCCCCAGAAGTGTGGGGGTGTGAAGGAGAAAAAAGCTCCAAATGCAGGGAGCCAGGAGCTTGTCTGTGGAGAAATCTTTCAAATCTCACTGCTCATACATGAAGGAAATGTGATTGCCATTTCCCCAAATTTGACAACAATCCTACAAAATACCCAACATCACCAATAATGAATGATAAAGCCCAAATAAAGTTCTCTAAACTATCAAAGATAAAAGAAAACCAGAAATTTTGATTCACTATTCTAAAGGGAAGACTGAATTACTCCTACAGAAAACAGTATAGCACCATTGTCATACGAAGCGGTTCATCAAAGCCAAAAACTGGGGAGAGAAAGTATTGTCATGGTATGTCAGGTTTTAATAAAATGATTTTTCTAGATTTTGGGACATGGGTCAGCTTTAAAAAATGTGTCATAGTATTTTTCTCATTCTAAATAAATACTCATTTTTTATGCTTCACTTTGCAATTTTGGATTCTTTTCTTAAACGCTATAAACTTTAGGCCTCACAAAGGTTGAGTTGCTCCTGACCATGGCGTAGTGTGAGTTTCAGATCACTTGGGCCTGAGACTAATTCACCGTATGGTTGGGGAGGTGCCTTCCTCCACCCCTGGGCCTCCACTCTCTTCCTAAGAAGGGAGAAGCATGTGTCTCATGCTTGTCCATGAAATGAGATAAGGCCCAGAGGAAAGGAGAGCAGGAAAGACTCCAGAAGTGCCTCTAAATACTGCTCTTCTGTACGCTGATGACTTTCAAGTCCTTATTTTCAGATCCGTTATCCAACTTTCTATTTACAACTTGATTTGGGTATCTGACAGATTCCCCAGTCTCAGAATGTCCTACACCTGGTCCTCTCCCTGCGTGCTGACCACTGCCGCCCCCCCCCCCCCATTAAAGCTTCCACCCGCTGTGAATGCCAGAAACCTGAGTCCTGACTGACCTGTCTTCCCTTTCCTCCCAACACTTCCAATATCATCCAGTCGACTGCCAAATCTGTCAGTGTGGCGGCCTTCAAACCACCCACTTCTCTGGAGCTCCACTGCCGCCTTCGTCTCAGCTTGCTCACTCACCTGGCGTACCCCACGGCCTCCATACAGGTCTCCTCCTCACACACGCCCCACCACAAAATACGCACCCGACCCCCCACTCCAGCTAGAACAATCCTTCCTGTCGAGCACACTCTGACCCTGTCAACCTCTGCTCTAGCCTCACGAATCCTGCACTCAGCTTTAGCCACTCCGGTCTTCACATCCTTGCTTGTTTCTGCCTCAGGGCTCTCACGCAGGCTGTGCCCTCCTCCCAATCCTCTTTCCTCCTCCTCCCCTCTCCCCCCAGCACCCACACTCTGTCTAGTCAAGTCCTTTCTCCTCAGTTCTTGGGTCTAGGACACTTTCCTGACCCTCCTGGGGGTGTGTGGGGGGGTGCCCCCTATCCAAGCAGCACACGGTTCTCCTCCAGGGGTGGTCTGCATGGCAGTTATGCTGTTTAACGCACGTCCCCCCACGAACCCCCCTGACTGTCACCCAACCTTCCACATCCTCGGTCCTTAGCACAGCTCCTCGCACACGGAACACTCAAAAGCAGCACGAGAACAAATGCACGTGTCACAGGTGTGATGCTTTGGAAGGGAGGCAAGTCCTGAGGGAGGACACCCGCCAGACTTCGGGTGGCACAGGCTTGAGGGACACCATGTAGAGAGGTCATTTCTCTGCTCCCGAGGGGTCCCACGCACGCATGGCCCACTCCCTCCACTGCCCTCTTTCTGGCTTCCTCTCTCTTGGGAGAAGGTACCATTGCTCAGCTCTGTGCCTGTCAGCTTGCCCCACGACCGTGGACCTCACTCCAGTGGATGCTGGCAGGCCTCACACACGCCCTGGCTTGTCAGGCCCCGGAAGGGCTCCCTCAGCCGTCTGAGAGCTTTGCCTGTGAGGTGAAGTTGGACAGGAACATAACACTTCCATGCTACAGACCCAGGAAGGCACACGGTGAGTGCTTCTAAATTTATCTGCTGTGGACAGGTCTAAAAATACCGAAGGTGATGTTTAATCATGCAAACAGCAGAATGGCTTGGACAAGGCCTCCGCTGTCCTCATCGTTACCCTTAGCTCCAAACCAACTCAAATCACCTTATTCTAAAAGAAAACTGAATGCCTGCAATGCACGTGAAACTTTAAGCCCTCAGCCACTCCCTGAAACCAGACCGAGGCACAGGGCCTTACCTAAGTAGAAAATCTGAAGCTGCCACTGACATTTTAACGAGAGAGAGAGAGAGAGAGAGAGAGAGAGAGAGAGAGAGAGAGAGAGAGATTTCTTTCAAAGATAGTAGCTGAGGTTGCTCTCCAGGGCAGAGTATAAATGAAAAAAAAAAATGTTTTAAATAAGGTGTCCATTTTGAATGGGAGGGAATGATCTAAACACAGCTCTGGTTACCAGCGTTCTGCCTTAGGGTAATTACACCATTTCAAACCTATAGTAAAGGAAGAAGCAAGCGTGACTATGAGGGAGCACGCTCTTGGGACAGGACTTCTAAACGCCAGTTCATTCAGAGAAAGTGACTCAAAATAATCCTGTGGAACAACAGGTGGTTCCGCCTGAAAAGGCATCTTCGAACTGACTGAGCACATCCGGTGCACACGAAACAGTTGGGTTCAGCCCTGGAGCTCCAGGAAAACTCACATTCCCCATTCGTTTTCGGAGGGTCACTAAGAGGGGAGAAATACTGGATTTGGGGTCAGAAGCTTTGGGTTCAAATCTGCAAGATTGGGCAGGTTTTCTCAACTGTGAACTGGGGGGCTGGGGAAAATGACCTTCAGGGGGTTAGCTGGAGGATTCTAGATGAACTACAGACGTGCCATAGGGCTGGACCAGTATTGGCTGTATCAGAACCTTTCTGGCTCTTGTCCCCAGTGCAGTGCTCAGTACTTTCTTATTCCTAGATCCAAAGGACCACTCTAAAATGTTCCCCATATCAAACTGGTTTACAATCCTGAGTTCCCTTATTTTCTTTCAACTGATCTGTGAAAAACAAGCCTCTCCAAAGATACTCTTTTATCTCAGACTGTGCTTAAGACTTACTATATGCTTACTGAACGCTTACTACATGCCATGAACTATGCAAGTGTATTTCATGCATTGAAACACTGAATTTTCTCTATAACCCTATGCAATAGCGTGTATTAGTCTCCTGTACAGGAGGAAACAGCCTCAGAGAGGGTAAGTAACTTGTCTCAGCTTACAGTGCTAGCAAGTGGCTGAGCTGGGCCTCAAACAGAAGCCTAAGCGATTCTAAAACCCACGATCTGTAAAAAAAAAAAAAATAATAATAATAAAAATCTCTCTTGGCAAATGAGATACACTAAAATCTAATCTATACTCTTGATTTGGAAATATGTCAAGGACCGAAAGGGTTAACGATAGCTTATTGTTAGTGGAGCCATTGATACAGGAGCCCATGTGCATTTTCTTGCTCAGGGGGTTCTGGAGCCTTCTGTGGAATGAGGTGAGCAGTTGGAGAGCGGCTGGCAGAGGAAGAGCAGTCAGAGGAAGACCAGACACCCCAAGTGCGCACTGCGGAGGGCTGGCTCGCAGATGGAGCATCTCATTGGCTGGCTCCGGAGCACCCCAGCTGTCTCCTGGGTAGGATGTGGTCTGACCACATTCTTTCAAGTGTCTGGTCGCTCCTTGCAGGCCACCTGGCTCAGAAGGCGAGCCAGCACCTGCGTCACTATCAGACACATCAGAGGAGCCAAACCTACTGATTCAGAAGCTCCCTCATGACGGAGAGAGGCCCTGCCTTCTCTTGTAAACAAGCTACTCATTGTAACCCAGGGCATCTGACAGGCAGATGGCTAGAGAAGTCGCCTCAAACAACCTGGGAGTTGGAACCACACATGCACACACACAGATGATGATATCAGCCACGCTATGGAAGTGGGGGACGTGCCACTGTGGAGCACTAACCTGCCTCAGTTTGTTCATCTGTGAAATAGGGTTAGCAGTAGGACTTTGCAACTCTATGGCAAATGAGTTAATATGTGTAAAGCACTCGGGAACAGTGCCTGGCACGTAAACACTCATTAAAATGCTTCAAACTGTCCCTTATTATTATTACTACTACCCGTGCAAGGAGTAGCAAGAAGTCAGAGATTCAATGTGTAAAAACCTCAACTCCACTACCCTGGGAGAGGGACGTCGCCCAGCACCTACAGGGCGTCCTGGGTTCTCCTCCAAGTGTGTGTGTAGGGGGCCAGGTAAGAGGGCATGACCTGGCTGACACAGTGCTGGGGTGAGGGCCACCACCTGTGGTGTGATGAGTAAAGAAAATAAACACACTCAGAAACTGAGAGGGCCTCAGGTCCCAGTATTTACAAGGGCAAAGGGGCAGGGCGGATGCCAGTGACAGAGTGACCATGGGAAATACTACCTGGGATTATTCCCCCGTGTGTGGCTTTAATTCTGTGGCACCCAGCATCCCAAACCCAGTGAGGGCTCCCTAAGAGCCATGTCAACGATTGGATGAACAGCCATTCCACGTAGCCTGGAGGTCCCCGGGGCCTGCTGGTCCCACCAGACTTTGAGGCGATTCCTCCCAAATAAATTGAGACAGAACAGAAACTTCTGCAGTCTGTTCAGGGAGGGATAAGTGGCTCTGAGCTCATATTCCAACCTCAGTGAAGGCGGGGACCACAGTGGTTTTCCTCAATGAGGTAGCTGTACCCCATCTCTGACCCAATGCCAGGCACACAGTATGTTGCATTCGTTTATGCTACTATAACAAAATACCACAGAAGGAGTGGCTTAAACAATAGCAATTTATATTCTCTCAGTTCCGGAGGATGGAAAGTCTGAGATCAAAGTCCATGAAGGTCTGGTTTCTGGTGAGAGCTCTCTTCCTGGCTTGCAGGTAACTGCCTGCTCCCCGTGTCCTTCCGTGGCAGACCTCTCTCTCAATCTTTCTTTTCCTCTTCCTCTTATGGGATTAGGGCTCCACCTTATGACCTCATCTAACCCTATTTACCTCCTAAGGACCCTATCTCCAGATACAATCATTTTGAGTGTTAGGGCTTCAACATGAGCTTGGCGTGGGGTGGGGGACACACATTTCAATCCATAGCACGTATGTTCTATAGTACGTGCTGCCTGAAGAAAGCAATGATGGAAAGTAAGGCAGATGTGTGATTTCAAGGGCCAACTGCGTGCCACACACTGTGCTAAGTGCTGAGGGCATCATCTTTTCTTCTCTTCACAGCAGCTACAGGGGAGCGGTCCAGCATGGTTCTCTTTTGAAAGGAGGCTACTCTCCCCTTAGTCCCATGTCTCATGGCTGATAAGTGGAAGAGCCCAGCCTTCACCCCATGTACCTGCCCCCTGTACGTGAACCTTCTTGGCAGGTCTGGCTACATGACTTATGGGGATCAGGGCAAAATGAAAATAGGGGGTCCCCTCATTAAAAGTTAAGAATTTCAAGGGAGCGACAACAGGTCATTAAGCTAAGTTAAGTGTGGGGCCCTTCTGAGTGGGGGCCCCAAGACACCCCACAGGTTGTATCCCATGAGGCTGGCCCTATCTCTAGGGGCTGGCTATGAGCAACTGAGTGAGATGGGGAATTGACAAGGTATTATCAGCCCCATAATGGTCCCAACAATTCTCATTTTGCCACGTCCCAGACCGTCTCTCCAAATGACTTCTCCAGAAAGGCTGCCACGTATTATCTTACCCTCCTTTCAAAAAATGAAGACTGGAAAAATCCCTGCCAGAAGAGTTCAAAATTCCACATTAAAAGGAGGCCTGCACTTGAGTGAGTCTGTCTTCTGGACAGTCGGCGTTTGCAGGAGGCCACGTGAGTGGCAGACACGCTCTCTGTGGAAATAAGTTCGCCTGGCATTTGGAAACCTAAGTGGGACCAGATCCTGGGTTGAGGAGCCCAAATTACCATAGAGCGAGTGTCCAGATTAAAACCAGTGGTCTGAGGTTTCCTGGATTTCACTGAATGAACACACCCAGTTCAGGCTGACTGGTTTCTGCTGATAGAGAGAAGTGAGTCTATGTGAGATGATCTGTGTCCACCGCCCTCCTGACCTGGAGCTCGGAGGGGTCTGGGGTTTGGCTGTCCCAGGTTCACAAGCCTGTCTCTGGGAGACTCTGAAACAATGGAAAGCTGTGTTTGGGCAGCCAAAAAGCTTTGGGGAGTAGCTCCAAAGATTCATGAGGAGGAATGGAAACAATTAGACTGATTCCACGGACAAGTTCTGGGTTCCTGTTCTACTCTCTCTCCCCCGTCCAGCTGTCTCCATTTCTCCTCCCGTTACCCAAATCACAGCTTACCCACGAGCCTTTGCAAACACAGCAGGAAGGAAGGGCGCATTCTGGCCGGCCGTGACCCTGAGGCTTTTTTACACAATCGGTCCAGTTCTTAGGTCTAGAGGTATCCTCAAATTCAGTTCCCCTTTTCATATTAGCAATCACAGGAGCTGCCATCCATCATGGCAGGATCTCAGTGCCTCTGACGAGCTATACACACAGAATCCCAAAACACCTGTCTAGTTGGTCCCTTCACAGGGAAGGGACCTGAGGTGGCATAGGATTTGTACCACCAGCTTATACAGCAATTTCCAGCTACCCAGTGCAAAGTTGCTAATTAAACATGTGAAATTCAAGTTTTAAGGAAAGAAAAAATATATTTTGCTTTGACCCAATGCTTGACATGACCAGAACCAACTCTGGGACCAAATAACCAGATTTGTTAGAACAAGGCCAAAAATGCTGATGTTACTCTGCTTTACCCACCCAGCAAGATGGAAACTCCTGCTCCAGCCTCTGAAGGGGGCAGAGGGTGGGGAGAGGAGAGGCCCCATGGGAGACAGCTGTCAGCCGAGGGCAGCCAACAGGAAGCTGTGTTCTGTGGTCAGTCCCAGGCTTTGGTCATCACAGTAGCACCTGTCACACGAGTATCTGAAACGTTGCAAATGGCTCCCTTTCACCTTTTCTCCAACTGTCAGCAACTTGAGACAGTCTGGATAAACAAGAACTCCTCAGAGTAAGGAAGCATTTACTTTCTAGAAATGATTTCATTTTAAACTCAGCTCCAGGTCCAGCCCGGTCAATGACCTGGGCCTCCTGATTCTTTGGGAGGTAACGATACTCTTTGGCTACTCTCTTACATTCTGTTCATCTGCTCCCCCAAACTCACACGCGCACGTCAGTCACCTGGTACAAACATGTGTCTGCCACAAATATTTCATCACCAACTACAAATGTACCCGGCTGAGGGGTGAAAATAGCGGTGCTAAGTTCCTGTTAATACGAGTGCTGCTGAAACCCAACTACAGATCATCTGTGAGCTTCAGAACAGATATATTTAAACACACTGTGCATTTGAATGTGATAAAACTGCAACAATAAAACGGCATACAGAGTTTCCAATAAATAAAACTCCGCTGGGCCTGTCCTGACACCATTAAGGGTATACTAAGGACCCAAGGCAGTGGTGAAACCCAGGATAGGTGAGCAGTTTATGACACAGTTCCCACCCTCCACACACTAATGACCTCAGTGGGGAAGCCCAGAAAGGCACATGGGAAAGAACGGAAAGACCTGGGCAGGACACTCAGCCCCCATGCCAGAGACACGCAAAGGGCTTGTTTGTCCCGAACTAGCAGGCAACCACAGAATCAACAGAGCTAGAGGAACTCCAGTCAGAAAACATGGAAGGACCCTTAGTACTTCACAGCCTGGATTTTCAGATGCTTAATAAAAACACGACCGGTCTTGGGTAGGTTAAACATGCCGCCTATGAGACTTGTTTACACTCTAGATCTAGTGCTTGAAGAGGCCTGGCTGAGGCCACCTTGCCCTCTGACTCCGCTGCCCTTTGTTCAGGTGTCATCTGTCATCACAGACTTTAGCAGCTGTTTACAGGTCTGTCTGCTCTGGAGACTATAACCTTCCTGTAGGCAAGGAGGCTGGGACTGTCCCCTCTCCCCCATATTGTGCTGTCCCTTGCCATGACAGCACTTGGTCCCCAGAGTGCTCAGGGAGTGTGCGCTGACCGAGAGAACAAATCTGACAGAAACAGTAAGAGGAACTCTTGAGCAACATGATTAAGAGTCACTGATTTTAAAGGCAACCCAGAGACCACCTGCAGAAGTCACACCGCAACACTTCCCCAGAAGGAAACGTGGGCTCTGAGGGGTCATGGACCTGGCCAGAGGGCACTCGGCCAGCTGGTGACAGAGCCATGATGGGACTGAGACTCAGCTACCAACCTCACAATGGAAAAGTCGTCAAAACAGCAACTTAGATTTCGGGCGGTCTGAAAGAAGGTGGTTTTACTGGATCGTGAATCACCACGTAAGTACAGAGTCCAAAAGCCCAGGGGATTATTTTCCACTGAGTGCCAGCTGGGGAACTGAAACTCAGTGTTCTGAGTTGGGAGGTGACCAATAGTGTGATAAGGATCAACATGCTGCTCTCAGGTCTTCCTCGGGCAGCTTAACCACCAGCCCAAGTCATTCAGGAAAACCACCGTTTAGAGAAACAAGGTGTTTTGATGAAGAAATACCAAGAAGTATCTCAGGGCTCGGGAGGGAAGCTGGCATACCTTTCGGAGGGCTGTCCCAGTTATTAGCCTGAGTCAGCTATACTGCCAAAGGATCTCTTTCCCAGCCTAAAATTCTGGAGCCAGAGACCAGAACTGCTTTAGCAAGAGTGACGGCAAAGCCTCCTGCAGCTGGGGACCATATCTCATCAGCCCTGCGGAGTAACAGGAAGAGCATCGGAGCAGAGATCACCCCAAAACTCTAGGAGCAGATGGCAGGGGAAAGGCAATGCAATGTAAAGCTCTGCGGCCATGACCCAGCAGATAGGAAAGCTTGGTTCAAGGCTGCTTTCCCACAATCCCACTGACTTCAGGTTGTCACTCCACAGCCAGGTGGAAAAGGTCACCGAGTCCTCAACAAGGCTCATTTGTGCTTTCTTCGGACCTTCTCTTAGAAGGGCAGGTCCAATCAGGACCAGATGATGCCTGGGCTGGCCAGTGCCTAAAAGGCAGAGGAGGGGAAACCTAGGTTTGGGACAACTCCAAGCCAAGGGTGGGCTGTGGGCAGGAAGGGAGGAGCCAACACACACCAAACCATTGCTGTGCGTCATCTGTGGAAAGTTGTTAATAGGCCTGCGCTCTGGAGTTCCTGACTTAGGTGTGAACGCCCTCACCGTCACTCATCACCTTGCACTGAGTTACTTAACCTCTCTGAGCCTCAGTTTTGTCATCTGGAATATGAGACACAACCCCTTCTTAGAGAAGAGGTATATGAAAATGAGTTAATGGGTATACTTAGCCCAGTACCTAGAACATACCAATCCTTTAATACATGTGAACCTAATTTGATTCTTAACCTGCAGCTTATTCCCTGAGATCTCAACTAACAAAATGGGATACGAGTTATGTCTGTCTTCCCCAAACACATGCATAGGGGACCCAAAAAGGAATTAGTTATAGCTTTGGAAGGCACTCATGCTCTTATTCGAGGAAGGAGCCATTTTCTATCTTATGGACGGGAGGCTTGGGCTAACATTGAAATATCTGGCATTTCCTGGGCAATCCGTGTCAGAAGACAGGGTCCTAGAAATGTACTCAGTGGCTGAAGCCATCCAGCTGATGATGAGAAATTGTCCCTGGATGATCCCCAAGTTGAAAGGCCCGGGGCCATTTCGAGTCCACACAGGTGTAGAGACATATGTCAACAGGTCAGCTGAACAGACATGCCTCACTATATATAGCAGAATCTTTCCTCCAAAGCAGAGGAGAACCCAGAAGCCCCTGGGCCATTTTTGGTGGATTGAGTTGAGTGCCGTTTCCAGTCACTCACTCTGCCTTCATGGAGTACTTAGTCCACAAGTACCGTGGTGTGTCTGCATCAGAGTGTTGCCAAATTCTCACAGAACATACCAGACTACCTATATCTCCACTGTGCAAGCCCCACTCACTGCCCTCCCTCATCTGAGGACACCTCCTTTCTTTTAGCAACAGCACATGCAAGCTTACCAATCTCCCCTACAGTTTTTCATGTTTCTTTCAGCCATGTGCACTAAAATCTTCCATCAAGTTTCATAATACTTTGCTTTATTTAAAGATGTTGGACCTTGGGGTAAGTCATTGCAAAGGAGAGAGGAATATCACCTATTTCCCATTCCACGGAAGTCAGACTCATAGGTAGCCATGTGTCAGGAGTTCAAAGGAAAAGAAGAAACATTAACCAACCAAGAGAAACAAAAACGGAGAGGTTTAAGCAGGAGGAGATGGATAGAGTTTGAAGTTCAACTCCCCTTTTCTGATCCAAAGATTAAAACCTAGGGATGACATTTCTTTCTCCAGAAAGACTGGCTGTGAACTGGGTGTGTGCGTCTTTGGGATACTTCTGGGTGTAAGACAACAAAAAGCAATAAAAAGTGGCTTAAACAGTAAGGGCCATTATTATCTCATTAAAAAGTCATGCCAGGTAGGGTGGTTTCAAGGTTGGTTAGTTGTATGACTCAAACATTGAGATCAAGGACTCAACTCATTTCCTTGTTCCTTTGCAGTGGGTTCTGTGTGATTTTCCACGCACAATCATTAGATGGCCTACCACAGCTCCAGACATCCCCATATGACATCCAATGGTCTGAAAAGAAGATAACCCCAAACTTGGGTTATCCCTTTAAGAGGAAATCCCTTCCAGAAGCCCCATCCAGCAGACTTCCTTCTGCATCAGGTCACAAGCCCATTCTTAAATCACAAGGGGACTAGAACCACAACTGACTGATAGGACAGCCAGGGTGCCCCTCTGGGCACGCAGGGGAAAGCCAGGCTCGCAATGCGTGTTGCTTCTGATCCCTGGACAGAGCCACAATTCCGTTAGCGAGAACAAAGGATGAGGCAGGGGGTTGTAATACCGGTTTGAGAGACAATCCAACAATATCTACAGTGGTTGACTGTCCTCTAAGGCTCCTAACAATTTAAACTACATATCAGGCCAGGAAGGCAAGCAAAAGCCATCCTAATAGCGAGATCTGATGTCAAATACCTTTTTCACCCTGGTCTTCACGAAAACACATTTGGGTTAACAACAATTGGCAATGTGTTCAATATGCTTTAACTACCCAATTTATAAGATATTTTTGAGGCAAGCGGTAAATTTAGATATGGAGTAGGTACTAGGTTATATTAAGGAATTATTAGGACAATGGTATTGTGACAATTAAATGTAAAAAATTATGTGAACATGTAAGCAAACACTTATTTTTAAAAGGAGGCATCCTGATGTATTTAGGGAGAAAATGTCATGATGTTTGGGGTTGAACATGTTTCAGCCAAAAAAAGAAAGGCATACATGAAGAGAGCATCAAACTTCTGGTAACTTGAATTTGGGTGATGGATAGACGGTGGTTTGTTACTTAAGTCTCTACTTTTTTTAATGTTTGAACATTTCTTCTAACAAAAAGTTTCAAAGTAGTTAGCACATCAGGCATAATAATCTCTGACCTTGTCTTGGGAAAGTTCACTACGCCTGCCAGCTCTTCCTCCTTCTGCATATTTTCTTCCATCTTTCTAGAATATTTTCCCAAAATCTTGCATGATTGGCTCCTTCTCACCTTCAGGCCTGTCCCGATGTCACCCTCTCACATTGGTTTTACGCCCCCTGCAGCCCTTCTGTCTTATTAGTCTGTTGTTTTGTGATTGGTCAATACTGCTGTCATCACCTGAAGTCACCCTACTTGTTTATTTACTACCCATCATCTGTTTCTTCCACATAGAACAATCTTCTTGAGAAGAGTGACCTAGACTCTTGTCATGTACAATCTTCCCCCGGGGCCAAATCAGCACGAGACACATAGAAGGCATTCAAATATCTGACTGAAGAAATCGAAAGTTCTCTCTTCTTAAAAGCTCTGACCAACATGGAGCAGAGTGATTACCATCTAATGAGCACTTGACATATTTTCTTCTTTAATCCTCACAATAATCCTAGGAGGACAAGTGTTATTGCTCTGACTAAAACCCAAGGCTTATCTAACCTCCGCCCCTCAGGTGACATATACCTGACAGACATGCTTTAAATCTGTTCCTCAGCCCCTAACAGGCATCACCAATAGAGCCCCAAATTCCTTCCACATTCGATACAGTGCTCCAGGCAGGGACCATCATTTGATCAGGTCTGGGTGATGAGGTGATATTTACTTGCCATTCCCATATTAGATCTTACTATTAAAAAGCAGATGCCAATGTGACAGTTACCCCTCCAACAGTTCTTTCTGAAGTCCATTTCTGCCTCTTCAGGAAATGCAAAATCTAAGGCTCCAAATAAACCTCAGCTTTGGTGCATGCTATTGCCAGACGATTGGGTCAGCCTCCAGAAGGTTATTAAACAGCACAGCCCAGCTGCCAAAGCCTTCTGAGGCTTGGCATGCAAGGAAGGGCTCCGCTGTGGGGACCGCTGGCGGTCCCTGTCAGTTACAGATCAGAATTTCCAGCTCTGCTACGCTTCAGCTTCCCACACCCTTCTGCCAAGAAGGCACATGGAGGCGCAAAGACCAAACGCAGGAGTCAGGATGCCTATGTCCAGGGCCTCCACCAGTGTACAGGCTGCTTCCCCCCGCCCCCCTCAGCCTCCACACCTGAGAGGGGCACTGCTTAAGCCACATTTAGAGTCCCTTGTGGTTCTAACCTCAGATTCAAGGTGCATTCTCAGAGCTTTGGTACTACGTTCATAACCCCTGGCACAGAGAAGTTCTCCAGCGTTTACAGAAGGATGGGAAAGAGAATGTGTTTGGGAACAAAGGAGCCCCGGAAGTGGCCCATCAGTGGGCGCGGGCGGAGGGGGGTCTGAACGGGGTGGAGAGTACAAGGTCCCCAAGACAGACGAGGGGTTTACATACCTTCCAGGATGTTCTTGCCCCACCGAGACCCTCTAATAATGGGATAAAAGCAATAGGTCCAAAGTCTGCTGTTTACTGGCTAGGTGACCTTGGGCAAGTTACACTCTCAGTGCCTCAGTTTCCTCATTTATAAGATGCAGGTAATCATAGTACCCACCGTATAGCATTGTGGGAATAATTATATAATGTCTGTAAAGAATTTAAAGCAGCGCATGCCACATAGTAAGTGTTCAAAGTTAGCTATCACTAGTACACCTCTTACTACTAATACCAGTCTTTGGATGATTCGACCCAGAAGGGAAGCGATTCTGCTGCCTGGTTAGATGCTGCATAAATGTCACCAAGTGAATGAATAAATGAATGAAAGGATGAGATCAAACCAAACTTCATTTCTTCCAGGTAATCCTCCTCTCTCTACACTGTCTGATTGATGGGCTACAGTGGTTTCCGGCAAAACTAGATTTTATAGGGAAGGTAAAGCGACCTGTATGGTGGTGAGCATTCGACATTGTTCTTGAAATAGGAAAACATTGACTTTTAAGTTGGTTGTGAGAACTACAGTATGCATTTTTTTAAACCTTAGAGCACCCACTTAAAAAACTACACAAAGAGATATAGTCAAAAAACAATAGATGAACGAAAACGGCATACTAAAAAATGTTCAAATAACCTAAAGGCAGGAAAGGGGAAAGAGAAGAAGAAAAACAACAGCAAAAGAAACAAACAGAGGGGACAAAGAGAAACAAAAAATAAAATGATAGACCCCAGATCTAAATATATCAATAATTACATTAAATGTAAATTATCTAAACACACAGTTAAGACAGAGATGGTAAGACCAGATAAAAAACCAAAATGCAACTATATGGTGTTTATTAGAAAGTCACTTGGTATATGGTATGTCAGTTAAAATCAAATGTATGGAAAATTCTATTATGTAAACATGTGTCAAAAGAAGGCTGAAGTGGCTCTAGACTATCAGATAAAGTAGACTTCAGAGCAAAGACAATTATTAGGAATAAAGAGGGACATTACAATGCTCGCTTTTATGTAAAGCATCTGAGACGATGAGGTTTCTAGTGGACGGGGTGGGAGCCCCTCAGAAAGAGCCTCTTCTCCCCACCTCGGACTCTCCTCCCCACAGCAGCAGAAGAGGCACTCCCAGGTCTCATGCGCATTTAGTTTTACGATTACTTACCCACAATTCCCTTCCAATCTCAGTTAGTTTTTGAGGGAAGGCAACCCCAAAAGTGACAGGAGTCAGCGACCTTGTTAAAAAAGCCATCTGCAGCCCAGGGGTACACTCTCATTCCTTGGGGTACATTCTCAACTCTATAGCATCATTCTATATGCACATGGGGCTCTACACCCATAGTGTTAAACATTTGGGCAAAAAATTCCCTCACTATTACTCTTCCCCCTCTCCCAGATACATTTCTCTCAAGAGAAACTATATGTGTATTAAATACAAACAAACAAGAACAACAACAACTTGAAAAACCAAACGAGCCTGCCCAGGAGAAAGGGTTCTGGATTATGTTTTCTGCTTCTATGACCTTGGCAGGATCTGGCTGAAACAGCCCCCGGTGGAGTGTGTGTATGTGCAGGAGGACGTGCGTTGTCTGCCGTCTGGACTCCCAGACCCAACTCCTCACAGTCTGTTTAACACCTCCAATCCCCATGCTGCCCGTATTCTCAATGTGTCATCTCATACAGTGTGTGAAAATATTGAGATTAAAGTAGCCTTAGCAGCTCTGGATGACTCTGATTCTGCCCAATCCCAGAATGACAATCTGGTTCGTGTCCGGACTGGTCCTGCTGTCCGGGTTGCAGACAGGCTGGACTAGCCGCTCCAAGTCAGAAGTCAGACAGATGGAAGTAACACGTGGGTCAGACAGGCTGGCAGAAGGCCCGCCCAGTACCCTCCTTCTGGATGGACAGGCATTGGCCTCAACAGTCAGGCAATCTTCCTTCTTCCCAGGCGTGCAGTTTCATGAGTGATGAAATCTGTTATCAGGGGAGAACTGGTTTTTGTGACTGAGAAATCTTGCAATGACAGTCTCCATCTGCGACATTGGGGTGAGGGATGCTGGCTCTGGCTTTGCAGCTCACTTGCTGGGTAACTTGGGGCAGGTTGCTTCACCTCTCCAAGCCTCTGTTGCTTCCTCTGCCCTGCTACTGGTGGTGTGATGATTAAATGAAACAATGTATGCAACGCCCTTAGCACAGGGCTTGCACAGAGTAACTGCTGAATAAACAGTTCCTGTTATGATTGCAACAGGATCATTCATTCTTCCCGGTAGAAACCACCCCTTTTGTGTCCTCCATGCTGCCTACAAGATGCTGGCCATAGGGCAGGCACTCACAGAACCCTTGTTGGCTCAACATTGCACTATCTGGATCTAATTAGCTATAGGTACTTCAAAAGGAACGTTTAATAACACCCCTGCTTGTCTGGCTTAGTTCTGAAATGGAAAGCAAATTAGCCACCAAGCCATCCAGGATCCTGAAAACATGTGGTCTCTAACACTGTCACACCTTCTATTGGCATCTGCAGCTGATTAAAAACGAGGGTCTATGAGATGAACTTGTCGATAATATTTGACAACATGCAGCTTAGACCAAATGGTCTCACTAAAACTTGAAGCACGTCAGGGTGGCATTGAGTTGGAGACAGATTGGAAGAAAAGAGAAGTGGCACTTCAATTCATCTGGCATAATTTAAGATACAGTGAAGACAGAAATAACCCCAGTTGCCAGCTATTCAGGACCTAGATGGCTCTCTCCCTGTAATCTGAATATTTAAGAGGCGTTCCAAAGAACTGCTTTTCTTCCAGAGAGGAAAGGTTACATTAGAACAAATAGACACTGAAGTCAGTAACTATAATAAATACTAATTGCTTTCATAGCTGCTACAAAAAGATACTTGTGAGCTTCCTGTTTGCATTAATGGTCTGTTGAAACTCTTCAAATAAAAAAGTTACCTTTGCCCAGACTAAGGTGGCAGATGTGTTTCTCTGTAAGACTGGTTTTTCGCTCTACGTTTCCCTCTGGACCTCCCAGCCCACACCGCGGTATCTTGTCTCCACAGCATCCATTCTTTCCTCTTCGATACACAGCCCATGTATAGTTCTCAGACCAGGAGTATTCCCAGTCCTCTCTCCCAGCATGGGTAAAGCATGCAGCTGCTGGACTCCAGTGATTGGTTCAATGGTGGGCATGTGACCTAAATCAGGCCAATCAGAGCCAAGGAGATTCAACTCCAGGAATTTTGTCTGAGCTGTCAGTGAAAGCCTTGGTTTTAGGCTTGAAAGCTGAGGCAGCTGCATGCAGTTTATAATCACAAAAGAAAGGCTGCTGAAGAACGGAACCAACCCAGGAGCAGAATCCAGAGGAGCAAGCAAGAGGAACCCAAAGATACCACTGAACCCCTGAACCAAAGCACCCCTGAAGCCAACCTACTTCAGGACTTTTAAGTAAGCCAGAACATGTCCCTTTGTGTTCATTGGTTTTAAATGTGTCTGCAACTTGCAAAGAACCCAGGTACAGAAATTTTTAACACAAGTGCACTTATAAGAGGCAACTTTATAGCTTCTTAGCTTTAGTTGAATTACTAGAATATGAGAATAATGCATTGGATTCCCAGAATTCCTTCCCATGAGTCTTCCCTGAAGAATGAGTCCAGGACTGGCCATTTGTGACCAAGTGGCTACTGACTTGGAAACGCTGGTGACCTCATTTGGGTAATACTGCTCAGGTGAACACGTCTTGGGTAATGACAAAGCACTTGTCCCTCAAGAGACCCGACTTCTGGTCCAAGCTGAGTCACTCATTGGCCCTGGGACCTTACACAAACTCTTCTGAGCCTCAGTTTCTCCCAGAGGAGTATGAAGCCATCTTGCTCTAACACAGCAAGAATGGGAGGCAGTACCACAGTGTATTTAGCACGTGAGCTTTCAGTTGGGTAGACCTGGGTTCAAATCCCTAGTCCACCCTCAACTAGCTACATGGTCTCAGGTAAGAGGCTTAATCTCTCTGAGCCACAGTTTGCTTATCAGGAGAATGGGAATAATCTGAGTAGGACCACAAAGGGTCATTTTAAGAATGATATAAGGTAAGGTTTGCAAAGTGTTTAGCAAAGCACCTGATATATAGTAAAGACCCGATTATGTTAGCTCTAATAGCTGTAAGATCAAATGAGAAAGAATGTGAAAGTACTTTGTAAAAACCACACGGCGCTATACCCATTGTAGAGATTATTGTCTTCACCTCTCACTCCTAAATTGGCCATGATTATAATGTCACAGTGTGTGGTCAAGACAATAAACTGAAGGAACTGAATTCAACCATAAATTATACCTGACCCAGCAGAGAGAGAGAGAGAGAGAGAGAGAGTGCTAATGGGATACAGGGGTACAAACCCTATGCTATAAATGTTATTTCGTCAACAGTTTAGCACATTCCCCCAAGAAGTATATCAGGGCCGTTCATGGAAAATGCTATCAATAGTGACCTATGAAACATTCCTCTGGAGGCCTGGAACTGTTCCCAAGCTATGAACAGTCAGGCCGCTTCTGAACTTTTCCAGAGCTACATCTGCAAAAGTACAAGTAAGATCCCTTCCTGATTTTTCAATTTCTTTTAACAACTTTACAGGCAGGATAAAAATGTGCTTCTTTATGAATGAGAAATTTCAGTTGCTGGATTTGGCAGCGGAGATTTCCAAGAAACCCAGCCGCTGAGGAGTGCTGCCTTATAGTGGACCCCTCCTATTTTCCACTGGCACATCCCGTAAAATGAGGGAATGCTGGGTTTCAAATGGGCGGCTCACAGGGAAGAGACAGCTGTGGTAAAACCAAAGAGATATTCCTTCCAGGTGTTTGAGGGAAAAGTTCCCCCCCAGACTGGAGGGACATGAGTTCTTTTTTCATTTAGCAGCTTTAAAAACACACACAAACCAGCCTAAGACGTGCTAACCACAAACATACAAAAGGGTCACTTTGAATAACCTAAGTATGGCTTAATGTGGAAAAAATGGAAGCTTGAAAATCAGGTCCATAAAATGTAAGGAGTCTTGGAAAAACAGCCCATTTGATTTTGCAGTCCTCGTTTTGGAAAATAGATAGATTGTTCTATTAGTCTCTTTTCTAACTGCTGCCTGTATACCAGCCGTGTGTATTTTGGACTCTTTCCCATCCTACCATGATTTCCTGTCTAAGTCTGGGCCCCATGGTAACTAGAAAAATTTGGCATGCCGGCCCCATATACAATGACTGGCCACAGGGGGAATGCCAAGTGGTATCTTCTTCCATAACAAACGCATCTCTCTCTTCTGGTTCTGTGGCAGGGTGAGTCTCTCACTCATAAACTCTTACTAATAAAGTCTTCTGTTTACAAATGGATCTCCCAACCCAGCCACTCTCACCCACCTCACAGGGAAATGAAAGTCTTGCACAGAGTCAGAAGACCCATGTATTCAAAATTCCACTGTACAGGGTAGCGGGGCTGCAAGGTTGCTTGGGCAGGGGATGGGGTAGGGTGGGAATCAATGGCCTTGTCACTAGCAAAGCATTAAGCAGGTGAGTAAAAGCAAAATCTCATTTATGCAGTGGACAGAAGTTATCCTTAGAAAATATTCCCTGAGTGTCCCAAGGACACACAGGTGTGACTCATGTGTTTTTGAAGTCTGAGGTCTAAATTCTATTTAATCTCAGATCTCAACCCAAATGACACTACCTCCAGGACCGGGATAACCCCGGGCACCTGCTTTAGGGACCCAGGTCTTCCAAGTACACAGCACATAACAAGCTGCCTTACAAATGCCTCTTTAATTCTTGTTTCCCAACTCGCAGCTTCTCCCTAAAGGCCAGGGACTGTCATTTTCCACATGTATTCTGACACAACACCTGACATCAAGTAGGTATTCTGGAAATGCATGTCGCATGGCCTGTGGGCAGACCTAGCACTAGACCACATCACAAAATCGGAGTATTTGCCTTCTGTTTCTTCACTGCCACCCACCAAATGCATAGTCTACCCTCTCCTTCGGGAAGACCCACCCTGAGGAAAGGACACAATAAAAACCATTTGGATTAAGTTCAAAGGGATACATCATTCATGTATGTCCCCTACATACAATCTCCCCATCCCCCAACTCAGGATACTTATGCTTTTCCCCACCTTGACCTTAAGGAATGAAATTATAATTATAGAATTTTAGGCAATCACAGTGGAGGATTGTTTTGTTTTCCGAGGAGCTGGAAGAGGCGGCTCCTCCCACTGCTTCTGAAACCTCACAGCGACTGACTCCTGGCACTTCAGCAAACCTGGCGTCCAGGGAACCCCCCAGCAGGGGAGTATGTCCAGTGCAGCCAGCTCGCCAGCAATGCCTCTGTTGATTTTGCTATTAGAGCAAACAGACCCTCTTTGAAAGAGAGGTAAAAGCAGCAGAACTCTGCTTTCCTGCCTATTTCCTCTGCTTTATTAAGCAAGAAGAACTGGTTTCAGTAAGAAACCCTGAAAGCCACGGACGGAATAATCTCAGAAGTGTGTTCGGGGGTCCCAGGGCATGGAAGGGTACAGGAAAGACAGGAATCACAGTTAGCATGGAGGAAAAGGGCCTGCATCTCTGGGGGAGAAACGGGCAAAGGTTTTGGAGTTGACCACGGCAGTAATAAACAATAAACAGCTTTACCTGATTGGTAACAGTTTTATATATATATTTGACTAATGATTTTACATGGGTCGTCTCTGATTCTCTTAATGCTGCAACACAAGCACTGCACTGTTACTTTAAAAATAAAGAAACTGAGGCTCAGAAAGGTTTGGTAATATATCCCCACCTTACAGTTCAAGAACAGGCAAAACGAATGGATGGGCACCAGATGAGAACAATGGCTACTTGTGGTGGGGTGTGGGCACCTCCTGGGGTGGGCGTACTTTAGATCTTGATCTTGACCGAGGTAGGCCACACAGGTGTGTGTCTGGGGAAAACATCATCAAGCTGAAGGAAATGTAAGATTCTGTACTTGACGTATCTCAATTTAAAATAAGGAAAAACAAATCACGCGTCTACCTCACATCACACGGTGAGATCCCAAAATTGAAACCAGGTCTCCCTAATTCCAACGCCTATGCTCTTCTCTCCTCTACTTTGTCAAATCCAGAGGAGAATGGAGACAGGAGGACATGGACACACAGCCGCCATGGGCCTGGAGGAAGCATCCGACTGGGTGTCTCAAGTGCCCTCATGCTTCCCCTTTCTGTTAAGGGAAGGAACTGCAGGTAAAGCAAAGCCACAGGCCAAGGTCACCATGCTTGGTGGCGGCAGTGAAAGCAGAGAGGTCTAAGATCATACAAAGGCAAACACCGCCAGCTCCAACCCAAACGTTTCCTTGCCTGGGAAAGAAAGTCTTCTAGCGGCTAACAGGAATGTTCCTAAAGTGATTCTAATGAAAGCCTTTTGTTCTGCTATGGCCAGGACAAAAACAGCCCTGTCTTTGTTCAACTATTTTAGACACACACCGGAGCATATGCCCAAGACCTGCACCAACCTAAGAATCAAGGCAACTTAAATATCCCTGCAGTTCCAAGTTCCCTGTGTGGAAGCCACTGGGGCTGGAGGCCAAAAAGCGCAGCTCTCAGGGTGTTTCGCAGGTGACAGGCAATCTCAAAAGGCATTAATGGTGGCCT
The DNA here is from genome assembly GCF_036562045.2 of Rhinolophus sinicus. NCBI lineage: Eukaryota > Metazoa > Chordata > Mammalia > Chiroptera > Rhinolophidae > Rhinolophus > Rhinolophus sinicus. The sequence continues at coordinate 144,368,201 of NC_133756.1, forward strand.
GTGGCGTGGTCCTGGGGGTTCATGGGATAATAATAAATAGCTCAATAAACCTAATGAGAACACTAAATGTTTAGCTTCAGGTGCACACATTGGATATAGCATAATCCCTGGTTCATAACCACTTGTATTTCATTACTGTGTTTCCCCAAAAATAAGACCTAGCCGGACAATCAGCTCTAATGAGACTTTTGGAGCAAAAATTTATATAAGACCCGGTCTTATTTCACTATAGTAATATAAGACCGGGTCTTATATAAATTAACATAACATAACATAACATAACATAATACTGGACCTCATATAATGTAATATAAGACTGTATATAATAATATTATATAATACCGGGTCATATCATATCATATCATATCATACCAGGTCTTATAGTAAAATAAGACCAGGTCTTATACTAATTTTTGCTCCAAAAGACGCATTAGAGCTGATGGTCCGGCTAGGTCTTATTTTCGGGGAAACACGGTATAACAATATGACTTCACTTCCAAAACCAAAGCTAGAGCCTTGACGACCCTCTACATCTAAGACCTATGATCCTCCCTCCCTCAGATCATTCCTGTTCCTCTCCCCACACAACATAATCATCGCGTGTGTTTACCATCCCCTCACGTTCTCCTTTATACAGTATTTATTGCGCCTGTGATGTACTCCTTTCAGCACAGTTTTAAAACTTATCATGATAAACATTGTATCATGCTGTATGTAATCTCCTATTCATTCATTGCCAGCTGAGCCTGTGCGTCTTGTGAGCAGCTTGGCTGACGCTTTTACATTTCTCTTTCGGAACACCACAGAGCAGGCGCCGCTGTCACCCCCATTTTACAGATTAAAGGACGAAACAAAACAAACACGCTGAGGGGCTTACCCAGTATCATATTGAAAAATCAGCTTAGCTGGGAGTAGACCCAGATTTGTCTCCAAAGCCCTTGATCTTCCCACTGTGATATTCAGGATGTGCTCATGTATATGAGTGGGCTCCCTCATCATGCTGGAAGGGTCACCAAAGAATCCCTGCCCCAAACAATCGTCATCGTCATTCTCATCATCATAATGGCCAACATACTGGACACTTTTATGCCACACACTGTTTCAAGCATTTTAGAAGGTATCATGCATCTAATGCTTGCAATTACCATATGAGTAGGTAATATTTGCTCCATTTTACAGATAAGTAAACTGAGGCACAGAGACACAAAGCAATTTGTCAAGGAAGCAGCAGATCCAGGAATTAAACCCAGGCAGTCCAGCTGTACATGCACACCCTCAATCACGAAGGAGTATGCCCCTCGGTCTACAGAGGAGGACAGCCATCTGAGTACAAGTGGCTAAGACGGATGCTGGCTAAGAGGAGGTCTGTGCTGAGTTTACACCCTGGGTGGTGACTGCGAACTCCCAGAAACCGATGTGTTTATTTATGGAGGAAGGCCCTGACCCCGGGCCTCAGTCCCAGGAGAAGAGCTGTGTTCAGGGGCTGAGAAGGGAAGGAGCAACAGACCAAAATACAGACAGCCTCGATGAAGAGCAGCATACCTGACTGGCTGCTGGTCTCAGACCGGGGCCTGGGTCTGTGGAAGGAAAGGAACAGCTTCTAAAAGCCAGGGCTGGAAAGGCCAAAGGGCAGTCAGTGTCTTGGGGAAAGATGGCACAAAGGATCCTTCTGAAAAAACGCCAATCTTCTACTTACGATACAGAATTCTTATCTGACCCACTCCCAATAACCTAAGGACTGTGATTAAAACTCCAGCCAGCTTCCAGCAATGGAATGCATGAGCTTTGAGGTCGGACAGCACAAACCCCAAATCCTAGCTCTACCACCTGCTGCGTGTGTGACATTGGACAGGTCATTTTACCTGGCCCCAGGCCTCAGTTTCCTCATCTGGATGGTGGGGATAAATCACAGCACCTACACCTCATAAGCTGTCATGGGGAGTCCATGAGGTAACCCATGCAAATCACTTAGAATCCTGCCCCAGCAGCCTGTGTTCTTATCACCACCGCCTTAGCAGTTGGGTTGAGAGGACTAAACAAGATGGCATCCCATCAATGTTGGCTACTGTTATCTTTTCTAAGGCAACATCCTTCCCCACCTCCTGCTCAGTTGCTCTAACCATGGTCTCCATTGCACTGCTCACAGACCCTCACAGACCAGCTTCCCATGCCATCTCTCTCTCAAAGGGGACCTTTGCACCGTTCATGCTCGTAAAGGAGCCCAGAATTCAAAACCTAACTCCAAGTGATACAGGAAAGACTCAACTGTGAATCGCCTGAGGAGCATATGAAAAAAATACAAGTGGTCTGGCCCCACTTTTAGAGGCTTTTACTTAATATATATCCAGGGTGTGTCTCAGAAAATAAGTTTTAAAAGTGCCTCAAGATGTTTGAGCAACCAGCCAGGTCGAGAAATGACTGATTTAAGAATTTCTTGCATTTTAAGGAGGAGATGTGTGGGCTTATGCTGCAGGTACACACATATGCACACATACACTTCTTTTGAAGTTTGAGGGGCCTGCACTGAAAATGGAGGAGACCGCAGCACAGATAACTGACAAAGCAACTATTTGTGAAGAAGAGTCCAAGTTACCCATTAACCATGAGCAATTTGTCAGTGCCTAGAAGCTGCACAAAGGACATGGTTTCATCAGCCTGGGAACGCCTGCAGTGGGGCCCAAGTTACACAAATAACAACACAGTAATGCAACATCCGGGCTCCGCATCTTTCTTTTCTTCTGTCAGACACTTCTCTGTGAGAGTGGTACCTCCCTCAGTAGAGCCATCTGAAGAAGGAAAGCAGGCATCTCACCATTTCTCAGTGACCTTTGGAGTTCCCTAATTTAAGTCCATCTCTTGTAACAATTGTGATGAAAATGACTGGATTCCCTACATATGGCTGCAAGCTATTTGGATTTCATTACAAGTGCAGATTTAGCACATGCTGGATGTGGGCTAACGAGTGGCAATTGTATAACTATATGGGCCTTTCACACCATAAATTAATCCTATAGAAACAATCCGGCTCTGATTACACTGCTTGACTGGGTGGTACTAGTTATTCAGCCCAAACCAGCAGCAGGGAAGCAAGCTGGAGGTTACCCCGTGAAGTACTGACAAGGACAGAATCATGCTTTTTACTCCCACCATTCTTCAGAAAGAAGGGAAAAAAGAAGAAAGGAAGGAAAGAAAGGAAAGAAGAAAAAAGACCATGGGGAGGCCCATGATACACAAATTTAACTTAGACATTCACTTTAAGAGCTAATACCCTCTGGGCCACTTTTGATTGGCAGGTAATAAATACATCCCCAAGTAGAAAATGCAAACAATACATTAAACGCCATTGCCCTGACGTAAGGGTGATAAGGATGGCAACAGCCACTTGCATCTGGTGGATGCTACGTGCCAGGCACTGGGCTAAACGCCTTTTCTTCTTTTCTTTCTTTTTTTTTTTTTGCATCATCTCATTTAATCCTCACAACCACCATGCTGGTCAAGGTCCAGTATTATTCCCATTTCACAGATGGGAAAATTGAGGCACAGAAAGGTTAAAAAAAACTAGTTGTATGATCTGGGGAAGTGAGTAGTAGAGTCAGGGTTTGAACTCAGGTCCCGGGTGTAAGCAAATATCCTCTCAGACCCCTTTATCTATCAGAGAGTCCCCTCTTTGTCCTACTCTTCTCAAGGGACACTACTTCCAAAGCCACCATCTGCCAGTGTCCTACTGAGGGTTCTCTTCGGCTTATTCCTTTCAGCTTATTCCTCACAGCAAAGGATGCAAAAGGACCACAGGGCACTAAAAACCTTAACCTTCGGAGTAAACTTCAAGTTCCGAGGAGTCACAGATTCTGTATAGCTCTCCTGATGGCAGTTCTCCAAGTGGATACAGACAGGCCATCTTCAGGCAAACTGCCTTTGAAAAGAGCTCACCTCAAATGGTGGAAGGAACAGACAGTTCCTGAATGAAAGTGAGCTCCAAAGAGTTCCAGGTAGGGTTTCCAGGCAGAATTCCCGCCCGTTCTCAGGAATTTTTTTCGCTTTCCCATTCCCAAATCCTGAGAAAAGTTGGTCGGGAAATCAGGAAAATCAGCTCCTTGAACCCAGTAATACACACAATGGGAAATAAATGTACTACTCACAATGTATCTCTTAGACATTTTTCCTATTTATCGCTAGGGTTTCCGGGCAGGAATCCCTGCCCATTCTTGGGAATTCTTTTCGCTTTTCCATTCCTGAATCCCGAGAAAAGTTGGTCGGGAAATCGGGAAAATCGGCTCCTTGAACCCAGGTGGTTGGTAGTATCGGCTGTCACTTTGTGGAAACGATTCATTGTGGAGAACAGAAAACAGTTTATATCTCAGGATTCGGCAACGGGAAAGCAAAAAAAATTCCTGAGAATGGGCGGGAATTCCCGCCTGGAAACCCTAGTTCCAGGTTCAAAGAAACAAACATCCTCTTACTCACGTTAAGGGGGTCGGTCAATCAACAGCCCAAGAGGCGAGAAGAGCCATGGAGGAAAAAAGCAGAACTCAAGTTCAAGTAGGGCTCCACTGCAGTAACAGTAGCAACAGCACTCCCTAAAGCCTGTTTCATCATCTTGAAAATAGTAACAATGTCTACCTCGGGAGGATACTATATGGCTCAAATGAGAAAATGCATGGAAAACTTTGTAACAGGTGTAAGTTCTTACAATGTGGCAAACATTCTGCTAAGTGTTTTATACAGATTTCATCATTTCGTTTAATCCTCAAGGAAAATCCCTAGGAGGTATTTTTCAATCACCATTTCACTGACAAGAAAACAGCTTCAGAGAGGCTAAGTGCCTTGCCCTAGGCCACGCAGCTTGGAAATCATAAATCCTGACCTGGTGGTCAAGGGTCCAGAGGTTAGAGCCACAAGAATCAATGGCTTTAATTTCCACTTCCATGAATCTTCTTGTTTCTGCAAACAGAGGGCTTTAGAGAGGCTGGAGAATGGTTCAAATTTTGAGACCTGTGAAAACCCAGAAAGCTGGCCCCAAGTGACCTCCTGCTGACCCATTCTAATGGCCGTGTGTCCCCAGAACTGTCTGTGATGATGACATTCAGTAGCTGCCTTGTTCAGTGTAGCAGCCACCAGCCTCCGGTGACGAGTAAGCACTAGAAATGTGACTTGTGTGACTGCGGAAATGATTTTTTAACCTGACTGAATTTTGCTAAATTTAAATAGTCTCACATGGCCTGTGGCTGCAGTTTTGAACAAAGCAGCTCCCCTCATTCACAGCATGCCTGGTCTCCTGCCCACCACACGATGAAGGACGTAAGAATACTCATATATCCCAGAGCGGGCTTTAGTGTGAATGAATAAAATAATAAAGTCTTCTCACCTCAGAGCAAACAGCGTTGCTATGAGCTTTGCAGTATAAGAATCTTTGCAGTTGGAAGAGAGAATTGGCCAATTCCAAAACAAGTGTCCTCACCTCATTGGTTTTTCCTTTTAAAAGACAAAATTAAACGTGTAGAGAGCGCCCAATTGCTTAGAAAAGGCTGTCACTTTTCCTGGTGACAAACTCCTTTGGCTTAGGATGACAGAAGGGCTAAAATATGGTGGAAAGAAAAAGCCAGAAGGGTAAACAAGAAGAGGCCCAGTACTCGCTGAGGTGTCATAAATCAAGAGGAAATAGACTCAAGGAGCTAACAGCTTCCAAACGTTCTTCCTCTTGAACTATTTTAAGCAACCAACACAATCTCTTGGAGGTAATTTCATTCACACCAACAGAAGAGAAGCTTCGCAGGATATATCTTTACACACCAGAGAAACAAATACCTATGCCACAGCCCTCAGGCCTGTCAGATTGGCCACCCCCCTGAGCGATGTTACTATTTTGAGGCACCTAAATGGCGTGGTTGTTCAGAAGCAATGAGGGATGCTTTGGATTTGCTTCAGTTCCTCTGGCCTTCTCAGACCAACCCACTGATTTCTTTGCTCAGGAAATCACGGTGTATGCTTCATCCCCACCCTGGCCACGCTGGAGGACCGAAACCAAGGGCGCAGCAGGGTGAGTGAGGACTCTGGAGCCCAACAGACCTTGACTGGAACCCTGCTGTGTCATTTGCTAGCGATGCCACCTTGTCATCTCTGAGCCTCAGTTTCTTCAGCTATAAAATGGGGGTAAGAAAAGTACATACTTCATTGGGCGATTATAAGAATTACATATCGCACATGTGAAGTACGTGGCAGATGGCCTTGTGTTTTGTAAAGGTCCATGATAGGTTATGTGCTGGGGATCAGAAGTGAGAATTCAGATTTCCTGGTTTCTCTAGCTGGGGAGGGAACACAGCAAGGATGGAGAGTAGAGAATCTGGAGGAAGGCTGCCTGGGTTTGATTACACTATCTACTTCTTATTATTAGCTGTGTGACCTTGAACAAGTTACTTAACCATTCTGTGCTTCAGTTTCCTCCTCTTGAAGATGGAATTAGTGGTACCCACCATATTTACCAGTGTGATAAATAAATTAGATGGGGCCACTGCCATTCTAGATCTTTCTTTGCCCTTTCCACGCAAACCTAACAATTCAGGCTTCTCTTGGGTGTTCTTCCGGGATCCCTCCAGATGAGTGAGCCAAAGCTGCATAGCTGTGAAGTGAGCGCAAGTCGCCATCCTGGGTGGGGCAGAAATGAGCACTCCAGCACAATGATTCTTTTACCACTAGCAATAGCTAATGTCTGAGCGCTCACTGAGCACAGACTCTCAAGAACTCTACCCACATTGCCTGGGCCCCACTCCAGGCCATTTTGATCAGAATTTCTGAAGGTGGGGCCGTAAGACACACACACACACACCCACACACACACACACACTTTTATTTTTTTAAGCTGTCTGGGCAATTCTAATGTGAATCCAGGGTTAAGAGTCACTGCAACAACTCTATGAAATAGGAACCATGATATACCCATTAAACAGAAGAGGAAAACCAAGGCTCAGAGACACAGTAACTAGTTGGCAGTCAGGCAGTGGTGACTCTTTCACATATCATCTCTTAGCCACCCCGTGGTATCATGCCCCCACTGAGGAGCTGAGGTCAGACCATGAGCAGGCACCGGATACTCCCAAAGCCTTTCTGGGAGTCCTCCAAGCACCCAAGAAGGTTCTCTTTCTGGCTAAATGTCTGACCCAGCCTTGACCTCCAAAGCTCAGGAGGCTGCCTGACATGGAGTGTCACTTGCTCAGCACTGAAGGACATAGGCGCCAGGTCCCAGCACAGAGCAACTAGACCTAATTAAACAGACCTCATGCTAATGACAGGAAACCGGAGATTCGATGATCTTCGGGAAAGGCGGCTGGCTGCCTGTGAAGAAGTTAGAAAGCAAAGCTCAGGGGCTCTTAAGGCCACCAATCAAAGAATTATCAGACTGAAAATTAAATCTCCACTGCTTGCGGCCCTACCCAGCCTTGGGGGGCTGCGCCTGCCCTTGGGGAGGACAGAGGAGGGCAACGTTTCAATCCATCCTGTATGATTAAGCATGTTCAAGGAGGCCGCCGAGCCCTGGGTAGGAGATCCGGGGGCCAACCTAACCTCCTATTTGATATGTCTCTATACTAAGTTTGGGACAAGCCACCAACATCACACTCAGATCTTCGGCTCAATCCTGCTTCTTCCGTGCACGACGGGTCCCGTTTCAGGCAATGGCCGTTCCTTCTTTGTGTGGCTCAGACCGTCATCCTTGGTATCGTGCTCCTTCCTCTCGTCCCTCACACATCCAAGCTGTCTATTGCAAAGCCTTCTACGTGGTCAGCCGGATGCTGCAGTCCATGTCCAACACGGCAGAGGACGTGGTCTTGGGACAATGCAAATCATCAGATGGTGTCACTTCCGTGCTGAAGTCCCACCGACGGCTCCCAGCAGACTCAGGGTGAAAAGCCGAGTACCACACCATGGCCTCTGAGGCCCCCCTGACTAACCACCCTCCAAGGCCGCCCCTACTACACTCCCCGACCCCTGGCTTGCCCCGCCCCAGCCAGGCCGCTCTCCTGGAACCCAGCAGGCACTGGCTGTGCCCTCTGCCCGGTTCCCAGCCTGGCCGGCCTCGCCGTGACCCCTCCAACACGCCTCACTCTCCCTCCTTATCCATCAGCCTGCACCCTCCTCCCCTTCAGGTCTCTTTTATTCACTTGTTCTATCACCAAGACCTGGAAGAGTGCCCGGTGCACAGCAGGTCCTCAATACATATTTGCTGAATGGACAAGTAGATATACCCCTAACTAAACTCTTGGCCTTTCCCGTCCCCAATCCCTACAGCCTCCTGCTGCAATCACCATCGGTCTCACCAAAGGCCAACCTGGTAGAAAACACACTAGGACACTTCCCAGGCATCCACCGGACAGGTGGGGGTTCCTCTGACGCCCCTGCAGGGACAGCTCTCCCTACCCTGACGGCCCTGTCACCTGCTACTGACTTGGGTTCCAGCATCGCTCTGGCCTGCCTGCCTGGCTCATCCTAGGAGTATGTCCAGCAGAACAGCTGCAAGCAACTTCCTTCCAAATTGGGTCCCCACGTGCAACTTGATTTCCCCAGCTGCTGAGAGGAGTGTAAAGCAGCAAGACTAGGGCCCTGGCTTTCATAGCAGCAATTGTTTTTGGCTGTCTATTCTGTCTTCTCCAAAACATTGTATTAATTTTCAACTTGGGATTCACAGGCTGGATGAGCTGTGGGGAAGAGGGATGACAAGCCACCCCGCTTGCCTCGCCCTGCTCAAACTGTGTGGAGTAAGGAAGGGTTCAGAGCCCCTCCAGCTCGGAGCTCCACGCCTCAGCCTTCAGAATTCCTGGCAGCCTGTCGTCCTCACTTACTCTCACTTTCCCTCCTCTTTGAAACACCGGTCCTGCCAACTGCAACAAACAGCATTTAAAAATATCCTGCTGGATTATATAGCCCTGCCTTCTAAATTCCTCACAATGCCTGTCTCTGTCCCACATAGTATAAAGAAGGGTGTAGCATATTTAATTTTTTTTTTTTTAAGCTGCTCCCCTGCTATAAATACCCGAGTCTGGGTAGGCGGGCTTCAAACACCGGCAGTATGAAGTCACCTCGGAGCCAATCTCACCACAGTGCAGGCCTGCCAGGGCCTGGACACAGCTGTGGAGCTCTGAAGTGTTAGGTCGGCCAAAAGTAGACAGAACTCATCCTTCTGAGGACAGAGGGATGGGGGTGGGGGGTGGAGAGGAGACAAACTCTAAGGACAGCAATCATAGTTAATCCCAGTATACAGAGGATGGTGTTCAGGCCGACGACCCAGCCAGGCCTTCAGAGAGCATAGCCAGCTCCCTCGGGGGTGTTGCTTTCCCAAGGATCCTAATTCCAGGGCTCGACATGAGGAAAATGATTTCACCGTGTCCATGTGGGGTCTAGAAACATTGTCAGAGACAGAAGGGCCCTTGGAGAATCTAGTCCAAGCTCTTCACACCACAGATAAAGGCACAGGGAGCCAAGAAGATGGAGTGATTCACGCCAGGTCATGGAAGGGCCAAGCTCCGACCCAGAATTTTCTGCATCCAAATCCTTTGCTCTCTGAACTGGATTGTCCGAGACGTTTGTGCATACACACTCGCTTGGCACATAAGCCTCGGCCTGCGTTTATTAACAACTCTCCTCACAGCAAATACTGATTTTTATATTTTAAAAGATACAGACTTAAAAAACAACAACAACAACTTAGGTTTTCAACAAAAGCTTGGCCTCAATTTTAGGGGTGATTTTCATGCACTGAAAGGTCTGTGTAGAGACTTTGTGGTCCAATGTAAATGTCTCCCCACCCCCAACCTTGCATCGCTGGTACTTCCAAGTTCAGCTTTCCTGTTTCATCTTTCCAGCATGGGCCTGAGTCCACCCTTCAACCTCAGCTCACTTTATAAAGCAAACAATGGGCCCCAAATTATGAACCACAAATATGTATTTTTGTAAAATGTTCGCAATTTCTCTTGTTCATGTGACAAGAAAAGGACTCACACCCAAGTTATGAGCTAAGCCATTGATGATCTATCACATTTTATGATTGTCAGTGGAATTTAGCTGGTTCCTAGGAAGTCCAATGCAGATGGCGCTGAGCTATACGGTGGTTCCACGATATCAAACATTGAACATGATCGAAATCTTTCTTACCAATACGCTGGAAACACCTTCACCAAGAATTAGAAAAGTGACTAAACCTCTCTGAGAACTGAGCTGTTATGTTCCAAAATGATAAAATCGAAACTGGAAACTGAACATATCAAATCAGATTTATACCAAAGTCTGTTATCACACGCTGTGTTATGCCCCTCTCCACCTCCACGTGGGAGAATCTCGCCTTGGCAAGAGTAAATCCAACGGCCTCATCTGATGAGTCTGTCAGCCCCGGGCTTCACTCTGTACTGGGACTAGCACTGGCCTAAAAGGCTGCGTCCTGGGCCATGGGAGCCAGGCTGAGTCAGAAGCCAGATTCAACAGAAGAAGCAAAGCTGATGGAAGCCTTGTTCTTCACGCCCTCTCAACCTAAGTTCGCTCGTGAAAGTCTTCTTGCATTATTCGTATTGCTAGGACAGCGGCCTGGGGCATTTGTGAGGTCAAGTTTTCAATCAACAAGAGGGCTGATGGGAGGCCTGGGACTGTGGTTACGATGAGCGGGGCAGCAGACACACTTGGTTTCTGAATTATACAAATAAGTGTTGGAAAACTGTCTTCCCTGCAGTCTGGCAGGCTTCATCACATCTGGATAAAAGATGTGGGAAAGTTTTCCTTTTTGCTGTCTTATCTGCCCTGCTCCCCCTTGTTACGCCTCTGAACCTTCCAGCCCAACGGGGTTAGGTTACTTGCTGTTTTCCAAAACACACACTTTGGCGTCCAGGTCTTTGCTCACACCATTTCTGCTCTGTCTGGGAGCTTCCGAGCTCTCTGCACCCCCTCCCCGTCCCGGCCACAGCTCCACCTGCCCAAGTCCCACTGCTCCCCAAAGCAGCCCTGACGCCCTCCCACCCACCCAGCCAAGACGCATCTCTTCCCTGTGAGCTCTCCAGTCACCAAAAGCTTCAAGGTCCCATGTATGGGGTGGACACTGTGTCTACCATACAGAGGGTGTTGGGGTGAGAAGCACCCTGGGGGCGGGCAGTGGCACCCAGGAGGTAGAGGTGACCAGCATGGGTCCTGCCATTGGAATGCAGTACCACAAACTCCAGTGCAAGGATCCATCCATGGGCTTTGCTTCCCCTCCTTGAACCTGAACTCCTTGACAAGCTAGATAAGTTCCTGTTCCCCTCCAGTCTGCCTGCATTGCCTGGTGTGGAGCCGGCGCTTGGGAAGTAGTTGATTAATGTGGCCAGCGTGGCATTTCTCAGGCTCACTTGGGCCGTGTTTCCTAAGCTTCTCCTCCCAATGCCACATGCAACACCAAACATACCGCCAAAGTTGCAAAACCATTTAGGCCTTTTTTAAAACAAGCAAGACGACCACAAAGTGTGTTTATGTGACAGGCCAGCAAAGCACAAAACACAAAACACCTGCCGTCCTGTGGCTCTGGACTTGGCAGCTGCAACAAGCGGGGTCCAATATCCACAGCACGATGGCTCCCCAAGGCCTGGACCTTAGGGTTGGCACTGCCGTTGTCATCCTGGCAGGGCCGTGCATTAGTGCAGAGGGAGGGGTCTGCTCTCACTGCCCACTGCCAGCCTGCTTCATCTGGGGGGCAACCGAGCCATCACTGAGCAGGGTGCCAGGCTGCTTCTTTCAGATTCTGTAACTTCCTCCTACCTGTTCGTCACCAAGGAAAGCAGAGTGACTAATACTTGTCACTGTGGGATTTGGGTCACGATCCTCCCCTGCACTAGACTCCCACTTTGGCAAAAGCAAACATTACCAATGCATCCAACACAAATTTGCAAAAATATAGCAATAATTAGAATATTTTATGCGCCAGGCACAGTGCAAAGTCCCTTACCGAGACGCTTACTAAAGCCTCACAACAATTCTCAGTTGGGTGTTTCAGTCCTACGATAGAGCAGTGTTTTTCACCCAGGGGTGATGTTGCCCCCACAGGGGACATATGACAATGTCTGGAGATATTTTTGATGGTCATGATTGGCAGCAGAGGGAGGGGGGAACACGACTAGGTTTGCTACAAAGCACAACAGAGACCCACAACCGAAACTATCCAATCCAAAATGTCAGCAGTGACAAGGTTGAAAAGTCCTTTTATAGAGGAAGAAACTCTGGCACAGAAGTGAAACAACCTGCCCAGGGTCACACAGCTCGCGAGTGAGGGAGCCAGGAATTACTCAGCGTGAGCTGTTCTCTCTAACCCCGGCAGCAGCTCTGACACCCCGGGAGCTCTGAGCACGCACAGGGCACAACCGCCCTGGCCCCTCGTTTCTCGGTAGAGAAATGGAGACTTGAAGCGACTTGCTTGAGGCCCTGGTAAGAGGCAAAGCCATTTGGGACCCAACTCAGACTTCAAAGCTGAAGCCTTTCAGTGCTCGTGAGGCTGATTCCGTCTCTCCCCGTGCTCTCAGCATGGAGATTGCACTGGTGGCCTGACACTTGTAGGGGACTCTGAGGAAATCAAAGTCCCCTTCCTAAAGGCTTTTCTGGCAACTCCACAGCAAGTGAGCTGAGCTCCTGAGACCAGTGGTGTAAACAAGGGCTCCCTTTGGGTGCTTTCCTCCTGTGTGTAGACCTTCCAGGGAGGGCTCACCCCCGTGTTAGAAGAGTATCCCAGTGGAGGCTGCAGCTCTTCCCTTCAGCTGAGCTTATTGATTACCCAGCAGCTGACACTTGTAAGGTCCTCCCTGGGCGGCAGAGCTCCCTGCCCTCCCAGGAGCAGCAATAATGGCTCCTTAAAATCAATGGCACCTACAGGGCTCACTCTGGCACAGCTAACAAGCAGCATTTACACAGTAACACAACATCCTTTGGAGGAAGATCAACGCCTGGGCCCTGATGCCTGGTCTTCACTTGGTTGTGATGATTCACTGGCCTAATGGATTGAAAGTGCCGGGCCATGAACAAACAAGGTCTCTAGTAAGTAATGCTGTTGCTATGAGTTTGACCTTCGCCGCCATTGGAAGGGGGTCACACGCTGACCTCATTACCTTTGTTTCTGTGATTCTTCACAGGTCGGGGGCTTGAGCAATGTGGGGCTTGGCCCTGGCCTGGCCATTACCAGGAGCTGTGAATTCTGGGCTCCTGGACACCCTTCTGTGAAAGAGCATCCCGTTCGCTGGGTTTTTAGGGGGACCCAGTGAGGGCACAGAGGAGGAAAAGTTTAAGGTGCTACACAAAGGTCAGGCCCATTGTTACACTGCAAGGTGTAGAAACAGAGGCCAAAGTATCCACACACTGCCATCTGGCAAAGGGCAGGTACTGATGGTGAGATGGGATGAGGACCAACCCGGGGGTTAGTAGCAAAGCGTCTCTGGCTTGTTTCAGACCCTTGAGTGTCGTTTGTGCGTCCCAACACATCTTGGCGGTTGATCACCTTAGTTCCATTCTCAGAATGGAGGCCACTGGGGTGGAACACAGATGCAACCTCTTTCGAGCAACAGTCATCAACAGAGATTGCCCTCTGGGCAGCTCTGCGGGCAAGGCATCTGACTGCTTCCGTCTTTTAACTCAGATCCCCCTTGGATCTGTCATTTACCTGCTGGATTTCTGCTGTGAAACCCCTACTTTGCTGTGAAACCTCACACTGAAGGAATCCCCCCACCCTGAAATCCCTCCCACTTACATGGGCTCTTCACAGCTAGCTTAGGGAACCCCCGAGAAATCAGGATATCAGAAGGTTGAATGATGTTCCTAAAGGTTTGGGTATCCCCCAAACACTGCCTTATTCATCAAGAACTTGAAATTCCCTGCCAGGGTAGAAAAAGGGGGCGGTTCTTCCAAGGTGTTAAGGGGTTTCAAATTAAATTTCTGGAATCGAACATTCTGTGTGGTGGGATCAATTGTTTGCCTGACAAACATTTATGGAGCAGCCATACTGTGCCACACACGGTGCGAGGGACAGGGGAGACACGTGCCTGTGAGCTGACAGTTTGGTGGGAGAGACACACACAAGCAGGAAATGATTCCAGAATATGCTCTGGGTGCTGGGGAGACCCCAAGGAGAGGTGGCTCTTCCAGTTCAGGGTGGAGGAGTCAAGTAAAGCTTTCTGGAGGAAGCACAACAGCTCTGCCTTGTTCCTCTAACTCTTTAGGCTAGGTTGCATTTCTCGGGCATTCAAGGGAAAAAAAAATAAGTTTTCATTTCCAAAGCTAGCTTTGTTTCAGTTTTACCAGCTCCCCTGGCTTCCATAAAATAGTCAGAGATGGGAAGCTGCCCTCCTCCCTCAGATTCCCCAGGTGTAGAAACTGATTATAAACAGCAACTAGCAGCTCAATGAACCCTTGGTCCTTTAGTTGATTATCTCAGTGGCAATCCACCCTATGGTCTCCTGGCTAAATGGGTCCTACAACTAGAAGAGTTTTCATCCCTGCTGCAATATTGGTTAGGACTTGCCTGGGATAACTGAGTAATTCAGAAAAGTCTTCACTTTTTTTTGCCTAGAGGACATTTTTTTTTTTTTTTTGTCTAGAGGTCCTTAGATAGCAGTAGTTTTGATATATTGCCTATTGTTAATGAAACTTCTGAGAGGCCTTCTTTGGTTGGTGTTAAATTGGCCCCAGTCACATCCTATTACCTTGTCTTTTTTTTTTTAATAACACTTGCTGCTAAGAGTAAATTCCTATTTGTTTACTTTTTCTTGTTTCCTCCACTTGTCTGTAAGCTTCCTGAGAGGAGGAGCCTCCCTCCCCCTTCAGCACTTAATCTGCAGCACATTAAACAGTGCTGAACAGGGTCAGGGCTCAATAAATGTTTGTTGAGTGAATTGCTACTATTTATTGAGCACTTACTATGTGCTAAGATCTTTAAATCTGTGATGTCACCTAGTACTCATACCAACCTTAGGAGTTAGGTGCTGTTATTATCCCCCATTTTACAGATAACAAAATTGAGGCTTAGAATGGTTCAGAACTTTTCCCCAGGTCACTCATATAAATAACAGAGGTGAGATTCAAACCATCACTGTGATTCCAAAGTCTGTGTTCTTTACCACTATGACAGAGCCACCCTCATGCACATTGTGGTTACTGTTTTGCAGTAAGAATATTCTCATCCAAATCCTATCACTTAACCGAGAGTCTCAGAATTGAAGAGGATTTTCTCAAATGCCATGGACACTCATGAACGCTCACTAGTAACAAAAACGGTCAAGAAAACCCAGAAGAGATGCCCAGCGTCAAACTCACATACAGGGGGGAGAGAGACAGCAGGCGTGGATGGGAGACGTTTCTATTTTCTGCCCGCTCCTTGTTTATAAATACTACTCTATTAAAGTGGTTTCTTGACCACCCGTAAGAAAGCCACGAAGATACCATCACTTAATGACACGGCCCTGGGAACAGCGACATGGATACCAAATGAGCAAGTGATACAGAACGCCTGCTGCTCTATGAGATCATGTTTTATAAACACTATAGAACTTTTATCATCTATCTTGGACTGAGCACAACCACATTTGCCCAGCACTCTGAGTAATGGACAGGAATAGATGGATCAGGTTGGAAGACATTAAAAGTTTAGGAGCCCTATGTAGCTGAGTCAAAGGCCCCTGCTCATGCTATGTAATTAGCAGGCATAACAACAATAAATATATAATTTAAAGGGAACAGCAGCAGGATAAGAAGATGAACCAGCAGCCATTGCCCACTTAGCTGCGTAAACGGCAACCTGGCTGGCCTACGTTAGTAAAACAAAGAGTTGGGTCTCTTCATTTCTTTCCTAAGCAGTTTATGCTTCCCTCTGAAGTCAGCTTTCAGGCATAAGTAATTCATTGCTCCACTACTAAACCTTCATTTCGCTTTGTCTCTAGAAACTTAATAAATCAGCCTCGTTACTGTTTACGGAGGCCACCCCCAGGTTTTCATGTATAAAAAATGAGCATCCATGTTACTAAGTGGGAGTGAGTGTTCACCTCGTCTGCAAGGGAGTTCCCTGGAGACCAGGAAATGCACAGAGGGAGATAGATGCTTGCTCTGAACATCCAGGGCTCTTGGCTGTCTGTCACACAGAATCCTGCTGTCTCAACTACCAGTGGCTTAAGAAAGATTGCTTGGGGTGGGGGATGGTGTAGGGAAGAGGTCAAATCATGGGGTCGAAAAACTATCCCGTAAAGAAAATTGGACACCTTTTATGATTTTCCAATACCCACCCAAGGAGTGATGACCCTAGATGAGAAAGGGCCCTTTAGGATAAGCCCTTTAGTGGAAGACACCTGTGTTTTAGCAATTTCTGGACACTGTATTTTCAAGGGACCCAGGAGAGGCAGCTAGCTGCTCTTACTAGCTTCAATTTGCAGTTAGAAAAACTGAGAAGTTCCTCAACCTGCAGGGCACCAGCTCTGCATGAAGGGCACGGTTTTGTTTTCTTCTGTTTGGCACCTAGGGGTCCACCTTTATTCTAGTTTGGTCTATAGGGTTAGAGCCTCAGTCTTTTCTCCTAGGAGTCCTTACTTCGTTGATTTCAGTCTGGGCCTCCCCTCAACCTAAAGTTCAGAACTCTTCCCCTGAGCTATGACAACTGGCTGGAAGTCCCCCTGCCCTCCACTTCCTCTCCTGGAGCTCTTGTTCCTGGTGTTGATGTCACAGACCTGGAGGGCAAAGCACAATTATCAGCTGTGACATCATCAAAAGTGATTCTGGACTAACCTCAACTCTGACCTAAGAGGAAGCAAATTAAAAGGCAAATGCTCTTCTATTCCAGGCATCTCCTTTGGCAGAGCCAGAATGAAAAACAAAACCAATGAAAGTCAAAGTCAACCATGCTTGTGCATAAAGACTGTCTTTAAAATGAGGCCTAAGAAGTCAACTGCTCTCTTTGGAATTGGGACTAATAAAAACAACGCTGTTTTCTCCAGTGGCTAAATGCTTGAACTCTGGAGCCTGCCTGGGTTCAATGTCCAGCCTTGTCACTTACTATCTGTGTAAACTTGGGCAAATTACATAACTGCTGGGTACCCTGGTTTCCCCCCATCTGCATAAGGGGGATAGTACCATAGGTACCTACCTAATAGGGTTGCTAGGGTTACTTGAGTTAACATATAGTGCTAAGAACAGTGACTGACACATTGGTCAGTGCTAATTTTAAGTTTTAGCTATTATGATTATGTTAAACCATGTTTAAATTTGATGCCCTTTATGATTTTTACAATACCCACCTGGTCTCTTCCACTGACTGTTTATTTAGCACTGAAAGCTGCCCCCCCCCCCCCCCAAATGGCCTTCCAATCAGACTGCAAAGATGTCTAGCCATAGTACCTTTCCAAATAGTTTATGGTTTGCTGACTCCTAAAATTGGAGTCTGGTGGGCAGTTTGCTGTTGAAAGTAGTATGTCATACCCAAACCTTTCCAGGGAGAAGGTCAAGTGCTTTCCTTCTACTTTCTGCACTGAAGCTATATCATCCTTGGAGATATTCAACTACCCAATGGTTTCTTTCCCAGACTTGACACCCTGCCGTTGCCCATCCCCCCACACCTCTTCCCCAAAGTGTGGTTTCCCGGGTCATCATTTCTATCAGGAAAGCCCACGTGGCTGTGCATTTAACACAACACAGGGTTTTAATCCATTGCTCACTTAGGTGGTGACTGTTTAAAAAGTCAGGCTGTGGGAGCCAGTATGTGGTTCCCTTTCTGGGGAGAGGATTCAGGAATCACTAGGGTCCATCACCCCGGGCACACAGAGTTCAGGACCCACCACTATCTAGTCACCTTCTAGGGAAGGGCCTGAAGAGCGTCCTTCAACCAAGCAAAGCCCAAGGAGGCAGCACCAGTCCTGGGCTTCCTGCTCCCTTCCTCCCATCCCACTTATTCAAGGCTCAGGTCTTCAGAGTTTGGACCCTCTGGCTGCTGCTACGAGGCTGGGGAGACCCAGCGAGCAGAACCACAATGTACCCAGCTGTCCGGAAAGACGCCGACTTCAGATCCAGTCAAGGACGGCAAAGAGCGCAGGGCAGTACCCTTCACTTCAGGAGGGGTTCAGGAATGACGTGGCCAAGAGGCTCAATCAACGAACAGCCCCCAGACAGTGACAATGCCACGCAGAACAGGATGGAGATCAACCACGACTTTACCCTCCAAAAGTCTGTCGCCAGAAAAACAATCTCGGGCAAGAGCTATTTAATGAACTCCCCCATCCACAGACCAAACGCTTTCTCTCAGGTCCCGGCACACCCACCACCTTGGTCCTAGAAAAGTCACCCCCTGGGTAGCCCAAGGCGGGATTTCTCCCCACCCAGTTTATGGGTGGGGGCCGGCGCGCTTACCATTGGCGTTCTTGCCGCAAATGAGATGCTCGTAGGGCTGTAGGACGCCCCATAGCTCCGCGTCGTTGTTGATGACCATTTCCAGGGCCTCAGCGGACACCTCCCCGCCTCCCGCCCCTCCGCCGTCGGGGCTCTGACTGGCCAGCACCCTGGCCCGGATCTCCTCCACCAGGTTCTCCATGCAGGCGGTGAGTGAGATGGCCGCGTACTCGTGGATGCGCACAGAGATGCGGGTGTCCACCATCCAGCGGAAAAAGCGGCCCACGGAGAAGGTGAGGCCGCAGCGCGCCGACTTGCCCCTGCGCAGTCCGTCGCCGGCGCTCATGCTGTACAGGGACAGCGCCTTGACTGCAGCCAGCGAGCAGCTCTCCGCCAGCGCCCAGCTGTGCACCAGGCGCACCGCGCTCTGCACCTCGAAGCGGGTGCACTTGGCGTGCAGCACGCTCAGGCGCTGCGCCTCGCGGGCCACGCGGATGAGCGCCCTTCGGAGGAGCCCCGCCAGGCGCCTCACCGCCTCCGCGGAGAAGAGGGGCAGCCGCCGGCCTCCGGAGCCTTTGCGGAGCACCCGGGCCACGTCTCCCTCGGTCCAGGGGAACTCCTCCAGCTCCGGGAGGCGCGGGCAGCGCGAGAAGAGGTCGGCCACTTCTGGATCCTCGGGCAGCACCGTGTTCACCGTGTCCCAGCTGTTGTGGCGGCTGTTCATGGAGCCGGAGTAGCACCACCAGGCCGCCCCGCGGT
Source organism: Rhinolophus sinicus (assembly GCF_036562045.2). NCBI lineage: Eukaryota > Metazoa > Chordata > Mammalia > Chiroptera > Rhinolophidae > Rhinolophus > Rhinolophus sinicus. The sequence continues at coordinate 144,387,308 of NC_133756.1, forward strand.
GCTGCGGCGCCGAAGAGTTGAGCGCCTGCGAGTTGGACTTGGAGGACGAGAGGCTGAGCGAGCGGCACGAGTCCCCGGCCCCATACCCGGAGTCCAAGGTCAAGTCCTCCAGCGTCTTCAGAGTGGAGCTGTACGTCCCGGCCATGGGGAGCCTGCCGCGGGCGGCCTCGCAGAGGGAGGTGAGCTCACAACTCCATGCTCCCTTACCCAAGTGGGCAGAAACAAGGTCTAAGCTCTCCGGGGCGCCCTCCTTCCTCTCGATGCCGCGGGGCTCGGCGGCCGCATCGCCTGCCCGCCAGCCCGGCGGCCGCGGGAAGGTAGGCGAGATTCTCTGCGGCCTGAGCTCCACGCGCCCCGCGTCCCGACGCAAAGCTGTCACTGGAATTGTTCCCAGCCGCTCCTCCTCGGCACTCCCCCTTGTCCACCACAACTTCCCGCAAGCAGGGCGTCTGTCCTTCGCAGACAAGGAATCCTGAGCGAACAGGGCGGCGGCAAAAGGAGGCGGCTCCGGGAGCTGAGCGAGTCCGGGACCTACCGGCGAGAAAGCGCTGAGCAAACTTCTGCGCGGCGTCCGCCGCCTGCACAGCTGGGTACCCCGCAGCCGCCAGCATGCAAATAACCTGGGGCGACCCACCAATCCTCGGCCGCGATGGGTAGGTGCTGCACCAATGATCTCTTAGAGGGGCGGTCACTATGTAGATTTCACTCTACGGCGGGTGAAACCCCTCGGCGGCAGAGGCGGGGCTGGAGGCCGAGAGTCGGGTGCAGCGGCTGGGACCGTGGTGGAGGAGGGGGAAAAGAGAAAAAGAGCGAGTGAGCGCGCGGGAGGTGGAAGAAGAGACAGGGAAAAGAGGGGTCGTAATGTTAGGCTCGGTAGCTGACGACTTAAGAAAAAATCGAAAGAAAAAGCCACTGTGCGCTGCCCCTTTCCCGCCGTCCAGGCTTTTGGCGTTCGCCGCTCCCTTTCAAGTCCTCTGCAGCGGAACACTACAGCCGGCGTTTGGAGTTGTCGGTCCCAACTCCTAGGTTGGGGAGGAGGGCCAACCTAGGCCTTCCACCTCTCTCCTAGACTTTCTGCCAAGCCCCTCCCGTTTTTCCAAGATGAAACTCCAGTTGGATTTGGAGGGAGGAGAACGCCCCTGCTTGCTTCTCCTCCCAAATCTGTCTGGTTCTTTACATCGTCATATAGGCTCTAATCAGAACATAATTTCTTGACCTGGAACCTGATAAATGGACGGGCTCCAGGAGGCTTGCGACCCCCACCCCCCAACTTGAAATTACACATGCAGTTTCCTGAGTGTTTACTTTGGTAGAGGGTCCTAACTGATGAGACTCTCCCGAGTCCGTGACTTCCCTGTTACATCCGTATAATACAGTTTGCTGTCAGGCGGATCCTTTTTGTCCGAGGTGCGAGTGTGTGTGTGTGTGTGTGTGTGTGTGTGTGTGTGTGGTTATTACAGGAAGAGTGCGAAGGTAAGAAATGTCCCTAGCACTGGCCTGAGCTCGGAACACGTGGCCGAATGCACCACCTACCTAACGTTGCGCCATGGGCAAGCCCTATACCCCCTCAGGATTTGGTTTCCTTCAGGATAAAAGCGGGGCTGACCTCCTAGCTGCATGATTGTAAACCTGTCTCAGAGCGTGTGTCCAGAGGCGGTCAGTCAGAGCGCTACTCGTTCTAGCAGATCCACGCCCAGTACTTGGTCCCGCTGCTGTCCTGTAACTATTCACACACACGTGCACGTACGCGCATATGCCCCCTCCGCAAAATCAAGGAGATTGTGCACGCGTTTCCTCCAAGTCAGCCTCCGCGCTCCTGAATGGCTCCTTTGTACTGAATCTTACACAGTTATGACCTTGGGCCGTGAGTTGGATACAAACTAGAAATGTCTGGTTTGTCTCCTTCCTTCTTAAATTAATGGCCCTTTCCCTGTGAAACTCCTTATTCTTTGGCAGTTTGGCTTAATTTGTCTTTCTGCGGATCTTTATTGATGCAATATCGCCGCCTAGTGGTTAGGACTGGGAACGGAGTCAAGGATGGAAGTACAGTAATATGACAAAAATTCAGAGACCAAATTAATAGAGGACACGTATGTGACTATATCTTTTAGAATTGAGATAAGAAGTAAAAGTAGGTAATGAGGTTCAACTTGTCAAAGATGCGAAAATAAAGTTGATGCAATTTAAAACCTGTTAGGGGAAATATAATAGTAAGGCAAATGTCGCCCTCTAATGGATATTTAGAGAAAATAAATTCCCCAGGTTTTTTTTTCCTTCTATTTTTTTTTCTTTTTGTTGTGCGTGCCCTTAAAAAGTAACAAAGATTACTTAACTAGAAATTTTCAATAGGGAATTTACTGATTGGGAAAGTTATCTGGGAAACTATCTGGTATATTTCTTCCGGGAAAAGGACAGATGCGATTTATCTTAATATATTCAAGTTACTTGAGGACTTAAAGTGTAAAGATAATCAAACATGCCAACAGCCAAATTTCAGAATCCTGTGGGTGTTAAACTGCACCACAAGGATTTGTTCAGAAAACTTCAGCTTTGGGAAATGCTACCGTACAAACAACTGAGTTTCATTAATAAATTACAAGGAGAAAAAGAGATGAAGAGGAAACCTATACACTAAAAGAGACTTAAAAGAATATCAACCAATCACAATATGTGGAATTTATTTGACATTTGATTTACAAAAAAGTCAATAAATATTTGACTTTATGGAACAATTGGAAATAGGGAACACCGCCTGGATATTTGCTATTATGAAATCATTGTTGCTTTTTTGATGTGGTAATGGTAGTGAGGTTATGTTTATTAAATGTTCTTATCTTTAAGAGGCCCATACTGAAATAAGTGTTTTGTAATTTTCTCCATTAAAAAAGGAAAAAAGTCCTTATGAAAAAATCTGGTAAAAGGGGTGGAAAATTATGAAAAGTGATTAAGACGATAGATCTTTTTGTCTTACAAATATTCCCCAAACTTGTCTATAGTCCACTTGAGGTACAAAGTAAACCCAGAGTGTGTCTGTGTTTGTGTTTTGTGTGATGGAGGAGAAAGAAGAGAGAGAGTCATAGAGAACAAGATACACTAAGTCATCGTAGAAATAAACCAACTGATGGGTTTCAGTTAATCTTTTGGGAAGTGGTCAAGTGGGTGAAGTATAAAACTTTGGATCAAGAAAGGACATGCCTTCTTATATATACATGGGTGTGTTTAATTAAGGCAACCTGGTAGTGATGTGTTTAATCTTAGTGATACAAATTATGTTAGAAAAGAAAGTATCATCCCCTCAGGCCTGGCCCAAACACAATCTTTGAAGAAAAACAACGGTCACATGGCTGGACAAGTTAAAAGGAACATGATGAAACCATAGCAAATATTGGGAGAATTCCCAGTGGAGTGAGCAATGAAAAAACAGATCTGGGATTGCCCATGCAAATATTATATAACAGAGGAAGCTTGGAATAAAGTTATAAACATTACCTAGGGCAAGGTCTCATATTTGGTTGTACAGTTTCTTACAAAATCAAAAACAAGCTGGAGATTAGGTGACAAAATACCCTAGAATTTATCTTGAAAGTGAAAGGGTTAACTAGCCCAATTATTTAAAGCCAGACAGAATTTTCTTATGAGAAAAGTAGATTATAGCCTTGACTTTGGAAAGTGGCCAAGTTTTAATTTAGGTTGTGGATCATTTTTGGTACATCCTCTCAACAACATTAATTTAACACCTACTGGGTCTAGAACTATGCTAGACACCAAAGAGGTGCGTTAGACAATGTCCCTGCTGCAAAAACAAAAAAACAAACAAACATGGCCAACATGTAGAGACAGGCACATGAGCTTAGCTATTCTGCAAAACATGCTTTGCAGAGCTGTTGGAAAACCACAGACTGAGGGGAGGGCCATTGCCAGTTCATTGACTCACCACACAGGCTGATGCATCTAGAGAAGTAATGGTATAAACACAAGGAAGGAAATACTCTGCGGAATGCAAGGAGAGCTGAAAAATGTGCTGGTAGGTAAACAAGTGTCGTGGTTAACAGAACAGTTTTACAGCTGAAAAATCAAGCAGAACAACCAGTTGTTGAAAAAGGAACCAATGGTGTGGAAACCAAGAGGTCATCCTTCTATTCCATGCAACCCAGGTTAGCCTATTCCTGACACAGGTATTGTTTTCTGGACCTCACCACTAAAGAGTCATACAGATCATTTGAAACAAAGAGCCTCTTAGATGACTAAGGGAAAAAAGATTACGCTTCCCCAAAGCATGTTGTGGGGGCAGAGCCCCAGAAAGAAGTTTCCAGGCTCTCGGCCTCACATAGACAGGTGCCTGGCTCAGGTAGTAAATGGCCATCAACTGTGATTGCATGGCCATCAGCTGTGGCTAGTTGGCCGTCAGCTGAAACCAGTGAGCCATTGGCCACTAATATAACTGCTGTGGCTACGCTACCAGAGAGAGGAAAAAAAGTGTGGGCTAGCAAGAAGATGGTGGCTGAGCCTGCAAGCAGTGCAGTGAGGGTTGAGAATTGTGTGGCTCCTGTTTCCTGTTTCTCCAACCCAGCCACCAGCGAGAATATAGTGGTATGACTCCCCTACTCATGGCTCCGTGGGTGTTCCTTTTTGGCCTCACCATATCCTGCGTTCTTGTATGGGGAGTGGGAGCAGAGGCCTCGCAGGCCGCCCCGCACGACACATGTTCTGCAGAATAGTTAGTCTCATGAGACTGTCTCAACAACATTAATTTAATACCTATTGGGTCTAGAACTAGGAAGAAACGATTTGGTGGTTAAGTTTGGGAAATCTTTCATTCTGTTTCTCCGCCTGGTATATTCAGGATGCACAAGATTTTATTTGACTCTATTTATGTTTCTTTCAACCCAATATATCCCGGGTGTAACTAGGCAGAGAACTCCCTTCATCCTCACAGGGCTGCTATAAAATAATTGGGACTTTTATTGAACATGAAGCAGAAAACACAACAGTCATCCTTTATGTGTCTGCTCAGTCAGTGGTGGGACCCTTGGAAGAAACCAGATGATTCCCAGAACAGGACAGTTTCACTACCTGACCCCCCTACACAAAGCAGGGGGAGTATCTCTAAGGGTATGAGGGGAGGAGGGAGGGAGAGATGGGAGAGAGAGAGAGAGAAATAGAGAGGGAGGGAGGGAGGGAGAGAGAGAGAGAGAGAGAGAGAGAGAGAGAGAGAGAGAGAGAGTCACAGATTTATTAACTAGTATTAGAGATGAAACCATCAGGGGCCTGGAGGTTAAGGACAAGTATTTTAAGGGATGGGCTGAGACTCAAACTACAGAGATGAATTAAAACAACAGGATAGAAAACCTACGGATTATTGCCAAATCCCCACACCTGGATGTTCTATATACCAATTATCAAGTAACTGCAATTGTGCCCTTCTATCACAGTATAGAGAATTTCTAGACTTAAGTACGACATTCAACTCCGCAATATTCACTAAACGTTCATCTTTTAAGACTCATCTAGCATTCTTATTTCAAATCTAAAGTACCAGCCCCTTTTCTTGGAGGTCCTGATTCAGTAAGCCTGGAGTGTGATCCAGGTAAAAGTATTTTAAACAAGCATTCCCAGATGATTCTTATCAGCTAAGTCTGGGAACTAAGGTATTTGTCTTTTAAACCTCAAAGTGCCTTAGGACTGGTTTAAAAATATGAATTCTCCAGCCCCATCTGCAGCGATCCTAATTCAACAGGACTAGAGCCTAGCAATCTTAATTTTTAACCCGCGGTCACGGAGTCCAGGATACTTGTTTTTCAATTTGCCAGGGCAGAAAATTCCGGTACTCCCAGCAGGTGGCGCTCTCGTTCATTTTGCCAAAAAACTTGCACAGAAAAAGCTTAATGCTTTACTCATGAGGTGGATTTTGAGAAAGGTTTTAAATCTCTCAAGTGGATACATCTGGGACCAAATAGCTACTCCCATTGACAAATTCCTTCAAAAATTTAAAGACGTCTCCGTTTACCCTTAAGCAAGGATGCTCAATATTAGGAATGATTGTAGACAGCCCCAAGCACTATGGGTGGCTGAATGGCAGATGGGCAATCATCTTGAGTTCAGACAGTGCTCTCTTTAATCAGTCTTTCAATACTGAATTAATTCGATGACAATTAAGGCTGCAAAGATAATGGGAATATGTCTTAATTTACCAGCAAAGGATTAAACATTGAACCCAATTTTAATTAGCCTTCAGAAAAGAACACTCCAAAACAAAGTAAGAAATCCACTTGGAATTGAAGAGGCTAGTGGGCGTTACAGGTGACCTCTATAATACAGATGAACACTGGGGCACAGAAAGTTTTCTTGGCTCAATTTCATCAGCAAACCAGGATCAAACACCCAATTAATAACCCTATTATAACTTTTAGTTATACACTTAAAAAAAACCATTTTATTACTGAAAATTTCAAACATACTCAAAAATAGAGTTTTACGATGAACCCCCATGTACCCTTTACCCAGCCATAATAATTATCTATTTATGGCCAACCTTGTTTACACAGTCACCTACTTCCCCATCTCCAGAATTTTAAACAGAAAATCTCAGACATCATAATATTGAGTAATGTCCATTTAGGTGTTTGTTTGCTAGGCTGTCTGACTCAGATGTTTGGGGACAGCCCTAATGGGACCATCTTTAACTTTAGTCCTGCTAGTTTCACATTAAGAAAATAAGCCATAGGATCACAAATATAGCCCCTAATACCAAGAAGAACTTGCAAATGTGGGATCTGCTTTCAATCATGGGGTTCAGTATACGTTTAATTACCGTGTTTCCCCAAACATGAGACCTAGCCGGACAATCAGCTCTAATGCATCTGTTGGAGCAAAAATTAATATAAGACCCACTCTTATATTATATTAGGTATTAATTTTTGCTCCAACAGATGCATTAGAGCTGATTGTCCGGCGAGGTCTTATTTTTGGGGAAACAGGGTAGGTATTCGTTTCCCCTCCTATACGAAAATCAGTATGTTATCAGTCTGAACAATTACTGTTAATCTATTTTCTTAATTTTTGAATTGGAACCAATATACCCCAAACTTTTACTCAGAGGCTGTCAAACTTTTATTAAGGGATAGGTATTGAAGGGTGTAACTCTCTAATAATTATTTTTCCTGTGTATTTTGTTTTGTTTTGTTTTTAAATCATCACCATCCCCAAAGTTAGAAAAGGGATGATTTTAAAGCTTACATTAGGAGTCTAGGATAGGAACTTTATTTTCAGTATTTGCATGTTGTTCTTTGTCTACAATTTGTATTTGGAAAAATAAAATGAAAATAAGTAACAACCATAAACTCACCACTTAACAAAGTATACAAAGTAGGAAATGAAAATTCTTTGTTTATTCCTTCAGGCTCACGCCCCTTAACACTTGGGCCTTCCAGGATTTTTCCTTCAGTTTAATAGACACACATCTCTTTCTTCTCCTCCTCCTTTTCTCTCTCTCTCTCTCTCTCTCGCTCTCTCTCGCTCTCTCTCGCTCTCTCTCGCTCTCTCTCGCTCTCTTGCCCTCTCTCGCTCTCTCCCTCTCTCTCATTGTCTCTCTCTTGTCCCTAAATCTTTTACTTCCCATGCAATTATTTCTATATAATAGATTTTTAGAAGTAAGATTATAAATCAAACTCTGTTGAGTCTTTCAGTTAATGAATATGGTGCATCTTCCCATTTAAATCAGCTCTTCTTTACCTCAATATAGTTTTATAATTTTCCCTGTAGAGGTCTTGTACCTTTTTAAAATAATTCATTTCTAGGTTCTTAATATTATTGATGCTATTGTTTACAGTATCACTTTTCTAATTGTTTGGGGTATAGAAATGCTATTAATTTTTCTTTATTAACTTTGTATCCTAGAAACCTTGCTAAAATCTCTTACTACCCTAATAATGCATAGGCAGAGTCTTTTGGATTTTTTTATGGCATTATTATATAATCTACAAATGACATTTTTCTTTCTTTTCCAATTGCTGTATCTTACATTCCTTTTTCTTGCTTTGTTGCATCATGTAGGGCCTCCAGCATACCCAACAATGATGTTAAGTAGAGGTTGTGACAGAAGCCCGTTTTGTCTTGTTTCCAGGCTCCAAGGGAAAGATTCAATGATTCACTCAGTTGCTTATTTGCTTTATTTTTTTTTAGCTACACTTTATCAGATTAAGGAAGATTCATTCTATTCCCAGTTTAACAGTTCTTTTTTAGGGCCGGCCTGGTGGCTCAGGTGGTTGGGGTGCCGACTTCTAACACCGAGGTCAGCCGGGGGGAACGCAAGGCTCAGAATACCAGCATGGGCCAGGGAGCTGTGTCCTACACAACTAGACTGAGAAACCATGGCTTGACCTGGAATGGGGATGGGGGGTGCGGAAGAAGGGGAAAACAAAAAGAGTACTTTTTAAAAAAATCATCAATGGATATTGAATTTTATCAAGTCCTCTTTTTTAAAGCTCTATTAAAATGATCATATGCTTTCCCCCCTTTAATTTATTTATATGCTACCCTCAGAAAATAAGTTGGGAGTTGGTAGGCCTATTTTTGAATACAAATATTTTAAAACATGCATCTTTGGGTATATCAATTCAGGCTCTTTAGATAGCAAAAATAGTATAAGCCAAAAAATGGAATTTACTGTCTCATTTAATCATAACTTCAGCACAGGTTGATTTAGTCATCAAATATGTCATCAGGACTTTGTTTCTCTTTATCACTGTGTTCTGCTTTTCTCTGTGTTGATTTCCCCCCACCCCTTCCTCTGGGGCAAGATGACTTTCAAAAACCATGGGACACCTACTTAAAGTTTCAAGTTGGCTTCTTTCTCTCAGTTTTCCCAGCAAAACTGTCATTATATCCCACTGGCTGATTGGTGATTAGGTCATATTCCCATCCTGAAAGCCATCACTATGCCAGTGAAATACAACAACATAATTGATTAGGCTTTAGTCACATGTTCAGTCCTGGAGCTGGGGGGGGTGTGATAGTATCAACTCCTCTTGCTACAGGTGGATGGCGGAAGGGCAGGATGTAGGTTATACCTCAGAGAAAAACTGGAGTATAGCTACCAGAATTAGCATAAAAAATGTCTCCTGTACTAACCTAGTTCTCCACTGCTACCAGTATTCCTGCCGCAGCTATTATAGGCCAATCTTAATTTGCTGATTATATTAGATTTATTTGGTTTATGTAATTCAATTTGGTTTATTAAGTGCTAGGCATCGTGCTAAGTGCTTTAGATATATTTTTCCCGTAATTCTTACAATGACCCTAAGAAGTAGGTATAAATGTTATACACATTTATAAAATAACGCCCAAGTATCACAGATGAAGGAACAGACCTGGGACTGGAACTCAAATCTATTTATCTCCAGGGCCCTGGATTTTTACATTACCCAACACTGCTTCTCTAATCATCTAGCTCTAACATTCAAGGATATTAAAATCGGTGAGTCTGTTTTTTCTGAATTTCAGCCCCTTTAGCTCATTCCAGAATAGAATTTTTGGAATATGAAACCTGAATCATGTTTCATAATTTAATATACCCCAGAGGAACATACAAGTGGGAGGAGGTACAGTCACAACAGGATGTGTATCAATAAGGAAGCGAAATAAAAGCAGGATTAGTACCAGCTTGCCCTGCCGCCCAGCCCTCACCACGGCCCAGAGCCACTTCTGAATTCAGGTTCCCTGTGAATCAGCCACTTAATCCCACAACTTCCCATTAAGGAAGTCGGTGCATGATGTGATTGGTAACAGTGGCATAAGGAGGGTAACAGTGGCCCCAGGGGCCATGTAACATGTTTCTGCTCTCCTTCCTTCTATGCTGCTGCTTGAAGGGCTAGGCTTTGCAGGGGGTGCCAGGTAGACTCACCCCCGCCACTGAACTTGAACCTAGAAGGATGTGCGCCTGAAAACCTTGCCTATCCATGGACTTTCTAATTCTAAGTCAATAAATTCTCCATCTGCTTAAATAAGCCTTCACTGATAGAGATTCCTTCCAAACTTTAGCATCAGTATTCTCATCAGTAAAAAGGAGATTTGATTTATGTCTCCTCTTTTACTTTGTGATGTATGTTGGTTCTTCTGGTGATAACAAATAATACCATCCGCAGCAGTTCCTTAAGCGTGAGAATAATAACATATTTATAGACACCACAGAATGATTGTGCTGAAGCCCTCACAGTCACATTAATTTAAAGATGAGTCACAGAGAGGTTTAACGGTTTCCCCAGGTCACACAGCTCATTAGCGTCCAGAGTGGAGACTAAAATCCAGGGAGCTCTGACTCCTGGGCCAGTGCTCTTTACACTTTAGGCTGCCCCTCATCGACTGCCTGGCCTTGGTCTCCGATAGCCTCTGATGTTAGCCAATAAGAAAGGAAATCTGATGGGTATGAAAAGCAAGTATGTTCCAAATTTGACTGGTCAGGACTTCCTGACCTTGTGAAGAAAAGAATATTTGGCACTGTGGTTTTCTGTGTACACAGAGGTGTGACTGGGGTTTTGTAATCTTATTGTAACCCTTTATGTTGGAAATTCGAGTGCAGAACCACTGAAACATAGTTGGTAATTCTCTCTAGTTTTTGCCATTCTCCTATTCACTGGAAAACTAAAGTAGGGTGCCACACCCACAACATTTTTTAGGTATGATTTAATTTGCTTGAGTATTCAGTAGTTCCTCTTATGCTTCAATATATGAAGTAAACTGTTGTGAATGTGTTACTTGCCTTTGTTTACAGGTTCTCTCATGTGTAAGTTTCTGGGAACGAGGCCACCTTCGCAATGAGCACAGTCTGATCATATTTTGCCTTATCACATTCTGATGCCTTCCAAATATTTAAATGTAACCCAGATGTGGAGTCATGCCCCACTGCACCTCCTTGCCAGGAGTTCTGTGCATTTCTAGTGAAATTTCCTTCTGGCCAGTCCCAGCTCCCACAGGGCTCTTGGGGTGGCTTGAGGCATGTCTCCTTTGTAGGGACCTTCCCCTTAACCGTTGCAGGGCCCATTGCAGGGCAGGAATAAGAAGGAAGGCTCACATAGCAATTGTCTCAATATTTAACAAACGATTAAATATGAAACCATTAAATAAAATTTGTACTGTCCTCCCACCTTGACAAATGTGCCTTCATAACAGCCGAGAGGGCCAGGTTGAAATGTACAATTCTGGGACTTCAGGTTCCTCCCTGGAAATCAGTGTGGGGAGAGCCAGACCCTGCCCACCAGCCTCCCTTCCATTCCTCCCCCATCTTCTCTCCCTGTGCCCCCTCCTCCACCATCTCGCAATGCGATTGTGGACATCCCAGCATGTCTAAGCTTTGGCCACTCCCCCTCAAATAGCCACCCGTAGGGGCAAACCTTAGTCTTAGGGGTGTGTACACCAGCAATTGTGGGTTGTAATGTGGAGGACAGACGCAGGAACACAGCTCGTGCTTGCCATGGACATGGGCTGGGGCTGTTTGGGCAGGATGCCTGGAGCCCGGTCTAGAAAGGGGGAGTGTGGTCCTTGGACCAGCAGAATCAGCATCCCCAGGAGGCTTGTTGGAACTGCAGAATTTCAGGCTCCCTGTAAACCCACTGAATCAAAGGCTGCCTTTTAACAAGCCCCCTGGGGGGTTCCAGTCACACTATAATATGAGTAGCACTGTTTCGGACTGAGGCTTGGAGTCTGGGGCTGGGCCCCTCAAGTTTCAGGGGGATACTACCTTTCGCTGTATGTCTCGCTCTGCTCAGTAATGACCCAGACGTGCAATGCAGTCATGTTCTCTTGATTGCTATTATTCCCCGACAAGAAAAAAGCAGTCATTTATAGAATCAGACATTTACTGAAGATGTGGAGAAAGGGGAAAGGAGGAGTATGACATATGACAAAATTGAATCAGATCCTTCTGTTCTTTGAAATACCTCTGGTCATTTCTAGGTCTCTTTCCTTCCCCACTGCCATACCTCTGGACCCCAACAACTTAAAAAACTCCCTTTGCTTTACTATGCAGCTCTCTCTACTGCTCCCAAACTCAACTCCCTTTTACTTAGCTAAATACTTTAGCTACAGGCCCCCCTTTACTTAGCTAAGGACTCATTGATGTCTCTGCTAAACCCTAAGCCAGGCTTTCTTTTCTTATCACAGTCTGCAATGGGACGGCTGTGGTATAGAGGTTCCATCATTCATCGATATAAATTATACCTCCCCGAACTTCCTAAGTAGACAAAGGAAAGGACAGTTAGTTAAGATTTCAAGCAATCAATTTTCTCTCCACTTGGTAAACTTGAGTGGAGACTTTTTCAAATGAACCATGTCTTCATAACCTGCAAGTTTTTCTTTTATTCTTCTTACAATCAACCATCACTTAAGATGCATCTAATTGCTAAAACCTTGTCTTGGTACTGGCTGTACGTCCACCTTTTGAATCTTAAATATGTATATGTTTCCCTGTCTTGATATATTAAATAACTTAATATTCAAGCAATCTTTTAATTTTGAATTATCACTGAAAAAAAGAAGTATGGTGCTATAACTGGCAAAGAAATGAACTCTCGGTACAAATGTGGGAGAGTTACTCTCAGGTGACATGATGTCATGCCAACCCAGTGGCAACCAACTGTGTTTGCCGACACATTCAAAGTTAAACCCATGAAAGGTTACAAGATTGTAAACAAGAACACAAATAACTGCACTGAATTGTCATTACTTGGCTATCCAAAATACGCTGCTATTAATATTTTAAATATCACCTTGAAAATAAAAATACAAAATTGAAAAGTTCTTGAAGAGAATGTTTAGGCCTCTAAAACTAGGTCTACAGACTCTCAGGGTGTGTTTGAGAAACATTGAAGTTACAGGGCATAGATACCTATTTGCTGAATGTTCTCTGTTTTATTGTGGGGCCTTAGGCAAAATGACCTAACCTCTCTGAGGCAATTTCTTGATTTTGAAATTGGGAATTACATCTCATGGAGTTGTTGTGAGAATGAATCATAACGCTGGATATGCCACACCTGACATAACTGAGAGAGTAGCAATGCCTGGGTAGTGGAAAGCACATGGGATTATAATCAGTGGAATATAAGTCAGCCCAGGCTTTACATTTCTGGTCATGTGACTTGGGGCAAATGACAAATTTCAACTTCAGTTTTCTCATCCATGATATGGGAATGCCATCAGTATCCTCCCAAATTGGATTGAGAGAGCTGTGGAAGGAACTCCAGTGCTGGGAAAACGGTAGACCTCTTTACTTCTTTCCCATCTTCTCACTTCTCTCTCCCTGGCCCCCAAGCCTCCCTTCCCCCTACAAAATACACATTCTGGGTGTAAATACCTTATTAACGTTCAATGCTTTGTACTGATAATGTTTTTCTGGGGTCTTCTTTAAAAGAAATCTTTTTGCAACAACTAGAAGATTGACTAACACTTTTTCTTATAAATTCAACTGCTCTACCTAGTACTCTAAACTAAAGGACATTGAACCCAGTAGGTGCCTGAAAAAAGAAGAAACAGGCAAGTTTAGCCTGCCTTCCCTACTCCTAAATATATTTCCCAACTTTGCCTCAGGTACAAAGGTTATGTTAAGTCTTTTTAGCAATCTGATAAACCAACTTAAAAGAATATTACATGCTTATGAAATCTAAGTTTTGATGAGACTTTCCTGATACAGATAAGGAAACAGAGATTAACACCATTTAATATTTACCATTTAAATCCATTCATCAATCAAAGTTATATGTGAAATGCTTGTCATGTGTTCAGCTTTCTGTTGGACTTTGGTTTTAAAAATAGAGAAAGTTTCATGAAAAATAAATTTATGTCACAACTGTAGTCCAGTATTGGCAAATATACCAGACAAACAACGTATTGCTTTTGCCAGAGTCGATGGTCATTGATTCCTGCATGTGTCAGCAGACATTTACTGGTATAAGAACTCTAACATGTGAAACTAGGCTTTTTTTGTGCGTGTGTGTGTGGGGGGCAGGAAAGCAGCTATTGCCAAAGAGGGAAACTCTGGGAGTCCATAGCTGGGTTCTAGTTCCAGTTCTAACCAGCAATGAACCCCAGATATACACATATAATCTCTCAGGACCTCAGTTAAAAATTTCCAGCTTCACTGAGGTATAATTGGCAAATAAAAATTGTATATATTTAGGTTGTAGAAAGTGATGACAGTATATGTATATATTGTGAAATGGTTAACACATCTATCACCTCACATAGCATTTTTGCGTATGTGTGGTGAAAACACTTAAGATCTATCGCTTAGCAAATTTCAAGTATGTAATACAGTCTTATAACCATAGTCACCGTGACGTACATTAGGTCTCCGGAACTTATTCATCTTATAACTGAAAGTTTGTAGCCCTTTCACTAACGTCTCCTCATCCCCTTCATGCCCCAGTCCCCTGGCAACCCTGTTCTACTCTCCTGGTTCTATGAGTTCAACTTTGTCAGATTCCACACATGTGAGATCATACAGCATTTTTCCGTGTCTGGCTTATTTCACTTAGCAGAATGTCTTCCAGGCTCATCCATGTTGTTGCAAATGGCAGGATTTTCTTCTTCTTCTTTTTTTTTTAATATAGCTGAATAATATTCCACTATCTCTATCTCTATCTGTCTATCTATCATCGATCTAGCTACTCACATTTTTTTATTCACTCATCTGTTGACAAACCTCTGTTTTATCCACTCATCTGTCATCTGTTGACAGACAAGTTGTTGCCATAGCTTGGCTGTTGTGAATAATGTTGTAATGAACATGGAGTTACAGGTATCTTTTGGAGATCAGGATTTCATTTCCTTTGGATATGCCAGAATTGGGATTGCTGGATCATACGGGAGTTCTATTTTTAATCTTATTAGAAAACTCCATACTGTTTTCCATAATGGCTGTATTAATTTACATTTCCACCAACAGTGTATAAGGGTTCCCTTCTCTTCACCCTCACCGACATGCAGCTCTTTTCGTTTTGATGATAGCTATCATAAAAAGGTGTAAAGTGACTGTGGTTTTGATTTTCATTTCCCTGATCATGAGCGATGTGTAGCACGTCTTCATGTATCTGTTGGCTATTTGTGTGTCTGTGGAAAAACCTCTGCTTAGGTCCTTTTCCCAGTTTTTAATCAGGTTATTTGTCTTTTTGTTACTAAGTGGTAGGCGTTCCTTATATATTTTGAATATTAAGCCCTTATTTTTAAATTGGTAACTTGAAGGGCTTGGATGATTCCCTCAACCTCAGTCTATTGTCCTTTGGGAACAGTTGTTTTACTAATTCCTGAAACAGTGATATGGCTAACTGGAAAAACTAGATTATAAGTTCTGTAGGGCAGCGATCATGACTGTTTATTAACTGGTGAACCCCCAGTGCTTGCACAGGTAGATACACAATGAAAACGTTTTGAATGCTGAACAACTGGGGACTGGCTAGCCAGCAGAGTTTGATTTTCAATTCAGAGCTATTTCTACTTACAGCTCTTAAGCTATGAATCTGAAAATCAATAATCAGTGCACATTTGGAGAAACCACAAAGGGAACTAAAATCTGCAGTGACAGCTTCCACTGATGTTAAGGGTGAGGATTTCAAAACTCCAGTCTACCATCTCTAGGTTAGATCATTTATGATGTATGCAAAGAGCATGGCTTATACTGAAAGCCCCGTAAGTTAAACAAAGGCCTTTCCTCAATGGAACAGATGTCTATTATATTGACATTGCCTTAACTAACAATAACCGACATCTCCAGTGGATCCTGACACTCTTTCTTCCCCTGACCCCCTGGCATCAACCATCATCACCACTCCTATGTGCCAGTGGCAATTTTCTGTGGGTCCAGATATAAGACCAAGCCTCTGGAAAAATTAGGCAAAGGCAGGGATTATGTTGTTGGTGTTCAAATTGAGAAAGTGTAACCTTGACTCCACTCCCAGAGATCCAGTTTAACTGGATGTACCATAACGAGGCTGCCAATGGGTTGGATACATCCCAGAAAGGGTGGGGAGAATTACAAAAGCCATCCCTGCCCTTAGTCCAACCCAGCCAGTCAGCAGAAGAGGGATGTTTTTCCTAAACTCAGTTCCTCAACTATGAGAACTTCTACCCTTAGTATTTAATAAGATTGTCTTGTCCATAATTTCTTTTTTAAAGCTCAAAACATTCATACCAAGTTTTTTTGAGTTGGCCACATATTTGCAATTCTTTAAGGTCTTAGTTAATGGAAAGTTGGGAACCATTGTAAATTTTCCCAAGGAGCTTTAACATGCCTCATCATAGTCACATTCTAGCTTAAATGATGTTTCACAGCGTTGAGATTCAGAATTTCAATGTGCATGTTAATTGCTCAACAAAATAAGTCATAATTAGATACGTCATCATTTTTTCCTTCTTTATTTTTCCGATACCTGCCTTCAGAACTGAAGTTTAGCACTTAACTTCCACTAACATTCAGATCAATCACACTGACATCTCATTGGCTGACTTCCAAAGTGACTCCAAGATAACTATTATTTCTTTTAGTAAACAGTAATTTAAGAATTTTAGTATTAGTAATGTTTGTCAATTCTTCCATTTGGACCTTTCACTTAGTAGTTGAGGAAACTGTGTTTTAAAAGAGTTTAAAAAATTGCCACATTCCTGGCCACATTCCTGGGAGATGGCAGAATTAGGACTAAAAGCCAAGGAAGGATTTTGATTCCTAAGTCAGTGGTCACTTCTCTATACCATTGATTTTCAAAGTGTGGTCCAGAAAACCCTGTGGGTTTCCAAGGCCATTTCAGAGATTCAAAGAAGTCAAAATTATCTCACTAACAAAGATGTTATTTGTTTTCTAAATTCTCATTCTCTCACGAGTGTACAGTGGAGTTTTCCAAAACTTACATGACATGTGATATTACAACAGATGCAATGCCAAGGCTGATATGAGAATCCAATTGTCTTGTTATGTCAGACATTAAAGGATTTGCAAAAATGTAAAATAATGCCATCATTCTCACTAATTTTTTGGAAAACGTAGTTATTTTTCATAAAAATACGTTAAAATATGTTAGGCTTATTATTTTTATTTTAAAAATAAATCAAAATATAAATATTTAAATTTTCTCAGTTGTATATGTGTATGTATATGTATTTAAAACGTCAACATTAACGAAAGCTCTCTGGAGTCCTCAGTAATTTTTAAGAGTATTAATGGGTTCCAAATTCAAAAGTTTGGGAACAACTACCCTACACCATGCTGGTTGGACGTAAGCATAGAGCAAGATGGGACTGTAATATCTCCAGAAACTGTCCTTTAAAATGGATCGCATTAGTTTGCTTTTCACGAGTTGTACCAGTCCAGGATCCCAGGAGGAAACACCACACTGTGAAGGGACCACTGAGGGAATTTTCATGAAGGGTCTTACCTATACAAAAAATGTGAGCAGGGTTAAGGGAAACCAGCAGGGAAGGGTGAAGCAGCTGTGGTTATCAGGTAGTCTTTACTTGCCCTGGGTTTGAAGAGGCAAAGAAAAAGAGTGGTTTCTGGAACCAATTATATTTGCAGCTGAGCAGCAGGAAGGGAGGGAGCAAGCTTGGTCCAGGGTAGAGTAGATTTTCTGGGGTTTAAAGCTTATATAATTTGCACTGACTCTTTAGGGAAAAAAACACAAAATTTGGCACAAAAACGAGTCTCTATTCTTCACAATAAAAGAAACCACAACTTACAAACTTGAATAATCTGATGAGTACCACACACATCACAAAATCCTGAAAAATAGAATATTTTATTAATAACCTGACACATCTTGAAAATACTATTTTTCTATATTTTTTGACTGCATCCTCTTTGATCATCTTTTCATATGCTAAAATGTCCTAATTTTTAGTAGAGAGGAATAGAAAAATAATTCAATCTTTCCTCTGACTTAGTTTGTCAAAATTTGTGTTCGTTATTAATAGTTTAGAAAACTTTTGTTTCAACTTTACAACTTACTCCTGGCAATGCCATTTAAAATTTACGAATTGGTGTCAGATTTGGGAGAATCAATACCAACTTTCTTTTGTATAGAATTTATAAAGTTTTATTAGATCACTTCAAATTTTCTTGTGCCATGGCTACTCCTAAATATTTTTGAATTGATGATATGTATTGACCATTCTTGCTCTGATACTGTTATGAGTTTTATGTTATTTTTATCATCAGTATACGCCGTTTACAATGGCATATACTTCCTTCTGGGCAAGCCCTGCCCTAGCTCCTATTTCACAATGTGAGACTAGATATGATTTCCTACTGTCCAGCTCTGTCTCTTCCCTAAAAGGAGACCATCCAAAGCTTTATCAAATTACTTGATCTAAATGCGACATAGAGACCCCTGAATGGTATTCAGTTCTCTCGGCTAGATTAGGGTATAGCTCCACATAGTTGGATGAATTTCTGCTAAATGATGTTTGATCACCCCCAATATTCCAATATAGAATGGTAGGCAAGGAAAGAATAACTACAATAAAAACAATGTAAACTCATTTAGAAGAAGGCAACACAGGAAACATTACACAGTGGCCATTGTTCCATAGCACGTGTTTCTTAATAGGCAGGAATAACAAGTTTACTTTTTCCTGCCAGAAGTGTGAGCTCCTTGGTCAGCCACTCCGGTTGCCAATGGTGCGTTTTCTGACGGATGCCCCTTGTCCATTGACAAATACAACCATATCTAAAAAGTACTTTGGAGAGGAAGCTCTCATAGGAGCTGTATCAATTTCAAGCCCATTTTATATCTCATGGGCTTAGGAGTCTGAGGTTTGCCTTAATGGCTAAGTAACCACCAGCTCTTATTGTTTGCACGACGGTCTCTGAAAATACACGTTTTTTTAAAAAGAAGTTTTCCACCTATTTCCTTCTGTTTGCTTAACTCTAAGGTCAAATAACCAAGTATTAGTCAGTCTTTAACTCTACAATCCAGCATGAGAATTTCTTTCTCCTAAAAATAGGATGGTGCTTTGCCTGTCCCTCAGTCCTCAGTTGAACTTGGCTTCTGCCTCCTTGTTCTATATCTTGCTGTAAGAGGTAAAAGGCTTTCAGAGACAAAGCTGTATCTTCTTGACAAGGGCCAATTTCAACCAAAGCTTCTCTATTTCTCATTGAAATTTTGCTTAAGGTTGGAAGACAAAAACACTGCAAATAAAGGCAAGAAATAAATACAAAAAGCAGACCAAGAATCCAACCCTGAAGACAAAGAACAGTTTTCTTCCTTTTGATTTCCTTTCTTGTCTGAGGGAGGAGGGGCACTAGTAAAATGAGATTTGCTTGACCACTTATTTGGAGGAAATGGTCTGTGGTAAGACCATGATCAGTTCCTCAATAGTGAAAGAAACATGGGCTTGCTGTCGGGGTGACATAGCTTAGAATCCTGGGCCTCATGTACTAGCCAGGCAAGTCACCTCCGAGTCACTGAGCCTTAGTTGTGTCACCTACCCCGTCCTGGGATTGTTGCAAGGATTGAATGATGTGTTGTGAAAAAGAAACTATCAACTTTCATGACAAACAGTTGATATCAGTTCATCTGTTTCTCCTGATGAAGACACTTGGCATAAGTTATCCAATGAAGACTCTATCTGTTAGAAAAGAGAATCTACCAAAATTTACCAAATATTTACAAATACTTCCTACTAAGTACCAAGCATTCAAAGCAATGAAAGAAGGATTCAAAACTGAGAATAAGGACTCTGAGAAGACATTTAGTCTACTTTAGGACCTAAAAGTACCCATTTTATTATCCATCATTTCCCAGTAGCCTCTTTCTCAGATCATCCATTTGAAAGCTTGTTTCCTATTTATAATATTACTAGTTTTGCTTCTTTTTGCTCAGTCAGATCCCCTGAGCATAAAATGAGGGGCCTGTGAAACAATCTGCCTCAATGGAGACTAGCTAGTGGCAGCACGTGGATGAAAGGAGGAGATGGATGAGAGCGGGCGAGAGAAATAATGGATGCCTGACGTTTAAGGCTGGTATGATGAATATTTGGCCAGTGTGGGAGTTTTGTGCCCATTAGAGGGGAGTTTTGCAGTTCAATTTCTAGAAATTTATCCTATAGGAAGACTTATAAAAGTACACAAAATTGTGCGTGCAAGGATATTTATGAGAGCATTTTTTGTAAAAACTATCATAGGAAACTACCTAAATATCTATTAATAGGGCACTAGTTAAATACATTATGGTGTGCTCATTCTATACAATATTAGTGGGGACTAAAAAGAATAGATGGAGTTGTATATAGTAACATGAAAGGATAGGCATATTTTAGAGTGAAATAGAGAGAGAGAGAGAGAGAGAGAGAGAGAGAGAGAGAGAGAGAGAGAGAGAGAATGAGAGTTTGGCATGAGTGGGTTGGGAGGGGAAGGACTCCCACTTTTTGTACATTTTTATTTTTTGGAAAACTTTTATTTATTTAAGTGTGTTTTTCCAGAACCCATCAACTCCAAGTCACGTAGTTGTTTCAATCTAGTTGTGGAGGGTGCAGCTCACAGTGGCCCATGTGGGGATCGAACCGGCAACCTTGTTAAGAGCACTGCACTGTAACCAACTGAGCTAACCAGCCACCCCTTGTACATTTTAATTTTGTTGCATCCTATTTTACGAGAAGCATGTATTGCTCTTATAAAAACAAAACCAACAAAAAGACCCTGGGTTAAAGTATAAATTTATCACTCTTAAAGTTCAAAGAAATTAAAGTAGAAAGTTCTCCCGTCTTCCAAATTGGTTACGTACTAAGCATACTCACAACATCAAAATCCTGAGACATAGGTTGGAGAGCTACAGCAAGTGGGTGTCAACTATTCATCTTTGCTAATTGCTTTCCAACAGGAGAGGAGTCACTTCAGTGGTGTAACTACTGAGCGTACTGGAGAGGCCACTTTCTTCATTTCTTTTGGAATCACTTAGAGTCAATTATTCAACTGGTGTATAAATTCCTTTTCTCTAAATTGGGGCTAGCACCATCTCAAAACAGAGCCCATAATTCTCTGTCAGGATGATGCTAAACATGGCCCTCACTTTCCACCTACTCACAGAGTCATGGGTGTAACAGCCAGGATATAAACTAGTCTCCTTGCCTGCCGTATTGTTGATTGACAGTTCTCCTCCCAGATGTTTGGTAGTCATGTGACCAGGGATCCACCTCAAGTCTCATTCAAACCCTCAATACATACAATGTGGAGAAACTACACATGGAAGCCTGACTTCTCAGATTCTTTAGAATAAATTACCAGCATAGTTTTCAGATTTCTCTTCACATGACCAGTGTAGCAATTTGAAGGTCTGGAAGATGATATGTTCCCATCTCTCCTTCTAGGATATTTTTTTCTTTTAAATAAGTAAAAAGGAAAGAAATGTGTGTAAAGAATGCATTTATCTTTCAGAGCTTTCATACCACAAGCATGACAACCCTAAAAATGTTCCAGTTACATGTTTTCTCGGTGTCATTATGGTTTCGATTTTAATGGCATTAAACTTCAGAAAGTTTAATATATATTAAAGTTACATAGTATATCATGATTTGCAAACAATATTTACTGATGTGTCTGATGTAGTGCCCAGTTCTCACTATTCTATTTCACAATTGCTCTAGAATCTATTCCATGACCGCTGCTCTTATTTCAATTTATCTGGGCTCTTTGTGGTCTTCTAACTGGTTTTCTGATCCCCACTGTCTCCATTTTGTAATCTCTTTTTCAGTCTTGCTGGTAGATTAATCTTCCTTAAACACAGTGTTGGGCATGCCGCTGGATGTTAACATATTTTCAGCAGGACTCCTTTTGCTACTGAATAAATCTTCTTAGAAGTCCATACCTGACTTTTCAGGTCCGATAGAATGTGGGAGAAGCCCATCTTTCCTGACTTACCCTGCAACAACTTTCATAGATCCTAAGTCCAGGGCAAACTGAATTATCCCTATATTCTCCATATAGTATTTTACTTCTACCCTGGGTCACCTTCTGACATATTATGGTTGCAACTTGAAATTTCCTCAGACCTCACCAACCTGAGGGTGAAAATGGAGCCACATTAATATCAATAATTCAGTTTCACTGGTTTTATTATCAGATACAGGAAGTCCAAACCTCTACCATGCTTTCTTCCAAATATTTCTGGGAATTCCATATAGTGTCGCTGAAATGGGGTCTGACCTGAGGGCCAGGCATGCTGTGACTTCACTTAACTGGGTGCCACGGTGCACAGGGAGGCTCTCTGTCTTTCCAGTCATGCCACTGGGCTTAATCATACCCTCCTACTGCGTACCTCATGCACCTCAAGCGCGGCTAGGCAGAGTGAGGAGGCATGGCTCCCTCCCCTTTATGTCACAATCGGTTGATGGCATCTCACAGCAGTGTTGACTGGGCTCCAATGTGTTACAGAATACAGAAAAATAGTAATCATTCATCTTGTAGTACTGTTGGAATTAAACTTGCACCCAAAGGTTGATCACAGCTCCCATGCTACATTTAGAATCACCACTTATCTTTGTAACTCAGGCTTGGTTCCTGGGTCCTGTAATTCATGACTGGATTCGTCTTCTTTTAGGATGAGTTATTCTGTAAGAGGTTTCTCAGGACCTCTGCAAAGAGATGTGTGTTGGACCTTGCTACCTATTTATTAGAATTCTCCAGAAACATTTGACTCTCAACAGTACACTCAGCTAAGATCTGAACACAGCCATCTTGGCTCTCAAGCAAGGAGACTTCCCTTTTGCCTGCCCCACCACTTTATCAGACATTCTGTATTCTAAAGATGGTCTCTGCTTAGGCAGGTTTCATGTTTACAAAAGAACACATACTGTGTGCCAGCATTTATAAAAAGTTTAAAAACATGAAGACCCTCTCAAAATATATAATTTGTAGAACATATCTGTTTGGCTAAACATACCCGTATTGGTAATGTTCCAATTTTTTAGACTGAGTGGTGAGTCCATCGGTGTTTGAGTTTGTTATTCTCTATAATATATATGTATATTTCGTATATAGAAATTATATTCAAAATTTTAAGCATAAGATATTTCACAATTAAAAAGTTTGCTTGTTCTGACTTAAGAAGACATGTAGTACTTGATTTGCATTCCTGCATTGGGTTCTTATACCTTCGCTTCTCCGTTTTAATGCTTTTCCTCTTTACTGTCTCTTGTAATCTCCTAGTTCTGGAGAGCCCTTCTCCTATTTGCCTTCTTTTTCTTATCTTAAGGGCTGCCTTTCTTTTTTTCTCCTATGATTTCTCCTCTGTTTCCTTCCTGATTTCTGGCTTCTTATTCCCACCCCCCCCACCCCCCACCCGCGTCTTCTGCTTCTGGTAATGGCTTCCTGTCTACATCACATGAATGATTGTCTACTGGACCAGTGTGTGTGTGTGTGTGTGTGTGTGTGTGTGTGTGTGTGTGTGATATTTGATAAAGATAAACTTGTAGATCTTTTATTTTATGGACTATTCTGTAAACTACTGTGGGAAATGGAGTTATGGCAGGTGTTTAAAAGGTGCCAACCTTCAATGAAATGGAGATAGCCCCTTAGGAAAATGCTTTCTTAACAGCTTCTCCTTGGGAAATTTTTGTTGGTTCTACTCAAGCTAAAGAATAGCTAGAGTAAAATTCATGGAATACCATGTAGCCATTAAAAACGACCATGTAGATTGTTATTTATTGACACAGAAAGATGTTCATGACATATGAATAAATGAAAAGAACAAGTCATCGTATAGTATGTTATATATATGTATGATATTTGTATATAATACATATATTATATGATGTCATTTTTATTTAAAGCCTTCTACATCTAAGGGCATATATATTCATAGACTAGAAGGACAGATATCAAACTAATAAAAATATTAACAGTGGTTATCTTGAAATGGTGGGATTTGGGATAATATTTTTTGGTTAAATTTGTATGATTTTCTCTGTTTTCTGAAGCACTTGAAATGAGTATATATGGCTTTTATTAAAAAACCCATCAAATTAATATCCATTTTGATTTTTTTTAAAGACAACTTTTGGTGAGATAAAGAAACTTCTCGAACTATTTCATTTCTTTCTTCTCAAAAAAATTACTTGGAAGTATAATTATCTGGAAGTATCCCAACACATTAGCATAACATATTGGCAGATTTTGAAGTAAAAAAAAAAAAAGCATTCTACAAGGTACCGTGGTGCACGCACATTAGCTAATTGCAGTAAGTTACAAGTACAGGCCACGTCCCTCGGACTGTGTAATGCAGGTCCTCCCCAAAGGTAAGGGCATTGGTGAGAGCAGCAGATTTGGCCTGGAGGCCACTTAGCCATGGGGAGAGCGAGATGGACGCAGAGCTGTGATAGAGAAGGGACTGAAGACTGGAGGAGCAGCTTCCTAGAGTTCAGAGTTCCATTCAGGGAAGCAGAGGGTTGTGAGCTTCCCTGTGAGGCCCAACAGAGCACTCAAAGTGAAAAAGTGCCCCAGCGCTTTTTCTCAGGACAGAAGTATGCTCTTGATTGTACTGTTCTGACCTCAAATTCTAAGACGCAAATCAGTGGCAGTAGCAGTGGCAGCTGTGGCCACTATGGTGGTAGGATGACCAACTATCCTGGTTTGCCCAGGACTTTCCCTTTTTAGTAGTGGAAGTCCTATATCCCTAGAAACCCCTCAGTCCCAGGCAAAACTGGATGGACGATTCGTTTCTCAATATGGTGGGCACGTCAGTAGTGATCAAGACAAGTAATTGGATGGGGCAGCAAAAGATTGTGGAGGCCATGGCAACCAAAAAAGAGAAGGTGGAAGTTGCCACAGTGACAGTGATGGGGTCTACTAGAAGAGATGCTAGGATACAGTGATGCCATTGGCAGCATGGACCTGGGTTCTAAATAATGAGCTGTGTTAATGGCTCTAGCAAGAAGGAAGGGGTTTCCAGTTTTTCCACTATTGTAACCAGGAGATCAAAGGTGTTGGCATGGAGGCAGAGGGCCAACAGTGGTGGTTAAGATTCCGGGACCTGCATTCACAGAGATCACATTTCTGTTATCATTCTGGTCTGTCTGTATCTCTTCAGTTGTTCTTCTCTACTCTTGGAACTGGGGTGCATTAGCTGGTTATTTCCAGACTTTACCTGGTTTTGCAGGTCTTTTGGGGCCTAGAATCACCTTTAGCTCAAATACACTTCATCACTTATCTTTCTTGTTCACGTTTCTGTTTTTTTAAAAAAGATCCCTGGTGCTTAAAAAAAGTCAAGTTGGGTTTTTTTGTTGTTTTGTTTTTGGTGTGTGTGTGTGTGTGTGTGTGTGTGTGTGTGTGTGTGTGTGTGTGTGTGTGTTTAACTTGTCAGGCAATGGAACGCATCTTGGAGAAGAAATTCATACAGTAGATTCGCCAAGAGGAAAAGTCAGCATTTGTTAACTGTTCCAAATCAAGGATTGAAATCTATTACTTGGATAGAAAACGAACCACAGGCTTGGATGCTGGTTGAAACAAGACTTGCGGTTCATTGGTCAGGAAACAGTTTTCGGTTACATTTCTTGGGTATCTGGCATACCTGGGCATTCAAAGTTTATGGTGTTAATAAGCTGCCACTGCTAAGAACCAGTTATGATGACACACAATGTTCTGTTTGGCTATCTCTTAGGTAAGCACAGCTCTAAATGGAAATTTCTCAAAGTGGAAAGGTCTTATAGCCAGACTTTGCTTCCTTCACCTCTCCATTTTAATCCTCGACTTGGCAGAACAAATTGTACTTTCCTTAGCATTTCCAAGTTGAGATCCTGTCTTGATCACCATTTCTATTTTCTCTAATTGCCTCTTCCCTCCATCCCTCCCTCAGTTTCTTTTCCTTTTCTTTTTTTGTGCAGTCGACAGCAGACTCGCTAATCTCCATAACTCTACGCCAGTCATCTCTTTGGTTCCTTCCAAGCTTTCCTTTACAGCTCAGTCCCCACAGCTAAATGTGTCCTCAGCCCAGTGTGTGGCTTGGGGCTCTCTCAGGAAGGCACTGTCTTTGGTCCCCAGGTCATTGTTTTTTTTTAGATCCACAAGAGTATAAAATAATAGCACATCTGCCTTTAATTACAGTTCAGCCTTCCTGGCTCCACATTCACAAATTTCAAATGCTTTGCAGGCAACTGACGTTTGCTACTAACACTGCTGTAATGACAATATTTCCATCTGCTTCTCATTCCCTAGATATAGTCATAAACAGAGGCACGGGGTGGCTGAAATGCTTTGGGAGTGGAGGGTTTGGGCCATCTGACATAATGTCCGCACTTGTAATTTTTTCTGGTTTTTCAGTTGCTATCTTTAAAAATATGCCTTTCTTTCTTTTTCTTCACACTGACATAGAACAAATAGAACTTTGACTTTAATTTCACAATTTGTGTGGCTGATTTCATAAATTATCATGTTTCATGTTACATAATAATTCTGACAGCTCCAAATAATATTTTTTCATCTTTGGGGCATAGGGCTTTCCTGTTAGTAGACTTGATATAACTGGGGGTGGGGGACACTGCTTTTTCTGGTAGAAACCACATACCTCCCCTGCCCCCAGCCCAATGCGATGCTTCTGTCCATAGTTTATGTTGAATGCCCCATCCATACAGCCTGTGGTTAGCCACTGCCTGCATCCTTCTCCCAACTGTGACACTCCCTGAGGGGTTTGTTGTGGGGTGAGAGGTCTTGGTGAGTGATATTTTTGGCACTTTTTAGTCATTGTGGGCCTCTGCTGCCTCAGCCTCTCTCCAAAATCATCATATCTCCTTGCCCAAGATTTATATTATGATTGATTTTTACTATAGACACTTTGATATCAGAAACTCTGACTGTTTATGGAATGCGTGTTGTTGTAGGGAGGGTGCTTTTCTCACACTTACTTAAGTTCAGACATTAAGACTTGTGTTGTAAGTATCCCTGTCAACAGAACACTACGGGAGAATCTCTAACAGCACGATGCTACAGCAAGGATAGGTCATATTTCTAACACCAACAAAAAGGCCATACAATCAGTGCCTATTTTGAAAATAATAGCTTATGTTTACTAAACTAATATCAATGATTATACTGTAACCAAAAAGTCAGAAACAAATATTCACTGTCAAGTAATTCCTTGCCTCGGGGTAACAATATAAGATAAGCTTATAATAGTTTTTGTCTGATGGCCTCAGGGTTTTATAAGTATTAATACATTAAATCTCATATGCTTGGTGAACACACATTAGGATTTATAGATGATGTAATACAGAATTGTACACCTGAAATCTATGTAATTTTACTAACAATTGTCACCCCAATAAATTTTTAAAAAATCTCATATACAGAGGGTGCCAAAAACATGTATACATATTTTAAGAAAGGAAAAAACTATTAAAATTGTAATACTCAATGTATACTGATAGCAAAAGATGAATACATGTCACGTTTGACTTCTGCAATGACAAGAGGTGCTCAAAGTGGTTACCATCAGCGTCCAGACACTTCAGTGTCCACATGTATACATTTTTTTGGCACCCCCGGTATATATAAGAACGAATAAAATCATATGGTTGCTTTTATGTATAGCCTGATGGTCTAACTGTGTCTATATCTTTTTACTTAACCCCCGCCCCTCACACCATGTATCTTTTTACTTTTTAACTTCTGCCTTTGTGTCTTAAATTGTTTCTACAAAAATAAAATAAATCACTGGGTCCAAGGCAAAACTGTGACATAGGTGAGGTTTGAATTCAGTGACTTCCACTTTTTCCTCAGCTTTCTTTTGCTTGTTCTTTGCTACTATATCATCCCACATACGGCCCAAACTGGGCCCCATTCTGGATCTCAGCCAGCTACAGAACACTTATAATTAAGGTATTACCTGAGAAAATGTTTATATATGACCCTTTCTAGAAATGTATTTACATTTCATGGTAAATTTTGACTTTGATATATTACAAGGGCTGAATGTTACAAAAATAATACAAATAACCCCAGTGGTTTACCCTTTACCAAACTTCAGTACTTATTTACATTTTCCCTTATTTGTTTTATCATTTGCCTGCTCTCTTTATTTGTACGTGTGTATGTATTCTGAACCATTTGAGAGTACGTTGTAGACATCATGCCTCTTTACCACTAATCACTTCAATCTGTATTCCCTTAGAAAAAACATCACCTTATATAACCACAGTACAATGATCAAAACCAGGAAATTTAACATTGATACAATATTATTATTTATGTAAAATTTATAAGATTTTGTTTTAAAAAAGTAGATAGACCTTTGTTTTCAGATTGCATAAAACAATTGCTCTTGACACTTGACATCAGAGGGAAAATTTTTGCTTCGTGTCACAATATCTCAGAATTGAATGTATTTATGTCCACATATCCTGCAGTAGGACTTTCATATAAGTGATGATACAGGTCAACAGATCCTTGTGTCTTGTGGAAATTCAGTCTTATTTTATTTTATTTTTTTAAGATTTTTTTTATTGGGGAAGGGGAACAGGACTTTATTGGGGAACAGTGTGTACTTCCAGGACTTTTCTTCCAAGTCAAGTTGTTGTCCTTTCAGTCTTAGTTGTGGAGGGCGCAGCTCAGCTCTAGGTCCAGTTGCCGTTTTCTAGTTGCAGGGGGCGCAGCCCACCATCCCTTGCGGGAGTCAAACCAGCAACCTTGTGGTTGAGAGGATGCGCTCCAACCAACTGAGCCATCCAGGAGATCAATGGCAGCTCAGCTCAAGGTGCCGTGTTCAATCTTAGTTGCAGGGGGCACTGCCCACCATCCCTTGCGGGACTCGAGGAATCGAACTAGCAACCTTGTGTCTGAGAGCCCACTGGCCCATGTGGGAATCGAACCAGCAGCCTTTGGAGTCAGGAGCATGGAGCTCTAACCACCTGAGCCACCGGGCCGGCCAAAAATCCAGTCTTTTAATAGATGTGTTTCCTAGGAATATTTGTCCTATTATCTTAAAAGTTTGAGGCTCTGGCTGCCCTTTGCTGTCAGATGGAGGACGGAGGAAGATCCTTCTCCCCCTTCATCTTCGCTGCCTCTGCAAACAGGCCCTTCTCTGACACTGTTAGCACCTCCTTTGGATGTCCCACAATCCCATATGTCTCTCTATGTCTGCAATGTTCTTGTATCACAAATCCATAACGACTTCCCATTCTTTCTTTCAAAGACAGTCTGGAATGTCGTTTTCCTGGGGCCTTTATCAATTATGTGGGATTCACAGTTGGTATGCATCAGTGTACTTCTGGAAACCCAGGTCTATAGGTGGACAGGAGCTGGTACAATGCTGTAGTAGTGTACTAAGAATGGGGGACACTCACTCCAGATCTTCCCATACTCATGCCTACTTTGTGGCTGGCAGAACAATGTCGAAGTTGAAGTATGACCTCCAGAGTCTAGTCTGAATCCTGGTCCCATCATTAACTAGCTATGTGACTTTGTGAGGTTGCTTAACCTTTCTATATCTCGGTGTCCTCATATGCAGAGTGAAGATAAGAGTTCATACCTTATAGAGTTGTTATAAGGATTAGATGGGTTAATATTGGGAAACCCCTTTAGAGGAGAGCCTGGGACATCATAGGAGTGATAGAAACGTGTGTTAAATAAATAAATATGTTTGAGAAGATGGTTGTGTGGAACGGAAAGGTTTGGTTTAGGGCCATGGCTGGTCTTTGTTCATCAAAATGTGGCCTCAGAGCCACACTTGCAGTGGCCAGAGGTTGTCTCTTCACTATAGCGTACCCTATAGGGGTGGCTATAGTATAATATCTTAATGCAAAATTTATTTGCTGTATGTCCTCAAAAGCAATAGCAGTCTATGGAAGAGCCACATGGGGCTCAAGAGCAATACTGAGAAATGCTGATCTTTCACCCTTAATCCTCCCAACATCTCTAGGAGGTCAGTCTGGTAGATACCGCTAGTTGACCATCAATATCCATTCTCCCTTTCTTCTTTGATAAATGCCTGAGTTTTGCCAAGCACATGGTCACCCAGCCACTGACTACATTTCCCAGCTTTCCGTACAGTTAGGCATAGCCATATGACTAGATTCTTGTCAAGGGAATGTGAGTAGAAGTGAGGCATGCCATTTTCAGGTTGTGCCCTCAAAAGGAGGAGGCATATGCTCCATTGGCTCCTTTGCTCTTTTGTCCCCCTCCCCACTGGCTGGTATGCATTTGTGATCCTGTGAGCTGGAGCAGCCACTTTGGATTCAAGCGACGAAAGCCTCATGTTGAGGATGGCTGAGCTGCCTAACCAGCCCGGTGCCATCTAGGTCTGAGATTTTTGTGTGAGAAAAATAAGCATTTATCTTGTTTAAGCCATTGTATTTTGGGGGTTCTTTTAGCATCTTAGATTATACGTAATAGAGAAGATATTAATATCTCCATTTTGCAAAAGAGCAATGGAAGCCTACACAGATCAAGTGAATTGTCTGAGGTCACACAGTTTGTAAATGGTCATGGTAGGATTCAAACTCAAGTGCTTTGACCCTGGAGCTGTGAATTTTAACTGTGCATCATGCTGTTTTGCCTCTTAAAGTTCTGCTGACATTTGACGTGGATTTATGGGAAGCAACGGGAGGACAGAGACCTGTCCCAGTCCTCTTAGCCTGTCATTGCTAGCTAGACCAATGGTTCCACTGAACATGTACATTTTATAGCTATTCATTTCTTCATAGATACATAATTCTGTAGTCCTAGTCCATATGGAATGTGTTGATTTATCTATGAGGTTTCTGCATTTTTTGGATTGCCAGAGTTTAAGGATCCATGTCTGGTTTCTGCATACAGATTTAAGCCCAAGGTCAACACAGATGCAATACTCAACAGCTTATATGAGAAAGACAATGGAAATATCTCAAAGACAGCAGCCCTGAGTAATAACTTCAAGCTGGGCATAGCAATCCCAGTAGTTAAATATGAGGGGTTTGCCCAGGCCTTGCAGGATACCGGATGAGGGGAGGGAAAGTGGGTATGCAACAGGAGTCAACACCAGTCCAAGTCAGATACAGAGGCCTGTGTACGTGGACAAATGTGAAACAGGCTGAAATTCAGTTGCAAATGTTCACCTGCTCTCCTGATCCTACTCAAGGCTTCATAGGACCGTGATTAATGAAGTCAGATGTTTAGGGAAAAATGGAAGACATCTCTTCAGGTTTCTGTGGTAAAGGGTGGATCAGGGTCACATCATGCTGATTCCTGGCACTGTATCCAACACCGACACATCCTGCAACACTTCACTTGGCTGTTATGTCCTCAAGGAAGCCTCCCATGCCCTCCTAAGTTCAGGTTAAGTGACCTTCCCAGGTACTACTACAGCAGTTTTAGCTCTTCCTCAGAACACTTTTCACATAGTGGTATCACCTGGTGTTTTGCCTACGAGTGTACCCGTCTCCTTCACTGCTACGTTCCCAGAACCAAGCATGCAGACTGCCTAGGAGCTGGGAGACGTTCTCTAGGTGGAATGAATCCCATGGGATGGTGGTGATGGCTAAATACAACACAAGATCTTGTCCATTCTGAAGAATTTAATAAAATATGCATTTATAGGCATCTAGAATCTAACTACTTGCCTATCTTTAAATATTTACTTCTAGTCCACACTCTCAGTGCTGGTGAGAGTGTAAACTGGCTCGAGTTTTGCAGAAAACAATTAACAATATGTCACAAGGGACTTCAAACATTCATATGATTTGAACCAAAAATTACTTCTAGAAATAGATCCTAAGGAAATAAATACAAAAACAGTATAACGAATATAGGATATTCAGTATATTGTTACTTATAATAGAAAACAAAATGTAATGTCCCAAGTAAAGGAATGTGTTAATAAAGAAAACATCCTTTGATTGCATATTGTACAGTCATGGATGAAGGGAGAGGAAATCACATTTTAGAAGAATATTTAATGACTTGGGGACATTTTCATCCTATAACGTTAAGTGAAGAAAGCAGGATGCAGGATGCAGTGGGTGTGCCATGGTGCCAGTGAGGTCAGCAGCAGGTGGCAGTAAGGGAGTTTTGGGATGGGTGGTGAAGAGGTTTCTCTAGTCAGATTCAGGAATAAGAATGTGAATCAAAGGACATGGCGACTTAACCATACCCATGCATTCGTGGGGAGCGTTCATGAGGGACGAGACTTTGCATTTTGGAGAAAACTGAAGACATTCAACAAAATTACAAGAAACTGTTACGGAAGGTAAAGAAGGTTGAAACCTCACAGGAACCCCAATTCACAGATGGATACCCTGATCATTTGAAACATCTTTAATTAGCTGAAGAGGAAAGACTCAGAAACAAGTTAGAAAAGGTGACCAGCCTTTGTCAGAAAAACAAGTTGATCAGACTTTGCCAGAACAACAACGTAGCATTGACTAGGTTTTGTCTGAAGAACACCCACTGTAGGAAAAGAGTAAACCTCATAACCATTCCAAAGAAAATGTCAATGAAAAAGCACAAGAAGAGTATGAACAGGTACAAGCTAAGTGTACTGCTGAGAAGCAAGAGTTTGGGAGAAAACAAGAGAGAAGCTCAAAGGCTCTACAAAAAGAAGGAAACAGAGGTGTTCAAAATATTGAGCAAAAGGACTAAACAGGGCTAACCAAACTTGAATTTACAAATGAAGTATCTTCAAAAAAAATATAAGAAGAAGTTTAAATCAGGCATTTTGTCCTTAGTCAAGGGTTAAACTGTCTGCTGTCTATTGAGTTCTTTTGTATATGTAATGTACCTCCTAACAATTAACTAAAGTTGTCAACATAACTGGATTGCTAAGTTTTACTAAATATAAAATGTCCAAATATTTTTGCTTTTGTAAACAAAATTTTTCTGTATGTACTCTACATAATTTGATTTGCCTCTTATTTATTTGCCTCTGCAGGAAGGATGGACTGAAGAATGGAAAGAACCTTCTATTTGAGTGACAGGTTCAAGCATGTAATACTTTTGTACCACATAAAATTCAGGTAAAATAAAATATTTTGAAAATTAGAAGAAAAGCAGGGCACAAAATTATATATTCTATATGATTCTCTCTCTCTCTTTCTCTGTCTCTCTCTCTCTCTCTCACACACACACTACATACAAACAAGAAAAAATATTGGTAAGAAAGATATCTATTACCATCTATAGATGATTATTTATTTTATATATTAATCTGTATTTTCCAAGCCTTCATTGGTAAGCACATACTACTTTTAAAATAAAAAGAGTTAAGATATAAATTCCAAATTCTTGATTCTGTATTCCCTTTTTTCCTCAAACACCCAGATCAACAGCGTGGCCCAAGGGGCCTAGTTGAAAAATGGATTTTAATTTTTCCCTCAGGTCAGTTGCAACTATGGCCATTACCAGATTCCAAGGGACATCTGGGCTACCTCCTCCTAATAATTGTTCTTATTAAAGCAGGAAGATGTGGGAAAGCAAAATAGGCAGAGCAGAGGCTATGCGCCATTATCACTTATAATAAAACTGCTGTCATTTTTAAATGCAAATTCTACTTCCTCCTCCTGCCTACTCAGTCAGGCCTAGTCCACTGTGGGGTGAATCACACAGCTGTGGTGGTGTTCACTGCCCTTCCCTCAAAGGCCTTCTGGATTGTAAAACACCTCTTCTCTTTTACATTGTGTTCTTTTTTTCTCCCTACCCCTGCCTTTACCTCAGAGAATACAATTGAAATATGTGGAATATTCTCAGCCCCTGAGAGGGTGAGTGGAATCAGAACAGAAATGATTATCTTGGTTCCTGTTATTGCTCATGTTGCTTTATATATTTGTCATCCAACAAGACATATGTTCATTCTCTCCATTCTTTTCTTCCAAATACTGATGAAAGAAAATTTGTCTATAAAGGTTCCTGGTTGAGTGTCTGAACTTTTCTCTTAAACATTTATTATATGGCCTACTTTGTAAGCTTGGTTTTAGATTTGGTGTTGTCAGGATTAATAACATTATCTTTTACGCCAGTACATTGTTATTTCATTGGGGCCTGAACAATCAGAGAACAGCATTTCCTAAATAACAATTTCATTCAGTACCAACAAAAATACTCATGTGTTTACATTAATAAAAATAAATCTGGGACCAAGATAAAAATCTGGGACCAAAACCAATCATTTGGAATTACTTTTACGGGGTCAAACAGATTTGGTTTAATGTATTTTTAAACTAGGTCTGATTTTTAGAAATGTTTTTACTTAAACTATATGTAAATTAGAGTCATAAAGCCAATGAATAGAATTCTACCTAAGTAGCTATTATAAATTTATTGTCGTTACTTGTAAGCACACACCTTATTTTAAATAACATACAAGATACGACAGGATCTGAACATGTCTTACTTTTCCGTTTCTCTTTCACTGAAAACAATTCCTTAGGAACCAAACCAACATGAAGGGAAACAGAAAAAACAACACAATACAAAACATAGGGCAATATTTATTTAAAGAACAAAGGTTAACATATGACTTCAGGTCTTTTTTATTGACTTTGTTGATATTTATCTTAGTTAATGAAAAAACTAGATTAGTTTGTTTCTTTCAACATTTATTTATTCAACAAACCATGGGCTCTGGCGTTAAATGGACAGGGCTAGAATCCTGGCTCTATCCCTTAATCATTGTGTAACCTTGAACAAGTTATTTAACCTCTCTATGTCTCTGTTTCATAATTTGTAAAATGAGGGTAATATTAGTATCTAACTCATAGGGTTGTTGGAGGGTTAGCTGAGCAAATGCACACAAAAAGCTTAGAACAGTCCCTGGCAGAGTAAGTACTCAGTCAATTTTAGGTGTGCAGCAATACAACAGAGAACAAATCAAAGTTCCTGCTCTCATGGAGTTTATACTCTAGTGGCAGTGTAAATAGGGTAGGTAGGGAAAGACATCACACAAATTACACAGCTAATAGCATCTTTACAATTGTGTTAAGTGAAATGAAGGAAAAATATGGGACGCTAAAGATCAAAGTGTAATGAAGGAAAAATATGGGATGCTAAAGATTAATCTCTGAGCAGCTATTCCCATGAAGTGCAAAGGTTAAAGTTTTATGACTTAGATTCTTGATATCACACTTTTATACAATCAAGAACATCTGAAATTTCCACGATCGTATATCCACCCATTATATGTAGTTGTTTGAAAAAAAAATCAAACTTAAAAGTTGAGAACTTTTAATTTGAAGGTGATGGTATATTTATATACAAAGGTCTTTAAAGATAAACTGAGGACTTGAGGGGGGGAAATCATTTAGTCCATTTGATTTCAATGACAAACTAGTCAATGACTTATTTTACTTTCAACATGGCTCTTTAAAGACACATAATTTTTAAAAATTCTTATTCTTAGAAAGGCATTACAGCATAGTGTTCTGGGGTCCAGGCTTTTAAATCAAAAGACCAAGGATCGAGGCTCTGACATTTAGCTAACTTTTAAACTTTAGGCAACTTCCCCCACCTCTCTTAAGCACCAGGTTCTTAATATTTAAAATGGGGGATAACAAAGTTTTCATCATGAGATTGTTGTGACGATTAAATGATATAGTCTGGCAAACAACTAGCAAAGTCTAGCACATAGTAGACACTGAAAAAAGGGGAGCCTAAAAGGCTGACCTTCCTTGCAATGGATTTTAGACTATTTAGACCATTAAGAACTTGTC
The DNA here is from genome assembly GCF_036562045.2 of Rhinolophus sinicus. Lineage (NCBI taxonomy): Eukaryota > Metazoa > Chordata > Mammalia > Chiroptera > Rhinolophidae > Rhinolophus > Rhinolophus sinicus. The sequence continues at coordinate 144,422,945 of NC_133756.1, forward strand.
AATGTTTCATTTTTCTGTGTTTTTTAAAAAAGGCACATTTTTTTCCTGTACATATAATCCGTGATAAAGAAAAAAATAATGTGCATTTGAGAGTAAGATTACTTGTTAAGCCTTAATTGCAGAATCGTGTTGGCATTTATTCCAAATTCCCATCAATCTTCCAGTTTTAAATAACACTGATATTAGGGTATGTCAAAACCTCATTGTGCACAGAGGAATTCAATCCAGGATTTCTGACTTTTTAAAGAACGGAGAGCAAATTTGTAGAGTGCAAAGCCCCAACCAGTAGGGCCTAACCATTCCCTCAGCAAAACTGGCAGGATATCAGCATCCGCGTTCTCTACCCCAGGCAGCCAGAAAGATGCTGAAAACCGCAGGCGAGAGTCAAATCCTTGTCTGCAGGGCGCGCCCTGGGTTCATTAATCCCCGGGTTTGGAGGTCGGAAGGGCGTGACTCCCCTCTTCATCACTCCGCTCCCCAGCCTCTCCCAGTCCTCCGTTCCCGCGGGGCTGCAGGATCCCCACCTCCTCACCCCTCGGGCTCCTCACCCCTCCACTCCCGCCCTTATTTAGCTTTAATCCCATCCTGCCTGGCGCTCGAGCGGCCAATCAGGAGGTGGTCCTCCCGAAGGGGCGGGGCCAGGGGCGGAGTGATCGGCGGAGTCTGAGGTCGTCTAATACAGCTCCGGGGTTGTAGAAACGTTGTCCTGCTGAGGGTGGAGACGCGTCAGCTTGGGCCGCCAGCAAAGTTCTGCGACGCTAGTCGGACACCATGGCGGAGAACCGGGATCCAGCCAGCGACCAGATGAAGATTTGGAAGGAGCAGCGGGCAGCGCAGGTACACCCTTCGCTCTCGGGAAAATGGGTCCGCGAGTAACGGCCTTGGCTTCCCCAGCGCGGCCAAGTTCCGGGGGCTGTACCATTGATCATGGGCGGGGGATAGGGGTGGGGTGGGGAGCTGTTTTTGGTTCCAGATGGAGTTACATTTTCGGGAAGGAGGGGAGAGGGTTCTGGGGCGGGGGGCAACGGGCCTGAAGGGTTTGTCGCGAGGGTTGGTTGGTGCAGGTTGTCGCGTGAGCTGGGCGCGGTGGTTGGTTGGTTCCGAATTTTGCACTTTTGCCAGCTGGGACAGAGGTCGTAGTTTGAGGGAGGAATGGAGGCGCCGTGGAGAAAGAGGCAGAGAGCTGCAGCTGCAAGAAAGGCAGTGAGGGGGAAAGCGGGAACAGGCTCTTCTTTGACGTTGCTCAAACAGTAACTACAAGCGTTCGTATTTGCGGGGTGCCGTGGGGTTAGGGACCGTGTTTTATCATCTCGATGTCCCTAGCACCGATCATCGTGACTGACAGTACGCACAGCATTAAACGACTAAATAAAATCATTTTTACATCATTATTTCATTTGCACAGAAAAACATGAAGCCTAGCGTTTTAGAGCTAGAAGTGAGATGAGGGATTAATGTGTTTATTCACACCTATTCTTTGCCTGCCTGTGGTAGGCACTGTGCTGGAGGGAGGTGTACAAATTCCAATGAGGCCAGAAGTGTGACATTGAGAAGCTCAAAGTCTAGTCTGGGAGACAAGACATATAAACAGATGATTACCATCCATTGTGGTCAGGGCTCACATAGGGTGTCTCTAAAGGGAGCAACCGACTTTGTCTGACAGGCTTCCCAAAGCAGGTAACATCTGAACAAGAGCTTTAAAGATGAGTAGGATTTCAGCCAAGTGGGGGTACACGAGGCATTCCTGGCCTGTACCCAAGGGTGCAGGAGGTTGGATTAGATAAGAACCCATCTGGTCTGAGTCTTCTTATATCAAATTTAACAAATTGGCCCAAAGAGTCTAAGGGACTTGCCCAATTCTGTGGCAGCTGATTAATAGCAGAGGGAGGACCAGAAGTGTGCTTTTCCTCATCTTTCCTTTTGCTCTTTTTCAAAACCGGGTTAATATAGATGAAATGAGGTATTCATGCTAAGCGCCCATGGATTACTTTCTTTTTGAACCATTGATTTTTGTACTTTTTTATTTAATGCTTCTTTCATGTGGCAAAGATGTTTTAAGATTCATGTTACATGCATCAATAATTTGTTTTTCTTATTGCTGAGTACTTTTCCATTGTATAAATATACCACCATTTGTTTATCCTTTGCTATTTCCAGTGTTTGGATATATTATGAATAAAGCTGCCATAAAAAGTCTTACACGAGTCTTTTTGTGTACATACACTTTCATTTCTCTTAGGAAATACCTAGGAGTAGAATTGCCGGGTTATAGGGTCTGTGACTGTTTTATGATAAACTGCTCAGCCTTTTTCCAAAGTGGTTATACCATTTTACGCTTCCATCGTCAGTGTATGAGTTAACTTGCTCCACATCCTGTCAGATTTTGGTGTGGTCAGTCTTTTGATTTTAGCTATTCTGGTGGTTGTGAAGTGGTAGCTCATGGAGGTTTTCATTTTCATTGCTCTCACGATCAGTGGTGCTGAGTGTTATGTGCTGCTTGACAATTAGTATATGTTCCTTGGAAGTATCTGTTCAAAACTTTTGTTCTTTAAAAAACTGGATTGTCTTTTTATTATTGATTCATACCCCATATTTTAAGTTAAATCATGTGTGGGCTAAGTGTTATAATAATAGATGCTAAAATAAATAATGATATAAACATATTAGAAATTTGTTTCTCTTACTTGATGAGCCTGTTTTGAGGTTTAAAGGGGAAGTGAATACTCTGCTGCTCAGTTACTGAGGTCTCCAGGCTGAAGGACGCTGTTCCTATGTTAACACATGGCTTTTAAGGTTGCCCTGGGCGTCATTGTCCAGCCACAGAAGATTATGAGCATGGAGGAGTGTGTGTGGGAGGTTTAGGAGCCAGGCTGGAAGTGGGTCACTTCTCACATTCCATTGGCTAGAACTCTGTCACATGGTCGCACCTAACTGTGAGGGAGGCTGGGAAATGTAGTTTACTTCTGTGTCTAGGTAGATGACATTACTACATTATCGAAATCATACATTCCATGTTTGTTGAAAATCTATCTAGCCATTGTCTTGTGGTGTGAATGGCAAACAGATATAATCTCTTTTTAAAGGTTACTTCCTTTTTACTTTCTGACATTAAAATATTCTTTCAGTTAGAAAATTATGACAGTAATGGATGGTATGTTTTTTTTTAAAATCTCTTGCTTGGGAAATGCTTTTATATAAGTGGGCAGCTATGCATCAATATCCTCCCTCTCACTCCCCAAATTGTTTTTACTTTTACTGGACTGTGAGAGCTTTAAGTTTTGGAACTAGTATTGGAGGTCACTGTGTTGTCTCCTCCTTCCTCAAGACCCAGATGCAGAATGCCAAGAGGGCGTATGATCCTTTGGAACCAGAGTGTCAGCTAATGTGAAAGCAATTTATTGGGCGTCTCCTTTTGTGGACAGATTTTGTTGCTGACGAGTGAACCGGTACCTTTTAAATTTTAATAAGTGAGCATTGCATCAAATGTGTTCATAGGTATGACTTGGATCTTCTCAAAGATCTTTATTTCTCTTTTTCTCAAAATACGTTGAGGGGAGGGAGGTGGGTTCTCCAAGTAGTCACTTTGGATGGAACTTAAATGGGAACTTCGTTGCTCACTGCCTAGAATGCCATGGGCTCTTCCTTGGGCATACTTAGGCTTAATTGGTGACCTCAGATCCCTCAAAAATTGGAGAATTTGAATATTTCAAGCCTTACCTTTTAGAACAGTTCCCTTTTTACCTGGGAGAGAGGTTGGGTCTTAGTGCATCCTTTCCTGTCAGTGAATCATAAGACAGAGTCTGTGAGGGTCTATGTATTTTTTAAGGTAACTTGATGATAACCACATTGATGTAACACTACCAACATTTGGAATAGAGAAGGGGTGACTGATAACTCCCTGTGCACATGTGCTTTCCTTTGAACTACTCAGGAATGGAATTGCTGGGCCATAGTGTGTGTGGGGGGGAGGCATGCCTATTAAGTAGTGGAATAAAAATTTTAAGCTTTCATTTCTATTCGCCAATATCTAGACCACGCCATATTTTTTCTCCAGGCAAGAAAAAAAGGCTGATTGCAAAATATAAAAAAAGCAAATATTTGTTTTTGTTTATTTTCTCTTCATTTTTGTTCTTTATTTTCTTTCTGAGTATTGTGACTACTGTAGTTTCTATTGCAAAGAGCAAAGAAATTTTTTACATTTGTGGATCAATTATCCTTCATTTTTTGAGTGAGTGTTTGTCCTCCCTCTTATTCTGTACTTTTTCTTCCATTTTTTTTTAAATTAAAGTTTATTGGGATGACAATTGTTAGTAAAGTTACATATGTTTCAGGTGTACAATTCTGTAATAACATCATCTATATATCATATTGTGTGCTCACCACCCAGAGTCAGTTCTTCTTCCATCACCACATATTTGATCCCTTTTACCCTCATCTACCACCTCCCTCCCTGGGTAAACACTAAACTATTGTCTGTGTCTATGAGTTTTTGTTTCTTCATTTGTTTGTCTTGTTCCTTTGTTGTTTTTAGTTTTATATCCCACATATCAGTGAAATCATGGTTCTCGACTGTTTCTGTCTGACTTATTTCGCTTAGCATTATAATCTCAAGATCCAACCATGTTGTCACAAATGGCACTATTTCATTTTTTCTTATGGCAGAATAATATTCCATTGTGTCTATATATACCACTTCTTTATCTAGTCATCTATCGAAGGACACTTTGGTTGTTTCCATGTCTTGACCACCATAGATAAAGCTGCAATGCTATGAGTATTGTTGTTTTGAGGTTTGAGTGTGTCTAATAAATAAGACCTCGCACACACATCCCATTTCCAAGCTGAGAGAGAATAAAGGAGTCAACGTGATGGATGGGTGGAGATCAAAATTTACCTTTATTGCTGGTAGAGGCTTGATTGGACAATGTAGCTTAGCAGTTTTAGCCAAGAGGGCTTGGTGAAATTGCACCCAAATTGAATTTATGCTCTGCCTTTAGGCAGCTCTGGATATTACCAGCCCCACCCCTCCCCCCAGGGTTGGGGCTGCAGGAAGAATGCGTGCTGCCTGTGGCCTGGCCTGCTGGCTTCTAAAGAGGGAAGTGTGGAGCCCCTGTGCAGGCCTGGATCTTTTTCGCAAACTGTTGCGTCAGGGAAATCTCCCCACTTGCCAGGATCTGGGCAGAGGGCTGGAGCACTGCTACCCTGCTAACCACCCGCACCCTCCCCACCAACACCCCCACCCCCCCAAAAAAAATTGAAAGCCAGGCTAGTCTTTGGTTTTCTGTACATGGATGTGTTCACTGTGGGTACTTGATGAGTCTTTGTTGAATAAATGTAGAGTGTTAGGCAGTAATTTGCTAGATAATATCAGGTATGTTGTGTATTGATCTCTGAGAATGTGAAGCTATCATTTGACTCCTTTGGGATTCAAAGCTAAGGGTTGGTTGTAATACCCTTTTTCAACTTAAAAACAGAATATGATGTTTAGTAAGTTCTTGCGACTTCTGTGAGCAGAGGGCACTAATCAGTGGAAACTATAAACTACCGTGTTTCCCTGAAAATAAGATCTAGCCGGACCATCAGCTCTAATGCGTCTTTTGGAGCAAAAATTAATGTATGACCCGGTCTTATACTACATTATGTTAGATAAGACCCGGTCTTATAGTAAAATAAGTCCAAGTCTTATATTAATTTTTGCTCCTACAGATGCATTAGAGCTGATGGTCCGGCTAGGTCTTATTTTTGGGGAAACACGGTGTTTCACCAGAGGAAGCCAACCTTCTACTCCTCCCAGGAAAATTTATATATTCATGCCTTGGCTTGAGTGAAAAAATGAAAAAGAGCAAAGCCAAAATGGAATTTAACTTTGAGTCCTTACTTGTAGTCATGGTGCTAGTTTTTAGCCAAACCAGAGTACTTTGCCAATTTCCGCAGCAGTTTTCATAAAATTTTGTCTAAACGTGTTTGATCAAAATTTGAAGTTATAAGTTCAAATAGTTCCCTTTTATTTTTTGGAGGGGAGATGTGGGGAGAGGGATAGACTGTTGCTGCTTTCTCCTATCGAAATAATCTTTCTTGGCCATTTCATATTGGTCCAAAGTGTAATTTATCACCTGTTGAATCCACAAGCATTTTGTTGTACACTTGTTGATAACTGAGCATCGTGTCAGGTGTCAGGGATAGAGATGTAAAAGAAGAGACTGTCTCGAGAGGAAAAACTGAGGTAAATAGGCGATTATGATATTTTATTTTATGGGGCACCAAAAGAAAGAAGACAGCGAGCGCCCTGTGGGCTAGTCTAATTCAAATTCCTACATTGGGTGGGAGGGAGGGCCCATGGTGGCAAAATTCCAGCATTCCCACTCTAGGATTCGTGATTCGGTGTCTTCAGGGGAGTCCGTCTCATTCTTTAGCTCTTCCCTTATTCATTCATCCAACTGCTCTGCATCTGCCTTCTTGGGCAAGTTTTTATTTTTGACCTTATCACCATGACCTGGTCTTGAGGGGAATGTGGTCTCATCTCTTCTTAGCAGCAGCCTTTTCCCTGTTTTAGGGATGAAAGGATGTAAATGACACTGTGATCTACTAACCTTTTCCCTTTTACTGTGTTTCTTGGTATCCTTTCTCAGAGTCTTCTCATTTTTGGAATGTCCCCTTTATTTTTTTTCGGTTTCCTTTATTGCCTTGTTTAGATGATGAAAAGACTCTTATTTCAATTGCGGATCACCCAAAAGCCTTCGGTCAGCAGTTCTAAATCCTGGCTTCACTTTGGAATCACCTGGGGAGATGAGAAAAAATCCCACGCTCAGGCCTCACCCAAACTAATTACATAAAATAAATCTCTAGGAGGGTGAATCAGTCATCACTATGCTTTAAAAAGCTCCCCAGATGATTCCAGTGAGAGCCAAGGTTGAAAAAATCAAGGTTTTAGGTTTACACTGAAGGTGAGGTTACGCAGTTACACGCTTCCTTTTTCTGATCCATGTTCTGCTTTAAATCTTCAATGGAAGGACAGTGTCACATGTATTAGCACATGTATATCTCCCAAAGAGAGTGGCGTGATTGGGTGGTAACTGCTGACTGGACCTTTAAACTTGTGTATAGTTTGGAAGTGTTTGCTGCTGGAGGGGAATAGGGTAGGGTGAGAAAATGTGGACAGATTCCTATATGTCTGTCATGGTTTCTGGAAAGTAAGACCCAGAATGCTTTGCTTCTGCTGTCAGGTAACTTGCTCACAGCCCAGTGAAGTGGTAGCATATAGGTGCCTCGTATGTGGCTTGCATTTTGCGTACGTTTAGCTCTTTTAAGCCACATACTAACTCTGGGAGGTACTTATTTTTTGTCCATTCTGCAGATAAAAAATTGAGACTCAGAAACAATGAGTAACTTGCTAGTAGCTTCACATCTGGTAGTTGGCAGAGCTGGAGTTGGACCCCGGCTCTGTGATGCCAACATTCGTGATTTCTCCATGTTGACCTCTTCCCATTCCATTGCGAATAGAATTCTAGTGAGTAAGGGGGGTTTATTAGTGTGTGTGAGTCTTGTTCATTAATTTTGCAAGTTCCAAAATCTCTCTTATTTAGTACATTTTCTCAAAGAGCTCATGGTACTTTTACAGTGTTTTTTTAGGTGATTTCTCCCTCCCCCAAATATCCCCTTCTAGAGAAGAAGCAGGTATTGACTTTATTTTAATATTCAGGACAGATGTGCATGGAGAGTGAAAGTTATATACTCCACTCCAGGTTCGTGGAAATTCTGAGCATAGTGCTTTTCTGGGTATGTGAAGCTGGTACCACTGACTTTTGTCACTAGACCTTTTTGAGTTGTTCTCCCAGGATGGAGGTACTTTAGTTTTGCTTTCCCCACACATCTCCCTGATTTCCCAGTGACCAGGGGAGGATATTGCAGAGGCACTTGTCTGTGGTCAAAAGTAGAGTTGATGACCATCGAACAAGATGAAGCTAAGAACTGCCCAGGATCTTGTGGGGCTTAAAAAAAAACACTGCTCCTGTCCTAGAGAAGGGACAGCTGCGAGGCTTCTGATGTAACTGAAATTGGAGAATTGAGTGGATTAAAACGAATTCTTTATCACAGTAAAATAACCTATCCCATTTCAGACATTTGACATCTTTAGAAAATTAATACCATAAAAGTCATTGACTTTTTTTTTAATTGAAAAGAGATGTTGCAAAAAGCAGGTATACACTGCTTGAGAGAAATGAATGCACTGTACAGGATGACCCACTTTAATATCTACAGCAGTAGTAAAGATTTGGGAGTTCTGATTAAGCATTAACGAGCGTATCTTCTCCAGAGATCATCTTCTCACTATGAGTTTGGACACTGAGTGTGAAGCACATATGATCCCTTTTTGGGGATCTCTATCTGGGGGGGTGTCCTATGTGGAGCCTGGTGGCTCCATCTAGAGCAGGAACCAAGCAGGTTGGCGGGTTATTGATTCCTCTGTCTGTTCTTCGGAGCAGATTTCTTAGCAGATGGGTGTTGAGATTTCTGAAGGACTTCTGAGACCTGGCTATCAATTTCAGGCAATGGTATATCTTGTATTTCAGTACTTTGGACACAGGAAATTTAGAAAGACTTTGGCAGAAGGTATAAAAATTGTAAAACCATGCACCTATGACAATGTAAATTAATGGGTTTTTTGGGTTACTGACTCTCCTGCCCTTTTTTCCTTTCATGTTCACTCAGCAACCTGATGTCCTTACCACTGGGTCCGGTAATCCAATCGGAGACAAACTTAATATTATGACAGTCGGGCCTCGTGGGCCCCTTCTCGTTCAGGATGTGGTTTTCACTGATGAAATGGCGCACTTTGATCGGGAGAGAATTCCTGAGAGAGTCGTGCATGCTAAAGGAGCAGGTGAGAGCTGCGTCTGCTTGTTGTAAACGAATTGTTTCATAACCCCTGGGTTAAAAATTATTTCTCAGAAGGTTGGAGCTCCTTTAATAGGAGTGCCAAGTCTCCCTTCCTGGGAGGAAGGGAAAGATGTCCATTGCAAGAGGAATTAGTAATTAAGTGATGCTTATTTCCCTGGACTGAACAGTATATATAAAATTCTTTATTTTACTAAAAATAAAAGTAATCTTCCTTTTCTTCCATTCTGCAGTTTATTGAAGAAATAAAAATGTGGATATACAGACACAGACATACTGTAACTGTAACTAGATTTTGATGGTGCACTAACTGAATAAATACTGGGATGAACTGGGCAAAATTGAGTTACTTGTGTTAGGGTGGTGGGTTTGTGGTGATTTTTCCTTCTTGTCCAAAACGTCTGTAAAATTTTCCCCTTGCTTTTATTATAGAGACAAAAGATGGAGTTGGTGTTTCAGAGAAAAGCTAAAAACTCAGGAAAAATAAAACCCAATAGAAAAGAAGAAAAAGTTTTTCTATTAGCTGCTTATGTGGACTCCTAATTAGGACTTCCTGATTTCTTTGTTTCCGCTTCTTCTGTTTTCTCCAGCTTTTTTTGCATGACTTTTCCATGATGACTTTGATATTTTGTTCAGTTTGTTGTTTGGCTCCGTGGTGTCCTTCCTAAGTATTCAATCTATTTCTTTCGTTCTCTGTGATTTCTTTTCTCCTCCCTGGTCCTACCTGTACTTTAGGGTCCTCTCTGGCCCTGTGTCATTGGGTCATCCTTGACCGTGATTAATTACTTCCAGGCCCACTCCTCTCCTTCTCTTGGCTCCAGCTGCAAAGCCCTGAGTTAGCACTGAATGATAATAGAGCTTTGCATTTTACTCTCTTTTTTTTTTTTAAGGAGGGTGCAGCAGACAGTGGCCCATGGGGTGGGGATCGAATGGGGAACCTGGTGTTATCAGTGCTACGCTCTAACCAACTGAGCTAACTGGCCACCCCCTACTTTCCTCATTTTGTGTTTGGACATCTCCCCTTCTCCTGTCATATTGGAAGCTCCCAGAAGGCTCGTGCTAACCATTAGTTTCTCTTGTCACCCAGATCCCTATGGAGGGTCTGATAGACTGAGTGATGATGTCATGATGAGGATTTCTGTGTTTTCTCCTTAGGGGCTTTTGGCTACTTTGAGGTCACGCACAACATTACCAAATACACCAAGGCAAGGGTGTTTGAGCACATTGGAAAGAGGACTCCCATTGCAGTTCGCTTCTCCACTGTTGGTGAGTCTGTCCGATTGCATGCCTGGTATTGCTTAACTCAACACTGTACCACATTTGGGGGCACTTATAACTTAATTTCAAGAAAACCTTATTAGAAGATAGACAATAAGCACTTCTGCAAATTATACTCAAGTTTTATAGTAGAAAAAATATTTTGAGACATGTAGGAAATTACTTATAATTCTGTTTGTTGAGGTCTTAGGAAATCACACTTGTGCAGAGGCCACCTCTGCAATTCTGTAATGTTTGCAAAGAACTTTTCTACAAGTGGTTGCCTCAAACGGAAGTGTGGAGTTGGGGCTCTTATTAAAAAACCAAGATAACAGCTGCCCTTTATTGAGAATTAACTCTATGCCATCTATGGTTAGGTGCTTTAGATATATTAGCTGTAATCTAATCTGTGGATTTACATTGCAAAGTGGGATTATTTCTATTTCCGAGCGGTGAAGTGATTTTTCCTATGTAACAGAGCTAGTAAGAATTAGATCTATCATACTGCACTCAACACACCGTAATGTTGTGATTCTGTTTCTATTTCAGTCTGTGTTTGTGCATTTTTAAAAATACTTTGGCATGCCAAAATAAACAAAATTAAGAATAAGAACCCATATTTTAACTCATTTTCTTAATATTAACCTCATCATTTTGACAGCTCATGTATTCTCTTTGTTCACTACCTTAATTTTTGTAGTTATTCTCGTCCCTTATTTTAATTACCTATTTGAACACATCTATCTTACGATGTTAAATGGACAGTCTTTTCAGCTGTTATTACGTAGATAGGCACACCTCAGAGATATTGTGGTTTTGGTTCCAAACCACTGCAATAAAGCGAGTACTGAAATAAAGTGAGTCATAGTCTTTTTGCGGGTGGAGGGTCTTGCTTTAATTTGTAAAAAAACACAACATCTGTGACACTCAGTAAAGTGAAGCGCAATAAAACAAGGTATGCCTGTACTCTCGTATTACTCTCAATTAATTCTTTTGTTTCATTTGTAGACCAATTTAGCTGGTGGGTGGTAGAAATAATAACCTAGACACTTTAATACCTAATGTCCTTCTAGGAAATGGATTGGAAAGGTTAGACCTCAATATTTTTTTATGACTTTAGGCTTCTTGGATGCAAAATACTCTGGCTTATGGTTCATTTTGTCCATATTAATCTTTTAGCTGGAGAATCAGGCTCCGCGGACACAGTTCGTGACCCTCGTGGGTTTGCAGTGAAATTTTACACTGAGGATGGTAATTGGGATCTTGTTGGGAATAATACCCCCATTTTCTTCATCAGGGATGCCATTCTGGTAGGTGGTATTTTGTTGATTTAAATTGATTTCAAATGCTCTGTATCGATTGGGATTTGAGGGGAAGCCCCGGGAAAGGCGGAAAAAAGAGAATTTGGGTTGGTTAGATTGGCTTTTAAAACACATTGTTCTGTATTTTATATCTGTTTATTAGCTCAAATAATAATCACCATTGGTTTTAGATTTGGCATTTCAGGATTCACTGACTTCATGGGAATAGTCCAGTTTTCCTTTCAGTGTGTGGAAGATTAATAAAAAGAGGTACTTTGCCCTAGGAACAGGTAGAGGGTAAAATTCATTTTAGGGTTTGGCAGTTTAAAGTTCTAGGATGATATTGTTCATGATATCATAATAATCCATAAACCTAGCAATAGGCATTATATAACATAAGACGCCATATTTCCTGTAAACTTATTTTTTTCTCTCTCTTTTCCCATTTAGTTTCCGTCCTTTATCCACAGCCAGAAGAGAAACCCTCAAACACACCTGAAGGATCCGGACATGGTCTGGGATTTCTGGAGCCTGCGTCCTGAGTCTCTGCATCAGGTGCGACCACTTCTTTTTTACTGTTATGAGTATAATATATCACCTAGGATGGAACTGTAATTAGGCCTCATAACGTCTTTCTCCAGTTTTGACTATTTTATTGGAATTGGTTTCTGACTTTCTTTTTGGGAGGCTTCCTCAGATTTCTTGATCTTGAAATTTGTAATGACCGATTTTGTTAATCTTGCCCCATTCGTAGCCCTTAAGTGATACTAGAAACATTATCAGTTGATATTTAGCAATATTAAGGATTAAAGCCTCTAGTATGAAGTAAAGCTTTTCGTATTTGGGAAATGAGGTAAAAATAGTGCCAAACAAATTTGCTATTAAAATAAATTTTGAATAAAAAGTTAAGTCTAGTTTTCAGATTCGTTTTAGCTTTTCTTTGTAGGATTTTGAGCCCTGAGGTTAATGATTTATCTGTCATTCTGCTTTAAAATTCTTTTTCTTTTTCTTTCTTTTTTAAAAAATAAATGATAATAATGGTAACTCTTGCTGTGGGTACTTGGCTAGTATGTTCCATGTCATTAAGGGAGTTTTCTGGAAATTTAGGACTGTCTTAAAAATCTAGGATGTTTTGATTTAAACTAGAATTTTTAGGCTTTATTTTTTGTTCCTTAGGTGTCCTTCCTGTTCAGTGATCGAGGGATTCCAGATGGACACAGGCACATGAATGGATACGGATCCCATACTTTCAAGCTGGTTAATGCAAATGGAGAGGCAGTTTATTGCAAATTCCATTATAAGGTACACGTTCCCTTTGGGGCAGGGTGCCCCATCTCCTTACCTCTGAGGATTTGGCAAAGATCAAGGCCTCTCCCACCTTTCCCTTAACTCCACCCCCAAGGATGAGAAATATTGATCTCTTTGGTTAATACCATGAGTGTTTTGTTGGCCACCACCCAAGTGAATAGATGCACGCTGCCCAATTAGAAGAAGTGTGTGTAGTCTCTTTTTGGTCTCCTTTTCATGTGGTCAGAGAAGACCACACAGTTGCTGTCAGTAGTCAAGCTTGCTTCTTCTGGACCCTGGGAGCTCTGCCATACACATTTGGGAAAGTGTTCCTTTTCTGTGGCTCTCTGCTTTAATGGTTCCGGTGCCGGAAGGTGCACACTGAAATTCGTTTCTCCCTGGAGAGAGTAGATCGAAGGTTTTGGTTTGTGCTCAAATGTGAGGAGATAATACAGGCCTCTAGGTGAGATCAAAGGAGGTTTCTCCCTGGGTTAGCCTACCTTTCTACAGTTCTTTGTTGAAGTTTAGAGTCAGGCATTACCAAACAGTAAAGTATCATGCTTGACATGTCTTAGCCCTGAGTCACGGTTCTGAGCACAGATACCTTTTTGGGTCCAGGATGGAAATAAGGCAGAATTAGAGCATCCTGTTGGTAAATACCTGTCTCACCATTACTTTCGAAATCTGATGCTATCTTTCCAAAAACATTTCAGCTTGAACTTCTTTCTTTTGTTCTGTAGACTGACCAGGGCATCAAAAACCTTTCAGTTGAAGAGGCAGCAAAACTTGCCCAGGAAGATCCTGACTATGGCCTCCGGGATCTCTTTAATGCCATTGCCACAGGCAACTGCCCCTCCTGGACTTTTTACATCCAAGTCATGACCTTTAAACAGGCAGAAACAGTTTCATTTAATCCCTTTGATGTTACCAAGGTGAGTGAGTTAACGACTAAATTGTTTTCTGTTTTAAGTCTCTTCGTACCTAATTTTAACAAATTTCCAGTCAAGCACTTATCATGATAAGGAAGTCACGTACAAACTGCAGGGGTACCACTTTAGAGTGTCCTCGCTTGTGAATGAATGCTCACCAGTTCCTGTTTGGTAAGATCATTGCAGTCATCTAGGGGGCTTGATATATTGTTAGCAAGGAACAAATTTTGTAAAGATGATGTACTTTTGCCTAGGGAAAGTGTCAGTATTTACCGTTTACTATTGTAAAAGAGTCAACCAATGCATTCACCTTAAGTTCTTATCATTTTATTGGATTCACCATTATTATTTTCACTTACTATCATTGGTTTCCTTATATTTGAAAGCTGGCATTTTTGTGGGTACTTTAATTTCCTTCAATTGGTTGTCTTGTAATTGGGACTATGCCGTTATTTTTAGATTTGGCCTCACAAGGACTATCCTCTTATCCCAGTTGGTAAAATGGTCCTGAATCGGAATCCAGTGAATTACTTTGCTGAAGTTGAACAGTTGGCCTTTGACCCAAGCAACATGCCCCCTGGCATTGAACCCAGCCCTGACAAAATGCTTCAGGTAAACCTGGGGGGCTGAGAGGTACTGTGGCGGTAGTGCGTGTGAGTGCCTGCTTGCACGTGTGCATACGCGCGCACATACACAGTGTAATTTGGCATGGTCTTTGTATGAAGAATTAACTAGAACATCACTTAAACTTTCATCTGGGTTCGTAGTTCCTGTGGGACTGACCAAAACATTTTGAGATGGGTATCACAGTAAAAACCAAATTTCGTATTAAAGTCCCTCCATAGATTAAGACTTCGACATTTAGTCTCTTAATTAAAAAAAAAAAAATCGTATTAGAAATGTCTCAGGTATTTGCAGAGTAAAGCACTCTTTGTCCAGTCTGTAGCTGACAGGAGGGAATATCATTCATTGATTATAACGCCTTGGTCGGCATAACTTTATTCATTTCCCGTTCTGTGGTGATGCTTGAATTTTTCTATCTATAAAAAGAGATCCGGACATGATTTTTCCAAACTAAATTTGTGCTCTCAGTGATTAAAAGCAGTGGGTTAATTTAACCATTTGTCTTGGTAATGTTCCTAGGCATTCAGTACTTTGTTTTTTCTCACTTTCCATTTTGCTCTTTCAAGAGTACAAAGAGTGAAAAATCTTCTTGGGACTAGAAGTCAGTAGGAAAATCATTAGCTTAATAATTATTGAGTAAATCAATCTTTTGCATTTTTTGGACTATGACGATGAAACAAAAGTTAAAGATTACACCCTAGATCAAACTGCAGGGACTGATGGCTCTTATGTAAGCATCTGATTCCAGTTCAGGTGTCACTCCTTGAAGGCAAGCTAAGAGTCCCTTGTTTATTTAATAACTTTTTTGCTTTGACATTGGGAACATTTGAGACTTTTATAGAAAATAAGTTTTCTATGAGTTTTTAGTGCAATGTAACTAATATAAATTGAATACCTATCTACTTACTGTGTGTGATAGACCATCCTGGCTGCTATAACAGATACAAAAACACAAGACAACTATAACGTAAGGCATCATGCTGTGGTGAATCAGGAGAAAGCTTGTCTGATAGGAGGACGATGACAAAGTCTCGAGAAGGAGGTAGCATTTGGGATGGCTTTTGAAAGATGGACAGGATTTTGATTTTCCACAGAGGTCAAATGGGGCAGGAGGGGGACATCAGGAGAGACACAGAGGTGGATGGTGTCGGGTATATTTAAATTGTAAACAGTCCGCTCTTTCCTAAAGGAAAGAAATAAGATTGGGTACACTGAGCATATGTTGGAAGGGACCTCAGCGCTTGAGTAGCAGTGTGTACAGTTGTCCTTTCTAGGAAAAGAAAAGTTTCCTTCAGTTTTGAGAAATGTGATCTGGTATGTTGTATCAAGTAGAATCATTCTGATTGGTGATAAAAAGAAGAGGGAACTGGGGTTGGGACTAGAAAAGGGAAGTCAAGACGATTACAGAGGGTAAACAGAAGTGCTCACATTGGAACCGGGGTGCAGAGGAAGCCAGATAACGTGACCCTGAGTCCCGAGCCTCCTCTGCCTGGGTGCTGGAAGGGAGCTGAACTATGAGCAGGAGCAGTTTATGGGATTTGCCTTTGCCAAGGCACAAAATTGTCCTGGCTAGAGCTAAGACTGTATAACCCTGGTATTGAGGGAACAGGTTCAGGAATAAAAGGTTACCCAAAGGCTTTTCACAAGAATCCAGGGTTACCATGGGTCTCTGGGACCACAGTGAGTGACACTGAGTGCTCCAATTAGAAGAGCACTGGGGCATTGGATGGAGGCCTAAGCCCCGGGAAAAGGACCACACAGCAAATACAGCGAATACATACATATTCTCTACCAACAAAAAAACTAATGTGTCGGGCATCTCATTGAAACTGTGAGAAAGAGAGTTCTGGAAAAAGGATGATAAATGGAAATCCTATAATTCTATTAGTGAATTGAAGTATATGAACGAATCATAGAATTTCTATTAGTATTAATTTCAATTATGGCAAACACATATTTTAAATTGTGTGTTCTGTCTTTATAGTTTTTTAAAATAGAGTTTAAAAAAGTGTTTGAAAGAGCTTTAGTAGGTTCAGTCAGGATATCAGTTCCTAGCCTGGTTTTCCCTACAGCTTCTTAGGTCTTTGAGCTGTGAATTGTAATGCATGAACCATGTTCCGGCCCGTGCCGGGAGGGACGTGGTACGTAGTTAGCCGTTGGGCGACTCGTGAGGAATTGGTTAAGGTTTTCTAAGTGGGTAAGTAATGTAGTCTGCATGGGGCCCTAGGAAAATTATTTTGGCAGGAATGTGTGGGGAGCCACTGTTGGAGGAGGGGCTGGGAGTGGAGAGCCAGTTAGCAGGACTTTGGAATTGCTCTGATGAGAACTTGCGCATCCCAGGGTGGTAGTAGTTGTACAGGCATGGACAGTCTTCTCAGTCACCTTTCCACAGGTCACAGTGATACATGGTAAGGCTTTGTTATTCCAAGTGGCAAGCCAGACGGAGCCTGGGGAAAAGACACAGTAGTAGAATGTAAGTCACTGAGAGACTGTCTCCTGAGTACCTGATGTAAAGCAGCCTTCCTTTACTCTCAGACTGCAGTTTACCAGGAATGGAGAAGATGGTGTCCTGATTGCCCGAGTGGGAGAACTTTGTTCTGCTTTCTGGGCCAGGACCAGCAAGGGGGCTCGGGCACAGGGCCTTGGGTGAGGCCTAGTTGCTGTCAGGGTATACTGTTTCCCCGAAAATAAGACCTAGCCGGACCATCAGCTCTAATGCGTCTTTTGCAGCAAAAATTAATATAAGACCCAGTATTATATATTATATTATATTATATTATATTATATTATATTATATTATATTATATTATATTATATTATATATTGTATTATATTATATTATATTATAATGACCTGGTCTTATATAAGACTGGATATTATATTATACCCCGTCTTATATTAAAATAAGACTGGGTCTTATATTAATTTTTGCTCCAGACGCATTAGAGCTGATGGTCTGGCTAGGTCTTATTTTCAGGGAAACATGGTAGCCTTGCTGTGTCCATTTCCCAACGTTGGCTCTCTATCTGTATGTGGGGTAGCGTTGCCTTATAAACACAAGGTGACACAAAACCGGAATTACATGATAGAGGCTATATCCAGGAACTGCTTGCTTGTGGCTCAATAGTATCTTCTGTCCTGTTGGCACACTTAGAGCATAGCTTAGTCCATTTTGATCTAAAGGAGGAAACCAGCTTCTAAACTACAGGTGGGTCTGTCATGGCTATATGACCAGTCATCTAAATATTACCGTAGGCTATTTGAAATGATGATGTGCGGTAGAGTCACTCAGCCAAAAGCAAATTATTGACAGAATAGTGAGACTGGAAGCGTGAGACTTAAGCATGTTGGTATGAGTGATTTGGTACAAAATTATTGCGTAAGTTGCCCTATTCAACTTGATTTTTATAAGAATATTCTTTCAGATTCAAGGTCAATGAAAACAGTGAAAGAAAACTGCTCATAGAGTAGAGCTTTAAATAATGAGAATATTTAAATAATTGGATACTAAGATTAATGCAGAGTTAATCATAAACCTTTCTGTTTCAACACTAACTGAAAGAAATTTCAAAATGCTTATCATTCTGCCTTGGGAAATATATAACTTAATTTAATCTTTGATTCAGGACCTTGTGCCATTATAGGGCCGTCATTTTGAACCACGGATTTTTTTGTGTATTACTTTGTTTATATCTACAAAGTCTCAGAGCTTTCTGACATAAATCAGATTGTAATATGGGTGTTGTCTTTTTGTGTAATTTCCTATACAGTTGGTTTTGTGGAAATTTGTTTCTTTTTGGTACTACACACAGTCAGTGTCCGTTTCATTTATGACTGTAGGGTCGCCTTTTTTCCTATCCTGACACTCACCGCCACCGCCTGGGACCCAACTATCTTCAGATACCTGTAAACTGTCCCTACCGTGCTCGAGTGGCCAACTACCAGCGTGACGGCCCCATGTGCATGTTCGACAACCAGGGTAGGCCTAAGACATCTGGCTCCCCCTGTGAGGGCAGAGGGCACTGCTGAGCGGAAGGGTGGGATGGCAGGCCAGTGGTTTTCAGTCTCACCCCACGGGACCTACTGTTCTGGGAAGGTGCTCCTCAGACGCGACTGCCAACTGCGTATTTCCTGCCCAGCAGTGATGGTTTAAGCTGCCTGAGGACTCTCCATCCTTTTATCTATTTTATATGTTTCATTGAGAGTTTTCACTTCAAATTTCACTTGCTATCCATCTGATAGTGAAAGGCTGGGAGAAAGACCTTTCACTCTGGAGATAGTAGAGTAGGATCCATCGTAGAGGTTAGGTTTTGGAGACTCTTCACAAAGGGGACTATTCCTTAAATCACTCTGAAATCACCACGACTTAGAATCTTGGACGTCCAAAAGCCAAGAGTTCATGTCTTTTATTTCTCTACACTTCTGCTTGGGCTGTGGAGGAACAAGCCTAGCTATGTAGAATTTGGAGGCGAGGGGTAGGTTAGAATAGGGGACATAGAGCAAATCAAAGGATTCATTTTCCCTCCCCTTGTTTTTTAAGTGAATGAGTTGAATTCATGTAAATCAGCTGGTGAGATGAGACCCACTGCATTTTGGTTTTTGGAGCTCATTTATCAAATTTATGTTATTTTACCCCCTGTTAACTACTTTTTGTTGGTGCCATGTACCAATAGCTTCTATTGCTAATTGTTCTAATTAGAGAATGCTTGATTATGTTTTTTCCTTTTAATATTCCAGTTTAGCATAGATCTTAGTTTTTTTAACTTTCATATTTAGGACATGTGTTTTAGTAATAGGTTGCTTACATAGATCCTTTCAGAAATTTCACTAACATTTATATTTATAGCCCTAGATGTCTGTATTCCAACAAAGTTAATTTTCCTATGATAAACATAATACATGTGCCCTAAAGCCCATTTGGAAACTAAGGGATAAGAAAAACCAACTTATAGTCCCAACACCCAAAGGGTTATATTTTGCTGTATTTTTTGCCAGTCTTTTCTGGGAATATTTTTTATACACTTAAGATTATTTTGTGTAAATAATTTTGTGCCTTGCATTTGTTACCATTCTCACTAAGCCTTTTCCACATATTTATTAACAAGTTTACATGCCCACTAACTGATTCTATCAGATGATTACAATATTTCTGCTCTCTGAGTTTACAGAGTTACAGGATGTATTATTGCTCAAAGTAATTGATACTTCCTGTGTCTGTCTGCTGCATTTTTATTCTAAAGTGATTTTATTTTCCATTCGTATTTCTTGGTCTTTTCGTTATTGAGACTTATTAGAGGTTAATGTATATTTTGGAATCCATTAATAATTAATTGCTTCATGTTTACCACTGTAGTGGCATACATATGAAAAAACTATAAAAAAGGTTTAACCACCCTTTGCCTCATTTTAAAACTAGAGCATTTGGGCTGTGCTCTTAGAGTTCGATAAAAGAGCTTAGTTTTTCCCAGTAGCGAGTGACTTGAAGACAACTCCCTCTTTGAGTAAAGGTCAGAGCTTATTTGGAAATCAAATTTAAAAATTACTCAAATAGGCACATTTCAAAGTGCGAATTAATGCAGAAAAACCACAGTGGTTGCTAGTTATTGGCACATTTTGCTTTTCATATAGACATGGCTGACGTGGAATGAAATTCTTGGGCCAGTAGCTGGGCTCCGTAATAGTGTGGTGTACTCCCTCTGCCCACATGCACTTGGTACCTTGAAAATGTGATCATCAGGCACTTCTGGATTATCCACTCTGAGTAAGCTATTCTGGCAGTGTGCTGGGTAAAATTCCAACCCAGATTGCTTTGTTCAAACCACTTAATATGTTTCTAGGCTACTCCTTCTGTTTAGGCAGTGTGTGTTCATATAATTCAAGCTTCTGCTATTATTAGCCAAAGCAGAGTATAGTTAGGAAAACAAATATGCCAAAATGGAAAAAAAAAGGCTTTGTATATTTTTCCAGAAATTATGAAAGATGTTTTGATTGTATTTGTTGCTGTTTTTTTTCTGTTAGTTCAGAATGCTGACATACTAGACATAGCACAGTTTTAAAAGTTCCTTTTTTATTTATTTGTGGAGGGAAGTAGAAGTGAAGCTAGAATTGAATAAAGTTGTAGTCAATACAGGAGAGATACCCTGAGAATCCTAAAAACCTTTAAGGAAAAGTGAAGTAGAGTTGTGCGATAGGAATATAGTATGTGGTGGAATGGAAGAGACAAAAAACCCAGAGTTCTAATCCCACACCTACCCCTAATTACCGTGTGCCTTTGCAGCAGTTAACCCTTCCAGTCCCAGTTTATGTGCCTGTAAACCGAAGGTGCAGAGCTAGCACTTTTAGTCACTCCCGAATGTTGTGCTTCAGTATTGGCTTGAGCCTGAGTCCACGTCAAGTCCTCACATTTGAAATGTGTCTTTGGGCCTCATTTTCTGTGGGGGTCAAATCAAACCTTTATATATATATTTTTTGTACGGTCACCATCAGAAGATTTTATAGATTAGACCATTTGACGTGTTCAGAGAGAATTTGCGATCTCTTCATCAAGACACAGAGTGAGAGAGCCCATGCGAGCATTTGGGAGGTGGCAGTATTCGCTAAGAATCCGAGTACTGCCTGTAGGTGAACATGGCACATTAAAAATAACATGTTCCTGGCATGCATGTGTATGTATGTGTATGTGTGTATACATACTCGTAGACATAAGTAATTGAATTGATTTTACGTTGCATTGTTTGCAGACTTCCTTCCCTTTTTGTCTCCCTAAGTGAATCTGTGTGGTTTGCCTTTAAAGGTGGTGCCCCCAATTACTACCCCAACAGCTTCAGTGCTCCCGAGCAGCAGCAGAAGTATGCCCTGGAACATAGCGTCCCCTCTTCTGGGGATGTGCGGCGCTACAACAGTGCCAGTGATGATAACGTCTCTCAGGTAACGACTTCCTTGTCTGCTGTGCGCGTCGCTGAACCACTCTGTCTCAGTGTCTGCTGGTTTCCCCCTTTCAAGGTGACTGACTTTAGGGGAGACCTCTCTAATCATAAGTCAGTCCCATTGTGAGATGGAGATGAAGAGCTGTGTTACTTGTGCCCTTTCAGTACAAGATAGGACTCATTTCAGTTCCCCCACATTTTATTGAAGGGGTAAGGTGGGGGCCCATTGGGGAAGAAGTGATTTCATGGAAATCTAAGAAATGGGCGAGTAAAACCTACGTCAGCCAAACGTAAGGATCTGGGCAAGACTGCCTAAATTTAAGGGACTAGAACTCGATTCAAAATACTTTCGGAGCCTCAGTAGCAAGAGGATAGGTGTTTTCACTGCAGGGCCCAGCGTTCCCGTGATGCTGCTAGTCTTCATCTGTCTGCCTCTGCTTTTACGTGATACGAGCTGCTTATTCTTACCATGTCCTTCTATTTTCTCCTCCTTGCCTCAGAGCTTCTGTTTTTACATGGCTGTGGCTTTGCTGTGACCATGGCCTAACTCTTCTGGATGGCTTCTTTCTCCATATATTACATTTTTTTGGGGTGTGGGGTGTGGGGGAACCATCTTTTGTCTCTTTCAGTACTTCTATATCAGATTCTGGAGAGCGGAAATCAGATTGATTTGACTAATCTTTTCTCTCTAGGTCACATTACTGCCTCTGGCGAGCCTATAGCTAACTGCCCCGGGTCAAGTGCCCACCTTTCCCATGACCTGTGGGCTCCTACGTAGATGCACTGAAAGACACCCTTTAACTTTGAAGGGCTGCCACCTCCTTAATGTGTTCAGTGCAACTTATACCACACACAAGAAAAGAATAAAGTTAAAAATTATAGTTGTCGTAGAGCTCTGCTTTGGTAGTTGGTATTAAACTTAGTATTTAAGTGAGACTAGGACCTATTTCTAGTTTCTCACTTTATAAATGTGGGTTCTAAGTAAAATACACTAAAATACAGGAATTGATTGTGAAGATAATATTGATTTGAAAGGCACTTATGTGTATACATATATATGTGTACATAAAAAAGAAATTACTTTGTTGTAGGATATAAACCATATTTAGATGGAATTAAACAAATCCTGAAAAGCCTTTTGTAGAAACTGCATTATACTTGATATGCAGGTGATACCAAGTATATTACAATACAATTCCTGCCTCTCAAAGAATTTTGCCTACATGAGGTCTATTCCAGTATTAAACTAGCCAATATAAACTCTGCAGAAATTAGATAATGAGGCTGTTGCTTACACATTAAAGCTTATTAGATAATCATCCTTATTTTGAGATATTTTCTTATCGCTATACTGAAGTCATGTTTTTGAGCAGTCATGATACTGCTTACAGGTTTATAGCATAATCCTGTGACTATAAGTCTCATGGGAAATGAAGAAGGTCCAGAGTTATACTCTTAAAAAAAAAAAAGACTCATTTGGACTTCCACTTTTGGCTTATGGCCGCCTAGCTTTTTTCAGACCTGTTCTCTCATGGAGAACATGGAAAGCTAGATAAGATACAAAAAGCATCTGCTTTTTAAGGCGTTGGGGAGCTAACAGAGCAATAAGGATTTGAGGGGCCAAGATCTTGGACAGAAAAGTAATGCAGAGATGTGAGCTTGGCATTAGGGCCCTTTCTTTCCTAATGAGGCATTTGTTACTTTTGTAAGCATTGACCAAGATGCTGAACAGAGTTTACAGCATTTTCATGGGTCTGGAGGGATAAAAATTGGAGTTCAGGGCCTGCTAAGGAAGAGGCCTCTGGTTAACCTCCCAGGCTTTCAGTTGGAATCCCTGAAGGGTCACGCTCAAGAATAATGGCAAACCTGAAATAAGCTTTCCCTCACAAAAACTGAGGCACAGCTTTGCATCAGCTCAATCTCAGACTGGATTAAAGCAATTTCTTTCTGTCCTAACTGTCTGCCAGAAGCAAACATAAATCTTCAAAGGAAAATAGGGCCTCAAATTATCTCTCTCTCTTGTTTTATTTACAAATGTCCAGCATTCAATAATAAATTGCCAGCATACCCAACACATAAGATATGACTGAAAACCAAGAGGGGAGTAAAAAAGCTGTCAATAGAAACAAACCTACCGTTGACCCAGATAATGCAATTGTCAGATATTATAGACTTTAAAATTACTGTGGTTAATATGTTCAAGAAAAAAAACCATGGAGAATTTAATAGAACTTTATGCAAAAAGAATTGAATGGACATACTGAACTGGAAAATGCAACAACTGAAATTAAGAACTTAGTTCAATTAAACACAACTGAAGAGAGGATTAGGGAATTGAAACAGAGCAGTAGATATTATCAAAAGTATCTCATGAAAAGAAAAAAAGAACTCTTCATTATGAGACACCATGTAGAGATTAAAAAGGCAAGCCACAGAGTGGGAGAATACATTTGCTGTTCATCTACCAGATGACTTGTGCAGAATATATAAAGAACTCCTACACAACAATAAGAAAGAAACAGAACAAATCAATAGAAAAATGAGCAAAAGACTTGAGCAGGCACTTCACAAGAGGACATTCAGACAGCTGAAAAACATATAGAAAGATGGTTTACCTCACTAGTCATCCAGGATATGCAAAATAAAACCACAAAGCAATACCACTACATATGTACCAGAATGGCTAGAATTAAAAAGACTGATCATACCAGTGTTGTGAGAATGAGGATGAAAAATACTCCCTGGAGCTGATTTTAAGCTACCGGCATGATGTCACTGAACCTGTGGCATTGGGAAGTGATGTTCATTATCCCACTATTATAGTATTTCCACCATAGAGATGAAGTAAATACAAATGTCCTCAAGAACAGAGGTAATACGTATTAATTAAGAAGTGATGTGTTTTAAGGATTTATTACTTTTGTTTGTAATGTTATTTAATTGTAAGTTTATATAATTTAATTTTTAATCATGGCCGTGTTTAAGTCACTCACAGAATTCCTAAAAATTTGACAACCTGCTCTCATGAGCAAGTTGGCAGCAGCACACGAATGGAATTTCAAGACTAAATTCCTTTTAGTTCAAGATGGTAGATTGAAGTGACATATTCGTAGGAGGTCTTTCTTCTAATTCTCACACATGACATATTAGACTAAAAATATCAATTAAAAAGTATGTAGTTGAGCTAATAAACAAGAAGGTTCAATCTCCAGTTTCCAGAAATGAAAAAGGAATCATAGCAGTGTATGAACATTGAAGGTGTATATCTCATGGGGGTAACCAAACCCTATTTACATCTTATTAATATTTTATGCCTCCAAGGGGCTAAGAGTTGAGGCCTTAAACTTAGTGTTGTAGAGAGAGAGAACTGAGCTCTTGAAATAATGACCACAACTAGGAACTGGCATTTCATTGGAAAAATTACCCACCAGACTGAAGATGCAGCTTGGAAGCATGTGGACTCTACATGGAAGCAATTGCTTCTGAGAAGTTGGGATCCCTTTCCTATACTGTGCTCAGCTGTGGTCCCTGCATTCTTGTCCCACTTAGAACCATATGGAAGTCCTGAACTGAGAAACAAGTGAATCTGTGAACCTTGTTAGGCCTCTGCATAGGTGACAAAAAAAAAAGTCACCACGTGAAGACACCTTCACAGCTCATACATATTTGGAATTTCTGCAGAAGGTAACTTGTGTTGAAGATGAGTCGCATAGAAAAATTACAATACATACAAGGAAATCCAATGCCCTGAGATATTGCACATGCAGTAAATGATTGCACATGCAATAAATGATTGCACTGATAGAATAAAAGGGATTTAAAATAAGTACATATACAACATTAAGGAGATACAGAAAGGAATATTATCTATAAGATGAATAGGACATAAGAAAACAAGAACAAGTAGATTTGAAAAAGAACTAAATAGAAATTTTTAGAAACAAAAAATGCAATCTTTGAAATAAAAATCCAACAGATACAGTGACTCAGTAGGTGTTTAAACAATATGTTAAATACAGCTAAAGAGAGAATTAGTGAATTGGAGGTAGATCTGAGGAGATCCCCATAATGCAGTACTTTGATTAGATTGTGTTAATATCAAAAGTCTGATTTTTAAACTTTCATATCAGATTTAAACTTTGCTTAAGTTAAAAAAATGTTATAACTTCTTTCATAACTTAGAAAAGAAAGAATGAATAGATGAATGAAATGTTGGAATAAAATTATACCTATAACCTAGAAATGGTTGTTTTCAGAAATGAGTAATGACCATTTAGACTCACACTTGATACTTACTGTGTTTCCCCAAAAATAAGACCAGGTCTTATATTAATTTTTGCTCCGAAAGACACATTAGGGCTTATGTTTAGGGGATGTCATCCTAAAAAATCATGCTGGGGCTTATTTTCCGGTTAGGTCTTATTTTCGGGGAAACACAATAGCTCCTATTTTTCATTTTAATCTAATGATGATATTAATTTTAGAGGTAAACCCAATAATCTAAGGCAGATATCACTGTTAACATCTATCTACTCCAAGAAATCTTGGCTTTTGAATAACTAAGGTTATATATTAATGAATTAGGTTTGTTTTTTTTTCATTCTGTGGTTTTGGGTGAATTGAACAAAGGTTGTGTTGTGCTAAGTTTGCATTTGATAATTTGCACAATCTGGACTTGTCAGTATTAAGAGTGGGGTGGGATTTTTAATTGTAGGTTAAACTGGCTTTTACTTATAAGAGATTTATTAGCAGTGACTACAAAGGACATTATTAAATAGCAGTTAACAACTGACTTCTTCCTATTTTGCTTAAAATAAAACAAAACAAAAAGTGAGGAACTCAACACAAATGACAGTTTCAATTATAATTTAAAATTATTCTTAAATTCTAAAAGCTTTTCATTCTTATGCAAATGAGAAATCTCACTTTTTCATTTCAGGTCACATATTGGGCGAGTTTTGTTTGTGATAACTCTATATTTTCTTTTTTTAAATTAAATTTATTGGGGTGACAATGGTTAGTAGTTACAAAGGTTTCAGGTGTACAGTTCTGTAATACATCATCTATATATCGCCTTGTGTGTTCACCACCCAGGCAGCTCTCCCTCCATCACCATATATTTGCACACTGTATTTTCTATGAGCAGGTGCGGGCATTCTATACGAACGTACTGAATGAAGAACAGAGGCGACGCCTGTGTGAGAACATTGCTGGCCATCTGAAAGACGCACAGCTTTTCATCCAGAAGAAAGCGGTGAGTGATATTTTAGAAGCTGAAGGATGACATCTGCTGGCTTGAGAAGGGAGTGCAGCTGTGTGAGAGAACCCTTAAAAGTGTCTATTTCTATTTTACTTGAGCTAAGTGGACTTAAGAAAATGAGAACTAAGCCCCAATCAACCTCTGGTTGTTTTCTCTCCAACGCATATGGTATATCCATTGATCCTCAGCCTTTTGTCCAGTGTGTAATAATTTAGTTGAGTTCAGGGTGAACTCTCTCCTATGCTGTTTAATTTGACTGCGGCCAAGTTCTGTGCAGCAATGTTCAATATCAAAATGGGGTCCCGTCACAATTTTGCTTTGACTTTAGATGATACAAAATACAGATTACATTTTTACATTTAGATTTGAAGCCTGTCTAACCACTTTATGTCATGACCCCTGACCCTCCCTACTTCAGAAGCAACTAGAAACTTGCGTGTTTTCAGGGGTGAGAACTGAGCTGCTTCCAAATTCAGGCTGAACTTTTGAACTAAGATACCTGGCTATTTCTGATGGCAGCTCATTGTGTTGTGTGAAGTTTTCTCACTTATGGTTTCCTGGCCTGCCACAGGGGTAAGCTTCTTGTAAATATAGAAAACTTCACTATTTCCTTGTCTCTTGGTTGCTGCTTCTGTGTTCATAGGGGCAGCTGGGCTAGCAGCTGTCTGGGATGTGTTCAAAGGTCTGGAGACAAGTACCAGTAGGCTGGGCATTTTCTCTGGAGGCAAAGTTCTGTGTCTGTAACTATCTATTATGAGTGTGTGTGTGTCTATAAAAATAAATCTTTGTGGCACTATTTATTTATTGCTTTTTCTAGCAGAGAGCCAGACAGTTGCTCTGTGAGATAGCTGGGGCAGGTTTTAATCTTACTGATGAGAATGATTGTAAGATACAGAGCTAGGCAGGCCGCTTGGCATTCTTCTCACATACGAGTATGTTGAAGCTGTAAGGCTTCATGTGGGTTCATGCCACCCCACCTCTTTCTGCTGTCTGCTTGGGCTCAGCCCAGGGTTGGGAATTCCTGCTGGAAGGGTATGGAATTGCCCAGCAATGTCTTTGTATACTTTAAATTCAGGCAGTGTTTGGGCACATTTCTTAATACAAATACTTAATACAAATCACGAACTTGTTGAGTTACTGTGAGGTCAGCTCTTTCCATGTAGTCAGTGCATCTCACCTCCTAAGTGTTTTTCTCATAATGTTCTATGAGGTAGGTGAAATTATCTTATTCATTGTATGAGGGGTGGACGTGCTCAGGTGAATGATGTACCCAAGCTTGTTCAGTACATGTCAGAGTTGTCACGGGGCCCCAGTCTTACTCTTTGTTTTTCATCACTGTGTGGGTCCTTCTGTGGAAGCGTTCTTCCTCCTTTAGAGGCAACACTGTGAGACCAGCACTGGGGCCTGGCCTGGTAGGGACTCGGGTAATGTTTACATTTACTTTCAGGTCAAGAACTTCACTGACGTCCATCCTGACTACGGGGCCCGCATCCAGGCTCTCCTGGACAAATACAATGCCGAGAAACCCAAGGTGAGCCCAGAGCAGCCTGGCCGAGGCAGGGCGTGTGTCCTGGGGCAGACCTTTTGGACTGATTCTCCTCAGGGACAACTATTCGATTGCTTAAGCAGCTGTTCAGAAACTCATTTGAGACATAAATGAATTTATATCTCCTCACCTGTAAAACATATACTCTTGATTTTAGCTCTGGCCAATATAAGATAGTTCCAGGTGAATGCATTCTGAATTGTTATTTTCATTTGCGTGCACATTTAAGCTAAGATAAACTACCAGGTTGCTCCTGCCAACTGAGTTGATTAGTCTGCTGGTCTTGTTCTTTTAAAACAGAACACGATTCACACCTTTGTACAGCATGGCTCTCACCTGGCTGCAAAGGAGAAAGCCAACCTGTGAGGGTCGGAGCCGGGGGCTGGCGCCTATGCAACAAAGCACAGTATTCACACGCGCAGTCCACTCACCGCGGAATAGAAGATTCTACTGTGTGAGATGCGCCAGTGTAAGCATTTGTCTTTAGAATGATAATCCAGATTTCTATAGCAAATAATCTAACAATGGCTTTTAATCTGTTTCCCTAGGGGAAAGATGAAGGCTAAGGCTTAACAGTCACTTAAAAGAAACATGTAATTGCTTTCGGTAGTTGGTTTGATTATTCATTTAAAATGACTAGAATGAAAGTTTCTAGCAGAAATATAATTTAATTCAATAAGAAAAAATCTTGATGGAATTAGTATGTTTGCATATCATCTCAAGGCCGATAATATAAAAATATGGTTGTAGTTATATAAGAAGAAAATATAAAGATAATCCACCCAGAAACTTTAATTTTCCTAAGTTCTCTATAGGAAAAACGCATTTAATTGCCTTAGCATCTTTTGAAAATAACTTCAGTACCATTACGGCTTAATGCTTATTTCTTCTGCTTGGAATGGAACCAATTTTTTTTTTAAACTTGGAATTCATTTATGCCAATACAACATTGATTTTACAACAGACTGATGTGTAATTATTACATTTTTACAATAAAATAATCTATACATAAGAATAGAGAGTGGTATTTGATTTCTTTCGGCTCCATATATAACTTGGAATGTTCCACCAGACTCTTAATCTGAATATCGTCTGTTATCAGATACTTACCCTTAAAATTGAAAATACCAATATCATGAGGATACTATGTTATTTGTTTAAACCAATAGCCTTTAGACACTGGGGACCAGAACTTTATTGGGAAAATAGCAAACTTCCATACTTTGAAAATTACTTAGATCTCTTGCACGTTAGCTCACTTCTTTATCTGATTCTGAGTTTTTAAAATAAACGTTCACAACCTCACTTTTTTTTTTTTAACCCATATTTGCCGATCATCCTTGAAAATCAGGTAGAACACTTTAAAGGTGAATTCTGAATACCAAATGAAAACCTGCTTTCCTTGAAAAAGCTTATTCCCTTCGTCTCAGATCTTCAAAACCAGTTTGTACTTAGTGTCAGGAATTCCCTGAGATCTTGGGCTTCAGGAAACAGACCGCTAATGGATACAAAGTCTCAAACTTTTAGCTCAGACTTCTTTACTCTATTTTGTCAAACTGTCCTGCCTAAATTCCTCCTGTATTTGAGTGTGCTTGAAAACTTGTAGTATTTGTAGACATAGAAAATAAATTTATCCATTTGTACCCAATGGTGAATACTTTTAATGTGGTAATTTTATTATACTTATATCTTTTTATAATATTAAATATGTAAGATAAACTCAAAAATTAATACAGTTTGACAGTGGAAAGGAGGTTATTTGAATATTGGTTATTAACTACAAAGACAGTTTTTTGAGATATTTTTCTTCTTTGTTCTATTCTGTAGTGTAAAAATAAATTGATAGTTAAAATCACATGTATCTAACATATTTCTTGTATGTAAAAATTTGACACATGTAAGTGTCCCCAGTTTTTTTTTTTTTTTTTTAAATAAATTTTATTGGGGAATATTGGGGAACAGTGTGTTTCTCCATGGCCCATCAGCTCCAAGTAGTTGTCCTTAGTCTAGTTGTAGAGGGCGCAGCTCAGCTCCAAGTCCAGTCGCCGTTTTCAATCTTTAGTTGCAGGGGGCGCAGCCCACCATCCCATGCGGGAATTGAACCGGCAACCTTGTTGAGAGCTCACGCTCTAACCAGCTGAGCCATCCAGCCGCTCCTCCAGTGGCTCAGTGGCAGCTCATTGTCCTTCAGTCCAGCTGTGGAGGGTGCAGCTCACTGGCCCGTGTGGGAATCGAACCAGCAACACTATTGTTCAGAGCTCGCGCTCTAACCAACTGAGCCATCTGGACGCCACCAAATGTCCCCAGTTTTACTCTGCAGACCTCTTTTGTAATTTTCAAAGATAAATAGTGATGAAGTTAACTTCCAGTTAGGTTTTACTTCCTGAGAGGTACTATCTAATTACATTCCTTTAAAGTGACATTAAGATACATGGGACCCATGGTGATGGCTAGCCAGTAATGATGGCAAAAGTGCACGAATGCAAGAAAGGGAAACCTCATGTTTTTACTTTCTCAGGAAGTTGGGATTGCAATTTCAGTTGCACAGGTGCGTTTCAAGCCTTTTTTCATATCATGCTCACTAATATTGGCCAAAGCAAGTCACATGCTAAGCCCCAAGTCAAAGGGTGAGAAAATACACTCTAATGTGGAGCTGATTGTGTGTGTGTGTGTGTGTGTGTATGAGAGAGAGAGAGAGAAAATCTGAACAATTGAACATCTGTTCTTCAGCACTACTGGGAACTTCACTGGTCATCACCTTCTTCATGTCCTTACCTCCCTTCTGACTCTGTTTAGATTTTATGTTTCAAAATGATAATTACTCCAGAACCCAGCCTTGGGAAAATACGCCTCTTACTTAGCTCCTGCACTGAAATCACTGTGGCTGGAGCAAAGCACAGCCTTGCGGACTGGGCTTTTACAGATTTGACGACAGACCTCGCGTGGACCCTCGGCACTGCCCGGAAATCCATCTTTCCTTTATCAGTAAATTCTCCCTCTTGTGTCTCCCCCTCCCTCTCAGTTCCTTTGTTCACCAGGAATAGGATACCTTCCTTACTTTTCCTCCACCCAAATCCTCCAGCTTGCCGGCACGGACATCCATGTTGATGAAGAGGGGCTCTGCTGTGCTCAGGCTGAAGGTCAGCCCCCCACTTGTGCATGGTCCCACGCCGCCTGCCTCCTCTGGAATCTCCTGCCGTCTCTGCACCACCAGTTCTTCTCTTCCTTCTGCATCACTCCTCTTAGCTGCGGTTATAAGTCTCCGCAAGTCCTCTTTTGATCTCATAGGCCTCTCCTGTTATTGCCCCCTTTATTCTGCTCCCCTTTATTGAAAAATATCTTAAAAGAGTTGCCTTTACTTGCTGTCCCTGCTATCTTCTGTCCTCTTTGAGCCTACTCCAATTGGGCTGCCCTTGCCTAGGTCACCAATGACTTCCATGCCACTCAAATCTAACGGTCCCATCCAGCAATCCCACTTCTGGGTATATACCCCAAAGAAGAGAAAGCAGGGATTTGAAAGGATATATGTGCACCGCATACTCATAGCATTATTCACAATGGCCAAAAGGTGGAAACAGTCTAAGTGTCCATTGATGGATAAATGGATCAACAAAATGTGGTATATCCAGACAGTGGAATATCATTCAGCCATAAAAAGAAAGGCAATTCTGACACATGCTACAACGTGGGTGAACCTTGAAGATACTATGCTCAGTGAAATAAGCCAGACACAGATGGACAACTATGGTAGGATTCCACTTGTATGAGGTCCCTGGAGTAGTCAAAAGCACAGCTACAGAAAGGAGAATTAGTGGTTGCCAGGGACTGTGGGGAGCAGAAAATGGGGAGTTACTGTTTCATGGTTACAGAGTTTCTGTTTGGGACAATGAGAAAGTTTTGGAGATGGATGGCGGTGATGATTGCACAGCAATGTGAAAGTACTTAATGCCACTGAACTGTGCGCTTAAAAATTGTTAAAACAAAACAAAACAAAACAAAAAAAATTGTTAAAACAGTAAATGTTATGTATATTTTACCATAATGAAAAATCCAATGGTTCATTCTCATTCCTTGTCTTACATGCCCTCTCAGCAGGGTTTGACAGCTGGTCATTGGCACCTTCTTTTTTCAGTAACAGCTTTTTTGAGATATAATTCACATACCATAAAAATCACCCACTTAAAAGTGTACAATGGTTTTTAGTATATGCACACAGAGTTGTGCAATCATCACTACAGTCAATTTTAGAACATTTTTGTCACCCCCAAAACACCCTATAGCCGTTAGCAGTGGCTTACCATCCCCCTAATTTAATCCTTCCCCTACCCTTGGCTATTAACTAGTCTTACTTTCTGTCTATGAATTTTCCTACTCTGCGTATTTCATTTGAATGGCGCTATGTAATAGGTGGTCTTTTGTGACTGGTTTCTTTCACTTAGCATGATGTTTTCAAGGTTCTTACTTGTTGTAGTATATATCAGTATTTCATTTTCTTTTATTGCCAAATAACATTCCATTGAATAGATATGCCATGTTTTATTTACCCCTTCTTAGTGGATAGAAGTGTGGGTGGTTTCCCCTCTGGCTATTACAAATAATGCTGCTGTGAACAGCCGTGTATGTGTTGTTGTGTAAGCACATGTTTATATTTCTCCCATTCTCATCTTAGAAGGCGTTTTCATTTACTTTCTGGCACAACAACACTGAAAATCCACTGTGGGTATTTTAAAATCTATTACTCGCTCTTCCGGAAGGAGGACTTGCCCTGGGCTTTTTGAAGCACTGTGAGAAGGATTACCTTGTTCATTTCAAATTCAATGAACAAACCTATTTCTGAATCGGTTTAAACACACAATTTTTTCTTCCTCTGATAAAGGGGCATCACCTTAATTTATAATCTCTGCTAAGGAAATGAGTTTTAAACTCGCTTTTCTGAGACAAGTACACTGGGTGAGCTTCTGGGCCATTTCTTTGCATCTCAGGTCATGGTATTACCGAAAGGCCAAGGGCCAAAGCACACTTTAAATGATCTGATGAGACAAATTGAAGGTTTAAAACTCTTTATCAGAGGTTTTAAAGATGTGAAGGGTTAGCAGAGGTGAACTCAAAAAGTTCTGTATACTTTTGAATTTCTGAGATCCTTTTTACAAAGGAAATACTGAATCCTTCGCTTGACTGTTTGATAAGTGAATTTTGCGTTGTCAGTTTTCATTTTTTGTTGTTTTGCTTTGGTTTTGTTTCAAGTGTGGTATTTTAAATTGTCCTTTGTATTTTCTGTTCTTTAATAAATTGTATTATGAAGCTCTGTGTTTAAGTAAGACCCACATTTTAAAGGGTCTAGTGGGTTAAATGAGATTCCCCAAAAGGATATGTCATGTCCTAATCTCGGGAAGCTGCGAAAGTGACCTTCTTTAGAAAAAAGAGGTGTCCTTTGCAGGTGTCCTTAAGTTGAGGATCTCAAGAGGAGATCATCCTGGATTACCCAGATGGGCCCTAAATCCAATGACAAGTGTCCCCCTAAGAGGCAAAGGGGAGGTAGAGGGGCAGGCTACCTGAAGACTGAGGTGGAGATTGGAATTTCCTAGCCACAAGGTAAGGAACGCTAGGAGCTACCAGAAGTTGGAAGAGGCCAGGAGGATTCTTCCCCAGAGCCTATGGAAGGAGCATGGCTCTGCCAGCACCTTGATTTCGAACATCCAGTTTCCAGAACCATGAGAAAATAAATTTGTTTGAAGCCACCAAATGTGGTGATTTGTCTTGGGCAGCCCTAGGAAATGAATACAAAGAAAATGCTAGTTGAATGGTGTTACAGAATGCAAACTTCCTGAGTAGCCGAGGGATTCATTGTTTTGTTCTTTGGATTGCCTGAGGCCCTTCTGGGGATGGGCAGCACCCCAGGTCGTGTGTTACTCCTGAGGGCTGTCTGCCCCCACCTTGGGCCCTGCCACCTCCCTGCCCCCCCCACCCCCCCCAGCTGCTTGATTCTGCCAGACTCTTTGCCCTGAAGCTCCCCGTTCCCCTCCTGTTAGCCAGTTTTCAATTTCCTGGATAATCTCTTCTTTCAACCGGACTGTGGGCTTTGATCCAGTCCGTTAGTATGGTACTTACCTCTTCAGGTGGCCAGGACAGGTCCCAAATTCAAAATGCCCAGGCTCTCTGGATGTATGAACCGACAACAGTAGTGCAAGAACAAAGCTGAACTCTGGAAGGCGGTAGAGAGCGGTGACCTTATTTAAAAATCAAATTTTTAAATAAGGGGCAGCTTCTACTTAGCTGCAGGAAGTTAATTGCCACAAGGCATTGAGAAACTGATGTTGCCAGATCTGATTTTTTTAAAAAGGTGGGAATCTGGATTTTTCTGTAAGTCTGATTTTTAAATAAGGCAACAAATTTATAGTAAGACACAAAACAAAACGTCAAAACAACAAACAAAAAAATTTGGCGTGTGTGTGTGTGTGTGTGTGTGTGTGTGCACCAAACATATCTGTAGGCCCCACTGCCCCATACGTTCCTTTTATGAGGTGACTTCTGTCTTATGATATAAAAGGTGGTGGGTAGGATCACTCCATATATTTCTTGCATCTTTTGGGGCTCTTCAAAAATCTCCATCTCCTATAGCTAGGAAGTGGAAGGGTCATCAAAGGTTTTACAGCTTGTCAGTGCTTTGCTGGGTCTGCCTTGATGAATTTAACAATACAGAGGCAGTTTAACATGTTAAATATTTTATTCACATTGTTTACAAACTATATCCACGTGGAAAACACATGAATCCAAAAATAGATTATTTTACAGTCATTCACATTTTTTAAAACAAGTACCTTTTGAAGTTAAACTCTAAGCTTGGAGGTCCTCAGCCTGTATTGTGTGTGGTTCAGTGCCTTGTCACATGGAGCTTCCTGCTCTGGTGAAGGGGAAGTCCTGGGCCGTCCACCTAGTTATAGGTCCCTAATGGCTGACCTACAGTGACTGATGAGAAACGTCAGTGCAGACTTGAACCCGTGAACATTTCCTGGTGTAAATTCACTGTTGCTATTTTTGTCAAGGAAATACATGTTTTGGAGCTCGAGTACACGTCAAATAGGAAGACAAAACGAGACGTAATTGAATTGGCCATTACAGAGTCGTCAGGAGAGTTCCAGTTCTATCAAGATTGAACGTCTTGGCCACAGACAGAGTCAATGAATTATGATTTTACTGTGTTGCGAGCTTGAATCATAGAAACAGCAATGATTTGGAAATTGGTGCAAGTGTCTGTTGACTAGCTCTTTCCCTACCGGATGCCACCCCACCAGTAGAGAAGAGGGGAATAAATTAAGGAAGAAGCAAGAGTATGCCTGATGTTAAGTGTGTTACTCTAGACCAGGGGTGTCCAAACTGTGGCCCGCAATCCATTGTTAATTGGCCCGCAGCAAATTCTAAAAATATATTTAGTTAAATAAACCAGGTGAGGCAATACGTACTTCACCTCGAGTGAGTGGCCCGGCTGTTTGTGTATTTTACCACATATGGCCCTTGGTAAAAAACGTTGAAAAAAGTTTGGACACCCCTGCTCTAGACGAATGGCCGTGGGAGTTTGCTGAGTGACCGCAAAGCTGTCCCGGTTAAGAAAGTTACTCTTAGCCTATGCTAAGTCTGATGCCGTACCAGCTCGATGGCTTAGCTCTTTTACCGATTAAGAAGCTTTTCTATGGAATTTGACTGTTACGATTTAAAATCGACCGTGTGTTTGTCTTACATCTCACCCCCTCCTACCATGTTAACTACCAACGATTGACTTTTTTTTTTTCCCTTGGTGAGCTGCCACAATTTAAATGTGTGAAAACTTTGGAACCTTTGGAATGGGAGCACGAGATGAGTCTCATGGCAGAACGGGGTCCCTTGTGTCTGTGCAGCACCAATGGCGCTGGCTATTGTGGTTCTGCACTCTTGATTTGGGAAGTAATCTTTGCTCAAGGTACCCCTCCTCCTCTCGGGTGGCAAAAAACATTTCTTAAGGGTTGCTGCTATTACCCCCAAGTAGACAACAACAACTCTGAATCCAAATGTAAGCTGAGATGTGGAGAAATTTTATCAGCACTTTTGCAGGTTTAAAAAACGAAAACAAAGACTTTCCAATGTCTATTGCAATCTGATTATTTTAAAAGACAGAAATCCATAGCATGAGCTTGTTGATGGAGCCGATCATAGCTTGTCTTCCTGCCACCCGTGTGCGTTCTTTCCAAACTTGTACACTAACCTTCGGTCAACCCGTTCCAAAATTCCCGTTTTATAGTAGTACCTGAGAAAGACAGCAGAAGACAAATGTGGGGAGGGTTTGCACCCCAGGAAAACAACAGAACATAAACACTCTCTCCTCATGCCTCTCAGGTGACAAGGCTGGTCTTTGGTTACCTTGGTATTTTCACACCCTGTTATCAACTTACACTTAAACCTTTTCCCAGACATCTTGGAAGAGTGAACCTCGCATTCAGTTCAAAACGTGTTTTGTGTGTGTGTGTGTGTGTGTGTGTGTGTGTGTGTGTGAGATCGCCTGGATTCAGAGTGATCCCTGGGGAATGCTGCCAAGAATGAGAAGGATGGCATGTCCATTTACAAACCATAATCCTGCCCGTAACTAAGAACCAAAGTGTTGTCTCATGACCTTTCGATTATCAGGAAAAAGCTGCAAAAACAATTTAATTTTCTGTGGCCAGTCATTTTATATAACTCTGCCAGAGGGTTCATGGTATTTCATACTATTAACTTACCTCAGAGCTCTGCTCAACTTTTCATACGTCATTCTGTCATTTTTCTTCCTTTGTCCCCACATCTTTGCCAGGGCTTCTGATTTGACCACCCGAAAAATACCTTGTTCCCTATCTTCCCATTCCAGAATGCCACAGTTTTCTTCAGGAGATAGAAGCAGGTCTCGTACAAATTCCCATAGATGAGAACTCTGCAGGTCTTTGAGGAGGAAAAAGAGTTCTTGAATTTTTTTTTTTTTTAATTGTAAGAGAAAATTTGTACAACTTGTCATTAACCCATGAGCATTGCTGCTTTGTGGGGTTTCCTCCCATAGTTGTGACGGAGTGCTCTACTTGGGACCTTATCAAGCTGTAAAACATCTGTCTCTGGTAAAGCAATGACAAAACACACATGCGGGGACACTAAACTGACATCGACTAGCAACACTGGCTCATGGATTGTCCTTGCTCTATGGAATCATGGATTAATTCTTATGGAATCAATGATATGACCATTAAATAATCTTTTCTTTCTGACAGGCAGTGTGGTTGTCCCACAGCTGCAGCTGTCTGGGTGGACCAGCCCTACAATTATGTTTTTCATGGAATTTCTCTTGTTCTACTGTATTGTAGTTAAGACTGGTTCGGGAGTCCAACTGCTTGAATTCAGCTCTTCCTAGGTCTGTAATCATAATCTCTACTTCATCTGTAAAATGGGATCATAAGAGTACCGACCTCGTAGCAGAGGTTAGGGGATTATGATTTAATCCATATCAAGTGACTAGAACCAAGCCTAGCAGACTGATTGTGCACTGGGTAGATGTGTCCTAGTTTGGGGAAAGGCTAAGAGAATTGCCAACTCATGGTGTTTTCTCTACTCTTGCCCGAGTACTTCAGTGAGAAGGACCCCCCAGGACGCCAGGACAAAGAAACCTTTCTTCAGAAATTCAACATGTTTAGAAAATTTCTTCCTCAATTTAATTCTTTATAGTACCATTTCCAAGTGAAAAGAAGTAAGTATACATTTGATAACATTTATAAAAATCATCATCAACTTCTGCTACCTCTTTTGGGAAATAACTGGTCCCACTTAAACATTCAGTTTCAAAGTTATGAAAGCAGATTACTTTGTCTCGTAGTTTTAGGACATTAGAAATGAAAAGTGGTGTCTGTACACTTACTCGTTCGACTATGACTGTGACAATCTTGACTTTTGATGCCACTTGTTTTCAAGCAGCTGGAATCAGCATCTGAAATAGAATGATTTATGGCCGTAGGAAGGAATTTAGAGGCCACATTCAGACCTCAAATCATACCAGATATTAATCGAACCCCATTTGTGGTAGAAGACACCAATTTGGGTGCTTTGGGGGTAATTAGGAGGTGAGAGGTGCAAAGATGCCCGAGAGTCAGTATTTCTCTTTAAGGAGCAGGGAGCGTTTATGTTGAACACGGGGCCTGCTGTGTGCCGGGTTCTGGGCTCCATGCTGGGGATACAAGAGCCAACAAGACAGACTCGGTCCCTGATGATGTGGAATTTAAGGACGAATGGGCAAGGTAAAATGCAAATGAAACAAATCACCCATGGTTTTAAGTTTTATGAAGGAAACGAGACATTGGATAGAGAATGCGGTGGAGGAAAGTCTAGTACTTACTTTAGACAGAGTGGCCTAGGAGGGCCTCATGAAAAGGAGACATTTATGCTGACAGATAAAGATGAGAAAGAGCTGAGTGAGGAGGAGGGATAGATATTCCAGCATGTGCGAAGTCAAGCATGGAGAGAGGACCAGTGAAGCAGGACCAGTGAGGCAGGTGTCTGGGGAGAGTGGTGGGAATGGTCCTGGGGAAGCAGGCCCAGGTAAGGACTTAGGGTTTATTCAAAGAGAAAAGCGAAGACTTTGGAATTTGACAAGATCCAGGTTTTAAGAACATCCCTCTGGCTAGTGTATAGAGAACAGACTGGAAGGGGCACAGGTAAAAGCAAAGAGATCGGTGCCTAGCTCTGGGGCTGGCACATAGTAAGTGTTAACAGATGTTTGTCAAATGGATGAAAAGAGAAAGAAACAGATGAGAGAAGCAAAGAAATGACAGGCTTCAGATTTAGACACACCTCGGTCATCTGTCACCTAACCTTGTCACCTTAACCTCTAAGCTTAAGTTCCTACCTCGGTAAAAGGCGGTGGTACTTACTAGGCCTTGTTTAGGTTATAGGAGAGATGACCTGAGACATTGTCTGTAAATGTCTAGCCCAGGGCCTGGCTCAGAGTAAGCCACGTCTCCTGCCCTCAAGGCCAGGACCTTTGTACGGGACTCAGGTAACTAGCAGCAATAATCATTATCATCTTAAAACAGAAAGCGCCCAAGTTCCCTTTCTAAACCTTCTCCATCTGCAAAAGCAAAACAATGAGGGTTAATTTCCAGAATCAGCAAGGCCATCTGAGCTCCTCCATCACCTTATAATTACAAACTCAACCTGCTTTGTGAGCTCAGATTCTTCGCAGACACTATCAACCACAAGCCAGCCCCTGGTTAGTAATTAGGATGATTACTGCTAACGGATACCAGTTTTTGGAGCTCCTCAGCTGCTGGCACCGGCCAGACACTTTGTAGGCATTGTTTCTTGAGCTCACACCATTTGATAGACAGGCAAACGGAGCCTGGGGGAGGCTAGGACAAGCCCCCAGGCTCTGTCCACTGCCTTTCTCCTGCTGTCTGCTCTGAGCCTGTGTGACTGTTGCAGGCCATCCACCTGTCAGTGTGCTCCTAAAAGAATGATCACGCCCATGTGCCAAACAGTAGCCTCAACAGAGCCTCAGGTGGCTTGAACTTGGCTACTTACAGTCTTTGATGGCAGCCTTGGTCTCTTCAGCATCATTAAAAAAGGAGTAACCTGGGAAAGAAAAAGAAATCCACAAACCATACCATACAATCCTGATTTCCCCTGGCCAGAACTGGAGAGGAGGTCCTGGGGAGAAGGGGAGTAACTGTCTCCTAAGCAGCATTGTTTTCTTTCGGAAGGAACCTTGGAGACCATCTGGCCTTTATAAGGCCACCCTGAAGCCAACCCTGAGAGGTGACAATCTCCTCATTTTGAAGAGGAGAGATTCCCCCGGGGCCAGGTGTTCCAGCAGCCTCTAAGATTTTCTGAGTGGGCACTGGTGAGTGAGTCCTGGCTCAGGGCCTGGAGGCCTGGGCTCTGAGCTGGGCTGGGTCACTGACCTCTGTGAGGCCTTGCCCAGCCATTCAGTCTCTGGGCTCGTGTTCCTCATTGGCAACGTGACAAAACCACCAGTGAGCTCCCCTTTGGCTCTGAGAGTCTGTGATCTGTGACTCGGCCTCTAATCCCTCAGGGATTTGAATGCCTGTTGGGTGCTGGTCAAAGGAGAAAATGGACATAGGAGGCCACAAGGAGTGCAAAACCTGACATGAGGATTTAATGAGGATTTGGGAGACTTGGGGCCTTGGTTTGCTCCTCTGAAGAATGGGTGGGCTGGAGGTGAATTAGGAATTTCAGATCATGCTTTCATGAAGCTGCACTGGCCAAAGGACACTGACTTTCTAGCTGCATGTTTTGAGTTTTTCTTTTCTTTTTAAAAATGTACTCAGCTCACTTTCCTATAACTGGCTCCCTTTTATCTACAGTCTCCGATTCTAGCATCCTGGAGCTTTCTCTAGGTTTTGAGAGGTTTGGGTTCACAGGGAACTTGGGTGCCTGACACTGACCTTGCGAGCGGATGTTCTGGAGGATGAAGTACAGGTACTCCCCGCAGATGCCGGCCGCCTCCACGAACTCCTCCTGGGTCATGCTGCACAGCTGCAGGCCGCTGATGTTGAAGTGGCAGAAGGAGATGCAGTTGATGTCTAACTTGTACTGGTCGCAGCAGAACTGGAGCCATTCCCAGACGTGGCGCTTAGTCCAGTACTCAGGGTGGACGGCTGTCCAGTACGAGTCACAGGCTACACCAGAGGAGAGAGAAGTGAAGGACTGTGGCCCCAGGAGAGCCTCTGGAAGGGCCCCCAAAGGTGGCTCTGGTTGTTATCATCCTCATCGCTTGTCCAATGAGTCGGAAGGACCTCCAGCCCTGGAGTGTCCTGCTGGGGCCCAGGTCACTTACGTTCCACAGTAAAAACCAGAGGGGATTGAATCCTAATGGTGGACTTTGGGGTGGGAGAGGGAATGACAGGGACAAGAAACCCAGGCACGGCTTGTGAGTGCCCACGTCTAGTTACATTGCTTAAAAAGAAGGGAACTAATGGAGAAAGAAAGAACGAGGCCCATCAGCGATTCCGTTTTGGACAACATGGTGTCAGGAACACAGGCTTTGGAGCTGGACAAGCCTGGGTTCAAATCCTGGTTCTGACACTTTCCGCGTGGGCCAGGTCCATAGACACGTAAGCCTCAGTGTCCTCATCTGTAAAATGGGGATAATAATATGCCCAACTCATAGGGCTATTATGCACTTTGGGGTTAATATATGGAAGTGTGGTGCATAGAAAATAATCAGTTCAATACTTATTAAATGCCTACTGTGTGCCAGCCACCATGTGAAGCTGATTTGATTTCCTCTCTTCTCATGGACAGCTGCCACCACTAGCTACTGGTTTGTGCATTGCTTCTGGCCATCTTAAGCTGAGGGCCTCGGGCTGGTGAAATAGTCCTTAGATCACAATAGCAGGCTCCTCTGGGGGAAAGGGAAGTGGAGGAGTTCATTGTATTGTGGTGTTGGTGGTGTTTTGAAGAATTTCTCTCCTGAGACCAGTGCCCCTTCACTCCTTTAGAGGAACCCTGTACACACCCAGACAGAGCTGGGTGCCATCCTGTGTGGGAGGCAGGGCAGTGGCCATGTTTGGCCCAGGGCAGACACTGAGTGCTCAGCAGCCCTGTCCCAATGCCAGGAGAAGGAGAAAGGGTGGCAGACATAGGGGATGGAAGAGGTGAGGTACCAGGAACTTGCTCAGGCTCTTTGACATAAATAATTCTTGCAACTGCTGTGGTACTCGTTCGTTCATTCATTCATTCCTTCATTCAATAAATGAGGTTCACTTTCCTCATTGGTAAAATGGATATACAGTGGTACCTCGGTTTTCAAACATAATCTGTTCTGGAAGTCCATTCGAGTTCTGAAACGTTAAAAAACCGAGGCACAGTTTCCCCATAGAACGTGATGCAAAATGGATTAATCTGTTCCAGACCTTTAAAATCAACCCCTAAAGCTGCAAATTTAGCATGAATTTTACTATCTAATGATACCATAGATCCATAAAATTTACGGCGCTCGTAAACCGAAATGTTTGTCAATGGAGACGTTCGAAAACCGAGGCACCACTGTAATGATAGCACCTATATCATAGTTGTTCTGTGGATTAAATGAGTTAATACATGTAAAAGTACTTAGTACAGAGCCTGGAAGAGTTGAATGCTATTATTAAGATTGTGATTGAACACCTAGTATATGCAAAGCAACAAATTGTATGCTAAAGAGTAAATAAGAGGTTTGGACCCTGTCCTCTAGGAAGTCACAGATGAGGAACCTGAGGGTCATGGAGGACGTGCCCAAGATCCCACAGCCAGTGTGTGGCAGAGCTGGGATTTGAACCCCGGTCTAAACTTGAAAGCCCATTCCATCTCTTCCCGTTCCATCAAACT
Source organism: Rhinolophus sinicus (assembly GCF_036562045.2). NCBI lineage: Eukaryota > Metazoa > Chordata > Mammalia > Chiroptera > Rhinolophidae > Rhinolophus > Rhinolophus sinicus. The sequence continues at coordinate 144,465,340 of NC_133756.1, forward strand.
GGTCCTCAGAGGGTCAGCACAGACAAGAGATGAACCATGGAAAGAGAGGTGGGGGTGGTCAGAGAGCTAGAGAGAATAAGAAGGCTTGAGGGGAAAGGCAGAGAGCAGGGTACAGACTGGCTTAGGCTGGGTGGATGACAGAAAGGGGCACTCACAGTTTAGTCTCCACAGCAAATGGCAATGAGACTATTCCGATGCCCTCTTTAAATGCTGCATTTGCTGCCACTGGCCCCAGTGGAGCTGTGGAGCTTCCAGTCCTGGACAGGAGATGGATTCTCTGCCCTGTCAGGTGTACTGCTCCCTAAGCAAGTATCTCCTGCCTGTCAGCTTCTTACGTTCCTCAGATCCTCCTAAATAGGTGTGATTAGGCTATTTTATAAAGAAGGAAACTGAGGTTCCCCCTAAAACTCAGAGCTTTCACAGAAATCTCTTTTCCTACCCTGGCATGGCTTGAGAGGCAGTCAAACTTACACAATCGATTTGTTCTATTTAATATTTTTAACCAGAATTCTGTGTGCATGAGGATCAGAGTTAATATTCTACCAGGATCATGGAGACCGATGTCGTCACCTCTACCTGGTGGCTGAGGAGAGAAAGGGGGCCGGTGAGGCCCACGCCAGCCTTCTGGCTCACTGGCTACTGGCTGGAGCCAGCCCAGCGGGCCGTGGTGCTGGTGGTGCGGCACCATATGGTCAGCAGGGTCTCCTGGGAAAATACGGTGGCCATTCTCCAGTCTGGCCTGTGCTGTCATGTACTGATTTATGGCCTGAGGAAACCTAGGGGCCTTTAGTTTTCTGATACTCTGGGAGAGATGTTTATGAGCCTTGAAATTCTTCTACCTTTGGTCCTGCGCTGAGCCCCGGCAGAGATGGCTATCTCTGCCCTGCAGTTGGAGGGCACAGCTTATTTCTTTTCACGGAAAGGTTTCACCAAGTCTTCGTTCCTTCCCCTCCCTCCTTCACGCCCACCCCCTCCTTATTTTCTTTGGCACTTGAAGAGGGCCATGTTGTTTCTGGAACACAAGAGGGCCTAAAGGATTCGGAGAAATGCCTGGATGGGGGTGGCCCTGACACTAGGAAGGTGTCGCTGGCACAGGCTCCCTTCTTTCCTCAGCTCTCTCCTTTGAAGCTCACCCACAGAGCAGGCTTTGTGTATGGCTTGGGCCCCTGGAGGGAAGCCAGGGCCAGAACCAAGCATGGCGGGCTCTCCTCACTAGGAAAGTCCTTTCCATAGCCCCCAAAGCAGAGAAGAAAAGGGCAGTTCTCAGTGATGTAGAGATACCATCATGGGGTACTTTTCTGTTGCGGTGTGTTTCTATGGCCCCATCCTCACAAGGAGGGTGACAGAGGTGAGGATGACGGGGTGAGAAAGGCCTGCTTCTGGGCCTTCCCTTATCGGGCCTCCCCTGTCATCCCCTCGGAACTGGCTCCTGGCTCAGTCCTTCCACAGGTGCTTCCCTTTGCCGAGGACAAGGTCCCCATCTGCCTTCTAATTAATTCCTGCTCCTCCTCAAGACCACACAGCTCACGCCCCCCTCTCAGAGTCTTCGCCTCCCTGCACAGCTCTCCTCAGGTGCCCATCTCACAAGGATTTGCACCTGCCTCCCTCCCTCCCCAGACCTTGTGCTCCGTGAGGTGGGGCCAGCTCTGCGTTGCTCACCCTGAGTCAGGAGTGCTTGGAGCCTGGCCTAGCCCACTGTGGGCGCTCAGCGAGAATAACTGACTGAATAATGGATGATTATTAATCTCCACTTGACAGGTGAGGAAACAGGTTCTGGGTGGTTAGATGAGTCTACTAATGCCACACAGCTGGCCAGTCAGGGAATTAGGCCCCATGCCAACTCTTCCCTTTTTGGATGTGGGAATTTTACATGATATCTTGCCTCACTCATCCTGGTTGAGGAGGACCAAGTTGGATATACGTCTTGAAGACCGATTAAAAAAGATGTGAATGTATGCAGATATATACATATGAGTGTGTGTGTGTGTGTGTTTCTATACATTCTGTTCATATATTTAGATACATTCTACACATGTAGTGTAGGTTTGCAAAATCAGAAAAAGGATTGAGAGATGATGACAGTGTTTGCAACCCCAGTGAATGACCTGAAGAAGACCCTTTTACTATTTAGAGGAGATGAACTCAGGGCCAATAAAGAAAAGGGTAATACACCCACAGAAGACGTTATCTTCTGTATTGTGTGGAAATGTAAAGTGTTTTTGTTGTATTATCTGGAAATGTAAAGTGTTTTCCTCAATGCACCTTCCATTTATAAAATAATCTGAACTTTTTGGAGAAGCTGAGCTATGAGGACCTTCTGTCAATGTCTACCGGTTGGGGACAGATGGCATCCAGTACCAGGTAGACTTAATCCAAATGTCCACAGGCCACTATTAAGCAGCAGCCTCAGCCAGCTCCTTTGAAGTCAGAAGTGAGTCAGGACACTTGTTTAGGGGTCAGCTGCCCTGGGAAGAATTGAGGAGCAAAAAGGAGCAATTCTGGGGGAATTGCCACAGGTAATGCTATAAACTGGGATTACAGTCAGAAGGAGGACTTGAGCTTTTAGAGTTGGCTGGCACCCTCAAATACCCACAGACTCAGCAGGCAATGTCCATGCCTGAAGTGCCCCCCCCGTGGGGACAGCGGAAATTGGAAAGTTCATGCTAAGTGGACAATTGCTGCCGAACTCTACTTGGCCACTGCCATGAGGGAAGGGGGGCCCTGTGTAGCCAGGCCCAGATTGTTATGTGTTGGCAAGTTATTTAATTTTTAAAAACACTCTGAAGGCCAATCACAACTCTTCCATAGACTAGATCACTCCTGGAAGTCACTTTGTGAGGGAACATTTCACATGCTTTTGGACGGTTGTCTTTTTCGAGATTATTGCTTAGAATGGGCATGCTAGAGTTTTAATTGTTTTTTTTTTTTTAATTGAATAGTATTTTCTTCAAATTAAAACTTATTTGCAAAAAAGGGGCACTGCTTTGCTGGGAGTTGAGATGAAGGTACTAGATGTCTTCCCTTCCACAGCTCCAGAAGGCTCCTTGAAAATCTTTGCTGTAGAACGTGAAACCAGGGTTCCTGTTTGGATTCCCCCTAAAAGTTGAAAAGGCATGTGGTCTCACACTTACTGGTCTTGCCCTCTTGGGACTCATCTGCAAAATGGGAATAATGGGACCTCCCTCACCATGATGTTGAAAGGATTAAGTGAATCAAAACATGGAAAGTGCTTATAATGGGGGCATGAATGGAGTAAGTGTTCATTAAGGACCATCCGTTTATACTTGTTAATACTGGGGCTATCCATACGGCTACTTTGATTGCATTTCTTCAAATACTTCCAATATGTTTTTTCTCTCTCTCTCTCTCCCTCCCTGTGTGTGTGTGTTTAGGCCAGCAGCTATGTTCTTTTCCAGAGTTTTGGGTTTATTTTCGTTATGAAAAATGAGGATATTATATTATTGATCATGCTACTTTGTCCTTGTATGGCTAGCGTGAGTCAGGTGGCCAATGCTATTCCAAATATGGGGACACAGGTGAGTCTGTGTGACTTTGTAAAATACTTCATGATCGGGACATACGCCAGACTCACACTTCTGAAACTGGGGTGGAAGGGTGGAAGCCAAGGCCCCGGAGTAGATAGAGGGTGACAGGGATAACCAAAGTCACACGATAATGCCTGTGCCTCTTTACTGGAGATGCCAGAGAGGGGTCCATTATCCCCCTCCTTTATTTTTTTTTGTTATGGACATCTGATGTCTTCTCAGTCTTATCTAAAGTGCTTTAAAAAAAATTCTAAGCAAGTCCCTTTGCCATCTCTTCCAACTGGATGGCTGTCCCTAAGCCCTTCCTATATAGAAATTTTGGAGCCAACACTTCATTTTCTTGGAGCCTCACTTGAAGCAAGAATTTGGGGGCGAGGTTTTGACTTTAGTACAACAAAACAGATACGCAGCAGAATGCAAACTCTGCAGACTGCAGAAGTACTTTGAGCGTAGAGCTTTGAATTCCTAGACCCTCTGAAAGAGAAGTTGATCTTTCTCCTCTGCTGATCGGGGAGCATAGATGGGAAAGTTTGCGAAGCTAGAGGAATCTGCCAGACTCTCGTTCCCATCCTCCATTCTCGGGGTCTGTCAACCGAGCTGGAGTGAGAGGGACCTTCCAATGGGAATTGTAGGACTGTGGGGGGTAACTGAGCTTGGGCTGTGGAGGTGGACCTTCTTGATTTGTAGCCCTGGCTCTTCAACTTCTTAGCTGTGTAATCCTAACAAAGTTTCCTAACCTCTCTGGACCTCAGCTTCCTTCATCCATAAAACAAGAATAATAATAGTGCCTACCTCTTCGGAAGTTTGCTGTGAAAAGGAAAACAAGGGATCCACGTAAAGTACTTAGCTCAGTTATCTGAACGACAGTAAACTTTTGATATAAGTCACCTATGATTAGTTATTATGTTGGGACTACATTTGTTCTCCGGAAACGAGGCCTTCCCCTCTGGGGCCTCAGTCAAACTGAGGGACAACCAGAATAAGGGAGCCCAGGGATCAGCTCAGGGGAGGCAGAGAGTCTGGGTTAGAGAGGGCCTGAGTTACACAGCTTGGGCCATAATTAGCATAATTTATTAGCATGGGGAAAGTTTTGGGAACGTTTTTTTGCCTAGGGCGGCACTGAAGAAACTTGGTCAGTGAACTGGGTGGCACGGGCACCATCAATTGTGGCTTTGTCACTGAAAGGAAGGACTTTATGAGGGGAAACTTGCAGTGATAAATTGCTTCCAGGTTTCCTCTCAGAGCAGGTGTAGCCCTTCTAGGCTTTCCTTTCAAGCCTCTGGAATGATTTAGGCCAGGAGATGGGAAAAAAAAATATTCAGAGCGGTGTAAGAAACAGGATGGAGAAAAGACGAGAAGGGATGGCTGGGTATCAGCAAAGAGCTGTGGCCTGAGGTGTGTGGAGTTAGGATGGGGTGAAGAGTGCCAATCCCCGAGTGGCCCTGGGCCCACAGCTGCCCAGAAGGCTCAGATATATGCAGGATAGCCCAGCAGTGGCAAACAGTGAGGCCTCTCCCTGGGGGTGTCCTGGAATATGACTGCTGCCACAGGGCTCACCTCAGACTTTTCAGCGATGTATTTGTTTATCTGCTTTTGATTGAGAGATTCTTAGATTCTTTCCTTTTCATATGCTCTCAAACTGCTATACCCAGCACATGAATTTTGCTTAGACAAGCCCATATGAGACACACATACCTCTCTCTCTGATCTTCTGGCTATTAATACCCAAGATCAGTGGGTTTTGCATGTCTTTTTAAAGTTGTATAATAACAGCTAACACATTTATTGAGCACATAGTATGTGCCCGTTACTGTGCTACGCTCTGAGTTTTCTCATGCTCTCCTCTCCTTCACACAACGTTATGAGGTAGGTCCCACATCATATCACCCATTTTCCAAAGTAAATGAAGGAAGGAAGGCTCAGAAGGGTGAAGTCCCTTTTCAAGGTCATGTGTGAATAAGTGGTGGAGCTAGGAGTAGGTCACACAGGTTCCTTCTAGCTCTTTAGCCAAGCCTCAAGGACCACTCCATTGTGCTGTCTTCAGAATTAAAGTATAGGAACCTTGCTTGAGGGTGGGGGTGGAGAGGGGGGAGCTGGAGCCTGTCCTTCTCAATTGTTACCCCAGGTCTCTAGGGGGACCTCCCAGGAACCCCTATATCTGCTCCAACCTAGAAACCACTGCTGCAAAGTATAAATGAGATTCCAAAGCAAAGGGGGCACTGCATGGGGGCGTGACCACCTTGGCAATCCTGGAGGCCTGTGGGTGTGTGGAGGTTGGGATGGAGTTCCAGAAAGTAGGAGTGAGGCCAGGATACTCCATGACTTGTCAGATGATTGGCTGCTGGAACTTGATTGGAGACATAGTGTTTTAAAAATATCGTATGCTTGTGAAATATATGCAGCACCTCCTTTGACAAATGTTTCCAGTACTTGTAATTCCTTGTTTTAAGAGCCGAAGAGAAGACCAAGGTGAATTGATGAAATTCTAGAGTATTTGGCAATGTGACTGCCCACTCCCCAGCCTGCAGTGCAGCCACGCAGAAGTCCTGCTTCGATGAGCAGGTCAGATCCTTTGCGGTTAGCGCAGCTTCAGCTGCGCTCTGCTAAAGCCGTGGGAAAAGCTTGTGAAAGCAACTGGTTTTCTTAATTCTGTTGCATATCGCTCCCTACCCTCTCACAGACATCCTCTGTCCAGCGGGCACATCATTTCTTTTCCCCTTTCTCTCCCTTTGATCTCAAATGTCTAAACTGTCAAAAATTCTGAATTGGAAAGGTTGAGCTGGAGACCTTTGTTACTTTTGCTCAATATGGAAAAATGAAGCGAGGAGAGAGAAAGCTACTTTTCCATTAACTGGGAGTCATCAGCTATTTCTGGCTGCGGTAAGTGCCAGGCAGTTTGTCACGCACTCGATATGTGCAACCTGTCGGTCCTTCCGACTCGAGGAAGCAGATACTGTTCCAGCTGGGGAAAGAATATCTCAGAGATGTTAGATAACACCTGCTCAAGGTCACGGGGCTGGTAAGAGGCAGAGCCAGCCCTCGAACCAAGACTCTAACAGGAAGCTGCCACTGGGACAACCCTGAATTCGAGATGGAATTTCCCATGAGGTAAGAGAGATGTCTCAGAGCCTGCTGACCACAGAGCACACTGAGCCTGCTTGCCTCTGAACCAGCCCTCTCAGAGGGGGCTTTTACAGACACTGAAACTGATGCGTCAGCTCTCTGGGTGAGAGAGAGACAGAAGGCAGCCCCAGGCCTTCCTCCCACAGGTGGGGCTCTGAGGACAGCCAGGACCTAGGAGGCTCATGTAGTGCTCACTGGAGACTACCCACCTTTGACCGTTAGGAGGTTGGAGACACCCAGCTCCTTCTGAAACCCAGAGGGCCAGATGGCAAGTCAGAAGTCTGGCTCTTCCCTCAGGGAATATTAGGAAGCCGGATCACTCCTGGAGGCTATTTTATTGCCATTGGCCTCAGATGTTGGCGGGAATTTCTATTCTCTCAATGGGTGATGGGGGAAGAGGGCTACATCTGCGATGTTGCCTGATGCAGGAATCAGAGAAGCTTCTGGAAGGGATCCTAGCAATGACCTGGTCCAACCTCTCTTACACTGATGGAAGTGCAGAGGTCTCAGACAGGAGAAGGCTGTGTTTACATATATAAGATTGTTGGATTTAAGCCACACTGGCCATTGTATTGGTGATCACTTCAGTTTACTCTTCATTTTCTAAATTGTGGTAAAATACACATAACATAAAACTTACCAATTTAACCCTTTTCTTAAGTGTACACTTTAGTGGCATTAAGCACATTCACACTATTGTGTAACCATCACACTATCCATCTCCAGACCTTTTCATCATCCCAAACTGAAACAAATCCTTCATTTAAAAACACTTCTATGTGCTTGCCGCATGCCTGACAGTGTCCCAAGCACTACACGTATTAACTCATTTTACCCTCGTATCAACTCTACAAGGTAGGCATTATTACTATCTCCATTTTACAGATGAGAAAACTGAGGCATGAGAGGTTAAGATGGCGGTTGTTAAATGTCAAAGCCAGACTCAGCATTTAGGACGCCTGGCTCCAAAGTCCAAGCTCTTGACAACTGCAGAAGCTGCCTGGGACATTGCACGAGGTGGGCGGCTGAGTCCAGCCCCTCCTACCACGGTTCCAGTTGCCACCCTGCAGAATAAGCAGGAAGAGGGGGCTCCCAGGATAGCTGGCCATGGGTGGAGAGAAGGACCAGGAGCTGGGCCCACTATCGTGGGACACATGGGGAGGGAACGGGAAGTGAAAGCCTTCATTTTCCTCCTTTGAGTTAAGCTTCTTAAACAAATATTGAGAAGAGATCAAGTACATTTCTCATCATCTTTCTGGGAATGAGGTGCATCTTAGGCCTAAAGGAGACTTGTAATATGCCTCTGAATGAATCAGGTCAAAATGCAGTGATCTGGACCCTTTGGATAAAGGTGTCAGAGGTCGTGTGCTTATGTGTGCATTGGGGCGGTGTTGGGAGCAGGTACACAACTGAATTATGTAGGCAAGTGACTCAAGTCTGTCTGAGTGGCCCTGGCCTCTGGCCCGGAGGTGGGTTTTCCTTGTGGTGATGGACATTTCTCAGCATCCTGGGAGGCCTGGCCTTTCCTGGACTTTTCCCTCAGGGAATGTTGCCTCCTGCTCCTGACCCAGCCTCCTGACTCTGAGTGTGGACCCGCCAGGCTGGGGTGAAAGGGTTAAGGCTCTGTGGCCTGAAAGCTTGATTAGCAATTGCATCACCACTGCCTACAGTCAGCCAGGTTTTCTGTGATGTGTAGTAGTCACCCAAGCACCTGCGGACAGAGGCCCTCAGTGTTTCTGGGGCGAAGCTCAGCTGGCCTCCCTTTGGCATGGTATTTGCACTCGGCCCTATTCTTCCTTCTCAAGTAGGGATAACTGGGCCCAGAGAGGAGGAAGGGTAGGGAGGGTGGCCTGGGGGGACAGTGAGGGTACTCATACATACTAAGCACTTGCTTGTGCCAGGCTATATATTTTACATACTTGGGCTTCCTTAATCCTCACAGTGACTCTCATCATTGCTGCTTTAGGGATAAGAAGATAGAATCTCAGAGAATAACGATAATATTAATATCAATAACCACAGCATTATATCACTTATAAGATGACCGTGTAGGATAGTTAAGAGCACAGGTACTCAAGTCAACTTGCACACAATTTAACTAACTGTGAAACTAACTTGAGCAAGTCTCTGAACCTCTCTGTGCCTCAGTTTCTTCATCTATAAAATGGGAATAATAATTGTTTCTCACAGGGCTTCTATAAGGATGAGATGGGTGCTTGGCATGGGGTGTGGTGCATAGCTAGTATTCAGTAAATGTTAGCTAAAGCCATGATGCTCAAGAAATAACTGTACTAAGCTATAGGCTAAGGGATTCTTTCTACTACATTGTTTAACTATAATAACTCCAAGAGATTGGTATTATAATCTCCATTTCACCTATTAGCAAAATGAGGCTCAGAGAGGGGAGCAGAGCTGGGAAGAGGTTGAGGAGAGGGTTCCAGTGCTTTCCTCTCTACAGAAGCTGCCCTCCCATACACGCAGGCCTCGCCTGGACCTCTGCCCTGAATACTGGTGAGATCTGGCATTTAGAGTCCCCCAGCATGTCCTTGTCACCTGCCCGAGGCCAGCACCACCTCCTGCCCCAGTCCGCCCCAGCTCAGGTGGACTTCTCCAGACATACGCACCTGTCTGATGCTCAAAGGCAGGATAATACTCTTCATTGCTGAACAGATCAGTCCACGACATCAGCGGGTCGCAAAAGGATGTGTTGGGCAGGAAGGTGCTGTGTGTCACTGAGTCCAACATCACCCTGCAACAGCGGGAGAGGCTGTGAGGAGGTGGATGGCTCTGGGAAGCCACACTGCAAGAGCCCTCAGCATGCCACGCTTGCTTTTAATAATGAGAACAAATACTGTACTTACAAACAGGCAGCCTCCTAGGAGCCAGGCACCCCTCTAGGTGCTTTCCATGATGACATTAATTAATCCTTGCCACATCCTGTGAGGTTTGTTCATCCATCCCCATTTCATAGATGAGAAAACTGAGGCACAGGGTTTGAGACAATGGCCCCTATAACATGGCCAATAAGAGGCAAAGCAGGGATTTGACGATTGGGGCTCTTATTATGCAACATTGCGTCTTTCTTTACTTTTCCTATTCACTCACATCTGACGCCTGAACTCTGGCTTATAATGTCTAATAATATGCTCCTGAGAACAGAGCAAGAGTCGCTATAAATGAGTATACCCACAAACCCTTAACCAAAATTCTGAAATTAGAGAGCTCTGAAACTGAAAGTGTGTGTGTGTGTATATGTGTATGTGTGTGTGTGTGTGTGTGTATTTAATGCATTTATTTCCCAGCAAAAAACAGTCCTGCACTGATGTTATATAGTTTTGTATACTGTTCCATATGTTACATCTATGCATCTATATATGTGTATAAACTATATACTATACATATCTAAGCACATACAAACTATATGCTATATTGTTTTATAACTACAAGTTAAAATTTTATTTATTCTACTTGAATATTCATGTGAAATACTGCAGGAACGCTGATGGGTTTAGGGAGTCATAGAAGGAATACCTGGGGGGGGGGGTGTATTCTGTGTTCTACACACTGTATAAACTTCCTAATGCCTGAAGAACTCTTAATTCTGCAGCACATACAGCCTCAGGGTTTTGGATAAGAGGATGAGGACCTGTCATTGTAACACACACGTAGACACTTTGGATTCCACGCTGAGCACTTTCGAACTTTACATTCTTTATTCATAGTCTCCTCAGAACAACCACTCTGAGAGGTGCTGGTAGTGGTTCCATTTTATAGGTGAGGGATGGACGCTCTGACATTCCATGTAACATGCCCCAAAGCACCCCGCTAGCAGGTGGTGGCGCCTGGGTGACCGCTCAGGTTTGTCTATTTAAGAAGTCATGACCCGAATGGCTGTGCTCTATTCCCTCCTCACACTGGCAAGTAGAATGTTTTGGGAGAAGGTGTCTGGTTGAAGCTGGGAAGGGGACAGAAGAGATGGGCCTGGGACCACAACTGCATGGATTCTTGTCCATGCAAGTCTCAATCTTTCAAGTTTCTCTTTGCTGCTTCCCATATTCCCACAATTCAGACATATATGTATCATATATCCATGGTATATATATCTATGTTGGTGGGTTAGGATTAGAAAAGTCTATCTGCCCAACTTCTCTTTTCTTATTATTGCAGTAATATTGATGACCTAGGGTGGTTCTACCCCTCCATTCTGCAAAGGGGACACAGCCGCTCAAGATCACGTTAGATAAAAACACATGGAATTTTAAGATGCTCAGGGGCTTATAAATCATCTAGTCCAGTGTTTCCCAACTTTTGTCATTTGCCTACCATCATGATAATCTACTTAATACATTAAAAAAAATCAACTCCCTTTTTGTTTTCACATAAATACATTTATTTAAAAGGAAAACTTCATATCGCCACTATCAATGAAAAGTCAGTATTTTTTAGCACACGTAAAAATCAAGATGTACGTATTTAAGTAAAAATTGTTCATCCATGCACCTAAATCAGGTGTTAGCAAACTACAACCTACAAGCCCAGTGCATTGCAGCTCACCACCTGTTTCTGAATGGCCTGTAGTTAAAAATGATTTTACATTTGTAAATGGTTACATATTAAATGACTATTTGCCTTTTGGCCCACAAATCCTACAATATTTACTTTCTGGATCTTTAAGTAAAAGTTTGCCTACCCCAACCAGTTTCATCCCGTGTGTCATGAGTGGTGTAAGTACCACATGTTGGAAAGTAGTGTTTCAGTCCCATCTTTCTCCTCACCCTGTCATTTTAGAATTGAGAAAGCTAAGGCCCAGGGAATTTGTGTCACTTGCTCAAGGTCACACAGCCAATGGGTGGCAGTGTTATATTGTATGAAGAGAGTTCTTAAGTTTTCCAACTCTTAACCTATCTCCTTCCTTTTCTACAAACACTCACAGTCCTATCTGCCCAGAAGACACACCCTAGCCACACTTACATATCAAATAGGTCCTCAGTACTGAGGGGACAGGGTTGTATGATTCCAGAACCAAAGACCCAATTGCTTAGAGATGTTTGCAAATCTACTATGATCATTACCATCAACTGTACATGCGAACTGTGCTTCTGACATAGATAAATAACCAAGTTCAAATTCTCACCCGTAGGCACCCATTCTGTGCCATCAATGAAAAGTTACTAGACCCCACTGGGAAGCCTTCCTGACGCCCAGAGAGGGTTAACGTGCCAGGCGGATTATCATGGTCATGGATCTCTCCCTGGGAGCCATATCAAACAGAGGTCAAGGCTGCCTGGGTTTAGACTCTGATTTTCCCACGGATTGGCTGGTTTTATATCCTGAGCGGGAGGCAGGATGAAGAGGGATGGGGGTGGGAGGTTATGAGAAAGGGAAGAGCCCCTGGAGCCCAAAGCCCCTTCTGCTATCTGGACTCAGCGTCAAGAAAGTTCCCGTAAGTGACGGCTCAAGGTAAAAATGCCTCCTGTCCCTCTGAGGCTCAAAAAACCAAGGCAGAGGATGGCGACCTCTGACATGACCTTCATGGTGGGTTTGGAGAAAGGATAGGTGGACACCACGTGGAAGAAAATAGAAAACCATCCCCAGGTCTTTCATGTCAGTTAGAAATCCTCCAGACATAAAACAACAGCGGGAGTGAATGCTCCCTCATCTCCACCTGACAAATAGCTCACACAAGTCATGCGGTAAGTTGATTTTGGTCATATAAAAAATTAGGAACATTTTTTATCAGTAGGACATTTACCTCCTTCAAGGATATTTTTTTCTTACACCAGCTCACTTGTTCTGTAATCTCTCTAGTGTCTCACACAGTGCAGTATCTGATTCCCTTTGTTAATTCCTTCTATGGACAATTATATCCATTAAGTTTTCTTAAACTGCTGTTTTTCTTCTGTAATCATTTCTTGCTTTGGGGGAAAAATCTTTTATCAAAGCAGCAGATGCTTTTTTTTTTTTCCCCTGCTATTGCATAGGAGGGCGTATTATTAACTCTGGGCTCTCCACAAAAGGACTTGGCTACTTAGCCAGCATGCTCTAGGTGTGAGTGTTCAGGAATAATGGCTGCTTTGTACTCAGTAGCCAGCTTCTTAGGCTCTCTAGGGTCCTTGCTATAAGTGAACATTTTAGCTCTCAAGATTTCCTTAATGTAGGTGGAACAAGGTGGGTGAGAAAGCACAGCTGTTTGGTGCCCCGTTTCTCACCGAGGACATTGAGACCCAGCGATAGTTAGGCCCAGGCCTGAAGTTAGATCATGCATTCCCAATGGGGGGGCGACATTGACCCAGAGGGAACAATACTGGTTCTTGGGTGTCAAAAACGTCTTAGATGTTATTATGTTTCATGACCCTCCAAAGGGCCACAGTACATTAACGATATACAGTATTTCTATGGTATTAACATTTCATGGAGAGGGGAGACGATTAAGAAACAATGATCGAAAAAGTCTCCTTGGTGGGGGCGATAACGAAAAAGTGGTTGAGCAGCTGGGTTAGACCTGGAGTCAGCAGTAGGACAAGACGGGGATCTCTAGGGAGGGCCACGGGTCTGCTGTTCTAGCCACACAGTTTTGGTTTTTGAGGGGCTGGCTAGTTTGTCATCATGGAAAGAGCACTGGGCAGGGAGTCATGGTTCTGCCTTGACCCCCACCCCCCCAAGCCTCAATTCTTCATCTACTAAATGGACCCGGTGGACTCCAAGCTGTGCCCTAGCTCTGTGGTTTTCTTCAGGTACCCACCCGATGTGGCCAACACACCCAAACACGTGCACTCCTCCACCTATGCATAGATGTTGGTTATATTTGGCTATTCTGGTCAAGCAATTCATGAAACCACTAACAGAGGTTAAACTTTTAGCTCTGAAAAGGGCCCCCGATTTCCTCCTTCTCCCTTTCCTCCTATGCCCACTACTTTCAGCGGTGGGTTCTGGATATCCTCTGCCTGGGCTAGCCAGGCCCCTGAAGCACGCTGGGCTCCCACTGGCTGCCCATCAACAGCCCCATGGCTGTGGCAATCAGTTTCCCCACATGTGGTCACCATTCTAGCTGCCTAGCAAGTAGGCAAGGATCAAGCACAACCCACACAAGGGGAGGAATGAGGTGGGTTCCCTTCCATGCACAAGAAAGGCTGGTCGCAGGTACCTTTCGGAATGAGACAGCGATGGCATGGAGGCTGAGGTCCCCGATGACTCCAGGGGCTTCCTAACCCCTCTGAGAGCCGGCTCACTCACCAAATGTGCACAGGGAGGGTCCACACAGTCAGAGGGACAGGCCCATGGGCTTCTCGCCCTACACGAATCAGAGGCCGCCATCAGAGGTGTGGTGCCCATGGCCTGAGCAACCAGCCACCTCTGTTCAGCCTTCCAGAGAGAGAGGGGAAGGAGCAAACCACCCAGCCTTGGCCTGTTTGCCAGAGGAGGAAAATTCCTTTCTGACCCTGGCAGAGATCATCAACTTCACTCTGGGCATGTGACCAAAAATCCACCCAATGAAGCATCTACACATTGGCTGTTTATACACCAAAACATCACCGGGCAGAACCAGGCCGTGAGGGTATAAACCATGGGAAAGGAAGCCAAGGAGGGCCTTCCTTGATCCCACCAGCTGAGCCGTCTCATTGGGAAGAAAGATGTTTTTCTTCCTTCAAAGCCACAGTGACATCAGAATGTCCACTTGGTTGTGAGCCCTGTGGGCAAAGTAGGGTCAGTTTCCCACCCTTTGGACCTCCCTAAGAAGGGACACATGGGGGAAAACCCAAGGGACTATTTCGACACTTGCTCTTAAAGGATTGTGGGTTGGGTGCTTGAGTGTTTGTTCTTCTGGGAGAAACCAGACCAGCTGTGAGAACAGACTTGCTGACGTCTTGCCAAGCGACTCCTCATTTTTCTTTAGCTTGCTTAGGGAGCTTATTAGTTTGTTTTTTAGTTGTTTTTCTGAAGGGGCAGCCAAGACCTACAGAAGGTATTCCATATAATGTGCTGTGGGCTCCAATGAAAAGCTGATTGTTTTTGGATTAAACCCATGGATGGTTCAATCCTACCTCTGCCATCCACAAGGCAGGAAACATGGGATACATTTCTTACTGCTCAGCCTGTCAAAATTATTTTTGTTTCCTACAAGGTGTGGTATATAAAACTTCATGACCCTCTCTGAGCTCATCTCTAAAATGGGGATTTTAATATGCAATCCTCAGAATGTCCCGAGGACGTAATAAAATTAGATAATATATGCAGAGGCCTGAGCACAACACATAGATTCATTTCCAGTTGGGGAAACAAACTCATTCGTCATCAGTGTATCTAAAAAGTTGCTACTTAGATGACTCCTGAAAAAAGAAGACAACCAAACTGTGGAAACTTCTGAGAACACCTTGAATCACAAATAAAACATTCTCACAGATAACAGAAGGACACAAGAATTAAGCTTTCACTCAGAGGGGCAAACAACCCCTCTCCATGGATCTTTAGACTAAAACACGAAGTTGTCTTTCTAAATCACTTTACCTTTCTAGCCCTCAGTTTCCTCACCTGTAAAATGGAGAGGTTGTACCTAATGGTCTCTGACATCCTTTCCAGCTTGTATAATTCTCAGCACAACCAAAGGTGGGTGGGTCTCCAACTTCAGCTTGAGAAGGGAGCATGTGCTACCACTGGCTGCCAGCAGGGGGCGGATGCACAAGAACCCCCACACACTGCAGTTTCGGAAAAGGTCTGAGAACATATAGTGGAAAAACCCTAACCATTGCTTTTCTGGAAGGTTTCTCTACTAAGGTGATGTGAGAGGGCAACATAGGTTTCTTTAGAGTATTACATACAGACGCATTTCTGAAAAATGCCCCAAACTGGAATAAGGCAGCTTATTTTCTCTGTCTTAAAGTGGGGATCGTGAACAGACCAATGGGGAAAGGAGGAGTTTGGCTCGGGGGAGGTGGGCTTTCCTTGAAGCTGAATATTTTTTTCTGGGTAAAATCCAGTTTTCCTTCCTAACGATAGCTTTAGGAGGCATAGAGAATTGAGTGCCTGTACGCATTCTCTCTTAATTCTGCTTGGTTGGGTAAAGTGATCCCAGGGGCTCCCGGGGAGGGGGTGGGTGGTTCTACACAGCCTGAGGAGGCAAAAATGTCTCTCTCAGGCAAACAGTTACATCCCGGTCGCACAGCTCCCAGGAGGCACTGTGACTGATGGAACTGGCAGGAGGGCTGGCAATCTGGGGATGGAGACCAATAATCAGACCCAGGTTCCAGTCGGAGCCTCTAAGCCCTGACACCCCGTACAATTCATCCAAAAGAGCAAAGAAAAGGTGCTTACGTGAGGACAGCGGTGACTAGGTCCAAAGAGGAGGCTTTCAAGGCAAGAGAAGGCAGGCGCTCCCAGCACCAGTGTACAGTGGAAATAAAGGCACCTGTAGCCTTGTGATATAAGTAACACCTACAGACAGGTCCGTTTGGTTTTTCAGGTTTACGCACAGCCCCTTTGATGACGGTGACATACAGTGTGACACGGCTCCTTGGAGGAGGGGGGGGATGGTTCTCACGTGCAGAAAATTTACCTTTATCCTGCTTTTGTGCCCAGCTCACCACCCTCCCTCCTGACCCAGGGGACTCGGTAAACAAGCCGAGAATTCTTACCTCTGGGAGCTTTGCTGGATCCTGCATTGGCTGGGGATTCTCGTTTGTGCAAGTTGGAGGGGAAGCTCTAACATACAGCCCTGGTGCCTGTCTCTGTAGCTTCCCTCTCAGCCCGGAGGAGTCCTGCCCTTTTGTAGAGCGTGTCATTCTCCCCTTTTCCCTTGTGGCAAGGAGGAAGGGCAGGATGGGGCAGTGGTTAAGAACACAGGCTTTGCAGCTGGATGGCTTTGGATTCAAGTTCTAGGTCCATCATTTTCTAGCTGTGTCACCTCGAATAACTTAATTAGCCGGTCTGAGCTTCATCACTCTGATGCAAATCAGTACCTGTCCACTGGGGCTTGTGAGGTCACATGAGGTAATGCACGTGAAGCACCGAGTAAGCCCTTTGTTAGCTATTATGATCATAGTGGGTTTTTTTGATAGTCCATGGTAACCAGAAACCCCTCCTCTATCATTTCCTCCAGCCTTATGCCTTCGGACCAGGTGGGGGGAACAGCCAGCTTGTAGAACCATGGTTGGGCCTTTCTTCTACATTTTCACTCAAAGCATGAAGAGGGCATTGGATACATTCACTTATTCGACTTCTAACGTCTTTGGATGTAATGAGCCATCTGGTGGCTTTCTCCCTCCCTGCCTCCCTTACAGACAGAGAAACAAAGAGCTGTGGGGGCCCAGTTAGGTGTCCACAGCTAGGAGGCAGAATCTGACTTCCATGCCAGCTCTCAGGTTGTCTAGCTGAGAATTACCTGCTTTTTAGGGCTTCATTATGAGAGCAGAAGTTCAACCTGAGTTAGGCTATAAAATACAGGGACCCCAGTCATCAGTAGGACAGCATGTGTAACTCTATGCCTTTTTGCACTGGGCTTCTAGTTCTCTTGGGCAGTTAAAACACTGTGTACAAAGTGCACACTCCAAGCTTTAGAGTGAAAGCAGCGACTGGTTTGTTGGGTTTTCTTGGGAACACTGGGCACAGGGACAAATACACAAATACAAACACACGTGTAGTCCAGAGAAACAAAAGGCAATTCATTAGCGAACTCAGGTGTCATCATGGAAAAATTGTTGGAGGAAGACAGGGGGACTATCTAGGCCACCGACTTGCTGTGTGCCTTAGGCAAGTTAAGTAGCTTCTCTGGGCTTGATTTTCCCCATTTGGTAAAAGTAGGCGTTTAGATTAGAATAGTGATTTTCAAACTGTGCTCCAAGGAACCCCAGGGGGGTTCCCCAGAGCCCTCAGAAAGGCTATTGGGGATGAGAGGATGGGAATGGAGTGGGTTCAACTTTAGGCTTCTCTTTCCTACTCCAGCAAGAGCACCTTAGCTTTTATACAAATCTTCAGGATAAGATTTCACTTGAACAAAAGAATCTGCACTTAAAATGTGTTCTCAAAGAACTGGATTAGATGGTCTTTAAGATTCCATTCAGCTCAGAATTCTGTGATCTGCCTCTTACTGCTCAGTGTCTGGGAGACGCAATGGGCCTACATCACATTCCCTGCTGTTGGGCGCATTCCCATCTTGTCACTGGTTTCTGAAATGCTTCTCATGTTTGTATCTGTACACAGACATTCTTCTGGGTGGAGAGGTTTTCAAAGAAAACATATTATTCTGCTATTGCTTTTAGAAAAGTGTCTTTTGGAGAAATTATATATATATATTTATATATATTTATACTGCCTTGGTTCAACTATTTCAGAGTGAAAAGTTTTCTGGCAGTGGATGTGTATGACCACAGACCCTGTTTGTCTCATGGTTCTGACTGTATAATACGGCATCTTTGAGTGCCTGTGTGGGAAATTACAGGCTTCAGGACCAGTGGATAAAAGGGGTGATTAAGATAAAACCAAAATAAAAGAGGAATTTGACTCTAATTAAATCTAACTATCACACTGAACCTAAACCTGATAGGAGCGGAGATCTGGGATGATATCAGACACTAAGCTTGTAAAAACTGTGTTATGAATGTCGGTCAAAGACAAGAGATGGGGGTTGAGAATGAGGAAGAGGCAGGTAGAAGAAGGAATGGAGCATTTTAGAACTTCCAGCCTATCCTTCTGGTGTCTCAACCACGCAGTAATAACTGGTAACACTAGGCTTAGAAGAGCCACTGGTGACCAAGACCAGATTCTGGAGGGCGACTTTTCAGATTTGACTCCTTGCTTTGCCATTTGCTGGCTGGGGGAGCCTGGGCAGTTTATTTAACATGCTTACATTCCAGTTCCCTCATCTATAAAATGGAGAAAAAGAATACATCTCTTCTAGGGTTGTTGGGTGAGTGAAATGAATTAAAACCTGGGGAGTGGCTGGAGTCCTAAGTAGGTGCTCTATTATCTACGTGCTGGCCTGTTACATTTGTTAAAGTAATTAAACAAGGAGGCCGCGAGACTCTGCTGTCTCTAATGCCTTGGTATCCTATGTAAGCAAACTGAAACGTAAGCCAGGGTTGATTGTACATGCACTCATATCCAAAAAACAACATTTAGAAACAACCAATCATAGTCAACTAGGCTTTCCTAAGGAAGGTAATGTCTTACGCTGTAGCCAATCAAACAATGCTCTTGCTTTGCTTCCATATCTGCTCTGCTCTATAAAAGTCTTCCCTATAACTCTTGTTGGTGGAATGCTCCTAACCACTTCCAGTTTGGTGATGTCCATTTGGAATCAAGGTCTGCTCAAATCAATAGTTGACATTTTCTTGTGCCTCAGTTTATCTTTGAATACATTCATTACGTTAAATTCTCACAACTCTTTGAGGAGGGAGTTACTTATTATCTCTATTTTACAGATGAGGGAACTGAGACACACGGAGGGTAAGTAACCTGCCCAGGGTCACACAACTAATAAGTGGTAGAGCAAGTCATTCCATCCAGGTTGCCTGCCTCCAGAGCCCATCCTTATAACCAGCATGTGACCCAGTCTCTGGGTGCTCCTGGGGTGTTGTGTGGTGACAGGGAGGAAGGAATCACACACATGTAGAGAGCATGCACCATGTGCCAAGTATTGTGCTAGAATCGCTCACCTGTCTTACCTTGGTTGTTTTTCACACTAACCCTGGGAAGTAGCTATTCTTACCTTCCTTTTAGGATGAAGAAACAGAGATGCCAAGCTTGCTGGGTGTCACCCAGTAAGGCAGTGGCCCAACCTGGGTGGAACTCAGGCCTGCCCAGTGTTAAAAGCACAACATAGACACAGGAGCTCAAGTTGGCCCCTCTCCTTTTGCTGAGGCCCTAACATTGGCCTCTTCCCTTTCTGTTGGTTCGCGATCCCTGGGTCTCATGGTTGTCACAGGTACAGACTGTCTCTCAGAGTGGAGTGGAAATTCTGGTATTTCACTGACTTCCTGGTGTCTCGTATGGTTCTTGGGACAAAGGAAACACTCAATACATGCATGTACCATGGAAGTGAATGAAAAGACAAGTCACCTGACCTACGGCCAGAGGCTCCTACCCAGTTCTTTTTCCCAGATATACAAGTGGATTTCATACTTTTCCTAGGCCTGCCTTCTTTAACATCGGCCACCATTTCTTTAGTCTTTTCTTGTCTCCCCCAGTCTGCCACCCTCACCACCACACCAAGAGGCAGCACAGGCTACAACAAAAGTGAGTTAAAAAATACATTCAGATAAAAAAAAAATTCATAGATGATGCGGTGAGCAGGAGAGCTTTGTAGGGTGATGCTGGAACGTGTAAGCTTTGGATTTGGCCTCTTGTCTCTATTAGCCTGATGCTGTTTTTAGAAATTACAGTTGCTGGAGTAATTACATTTTTCTATGCTCTATTGGTACAGATATCTAAGAATGAAAAGTTTTCTATCAGTGGGTGTGTATGACAAACGGCCACCTGGAAGACTTTGGATGACACATCAGCTTTTCAGGGCTTCAGGGTCTTCATCGGGAAGTACTTGCTATGATTTCTGGTACATAGTATGTTCTAAGTTCTCACCAAATGGCAATTACTATGGTCTATGGAGAGAAATGCAGATGTTGATTGAGATGCTACCTTTCAGCATTACCATATGAAGGAGGATAATGGGGCCTTTCCACCAAGAATAATCAAATCACAACCATAAATCAGGCATTTAGTAGGTGCCAAGAACTGTTTAGGCATGCTATTTGTATTCAGTCATTTAAACCTTACATCATTCATCCAGGGTGGGTGCCATTATTATTATCTGAAATTTACTAATGAGAAAACAGGCATAGGGAGTTTAAGTAACTTGCCTAATAGCACGGAGCTGGTAGGACTCAAAACAGGATTTGAGCCCAGGCAGATGGCACCATAGTCCACAAGCTTCACCATTATGCTATTATTTGGCACCTCTGGAGGAGGCAGAATCTAAGTTAAAGAGATACCAAGTTTCCTAGGCATCTCAGGTTGCTGTCAGGTTCCTCGAAAGCAGAGACAAGAGTTGCAAACCTATTATCCCCTAAAACACCTAGCATACACTTAAGCACCAATAAGTGCTCAAACAATTCTTGTTGGCTGATGGTGTATTTGCTTCATTTTCCCTTTGGGTAGCTTTCTCCAGTCTCCTATAGCCAACTCATCATTTAACTGTCTGTGCTCCTGACCAGGAGCCCTAATTCAGTATGGAGAGACAGCGCGGTGGCTCTCTGATCATCCCTGCTTGGCTATCCTCATGGAAATAGTGTGATTTCTAGCACTGAGCACATCATGAAGGCTCAACAATGGCAGTCAGTGGTTGGCAGACGTATAATGAAAGTGAGGATAAGAATACTGCTTCTGTCGTTATAAGGCTGAGTTCTCGTGATATTTGTGAAACAGCAGACACAACGGCACCATGGTATTTCTAGTCTCCCTTCTTCCCCTAATATACTGGAAGTCAATCTAATCAAAGTTTCTATGTGTTGGGTCAGCTCGAATAAATCTGAAGCGATCATGGCTGTACAAAGGCACAGATCTGAGAGTCCCGGGCAAAGGATGCCTTCTCAAACAGAGGGGTTTCGAAGACAGAATTTTCTTTCATTGTTTTCCTACCAAAGTCAGTCCCTTGGCAGGCATGAGGGCTTACTTTTACAGCTGCAGGCATTTTGACTTGAGGAATGGATGACATTGATTCCTCCATGCTATCGGTGGGAGGATGGCATGGCGCTAGTAGTGCCATTGAAACTTGGGGTATTGACTAGATCAGTGCCTTCAGCTCGAGCTAATTAGCTTGGTTAATCTGGAAACCACGCTGATGAAGGTGAGGCTGTCAGCAGATAATTAATCAGTCAACCATTAAAGACTTAATCTTCCTACAGGTGAGCTGACACAGGTCTGCTGGGAACTTAACTATCTCAACCTGTTTCCTTGCTTATACGTGGGCGTGATCATGCATGTAGTTGGACAACGTGTGTGACCACACGCACTTCCGTGTCTCCAGACTGAACTCCTCACTTTTGCTGGTTGTCATTCAAAGTCATGTCTTTAACCAGGGGATGGAGATGGTGGGAGTGGGGGGAAGGGTGTGAGAGTGAAGGTGGAGGGTGAGGAGGGTAAGGTTGCTAGGGGACATTTGTGATTGAATCCGTGAAGATTTATTCTCATCGATCAACCAAATCTTATTCTAAGATGGTGATTATAACATACTTCATTGATTTAGATAATTATGTTGAAGAGAAAACATTGCGTTAAATGTGCAGATAGATTACAAAGCTTATCCTGATTACAGAAATGTTAAAACGTGAATTTGGTCTGTACATATAGTAATTAAAAAAAATATATATGTATCATAGGCCAGTATTGTCAGGAATATAAAAAAGAGTAAGACCTAGTTGTGGCCTTTAAGTAATAGATATTTTAACAGAGAATTCATGAGGAAACATTTAGACATAGTATGTAATTCCAAGCCAAATTGTGAGTTAGGGGCTATAGGACGTCAGTGAGAGGGAGGTCAGCAAGGGCTGGAACAGTGAGAAAAAGCTTTCTGTGGGATGTGGTGTTTGAGCTGGGCCATGAAAAATTGGAATGACTTGCTCAAAATGGTTGGTTACCATGTGCCAAGCACAACTCTCAGAGTAGGGGGCTGCTACTACTCCCATTTTACAGAAGGGGAAACTGAGGCTCAAAAAGTTGCAGTAATTTACCCAAGGACACACAGCTCATAAGTAGCAGAGCCAGGATTGCATCCTAGGATCACCTGACTCAAAGCTCAGGCCATTGCCCATTATGCTCTGTGATGTCTGGGTTGACCAAAAAGAGAGGCTCTTTCAAACAAGAGGAAACCTGGAGGTGTGTGAGAGGAGAGAATAAGTGTGGGATAGCCCAAGATGCTCAGGGAAGGTTGGCAAGAGTCTCACACATGTCCCCACATGGCAGCCCAGGAGTTTTGAATCGTGATGCGTGAGGTGTCAGATCCTATGAACAAGAATGGTCCCTGGCCAGTTGATGGGGATTTTGAGTTTGAGGAGACCCCATCTTATCGGCTCTTCAGGGACAAATTTGTGCAAGGCAACCAGGTGAGACTTGGTTAGACTTTGGTTTTGTTCTCATTTTTCGGCCATATATTTTTCCATGATCATACAGTTATTTCTTATGGAGGTTGTTTGTGGGTTTTCTTCTTCCACCAACTCTGAAATAATATTGTTACTGTTGTTTCTTTGTGTGTGTGTGTGTGTGTGTGTGTGTGTGTGTTCTTCTAACTGTCTCCCACAGTTTAACTTGCCATTAGAAAGTATAAATGTCTGAATGTCCTGAGTTTGCTTCTGTGCAGGAACTGATTTAGAGAAACAGTCTGGGTTGTAAACAGAATCGTCTTAAGAATTTAGGCATTGGGCTTTTTACAAAACCTCAGTCTATCACTATTATGAAGTTTTCAGTGTTATCACTTTCTCCCAGCATTTGTCATCATATCCTAACTGAAATCCAATGATTCCTGGAACTTATAAACCTGAGGGGAGAGGCCTGAAACTTGGGAAGCTGCCCATCCTCGCCAAGAGGTCACATGGACATGGACACATCTGGGCCTGGGAGGTTCCAAGTAGGAACTTTTCACTCCCCGAGGTGTGTGTCTGGGATCAGCATTGGTGGACGTTATTGCTGAGCTGTCGGTGTTAAGGTGAAGGCAGCTGTCTTGTTTGCTCCCGTACGTCACTCTCGCTTCCATCCCTTTTCATAAAATGGTGTTTCAATTCCTTCTCAACGTGTGAAGGGAGAGGGCAGGAGTCTGTTTCATTTTGTGTCGACAGCTATCACTTTGGTTCCACAGAACCAGTGAAATATGGGACTTGCGTGAATATTTTCAGGTGACGCAATAATGAAACCGATAACCACAGTGTTGCTAAGAGCAAAAGCCCAACAAGAAGGCAGCTAAGGAAAAACCAGTATTCCGCAGAGCACTGGGTTTTGAGTCTGATAGATGTGAGTTCAGATCAGTTTCCTTGAACCACAGTTCCCTCAACTAAAAACCAGGATAAATTGTAACTTCATAGAGTTTTGGTGAGGATTAAACGACATAATGTAAGAATTTCTCAGCCCAATGCCTGACACATAATAAATACTCAACAAAGGATGGCTATACTATTACTACTAATTATTATTATTATACGACGACTACCAATTATCATCTTCACCATCATCATTCTCATCCCAGTCTCAGTTTCCTAACCAGCAAAATGAGGATAATATTGGCTACTCACTAGATTAATTGAAATAATACAGGATATGCATCTGCCACATTCTAGATATTCATCCTTCCATTTCTTTATTTTCAGCCTCTTATCTGGTGTCTATCAAAAGTTTATCAACCTTGGCAGTTAGGAGAAGGCTACAATACTTGGCCAACAGTCCTTAATTATCTTAAATGGAGCAATATTTTTATGAGACATTCATTCCGTCATCCAAATTTCTTTTCTGAGCTCCAATGTGCACTTCTGGGAACGAAAAAGCTCCAGGCGTCCCAACAGGAAACTCACTTTACAGAGTGGCCAACGGATCTGCCATGTGGCCATAACGATCCCAGCTGGCCCACTTTGCATCTTTCTACACAAGCCCTATTGGTGGGGCTTTGGCAAGTTCACCTTTCTGCAGAACCCTTGGGAGAATGGGTGTCACCTGGCTCTATGGGAAGGCAATAGCTGCTGGATCTCTCTGGTTTTCAGGTTGTATCCACCCCAGCCTGCAGCTGTCACTTTCGGCAAAGTTCAGGTAGCCTGTGTATTTAGGCAGAGGGCAGGTTTTTCACAAGGCCTTCTGAAGGAGGAAATAATCAATTGGGGTCAAGTGTGCCAGCTAAAGCAAGTGGTGAGTTGCACAATCAACCAGCAGATATGGGCTGTGCTGAGAAAGGGCTGGTCTGGGTGTCTAATGCTGCAAGTAGGCTGGGGGCGGGGGACGGGGGAAGGACAGAGATGACCAGGCTGGCTTTGTGCCTTTTCCACAGGTTGGTCACCCCTCTGTAGGGGGATCCAACTGAACCAAGCCTTGGAGTATTACCTGACACCCACCTGACCACTGATATTTAATTACCTTTAAATCAGAACTGGTGACTTTACAGGGAACACGTGTAGTGTCTGGACCCCCAAGAGATTCATTTCTCCTACCCAAGGGTGAGTGGCATTGACTTAAAGTCAGGCCAAACAATGTTCGGGAGGGATACTACTCTTTCAGGATCCCTTGCCTTTGACAAACTGGTTTACAGTCATGGATGGACATTTAAAGACAAGCCAAGATAGGTCTGGAGATAAGATTTGAAAATTGGGTTGACAATTAGTGGCGAAAGAGGGCGCCTGCAGGTGGCATCTGCAATTGGGAGCTCTGTAGACTCCAGTTAAGTACAAAAAAAGACCATTTTTTATGGAAAAAGAGTTATGACAGATCCAACGTGTAGTGGAGAAACAGGGACAATTTCAAGTCCAGTGGCATGAACCTGAGCTAACACACATGCGCACGGCTATCAGTGCTGTCGCAGGTACTCCCATCCCTCATGCACAGAGCCCACGCAGCACCTAGACTCAACTCTCCGCCACACCCCCTCCCCGGAGACTGTGCTCCCCAAGGACCAACCACACAGAGCACAGATCCCTCCGCCCCCACGCCATACACAGCCATCAGATAAACCCAGTCCCCTTAGGAAGCGGATTAATAAAACTATTTTATCTGTAATTACACTTGACTGATAATAATGTCCTCACAGCCTGCATGGTTAGATCGGCTTAGATTGTAACCTCCAGATTAGGGCTGAACTCCCTTTGAACCCTGGCCACTCGGCTGATCTCTCCAGCAACGAGATTACAAATGGCTTTAGCTGGATTCGCCCCATGGAACCAGGAGGGTAAGTAGAATTCCAGCTCTCCTTGGTTTTCTGTTCTGTCCGATGCTGTACAGATGATATCTGTGAAAACCCTGGCGAACACTCGGAGGGAGGCCCAAATCAAATTACCTCCTCCAACCCACCACTGCATCCCCTGGTGGGTCGGTTTTCAAACCAATGTCAAGCTCAGATTCTGTGGAGGAAGCCACTGTGAATGCTCTCTTGAAGACTGACACTTGAAAATAAACAGTGTAATTCCTGGACCTTGGGCTCTTGGGGACGGGCTGCAGTCAGCCATAATTAACTCTTTCATGTGTTCACAGTGTCCTGAAAGTAGTAAAATATCTGATTCTTTATGATGTAACGCTGAATGGAGGCAGAGAGGAGGCCTTTTAGCCTAATTACATGTTGGAATGAGGTTAATGACATGCCAAAGATTCTTCGCATGACTCTTCTGACATTGACAAGTCACTTGGTAACACACTAGGACTAAAGACAGCGACGGCTTTTAAAGAAGGCAGGGGCTGAACACTGAGCTACACGGGCCCCTGACGTCATTCCCTGAATCTAGTGTCTCTCTCAGTTGGGACTAGCCCCCCTGATTTCCAGGAATTAAGAGACCTGGAGTTTACACTGGCATTCCATGGCGTGGGCCTGGAAGTGTGGACTGACATACGCATGGGTCTCAGCTCTCTCCTGTGCATTTTTCACAGCTGCAGAGTTGAGCCACTGTTGAAAATGGAGGCCCACTCTCTACGGGGATGCTTTGGGGCTGAGCAGAAGGCATGTCAGTGCAATAAACCAGGTGAGAGCAGAAGGCACGTCAGTGCAGATAAGCCAGGTGTGTATCTGAATGAACAACTGGATCACAGGACAATGCCCCGCACTCAGGAATGGCTTGTGATAGCAGCCAACTGCAAGAGCTTCCCCTGACTATGATAATACTGCAGATGAGCACACTGGCATTTCAAAGCCACACAGGGAGATCCCACAAATACTCCTTTTCTGTCCTTCTAGTCAAGGCCAGGCATGACTTTGCTCACCCGCCAAGCTGCTCCAAGGGACACTAGCCTAGTGTCCAGGGTGCCGTGTCCTGCTCTCCTGACTCCCCAGTAGTTTGAATAGGAACCTCAAGGTTTCCTTGGCATTTGAAAGAAGGCACCCTTTTTCCTCCCTCGTGGAAGGTGTGGGGCAAGGCTGGCTCTGCCCACTGGATGCCAGTGTTTCCTCTCCCACCATGTGCCCTTTCTTCTCCCTTTCCACGCAGACACACAGCACCTACCTCAGCTCACTCGTCCCACCAGGCTGGGCTGGGCACGGGTCCTCTGATGTCGTCATCACCCTGCTCAGAGAAGGCCCCGGTTGGGGGGACCCCTTCTCCTCAGCGAGAAGGACACCACATGGCTGCCTCCAGGCAGGTGACACCTCTTCTGGGTGTCCCGGCCCCGAGCAGTCTCCCAGGTGTTGCAGGGTCCCAGAATGGCAACCGGTTGGTGGGTCATCCACCTCCACAATGCCCAGGTGGTAGCAGAAGGTTAGGCGAATCTCCTGTTTGGAAGGGAGCTACAAAAGGGAGAGACGGTGGCCTGCAGAGAGATACCGGCTCCCTTCCTGAATGTTGTTGAGATCTGAGTGCCCTGTGGGGGATCGCTGACAGGTCTGTGGTCTCCTGAGGAGGATGGTGTGGTGTCTGGAGAAGTCAAGGAGAAATGTGTCAGACAAAGCTTGTTAGCATCTCAGCACCCTGCCAACTAGCAATTACCAGCGCCTTGTGCCGCCCTGGAGAGGGAGGGCAATATTTTTATCCCCATTTTATAGAAGGGTAAGTGGAGGCCCAGGGAGGTCAGACAGCCACTTTAGCCAGTCAGAGGCTAAACTTGACCCTGAGGGAGCTGACTCAGAGGTTACCATTGGAGCTTGGGTGAAGCCAGGTCTGTGGGGACACCACAGGCAGGTCTGCCTCATGGCAATTGTGCACCCCAACAGCTGTGGAGCCTTCTAGCCTCCTCAGGGATCCCTTCTCTCTGCCACTTCTGCTTCTCCCATAACCCCTCTGTGACTCTACTTTCTACTCTGGCCCATTTGGCATCTGTCTAATGCGCAGTTCCTCCCCCACAGGGGAACGCTTGTCTCCGAAATGCTATATGAAGAAAATGTCTCTGGGCAGCTAATTTAGGACAAGGTGCCATCTATATTCCTTGCTTAGGATTCACCAAGCACGTTAGCCTGTTAGAAGCTCCAAGAAGTCATCCAGCATAGCAATCTGTTTAATGTTGCTTAACCCAGCATTTTCCAAACTTATTTGAGCAATGTTTTCTAAGTAACACCCATTAGCGTACCATCCAGCTAGTGTTCCACCCAGATGCACGTTGAGAAACGCTGATGGAGATGGGCAACTCCCCAAGAGAAGGGACTGGGGTGTTCTCTACATCACCTGCTCATGACAGGCTCAGTAAGTTGGGCAGAATTGAGCGGTGCCATCATTTCCCTAGTTTTTCAGGCACAAAAGCCTGAAGTCATCTTTCATACTCATTCCTTAAAGCCCTTGCCCAAAGCTAGCCGCCATGTCGTGTGGACCACCTCCACGCACTGTGATGTTTCTCTCATATCTATCCTTCTTTCCTTGCAGCCAGGGTCGCATGATCTACCACCTCCACAGAGAGGCCTTACCTAACCACCCTTTCTAAAAGAGCACTTCTCAGGGTGGCCGTGTTGCTCAACTCCGGGGGGTGCCCTTTCTATAGACCACAACATGCATGGTGACTGCTGGTGATGCAATAAGGCTGCCCCCTTACTCTCAGTCCCCTTTGCATTAGTTTTCTTCATAGTACTTTTTTTTTTTAAATTTTATTTTATTAAATTTATTGGGGTGACAATTGTTAGTAAAATTACATAGATTTCAGGTGTACAATTCTGTATTACATCATCTATAAATCCCATTGTGTGTTCATCACCCAGAGTCAGTTCTCCTTCCATCACCATATATTCGATCTCCCTTACCCTCATCTCCCACCCCCCACCCCCACCCCCCTTACCCATAGTACTTTTAATATTGTGTTTACTTATATATTTATTTGCTTATTAATGATCTTTAGGACATTATATCATGGTTGTGCAGGTTGCTCACTGCACAAGGGGGCTGGACTAAGTATTATCTTTGCCCTTTGGTATCATTCCTGAATCCACACCAACACTGCAAATCCCTGAATACAGTAAGAGAGAGGAGGTAGAAATTTAGCCTGAGCTCTGCTTTCTAAGTTGAGCATCCTGGAAAGGCCTGCATCTTACCACAAAGATGCCTGTACTCATTTTGCACTAGAGGGATGTCTGTTTGACCAACTGTGCACCTTTGGGCTATGCCCACCCAGTGGGGCACCCTTTGTCTAATGTACCCAAACGTGCCATGTGGGCTAGCCTCATGGCCTCTTCCATAGAATGTAGGCTCCATGAATTGGGTGACCACTTAATGTATTATCCAAACCAGGTGCACTATTTAATAATGATGTGGGGAAAACAGACAAATATTGGGATTGTCCTGGGCAAACCAGAGCATATAGTTACCCTGTCCATGTTGGTAGACTTTGTTTTGTCCCCACCATCTAGAACAGTATCTGGCACTTCATGTTTGTGGCATAAAGCTTAGGGGAATGACTCCTGATGTAATTTTCAAACTGGGTTCCTGGTATCAAGTCTCTCTCCTTTCCTAATCTGTCCTACCAGATGAGTCCTCCTAAAACATCGTTGCATGTGCATAAACCTCCCCTCCAGCATCTTTAAAGCTTTGGCAGCTCTATTTTCCAAATTGTCTTCAAGGAAACACGAAATCCAGTGTGATGTGTTAAAGAAAGAAAAGGAAAAAAGAGTGCTGTGGGTCAACACGCGGGGAACATTTATATACCCACAATGACAAGGTAGGGTGGAAGAAAGAACTACGGAAAAGACACTTGCTGAACTTTGTTTAGCCCAGTGATCCCAAGTGCATTGGAACCTGCAATTCCTGTTTCTGGCCTACTACATCCTATGCAATGGGATGGGAAACAGTTTGGAATACTCTTCTATAGGCTGAAGTCCTCGGTTTGATATCCAAAGGCAATAAGAAGTGAGCCCACCTATTTCTCCTTATTGAGCAACTCCAAGTTCCCGTATAGGAACCCTTGGTCCATTCACTTATCCAGTAAATATTTTCTGAGCACGTCCTAGGTGCCAGGCACTGTTGCAGGTTCTGGGACCAGAGAGGTGCAGGAAGCAAACAAGGTCCCTGTCCTAGTACAGCTCACAGTCTAGATGACCACGAAGAAAAACAAATCCTTATTTTATTAGGTTGGTGCAAAAGTAATTGCAGTGTTTGCAATTATTTTTAACCTTTTAAACTACAATTACTTTTGCACCAACCTAATAGCTGCACTGTTCAGCGAAGGCCTCTCCAAGGAGATGACATTTGAGTTGAATGTCACCGGAATGACCTGGGTGTGAGTTAAATTGGTTTGTTGTCCATTGCCCAAAGACACCCCATGCGTTCCTGTCTGTCCCTGAGCTTTAGATCTTATGCTCCTTTACCTCTGAATTTTTCTCTCCATTTTTGTCTGTCTAATCCTATTTTTCCTTCAGTGGTCGGTCCCCTATGTCCTCCATTAGCCTTCTCAGAGCCATTATGGGTCTCTACCAACATCGAAACTCCTCCAACACGTTGATCCAACGTGTGTTTGGCCCTGAGCACATTGCCTTGTATCTCTTTGGGTGTGTCTTTCCTGAATCCACACCTAGACTGTCAGCACTTGTACACGTTAGGAGCTCAGCAGATGTTTGTTGGTGTTAACGATACGTTCTCTAACACAGGCTATATGAGGACTGGAAAGTGGCTTTTATCCCACAGCTATGGCTGCCGGAGGGGCTGTGTTTAGAAGGCTCCTGATGTTGTGTGTAAGGGGAGCCATACTCTATTAACAGTTTTCCGTGGGTGGGGGCTGTTGGGGTTGGGGGTGGTGGACAGACAGAGCATAGGCAGTTCTATTTGCCATTTCTGAGCTGTACCTTGCAGGGGTTCAATGTCCTTAGCTAGAAGGGATTGAGTGATGTGCAGGATTGGAGGAATTGTCAGGGAGAAGACGAGGTGACATAGTTGGCCTTTAAGTGCGAACTATAGATTCCACATCTGTATTCCCTGTATTCATAGAGAGCCTTTCTTAAAATATCCCTCTCTGGCTCCATGGTGCCTTGGGGTGGCTGCAGAAAAGAAACTGCTGTAGGAGAGGACCGAGGGGGTAGGGGTTCTTCACTTATTCAGCCTTCACTTATTTAGGGTGGAGCCCAAGCCAAGCAAACTTGACTCCCCACCTCTGGTCTTTAATATTGGGCTATAGAAATGTTTTAGCCTCCTCGCTTTGAGGGACAACGATTTGAGCGTGGGTGAAAAAGAAGGAAGTAGCATCTGAAAAAGGTAGTAACAGAAAGTAACAAAGGAAAAATGAAAAGGAAAGAAGTCATCTATAGTTTCTTATCCTGAACACAGTAGGCAGTTTATTCCTTTTTTCAACAAATAGTTACTTTGTGTCTCTCATGAACCAGGCACTGGGCTCATGAGCTACAATAACACACAAAGCAGTGAGTATCTACAAGGAAAACATAACATTTGTGTTTGTTCATTATAAAGTATAGTAGGCCCAAAGGTAGCTCCCCCAAAGATGCATCTCTGTCCTAACCCCCCAAAGCTGTGCCTATTACACTACATGGTTAAGAATGAATAAGATGTGATTAAGGATCTTGAGGAGAAGATTTAGCCTGAATTATCCGGGTGGGTCTGCAATGCAATCACATGTGTCCTTATAAGAAGAGAGAGGCAAAGGGCATTTAGAGACAGACGCACAGAGAACAGACACATAGAAGAGAAGGTGATGTGAAATGGGAGCAGCCCCCTGAAGCTGGAAGAGGCAAGGAAGGGACCCTTTTACAGAGCTTTTGCAGGGAGCATGGCCCAGCTTACATCTTGGTTTCAGACTTCTGGCCTCTAGAACTGTGAGCGAATACATTTCTGTTGTAAGCCATCCAGTTTGTGGGAATTTGTTATGGCAGCTCTAGGGATCAAATATACAAAGTAATGTATTTTTTTTGTAGAAATTACAGACAAACACCCAACGAAGAAAAGTCACAGTACATCCACAGTTAAGTGATTCGATAGTTAAGGAGCGCACACCCGCACACAATGGGATTATTCCGAACACCTTTCCATGTCCTGTTGATCTTCAGCATGATTTTAATGGCTTCCATCCTATTCTGCCTGAATGCACGTCCTGTAATTTATTTAATTAATTTCCCCATGTTTAATGTTTTGGTTGTTCCCAGTTTCCCACCGTTACAAACTGTTGCAGGTCTTTCGGATGGTAGAAACTGGGGTCAGGGCAGGTAGGGCACCTCTACTGGCTGAAGTAGAATCAGCCTCCCAGAGCCCAGCCAGGGAACCTGTGAATGGCAAAAGTCTCAGGCTAAGCTTATTAGCATAAGAGAGCAGCTTCAAAACCCACAACACCACTTTTTCATTGTGTTGAATGAGTGAGATTAAGGAAAGAATTATGACCCAACTGAGAAGAGCAGGAGGGTGTTTTCAACTTTGCATTCAGAGAAAGATAGGTGATGGGGCAAATGTAGATTTACGGCTATGCAATGGTGTTGCTTTAAGTAAACGTTGGTTAGAAGCTGGCTGCCTGTTTGCTTCAGCCCTGCCCCACCCTAGAGGATGCAAAGCTTAACAGATCCATTTCTTGCACGAAATAAATCCGTTGTCAAAGGGCAATGGGTGACGTGCGGCCTTCAGAAGAATTTGGAGCTATCACCAAATGTCCTATAGAAGAGAGTAGGCATTACATTTGTAACCAGTGAAAAGACATTTTGTGTTTCCTTTGTATGTAGTCACTGTCTTATGCATTATTGTGTTTCCATATTTCCACTTGAGGGGAGAGTGACCTAAATTAAAGTCAGGAACAACAAATGGGCCTGAACTTAAAAAGAAGTGGTCGGAGAGTGAAATTCCGACACATGCTACAACTATGACACAGGAGGGTGAACCCTGAAGACATTCTGCTAAGTGAAATAAGCCAGTCACAAAAGGACAACTGTCGTATGATTCTACTTCTATAAGGTACCTAGAGTCCCAAATTCACAGAGGCAGAAAGCAGATTGGTGGCGGCCAGGGGTGGTTCGGAGAGGGGGAATGAGGAGTTCCTATTAATGGGCACACCGTTTGGGTTTGTGAAGATGAGAAAGTCCTGGAGACGGACGGTGGTGATAGTTCCACAACATCGTGAACCCCTGAGCTGTACACCTAAAAATGGTTAAAATGGTAAATTTTATGTTATGTGTATTAAAAAGAATGAAAGCTCTTCTGGGAGCCCTGTCAAGACCGTGGAGGAAGAATAGAGGCTCCCAGGGCCGTGCAGACCGGGGGGAACCGAGCGGTGCTCGCGTTTACTTGTCAGCGACTAGGCCAAGCCCTTTGTATACACAGCTCATGCATCGTCACAATAACTCTAGGACATAGGTGGTGATTGTCCCTATTTTACAGAGGCAGGAACTGAGGTTTCGTGACGTGTAGTCGCTTCCCAAGGCGGGACTAGAGCAGAGCTGGAATTCAAACCCAGGTCTAATGCGTCCAGAATCTGTTTTCATTACATTCATGGAGACTCGAACATCAGAGGATGGGCTTTGCATATTTGTTTCACTTAATCCACATAACAACCTAGTCAATTTTTTATTGTCATGCCATTTGATGGAAAACCAAACTAAGACGTGGAAGTTAAGAAGTTTGCCTAACTGTGCACAGCTGATGGGTAGCAGAACCTGGATTTGAACCCAGGTTTGCCTGGATTTGGAACCCATGGCATGTTTGACTATGGCTTACTGGCTTAGACCAATCTCCAGGGCAGAGTTGGTCATACATTCTCCTTTCAGTCGGGCTGGGCTCTCTGCTGCAGCAGGAGTGGGGAGATGATTTGCTGGTGTTCTCTTATGTTAACGTTAAATATTTAAAGGTGGTCCCTGGCTTATGGGATCTCTTCTCCAACTTCTTAGAAGTTGTGCAAGTCCTAGCTTGCTTGCCTTATTACTTTTCTAAGACACCAAGACAGCCTGTGCTCTGAGACACTGCATTAGAAAGATTTATTGACCGATCTGTCTTGTCCACCAGGCTATAAGCTCCAAGAGGGTGTGGGCTCTGTCTGATTTATCTGTTTCCTCTGTGCCTAACACGGTACTCACTCATAGGAGGGACTCGTTAAATATTTGTTGAAAGAATGAATGCATGAAGCCAGAATGGCCAGTGGAA
Organism: Rhinolophus sinicus; assembly: GCF_036562045.2. Taxonomy (NCBI): domain Eukaryota; kingdom Metazoa; phylum Chordata; class Mammalia; order Chiroptera; family Rhinolophidae; genus Rhinolophus; species Rhinolophus sinicus. The sequence continues at coordinate 144,499,202 of NC_133756.1, forward strand.
GGTTTTCTTTTCTTTTTTATTAGCTCGTCAATATAAGCTTTATCTGGTTCATTTATGAAATAATCTGTGAAGAATAGTGGTCAGCATTTGACTCTGACCTTGGTGTTCCTCCTCTGAGAGACATTAATGGAGCCATTGCTAGGTGGGTTGGGAAAACACAAATACATATGATAAACCCCTGATTTTCAGAAGCTTACAGTCTAGAACGGTGCCAAATGACACACAAATCTCTGGAATAGTGGAATGTAAACAGTGTTGAGTGTCCTGAAAAGAGATGAGATTTCTGGAGAAGGATAAGAATAGAGGCAGAATAAAGTTAAGATTTAGGTTGCTTATGGGCTGTGTGACTCTGGCAAATTACATAAATCCTATAAGGCTCAGTTTCCTCGTGTAAAAAAAATGGGAGGTGCTATGGGTTGACTTATGCCCCACCTCCCCCGCCAAAGATGTTGAAAGTCCTAAGCCCCAGGACCTGTGAATGTGACCTTATTTGAAAATAAGGTTTTTGCTGATGGTGAAGTTAAGATGAGGCCATTTGCGTGGGGCTTAATCCAATGTGACCGGTGTCCTTATGGAAGGAGCTTTTTGGACATAGAGGCAGATGCATGCAGAGGGAAGACAACATGAAGACACAAAGCGGACAACATCTGTAAACCAAGGAAAGTCTGGGACGATCAGAAGCTCGAAGAGAGACATGGAACAGATTCTTCCTGCCTCAGAGCCTTTGTAAGGAACAACTCTCCCAATGTCATGATTTCAGATTTCGAGCATCCAGAGCCGTGACAATACGTTTCTGTTGTTTCAGCCACCCAATGTGTGGTACTTTGTTCCAGCAGCCCTAACAACTAAAACGGGGCAATAATAGTGCTTATCTCATGCAGATATGAAGATTAGATAAGATGATATAGGCAAAATGCTTAGCAAAGTTCTTGGTACATAGCAGCAGCCATTGGGTAATGTTGGGGGATTGCTGTTATTTTTGTCTGCCCAGCATTCTTTTCTCTTCTTTTGGTAATAGCCACTCCGTTTTCCTTTCTTAAAGACTCCCGTCTCCTGCTCCAGTCACAGTTCTGCCCTGCCCCAGGCTGGCCAGTTAGAGGTCTCTAGCTCCCAGGCCACATAATGACTCCAGGAGGGGCACATGCCCCAAACAGGGCCAATCAGATTCTCACTATGATAGGTATTGGGTCCTGAGAAAGGAGGATCTCTGTTCCTTTGGGATGAGGAACAGGAAGGACAACAAACCTGGAGTTTCTTGGGGGCCATTTTCCCATTTTTTTCTTGACCATGTGGAGGAAACCATCTTCAGGATGAGGGAAGTAGGCTAATGTGCAAACAGAAGTGAATCTGAGTAGGAAAGTGGTGAAGAGAGAGAGAGAGACAGAGACAGAGATCTGAAGATGGTGAAGTAGTGTTTGAGCCCTGGGAAATCGCATTCCTGAATCCATGTGCCCAAGGGGCTTTAAGTTATGGAAACCAATATATATTTTTTTACATTAATTTGTGTTGGAATTGATCACAAGCACTTACAAGAGTGTGACCTAGTTGTTATCTTCAGATGCCTGCCTTTCCCCGAGGACAAGCAGCTAGCTTCTGGGTAAGAATATTCAAGAAGGTAATGATGGTGATCACGGTGGGGATGGGTGTGGAGCAGCATCCCTTTTCTTTTGAGGTGTCAAGGAACTAGATCATTTTGGAATTTCTGCTCAAGCTTAATTTCTAGTACTCTTGACGTATCCACCTCAGTGATGATGTAGCTGTTTTTCTCATCCAAAGGGGTCATGAGAAACTTTAGGGTCCAGATTTGACCTTCACCCAACTATGTGCAAATAGTCATATGCAAAAGAGCAATAATTTTTGAATGTGCTCTGTTAATCTATTTTATATTTCTATTTAGTCTTCTAGTCTAAAGGTGATTAGTTAATGTACAAGGCTATTGAAAGAATTGAAAACTTGGAAAAACTTATTACTCAGTAAGTAGATTATGTGAGAACACATAATATACACTAAACTGTAGAGTTACGAGGTATGACTATTAAGTTTGCAAACTTGTTGGAACGATATTGCTAACCTTTTTTGATATCAGAGGAATTATTCATTATGACTTTGTACTAACTGGACAAACAGTTAACTAAGTTTACTCTTTGGAAGTGCTAAAAAGGCTGCATGAAAAAGTTAGACAACCTGAACTTTTTGCCAGCTATTCGTGGTTCTTGCGACAATGCACCAGCTCACATGGCACCGTCTGTGGGGGGAGTTTTTAGCCAGTAAACAAATAACTGCATTGAAAAACCCTCCCTACTCACCTGACCTGGCCTCACAATGACTTCTTTCTTTACCCAAAGATAAAGGAAATATTGAAAGGAAGACATTTTGATGACATTCAGGACATCAAGGGTAATACGATGACAGCTCTGATGGCCATTCCAGAAAAAGAGTTCTAAAATTGCTTTGAAGGGTGGACTAGGCACTGGCATCAGTGCATAGCTTCCCAAGGGGAGTGCTTCAAAAGTGACCATAGTGATATTCAGCAATGAGGTACATAGCACTGGTTCTAGGATGAGTTCGTGAACTTAATTGTCAGACCTCGTAGATCTACATTTTTCCATTTTTGTGCCAGGGAGCTTGAGGAAGTGATGACCACGTCATGGCTGTATTTCAACCATCAAAGATGCTGTGCTCCCATGGGGAATACAGTCAATAACATTGTAATTACTATGTATGGTGTCAGACGGGTACTAGCCTTACCAGGGTGATCACTTCGTAAGGCATATAAATGTCTAATCATTGTTATACACCTGAAACTAATATAATATTGTACGTCAACTGTAACTGAAAAAAAATAGACTTAGCCTTAGTAACCCCCCCCCCACACACACACAAAATAAACATAAAGATGAGGTGCTCCCAGGCCTCCTGGAAGAGTTAGACTATAACAGTGATGTGGGCCAGGGAATAAAGGAGCGAATACTGAGCATTTCAAAGCTTATAGAAATAACTGTGATAGACTCTTTACCAAATGGTTTTGACTGCATGTTTATATAATTCTAGTTACTGACTGAGGACTATAGGTGAATTCTGCTTTTTCATGTACTCAGACTACGTATATTACTTATGCATAGAACAGTGCCTGGGACATTATTGGCACTCGGTAAAGACTTGGTGACTACATGAATGAAGTATTGGCAGTGGACTCTATTTCCTTTCTCTCTCGATGTTTCAGCTTTGTTGGACTTCTCCTTTTGGTTCCTGGGATACCCCACACTCTTTCTTTCCTCAGATACTTTGCACATGGAACTCCCCTTGCCAGGGACACTGTGGATTCACCCAACAAATATGTATTGAGGGCTAACTATGTGGCAGGCACTGGTGCAGGTACTGGGCATACCATAGAGAACAAAACAGACAGTGACGCTTACATCCTAGTTTAGAGAGACGGATAATAAAGGAAAATAAGTACACGATACATGTTATGTCAGCTGAAGAAAAGAGCTAGAGAGAAAAATAAAGCCCAGAAGGGGGACAGGTGGGTTGGTGGGTGGGGGCTGTTGTTGCAAATTCTAAAGAGGTGTCAGCTGACCAGCTAAACCCCAGTCATCCTCCAGGCCCTCCGTGAACCCCTGGATTCAGCGAGAGTTTCAGGTTCCCAGAACTCCTTTACTTCCTTTGTCATTATAGTCATTATCACTGTAATTACTTCATGAAGACTGTCTTCCCTGCTGGACCGAAGCTTCACAAAACCAGGGGCCATGTTGTTTTATTTTCCACTCTATTCCTGGCACCTGGAGCTGTGCTTTGCCTATACTATTAGACACTCCGTGAATATTTGTTGGGCAAACAGATGAGTGAAAATAGAGCATTTCTTTGAAAACATCCTACATTTTCATACTTGCCATGTGTACACTATAAATGATGTGCTGGTTTTTTGGTTGGTATTAGGAAATCTGGAAAGCAATGTACCAATTACATAGGGAGCTTAAGGTTGGTGTTGCGCAGGGCTTCTCAAACTTGAATGTGCATACCAGTCACCTGAAGACCATATTTTCCAGAGATGGCTCAATAAGATATCCAAGCCCACCTGCTCTTCTTACAAGGTAACTTTGACATTTCTTCCATGGAGACCTGGGGTCTATTCCCCTCCCCTGGAGTCTGGGCGAGACATGACTATAGTGGAAATGATACGATATAGTGGAAATCAGCCAACAGGCTGTGAAAAGACTTAATCTCAGGATCTGTGTTAGAGCTATTGAAAAGAATTTCTCTTTCTCCTGGGTGTGTAAGCCTGAAGCTGCCGAAGGTCCATTATGTGGACTGTTTAAGAGTGAGACTCACATGTAAGGGAACGGAGAGGACACAGAGAGAAACCAAATCCCGGTGATCGTTTGAGCCCCTTGATCCAGCAGTGTCTGAACTTCCCTTCAAGTTTTCGGGTAGATGAACCAATAACTCTTCTTTCCTTTTTTGTTTTAAGCTAGTTCAGTTGGATTAAGCTAGTTCAGTAGTATAGTTACTACTATAACTACTATAACACATTTTTCATGTGTATCAGAAGAGCCATGACCTATGTAATGGACAATATTGTTGGCAGCAGAGTATCTACAAACCTTGTCTTTGAAAACTGTTCATTGCTAAAAAAAAATAAAAAAAAAATAAAAATCCAGGCTATGGCTAATCCTACTTCCATAAGACTATGCTAGAGAAACCTACATCGATTACTATTGACGAGTACATCCAAATGCCAGCCCTTTGATGATCTAGGCACTCTCATAGGTATTTCTGCCCTCTTCCATCCATGACCCCTGAAGTTTCCCAGGCCACCCCAACTCAAGGATAAACACCATGTAACTATTTTCAACATGCCTTGCTGAGAGCAGGACTGGCTTAACCCAGGGGAACCCCTTGGAGCTCCCGAGTGACTCATCTTCAACAGAGCCCCAGGTTTACCTGAGGATGCTGAGGGAGTTGTTTGAGAAACTGTAGGATACACATGAATAAATAAGTTGGCACTCAGTGCCATTTTGGAGCAATTAAAGGATCCTGTGAAAGCTGAACCTCTGGAGCGAGGTTACGCTTCTATTGTATAATCCTCTAAAGTAAAAGGGCAGAGGAGTAGGCCCTTTTGATCTGAGCACCTGTGCACACCAACTCTTGGCCCTTGGGTTCTTGGCTCGAGCAAAATTTGTTGTTATCATGGTGGCCAGCCCCAGGCTCTTTTCACTCTGGGAATGCCTTCTTGTGAATTCCTCCAGAGATCTGGTTCTGGACCATGCTGGTTATTCTTAGTATGTTTAGATATGGCCCCTGGGTGTTAAAAGCAGGAATGAGTTGCCAGAAAGACCAAATTCCTCCTTTGAGGCTATTCACTCTTCTAGCAGGAAGTGGTGATGTGTTCTTTCCTACGTACCTCTCCTTTCTCTCCGAATCCCGATCTACTTCTAAGGAAGCCAAAGGCCACCATATCTGGGAATACATCACTGACTATTTCCTCACTCAGGCCTCGGAGCTTTAGGAACTCATTACCCATGCTCTAGTTAATGAGTTTTTGGCACAGTACTCCTTCGGGATTTGGTGGTGATGCCCCAGGATTCAGAAACAGCTTCTTGAACTCCCATATCTCTGAGATAGTCTCTAAAAACTTCCCAGAGGCACATGTTGGAATCCTAAGGGCTCTAGCTAATGCAGACTCAGTAACTCACTTTCCTCTGTCTCCGGAGAGCGGGGTGGCTACATTCTGGAGACAAGATACTAGCATTGGAAATGCTGCTGCATCCCTTTCTAGTTGTGTGGTCTTGCGCATGGAGCTTAACTTGTCATTACCTCACTTCCCTTATCTGTACAATGGGGATAATAAAGAGCTGTGCTACTGAGCGTTGCTGTGATGATTAAATAAAATGATCCAGGTAGAACATTTGTACAGTGCTTGGCACATAAGAACTCAGTAACAATTAGCTGTTGTTACTACTATAACTCAATAAAAATGTATTTAATATCAACTAGGACACAGGGTACAGTTTTAGGTTCCAGCCTCCGAGCTTCACGTGGAATTGACCTCTCGGAGTCTTGAGGCAGTGTTCAGCTCTTGCTGTGACCAATTGTACCATTTTTCATCATTTTGTTCATTCACTCAACAGATACTTACTGTCTGCCTACTATGTGTCCATCATATATACGCTACAGCTCCCACAGTCGGGTTGTGGGAATCAGGACTAATGCCCAGGAAATACTTGGCAGTTTTGGCTGAATGATGGATTAGTGTTCTAGATATTTGCTTCTGCACTAGAATTTATTTTGCCAGGTCCCAACTCTGTGGTCAGGGACAAGAGATATTTGCTTTGTATCGGGAATGGCAGGGTGAAAATAATACCCTTATTTCTGCTATTTCTTACCCAGAAGCAATTTAAAGGAAACTTAAGAGAGAAGTGTGTGGGTTGAGACAATGCTCTCTGGGTAGTAAGAAATGAAACCACAAGGATTAGGAGATATATTGCACATTTAAAAAAAAAAAAACAGAACAAGCAAGGGACTTGACTCTTTGTGTGCTGGGCGGAAGTACAATATTCACAATCACAGTCTTTGGCTACTTACTGGTAGTATATGGGTCCACATATGGATTCATGGGTCCTAGGGGATTTTCATTTGCAGCCAAGATTGCAAACCTCTGCCCTAGGGCAAGATGAAGAGGATAGAACTGTTTCCTATTGGTCCCAGTCTCTTCAAGAGCAAGTGATCAGAGGTTTTCAAAAAGAGATGACAAGATACAGGAAACTAGATGACTGCTGAAGTTGTTTCTGTGGAGAAATAAAACCAAAAAGTTGTGTACTGGGTAAGGTTTGTAATGAACTCAGAAGCCTGCATTGGAATGGCCACTTCGTCACGGCGCCTGATATTTTTCTGCAGGTATGCAGTCCCTCGGATATAGGAGTGAAGTAGGTGGATAAAAGGTGGTTCTATTTCACCAGCCCTGGGTCACCAGCCTGGTGACTGAAGGGGCTAAGCAAAGCACACCCAACCTTTGGCTCTTCGAGGAGCCAGGGGAGACCAGAGATGGATTTTGATGAAATCTGGCAACAAGAGCAGAAAATCACCCAAGACGAGGAAACAGGCTGCAGTACCTTTTACTGTATCATACGCCACCAAAAACAAACGGGGTGGGAAATTGGGAATGACCTGGATGAACAAAATGACATAATTGATGACCTTGGCACCCTGCTGAGTATCACAGATACCACACTTCACACTAAAACCAGAGGTGTGAATCTGGTGGACAGAAAGTCATTACAGTGTGGGAGGGTAATGGTGCTTTTATAGTTGTTCGTGGCTGCTGTGGTTGTTCCAGTCTGCCCTACCAACTAGTGGCAATCCAGGGACCACCAGCGGTGACACCTGCCAACGACGGAGAAAAGCTTAGTATCTTTTTTTCGACATGAAAGCTATTCTCAATAAATGCCCCCAAAGCTCTGAGACAAAAATTTATACATGTATATTTATATATATTCCCTATATTTGGTTCCGCAGGGATTGTGTTCACCATATAGAACCCTTTGTCTGACTCCATGTGGAGAAGCAACCCTTTGTCTGACGGTAGGTACAATTCTACAAACAGAACTTCCCCCCTTAAATTCTGTTTGCGTCCTGTAGTCTGCCCAATTAGTCAGTGGCAAGGATCATATAAAACCCTGCCAGGCTGCAGTTCAGCATACAGACCACTTTTTTTTTCTGACAGTGGTGCAGTTTTGACTGCTTACAATGATTTCTCTATCAAACCTAGGTGCTATTAGCATTTTGTGTAGAATGATTATTCTTTTTGAGAGATTGTCCATTGTGTTCCCACTAAAATCCAGTCACGCCTTCCGGTTACCACAACAACTGAAAATGCCTCCCCCCATTTCCAAAAGCCCCACAGAGAGACTGCACCATCCCCTTTGAGAACCACTAGGTAATGCAGCTCTCTCTATAGGTCATCTTGTCCGATGATGACGTGGAGTTGAGCATAGAACTTTCCCCACTACACTGGAAGGTCCATGAATCCTGCACAGACCCATGTCAGGTTTTATTTTGTTGTTTTTTGATACTTGAGACAGGGCTTGACCCTCTGAGGATTCTTAATAGATATCTGCATCAGGTTCATGAAAACACTACATAGTATAGCATTTACTGCACATAACCTAGTCAAACTGAATGGCAGAGTTTTTTTGTAAACAAAGGAGATAGTCAAAACATCTAAGAAACAGTACTTGCACAAGAGCTGACCAATCAGAACTCATCCTGGAGCGTCTGGAGGCCCCTCGCTGGAATCAGCAAGCTTTAGCTGCTGCCTCATGGTGCAGTCCAGGGGTCCCAGGAATGGGTATCAGGGAGACAGGGGACAGCATCTCTTTGTCAACCGAATGTAAACAGCCAGCAAGTCAATACTAGAGGGTGCTCCGGAATATTATCAGAGTGCCTATTGTGTACAGTGTAGGACAGGATGTTTTCAGGACGCACTGCTAGATAGTCATTCATTGAATAAATATTGTGAAATTTCTTTACAAAACGTTCTCCTCGGATTCTCAGCCTTTTACCACTTACCTTTTTCCGGAAGTCTCTCTCCTCTATGCTTTGCTCAGTCAATGACTATCCACGTTATTCAAGAAAAGAGTGAGAAAGAATATTGGGGCTCATTTGATATTCCGCAGACGTAACCCAGAGACAACTGTCTGCTCCTCAGGAGCCTGTCAACACTGACTACACTAACAGTTTCTCCGAACCCCCTTGCCTCTGCCCTTGAAGCCCTACCCATTCTTCAGGTGACGCTCCCAGCCTTCTAGTCTCCAGGCCTTGGTTGAGCAATTTATCCCATAGAAATGTGACAAACGTTTGGATTCCAGGACATCAGGAGACCCAGATTTCAGTCCTGCCTCTTCCCTTACCAGATGGGTAGTTTTAAGATTTATTTAGTTAGGATTTATTTTTTTCCCTGCGGCAAGTTGACTTGGCTCATTGAATACATATAGGTGTGATAAAGTCAGTTAGTAATCTGCCTTGAACATTTGCATTACCTTTCCTTCAAGCCTGCACGCAAATCACTTAGCCTCTCAGTGACATCAACTGTAAAATGTGGGGTCTGTGTCAGCTGCTCTCTAGGGCTCTCCCAGCCCAGACCCCTTGGGTTCCATCTACTCTGACCGTCTCTGGCTTTTGGCAGTGAAAGACTTGTCCCATGTTTTGGCTCCATGCCCGCTGCTCTGGCTGCTGGTCAGCTCTTCCCTCACCTGCGTAGTGGGCACCCTTGGTCCTTGCCCACAGAAACCCAGGCTTTGTCCACTCTCCCTTGCTTTGGTCCAAAGGGTCTCTGGGTGGTGGAGCCTCCAGACCTACGCCTTAGCTCAGAGGGGCTCCCACAGGAAACTATGGCGATGACTCATTTCCTGCTCCACATCCATTCCTGCACTGCTCTCACCTTCCCTCTCACTCTTATTCACGCTTTTGCTCTTCTTTCTTGATTTTCTCTCTCTCCTTCTCCTATCTCCTTTCCTTTCCCACACTCTCAACCCTGGGCCTCACCAGCTTATCTGCTTCAACTCCAAGGAAACTATGGTACGCCCTCCATCGCTGTTGTCAGATTGCTGCTTTCTTACTCTGGTCCTTGGAAGTTAGTTAATTTCTGCTTACCTCAGTTTCCTCATGTATAAATGTAATATTTGTTCCTACCTTACAGGGTTGTTGGGACAATTCAATGAGCTTATACATGTAAAATACTGCAGCAGTGCCTGGCAAGAGGGAATTGCTCAATGTGAGTTAGGATTTATTTTTTTCCCTGCAGCAAGTTGACTTGGCTCATTCAATACATATGGAACGGATAAAATCAGTTATTAATCTGCCCTTGAACTTTTGCATTATCTTTCCTTCAAGCGTTTAAAATATATGAGTGATTTACTCCCTGAGCTTTTTTTCTCCCATTCAGCTGCCATTCCTATTCCTTCCTACAAACACACACATGCTTCAACCTGACTGAACAATTTGGACTTCCAAGACTCACTTGGGTTTCTCATCCTTCCTTTCTTTGCATATGGCCAGTATGCTCTTTCTCCAGTCTATCTTCTTTGTCTTTGGTTGGTGAGACAGGTGGACCTCTTATTGAAAGATGCTTCAGGAATGAGCTCACATGCCACCTCCTCCAGGAAGTCTTCCCTGATAGCTACCACTCCCCAAGGCAGATTAAGTGCTTTTTTTCTACTTTCTAGATACTGTTATCACAAGGCTTACCATGGCAGTATTGTGATTTCTGTTTACCTGTCTCTCTTTCTAAACTAGCAAGTCCTTGAAGACAGGCTCTATGCTTTAGCCATCTTTTTGTCCTCAGCATGCAGTGCAATATTTTGGTATTTAATGTGTATTTAGTATTAAATGAAGAGAATGGGAAAATACCTCATAAAAACTTACTACAGAAATTGCTGTCCTTATACTAAAGGGCATTCATTTCACTCATAGGAAAGCTGTTCCATTTGTTTTCCAGACATATATTTCTACTTTTGGCACAATTACAACAAATTTGATTTTTATAAAATCCATAGCTGTTAAAAAGTGCTGATTAGGTGGGGTGGGGAAGAAGCTGTTAGAGATAAGAACACTGAAAGTAGAAATGACCCCTGACCTTCTGATAGAGATAGTAACAGAAAAAGTACAAAACACAGAACTGTGTGCTCAGTCAAGTATGGGATCATTTAGAGTATGGGGGAAACAGTTGTAAGTAGCACAGAGTATTCTTACACAGTCCAACAACTGCCATTCAAAGGGAATACTCTGAATTACTGAAAGGTTAAATTATACTTTGCATGCCCTACTTAAGAAAATGAAGTGTTTAAATCTATTAAGTTTTCAATGGAATATGTTTCAGTCACCTAGAAAGGCTGCGGCCCTCATTCATTAAGATGTTACTTGGACATTTTAAGACAGAAACTGTGTTGCTGGTTTGCAGCTGTTCTTGCAATCTCATAACTGTTTTTGGATACAGAGGCCATCTTGCCAATAAACAACAGAGTGGTAAATAGAAGATGTCTTCTCTTTAGAACCCTGGGGATTCCACTGTATTCTCTCCAAGATTGATTCTGGGATAAGGGAGTGTGGGAGCTACATTCTCTCCACTAACCGTCTTCAGCTCCCTATTGTCTGTGCAGCACTCTGGGTGTCAGTGTAGGATTTTGTTTGAAGGAAAGAGTCCTCAGCTAAAAAATGTGGTGACAGTTTTCTCATGGCAGGTAAAATGGGTGTCCAGGTATATGTTCTTAAGGGGCAGCAATTAAGAGTATCCTCATCTCCTGGGCTTCACCTTGCTGTACCTCAGTTTACCTATTTCTAAAACATAGAATTGGAGTTCCTGTCTCACCAGGCTGTTGTGATAATTAAATCAGTTATGATATGTAAGGTAATTAGGGAAGGACCTAGCATGTAACAAATCTATGCAAGAGTTTGCTGTTTAAGCCCCTTGATCAAGCGTGACCTGTAATGGGGGAGGGAAAGCTTTGAAAGCCTGCGCTATCTGAGCCTTGAAGAATAAGTAGCTGTTTGCCACGTAGAGAGGAACAGGGCATATTTTTAGTCGCAAGAACAGGCAAGGATGAGAAAAGATCATATGCTTGGGCCTGTGTTTAGGACCTAGTATAAAGAGAGGACAGGAAGAATACATGACAAATATGCAATTAATAGGTAGTGTCTCACGCCAGCCAGTGTGGTGCAGATGGAAAGGGGGCAGGGGCGAGGTGATGGGCAAACACTGGGGCTGAGGATGGGAAGGGGCGGGTGCTGTGTTGTGGACTACCCATCTTGTCCACCTTGCTGAGGAACCAGAACTTTATTCCCAGTGATCTCTTTGGACCTGTGTTCTAGATAGATACTCTGGAAGCGCCGTGGAGGATAAAGAAATTAGTAGAGGAAGAGAAGGATGGAGTCGACGGCTGTTATAGAGATAAACTCCCAAGGGAGGGTGTGAGGCGAGGGAGAGGGAGAGGTCGATGACGGTTCCAGTTTCCTGGTTTGGCAACTGAGTGGATGGGACGCCACTCCTCAAGAGAGGGAAGGCAGGAGGAGGAGCAGGTTTAGGCGGGGAAGGGCATGAGTTCATTTCCGGGACAGGCAGAATTTGGGGTGCCTAAGGGAAATCGAGGTGGAGACACCCAGTAGGCAGCTGGGCGCTGCATCTGGAGCTCAGAAAGAAAGGGCAGCACTAGAGAGTCTGATTCGAGTCACCTACTGATGAATGAAAGTTAAAACCTGGGGAGTGGTTAAGTTCATTCAGGGGCTGTGTGTCAAATGATGGAAAAACAAGAATGGGGCCCTGGGGAACAGTGACAGCCAGGCGTGGGCTGAGGAAGGGGTCAGCACACCAGGAGGGGCTGCCAAGAAAGCAAAGGCCTCTGCTGGAGCATATGGGACAGACACACAGTGGCTTCCAGAGGGGCCCTTCCCAGGATTTGCCCGCCCTGATAATTTATCTGAAAAACATTATTGCTCTCAAAGGGCAAGACGGGATTTATGGTCTTGGAATCAGTGTGCTTCGGCGTTGGAAAGAATCTCAGAGATTTTATGGTTCAGTGGTTTTCTTGAAAAAAGTGTTTAAGGCAGACAACCTTTAAAAACAAGTAAAAGGAAACCTTGTGCCAAATCCCAATAGATGATAGAGTGATAAACACAGCTGCCGTCATTGAACCTGGGGCTGGTAGCTTCTCCCAAATGTCTCGGAGCAGCCCATGCACCTATTTATCCCACAAATATTTACGGGGCAGCAAGTGTACGGCAGGCCCTGGGCTCTGCTCTGGATAAGCTGTGGGCAAAACAACTTCTGCCGCTGCGGCTCCCTGGTTCTCTATCTTGGCTGCACCTTCAGAGCACCCGGGGAGCTTTGAAAATTCCCAGTGCCCAGGCCGTTCCCCGTACCCATGAAATAAGAATCCCTGGCAGTGGGACCAAGCATCAGAATTTTAAAAGAATTTCCAGATGATTTCAACGTGTCAGAACCAGCTCCAGAGAGGCCATCTAGTGCACTCAAGTATTTCCCCTGAACCCAGAGGGCAGAACCTTGAGCCAATGCACTGCCCTGGAGTTACCCACCAGGGGAGACACCAAGTGGGCCGAGGAGGAACGTGAAGGCTCTGGGCTGGAGCCCCTGCATGTGGCCCTGCTCCTCAGCCCGGCTCCCTCTTCTTGCACACCAGTGTGGCCTCGGCCCCTTCCGGCTGTGTGGCCCTTGCCCTGCTTGGTCAGCCGGCTTTGATGTTAAGTACAAATCAAGTGAATGATCTACATTGTTCTCGGTTTTTCACCTGGGCTGTCTTCTTTCTCTGTGAAAAACCAGTTGAATTCTTTCTCTAAATGGGGTATTCTTCATTGAGAGGGCGCACAATGGGCCTCTTTCACCGGCGATTCAGTCTGTAGTAACAGAGACCTCGGGGCCTGCCAGCAATCTCCTTGTGAAACTGGCATGCACCTGGCTTCTGAAAATGAACCATGGGCACTGACACCTGGGGAAATGGAGCCCCACACTGTGAGAGCCAGGGGCTGCTGTGGCGTTGGTGTGGGAGAGCTGCCGACAGGGCGCTGAGCCCACGTTGAGGTCTCCTGGAGTTTCTCTCTTCAAGGGGCAGCTAAGCCCTCATCTCTATGTGCCTCACCACAAGCCTGAATCTGGTAACTGCTGTTTAAGCCAGGAAGTGTACCTGTGTGACTTTGGCTTAGTGGCGTAACCTCTCGGAGCCTTGGTTTCAGGCTGGAACATTGAGGATGTAGGATTATTGTGAGAATTCAGTGACATGATGGATGCAAAATGTGGAATATTACCATTTATGTGCCAAGTGCTAACGTGAAGCTTTTATATATGTATGTAAATATAATATGTGCTTGAATCCAGAGAACTACATCAGAAAGTGGGCTGTTGTAGATTGTTATTCCTAGTTTATAAATGAGGATACTGAAGCCCAGAGAAGCGAAGAAACGTGTCCAATGTTACACAGTCATGAAAAGAGCTGGACTTTGAACTCAAGCCTCCCACAGTGAGAGGTCAATGGTGGATGAGCTGTTACTGTGTTACCAGATGTTGCTTAGAATTCAGGTGGGGGGAAAGAAAAGACAGCATAGGGCGTGGGGAAGACTTTTCTTTTATTACTTTGGGGTTGTATTCATAGCCATGATGATATTTAAGCCAGGAGCTAAAGAGTTTTATAGTGGGAACAGGCGAAAAGAAACCAATTTTTGCTGGGACTAACTATGGGCTGGGTACCATGCAAAACTTCTTTGGTGGGCATGTCTGCATTATTTAATCCATAGGAAGAACTCTGTGAGGGCGGTGCTGTGGATTTTTATCCCTATTTTGGGAATGAGGATTCAGAAGCTCAGAGAAGTGAAGCCACATGCCCAATGTCACAGTTTAAGAGTTTAAGCGGGACTTGCCCCACGGTCTGTCTGGCTTGAGAAGCATCTGCCCTTTCGCTTTTGCTTGGCCTTACAGAACGTGTCCTTTTAACCCTGAGAACTGAGGACACCTACGTGTTTTTGTTCTCTCACTTCCTTATGGAGTCTGTCCCATTTTCCTAGATCCTGCAACAATCAGAAAGGGCGGTTTCATAGGCTGTTTCGTTGGCAGCCACGTTGGGAGGAGAGTAGCTCTGATACTCATATCAATAGTAAGAACGAAAATTATAACTAACATTGAACGCTGTGTTCCAAGGGCTCAATGTGTTCCGGACACTGTTGCAAGAACTCGACAGACCTTATCTCTTTTAATCCTCACAGCACTCCTAGAAGGTTGGGATCATTAGTCTCCCTGTTGTTGCCAATGGGAAACTGGCACAGATCAGTTCTGCAACTTGCCTAAGGACACACAGCTAATCACTGCTGGGATTTGGACCATGTGGTCAGATCCAGAAGCCACCACTTTTGGCAGAACTTTCTGAAAGCAGATGTTGTGGTCTTTGTGCCTCCCAGTCTGGTTTCCAATTGGCAGCTGTTGCAAGTGGTGTTCTATGCGGGAACACTCACTGGGGAATGGTTCTCCCCTCACTTCGTTTTGAGGAAACGGTCGTTCCTGGTGTGAGGAGGTCGCAGTGAATTTGAGAGGGCGTTTACTCTTTTCTGCCTGTAAGTTTCCACTGAGTTGGTCTTTGTTGAACTTGGCCCTGACCCGCTCACTCAGCTGGGCTCTCAAGGCCTAACAAGTCATTCCCTGTCCTTCTTTAATGAGGGGGAGCAAGAGGTGGGGCTCCTGCGCTTTCTCGCCTTATTCTCAGGCCACATCATTCTCTGCAGGCTGCCTCTGTGTCCCCAGACCTTGGATCTACGAGCTGGACCCAAATCCTGTCTGTGGCCAATCAGGGCCACCAGCCCAGGTTTGGCCCCAGGGAACTTGGCCACAGTGGATGCAGCATTCCAGCTGTGCTGTGTTGTAGCTACAACTATGCGCCTGGACTTATACTGCAGGGAAGGGAGACGGCTTTTTCTTTAAAGGGATTTAATTCAGTCCCCTCTTTCAAGGGGGTGTAAATATGGTAGCATTCTTTCTGCCCTTTATATTCTCTACTTAGCACAACAACAAAAAGCAGACACTGCCTTAATCATATTATAAGCAGCAGTGGTTGACTGAGAACTTACTATGTGCCAAACGCTTTGCAAACATCATCTCATTTTAATCCTTTTAGCAGTTTTGAGGGGAAGGCCTTGATTATCCTGTTTTTACGGTTGAACAAATTGAGTGTGGAGAGATTAATTTACTGCAAGGCACACAGTAGGAAGTGGCTGAGCTAGGATTTGAGCCCATATCAGCCTGACACCAAAGCTCTTAACCACTAGTCATACAAATTCCCACCTCTCTTCTTACCCATCTTTCCCTTTGTCTTGAAGTCCAAAGTGTCGCACTGATGGGTGAGAACTTGGGCAATTTGGGGGACACGAGGAGCTATTCTAGTTGCTAATTTCTGCCTACCCACACTGTGTGCATGTGGTTTCTTAAATCTGGGACCAGGGGGATCTTGTACAGTTTCTTTGGGGCAGAATGTAAATCAGTCACTTGTTTTTTTCTCTCAGCCTGACAAGAACAGCCCTGTCATGTGTGAATGTGCATGTAGACTCTCGTGTTCCACTCTTACTCGCTCCTCCTGACAGATAGCTGGTCCTGTGCCCGAGTTTGATTCATTTCTAGTGAAAAACAACCCCGACCTGAAGATAAGAATTCACTCAAGCAAGATTGGGGGGTGAGATAATGTGGAGCTTGCAATGAGTTCATTTTAACTGGTAACTTATTCCACCCAAGCGTTCTCATGTGTGAGAAGCGAGTCTGGGGAGATGTGCAGGGAAAGCAGGGAAGTCAGCTAAATTCTCCAGGAGAGCCGAAGGCTTCCTACTGCAAATGCTTCAGAGCCCAGATCCTGGGCCAGGAGCGGAGGGTGTGGGGTGGCTGCTGATGCAGGCTTTTGGGGGCCTTTCATTCTGTAGTAGGCATTCCTCATGTTTGTGGCATCTAGCTTTTTTTTTTTTTTTTGCACACTTTCTTAGGTTTGTTTCTGCATTCTGAATCTTGACTCCCCAATGGAGAAGCTATATACTGGCTTTCTCAGCCCCCCTTGCAGCTGAGTGGGGACTCATGACTTAGGCTCCTTCAATGAGGCACCCCCAAAGCAGACTTTGATCTTGAACGGAGTACTATGAGGAAAATGGCACTGCAACAGAGCCATTTTCAGGGGCAGCAATGGTTGGGGTCCTGGCAGAGTCAGCATGAGGCACAGTAAGTGGTGGTGGCAGGGGCATCTCCGCAGGAGCAGGACTGTTGTGGGGCTTGAGTGGTTGTCTTGTTCTTGGTGACAAGAGCTCCCATGTCTGACTCTCTGACCTTCCAGGGGATTCGCAACTTACATCCTTTAAATTTGTTCAGGTTTGAATAAGGGTGCAGGACATGGTCCAACCGTATATGCTCCAAGGGTGTGTAAATGTGCATTCTGCTCTCGCTGGGTGGAGTGTTCTATCATGGTTGATTAAATTCTGGGGATTGACAGTGTTGTTGAGTTCTTCTATATTCTTATTGACATTCTGTCTAGTTGTCCTATCAATTGTTGAAAAGGGGGTGTTGCATTCTCCAACAATAATTGTGGATTTGTCCGGTGTGCCTTTCAAGTTCTATCGGTAATTTTGCTTCACATATTTTGTAGCTCCATTATTTGATGCACACTCTTTAGTATTGCTATGTGTTTCTTGTGAATTGACCCTTTTTAAATCATTATGTAATGTCCTCTGCCTCTAATTTTCTTTTCTCCGAGATTTACTTTATCAGATATTTTATAGCCTGTTTTCTTTTGATTAAAATTTGCATGACGTATCTTTTCCCATCCTTTTTTACTTTCAACCTACCTATATCATTATATTTGAAGTGAGACAGCGTATCATTGCGTCATGTTTTAAAATCCACTCTGACAATTTTTCTAATCTAATCTCTGTATTTAGACCATTTAAATTTAATGTAATTCTTGGTATCACAGTCCTTAAGTAAAGGGAGGTGGCCTCGTTACCAATGGGTGGTGATGAAGTCCTGACTCTTTCCTAGTCTTCTTCTAACACCATCCAGTGGGGAGGGGCCAGGGTGCCTCGATACTTCTAGGTGGGGGTGGAATCCAGGATTTGAGGGCTCCACTGACACCATGGTGGGTCAGGTACTTGTTACCATTTGGTGAGGACGAAGGTCGCAGCTCCTTACTTGGCCTTCCCTGGCATCAGAATTTTCTCTGTGATGTTTGGCTAGAGTAGAGCAGTTATTATCTAAAAGTTTCTGTCTTACTTCCCTTTCCTGGTTCTTGGCTAGAGAAAGGAGATGTATATTTGGTGGTGTGTTTTTTTTTAATGTCTGTGCTCATTTGTGTTTCTGGGTAACAGGCTTCTTCAGCTCCCAGTCTGGGATACATGAAAGAAAAAGAAAATCCAGAAAACTTGTTTCGATGGCTTTCCTCAAATCCCAAGACCCTAACCTGAAGCTTTCCCTGCCCTACCTTTCAGAATTTTCTCATGATTATTTTATATATGACGTCTGTGGGTTTCAGTTGTATTAGTGTGAGGAGCAGGCAGAAGTACGTCTACTCCATCTTCCTGGAAGCGGAAGTCAATATCCTTTTATAAACTCTCCTTCTGCTGAAACTAGCTACAGTGGGCTCTGCTGTCTGCAGGAAGGACCCTGATGGACACACTGCCCCTTTGAGAAGGACAGAGACACAGAAGAGCTATCCCTTGAAGTGGGCATATGGGTCTTGTCAACAAATTTCCAGAACTGGTAGCTCTCTGTTCTACCTATGAGTGGTTGTTATCAAATCCATACAGCTTTTCTTATGAACACAACCCAAACTGTTTTTTATTACTGTCTTCTTTTAAAAAAGACTTGCTTTTTGTAGAAAATTTAGAAAAACATAGATAAGTAAAACAGAGAACATCTCATACCAGAATAGCTATTGTTAATATTTATATACCTTATTTATATATAATAAAAATTAATTACACTGTATTTTTTGCTTAGTAACCTGCTTTTTCACTTAACCAGATATCTTAATATCTCTCCAGTCCAATAAATATAGTTTAGATTGTCACTTTGTAATGGTTGTATAATATTCCATTGCAAGAGCGTAGTTATTTACATATCTGTTCCATATGGTTGAACATGTAGATTATTTCTATTTTTTTCCATTGTAAACAATTCTGCATGGAACATCTTTATAGATAATCATTGTGTACTTGTTAGGTTATCTCAAAATAACCCCCTAGAAATAGAGTGGCTGGGCTATAGAGAATGCACATTTTTTAAAATAAAGGTTCCCATAGATGTCTTTACATGGAGTTCCCACCCTGCTTCTAGGCCCAGTGCCATTGCTTGGCTCCCATTCTGCTCTAGAGTTTTCTCATTCATCGAGCACTAATGGTGTCCTTCCTCCAGCTTCCCCTCCACTTGACTCTGTCCACTGGTGCTAGCTTGTGGCAGGATGACATGTGACAAATTAGCTCGTGTTGTGACATCCTTTGTGTTCTACTTGCTCACTTTCTGAGGACTTTTGACGGTTCAAGACGTGGTGGAAACTTCCAAACTGGGGTTGCACAGTTTTAAGTTCAAATGCTGAGAATTCAGATGGAAGATTTGGGAAGTAGTTTGATCAGCTATTTCCTTCCCTCACCTCTGACCCCTGATCTTCAGGGAAGAAAAGGGATAGTGATGATGTAAGAGGGTTAGACATGAATGTGAGTGGTCCTATCTCATGTCTCCCTCCATCCCATAAGGTGAATCTTGGTCAGAGGGACATAATAGGATCTGTCTTGAAATCAAGGGGACCTGTGTCAGGCTTCCCAGTGGATCATTTGGAGAGTCATCAAACTACATGTGAGTCCTCTATTCATCAGAGAAAGACATCCATAGAGTAGGAATGGGAGTATGGTAGGTCTAGGGGGGAGAAAAGAGTGTAGGGACAGACTTCCAATTTTCCCTAGGCCTCAGAATGCTGAGGGTTAGGCATCTGAATGTCCCTGTAACATCAAGTTTGTATATAGAGGAGGAGGAAGAAGACAGAGAGGAAGAAGGACGGGAGAGTAGAGGAGAGAGAGAAAATGAGAAATGAGAGCTGGGAGGCCTACAGGTGCTCCTTGCTTGAATGTGTGTGGACCTCATGGCAGAGGCTGGAAGGTGGGTCATGCTTCCAGGCATCTGATGAGAACATGGTTGCATGTTGGAGAATTTGCTTGCATGGGACACAGTAAGGACCAGATGAGCTATATTACATTTGAAGCCAGAGGCCAGCATGGGACCAAGACAGATGCAGACAGTGAGGTGACTTCTTTCTTATACTGTACGCAGGGTGACATCCCCCGCCCCCTCACACACACACACACACACACACACACACACACACACACATTGAGCTGAAATGGTGATTAAGAAACACTGATTTTGACTTAGTTTACAAGAAAGTAAATAGATGAATTATTCTACACTGGCCAGAATAGGGATCCCAGGTAGAAAGTATACTCATTAGAGAAAAAGTGGGGAAAAAAAGAAAAGGAAAGAATTTTTGCAGTTTTGAGTTCCCATTAGTTGAAAATTCTTACCAATTTATCTTATTTCTCTAAAGTACCATGGCCCAAGGAAAGATGTTTTCCAGATGTGAGCCTTTGTATATCTCCAAACAAAAGCTCCTTTTATTTATTTCTCTGTTATATGCGCATAGTGGTCATCAAACCTTTTAAAGTCCCATTTTGTTCAAACAAAAATTTTCACGATGGCTGATATCATGTAAAGCAAGTAAAAACTCAGACAGTGAGGTGAGGAGGTTGATTTCTATCAACCATCTGAGGTTCATAAGGGGGCTCTATAGAACCAACCCCTAGGAGTCAGCCGATCCAGGGCTGCCATGGATGATTGTGCAGCGTGCACATCACACAAAACTGTTGGCCAAGGCACCCCTCAGGAATTGAAATCCAGTCCGTGTTCCACTCAGCAAGACTTGGGCTCTGGCACAGGCCTCTCTCTACTTGGGGATCGCGATGACTTTTTCTTTGCACAAAGTACAATCTGCTTAGAAGCCATGTGTCCACAGAGCAACGTGCCCCCACAGGAGGTTTCTTTTCAAATGCATCCACCCAGATGAGGCACCTGTTGTACACAGGCCACATAATGGTCCTGCATGAGCATACTTTAAAAACCACAGTAAGTATTTACTGAGACATGGAATTTGGCTTTCTAATTTTGAGTCCCCAGTTTGCTGGTAAAGTTCAGTACATTTCCTTGTCCCAGACTTAGAACATTACTGCTTGAGTGTGGGTAAGGGGTCAACAGCCTATTGGAAAAGCAGTGATTGATACTGTCATTACACTGTGGAGAAATGTGCCAGGCAAGAGCTTCTCTGGGCAGAATCCCCAGGGATTTTTAGGGTAACCGTGAAAATCAGAACTAGGAGACTAAGGATCACTTTAGTGAAACATCCTTATTTTACACTCAGGGAATGAGGATCCTGAGAAATTATGGCTCATGCTCAAGGCCACCAGATTCTAGGTGGTGGACGGTCTTAAGACTCTTTAGTTGGCTATGTGACGATAGGAACCATATAATCAAAAAATGATGGGGTCTTCCTCACTGGCTTCCTTCTTCCAAAGAAAGATATTTTCCTCTTGGAGATGCTCTAGGTGTGGTCCTATTTCAAGAAAGGACACATGCTCACACCACATGGGGAGCCAAGCAATGTGCCATCAGGTGAGGTCGGTGAAGTGGGTGGTCTCTATGTATCAATGGCTCCTGCTGTGCTAAAATGCCTCCTCACTCTGTGTTGGCATTGAAGGCACCCCCTATTTCCTGGGCTGCAACGTGGCCACTCCAAACAACAACAACAATAATAGCAACGCTAATGATGGTAAGCACCCTCATCAGCTAGTTTGGTCCTGGCACAGCTCCTTTGATCTGGGGAATCTCTAAACACGTTGCCAACAGAATCCAGTGGTTAGTGTCATTACCTCCCTTTTACAGACAGAGAAAATGAGGAACAAGATGTTTAAGCTCGAGGCTCAAGGTCATGTGGGGCATCATTAGTAGAGGCATGTGAGGAACTCATGTTGTTAACTCTGAAATAAA
Organism: Rhinolophus sinicus; assembly: GCF_036562045.2. NCBI lineage: Eukaryota > Metazoa > Chordata > Mammalia > Chiroptera > Rhinolophidae > Rhinolophus > Rhinolophus sinicus. Next base: position 144,520,809 of record NC_133756.1, read on the forward strand.
ATCTGTAGGCACTTAACAGGCTTTTGGTTGGCAATGGCTACCCTTTATGAGGACTGTATATTTTTTAAAAACCATGCCATAAAAGCAGATACTGATCATTAGATTTCATTTCAAGCCTGTCTTTCACAATCTTAAATGCTGTGAGCATAAGAGAGACGCTCCCCTGCGCCAAGCAGCCAGTTTCACACATAGTCCTCTATAATGCTCAGGTGGGTCCCCAGTGGTTCAAAAAGGTGACTCTTCTCTCCCAGGACTCAAAGCTGGCATTAATACAACAGAAGGAACATTGGTCAGAGTCTCCGGAGACCCCAGTTTGTTTTCTCCCCCCAGCTTTATTGAGGTATAATTGACAAATAAAATTTTATATATTTGAAATGTACAATGTGATGATTTGACATACTTTATGAAATGGTTACCACAATCCTGTTAATTAACACATCCATCACGTCACATAGCTACTTTTTTTTTTTTTAATGGTTTGAACGCTTAAGGTCTACTGTCTTAGGAAATGTCAAGTACACAACACAGTATTATTAACGACAGCCACCATGTTGGACATGAGATCCCTAGAGATTATTCATGTTAGAACAGCAGGCTTGTATCCTTTGACCAGCCTCTTCTCATCTCCTCCCTTCCCCAACCCATTTTTATCATCGTTCTACTTTTCGTTTCTATGAGTTTGACTTTTTTTTTTTTTTTTTTGAGTTTGACTTTTTTTTAAGATTTAACTTGTGAGATCATACAGTATTTTTGTGTGTCTGGCTAATTCAATTAGCATAACGTCCTCTAGGTTTATCTGTATTGTTGCAAATGGCAGAATTTCCTTCTTTCTCATGGTTGAATAATATTATTGAAAAATGAGATTGTTTTCTAAATTTCTCTTTCCTATAGTTCATTGTTGATGTATACACATGCAATAGATTTGTGTAAATTGATTTTGTATTCTGTAACTTTACTGAATTTGTTTATTAGTTCTAACCATTTTTCTTGGTGGAGTCTTTATGGTTTCCTATATATAAGATAATGCCATATGCAAACATATAATTTTTCTTCTTTCTTTCCAATTTAATAAGTTTTATCTCTCTTGCCTGATTCATCTGGCTAGGACTTCCTACACTATGTTGAATAGAAAAGGCAAGAGTGGGCATCCTTATCTTGTTCCTGGTCTTAGAGGAAAAGCTTCCAGTTTTTCACCATTGAGTATGAGGTTAGTTGTGGGCTTGTCAAATATGGTCTTTATTATGTTGAGCCACATTCCTTCTATCCCTTATTTATTGAGAGTTCTTATCATGAAAGGACGTTGAGTTTTGTCAGTTGCTTTTTCTGCATCTATTGAGATGATCGTATGATTTTATCCTTCATTCTGTTAATATGGTATATCAAATTTATTGATTTGCATATGTTTAATTAATTAATTAATTTTTTATTAGTTTCAAGAGTACAAAATGACATGATTAGACATTTACACTCCTCACAAAGTGGTAACCCAACAAGTTTGGTTTGCATATGTTGAATTGTCCTTGCATCCCAAGGTAAATACAACTTGATAATGTTGTGTGATCCTTTTAATGTGGGGTTGAATTCTGGTAGCTAGTTTTGTTGAGAACTTTTGCACCGATATTCACCAGGGATGTTGGAATGTAATTGTCCTGTAGTGTCCTTATCTAGCTTTGGTATCAAGGTAATGCTGGCCTCGTAAAATGAGATTACAAGTGGTCCCTCCTCTTGTATTTTTTGGAAGAGTTTAAGAAGAATTGGTATTAATTTTTTTAAAAAGATTTTTATTAAAAACACAGTTAGCGTACAATATTATATTAGTTTCAGGTATACACAATAGTTATTCAACATTTATATACCTAAAGAAGTGATCACCATGATAAATCCAGCAACCATCTGACATTGTACCATCCTGTCACAATATTATTGACCATATTCCCTATACTGTATATTACGTCCCCATGACTTATTTGTTTTATACCTGAAAATTTACACCACTTATTGCCCTTCACCTTTCCTCCCACGCTTTTTAAATTTTTCACTTACAGTTGACATTCAATATTATTTTATATTATTTCAGGTGTATAGCATATGGTTAGACATTTATATACTTTAAGAAGTGATCCCTCTGACTAGTCTAGTACCCACCTGGCACTATACATAGTTATTGCCATATCTTTGACTATATTTCCTGTGCTTTACTTTACATCCCTATGACTATTTTGTAACTACCAATTTGTACTTCTTAATCCCTTCACCTTTTTCACCCTGCCTCCCAAGTCCCTCCCATCTATCATCCCCATCTGACACCATACATAGTTATTACAATATTATTGATTACATTCCTTATGTCATACTCCATAACTACTTTGTAACAACCAATTTGTACTTCTTAATTCCTTCCCTTTTTTCACCCATGCCCCCAAAACCCCTCCCATCAGGCAGCCATCAAAATGTTTTCTGTATCTATGAGTTTGCTTGTTTTGTTTGTTTATTTTGAAATCTTATTGCATCTCTCTTTTACTGTCTGAGTCTTCAGCACAATACCTTCCAGGTCCATCCATGCTGCCGCAGATGGCAGGAACCCATTCCCTTCCATAGCTGAGCAATATTTCATTGTACATATGTACCACCTCCTATTTACCTATTGATCCTTCTACAGATACCCAGGCTGCCTTCACATCTTGGCCATTGTAAACAATGCTGCAATGAACATATGGATGCAAATGTCCCCTCGAAGTAGTGTTTGAGTTTCTTAAGATAAATACCCTGAAGTGGGATTACTGGGTCCTTCTTTGTCTCTTTATAGCCTTTGTTTCAAAGTCTATTTTGTCTGGTATAAGTATTCCTACCTCAGCTTTTTATATTTATTTTCATTTCCATTTTCATCAAATATCTTTTTCCATACCTTTACTTTCAGTCTGTGTGGGTCTTTCAAACTGAAGTCATTCTCTTGTAGGCAGCATATGTAAGGATTTTGTTTTCTTGTCCATTCAGCCCTCCTATGTCTTTTTTTTTTTAACATGTACATTTTTTTTTTTAAAGATTTTTTATTGGGGAAGGGGAACAGGACTTTATTGGGGAACAGTGTATACTTCCAGGACTTTTTTCCAAGTCAAGTTGTCCTTTCAATCTTAGTTGTGGAGGGTGCCATTCTGCTCAAGTTGTTGTCCTTTCAGTCTTAGTTGTGGAGGGTGCAGCTCAGCTCCAGGTCCAGTTGCCGTTGCTAGTTGCAGGGGGCACTGCCCACCATCCCTTGCGGGAGTCGAACTGGCAATCTTGTGGTTGAGAGGATATGCTCCAACAAACAGCCATTTGGGAGCTCAGCGGCAGCTCAGCTCAAGGTGCTGTGTTCAATCTTTGTTGCAGGGGGCACTGCTCACCATCCCTTGTGGGACTCGAGGAATTGAACTGACAACCTTGTGGTTGAGAGCTCACTGGCCCATGTGGGAATCAAACCGGCAGCCTTAGGAGTTAGGAGCATGGAGCTCTAACCACCTGAGCCACCAGGCTGGCACTCTTCCTATGTCTTTTGATTGGAGCATTTAATCCATTTACATTTTAACTAATTGTTGATAGATATGTAGCTATTGCCATTTTATTATTCATAATTTTGATCTTTTTTTTTTTTTCCGTCTTAAAGAAGTCCCTCTGATATTCCTTGCAATACTGGTTTGGTGATGATGAACTCCTTTAGCTTTTTCTTGTCTGGGAAGATCTTTATCTGTCTTTCAATTTTAAAGGATAGCCTTGCTGGGTAGAGTAGTCTTGGTTGTAGGTGCTTGGTTTTCATCACATTGAATATTTTGTGCCAATTCTTTCTAGTCTGCAAAGTGTCTGTTGAGAAATCAGCAGACAATCTTATGGGAGCTCCCTTATAAATTACTAGTTGTCTTTCTCTTGCTGCTTTTAGAATTCTCTCTTTGTCTTTAACCTTCGCCATTCCAATTATAATGTGTCTAGATGTGGGCCTGTTTGGGTTCATTTTGTTTGGGACTCTCTCTGCTTCCTGGAGATGTATGTCTATTTCCTTTACCAGGTTAGGAAAATTTTCAGTCATTATTTTTTCAAATAGGTTCTCAATCCCTTGGTTTCTCTCTTCTCCTTCTGGTACCCGTGTGATGCAAATGTTGTTACACTTGATATTGTCCCAGAGGCCCCTTAAACTATCCTAATTTTTTTTTTTATTCTTTTTTCTTTTTTCTGTTCTGATCAGGTGTTTTCTGCTACTGTGTCTTCCAAATTGTTGATTCAATCCTCTGCTTCATCTAATCTGCTGGTGATTTCTTCTAGTGCATTCTTCATTTCACTTATTGTATTCTTCACTTCTGATTTGTTCTTTTTTATGGTTTCTATGTCCTTTTTAAAAAATTTTTATTGGGGAATATTGGGGAACAGTGTGCTTTTTCCAGGACCCATTAGCTCCAAGTCAAGTCATTGTTTTTCAGTCTAGTTGTGGAAGATGCAGCTCAGCACCAAGTCAAGTCATTGTTTTCAATCTAGTTGTGGAGGGCGCAGCTCACTGGCCCATGTGGGAATCAAACCTGCGACATTGGTGTTATGAGTACTGCGCTCTAACCAACTAAGCCACACGACGGCCCCTCTATGTCCTTTTTTATGCTTCCTATCTCTTTGTCGAAATTCCCACTATGTTCCTTATAAACATTATTTTGAACTCTGTCTCTGTAGGTTGCTTGCCTCCATTTCGTTTAGTTCTTTTACTGGAGTTTTCTCCTGTTTTTCTTTTGGGATGTATTTCTTTGTTTCCTCACTTTGGCTGCCTCTCTGTGTTTGTTTATATGTATTAGGTAGGGCTGCTATGTCTTCCAGTCTTGCCTGGTGGCTTTATGTAGTAGGTGTCCTGTGAGGCCCAGTGGCACAGTCTCCCTTGTCACCTGAGCCAGGTGCTCTGGGAGTGTCCCTTGTGTGGGCTGTGTGCACCTTCCTGTTATAGTTGAGCCTTGATTGCTATTGATATGTGTCATGCAGGGACTCTATTCCTGCTCCCTGCACAAGAACGCAGGATATGGTGAGGCCAAAAAAAAACACCAGTGGAGCCATGGATAGGGGGTTCATACCACTATTTCTCGCTGGTGGCTGGAGACACAGGAAGCAGGAGCCACACGATCTGCAATCCGCTGCCCACTTCTCTGCCAACCCACCTCACTTGCTAGCTGCAATCCACGCTTGCTAGCTCAGCCACAGCAGTTATATCAGTGGCTAATGGCTAACTGGTTACAGCTGATGGTCAACTAGTCACAGCTGATGGCCATCTAATAACCGAGCCAGCACCTTTCCACGTGAGGCCGAGAGCCTGGAAACTGCTCTCTGGGACTCTGTCCCCAGCCTATGTCAGTGGGTGGTATTGACCCCCAGGTTGGCTGTAGGGCTGGGCCACGTCCACAACGTATGGGCTGCTGTGTGTGGGGATTGCCCCAGGGAGCAGGATTCCCCCAGTGGGCTCTGGGGTTGTTAAGGCTACCCTTTGTGGCTAACTGAGTGGTGCTCTGCTGTGATCTGCAGTCAACCTCCAAGTATGTTGGTTCTGGAGCATCTTGGGAGGGGTTCTGGTGCAGGCCCTGGTCAGCCACTGCCTGTGATTGGCTGAGAAGTACTTGGTAAGAGCCACAAAATGATCTATGGTTGGTTGCTGCCTGTGCTGTACCTGAAGATGTGTGGGACAGACCACGCTGCAAACCAAAGACAGCTGCCACCATTACCTGGCCTGGGGTAACTGCAAAAAGTCAGGACACTCCAAGGCCTGCTGCCACCTGCTGGCTTCCGTAAGTTTCAGCCTCTGATAAAGCCTCCTATGGTAGCAAGTTGGGTGAGGCAGGGTCTCAGTGAGTCAGCAGAGTGGAGAAGCAGAGCTCACCAGGCCAATCAGATTCAGATTTGGCCTGTGGGGGCGGGCTCAACACAGGAAAGATGGCGTCTGCCTGCTGGCTGCGCAGAAGGAGAGCCTCACACAGGAAAAATGGGAACTATCCCCTCCAGTCTTCACCCTGAAGTCGCACAACTCAGTCTCCCCATATGTCTCGATGCCCCCAGAGTCACCATCCCTCTGCCGGAGCCCAGGGTGAGTGCCTGTGGGGGCCCTTTAAGAGGATGTCTGGGTTTCCCGCAGCTTCAGTCCCATCCACATGCTCAGAATCCCCACTGTTTTTCACAGTCACATGTGTGGGGACCCCTTTTCACGGGACCAGTACTACAGGCTGGGGAGCCTAGGATGGAGGGCTGGGGTCCCTCACTCCTCTGTGGGGAACCTCTGTGGCTGAGATATTCCTCCAAATTTTCATCTGCCATGTGGAGGTTTGGGACCAACTCGTTCTGTGTCTCTGCCACTCCTACCAGTCTCGATGTGGCTTCTTCTCTATATCCTTAGTTATAAAACTTCTGTTCAGCCAGTTTTCAGATGGTTCTCCAGGTTCATTGTTCTATCATTTAGTTGAAATTTTGATGGGTTCACAGGCTGAGTCAAGCACAGTGTTTATCTACTCCACCATCTTGAATCTCCTCACCTTTTATTGGTATTGTTCTTGAAATGGTAAAATTCATTGGTAAATCCATCAAGTTATAAGCTTTTGTTTCTTCCAAAGGTTTTTAATAACTGATTCAATCTCCTTACTCATTTTAGTCTATCAAAATTTTCTTTCTTCACAATTCAATATTGGTAGGTTGTATGTTTCTAGTAATTAATAAATCTTTTCTAGGTTTTCCAATTTCTTGGCATATAATTGTTCATAGAAGTCTCTGCCAATCTTTTATATTTCTGTTGTATCAGTTGTAATGTTTCCTCTTTAATTTATGATTTTATTTATTTGAGACTTCTCTTTTTTTCTTGGTCTAGCTAAAGGTTTTGTCAGTTTTATCTTTTCAAATAACTGGCTTTTAGTTGTGTTGATCTTTTCTATTTTTCTGGCCTATTTCATTTATTTCTGCTTGGATCTTCGTTATTTCCTTCCTTCTGTTAACTTTGGGTTTAGTATATTCTTCTTTTTCTAGCTCCTTGAGGTGTAAAGTTAGGTTGTTTATTTGAGATACATATTTTTTCTTAATGTAGGCATTTATTGCTATAAACTTGCCTCTGAGAACTGCTTTTACTCCATCTTATTATAAGTGTTCGTATGTCGTGTCTCCATTTTCATTTGTTTCAAGATATTTTTTGGTTTCCCTGTTGATGTCTTCTTTCACCCATTGGTTGTTTAGGAGTGCATTAATTTCCACACATTTCTAAATTTTCCATGTTTCTATTTTAATGCTGCTTCTCACAAGGGCATTATTGGGGGAAACTAATTTGTTTCTAGAACTATGCTTTCAAGGAAATACTGTCTTGGGAAATAGTGTCTGGGAAATATTGATTTGTTTTTCTAGTGCCTGAATTACAGGGAATGGTAAATTAGTGCCAATGGTTCTATTCAGCGCAAATAGTGTTCAAATGTTATTTCACATGGTGTATTAGTCAGGATAGTCTCTGCTATGCTGCAGTGATAAGCAATCATAAAATTTCAGTGAATTAATACAATAAACATTGATTTCTCTCTCACCAAAGGCAGGCTGGTTGGCCTTCCTCTTCCTTGTAGGTATGCCATCTACAACAAATAACTTTCAAGACATTGAGGTAGGGGAAGAGAGAGACAGAGGAGTCACATTAGCCATTAACTACTTTAGCTTAGGAGTGGCCCATGTCATTTATGCCCACAGTCTGTGGCCATAGCTAATCAACTGGTCCCAACCTAGTAAGAAGGCAGGCTGGGAAATTAGGGGAGTAGGGGAGCATTTGGTAAGCACTTATTATCACTCATGGTAAAAAGATGAGGTACTTGGGTTCCAAGTTGGGGTGAACCTGCCTCTCAATCTCCCTTTCCTTCCATAAAAGCCTCTGAAGACAAAGTTCATATAGCTCCTCAAACACCAGTCTGAACACATTGCATATTAAGGAATTCAGAACTCTAATTTGGATATCTGTGTGATATCCTTGGCAAATCAGCAACAAATCTGTTTCTCCATAAACATTTCTCTCATTGGCCTAATCTAGCAACTAAAATGTCCACAATTAAGATTATTCTTTGCTCTCTTCCTCAAGGACATGCATGTATTTAAAATAGGTTGAGGCAGTAAGGAATCTTGGATTACACTGGAGCACTTTCAGGGAGCATAGAGCAGGATGTGGGATAAGTAGACTGAAGGCATGCACAGGGGTATGAGAAAGGAAAACTGGGGTCAGTGCATCCTATAGATGAGCAAGAGGGTCTTGAGGATATAGAGCAGGGGGCTGGAAGGCAGTGAACAGCGCACCCAAGGAAGATGAGAAGGGGGCATTAGGCAAATTCTCCACAGCACATCTTTGCCAAGAATCTGACCTATTGGGAGGCTCCAGAGCAACCATACCTTCACCCAATGCATCCAATAAATTCACAGATATCTTTCTGGACTGAGCTTGCTTTTGAAAGGTAAACTTAGGGCCCACCAGACTGTAGAGAGGAGAAATGAGGCTGAAATGGAATGTTTGATTTGGAGTCCAATGATTGATTTTACATCCTGACTCTGCCAAATTCTTTTCTTTTTAAATTTAATTTTTATCAGGTAACAGTGTGTTTTTTTCCAGGACCCATCAGCTCCAAGTCAAGTCATTGTCCTTCAATCTAGCTGTGGAGGGCATAGCTCAGCTCCAAGTCCAGTCGCCATTTTCAATTTTTAGTTGTAGGGGGTGCAGCAACCCACCATCCCATGCGGGAATCGAACTGGCAACCGTGTTGTTCAGAGCTCATGCTCTAACCAACTGAGCCATCTGGCCGCCCACGGGGCAGCTCAGTGACAGCTCAGCTCACGTCGTTGTCTTCAATCTAGTTGTGGAAGGCGCAGCTCACTGACCCATGTGGGAATCAGATGGGCTATCCGATTGTTAAGAGCTCGCACTCGAACCAACCGAGGTAACTGGCTGCCCCTCTGCCACATTCTTGTTGGCACTGCTGTGGACTTGTAACACAACTGTGTGATCTTGGGCAAGTTATGTAACATTTCTGCACTTCTGTTGGGAGCATTAAGTGAGAAATACATGTTAGGCACATAGTAGAGAATCAGTGGATCCAAGCTCTGCTCCCCATTTTTGTTCACCCTGGTCTCCCTAGCTGTAAAATAAAATGCATGCACCAGATCTTTCTCTGAAGCGCTAGGTCTCCACAGTTGTCTCAGGCATCCGAGGAGGTGAGGAGGAGGCTAAGTGGGGAAAAGCCTCTTTACTCTTATTTAAATCAGAGCTGCCCCAGGTAAGATTTAGTTTGGAAAAAATGTATTCTGCTGCTCAAGGGCACCCTGAGACCCTCTGGATTGGGTGATCCCTGCAATCACTTCCCTCTAACATATTTTGATCCTAAGAGATAGAAATGTTTGTGAAAATGCCTTAAAAATTACAACACACAATACAAACGTAAAGCTGTATTATCACTATCATTTTCCATTGGGTTCTTAGCTTGGATTTTGGTCAGAACAGATTGAAGTATCAGCTTCCATAACCCCAACCACTCCACCGAATTATTCAGAAGCCCGTTTAGGATGAGATTGTTCAGGATAAGCTGAGAAGCTCCTATCTTTCCTTTTCTTATGAAGGAGTATGTTTTGCAATTCAACTCGATGCATTTATTGATACTTCATAGTCTAAGATAGTAATAGGATCATCTCTTTTTCTGTGTCTTTGTCTCTTTGTTTCTCAAAAAGGGAGAAAGATTATCAAGACACAGTGTTTCAGGGGGATTGTAAATGTTTTACCATTTATATAAAATTTTAAGCAATGTAACAAACACCAAAGATTGCTAACGGATACCTGAATATATGGTAAAACTATAAAACAGGAATGCTAATGATGATCTCTCAACTCAGGAATACGCTTAAAATAATTCAGCATTTAGAATCCACTCATGGTGTGTAGTAGGTAGTCAGTAAACACTGTTGAATAAATGAATGACTTGTTTTCTCTGGGGAGGGTGAGGAGATAAAGGATTAGGGTTGTGTGCAGAAGCTTAATTTTTACATTTTATTTCTCAGGTTGAGAGTTTCTTGCGCATTTGTAATATTACATACTTTTATATGTTTGAACTATTTTGTAATTTAAAAAAACTAAACCCAAATCCTGCTATCTGCTTTCAAGGAGCTCACAGGCTAGGGCTAGAATTGTTTCTATTAGCTGACATTTATTATCCCAGTCTCAGCACTTTTTGATTGTGTGCCTTGAGCAAGTTACCCACCTTCTCTGAGACAGTGTTTGCATTGTAACATTGGGATAAAACAGTTCCTACCTCACAGAGCCCTTAAGGTGAAATGAGACCAGGCCATCCTGGTGGCTCAGGTGGTGGAGCATCGTGCTTCTAACGCTAAGGTTGCTGGTTCGATTCCCACGTGGGCCAGTAAGCTGTGCCCTCCACAGCTAAGATTGTGAACAACGGCTCTCCCTGGAGCTGGGCTGCTGTGAGCAGCCGGAGGTCGGCGTTGGCTGTTGTGTGCTGCCGTGGGCTACGGTGTGCTGCCAGGAGAGGCCGGTAGCCAGCGTGAGTGGCCGGCAGCCAGTGTGGGCTGCCGTGAGTGGCCGGCAGATGGCGAGAGCTGTCCTGAGCTGCTGTGAGTGGCCAACCAATGACTGGCGACTGACTGCCTCAGCCCCGGGGGAGCGCAAGGCTTATAATACGAGCATGGGCCAGGGAGCTGTGTCCTACACAACTAGACTGAGAAACAATGGCTTGAACCAGAGTGTGAGGGGGAGGCAGAAGAAGGGGGAAAAAAAGATTAAATGAGACCAGCAATGCATGGCACTTAGCACCTGGAATATATATAGTAAGTGCTCACATCCATATGTAGCATCTTGGATACACCCAGCAACCCTACAAAGATGAGGAAACAGAGTCAGGTGAGAGCTGGAAAATGATATTTCTCAAATTTGAACCCAAACAACACCCTTTCTCTTAACCAGGCTGAATGCTAAAGAAGTTGTAAGATAGCATTTACCTGTCACCTCTATTTTCCTTTCTTTCCTCCTCTGCGTCCTCCAGACACCCAGCACCAGTGGCCTCCAGACTGTCGGCTCCCTGAGTTAGCAGAGGATTTCCCCAGCTCTGCCCTGTGACCAATCCATGAGCTGCACAACTTTTGGAAAGGAGTTCTGCTCACCCTCTAGTCCCTGTCACCAAACGCTGCCTGCTCTTCCCAGAACGCCCCTGGAAAGTTAGAGGCACAGAACAACCAGCTGTGCCCTACGGTTGGCAGCAGTCTTGCCTGGTGTTAACAAAGAGAAGTTAAGTCATCCCAAGAAGCTGACTGGTGGAGGCTGAAGTTGTGGTTCAGAATAGGCTGGGTCCATGCTGAGGTGGCTTTGGCTTCACCTGGTCTACAGCCCTCACATTTCTCTCCCAAAGCTCAGCGGAGAGGAATGAGAGCTGACCCTGGTCCGAGAAGGCTGGGGTTTGAATCTGTCTCCTATATTTACTAGCTGTATGACTTTGGTTAAGTAACTTCACCTCCCTGAGCTGACATTTCCTCATCTTAAAATGGTGGTGGTAACCTTTCCTTACCTCAGGGTTGTTGAGCAGCTCAAATGACATAATGAATTAAAAGCCTTTTGTATGATTTGATATGAGTCCAGATAGTGTTCTCTAGACAAGGGGGTATAAACTGGAAAAGGAACATTCTGAGGATAGACTCGTTCCATTCCTTGTAAACCGCCCCCCTGAACCCTAACTCCTCTGTTGGCTCAGAGCCACTTTCCCATTTACAGCAAACCAGACTGATTGTCTTGAGTCCTGTATTTTGCCAACATCTCCTTTTCTCCCCTAATTTCAGTTTTGGACTGGATTGTGGTGGAGAGGGCAAGGAGAAGGCAGGCGACATTGTGAATCGCTGTTTTAAGAAAATCCAGGGTTCTCTTGGAAGAAGCACCATAGTGAAATGGGATGGACCTAAACGGGGAAGTGGTGTGACCTTCAGTGAGTTGTTTTACCTCTCTGAGCCTGATTTCCTCATCTGTAAATCAGGGAACATATCTTCCTTATATATGGTTGTGAGAATCAATTGAGATGATGCCTGGAGAAGCAACATGAGCCTGGTAGGGGGCAGCCATTAATAATAGTAACCACTGAATAGTGGGCAACCTTCTGTGAAAAGAGACCCACCAAGCTGCTCTTGGGGGACATCTCATTTATGTCTTTCCCAGCTTCTCTGAGTGTTCATCTGCCCCAGGTTCTCCGGTATACAAATCTCAGGGGTGAGGGCTCCCTCCATGGGATTTACACACGGGTAGCCTTGTGGGGCTTTTTCTAAGTGCTTGTGACTTGGAATGGTCCCCTAGTTGATGCTGACTGATGAGGGCTAGTGGAAGTGTGTTTTAAAATGTCTGACAGCTGAAGTATAGAGACCTGCACATAGAATATTCATTCATTCAAGAAAGCAGTCATGTTCTAGACACAGAAGCAGGGGCTGCTGGTAAAATAGTGAACAAGGCTTGGCTCCTGCTCTTACAGAGCTTACAGTATGGTGAGGGGGACAGATAAGTAAATTCAAGTAGGATTTGGGCTCTAATTGGCTCAAAGAGCTTACAGTTTGGTTGTAGAAACAGTTAAGTAAATTCAGTAGGTTAAGCGTTCTAATTGGGTCCCTGGAGTGGCGGGAAGGCCGTTGATCCTGGGTGCCAGGAGAACTGGAGTGTTGGCCCAGGCTCTGCCACTGGTGTGGCCTTGGGCAGTTCCCTTCCAACTTACGGGCTTTCATTGTCCCGTATGAAAATGGAGGACTCTCTGTGGTTCATGTTGTACTCTTTAGGCCCTTTCAGCTCCTATATTCTGATTTTGTTGTTGTGGTTGTTGTTTGTCATGTGAAGGTTCCAGGATTGGGAGAACAACCAGAATTCTGGTTTAAAGTGTAAATTGGATAATTTCAAAAAAGAAAGGGGCTAAAGAGGACACGTGTGTTTCTGTGTATGTTTCGTCCTTCTTTGGGAAAGTATAACATCTTTGATTAAATACTTATTGGCTTGGCTAACACAGAGACTTCCAGGAGGAATTCCCACTGTCCAGAGAAGTGACTAAAATGGCCATAAGAAACCAAAAGGAGAAAAAAAATCTTTCTTAAGCCCCCTCCTCCAGATGAATGAAATGTTTCTGCAAAGGGGGAAAGTGGATCTGGACGTCCAGGGTGAGCCCAGGGTTCTTGAGGACAGATTGCCTGAGCATGGACAGAGTGACTTCTCCAGGTTAATTTTGATCTAATCTATGTGGCCTCTCCCCAAGGGAGGCTTTTTCTCATGGGTGTTTCATTTTTTAGAGGTGTTGGTAAAGAAACTGCTCCTGGAATCCCATTTGGTCCTTACGACACCCCTAGTGAATGGGAAGTAAAGGGCGCTGGATAGTAAGTGATGGCAGTGCACCTGGAACTAGCAAGAGTGAGAAGTCTTTCTCACCCCTAGATAGCATGGAACCCCATGTGAGTATTGGAGTCATGGGAGAGGGCTGCCTCATGGAGGCTGTGGCCATAGCTTGGGAGAAACAGCGACTGCCACCATCCTGACCCAGTAGGGAGGGAGGAAGAAATAAATCGCTTGCCTCTCTCTCCTCCTGTCTCCCAATCTCCTCCTGGCACCTCCCCTTGGCTGAGTATAACAAGAAGACAGAGCGCAAAGGAGGCTGGTAATGCAGTCCATAGTGGTCAGTCTCATGAAGCCCAACGCAGGCCTGATCTACGGGAGAGAATTTGCAGAGCTGGGAAGCAGGGCAGAATCAACACCAAGCTAGAGACCCTTCAGATTCTCATAGCCTTGGGACCAAGAATCCAAGTTCCCACTGAGCAGTTGCTCAAAAATGTGTCCCTGGCCCTTTCACTTTCCCTTCCACAGCAGCCGTAGAGGAGCCGTGAACCAAGTGAGTTGGTTGGGCAGAGGAATGCCCACACTGTAACAGGAAGTAGAGCAGAGACCTGATTTCTTTGACCTGTCTTTTCCAGAAGATGAGGGTTCCGGCATGGATCAGCCCTCTCCCCCAAGACAAATATAGCTTTCTGTTCATGGGAGGGGTAGGAAGATGGACATTTGTCAGATATCTGTTACATGTGGGGTGTGGAGTTGGCCTTTGTGTAGGCTGTTGGTTTCTTCTGAGTCCTTTGGTGATTAACTTATGACAATCAATTGTTCTAGAACCAGCTGCCTTTGGAGGAAGCAGGCAGTCCTAGCTCTAGAAAACCTGGTGATGTTAACAACATTTGACTGCAAAGCCTTCCCTCTTCTCTCATTCCTGTGAGACCCAGCCCAACACCGTGAGCCAAGCACCCACATATCTCTTCCATCAGGAGGAAATAAAATGTCTGATGAAGTTATTCACTCCAGGTGTTAGGAACTTAATGAGTTACCCCTCCCAGGAGAATCTATGTTTTTCAGGATGGCCAGAGAGTGGGTGGTGCTGAACTCAAAGGAATGAATCACTAATAGTGGAATCCCAGGCATTCGGGGAGGTCCTCTTTCTGGAGGGGGTTCCCTCCTGACATTGTTCATATTATACAAAGGTAGCAGCCACCTATTGTCCCCTGAAACAACATTATCCCAGTGGGTGTGGTGACAGTGGATAATGAGAGGCAGCTCCAGGCTGAAGCCGGGGTCTGAGCTTCAAAACTAAATCTGTCCCTTCGAATGAGAGGCTGATTAAACATCCATACAGCCTCCTCGAGCTTAGGGAAGGGTCCCTGTCCTCCTCTCTGACACTGGGTTCCTGTCACCTGGAACATAGTGCTGTAGTTATGCAATGTCCCTGTTGGCACAGGTGTTTGGGGCCCTTGTTTTCAGGGCTTTACCATTTCCAAGAAGGAGCTGTGGCCTTTGTGTAGGACTGGACTCCTGAATAGGGGCCCTGGTGCCAAATGAGGGAGCCAAGAAAAGGCAGAGAAGAGGAAAGTCCTGACTTCTCCATGAAGATGAGACCGCCGCCCCCGTGGCAGCCAGGTGGCAGCCCTGCTGTCCTGCAGCAGCCTTGGGTCAGACTGGGGTCAGAGCTGGGCTGGGGGCGGAGGGGGGCAGGCCAGGCCAAGCAGGGGAGAAGGGCAAAGTTGCCAGAACTTCAATGAGAGGATGTGAGACAAGCGACTCTCGACTTGTCAGGAGCGGGAGGCTTGGTGGAGAACACCCCTCAACGTTCAAGCCCAGCATCCCATGAATTTACAAAAGTCAGGCACATGGGAAGGGTTTTTCCTGTCATGTTCAGCGACATCATCAACAATAATCACTATTCCAGTTTATTGAGCATTTACTCCAAAGCCGCTACATATTTACTCAAGTCCCTACAAAAGTCCGATTCATTCACCTAACACATATTTATTGAGTTCCTGCTTGGAGTCAGGCAGCATTTTAGGCACTTAAGGCAGATCAAGGAACAGGGCAGACAAAACCACTTTCCTTATGGTGGGGCCACTGCCTGCAAATAACAATGCACAACTCTAGGGGGCGCCACACACATATGCCAGTTTGTGAATGGGGTGCCCTGGCATTGAGCAGCTTGGTAGCCCCTCTCTGTGAAGCTTCCATTCTAGTGGAGTTTATAGGACCCCAATAAGGTAGGTGTTATTATTCATCTGTTACAGTTTGAGACAGAGAGGGGTTAAGTGACTTGCTGAGCTATTCAGGCAAAAATGACTGAGCCATGATTTATAGCAGAATCAGCTTGACTTAAAAGCCCTTGCAATTCATCCGTGCTATGTGTGTGCCATTCTCACCCTAGTGGATGCTGGAACGAGGGAGTAGCCAGGCTAGTAATGGCAGAGTTGGGTTGGTTGGCCCAGTAGAAGTGCCATGTCCTGACTGAGTGAACTAGGACCACCTTAGAGGTAACAGAGAATCCCTCAGTGAAGCTGACTTAGCTAGAGGAAGTCTAGATAAGGTCAGGTGCCTCCATGGAAAGATTAGGAGAACCAGCCTTTTATCCTCACTGGATGAAGACTTATTCAGAAAGTTCTGTCCCTGGGTAGATCTTATGGTCTTGAAGGGCCAGAGTCAGCTATTGGTTCATTTATTTATCATTTATTCACTGTCCTAACTACATTGGGGGACAGAGAAGTAGGTCCAGGGAACTAGAGGTTTGTAAGGGTCACCTCCAAACTACTTTGACCCTTGGTCAGTTTCCTGAATAAATTGAGCATGTGTAGCAAGAACAGCTCTGGTGAGCTCATCCTGCTAGCGTTGGATCTAATTTTCATAACAATGAACTTGAGTCTTGCCCTTGGACCAGACATGATGCTACCATAGACGTGAAAGGGGGAGAACCTTGTCTAAGTTCTCCCTTTTGTCCAAGCTTCTATCTTGATGAAGGAAGAAAGATGGCCTCTGGTTATCTCCCTTCCTCTTCTGCTGTGTCTCCCTTCTCCCACCCCTAGATGCACCTGCGTGTGGAGTAGGCTTCTGAGATCTGAACAGGGATGCCAGAGACCGAATGCCAGTTGCTTTAGAATGGCAATTGTTGGGACTTGGAGAAAGGAGAAAGATTCTGTGGGACAAGACCAATTGGAACACGTGCAAAAAACCCTGGGAAGGCGGATAGCTAAGTTTCACCTACATGGTGTTCAGTTTTCTTCTATTGTTTGGGTCTCTCCTTCTCTGCCCTTCCATCCTTGTTGGCACTTGGAGCCCAGGTTTGGGTTGAGAGAAATGAGTGGTTAGGTAAATTAGTTGTAGCTTCTTGGAGGAAGGCAATAAACTGATAAAAGACCGTGTGACTTCTCTCCTGGGCCCCGTGTGATGCTTCTACTTAGGTTTCTGTGCATCCTGGAACTCCTGCCCTCTGTTCCTCCAGATTTTGTGAAAGACCTTTGTGTTTGTGCTTGTAACGCTGGAAGGAAGCCAGAGTTAGGGCTGGTGGGATTAAGCAGCTGGTGGGAGAGGTGAGTTCAAGAAAAAGCCGAATTCCTTCTGTTGACCAGTAGTCCCCGATTCCAGTGCCTCAGTTCTTAGAAGGATATTTTGATTTCTATTAATATGTAAATCCCTTAAACCGTTTGTCATGAGCTCCCTGGAGGAAATGAAGGGGCTGAAATACTAGTGAGAAAACAGAAAGTTATTTGGGTGCTGGAGACTGGGAAGGGGAATGTCAGAGGAAGCTTGGTTTGCTAAAAACAAATTTCATTTTCCTCTCGATTTTGCCTAAGATGTTGCCTTAGGTGTTGCCTAAGCAGCCTCTTTTTTTTGGAATAGTAGTTTTCATGAGAGTTTGAGTGAGGAATGGCAAATGCCCGGGGCAGTTACTGCCACCCCTTCTCCCCACACCTTAGGACAGACACCACTTTTCCTGCTCACTGGGATTATAGCCTCAGATCCTTCACAAGGCAGAATTCAGTGCAGCCTCTACCAATCAGAGCTGACATTTGAGATAAAGCCCGTTCCCTATGTCAGTTTAGACTTTTGCTATGAATCCTCTATACTTGCTTATTCCCGAGGCATCTCATCTTTGTTGTGACTTCCATAGAACTTGGAACTCAGAGCACAGCTTTGTGTTGATTCACAGCAAGTCCTCTGAAAGGATGGCTTTCAGTGTAGATTAAACTTGACTGACTCACTGGTATCTATTTGTCTCCTCCACTCACCAAGCTGGTTCTCTAGGTTCGGCAAGAGTTTGGGCTGAGACCTCTCATTGCTCCACATTCAATTACTAATGAGGCGTTGCTCCTTAATTACTAGGTGTTGGGTACCAGAATTAATTTCTTTTGCTTCCGTGGATTTAGCAAAGAGCTCATGAATATTTCTTGCGTTTCACAGGAACCGTCTGATTTTTCATTTCCAGGAGTCAAAGGTCACTGAGCAGGCAATCAGGGCAAGTTAAAGTTAGCTGGGAATCAGAGGGCAACTAGGCAAAGTGATATCTACAGCATCAATGGGTGTGATATTCACCTTCATCGTTGAAGCATTCAGACTCTTTGATCCAAGTCCCCTGGATTCTCTGCTGCCTATTTAAAGTGAGAAACAACCAGAATGTGGGAGTAATCGGTGCTCCAGGTAACTCAACATTCTAGTTGATGTAAATGAATGAAATTATGATATTAAATCATTAATAGCCCTCGCTGTAAAAAGTTGTTCCAACATAGATGAGTCTAAATTTCCTACCTCAGGGTGTCCCACCTCCTGAGCATAACTGAGTCTTTAATGATTCAGAGTTTCAAGGCCTCAGGGTCCTAATCCCGAGAAGCAGAGAGTGGGGAAAGTTTGCTGAAATGTGTTGGCTGGCTACAGGCTCCATCAAGAAATTGTCCTTTTTGGATTAAATCCAAGAGTTTGTGGTGTGTTTTTTTTAAAATCAGTGTTTTCTTTCTCACGAAAGCTGAAAAGTCAAGGAAGACAGAGGCTAGTTGGATTCCAGTCCATGGGTAGGCTCTTTCTCTACTTCTTGGAGAAGCGGAGTCTGAGGGCAAACTCAGTGTCTAGTCCTGGCCATCTGTGGTGGCCACATCCGAAAGGGCTTGAGGTTGCAATGGTCATTATCATCAAAACTGTCCCTGCCACACACTCTGATCCCGAGAGGTCACCAAACTTCTACGAGCCTCAGTTCTGACCACATAAAGTGGGCAGAGTTGTTAGGAAAGGTGAAGCATTAACCTAAGCGAGGAAAGACATTAGGCATATCTCTATTCAATCTCATGTTGAAATTAGCTTTTTAAAAAATAAGGCTTATTGGATTTTCCACGATCGACTAAATATATTCCTTTTATACACTTTAGAGAATACAGAAAACTAAAAATGAGGAAAAAAAAAATCACACAAAGTTCTTCTACCCATATACAGCTTCTCTTAAATTTTAGTTTATTTCCTTCTAACCATATTTTTGTGCATTTTTTATTGTGGTAAAATACACATAACATAAATTTACCATTTTAACCATTGTTAAGTGTACAGTTCAGTGGCATTAAGTACATTGACACAGTTGTGCAACCATCACCACCATCCATCTCCAGAACTTTTTCATCTTCCCAAACTGAAACTCTGTACCCACGAACCAGTAACTCCCCATTATCCCTTTCCTCAGCCCCTGATAACCACTATTCTGTTTTTTGTCTCTGTGAAATTTGACTATTTAGATGCTTCATATGAGTGGGATCATTTCTAGTCATTTTTATGAATAGGTCTCCTTTAAAAAATGTGAATTGAGCCTAACGAACATGAAATTCAGTGTCCTGATTTAACATTACTAACTTTTCATATTGCTACATTCTCAATATAAACACATTTTTAATGGCTGAACATTATCCCATTGAGTGAATGCATCATCCATCATTATTCTTCCATAGTTTCCAATCATTTGCTAGTTTAAAGAATGTTGTGAAAATATTGTTTTATGTAGAATGTTTACCATATTGAGGATTGCTTCCTTTGTGCAGATTCAAGAAATTAATTTCTGGCTTAAAAGGAATGAGAACGCTTTCAGGCTTATGATCTCTGTTACCGAATGGCTAGGAAAAGCATTTCAGGTGGTGCCATTCACAGCTGGGGTGGGCTTCCCTGGGGGCTATAAGTCCTAGGCTCTAAGTTTGTTGATGACTTGTAGGGTCAACTCAAGCTCTGACTATCTGGGAGGGTGGGAAGGGCGGGAAGGGCAGGGGTGCTTTCAAAATTCCTATGTAGGAGAGACTTAGGGATGCTGATTCCTTCATAAAGGGTGACAAGAGTTTTCCTTGATGTGTTTATTTGGGACAATCTGAATGTTTGCTGATGAAGGCACTGGAGAGTCTAAAGCCGCCCCCTCCAAACCACCCTTTGTCTCTTCCACCAGGGCAGAGGCTGACACTAATGACATTTTGAATCTCTCCCAGCTGAGTTTTTATGATTCCAGGGCTCTGCCCCTGTACAGTCCACCAGTTGGACCCAACGACTTCAGCTTTCTCACATCCATACCTCTCTTTTGTTTCATCCCAAATGCCAGAGAAGGATGGGCCCACCTTCTTCCTTCCCAGGAAAGCCCGTGTCGCAATGAGCTCTCCTGTGTGTCTCCCCAGTGCTTTCTTGGTAGCACCATGTGATGACACTGCTCCCGCTGCCCTCAGCTCCTCTTACAACTGTGAGAGATCCCAATCAGCCATGTTCTCCCTGCGGCGCTGTGTGCTCTGTCTGCCCAGCCAAAAAGCCCGGCCTATTTTTACCTATCATTTTGATACTATCTCGGGGTGTAATGGGAATTGAGCTCTCAGTATGGAAATTCTTACTCAGAACACAAAGCATTGAAGAGAGCTTGGAGGCTGAACGCGGGGAGGACTCTTGCCAGAGGCTTCTTGGCAGGGATGGCTCTGGTTTCTTGGATGGCGGTGTGGCCAACAGGTGAATGTTTCCATTGGGAGATATTTCCTGCTTTTTCAGTAGCTATGGGCCATGTTGAACTCTGCCACTTCCTGCCTGCTCTGCACTATTTGATGACTATGCATGTGGACTACTCTGTGGGTTAATTCCCACGGCAGAGCATTCCACAGTTGTTGGTTCTTCTTGTCCCTGTGGATACCTTGGTCTGAATCTCACTGTTTCCCTTGAGATGTTGTCTGGGGTGCTTCAAACGGCTTCACGCCCTTGTGAATGATGACACTCAGACGCCAACCAGATTCTAAGTCAATGGACTCACCTTTGAGAACTACTTGTGTGTGAAAAGTCCTATGATTGTTACCCACACCAGTAATATCAACTGAAAAGTGTTTTCAAAGGACACCCATTTCAATGATACCTAGGGGGAGGTTTGTTTCTTTTCTGATTTTTTTCTCTGTATAGAAAATTCAATGATTTTTAAAAATTAGATTCTATTTTTCCCCCTCTTAATTGTATTTCTCATGTGAGGTTGAGTCTAACACATAGCAAACAATGGATGCACATTTACTAGAGAAAGTCAAGTTTTCATGAAGGTCTGAAAGGGAATACATAATCTCTGTGAAATCCACACCTGATCTTGACCTTTTTCAACTGAGATGTCAGTTATGACAGTGCTCAATAGAAAAAAATCAACTTGTGACTGTTTTTTTTTTTTTTTTTTTTACATTTTAACTATTTTAAACTATTTATTATGCAACTAAAGCATACACAAAAGTTGGCGGAATAACTAATAGATATTTATCTTTAAGCCTCAATAATGGTTGATCCTTGGCCAATTCTGCCTCTTCTGATCCCTCATCCACTCCTTGACTGCAGATTATTTTGAAGCATTATCTTAGACATTGTGTCATTTCACATCTAAGTATTGTGTTATATATCTCTAAAAGATAAGCATTCCCTTTAAAAATATATATCTACTTCCTGGGGTGGCTGGATGGCTCCGTTGGTTAGAGCACAAGTTCTGAACAACAGGATTGCCAGTTCGATTCCCACATGGGATGGTGGGCTGCACCCCCTGCAATTAAGATTGAAAACAGCAACTGGACTTGGAGCTGAGCTGCGCCCTCCACAACTAGATTGAAGGACAACGACTTGGAGCTGATGAGCCCTGGAGAAACACACTGTTTCCCAATAAAATTTTTTTAGAAATGAAGAAAAATTTGAGACATTTTCAGAGAGGATTTAGAAAGGGATGAAACTATATCTTTAATTAAAACATTTATTAGACAACTAATCTATGTTTTTGTTTCTAATATAGGTGTGTTTGTAATAGGAACTCAATTTGTTAGATAAACTTAAAGAGGGGCCATTAAGAAGGAAGGATATGGCATAATTTTTAGTCACTTGTTGAAATCAAGAATTTAATTCTGCAGAACACAATTATTATCATGATTCAGAATTTAGACATTGAAGGTATTTCCCCAGAGGGTAAGCTCAGATCTGATTGATTTAATTTTCCACTTGCCTAGTTATATGTTTAGCCGTGTTAGTTTTGTCCAGATGGGTGGTCTCCAAGCTTTTTTCACTGCGCACTTCTATCAGTAAAGAATTGTGTGTATTCATAATATGAATTATTTATTTATAAGTTGTATATAAATTCTATTATGGTAGTAAAATAAGTATATTATGAAACATATAAAATAGAAACTAAAGGGTGGAATAATAAATAAAAACGAATAGCAGTTCTAATATTTTCTTCATACCCTCAATGGATCCTCTTGTATGTACCCCAATTTGAAGGCTGTGGGAAGCCATATATGTCATAGTGAAGTGTCAGGAGTAGAGCTGCACAGCCCGTGTCCAAAATCCCAGCTCCACCACTCCTTAGCTGTCTATTCTTTGATACTTAACCTTTTTAAATCTGTCTACTTATCTGTAATAGGAGGGTCAGAATAGCTTACACTGTTTTGTAAGGCTTTATCCTTACGCAGTGCCTGGTACATAGTAAGCATTTGATTTATTTTAGCTAATAATAATAATAATACAGTTCTGGAGGGCTGGGCTGTGCCTAGGTTTTTCTTGATTTCATTAATAGAATAGCACAGCACAAAGCACACACATTGGCATTTGATCCAATTGTTGTGGTGTTGATGATGGTGATGCTACAATGGTAGTTACAGGGCTGGTCATGTTGGGTGTGATCAATAGCACATGTCATCACTCACTCAGTTTTATTTGTACTAATGAGAATGGTGACGGTATGATGATGGTTCCAGGGATGGTCATTGTAGGGTTGATGAATACAGCCAGAAGTGGAAACCAGTCCCTACCGGAACTACGTCATCAAACCTGTCCTTGTCTTCCTTAGGAAAGAACCCTCCCCTTAGCCACTCGACAACTATGCTGACTAACTTGTTTGGCCGTGTCTCCTTTCCTGGACTCTCTGTCTTGCTGATCTATTTTGCTGCTGCACCCTGCTCTTGTGTTCCTGTGTCTCTGTCTCTCTGTAAAGCCTTGTGTTGTGTTTGCCTGAACACAGGCCTAGTAGATGGACCAGAGCTCTGCACTGCCGAGCCAACCATCTACTAGTGGCTATTTGGTACTCACTGCAGGGAACGTGCCTGTCAATCCCTGAGGACCACGGGCAGAGTGATAGAAACCTACAGAGTGTGGCCCTTGGTGGCCTTCTGCAAGATGTGGCCCATGTCTTTCCTGTTGTGAGACAGCACAGACATTGTAGGGAACAAACTCATGCATTTGTGCAAAGCTGGGGTGAATGCCCCAGCCTCACCAGGCAGGAGCACGGGGAAGGAACTTGTCCAGTTAATCTGCCACTCAGCTCACAGCTTCTGTTTTCTAAGTGATCTCAGAGGCCTGCTGGGAAGGGCTGAATCCTCAATGGTGTGGGATCCCAAGAAAGCTTTCTCCTTTCCAAAATCAGGACAAAGGAAGGACAGTGTTGTGCTCAGTGGTGCCAAAAGGTAAGGCTGAATTAAAAGAAGAATTTGCCTTACGTTCTTTGTCTGGGGGCTTGTGTTTTTTCCATTTACCTTGTCAACTGGGCTTTAGGGAAGTGTGCCCCACTTTCTCCAGGAGTGGTTCAGATTTTGTATTTTTAAGGAATTCAAGAGTCTGAGGTTGATACTTCCATATAACCACCCCAAATTCTTTTGTTCTAGGTATTGACTTGGGAATTAATCTCTTTAGGAAATTCCAACACAGTAGCATCTCATAACCTTCCCCCCCACCCCATTATTTTGTTCTTTAGATCACTTTGTAGGATATTCTGAAAACAAGCAGTGACATCTAACAATATATACTTATCTCTTTATGTTAATTTTCCAACTAGGATGTTGTCCACATGTCAAAATTACCAGGCTCCAATTCTAGAGAATGGAGTATGTGATTCTATTGAATGAGATTACATGTTCTTAGAATACTAACTATATACAAATTATTCTTGAACACAAAAATATTATTCTATGAATTTGAAATGTTTTATCAGCTCTATACGCGATTCTAAATATTCTTGGGGCTAAAATATACTTATCTAATGATCAAACAGTCATGCTACTCCAAACAATTGGGGATTGCCTTCCAAGTACCTTTCTGGGTGTTTCCTCAGCTGGCTGAGAGACTGCAGTCCAGGAAATGGAGAAATTTCTATTTGTGATTCTGGTGGAATGGACTACATCCTTTCAATGGTCACTCTAATGAGGACTGGTCACAGAGCTTATGTTTAAAGAGAAGTAAGACTAAAAGTCGGGCTGTTGTCTGGTTTGTAAGATGGAGCTTGCATCTGACTTAGCAGCATTGTTTAGGCTAAACATGACAGACTTACCACTCACATTTATCACCTCCCATTCCAAACTCCAACCACCCCCCATGATAGGAAAGGAATAAAAAAGTAGAAACATGTTTATCCACTAATGAATGGATACACAAAATGTGGAATATCCATATAATGGTATATTACTCAGCCATATAAAATGAAGTACTGATATATGCTACAACATGGAGAAACTTTAAAAATGTTACGCTAAGTGAAAGAGGCCAGTCACAAAAGGTCACATACTGTATGATTCTGTTTGAAAAATCCAAAATAGATAAATCCAAAGAAATGGAAAGTAGTTTCCAAGGACTGGGAAGAATGAGAAATAGAGCGACTGTTTAATGAGTATGGTTTTTTTTGCGGAGGTGATGAACATATTCTGGAACTAGACAGAGGTGATGATTGCATGTGAATGTACTAATTGCCAGTGAATTGTACACTTTAAAATGGTTAAAATTGTGTGTTTTATGTTAAGTGAATTTTATCTCAATTTAAAAAAAACGTAGAATATGACAAAGAGAAAGAGAAAGGGGAAGAGTCGACATCATTGGACAAAACTTCTTGGAATACATTTTGGAATATGGCAAACATTTATAGAAATGGCAATTGACTTGCCAGAGTAGAGAAAACAATAACAAGTGACTACTGAGGAATGGGTGTTGGGATGAGGTTCGTACCAATAGAGAAAGAAGCTACTTTATTGGTCAGAACCATAGAAAGGCTTAGGCTTGGAGATATCAGGGGTAGAAGCAATAAACAGGATTTGTTGATATTCAGAATATAGGGGATTTAGATGCTAAGGTCTTTTTTCTCCATGCCAAACAGCTAGGAGACTTTGTTATCTGCCCCTTTCCTCTGCACTGGGAAGACCTAGAGACAGCCAAGTGCAGAGTGAGATTCCTGAAAACAAGCGAGAAAGGCCAGTCTGCAGTTAAAGCCCAGCTCTCCTCCAGAAAGCTCCCAGCCAGGCTTAGATCAGCCCTACACCCTGCCCCAAGTAGGAGGCTGGGATTCCTTCCTGGAGAAACAGACTCATCTAAGAAAAAACACCCAGATCCTTACTTTTGAGAGCTCCCCGGTGAACAGGTAACTCACTTCCTGATCAGCTTCCAGAGAGGCCCACCAGCCAGCAGACCTCACCATGAGCCCAGAGTTTCTCATCTGTTGTGTAGTCATAATTATGGAAAGACAGTATCACTTTTGATGAAAGTTCCAGCAGGAAAGAGAGAATAACATACATAAGGAATAAAAAAATTTGGTAAGGAGCAGAGAAATGTCAGGGGAAAGGAGTAAGTGAAATAATAGAAACATTCATATAATTATTGTCCTTTGGAGAAGTAAAAAAAGGGATTGCATCCCTGAAACAAGTACAAGTTGCCATGGAAACAGATTAATTAGAGCAGAGGAAAGAGCTCCTGGGAATTTAAAACATGAATGACAAAATAAAAATAAAAAATTAAACAGAAAGTTAGAAGATAATGTTGAAACAATAAAACTTTAGATTTCAAAAAACAGTAGTGGAGAATCAACCCAGGAGGTTGTGTGTGACCAAAAAAAGTTTCAGAAGAACAGAGGAAATGGAGGGAGAAATATGATATGAAAAATTTCTTAAACAAATGGCCATGGGTCTCCAGATTGAAAAGACCCACCACGTACCCAGCAAAATGGAGTTTGAAAAGCAAAAGAAAACAAAAACGAAAACAATACATCAAAACCTGTCTCTGTGAAATTTTAGGACAAGAAGATCCTAAAAGCTTCCACAGAGAAAAATGGGTCACATACAAAAGACTTGGACTCAGAATGACATTAGACTTCTTTATTGCAATATCAGATGCTAAAAGAAAAAAAGCAATGCCTTAACATTTCTATGATTTTTAGCTAGGATTCTATATCGAGTTCAACCAAAAGCCTGAGGTGAGGGAAGAATTAGAACATTATTAGACATACAAGGACTCTAAAGTTTACCTCCTGCTCACCCAGTGTCAGAAAGTATTGGAAGATGCACTTGACCAGAACAAGGACATAAATTACAAAAGTAGAAATAGTGGGATCTGGGAAACAGAGATGCCACAGACTACGGGGCACAGCCAAAGGGCTCCCAACAACATGTCCAGGATGACAAGGATGGACAGCTCCAAAGGGGACAGCAGCAGGGGAAGAAGAAAAAAAAAAGGAATATCTGATCAGCTGAAGCATTTGGAAGTAGTATTAAAAAGTATGTAACAGCTATATTGGGACATTTATAAAACATAGTAAAAGTCACAAAGAAAATCAAGCAAATGAAAAGTAAACAAAGCAATGCTTAAATCCTGGAAAAACAATAAAACAAACTTTCAAGAAAGGAAACACAATCATGGCGCACTCCTGGACTAATTGGTGAAAAATAAACACGTCTGTGGTCATTAAAATGCAAACACTGATTATTGGTTTCACCCAACGTTGTGACATTTGAAGGAAGAGGCAGGGACAATGGGGTGTAAGAGCTAAATGTAAATCTTCATTGGCCATGTGTTTAAAATGGACATGTCAAAGAATAGGGCACAGGGACGTGATTTAGCAATATGGATGCAAGTAACCAATGAAAAACCAAAAAAGGTGAAAGTGCCTGCCTCTGGGAATAGGACTTAGGAAGTGATAATGGTGGAACGGGGGCTTGCTGCTTTTGTTTGTTTGTCTTTGTTGTTGTTGTTACTGTAAGTCTTTTAGTACTGTTAAGTCTGGAAATAAAAATATAGATATTCGTCAAAGTGGAAATTAGTTAAACATGTGGAGTGGTGATGGCATGTGTGCCAAGACTGATAGTGGTGACTTCCCTGTATTCATACCCCAGGTAGCACAGACAATTAAAATTGTTGGTGTTTATTGGACATTTACCATGTGCCAGGAACTCTGCATTATTTCAATGAATCTTCACAACAACCCTGTGATGGAGGCTCTTTTACTCTCCTCTGTTACAGATGAGTAAACCCGGAGAAGGAAGTACCTTGCCCGGGGTCTTGCAGCTCATAGGTGTGGAACTAGGATTCAAAGTGGGTCTAGGAGACTCAACAGCCCATGTGCTTAACCTGGAAGTTTTACTACCTTTCTTGTGCATCTTCATTAAGTATTTTTAGTGCCTAATTGTCCATGCCCTGCGCTGGGTACTGTACAGGAGACTTGCACAGGCGCAAAGTACACGGTGACTCTTATACATAGCAACATGTCAGAACTAAGGGAAACATACACATACGACCCACTGCCTCAACGCTGGGACACCGTGAGGGGGTGGCACAGAGAGCACATGGGGCCCTGTAATTTGGGGGGAACTGGATGCTACAGTGCTTTGGGGATGGGGTGCTGGTGGGCAGGAATGTGGGAGAAAGGAAGGGGTTGTTCCGGACCAAACGTAACCCTCAACGTCCAATTCCTCACCAACGAGTTCTGTCCCCTTCTACAAATTCTCTCCAAGCCACACTTTCCGGTTTCTCTTCCTGTTCAAGTTGGATGTTCTTTTGTAGGTTTCAAAAAGTTGATTTTACTTTCCTCTCTTATAAAACCTAAGGGTGGATTTTTTAAAGAACAGAAAAATGCAGAAAAATAAAAGTAAAACAGTCAAACACATTTTGCCACGTCTCCTCCTTTGTTACTTTAAAATGTCTTTTTGTTTACTTAGTTTATCGAGCAAATACGTGTTTATAGCTTAAACATTCAAATAGTACTACAGGCTTAGAACGACTAGCAGTAGTGGGAACTCCCTTCCTTCACAGCTCTGTACTCCAGTTCTTTCGGGTGCTGTTCTGGGTCTTTATATTTCTCAAAAACACGCTTAAATGGCTTTCTTTCTTCCTTCTTTCCTTCCTTTTTTCCTTCCTTCCTTCCTTTCGTATTTATTTATTTATTGAGTTTATTAAGTTTTGCCGTTAAAAATGAGGACTTAGGTTACTTAAAGTGCCCTCCTCCCACTGTGCTCACTCTTGCTACCTATACACATAACCCCCTTCCCCATCCTCCAGGTAGTAATAGCTGACTTACCATTTGGGGGTAAGTCAGAGGTCAGTGTTTATATAACATCTATAGAAATAGTGTTTACAGCTGAGCCACATAATGTGTTCGGAGTATATATATATTCTTTCTTTTACTGCTCTTCATCCTCCACTCTCATCCTCCACCTCACCCTGGCATTCACAATTACCTCTTTTTCCCTTTGTTTCGTTTTCTGAATATCTGCTCTCAATTTTTCTCCTCTTTTCTCCAAGTCTTCTCTCAATAAGATCCTCCCATCAGAGAGCCTATCAGCTCTGTTCCCTTTTCCCCTGTTGACGTATCTCCCAGGACACCAATACTGAGTGTCCTTGTCTGGCATGAGGCCACTGCCCATGCCCAACAAGTACCAGTCAACAGCACTGTCTTAATAATACCTTAGCCTCAACACCCAAGGTTTACGTTGCATTAATCACTTAATAAAGAAACCTTCACAAGTGCTAATTACTAGCCTAGTCTTCATACTAGGCCCACTTAAAGAGCTGCTATTTTAGAAGCTGTACTGCGTATAGTCACTCAACAAGCATTTATTAAGTGTCTACCATATATAAGACACCCTGCTAGGGCTTTAACATGGCTTATCTGATTTAATGCTCGTGGCAATCCCGTGAAGTGGGCATTATTGCCCTTTGTAAATGAGGAAACAGTTTCAGAGTAGAAAGCTTGTCTAGCTATTCATGTAGCACATTTGCTGAGCACCTATTATGTGCTAGGTGATGAGGGTCCTGCAGGGGACAGACATGCATGTCCCCGCCCTCTTGAAGAGTCTGGTCTAGCCAAGGACGGCAGACATCAAACACATGATTTTACAAACAGTTTATTAAATACATTTGAGACAGTGCCACGAAAAAAAGTATGAGAAGCTATGTCCTAGTTTAGGGGATCAGAGATGGTTTTCCGGAGGCAATGCATTAGATCTGTAAGGTTAGGAAGAGTTAGCCAGAGGAACGGAGGTGTAAGGAAGGGAGGGAGGGAGGAAGAGCGCGAGCAAAGGCTCAGAGGCAGGAAGGGGCTTTGTGGAAGTGAGGAACTTCCACAAAGTGGAAGAAAGGCAGATGTGACCAGAGCAAAGAGGGTGTGCCATAAAGCACGACAGGGACCAGGTCAGGAAGTGCACCTTGAAGGGTTTATGTGCTCTGTTAAGGAACATACACGTTATCTTTGAGGACAAAAGGAGGCAATGAAATGAAATGATGAGATTTCTCTTGTAAAAACTCCTTCTGGTTGTTGTGGGCACCTACATTGGCGGGAACAAGAGCGGACGTGGGGAAAGATAGAGACGGCTGCCCCAGACATCACCACCATGACTGCTGCTTGTGTTAGAGGGGTGCTGGGGGGGACGAGGAAAAGTGGAGGGATCCAGGAGGTATTTGTCAAGAGAGGTCACTCAAGGTCACATGGAGCTGAGCCGGGGTCAGAAGTTGGCTCTTTCTGATACACAAAAGTTGCTGCTTTCTCTGTGCAAGGGTGAGCAGGGAGCCCGCACGTTTTCTCTCCCAGTGCAGTGGCTGGGGAGGCAAAGTTATTACCAATAATGATGAGGAATCCCTTTCTTCCCTATGCAATGATGGAGCCCCTACGTTATGCTGTGCAATGTGTCAGTCATTCGGGATAGAAACAGAAAACATAGTCACTGCCTTTAAGAGCACACAGCCTAACAAAGTCAGGAGGAATGCAAACAGGGTCCTAAACCAAAACTAAACATGAGGAAGTTGCAGAAGCTCTAGAATTGTATACATTTCTTAGGGTTCTAATTCCAGGGCTACAGCTCTTGACTGTTTGACTACCCAATCCCCATGTCTTTAATGGTCCTGGAACGAGGTTGCATTTTCCTAAATAGACTTAAAATGACATCACTCTCAGACTGGCCTGATTCTCTGTCCTGGCCAAACATTCTACCCTCAGGAATAATAGTAACACATTTGAAATTATTTTATTATTTTTTTCCAGTCCAAATGTTCTCCCAAATAATTCACCTTTATGAATTTATTGGTCAATGTTGAAAAACCTTCTCATTGATGAACTTCTTGGTCATGGGGGCAGAAGCTATGCAGTTCAAGAATATGACCATTATGACCTAAATTTTCTGCATCATTCTTAGTTTCCATGTGTAACAACCATTGTTAGAACATGTACCCCATTTTGGTTTGAAAATAGGATCTACCTCCCAGGAGGGTAGGTAGGGAATTCAGGGTGTGTGTCTCCAATGGAAACTCGGGGGTGCACTTTGAAAAGGAGGGTGTGGGATCCCGCAGACCTCATGGCTTCTAGACTAGGGAATCTCTTGTGGATGCCTTGGGAACTTGGGCTGTGTTCCTTGGGGACCCTCTCTGAGCTGCTATATGGATGGGACCGGGGTGAAAAGGAGGAAATAACAAATGTTGCTTCTGGTACATGATTTGTTTTCAAAGATTGTAAAACCCTGTGTTCTCTGGTCCAAGCCTTGACAAAACAGTTTCACAAGTTAATAGTTAATAAGTAAGAAGAAAGTGAATCAACAAAGCTGTATGTTGGGCCTTCCATCATTTGTCACTGACACGAGCAATTTTGTTGCTGAATTAAATGATAGTTTTCAAATATTGGAAGTTTTGGTGCTCATTTTTTTGTGCTATCACAATGTATTTATTGCTTATAGATACATTTTAAAATTTAATCTGCATTATTAACATTTCTCCATCACTGTTTTGAAAATCTTGATCAGGGATCAAACTGTGGTCCCTGGGCCAAATCTGGTACCCTCCCCTGTTTTTGTAACTAAAGTTTATTGGCACACAGTCTACCCCTTGGTTTTCAATCTTGCCTACGGCAAGCTTTGCACAACTGCAGAGATGAGGAGGTTAGATAGAGACTGTGTGGATGCAAAACAAAATATTTACTATCTGGCCCTTTACAGAATAAAGTATGCCAACCCCAGGTCAACAAAACAATAAATGAAGCCTTGATCTGTAGTGTTTGATTTGTAGTGTTTGCTGATTTGTAGTGTTTGGGGGAAACCAAGAATTTGGATATGGACATGCCTTAGATCTTGAAGTGTTGAGTAGACAGCTGCATATATGAGTCTGGAATGCAGAGGGAGACGCTGGGTGGGGGGTATAAGTTTAGGAATCATCAATAGATAAATGACATTTAAAGGCATGAGGTTAGATTATCCCTCCTATAGAGGGAGTTAGATATGGAAGAGAAAAGTCCGAGGTCTGGGTTTTGGGTCCTGATGTTTAGAAGTGAGGATGCAGCAAAGGTGATCCTGTATTTTTAAAATGAGAAGGCACAAAGATCCCTCATTGTTAAGGAATTTGCAGAAGGGTTAGTTGAAATGATTCAGGTTGTGATTAGATGAAAAGCCCTCTTCATAATCCCGTGGACCCAGGCTGGTGGCCGTGCCTGTAGTGAGGACTCACGTCATGTCACTCTTTCTCAGAGGAGAGATTGTGATATTTGGCAAAATTTGCCCACCTCAATTTTAAATTAAAACGTATGTCATATGGCTTTCCAGTGCGTTCTGTAGTCAAGCAAATAACAACAGGATGTGATAGCCACAGAAACACTGGGTGCTTCTGTAGTTGTCAGGCTAGAAGAACAAGAAGTGAGTGAATAGTATCTTGCTACTCCCCAATGGAGAAACCATGGAGAGCTGTGTCACAAGCACTTAGCACTTCACCTGGCCCATCATAGATTCAATATTAGGTTTCTTCCCTTCTTTCAAGTCTCAGTGTTGTCGTTGGCAGCTGTGTGACCTCAGGAAAATTGCTTAACTTCTCTGAGCCTCTATTTCCTTTTCAGTCATGACTAATTATTCCCACCATAGGGCGTTTGTAAAGATTAAATAATTTTAAATAGCTTAAAGCATGCAGTGAACTGAAAAGTGATATGCAAATCTAAGAGGTGGAAATGACTGGCCTGTCATAAGATGGCTCAATTTCCACAATAATGGATTTTCACACATTGAATAAATAATCAGGATTTCTATATATGCCTCAATGCACTTACTATTTTCAGGACCCAAGCATTCCAAATAAACACAAAGGAACCCCCACTATTATGTTCTATATTTCTTGCTCGCCTAGAGAGTTAGGAGAATGAACCAACCTATCAAACCCCATCATAATGACTGGTTCCTGAGTTGGAAATATAAAACTTAACACGGAATTCTCGGTTTCCAAATCCATCCATGCTGTTTCTCACTGGTGTCTGATCTGCCTTCTCTCTATGCCAGTTGTCAGCTGGAAACTCCCCTGGTCTTCCTCCTCTGCCTCCCTTGAAGTTCAAAAAAGCAAGAGGGAACATGCAGGATGAAAATGATCCTGACTGCACTAGCCTCGATTATTAAGCCATTTTAGCTAATGTAAGGGGTGAGTCCGTTTGGGGTCTAGCCTTGACATTCACAAACCATCTCTGTACAACATTTCCATTACTCAGTAAAGAAATTCTATCCAAGCTCTAAGGATCCTTCTAGCTCTTTGTCTATGGGATACTGTGACTTAACCTTTTTGGAAACTAGAAGACCATCCCTCTCAGTCTAGTTATTTCAATATCGTTCCCCTAGGTGGCGATGTTTCCTTAAACCCAGACCAAGTTTTCACTGTGGGTGGCAGAGGACTCAAATTTTATTACCAGGTTTTTCTCCACTGAATGTTCAAAAGAATGTTTCTCCAAAGCCTGTGAAGGAAAGAAGGTACTTTCCTTTTTAACACCTTGGGCAGTTTATGCTGGAAACCAACAGGGCCCTTGTTTAGTGATTTCTCCTGTCTGCAGGGATTGGGAACCCTAATTGGAATTTTGTCTTCTGTGGTTACATACAAGGGGAGCTGGGAGCTGTTGGAACTGGTGGGCCCTAGGGAGGCTTAGGGGGCAGTGGAGATATAACCTAGCCCTGGGCCTGCATGAGCCCTGCGAAACTCCACCCAGAGAGGGGCATCAGATGCCAAGTTTTTGCAGGCCACGCAGGACTAGGAGTTGCTGGATGCATGCATGAGCAAAGACGGCCCTTGCAGAACCAGACTGCTCTACTCATGAAAATCAGAGATGCAAGAGAGCAGCATGCAGTTCTGAGCTCGTCTCATGCAGATAGAGAAACTGAGGCCCAGAGCCAGTCAGTTCTCCAGATTCTACCTCCTTGCTAAAATATTACTTTTTGGCAAGAGAGCGTTGCAGCGACATGAAGCTCCTTACCCACAACCTGCCGAGCTCGCATATGCGAGGTTGGCTTCCCCGGGCGCCTCCAGGCCACCGAGGTCCGCATCAACAATGTGGAATTCGACCCGGTCTTCGTGACGTGTATGATACCCAAGATTGAGTGGGAGATGCTTCTGGAAGTGGCTGATCACTTGCGTCTGATCCAGGTGCCCAAAGAGCTGATTCAGGCGAATGAGCAAGATGAGACAATTCTGAGGAAGATCCACCCCGTGCTGCTGGAGGTGGAAGTGTCGGAGGGCACCCTGCAATCTCCGGAGTCTGCACGTATGTTCCCCGTCAGCCGCGGGATCCCCAACACGCTGCTGAGTGCGGAGGAAACTGAGACTTAATCGAGCCAGGCTCCAGTCTTTCATTCTGTGACCGTGCAGCTTCGTTGGTGTACATACTGTTTGTTACTTTTGTCACGTGCATTCCCAATTCTTGACGCAGTGACACACTACACACAGTGTTCTTGAGCTCGGTATATTTATTTTTTCTCATTGAAGGTTCAAAACCATACATACATACATACATACGTACATACATACATACATAAATAACTTTTCACTTAAACATTTCAAATAGACTTTTCCAATGTCTCAGCTAGCACATCTTGTTTAGTTAGCCTGCCGGCCTCCAGGCCTGCCAATCCCCTGCAAGTATGCACTGGATAAGACTCCAACAGCTGACCGATTTGTTCAAAGACATCAAACAGAAGATCCACCCAGTAGGGGAGGTCATTTAATGTATATGTTTATTAACCTATATAACAAATCTCATAGTTGGATTTGCTGGTTTGGCTTTTTTTATTTTTTATTTTTTTTACATTTAAAAAGAATAATGACGAGCATTTATTTAGTGTTTCCTATGGACCAGGCTCTGTGTTAAGCACTCGACATCATTATATCATATAGCAATCCTCCTAACAAAGCTGTGAAGTAGCTATTACTAACCAGTTATTATAGAGGCTCAGAGAGGTTAAGTAACTCACCCAAGGTCACACAGCTGGAAGGAGCAGAGCCAGCATTCACACCCTGATTTGCCTAACTCCAGTTTTGATCTTTTAGCTTCCACATTGTGTTTCATGACACTCTTTCATTTATAGGATCTGATATAGAAATGTATTGGAGTCTCTTACTAAAGCACCAGTCACTCTCTCATCCTTTTCTTGTTGTGACATGAAGGCTCAGTGACAATGAGCCAGCTAAGAGCCTAGAGACTTGGCGATGTCAGTGTCACACCTACAGGCTGCTCAGAACATGGACACATGCGGTGACGAGAGATGCTCCTGAAAGCTGTCAGCACCAGAATCCCAGAAACAATTAGAATCTGTGTTTGGAAGTTTTTCCTATTACCTGTAAAGGTAAGGATAACTGGCAGCCCTGGGGCCTGAGGAAACAATGTAATAATGGAAGCAGAATAATGAGCGCCTTCGGTGCCTTGCACTGAGCCAAGCGTTTTATATGTATCATTTCATTTGGGCCTCATGACAGTGTTGCCGCAGGGACTACTCTGTCCCCACTTCACAGGGGACATTGTCTCAAATGCAGCAAGTTGTCCTAAAGAAACTGGTGCCAGACACAAATGGTCTTCAGAAATCATTGTTCCTGATTTTCCTCACAACAGTGTGAAATTGAAATATCTTATTAAGAGGTAGATGAATAACAGTCAGTGCCCAGAGCAGTAGATACTGTCACAGAAGAAGAGACGAGGATTTCCAGTCTGACAGATTTGAATTCCCAGTTCAACTCCATCCCCTTCTCCCTGTGGGTCCTCGGGCAAATTACCTAACTTCTTCTGCGTCTCAATTTCCTCATCTTTGAAAATGGGATAATATATACATCCCAGGGTGGCTGTGAGTATTAAATGAGATCATGTACGTAAAGGGCCTGGCATAGTTTTTGCAACAAAGTAAGTGTTCAGTAAATGCTAATGATGGTGATGAAAATGGTTGCCCTTAGTGCCGTCCCAGCAAGCTGCCCACCCAGGTCCTTCTTGGTGATCATTGTGAGCCACGTTAGTATCTCTGAACCCATTTAAAGCCCATTTATCTTGAAGGCCCTGCCATGTCTGCTGTTGACAGCTCATTTATCTCTGGGATGACCCGTATACTCCATGTCCCCATTCTATTTTTTTTTAAATTATTTATTTAATTTTAATTAAATGTATTGGGTGATATTGGTTAATAACATTACATAAATTTCACATGTACAACTTTATAACATGACATCTGTGTATGCATATATATATATATATATATATATATATATATATATTTTTTTTTTTTTTTTTTTTTATTATTTATTATTATTATTTTTTTTTTTTCCCCCCCCGGACTCCAGAATTTAGGAGGTGAATTCTCAGGGTTTAAGGAACCATGGTCTATGACGAGTTTACTACCCATGCCCAGTAAACGTTCAATCAATAATTAAGAGCCAATAAAAATTACAAAAACCAAGAGTAAAAATAAGTATCTTTATATGCATTTTAGATCTTAAGTTTATATTCACACTGCTAAGAGTCAAGCATGTGTCTAATAAAGATTTTACAAAGGGGCCTGGAGTGGTGTGACCAAAGGAAGAGGGAGGCCCCAGTTCCAGGTCCAGCACCTGGGGGAGGCCAGATGGACAGCCGCCCAGGACAGGGCCAGTGGCCTCACATCTCCTGGTCTGAGAAACATCATGGAAGACACTCGAGTCTAAAGGTATTTCTTATCAGAGAAAAGAGACCAGAGATGGAAGAGAGAAAAAGGAGGAGACTTCCCACACGGACCTCCCTCCTGGAATGGAGACTGTGAATCTACAACAGAAAGTCTTCTAAAAAGTGACATCAGGCTGTCTTGAGGATGTTTTAGAAGCTAAATGAAAAAGAGCCATAGGAAAGGCCACAAGGACCATCAAATCCCACCTCTGCCCACCTGCCACTTTGTCTAAATTCCATCATTAGGATTTCTTTTCTTTGGGTTAACAAACAAGTAAGAGGAAGGTCTGGAAAATTCTTATTCTATGTCTTCAACTTTTAGATTGCCTCTTCTTGATTATAATCATACTCAAAAGCAAACAACTTATTGTTTTTTCTCTCTCTTATTACAAAAGAGATCCATATTCATCACAGAATATTTGGAAAAAAGAGATAAGCAAAATTTAGAAAATAAATTCAGCCCATGATGCAATCACCCAGCGATAGCTAGTATTAAAATTTAAGTATTCCCTTCTGCTATTTTCTTTTTCAACAAAACATTTTTTTTCTTGGGAAATTTAATACAACACAATTTAACTACCTTTTCTTTTAGAGTTAACAATTTTTGTTTCTTATTTAGAAAATCTTTTTCTGCGTCATGAAGAATTCTCCCATATTTTCTTCTAAAAGCTTTATATAGTATTGTCTTTCAAATAAGGTTAAGAATCCACCTGAAATTGATTTCTGTCTATGGCATGAGGTAGGGACAAGTTTTATTTTTTCCCCCCAAATAAATATCCAGTTGTACCAAGACCATTTCTCCCCTACTTACTACTCTACAATTTTACTTTTTGTTGAAAAATCAATTGTCTGCATATAGGTGCCTCTCTCTCTGGGTACTCTTGTGTTCCATTGGTTTATGTTTGTTGGACGAGATATGATGGGCTATTTTGTTTTGGGTAACAAGCAACTCCAACATCTCCTGGCTTAACATAATAAAGTTATTTTTTCTTCACTAGCAGGTCACTCATGATGCAGGAGATGTGTCAGGGCAACTGTCCTTCATGAAGTAAGGTGTCTGCACCATTGCGAGCACTCTCCATCCAGAGAAAAGAGACTGGAAATAGCCCATGAGGTTTTCACTGACTCAGCATGAAAATGTCACCCATCGTTCACTTCCTCTTACAGCCCATTTGCCAGAACCAGTCAGAGAGTTATACTTACCAGCAAGGGGCCGTGAAGTGCCATCTGCCATGTGCCTGGAAGGGGAGGATAACTAGATATTGAGAAACACTAGTGATATCTACCTCCATCTCTATTCTTGAATGAAAATGACAGTCTTAATTACTTTACTTTTATTAGTAAGACTCCGTACCTGGTAGAGCAAGTCCTCTAACCCAGTGTTTCCTCTTCAAGAAGGTTCCTTGGTCCTTGGCAATTCCATATAAATTTTAGAAAGTGTTTGTTAAGTTCTTAAAAAATTCTGTTGAGACTTTTATTGAATCCATAACTCAATTTAGGGGGAACTGACATATAAAATATTGAGTGTTACAATTCATTAACATAGAATTGCTCTCACATTTAACCCACATCTTTAATGTGTCTCCATAATGTTTTATAGTGTTTTGCACAGAGGTCTTGCACATCTTTTGTTAGATTTTTCTGTGGGTTTTTGATATTTTTTAAATCTAGTGTAAATGTTATCCTTAATTGTTAAATAAAAGTTTGTGGATGGTGTATAGAAATTTAGCTCAGCTATCAGCGTTGACTTTATATCCAGCAACCTTGTGAAACTTTCTTAATTCAAAAATAATCTGCAGATTCCCATGGATTTTCTATATGGATAATAATATAATCCATAAATAATGACAATTTTATTTATTCCTTTCTGATCCTTATGCCTTTTATTTCTTTCTCTTGCCTTACCCATGTCCTTGCCTTGCCTCCAGGACACTGTCATAATGGATGTCCTTATTTTGTTCACAGTCTCAAAGGGAACACTTTCAAAGTGTCACTTTTAAATACATCAGTTGTTATAGGTTTCATTGTCGATACTCTTTTCCAGATTACTTCTTTTTAGTTTCTAAGATTTTAAATAAAAAGTGGATGTTGAATTTTAGCAAGGGCTTCTTTCTGCATATATTGAGATGACTATATGATTTTTTCCCCCACTTTGATCTGTTAAGATGGCAAATTACATTGATTTTCTGATGTTAAAGCAACATTTACAGTTGCATCCTGGAATAAGACAGATTTGGACATGATGTGTTTTCCTTTTTTTTTTTTTTTTAAAGATTTTATTGGGGAAGGGGAACAGGACTTTTTATTGGGGAACAGTGTGTACTTCCAGGACTTTTTTCCAAGTCAAGTTGTTGTCCTTTCAGTCTTAGTTGTGGAGGGTGCCATTCAGCTTCAAGTTGTTGTCCTTTCAGTCTTAGTTGTGGAGAGTGCCATTCAGCTTCAAGTTGTTGTCCTTTCAGTCTTAGTTGTGGAGGGCGCAGCTCAGCTCCAGGTCCAGTTGCCGTTGCTAGTTGCAGGGGGTGCAGCCCACCATCCCTTGCGGGACTCGAGGAATCGAACCAGCAACCTTGTGGTTGAGAGCCCACTGGCCCATGTGGGAATCGGACTAGCAGCCTTCAGAGTTAGGAGCACGGAGCTCCAACCACCTGAGCCACCGGGCCGGCCCATTCCTTTTTATATATTGCTCCCCTTGGCTTGTTCATATTTTCTTTAGAATTCTTACATGAGTAAAATTGGCCTGTAATTTTCTTTCTCCTACTGTTCTTGTTGGATTCTGGTATCAAGATTACTCAAGCTTTATAAAATATAATGGGTAGTGTTCTTACTTTTTTTAATTTTCTGGAAGAGTTTGTATAAGGTTGTCATTATATTTTCTTTAAATATTTCATAAAATTTGTTTGAAGCCATCAAAGACATTTTATACATGAAAAGTTTATCTTTAATTAAAAACAATTATTTTAATAGCTATGGGGTTATTCAGATTTCTAGATTTCTTTTTTTGTTAGTTTTGGTAAGTACTGTTTTTCTAGGAATTTGTCTAGTTCATCTAAATTTTCAAATTTATTGACATAGAATTATTTATAATATCCTCATATTATTTTGCCAATGTCTGCAATATATGTAATGATGCTCTCTTTTTTCAACACTGACATTAATTATTTGTGCCTTCCCCCTTTATTTTCTTGATCTGTCTCAGCAAAGGTTGATCAATTTTATTAGTCATTTCAAAGAACCAAATTTTGAAAAATATGATATATATGAAAGTTGTTAACAGGGTAGATTCTAAGAGTTCTCATCACAAGGAGAACATTTTTTTTCTTTTTTCTTTTCTTTTCTTTTTTATTGTATCTATATGAAATGATGGATGTTAGCTAAACATATTGTGGTAATCATTTCACAATATATGTAAATCAAACCATCATGCTGTCTGCCTCAAACTTATACAGTGATGTATGTCAATTATTTCTTAATAAAACTGGAAAAAAACACATTTTTACCTTTTTAATACTGTCTATTGTATTTTTCTGTTTATTAATTTTTGCTTTTGTAAAAAATTTTCTTTCTTCCATATTTTTGGGAGATTATTTTGCTGTTCTTTTTCTAACTTCTCCTTCTAGGAATTCTAAAAAATTATATTAAACCTACTCATTGTATTCTTTTTATATTTGTATTTTCCATTATTTTGTCTCTTTCTGCTCCATTCTGGGTAACTTCTTCTGATCTATCTTTCAGTTCACTAATTCTTCCTCTACCTGTGTTGAATTTGTTGTTAAACACATACGTGAGTTTTTCACTTTGGTTATTGGGTTTTTAAATATTAGAATTCCAGAATTTCTATTTGATTCTTTCCTTAAATTTATTATGCTTTTATTTCAGTGGACAGCTAATATATTTTGTTTTTATCTCTTTGAGCACGATAAGCACTGTTTTACAGTCTTTATGTAAATATCATCTCTTTCATTAATCTTTCCAAGTTTCTCATGGTAGGAGTGGCTCTGAGCAGCAAAGACTCTTTCATGCTCCTATAGTCTTTTCATGACATCTATTATTTTCTTATCTCATTATTTAGATATTTTTCTCCCCTACTAGACTAACAGTTCAAGGTTCATCACATAAATTCTGTTTTGTTCATCACTGTGTCCGTCATAGTACCTAGGAGAGTTCCACCCAAGATACGAAGATGTTATAAATCATTGAATGGATTTAGTCTTACATACACTTACCTGTCTACCTACCTACCAATATTTCACTTAGTTTTGCCTTTTGGCTTCTTCCCTAACTTCACTTACTGTTCCCCAACTACTGGCTCTGTGCTGTTTTCTAAATAAGGAAATGTGCTCTAGCCTCAGGGACTTCCTTTCGTCGGAATGCTCTTACCCCAGATATCTCTCTTATTTCCTGATCTCATTCACATCTGTTTTCAAATATCACTTGTGTAGAGACATCTTCTCTGACTACCTTGTCAGTAATTGCACTTGCTCTCCCCTCTGTAATTCTCTGTCTCCTCACCTTGCTTTATATTGCTTCATAGCACTTATCACCAAATGACAGTATATTGTACATGTATCTGTTTGTTAATTATCTGTCTCCAGCAGTAGTTTATAAGTTCTATGGGGGCAAGGATTATGTATTTTGTTCACCACAATTATCTCCAGGGCCTAGAACAATGTCTCGCACAGAGTAGGCCCTCAAGATATATTTATTGATCTAAGAGCTGTGATGACCACTTTATATAAAATTTTAAAAGAACTATTTTTCCTCCAGCAGTTTTATTGTCTCCAGTTTACTGATGAGTGGACTGAGGCTCAGAGAGATTATTTAACATGGCTAAGGGCACACAGCTAGTGAGTGATTGACCTGGGATTTGAACTCAGGCCTTTGTCTTCTAAAGCTAGTTGGGGCAGGCTCATAGATGTGACAAATGTCTACTGAGATGTGCATATACAATTAAGTGAGGCAGGTTGGGGTCCAACAGTTGTCGGGAAGGACAAAGAGAGACGTGGATGATATCTGAACACATGAGCGAGCACTAGACATTTTCTTACAGGTCAGCAGCCCTCTCTGCACCCTTTGAACGATCATCCTGACCTGAGAATCCCCCATCCCTGCTCCTGCCTTGCTCTGTCTCTATCTGGCTGTTTCATTAGCCTGGCTGATCCAAACAGCAGTGTCAACAGAATGGTGACTGGGCATGTATAGCAATGTATTAGAAAAAAAAAAAAAATAGCAGTTCAGATGACGTAAGGTCATGCAGAGGTCAAGCGCCCTGTGCTCGCACACTTGCCCATTCATGTTACTAAGTTTTTAAACATTTGTGATAAGAGCAAGAGTTGGGCTCCTCCCCTTGGGGCCTCCCTGGCTGGATTAATGCAGACATCTGCTGCTTCAGGCTCTGATTGGTTCCTACTGGTTTGGGGCAAAACCAGAAGTTGCTGAGCCAAGTGAAAGGGTAGAAGAGCTTCCAAGAGAGCCTGGGAAAAATGGAGAAGGACAATCAAGAGACCACTGATGGCCTCACCTGCCACCTATCACCTGGCAGTTTAGAAGAGGGGTTGCCATTCACCTGCCCCTTTGTAGCTCACTGGCATCTCATTCAGTAACGAGCAGAAGAAAATGCCGACCTTTTGGAGAACAGGAATCGGTTGCTCACACAGAACCAGTCAGCATATAATTGTCCTCGTGATTGTTTGGAGATGAAGTGGGCTCCATCCTGGGAAGGGGGACGTGGACAGACAAGAGCCCTGCTTGTAGTGAAGCAGATCTCCATTGGAATTTGAGTCACAAGTGGGTGACCCAGAGGCAGTTATTCAATTGGATTCTCAGATTTTCTCATGTGTAAAATGGAAACTACAACAGCTACGTCACAGGGTTGCTGTGAAGAGTAAATGGAGTCACGCACATGCAGTTTTTGAGACTACACCTGACACATAGTAGGATATTGTAAGTGGTACCGCTTAGGGGATGGAAGCCTGAGGAGCTGGGCCTTTACTTGATTGGCCAGAAACCAGCCGTCCATCACCTTGCTGATCCCACCCCATGTAATTCTGACTTTGAGAAACAGTGCTCTAGGATTTACAGAAGGCTGAGGAAGCCTGCTTGACTTAAATGCAAAATATTCTTCTAAAGCCCAAAATAGAAATGAATACTCTCTCAAGTCCTTTGGGTGTGCAATTTGCATAGTTATAGCACCTTTTCATCAAGTGCAAATGAGACCCAAATGAATCCTTGTTTTGACCCATAAAGAATGTCTTCTGGTGGTAAGAGGTGGGGAGAGAGAGAAGGGCCTCGATGTCATAGGGAAATTACCAGCAGCCCACAAAGCACCTGGATTCTAGCTTTTGGTCTGTAGTTCACTAGTGGTGCAACTTGGGCCTATCACTCTAGCATCTCTAGATCTGTTCCCTCTTCTATAGAATGACAGTGGTCACCCCTGCCCTGTCTATGTTTCAGGGATACCGTGGGCTTAAGGGAAATGAACAGGCTTTGCAAAGGGCAAACAGCTTGATGAGCATGGAAGACAAAGTGTTAGAATATTGACTGGACTGGAAAGTCGAATCCAGTTACCTCCTGTGTCAGCTGGAGTCTAACCAGGAAAGTAGAAAGGAACTCACTTATTTTCTTTTTTCTTTTTCTTTTTTCAAGTTTATTGGGGGTGACAATTGTTAGTAAAGTTACATAGATTTCAGGTACACGATTTTGTAATATGTTATCTATATATCACATTGTGTGTTCACCACCCAGAGTCAGTTCTCTTTCCATCACCAATAGTTTAGTGGTTACCAGAGGGTAAGGTGGGAGGGGGATGGTAAATGAGGATAAAGGTGGAGCTACCAGGGTCCCTGATGGATTTGTCTGGAAGAAGCTGGCGCCACGGAAGAAGTGTAGTGGCTCTAGTGGGAAGAAATAACCTGTCTTCTCACCTCTTCTCTTCAGTCTCCTGCAGGTGCTGCCACTGGCTGAACCCAGGCTGAAGCTGGCAGACGCTGGAGCCTGAAAAACCCTTGCAGCCTCAGGCATCAGACCTGGAGGAAGAG
This sequence comes from Rhinolophus sinicus, assembly GCF_036562045.2. NCBI lineage: Eukaryota > Metazoa > Chordata > Mammalia > Chiroptera > Rhinolophidae > Rhinolophus > Rhinolophus sinicus. The sequence continues at coordinate 144,563,854 of NC_133756.1, forward strand.
TGCAGAGAGAGAGGGGACTGAGAGGGGCAAGGGGTAGGGAATGGATCTGAGAACAAACAGGCCAGAACAAGTACATCTTCTGATCTTCTGTCTGGACACAGGCCTACCCACAGATCTTTGTTCACTGAACACGTCTTGGAGTTAAGAAAGCTACCCTATTCCATCCTGTACGCCAGTCAGCACTTAACGACTCAACTCAGAATTAAAAAATGCAACAAAGACTAACATTCTAGGTCAGATCGTTACCTCCACAGTGACCAAGATTCATGAGAAAAGAGATGGCATAGGATCAAGTTTTTATTCGAACCTTTGATCAATATTATTTTTCCTTGTCCACAGAAGCAGGGAAGTTAGTATGTGCAGGGAATTTGGCCAACCTTCGCCTGAACCTTACCTAGTTTCACACCAGTCCAATAATTAATCAGATATCCTAAGTTTTATAGTTGTCCTATCTGCCTTGCCTATATTGACTTTTTCAAGCCATTAGAATCCCATCATCTATATTCAGGGAAATGGTCTGTAAACATAACCTAGTTCTTCTTTGATGAAGACGCCTTGGGATGGTGTAGGGTCCACACCAAACTTAAGGAGTCAGAAGTGCCCATTGGCAGAGTTCTGGTTAAAGGAGCGCTATTGACTCCAGAGGCCTCTATGTAGAGGTGGTGCTGTGGGCTCCTTGAGAAAACTGTGCTTCCTAACTGGGCAACACGCCTCTCCAGGGAGACAACCACAGAAGTGAGAAATGGAAGGAAAAAACCGATCCATCCTTTGGTTTGGCTTTCTCTTTGTACATGAGCAGCCTGAGGAGAATTGCTGGCCCTCTACCTCACCCGAACTCTGCCAATCCAGGACCCTTGACGTAGTAAGCGATGAGTAGAAACCAGGGACCCCTCTAGTTTTGTAATCCAGCTTGAATGATAACTTTGGGATGAATGATTAAGTACCACGTGACTCAAAGCCCACATACAGCGGCATCACGTCATACTCTCAAAAAAGCCCCCTCCTCAAACCCCGTCCCAGACTGAAGACTCAGACTCAGGGAGGAGCCAGGAATTTTGCCGTTTTCTCCAGTTTCCCAGGTGATTATGATGTGCATTAATAAGAACTCACAGAAATCTGGTGAATGGAAAATGAATGCAAGAATGAATGAAACAAGTGCCAACACTGTCACAATGTATCCATTCTCCTACAGAAGTCCATCTAGGTTCTTTTCAACTATTCATTTTACAAGCAGTGATGTGACAAGTATCTTGTACCGTCACCTGGTGAGCCTGTGCTGAAGTCTCCAGGACTTGCATCTGGATGTGGATTTGCTGGGTCACTGGCACCTGTAGCTTCCTTTTTACTAGAATTAACAAATGATTCTCAAAAGCGTTTGTAACAAGCCACAGTCCTGAACCAGCAGTGGGTTGGAATTCTTTTCTTGTTACCTCCTGGCCAGCATTTACTATCATTAGATGTTTAATTTTGCTAATTTGAAGGATATTGGGTCACCTTTGTGTGTTAGTTTGTTTCTCTGATTATTGCTGAGGCTGAGCATCTCTTCATGTGTTGAAAGACGCTCATTTTTAAATCGATTTTCTTCTAAACTTTTCAGCAGTGAATGTAAGTTGTAACAATATATATTTCTTTAATTTGGGAGATTCCCCTCGATACGGTGATTTTTATTTGAATGAAAAAGACAATAAGTTGTACACACATTTGTATTTTCTTTCTTAATTTTGCCGGTGCAAAAACAGCCGCGCACATTGGAAGAATCAATGGCACTTTGCAAAATGAAGGGGCAGCCGGGGAAATCCTTAGGTTCTGCTCTACCCTGGAAAAAATGGGTCACATCTGAAAGTCAGGACAGCCCACCTAATCCAGCTTTCGTCTACCATGTGTTCCACGGGTCACTCTACCTGTTTCTTCTCTGTGGCTACCATCTGGTTTTCTTCATTGGGACCTTTCTGTTGCCTGAAAAGACAGACTTTGTGACCCAGGGTCTTTTTCTTACCTCCAATCTTAGGGGCCCCTAGGAATTATTAGTAGTTACCACTAGAACCTGCTAACAAATGTGGGGAAGGCACAGCGGATGGAAAGCCTTCAGCTGATGGTGTCATCAGAGGTAAACAAAGGAACTGGGCCCACGTTGCACAGGTCTCTCCCAGCTGGCTTCACGAATGCATCAGTCATACTTCTGACATTAACCTCTCTCCACTCCCTCTCCCTCCCTTCTCGCTTTGAATTCCCAGGGCTAGTGTTCATGAGTTTCTCTATTTCTTTTCTTATATAAGGAGGACCTGTCCTCTTTCTCAAACCAGCCACCAAAGTAAGAGTCATCACCCCTCACAGGAAATACCAAATACATGTGTTGTCACCTTTTGTCACGCAGGGAGGTCATCTGAGGTTGGCTTCTGATGGAGCCTGCTGGCTTGGTTTTTCCTTCTCCTGCCTTAGAGTAACCACAAGGGGAGTGCAGTTTCCAAATATAGCTCTCCTTTCAGCTGTATTTGTCCATCCTTGCCAATCCTCCTTCTATTACCGTGTTTCCTGGAAAATAAGACCAGATCTTATATTAATTTTTGCTCCAGAAGACGCATTAGGGCTTATATTCAGGGGATGTCATCCTGAAAAATCATGTAGGGCTTATTTTTTGGTTAGGTCTTATTTTCGGGAAAACACGGTACTTGTTTCTTGTCCTGGATCAGCCTAGAGCCTAGAGCAGTAACAGGATAAGGAGAAGGGACAGGGCCTTTGGGGCTGAGAGGTGGGCAGCGCCACAGACGGGGCAGCAGGGCAGGAAAGTGGGGGAGTTGGCTATAAGCCTTCAGATCTCTATGCAACAGTTTTTGGGGGTATTGTCACATTGCTGAGAAGGATCTGTCTGTTGCCAAGCATCTTCCTTACAGAAGGACCCACCACTGGGGTCCTCTGCCTTGAGAAATGGTGATTCACTGAGCTAAGGTTCTGCATGGTTGATTGTCTAATTTAGTCTTTCAGCAAATATTTACTGAGTTCCAACTATGTGTCGTATGCCATGCTGGGTAGCATGGATGGGCGTGAAAGTAATATACAGAATACCTGTCTTCGTTCCCCCTTTCACTTAGCAGAGAGCAGGACTTTAAGGGACTAAGATGGGCTTTGATCTCTGCAGAGAGAAATGTCTGGAACAGGAAATGCTATGGGACAGGGGTCAGAGCTGAGTGTCTTAATGACAGGAGAGGGGGCTGAATGGTCAACAGGCCACAGGTACTCAGAGGAAGCAGAGAGTCTGGGGGTGGAGGCTTCCTGACCAAAGATTTTGCATCTACTTAAAGTTTTGTCTAGAGCTGAGAAATAAAGTAGGTAAAGCACCAAACACAGTGCACGATACATAACAGGTGCTCAATAAAATGTTATTTTGTTCTCATTGTTTCTATTTTCCTTTCTCTTTTCCTTTTTATTTTTATTCCTTTCCCTCCCTCCATCCGTCTCTATATCTAATTGGATTCTATCTCTACTTTCCTTCTTAGCGTTGGTTAGAGCAGGGGTTGGCCAACTTTTTTGTAAAGGACCAGACAGTAAATATTTTTTAGGCTTTGCAGGCCAGACAGTCTTTGTCACAACTACTCAGTTCTGCTGTTGTAGAGTGACGGCCACCGTAGAGAATACGCAAATGGCTGGTTGTGGCTATGTTTCAATATCACGTGGGTTATGGGCACTGAAAGTTGAATTTCACATATTTTTCATGTTACTAACTAGTATCCTTCTTTTGATTTTTTCCAATCATTTAAAAACATAGAGAACATTCTTTGCCTTCAGGCTGTATGAAAACAGTGGACTAGATTTCGCTCAGAGGCTATAGTTTGCAAATCCCTGATTTAGAGCCATAGTTCTTCTTAAGTTTTGGGGTTTACAACCAACCTCTCCGAGGACCCAAGGAAAGCTTTGCATTCATTCATTCATCCTACAAATGTGTTTGAAATTTCCTGTCCCAGCTGCTGGAACTGTAGCAGGGAACACCACAAAGCCCTGTCCTCATGGAGCTTGCATTTGAAATGTTAATTAAATAGGCAAAGCAAGACCTCCTAGGCGCAACGAAGACATAAACAGTGCCCTGTGGGGAGCTGACTCACTGGGGCAGTCAGAGCAGGCCTCTCTGAGGGAGAGACATTGCGCTGAACCTGAACTAGGAGCCAGGGGCCTCCGTGAGAAGAGCTGGAAGAAAGTTGGGGCAGAGACAGAAACAGCAAAGCCTAGGCAGAGAGGGACCCAGAAGGGTCTGAGTGCTGTGATCCAGGCCGGGGCTGAGGGAGAAGGCGACAGAGGGCAGCCAGGGGCCTCTCTCTCTCATGGTAAGGGTTTGTCCCCCTCGCCCCCAAAAAGCAATGGCATAAACAGGAAGTGAGCGAAGGGTTTAGTGTGAGATAGGACAAGGTGTGCTTCACATCACTTCGGCTGAGTGTGGGAGCCCGTTCCTAGAAAGTTGTACTTAGACGAGCAGTCCCGATTGTTTTGCTAACTGTGTATCTTTTTAGGAGTTCAAAGTCTACCGAAAGTCCTTCTATGGAATTCCAACCCTCGAATCAAAAATCCCAGCATTAAAGAAAGGAAAATGTGGAGCCCACACACTGAAAGGAAATTTACGTCCCCTGTAAGGGCCTGGACAGGGCTTGACCAAGTCAGCTCCTTTTTCTACCTGGTCTCCTTCATGGCCCACCTGAGGTGGAACTTGCTGGAAAGGGGTGGGAGGTGGTTGCTCCAACTTGTATACAAACCCTGACCGGCATAGCTGCCATCAGATAAGAGCTGCAAATGTAGCTCTTACTATCTGATGGCAGCTACACAGGTCAGGGTTTGTACAGAAACCCTGGGATGGGGTGGAGCGGGTGTGGTGAGAAAAAGTCAATCCTCTCTCCCCCAGGTCCTGGTCATCATTCCCTAACCCCCAAACACACACACACACACACACACACACACACACACACACACACTTCCAAGGAGACAGCTCCTGCAGAAACACGTCCCTGGTGCCCTTCCCAGCAACCCTTGCTAGTTAGTGCAGCGCCAAACCTCTTGGCTTGGCTCTCCTGGGCCCATGACCCGGGGGGCTGTGCCACTGGGTTATCCTTGTCTTGCAGAGAGAACTGGGCCCTGAGTCAGGCTCTCTCTTCAACCCAGTGGCCACCTGTGCTCCTGGGGGCCTTTGGAGGCTGGGAAACCTTCAAGGAGCAGTTAATCACTAACTAGCTGGAGATAAGAGAGAGAGAGAGAAACAATGGAGAAAATGCCCAACCTAGAGCTCAGAGCTTCCCTGCCTGCACATGTCAGGACCTCACCCGCCCTGAGGAGCTGGGAATCACACTGAGGTTGTTGGCTAGAGAGAAACGACATGCAATCGTGGCGGGGCAGCAGCCTCCTGGGACTGAGGGTCTTACAGGGTTGCTGCCCCTTCCCCACAGGCCCTTTCCTTCAGCCAAGCCTCAGCCTTGAGGATAAATGGGGGCAGGTACCCAGGGAGGATTCCCTTTGTCTCTAAGGTTAGGGTCTGGAATTCGGATGGGCCCATTTGTTTGGCCAGCCTGTGCGGGACATGGAGATCCAAGACCAATCAGACAGGCTCCCTGCTCTCAGCGAGCTCACAGAGGGAAGCAGGGGAAAGAACCAGACACACCTGGAAAGATTTCCAATAGTCTACCTGCTAACACGGTGGAGGAGGAGGAAGGCAGGCTGGGATCTAGGAGGGAAGGGTCAGCCCTACCTGGGGAGATGGGGAAGGCTACTCCAAGGAGGTCATGCGGTCATTCATTCTGGGGTTGCCAGGGTCAGGCATTATCCTAGGCGCTTTCCATACATTATCTTTAATTCCACAACCACCCTGCATGGTTGCTATTAGCCCCACTGTACAGATGAAGCACTTGGTGGCTTGCCTAAGGATACACAGCTGGTAATTGCTGGAACTGGGATTCGAACTCAGGGCTTCCTGACCTTAAAACCTCATCACTTTCCTTCCAACTGCCAATTCCCATGGCTGATGTCTAAAACATTCTCAGAGGAGTATTTCTCCTTCAGTGAAAGACTTGGATTCCACGGAAAACAAGAGTTCCAGACGTCCACTCTGGCTGCTGACAGCCCTTCATGCCTTGGTATGAATGATGCAGATGCTTGTGTTGCTGGGGAAAGGAAACTTTTGGGGAGGGCGTAGAGACAGTTGCCGAGAATAGAGAAAAAGGGTCCCCCGGCCAGAGGACAAGGAACCAACCTTTACGCACCTGGTTCCCAGTTTTCCCAGTTTTTCTTAAGCCCCCGCTGACCTGATAGTCCTCATGGGCTTTTAATTTGTGTTTTCTGAGAACTCCCCTGATACGCCTGCAGCCTTCTGCCCGATGATATCAGCAGGAGTCTGCAGTTACCTCATCATCTTTATTACCTCCTGGCTCTTCAGGATCTTGGAGATAAAAACCGCTCTCCCTCCTGAAAGCTCTGACAGGCTTTTAGAGAAAACAAAACCGAAGGACTGCCAGATGGAACCTCAGCTCGGCAGGGCAGAACTCTGCTCCCTCTGCCTGGGGCACGTAATTGGCTTAGCTCTCCCAGGCGCACAAGAGTGGGGCTGTGGGGAGTGCCCTGGGTTGCTCCTACCATTACCTTGGCTAGGTGGACTCATCCTTTCTGGTCTCAGGGCTGTTTGAAGGTGGTTTGGACCGAGGCTAGTCCAATGTCAAAGAAGAATGTGTTGACTTTTCTGGGGTGGGGTTCCAGGATAGAAAGCAGGAGGGCTGCCTTACGATAGGAAAGCCTCTCCTACCTTCTGATAACAGCCAATGGCTTTTGAGTGCCTAATGTGTGCAAGACACTGGGCAAAGTGCTTAACACGTATGAATGCATTAACCCTCTCAATAACTCCGTAAAACATAACTATTATCACTGCCCCCATCCCTTTACAGGCGAGCAAACCCAGGCACAGTAACTGGCTCAAGGCTACATGGCTGGTAAGTAGCAGCGCTGGCCTTCGAATCTGAGGTTATGTCTGGGGCCATGTGGGGACAGAGCCAGGAGTGCAGTTTCCAGGCTCTCAGCCTCATGTGGAAAGGTGCTGGCTCAGGTGGTAAATGGCCATCAACTGTGACTGGATGGCCATCAGCTGTGGCTAGTTGGCCGTCAGCTGTAACCAGTGAGCTATTGGCCACGAATATAACTGCCATGGCTACGCCAGCAGCAAATGGGAGGCTAGCAAGAAGAGGGTGGCTGAGCCTGCAAGCGGCGGAGAGCGGATTGTGGATTGCAGAGAGGCGGATTGCAGCTAGCAAGTGAGGTTGGTTGGCAGAGAGATGTGGATGGCAGGTTGCGGATCATGTGGCTCCTGCTTCCTGTGTGTCCAACCCAGCTGCCAGCGAGACTATAGTGGTGTGACTCCCCTATCTATGGCTCCGTGGGTGTTCCATGTCCTGCGTTCTTATGTGGGGAGCAGGAGCTGAGACCCCGCATGACGCCCTTCATGACAGGCCAGCTTGGTCAGCACCACCCAGAAGCCTACTGGGAACCCCAGTCCATCCCAAACTCCTCGAGTCGGCATCTGCATGTTAACATAACCCCCCAGGTGGCTCCTGACACATGAGTCTTAGAAGCGCTGCCTCTGTCTGTACATTATGTGTTCTCATCCCGGTAGGAGATTTAGTTCCCCAACTGTTCATTCATTCAACTGGTGAGTAGTTCCTGAGCTCTGGACACTGGGCCGAGCAGGTGATGGAGGCCAAGAGACAAACGTCCTCATGGAACTGTTGGCTGTGCTCTTCATGTGGGCAGTGCATGGAGTGGGGTGAGCTGGTGTGAGCCAGGATGATGGCAGTGAGACCGTGGCTGAGTCATTTCACCTTCCACTCCCAGGTGGAAGACAGGGCTTCCCCACCCCCCTTCACCCATGATACGGGGGCCTAGATTGCTCCCACAGTGGGCCTCTACCCCTCCGTTTCTTTCTCTTGGTGAAATTCTGTCTCACATCTGTGGGTCACTGGGTGACTTTGGTAACACGTCCAGTGTGAGTAGAGATCAGGGTGGGGAGAGGGATGACCGAGAATCCTGGCCTCTGACTTTAGGGACCTCGCATCTTCAAGGGAAAAGGGCAGATACGATCTGAACAGTGCGGGTTGTTTTGGGGTTCCCACTTTCTTCCTCCCCTGCAAACCACTTTGAGTCCCTTTTGGTTACCAAGATAAAAAACCAATCCTATGTTAACCCTTGGCAGCATTTCTGAAGCTCTTACTCCAAGCCAGTGCCTGTACGATGCACTTTGCATGCATAATGTCATGGAATCCCTCTAACAACCTGAGGATGGCCGGAGCCATTGTCACCCCCACTTTAGAGCCAAGAGGACTGAGGCTCAGAGTGGTTCATCTGCTTGCCTGAGACCGCTCAGCCATTTCCTCTTTGTGGTAAACCTAGGATTTGAATCCAGGTTTGCTTAACTCCAAAGCCCAAGTACTAACTAAACCACTACACTTGCTGCCCTGATAGGAGAATTGTGGGTCCTTCCTCAGCCACACAGGAAAGGTAGTAAGCAGGTATTTCCATCCAAGAATGTCAGCTTCCAGACCCAGCTGGACCTCAGGCTCTTGCACGGAGCACAGAATGCAGCTTTCCAGGCCCCATCTTTCAGTGCCTCTGGCTCAGTGAGTCTGCGTGGAGCCAGGCAACACATACGCTGGTAAAGCCCCCCAGGTCCTTCTGATGCTGATCCTATGAGGGACCCCCTGACCTGGGGAGCGACTGGATTCAGTGGGGGTGGGACGCAGCTCTTCCTCACCGAGAGCAGGAGGAGCCAGTTGGCTCCTGAGAGTGAAAGCTAATTAACTTGGAGGGACCTTCCTGTGACTGACCTTTGCCCTCAGCGAAAGTGTGGAGAACGAGATAAGGGAGATAAATCACTGGTGCAGAGGCAGGAGGAAGGGCAGGGTGTTTGCTGTCCGGCTCCAGACTTAGCTCTTGTGGCCTCTCTCCCGGAGGCAGTGTGGGGTGGGCCCAGGTGTGGCTGGAGGGTGGGTGAGGGGACAAAGGTGACAGATGTGGGATTAAAAGCATTAAGCAATGAACCTTGGGGCTATCCCAATTCTGCTTCTGAAAAGCCCAAGAACAAGGTGACATGAGTGTGTCTGGGTCTTGAGAAGCAGCAAGTTGGCCACGTGCTTGTCACTGCCTAGTTCAAATGTCCCGAAAACCCGGGGCTTTGCTACATGCATTGACCCCCTGTCCTATTAGGCCCTTAGGCCCCTTATTTAAAATGACTCACTGATGAAAGAATTTACATTTATTTAAAAAGTGATGATATCACTGCCTTTAATGGAAAATTAGCATCACTTGCCCGCAGAGACGTTAACTGTTAATAAACAAGACGAAAACCCAACAATGGGATTAACTCCACATTGGATCCTGCAGCTGTGCCCTTTGTCCATAGGGGATATCAGCAGCCTGTGAAGGACAGAAAGAATTGGAAAGGGTGCATATTTCTGAATATGTGATTCAATATGGTTGAATTCCAGGTCCATGTATCATCTGAAATCATACCATTGATAGCTATTTATAAAACCACAGCACCAGAATGTAAGCTCCATGAGGACAGGCTTTTTTCTTTTCTTTTCGAAATCTGTTTTAGTGACTGATCTATTCCTAGAGCCTAGAACAGTGCAACAGTGCCTGGAACACAATAGGCGCTCACAGTGCCTGGAACACAATAGGCGCTCATGTATTTATTGAAAGCAGGAACTATGGGGCATGTGAGTTGGGTTGTTCCATTATCCCTCTACTTTCCAGACTGAGAAGCAGAATGACAAAATGTGGAGGGCATCAGACTGGTAAGTAAATGTCTTGGTTCCTTGATCCTAGCCGCTTGTGTAGGACTTGGGGCTCTTGGAAACTGACCCAGAGTCAGTTTCTGCCCCGGCCTCAGCTTCTTCACAATCCTAGGCTGCACGTGTCACCTGATGGTGTTGAGGACCCAAGGAGATCATGGGTGGGTGAGGACTCTGTGCTCTAGGAAGCCCCTTGCCCAGAGGAAGGGTGGAGCTGATTGTGAAACAGCAGGGGTGATGTCTGATTGTGACACCGACACATCCAAAGCCTGCCTCTAGAGCATCTTTTTTGCCTTCTTCTGAGGGAGAATCTGCTTGCTTCCCTTCTCCCAGCATTGGGCAATCATGCTGACTTGGGGGATGCAGTCTGATCTTACACCGTTGAGACCAGCTTCTGTCTGCGACTGACTCCTGGGAAGGGTGACCCAGGTACCTAGTGTTAGTGGAACCATTATTATACTGATAACGTAAGGGGCCACCCACTTATCTGTGATGAGCTAGTCTTTCCTGGAAGCAGAGAATGGATTCCTGGCCTCTTAAGCTTGGTCACAGCTCTCTGGTTCTATTACCACCCTGGAAACCTGAGGATGTTCTGTCTTTCGCACTCTAAGGACTTGTGGTTAGAATCTGCCAGAAATTTCTCACAACACACCTCCCAAGCGTCACTGCCCTTTGTCACATACCTCGTCATTCAAGGCTCAAGAGAGTTCCCAGACAATAGCAGAGAGGAACTGGCCCTGTAGAGGAGGCAGCAGCATCTTTGGGACACCAGACGGGATTGCGAGGCTAAGTTCCATTGTTGACGTCTGACACCTGTCATCTACCATGGGATGACAGCCATACCACATCATTCCCCTTTCATTAGTTACGTCTTTAGGGGTTCCTATAATAAACCAGCCATGATGTTAGTCCAGCCAGGGAAAGAGACAATAAATAAGCCATTACAATGCAGTGTAGTAAGTGTCAGAGAGAGGAAGACCCAGGGAGAAGGGAGGTAACGACTTGGGGGTGGGGATGGTGATGGCAGGGTGATCTGACGAGGAAAGCCCCCCAGAGGAAGCGATGTTGGGCTGAGATTTGAAGGATGAGTAGCAGTTAGCCAGGAGGAAAAGGGGGAGTAAGTGTGCTCTGGGCAGATGGTACAGCATATCGAATACATGAGGGGAGGGAGGGAGGGAGGGAGGGAGGGAGGGAGGGAGGGAGGGAGAGAGAGAGAGAGAGAGAGAGAGAGAGAGAGGAGAGGATGGCCTGCCTGTTTGGGGTACTGAATGGAGTCAATAGGAAGAATGGTGGGTGAGAAATAACCGGAGATGAGGCTGAAAAAATAAGTAGGTGCCAAATCACAAGGGGCCTTGTGAATACCGTTATGGAGGCTGGACTTAATTTCAAAGGGCATGGGAGCCACTGAAGCATGTTCAAAAAACAGAGGCGCATTATAGAAAGACCCCTGTGATCTTCTCCTACTTATGGCTCTGAGGACAGACCCTAAGGGCCTGTTGGGCAGAAGGGCATGTGACACACCTAGGATGGGAGCAGTCCCACTGCCACACTGGAGTTTAGGCTCAGCTGACATACAGTTTTAGAGCAAGATGGTGACAATGGCTCATTCGCATTCAACGGAGCTGTCTTGGGAAGCAGACAGCTTTTAGGGTCTTGCTTCCGTGGTGTGTTGATGGACTACACGCTGAATTCTTGAACAGGATGCCCAGCCTCCCAGGCCTTCTCAAACCTGTTTGCTCTCTCTTCTCCCCATGCCCTTCACCTCCTCTGTCTCTCTGCTCCTCTCCCGTCCACTCTCAGCTTTCTTAGCCATGCCCAGGTGTTCTGGTTTTCACTCTGGGTCAGACAAGATCTGGGGCCAGGGTCATCTGGTTTGGGCCATGGAATAAATATTGCAGGTATCAGCTGGGAGGGTAGGAAAGGTAGCGGACACTGGAGGAGGACAAGCTGAGCTTCTAGTCCTGGCTCTACCAACCACCAGCCATTTCATATGGGGCCGAACCACTTTTCCTCTGTGAGTTTTCTCTTCCGTAAACTGGTGACAATCTTACAGAGGTGCTGTGGGATTTAAATGAGGTTTTCTTTCTGAAAGTGTTTTGTAAACTGCAAAGCTCTGAATAAGTGTTTATTTTGGGTTATGATGTATTGCTTTGCTTGAGGATTCTGTTGGAGGGATGGTAAGGAGAGAAACGGGTAGATCTGTTGTGTTGGGCTGTTTTTGTCATATAAATGTGAATATAGATAAAGATACACCTTTCACAAAATTTATACGAAGAATGCAAACTCTCCTCCCAATCTTCCCCACCAGCAGCAACTAGTCATTTATTGTGTATTCTCCCAGACATATACAAATACATATATTTAAACAAAAAAGTACAGTCATAAGCCTTGTTCTTTAACTTGTTTTTTTTCCACTGTATATGGACATTTTTTTAATGTCATAGTGTATAGATTTAATTCAGTCTTCCTAACATTACTTCATGGTATAGCTGGACCATAGTTTAAGGATTCTATTGATTAACACTGGTGTTATTTTCAATTTTTTAGCACATATTTCTGTGATCTTGTGTATATACATCTAGGGGAGAAATTCTGAGAAACGAGGTTGATGAGTCAAAGGATTTACGCATTAAAATTTTGATAGATATCACGAAATTGCCCTCCATAAAGATTGTACAAATATACTCTTCCACAACCTGCAGACCTGCCTCCCCGTACACACACCAACCACAGTGTTATCAGTTCTGTTGGGGCTTTAACTATGAACCTTCCTCTTCCCTCCACTGGCCATGTGGGCCACTGACCGGCTTTATTCCACTGCTCCTCTGCCTGACAAGCAGAGTGCGATAAGAAGGCAGTAGGCAGGGGCCGTCCGGGAAATGGTTACCCAATAAAATGGTAGGAGTCAGGCCTACGAATATCTGGAATGCGCGCGTTGAGGGTTAAATGGAATGATTCCCCACTTCCAAACATAACATCTAGAAGCAAGGGGGTAATCGACTGTCAGCACAAAGCATTGTGCCTGGCACAACAAATTATTATCGTGATTGTTATTCTAGAAAGTTCTGATGCTCAGATCTTTGTTGTGTTTGGCGAGATGGTAGGTTGAGAGAGGAGAAAGGTGTGGAGAAGATGTAAGGTATTAGTTTTGAAAAGGGAGAAATCGTCACTGTCAAGCTGTGACCAGTGCCATGTCCTGGTCACATCCCAGCCTTTGGTGATACAACATGCAAAATACCAGGTAACCAAATAGCATTTCCATGGAAAGAGCCCACAACCTTCTGGTGCTGTGTGTGGGTGAGAGAATGCGCACTCTCAGGAAGAGGAGGGGGCGAGAGTGGGGTGGGAGGAAGGGGGCCTCTTCAACTTCTGAACCTTAAAACCAGGGGCCATTAGAAAGTTCCAGGACTGGATTACTGACCACACAGGCCCCACAGCGGCGAGTCTGGGGTACCCAACGACTTAGGAACCCGAGTTTACGGTTAGTCACCAATTCAACTGGCCCCATTTTAAAATTCCCATAAGCAGGGGCAGGGAGTCAGGCCCAACAAACTATAGGGAGGTGGTGGTCAACGGAAATCCGCTAAGATGAAGGCTGAGTACGGGAGCAGGAGGAGGCAGAATTCAGAATTATGGGAAAAATAAATAACTGACAAAAGTTGCCCTTTACATGTATTATCTGATTTCATCCCCTTAATTGCCCCACAGAGTTCACTTCTTTGCTATAGTCTGTTTCATAAATGGGGAAGCAGAAGCTCAGAGAGGTCAAGTTATTTGGCCAAGTTCACACAGCCACAAATGGCAGATGTGGAACCCAAACGTAGGTCTATCTGACCCTAAACCAAAATGCTGAGGAGAGCCTCTCTTTCGGCATGGCAGAGTTCAGTGTGGAGGTAGAAGATGGTGTCATAATAGTGGTAGGTTTTTATTTTCTATCTTGATGAAAAGTGATTTATTTTTACCCTGTTGTAGGACAACATGAAAAGTCATGAATTCCATTTGTCAACCACACTGCCGATTTTTGTATAACGTATTTGACAATTCTATTGCATACCCAACATCACACTCTCCTCTCACCCTTTTGGAGAATTCTGGGCTAATGGGGACAGTATCAGGGGACTTAGACATGGATTTATGGAGGGAAGAAAGGCAAGGAGGTCATGTGGGGTGGTCTTTGGGATGGGGGTGGGGAGGAAGGTATTTTTTAGCTTTTGTTTATAAAATTCTAGTAGAGTCCCCAGTGGCTTGGTGGAGCCTCTAGACCTCCCCAGGGTCTTTGAGGTTGTGATTCATCCTCAGAGTCCTATAAACCAGCCAGCCCTTCACCTCCATGCCGCCTCTCCAGCCTGTAATTCTCTTTGCCATCTGCAGTGAGATGCTCTTTCCTTGGTCCCTCTGCATTCCCGGGTCACGCTCAGGCTCCTGGGTGCTTACTGGGACTGGTGAGTCACTAGCTATCACCTAGGCGGGCAGCACAGTTGGGGAAGGAGGGGGTGCACCCATGGAGAGGCTGCTCCCACCGCGAGACCCCTCTCTTCTTTCTAGGCACTTGTAAGGAGCAGTAGGTTGAGAATTGTGGACTGGAGGGTGCTACCAGAGGGTGACCTGTGAGCTGGGCATGTTCACCTGTGTCACCGCATCGAAAGCTTTACAGTACATATTACAAGGGCTAGTACAGGTAACAATGGAAAGAGAGTAGAGAACAAGATTCTCGTGATGGACCACCTGGGCTTCAGACCTGCCTCTGCCGCTTCTTAGACGTGTGACTTTGGCCCAATTTTCTAACTTCCCTAAGCCTCAAGTTCCTCAACTGTAAAATAGAGATTATAATAGTAACTACTTCGAAGGGCTTCTGAGAGAATCTGATGCAAAGATGCAAGTATAGTTCTTCACACACTTTACTCCACGAGGTATGATGATGATGATGGTGATACTGGAACAAACTTTATGCCCATTGTACAGATGGGAGAACTGGGCCTCAAGTTTTCCAGAGTGGCATTGCTAGTAAGTGGTAGAATTGGGATGAAAACCTCGGTCTATATCTAAGTCAGGAACCCTGTGCTCTGTGATGGACAGTCGACAGGAATGAGTCTGCCTATTACACTGTCGTGGGCCGGAAAACAATAGGTCCAAACTACAATGGTTCATCAGCCCAGGTTGGTTGCGTTTCTCTTCAGTCTAAAGCTGGGGAACAATGTAATGAAATTATGTAAATATTTACTCAGGGTTCTGGGAAACCCAGCAGGGTTTCAGGGTAAGCCACCGCCCAGCAAGCAAGGGCTGCCTGCTAATTCCCCTTCTCTCCAAAGCTGATCAGATTGCCCAGTGCTTCATCAAATGCCAGTTTCCTTCTCTTTGGAGGGGAGAAAAGTGGTCCGCTCCTTCCACGGCTCTGAGAGAGGATGTCTCCTGCATCTGGTGAGGCCGTGGTTAGGATAGAGGCTCTGAGGTCAGGCAGCCCTGGTTTCTGTATGTCCTTCCCAGCAGTGTGACCTCGGGCAAGTTACTGAATCTCTCAGCTTCACTTTCCACATCCTTAAAATAGGGGAGTATAATGCTATGTGGAGGGGCTGTTGTGAGGATTAAGTGAGAAATTGCATGTACATAAAGTACTTAGTATCTGGCACATAATAAGTGCTTAATAAAAATAGTAAGGCAGAGGTGGGTGGATCGTGAGTTTGCTTTACAACCTTTTGCTGCCAAGTCTCTTGTTTGCTGCCACTCAGAGACCCTGATGAGAGACTACGTCTGTTGTGACCCCATGATCCTCGGCATGTTCTGCTCCAAAAGAGGGCTTTCCTTCAGGCATTAACCAGCTCATGAGCCCTTTGATTCTACCGTGGCAATCCCTTTTTATACTGGCTCTCAGTCCAGCCTCTGAAGGGATTAATAACAACAACCATTTATGGAGCATTGGCACGTTCTCTAAACAGACATGACCTCTTTAATCCCCAGTGCAGCCCGGGGGATGGTATTCCCTCCATTTGCAGATGAGAACATATGGCTCAGAGTGGTAGGTAACTGCCCAAGGACACACAGCTGCTCGAGAAGATCGGAGCACAGTGTGTATGACATACAGCTGGATTGACCAGCCTTCCTGATTCGCCTGGGACCGTGGGCTTCCCTAGAAGATGGGGCCTTCAGTGCTAAAACTGGGGAAGTCTGGGATGAGTTGGTTACTCTGTATGCAGCCTTGCTGCCCAGGCTTCGCAATGGTTCCAAAAAAGAGAGGGGGGTGAGAGGGAGGAGAAGAGGGGGTTGCAAGGAGAGAACAGCAGAACTATGCACTGTTGTTTTTTTTTAGAAAGACGTCTGTGGCTTCTCCTGCTCCTAGCAGTGCTCTCGAGGGTCCTCCTCTTTTCAGCAGTGGTGATAGAGCCTTGCACCAGTAGGTACTGTGGGGTTCATCTCCTGTGGGTTTGTGTCTGTGCCTGAAGGTGTCTCTCCCTGAGGCTCATCATGGTGTCAGAAAGCCACCGAGAACCATGACTTGACCTCAGGCCCCTGCCTACAATGCACTAATGCACGACCTCTGGAAAGACACCAAGTCTGATAGGGCGATCATTTCAACCATCTTGCGTGCCTCGCATGCCCAGGGATATTGGGAGGACCTCAGGAGATACGCAGAGCAAACAGTTTCTAAAGATCCATAGACACACAGGGTGTGTGGGTTATGAGTCTAGACACCAGAGTCCCAACTCTGGCGTTTCAACCTCTGAGAAATGTCAATTCTATGCCTCACTACTGGATAGGAGTCCTGTTGGGCTTTTCTGGGGATAAGACAACAAAATCCTGTCTGCCTGGTTACCCCGCTGGCTGGGAAAAAGCAGTACCCCACAGTGACCTCCCCTGGCAGAATAGCAAATGTGTTGGTATCTCACTTCATTCGAATCTGTTTCCTGATGGCAGGAATTTTTGTCTTTTTTTTTTTTCTTCTCCTATGGCTGAATCCCCATTGCCTCTCACCGTGCCAGGCACATAGTAGGAGCTCAATAGACATTTGTCAAATGTTGACTATTAAATGGTTCAAAGTACCAACAAACATTTCTGGGAGATTTAAATTCTGATGAAGCAATTGGGGGAAAACTGAACAGAGAAATGGGTTGGGTTTCACTGAGCAAAGATGGGGAAAGGATGGTCCATATGGTGGGACACGTAGGAAGCAGGGAAGCAGGTGACACACGTGCTAAAATGACCAGGGTCCACCATGTCTGGGATGTACCTTGTGAGGCACAGCTGGAGCCCAGGGCACTTGGGACATCAGTGGAGAACAAATGATGGAGGACCGGTAAATGGTTCCCCCTCAGGGAGTTTGGACTGTCTGTCTTTAAGCCACCGTTTCCAAAATTTTAGTCATTCACATTTTATTACCACTCTTTTTTGCCATGTCTGGGAACTCACCTCTGTTGTTTATTTAATAATTTCACATTGACTTTCTGTTTGACTTTACTGTGTTTGTTTTCACATCAAAACCATGTAACTATTAAAAAAAATATATTATTTGTACTTCAAATCATCTTGCATATCCCCCTTGGTAGGTATGCTTCCCTCTGAAGAACATAGCCCCAAGAATGGGGAACTGACAAAGATTCTTCAATAAGGGAATGATCTAGTTGCTTTCTGAGAAGGCAGCCAACATGAGGAATGGGAGTGTGTGGATAAGATTCTGGGTTAGTCGTGACAAAAATGGTAAAAAATATTACCTAGGTGAGTTTGGGGGGCATTTCACAGTTTCTTTACGGGCATCAGGATAAAACATGCAGAAACTGCGCTCTCTCTGTCTCTTTCTTTCTGGATCTCACTTTACTCTTTCCTAGCAACTCTGCCTCCTCTCTGGGGCTTGCTGCTGCCAGCTCTGAAGAACGAAGAGGAATTGCAGTTAGAAGAATGAACGGTCACTCTATGGGCCATGCAGTGACCCTTCGTGGGTCTGGATGCCTGGCACTTGTGTTCACGTTGACACAGTGCTGTGGCTTCCTAGGCTTATTTTACCTGGTTTTTCAAAGACTCTTACCCTCAGCCATGGCTCAAGTTCACAGAGCACTGACCCACTAACAAGTCTATTTTTCCTAACGGTGCATTCAGCTTCCAAGTTAAGGTGACCTGCCAAGCTGGAAAGAAAATGGATTAGCAAATATCAGGCCTTTGTTAAGGGTCCCCCTCCTCCACCACAGCCACACACAATTGTGAGATCGAAGGTTGGACTTCCTGAGGTTTTCTGCTCTACTGGTCCTGGCTACTCCCAGAGAACCACCAACTGGTGTACCGGAGAATCGTAAGTAAGCCCTGGGTAGACTTTGAAGTCTTTAGGCATTGATGGAAAAAGTCCATCAATGTCGCAGTTTGCTGTTGATGAAGAATGTCTACAGCAAGCTGACCACGTCCTTCTTGCAGACCCCCCTTGGGAGTGGCTCCTGCCCCTTCCCCTCCATCTCCCATTCTTTCCAGCATAAGAGAGCGCCAGGGCCTCTATGTTTTCCACTGTAAGGGAGGGGTAGACAGTGGCTGGATCCTTTCACTGCAGAATTGTCCTCCCAGGAGTTTTCACATGAACCAACTGTGCATATTGTGGGTTTGGTGTGCAGAGGAGTTCCTTATTTCAGTTTTACTGTACACCCACCTACACAATATCTTTTGGTTCCCAAGAATTTCAGATCTATTAACCTCCAACCTTAAATCAGGATTCTCATAAAACTTTCCTGGGGCACTGTCATAAAAGAAGCTAGGTCTCAAAATAAAACTGTTTGGTGTACAGCTCTTGTCCAGGAAGACAGACTGACTAATTCCAAACCCTGAACTCACATGTGGTTACTAAGAATGGTGGTGGGGGAGAGAAAGGGGAGAAAAATCATACACATGCCATTTTATGTGTGGGGGGGAGATTTCATCTGAATTTCCCCCAAATATGGAATTATTCAGAAATAATTCCAAGGGCTTCTTTCTTGATAGTCCACCAAGTTGCAGGTGCATATGTTTTGAATAGACCGAATGGATAATTCATTTATTCAAATGCGTGTTTTTTTTCTTTCTTTCTTTTTTTTTTTTTTTTGCGTGGTCCCAAGGGATGTACTTGTCAACTCTTGTATATCATTTCCAGGAGGTTTCTAGAGGTATTCTTTCCAGAGGCATGAGCAGGTCCAGAATTCCAAATTTCTACGTGGAAGACATTTAGGAACAGAATCTAGTTGCTGAACATTTTACATTTCCTTGAGACACTCTCTACTTAGGAAAAATGGAGATTGAGAAACCGATTTGGCAGCGGGCACCCCCCCCCCACCTACTAGGTTCCACCACTGCCCTCATCCTTCATATCAATGCCTTCATCATCACTGCAACTCTTTGCTGCGTTCCTCCATTCCAAGTGTTTCTGGATCCAAACGCCTAGTGGTGTCTCGCTGTGTGGTATTTAGCCTGTCCAGTTCTATTAGGCCTGGTGGGTGGCATGGTGACCTTTTTGTCAAGAGAGACTCATGACTTCCCAGGCAAGAACAAGTCACAACATTTTCCAATGGGTTTCCCCTCAATTCTTATTCTGAGCTTTTAGCTTTTTAAATATTTGGTGTTGAAGGGCAGGGGCTGAAGACTATCCTGTAAGAGCCACACCTGTTTGCCTATTCCATGCTGTTTTCCATTTCGACTTTATAATCTAACTCTTCTAAGAAACATTCACATTTCTAATTGCCTTCCAGAACTGAGCTTGGTTTTCCAGCTCAGTACGATTTTCTAGTCCAAATTTCAACAAGCTGTTAAGTTTCTTTCGTTTGAAGAGGGTGGTAGTTAAGAAATCTTTTGGAAGGTCACTGACTTTGGCCTGTGCTCTGGCCACTTGTGTGGCTGTGTGACCTTGACCAAGTTACTTATCAGGCTTCTGAGGCTCAGTGTCCTCATCTGTAAAGTGGGAATATTAGTAGTAGCTTTCTGATGGATTAAATGAGGTGGTGCAAGTTAAATTCTTAGTCTAGTGACCGGGACCTGGTTAAAACTGAATAGATGTGAATGGTCATCATTTCTCTTCCTTTTTCCTATAATTTTTCCGGCTTTACCTCTTCTCCTACTTCGTGTTTGGAGACATGGAGAGTTAGTTCTCTGACCACCCACATGTCACTTCATATATGGTTAAGGGGGTGTCTTGGGATTCACGCTCCATACTTCGAGGGACCGGTAAACATTTCCTGAGAGTCCACCAAGTGCCAGGCGCTCAGCTAATACTTCATACAATTTCTCATTTAACTTTCCAAACAGCTCATTGAGAATGTTTATATCCTCAGTAAACAGACGAGGAAACTGAAACCTAAAGTTTAAACCAATGTGACAAGGTTTTCCTGGTCTGTTCAGCTTAAAACTCTATGTTCCTTCTGCCTTACCAGGCTACGTCTGAGAAAGCTGAGCCCTGTAGTGTTTTCAGGGCGAAGGAATAGCTCCTGAGTGTCCCTAGTTTTCCAATAACACAGGTTCTCCCAAATAATTAGACATTTCGATGACAATTTCACATGTTTTCTAGTTTGCTATCTCTCATGGTTCCTGGGCACTGAGACCTTCACCCGAGGTCAGCTCCACTAAAATGTCTCCTTGGACAGCGGGAAACTGAGTCTTCTGGTTTCTCATTAGTGGAAGGATATGGGAGCCCACAACATATAAATGGATGGTGATGGATGCAAAATTGATCACTGTTCCTGCTATCACTCCACCCCCGGAGGTACCAGTTTGGTAGGTGTAAGGCGGAACTCAAGAATCTGAACTTGTAAAGGTGATGCTCCATCAGCTTAGAGCCAGGACACAGAGTCAGAAGGATGCTACAGCAGAGAAGGCTGAGTGCCTGTGGGCGGGGGGAAGGGAGACCGATGAGGGGAGGCGGTGGCTGCCTCCCTCCAATCCTTATGCAGCGGCATGTCTCTAATCTGTTTTATATTTGGGGGTTCTGTGATAGTGGAAAAAGAATTCTTTGCTAAAGTGTTGTCCGAACATTGTAAGAAAAGCTTCCCCACACAAAACAAGAAGAAAATCCTGGCTGCAAGAGGCTGCCTGGAAGTGGCTACCTTTTGCCGGGACTTCCTTCCCGCTCTGAGACTGAGAAATGAGTCTTCTTGAAGACAACGATGGATACACTGTTTAGACTCCTGAAACAGAACCAAAGTGAAGTTGGCAGTGAAGCTGGCATTAGTTGGGACACCGTGTACAGCTATTTGTGAGGAAAAAGAATAATTATATAGGTGAGACAGAAGGAATCGCACAGGGGTTAGTGAAGTTAGGCATGAATGGCGGTGTCTTGAGAATAGTTAAAATATAAAGGGCAGTTCAGAAAATTCAACTTTGGTGCATAGGTAAGTTTGGGGACATATTCAGATGCCTGAGGATGTGTGTGTGTGTGTGTGTGTGTGTGTGTGTGTACGCCCCTGTGCCCATGCACGCATGCATATATGCAGTGGGTCATTCGTTACAGAAACGGTGGGCCGCACTCTCCTACTCTAGCACCAAGGTTGTCCCCCACCTCAGTAGTTTGGTGGTATGTGCCACTGGCAGAGGATTTGCTCAGCACGTAGGACAGATGTGATGACAAATACACAGTCAGAGGGTGCCATGCAAATCTGTTAGGACAGCTGTCACTGTCAGACGTCCCAAACAAAATTAAGGTTCCACCTTCAGAGCCCATGATGCTTCTCCTAAGAGGATTTGAAATTCCTCAGGAATCTAAGCCAAAATCTAAAGATTTGGGGAATGTGGCTTTTAGTGGGGAGTATGTTAAGAGGCAAGATGATATAGGAGGTCTGCCAATCAAGTTCGCAAAGTTGTTGCAATGATGTTGCTAACCTTTTTTGATATCAGAGGGATAATTTATTATGAATTTGTACCAACTGGACAAACAGTTAACCACATTTACTATTTGGAAGTGCTGAAAAGGCTGCATGAAAAAGTTAGATGACCTGAACCTTCCGCCAACAATTCATGGCTCTTGCATCACGACAATGCACCAGCTCACATGGCACTGTCTGTGAGGGAGTTTTTAGCCAGTAAACAAATAACTGTATTGGAACACCCTCCCTAATCACCTGATCTGGCCCCCAATGACTTCTTTCTTTACCCGAAGATAAAGATAAATATTGAAAGGAAGACATTTTGATGACATTCAGGACATCAAGGGTAATATGACGACAACTCTGATGGCCATTCCAGAAAAAGTTCCAAATTGTTCTGAAGGGTGGACTAGGTGCTGGCATCAGTGCATAGCTTCCCAAGGGGAGTACTTCGAAGGTGACTGTAGTGATATTCACCAATGAGATATATAGTACTTTTTCTAGGATGAGTTTGTGAACTTAATTGTCTGATCTCATATATTAACCTTACTTCCTTATTTGATTCTATCCAAGGTAATTATAACATTCTGCTCTATGTAACCCGCGCCCCCCCCCCCCCCCCCACTAGACAAAGATTCTTGTTCCTCTCAGGCATACCGTAATATTCCTCTGTGGCTCTCTCTAAATAGTTGTCATGTTTTGCCCTGGAGGTAACTCCATGTCATCAGGAGGGGATGATAGACAGAAACATATATAAACACACACTTCCTTTAAAAAATAAATACAGGGCTTCTCATTAAAAGGTGCTGTGTAAAGTAAGCAAGCATCCTCTTTCTTGCAGAGCAAGTGCACAACTCTTACTAACCTTGTAACCACAGCCTGTGTTTGTATTAAGACTCAGACCCCTTAGGGCTTGATACTTGTCTTAGAGAGATTCTTTGTCTTGGCTTTGATTTGATAATTAAGGTCCCTGGGCTTCTTTGGTTCTGTTCTGTGATGTGTATCTTCTAGTAGACAATCCAAATGCAGGGTCCCCAGCCTGCTGCACACAACCTGGTCTGGTTTGCTCTGCTCCCTTTTCCTCCATGGGAACCAGCATCAAGACTCCATTCAAATCCCTCCATGTTTTTGTGCTGGTGGAAGACAGTGATAGGGTCCTGACGTGGAAGGAAGACCAGGAAGATTTCTACGTGGAGCAATGGGGTCTGTAGAGTTGGTTCCAGTTCCCAGTGTTATCTCGATCTTGACCTGAAGGCAAGCTGCTTTGCCTCTCTCTTAAGTCTTCCCTTTCATAAAACCCAAGCAATCAGCTTTGTCTTATCATTCTAGTCACTTCCTTCCCTGTGTCTTTATCAGTCTCCCAGAGAACACTGGGATCATAAAACAAATGGAATCTGTGGTGGGTTTGGGGGTCTGCTGATAACAGGACTCTTGTCCGATTCCTGCTCTAGTAGGTTATGACTTTTAGGAAACTAAAAATGTGTCCATATAGTAAGGCTCTGGTGTGTTGGATGTTTTTGTGGTTACACTTTTAAACTTTTTATACACGAGACATGCTTGAATATTTGAGACTCTTGCCATAGAAAGCCTCAGAGTCAAATCCAACTTTTAACATTCTCAGTTAAAAATCAGAATTTGTATCCATTCTATATATCCTCCCCTCCCCCCACCGCACCCTCTCTTGCTATCCTTCTATTTTGATGCAGTGCTGCGTTGTTGAAGGTGAAAGACATCATACATACTCTGAGGGAATTTCTCTATGCATGGGACATGCCTAAAACTCTAGCTTTTTAAGGGGTAGGGGTGGGGGAGGGACGTTGTTTTTGTTTTTCTTCTGGGAGGTTCAACTAAGTCCCAAGTCAAGGAAAGAACCAATACATTGTTAGGTACTTTATATACATAAAGACTCCACAAATACAGTGGCTCGTGAGTATGAGGTGACACCTTTCCGTCTCCTTTTACCTCCACTATCCCAAAATGACTCTTCTAAAGAGTGCCTTAATGGAGCAGTCCCCTGATCTACAATGGGTAGGATAAAATGGATAAAGGAAGAGATATATAACTGGAACTCTTCAGCCAGAAATTAAAGGGCCTATAATTAAAGGTGGTTGGGACTGGACCAGAAAGTGACATCACTCTTGGGGTTGCTTTTGAAGTTCACCACCTCTTGACCACAGAACCCCTACCTACTCCCCCGCCCCCTCTTCAGGTTAGTCTCAGGCAAAATTGTAAAGGAGTCCCACTGGCACTAATAATACCCTGCCTCCCCAACACACACACACACACACACACACACACACACACACACACACCCTGCAGTGGGAGGAGTTGCTACTTCAGAGGCTCCTGATTCATCACTTACGCAAAACCATCACTATGCCTTTCCTTCAGGGCCCTGCTCTCAGATCTGGAGCTGATAGACTAATTGGGGCTAATGTGATAATGGGCAATAATAACATTTACTGTTTTTATCAGACACTTGCATATTAATAGGGCCCTTGGGAAACACAACGAAAAACACGGGAATAGTGGGAATATTTAGTAAAGAGAGGGAGGCATGGGAGCTTTTTAGAGCCTCCCTAAATTGCACTTCCAAACCTTCAAACCTTTTCAGGCCCACCTGAGTTCCAAGACCCTCCCCGATCCACCCCTGCCCTCCCCTCAAGTCTTGTTCACCTCTAGACACCTCTGCATTCATGTTGCATAAACTAGGAAAACAAGCAAGAAAGGAATGTTACTACTGCTCACTCACCTTAATATAACAACCATTTACTTTTTGTTCTATTCAGCCTTTGCTCATATACAGACTTTTCTTTTTTACACAAGGATCTTCTTGGTTTTGATCACAAAATCTTTGTCTCTTTGCCAAAACTCAATTTCCCTTTCCTCTCCCACAGAAGGGAGGCCTGGTGAGTTAAAGAAATCTTCTGGGACGCTTAGTTCATGCTAGGCCAGTGTCCAGGAAGACCTGAGAGAAAGTTAATGGTTAGGAGAGGGTATTTTTCCTTGCCAGGAGCAGTCCCTCACCTGTGCAGGTGGGAGTACATTGGTGACCCAGTGAAGCAGGGCCTTGGCTCAGGGGGATGGGGATTGCACGGCCATTTGAAATCCATAGCGCTTCCCCTGGTTCCACCTTCTTCTTGCCCCGACTGTGCTGTTTCAGCATCTTCGTCTTTCCCTCTCTAGCTCCTATAGAAAATGTCAATAAATAGTAAAAAAGACCACATAAGTGTTAAGAGGAAGTAAAGACCCTGGGTAATCCGCCAACAGGACGGTCAGCCCTTGCCTTGTTGAGAGTTGACTATTCCACTGAAAAACTCAGAGGGACTCTGTCCTGGGACCTTCCCTTCAAACTTTTTCCCAAGGCTCTTCTTACCTGGGGTCAGGGGAGACTGGCTTTTCAAAGTTCATTATAATTGCCAAGGGTCACTGCCAAAGGGACAATCGCGGTGCCTAAAGAGAGAACCTATGCTGTGGGCCACCTGGTTGGGAGCCCCATCAGAACCTGGTACCCGCACAGCCAGGGCAAATATCTTGACACCAAAGCAGAGTGGGCTATAATAACTATAGATTAGTACCTGAGATAGATGCCACTCCCCTATACCATCATCTTCTCCAGATCTGAGTTTCTGCTCACTTTGCTTTTACATCCTCCCTTCCTGACAGTGTCTTTGGGGAGCACGTATGGTGCTTTCACCTGAAACAGCCTCTGCTAAGCCGAAAAGAACAGTCACCACCAAATCAATTCCTCATCCATTAACAGGTTGTCTCTCTGTTCTTGAGACACAGGCATAACCTGGTTAGACCTGTTTTGTTTGAACACTAACGTGTGAGTTGGCCAAATGCAAATGAGCCAATGTTTGTAATCCTTTATTTTATTTTTTTAAAGGGCCCGGCAGCCAATCAGAAGAGGAGGAAGTGACTTAGGGAATTCCCGGTTGGTGGCTTATTGCTTAACATCCTACAAAATGATTTAAAATTATTGTCATATGCATTTATCTCCACTCTGATGAGGGCTCAGACGTGATAACACCCCTGGTTCTCCATCCCCGTAGGAGCTGGCGTGACGGGCTGCCTGTTGCCTCCCCTCCATTAGCCACAGCTATTGGATTTCCCACCCAGAATCGTTAGGTAAATGAGGTAAGTTCTTATTTTTAAAGTCCTTCTTTTGAATCTGAAATTCAGGCACCTGAGTGGAAAGAAAAGACTGCCTTGAATCAGACAGACGCAACTAAAACAGACTCCTGGAGGCAGCAGGCAGGAAGTAAGCTTGTCTCACCTGCGCTTACCTCACTGAGTCTTATTAGAATTGCATTTGGGGGGGCAGCTGGGCACTGTTGATGTTATCTGTGAATTCCCTGCATTGAGTTGGACTGCCAGTGACTGCGAATTTAAAAGCTCCAGGTTTCTTTCCCTCTGTCTGTGTGACAAAGCCATTCCCTTGGGCTTCTAAACCAAATAGGCAGCTGGGGATAGGTGATCCTCATAGAGCTCGGTGAAGAACTGGTAGACTCAATAGTTATTGAAGCTCAGAGCACATGTTCTCACTTTCTAGAGATGTTTTCTGTTGGTAATTTTTCTGACTCAGTTGTAGGGAAAGGCAGATTCAGTTTTAGTATATTCTGGTGTTAGAAAATGGCTGGAAACAAGCAAGGGCGTATGCATCCACACTGGAAAAAGTGGTCAGGCAGATCGGGTAGGCAAGGGAATTTGGGGAGAGCTACACACCTTAAAATGATTCTGTCCAGAAAAAAAAAAAATTGGCAAGGAATTTTGCCATATCACAAGGTGACTAACCTTTTGTTTGTTTCATAATGGGGTGCTCTGACTACACAGGCAGACATGGGTCAGCAACACCAAAAGCCTTATAAGACAGAGACTATTTTGATTTTATTTGGACACCACGGAGAAGTGTTGGCCCCAGGGAGGATGGAACTGGGAACAGTGGAGAATTAATCTTCTTGGTAAATAACAACAACATTTTAGCCGTCCGTCTGTGCCAAGATTTAGTATACTGCCAGTACTGTGGATGCGTGTTATAGTTTTAAGAGGACACGTAAAATTCTGTGAGCCTAAGGGCGCAGGTGTCTCCGCTGGTTATTTGCACTGACCCTAGTAGCAGGAAGAAAGTGAGTGAGTGTGTGGATTCTGGAAACTCTCTGAGGAAACGTCTAATTCAGGAGTGAATTCTGTAGGCATGGGTGTGTTCAAATAGAGCCCTTCAATGTATAAAAAGGGTAGTTTGGGGTCATGAGGGACCATGTGCTAATTCCACTGAGATCAAAGGAAGAGTCAATTTCCAATAAGAGAGATAAAGTCATATTATGAGGATGAACTTCATGAGTAAGCGACGCTAGCAGAAAAGGCTCTTAAGAGATTTTAAGAATGACTTTAATAGGTTCATTTGGAGTTTGCAGAAGGCTCCATTGTCCTCTTTTTGAGACCTAGAATTCTGAGACTATAAAACAGCTCATTGTTTCCATCTTCTTTTAAACTGAAGTTATGTAGGATCACATCACTTCCACACCAACTGCTAATGGCTCATGTGGATATATTTTAAAAACAATGATAAAACGTGAAATGGGGGTCATTTGGAAGTTTCTAATTACATTTGAAAAAATAATAAGACATTCCTTCTCCATGTTTCCAAAGTATTTTACAAAGGCATTTTAAAAGAAAGTAACTTAGAGAGAACAACTGTGCTGTAAGTTCTCCTGAGTTACTGTTCAAGATGGCGAACATTTTTAGGATGGTTGTGAATAGGGTGATGCATTTGATCCAGGCTGCATATATACGGAACAGCTCAAATTCAATTATATTTTTTTCTTTTGTGTTAAAAACCATCTGTTGTTAAATTCAAAAAACACTCCCCCCCCCGCCCCCCCCGTTTTTTCCATTTTTTAATACATTGTGAGCTCTCCCAAATGAAAATGCCTTGGGCCTTTCTGGACCTCTGAGAAAGCCTTCTACATTTTGATAGAACCACTTATGAGTCCATGTTTATGCTCCCATTAATTTACCAACTTTACCCAGATCTTCTTTCAGTATCTTTTGGACTTCTTGAGGGGCTGAGACAAAACGAAAACTGGGAGGTTAAAATATTTAGTCAACTGCATTCAATTAGCTAATTAGAAACTAGAAGGAACTCATATCAGGTCTCAGGTCAGAATGTGAGTGTGTTGGGCCAAAGTTCACCTCTACGAAGTAGAATTGAGCATTTTGGAATCTGTAATGTTTAATTTCCTCCTCATCCTCCCCACCTCCAAATCAGGGAATTTTAGCCCTGGGTTGTGTTCTTTAGACCATCTTGCTTTTCTGAAAGCCCAGTGTAAGGATCCTGTCCAATGTTAAAGCATCCAGCACAGACATAGGGGTTTATACAAATCATTAAAAAGTTATTCAGTCTTTCCCTCTTCCTCCAGACGGAATCATTTCTAAGTCCTTTTAAAGAGATGTGATTTTCAAAGGCCTCTGGGAGTGGGGGTGGGGGGGTGGGAGGTGGATACCAAGAATGCCATAGTAGAACTCGTAACACACTTGAGAAGCCATGCCAGAGTTTTAAGGAACCAAATATAAAGTTGGAACCTGATTTTCAGTAACACCTTTTTGCTGCGTTTCAGCCCATTTCTCTTGTAAAGATCGCTTTCTGGTAGAATGGAAGTGACAATCATTTCTGTTGTGGGTGGGGCCCTCGTTGGGAGGCACTCCACTCCACTGCAGGCTTGGTGTTTAGAGACCAACCAAGCTTTCTCACCTTGGCTTTGTTACTGGGTAACCCAGGGAGCTCGGTGGCTTTTAGCTTGGGTAAGCCGAATCTGCTGTTGGGGATTTTCATCTGAAGACAGAGGCAAGAAAGCAGCCATATCTTGCATGGATTCTCTTAAATCTGTTGCTGAATAACTGAACAGATGGGGAAGATAAACTCTACTTAATGTTTTCTTACTGAATTTTTAACAATAAGATTTTAAATAATATGATTTGTCCCAAGGAGCAGGCAATTGTGCTCTTTTTAGAAATATGTGACTATTATGGTTATTTAAATTGGACAAGGTTTTAAAGGGCCAGAATATTTAGCTGCACAGGAAACAAACAGTGCAGTGGGGAGAAGGGTGCTAATATTAAGATGGGACGTACCGTATGTTTAAGTTGAATGGCATTGATGTCAGGAAGCTGAGATGTCCTGGAGTAAAAATGTCCCTAGAGTTATTTGATAAAAAATTTACTGGACTTCAGAGGGAGAAAAAAAAAGATATTTCTTTAAGAATTTTCCTGAAGAATTTCAGGTTTTTGAGTGATTGGGGCACAATGCGGATAAGACAGTGTGCAGGGCAGGGCTCAGAACTGGCAGTCAGGAGACTTGGTTTTCTATCTCTGGCAAAGCTGTGCGCCCAGAGTGACACACTCCACCTCTCTGGGCTTTAGTTTCCTCATCTGGATAAATGAGTTTGAACCTGACTGTCTTTGAGATCCATTGCAACCCTCAGATTCTGATGCCCGGGGAGAACCAGCTATGCCTAGAGGTTACCAGGTTTCACTTGAGTCTGTGAAAGCTGAGAATGAGGTGAGAGATGCTCTTCTAAGGATGCGATAGATAGGAAAGAAAAGAAGTAGGAGCTTTTAAATGCTTTCTTTAGGGGCCTTCAGAATTTTGGATAAGAGACAGAGCTGGTGGAAGTACTCAGACCGGCTACCTGGGCCCTGTTTGGGGGGTGTCAGCGGCTGCTCCATGATAGCATCCGACCTTCATCAATTTGCCTCATGTGTCCAAAGTTGGTGGGAGTATAGAAGTGGGTGACACTGACAGTTTTGTGACCACAGGGCACCGTTGGTGGACACGAGGAGGTACTCTAATGACCTCTTCTCTAAAACACCAAAGCAGCCTCCTGAAAAGTGCACATTTAGGCACGCAGGGAGTCGACTCAGGTTGTGTGGTGCTGATCAGTTCGCTTGACTGATTGCCCATGAATTATTGGGTAGATTGGATGGACAAGCACTCCCTCTCCTAGAGGAAGACCCTAGGGATAAGAGAAGGGGCGCATGCCTGGCTGAGCCACTGGGCAATCAGCCTGGAGACTCCCGTGTTCTCAGAGGGCCTCAGCCTGCATCCGGGCAACCAGCACTTGCAACAGGGTCAAGCAGGGTGGCCCATTTAAAGAGGCTCCCAGGGTTTTAATTGGCCTTGTTTTAAAAGAGACACCCTGTAAAAATACCCTTTTAAAAATTGATTTCACTAGTACCTAACCACACTCTGTCTTCAGTTTGTTTTACAGGGCTGGGTGCCTTGTTCTGGTTCATTGGATTCAGATTATGTGTTTTTTTCCAATCTTCTTCCACACCCTGGCCCTCACAGCCTCCTTCCCTTCCTTTCTCAGAAGTGTCTTTATTGTTATTAAAGCTATCTGCCTATTTATTTAAAGTATGGCCAGCATTGGTGCAGTCAAAACATGCTTTCTGGTGAAAACAAAGGCAAACATAAAAAGGAGCCCCAAAGCCTAATATATTTTAATTATTAGACTAATAGACCACCTCATTAACCCACTATTTTAATGTCAGTACTTATTTTCACTTTTGTGTGACCTTGTGTAGATGTCATTATAATTGTGGTGAAGTTAAAATTTCATATTCGGTCACTTCCCCCTTACTCTATATCACAGACATAACATAAGCAATCTTGGGGGTTGGGCCTCATTTGCCAGGTTATGGATGTGAGAAGTTTCACCCTGCTAGCCCTTTCTCAGGCTGATGTCAAGTTCTTCCAAAACCCTGAACTGTCTTTCTTGGAATATGAAGAGGCTCTTCTATCTTTTGCAGATGACAGTGGAGCTTGGAGAATATGGCTATCTTGTAGAGATTATGTTGGGATCCCTCTTAGGAAGCTTTAAAAAATTCCCTCGGTAGGGCTAAGGCTATATTCTGGTGGTCGAGGTAAATGGGGTCTGAAAGGTGAAGCTATTTTCAGCCCTGTCTTCACGGTGACTGACAAAACTTATTTCATCTTTGCAGTGCGCTTTAGATTTGGCCCAAATCAGCCTCTGTCTCAATTATGTCCACTTGTAAAATTAGAGAGCTCCTAGATCCCCTTTCACCCATTGTAACTCCTCTGGCCAGGTGCTATGGGTTGAGGAACACAGATGAAGGGAAGGCTTTGCTTGTGTTTAAGAAGGGGCAGGAAGCTATGAGATCCGGTTGCCTGGGAACAGATGGAATGTAGTACAAAGAACACTGGGTTTAGAGTCAGAATACCTGGGTTCCAATTTGGCTCAGCCCATGGTTAGTTGAGTGACTTCGAGTGAGTTATATAAGTGCTAGAATCGACGTTTCCTCACATGGGCAATGGGGTTACTGATATCTGCTCAAGACTGTTATAGGGATTAAATTAGACAAAGAATCTGAAAGCACCTAGACAAATGCTTGTGAGCAAATAATCAGTAATGTGTAGAGTGGAAATTGAGGACACATCCTCAACATGGGTGTTTTCAGTGAGTCTCTGTTGGGTCAAAGTGGATGAATAATTCTGGGATTTTGTTTTTTGAAATGATCGACGTTGGTTCCACACTGGGACGTTGGGGAAGAAATGCAATAGGGTTTTCACTGCAGAAGGTGGGTGGCGGGGCGATGGGACGAACCATGGTAAGGGGGGAACTCCAAATTGAGCCTCATCTTGAGCAGGCGACAAACCTCAACCCACGCGGGTGCTGGAGAAGACCTGGGGCCGGGACACAGCACCTTCCTGTCCCTGTGTCTTGTTGCCTGTCATGTAGGAGCATCTAGAAGAAACTCATCCCACTCCAGGCAGTTCAATTTCATATACTATTACCCACCCCTAAAATTCTTGAGAATGTTTTTAGATATCTACTGACCACGTCAGCTAGGGCATTACCCTGGGCATTCTAGAGGCTTTGAAAAACATCCCTGCTTGCTTGTTATGCCAAGACACTACGGGGCCTGTCTCTTGTAATTTGTTCAAATGAGGATTCTGCCTCTGGAAGTGATTTCTAGAAGCTATTTGAGTTGAACGAGCAGTCTTTGCTGTTAAGAAAACAGCAAGCATTCCTAACCTGGGATCCAAGGTTTTCTTGGTGTCCATGGAGAGAACTCAGGGAATTTAGGAACTTGGCTATGAAACAAGTCATGTTTGTATGTTCATTAATCCAAAATTTAAGATTTTTTTCAATATGAATGTAGGTGAAACTCTGCAGTAGCTTAGCTGTAACTGTGACTGTCACCAAGAGAACTTACAGACATTTTCATGTCACATTACACTTGTTACAGATTGTCTCGAAATGTCGACATTATCACTACTTACCTATCGTGGGGGTTATTAGACCTGCACTGGATAATCTTATTTACTGTGTTAATAAAGAAGTATGTATATTATTATGACATCACACATGTATTTAAAAAAATATTTTGTTTTAAAGATTTTTTATTGGGGAAGGGGAACAGGACTTTATTGGGGAACACTATGTACTTCTAAGACATTTTTCCAAGTCAAGTTGTTGTCCTTTCAATCTTAGTTGTGGAGGGCGTCATTCAGCTTTAAGTTGTTGTCCTTTCAGTCTTAGTTGTGGAGGGTGCAGCTCAGCTCCAGGTGCAGTTGCCGTTCCTAGTTGCAGGGGCACAGCCTACCATCCCTTGCGGGAGTTGAACCAGCAACCTTGTGGTTGAGAGGATGCGCTCCAACCAACTGAGCCATCTGGGAGCTCAGCAGCAGTTCAGCTCACGGTGCCGTGTTCAATCTTAGTTGCAGGGGGCGCTGCCCACCATCCCTTGCGGGACTCGAGGAATTGAACTGGCAACCTTGTGGTTGAGAGCCCACTGGCCCATGTGGGAATCAAACCGGCAGCCTTCGGAGTTAGGCGCATGGAGCTCTAACCGCCTGAGCCACCAGGCTGGCCCTAAAAAAATATTTTGATCATTGTATTTCAATAGAAACTTCCTTTCTAATCTTACCTATTTTATTCTGTCACTTAAAAGTATTTTGAGAAGGGGTACATAGGCCGCACCAGACTGCAAAATAGATCTGTGGTATAAATAAAAGGCGAAGAACCTCTAATTCCCTCATTTAGAGCATTCTATCATATAGCGCTAATGAAATGACTTCTGAACAGCTTCAGCTAACAGATGGTCTTTGTCAAAATATTAGGTTGGTACAAAAGTAATTGTGATTTTTGCAATTATTTTTAACCTTTTAAACAGCAATTGTTTTTGCACCAAACTAATAGGAGTATATATTTTTCCCATCCATTGTTCCTGCCTATGGGTAGCTTCAGTGTTGCGGTGGGATTTTGACATAATGAAGATAATGGCAATAATAAAAATAATAATAATAAATAGTAATAATAGCTAACATTTTTTGAGTGCCTACTGTAAATTAGGTGCCTTTACAGGCATGTTCCACGTCATATTTTATTTACTTCAGAGGGTCTTCCATGGGGCAAAGACAGAAAAAATTCCCCTCTCATCCCCTGTGGTGATAGAGCATTGATGCAGATGAAGGCACAGGTGGGGCCTGACCCCCCCCCACCACCACCACCGACAGGGCCAGTGTCATGGGTATGCCACCTGTGCAGTCACACAGGGCCCCACACTTAGAAAGGCCCTGGGCTCAGTTTCATGCTCTGTTGTTGCCGTCTTGAAATTCTTAACACATTTTGAACAAGGGGCCCCGCATTTTCCTTTTGCACTGAGCCCTACAAATTCTGTAGCTGGGCCTGCCTCTGGATGTGGTGAAACTGTTAGCATGTGTGATGACTCCCCTGCTGGGACCCTGCTATGGAGAGTCCCCTGCTCTTTCTTATCTCGCTGGTCTAGCTAACCTCTGCTGGGAAGCTGAGGCCTGTCGAGCAGGGATGCTGTTGTTTTTGAGTTGGTGAGTTTTATAATTTTGTTTGAGCACCAAAGATTTCCTCTGTAGCCACTGGAGAAATGGTAGAATAATCAGCTGAAAGGGATTTGATTTCTTGGAAAACCTTTCTGCTAAGGAGTTGCTTGCCTTGCGGATGGTTTTTCTTTTTCTTTTCTTTTCTTTTCTTCTGTAGACCAGTGAGCTAGGAGAAGCAGAGCAAAGTATGTCCTGGAAGGGAAAATGGGACCCACTGTACCTAGTCTATCATTCTTGTAGGAAGGCACTAAAAAGAAACTCAGCTTTCTTGCCTACTGTCATTTAATGATTATCTGTACAAAAAGAAAACTCCAATTCTTCTAGAGAAGAGATCCTCTGATTTGTGAGAAAATGCAGATATTATTTGCTACGTAAGCTGCAAAGATGAAAATGGAATAAGCCTTATGAGGTTCTGGCTGTGTTTTACTGCTAAGTTTTTAGAAACTGTTCCAAAGTTTGAAACAAGATCAATGAATTCGGTGGAAGTGGGTGAGAACTTTCCTAGGTCTGTTTGTTGGAACGATGGAATTCAGACTCCTGGAATGACACATCCAGTCTTTCTCTCATCAGTGTGATGTCCACAACATGGCAGGTCTGTCATCAGGACCCACGAGGGACATCAGTCATCAGGTGCTTTTCCAAAGGAGCCATAATTTCCCCTTAATTTTTCAACAGTTTTTTTTTCTTATTATTATTGCTGCTCTTTTATTGTGGCTAATAAGTCTGAGGTGACTTCAGGCAGCCAAGCCCAACCCCTGAGTCAATCTGGGGCGTTCAACAGGAAGGCAGCCTGAAGATTTGATGGATGGGTTTGAGTGGCTGTGAACTAGTGCTTCTGTAGCATCCACACTGCTAAAGGGAATTTTCATATTAGTGCACACGGATAATTAGTATGCCTACTATTCACATTTAGGGAAAAAATTATGGGAGCTGTACTCAGATAAAAGTATGTGATCCTGGGGGTGGCCGGATGGCTCAGTTGGCTGGAGCGTGAGCTCTCAACAACAAGGTTGCCAGTTTAATTTCTGCATGGGATTGTGGTCTGCACCCCCTGCAACTAAAGATTGAAAATGGTGACTAGAATTGGAACTGAGCTGCGCCCTCCACAACCAGATTGAAAGACAACAACTTGGAGCTGATGGGCCCTGGAGAAACACACTGTTCCCCAATATTCCCCATTTAAAAAAAAAAAAAAGTGTGTGATCCTAAGAGATCTCCTCTTCAGAACAACGAGAACCCATTTCAAAGCTACAAAGAATTGTTGCACTTCCCCCCTCCACCCCCAATATATTTATTACAATACATCCAGTCCATTTTACTAGCTCTGTGTCTTTAGATAAGTCGCTTAACCTCTCAGTGCCTCCTCATCTGTAAAATGGGGATAATATTAGTATCACTATCTGGGGTTATTGCAAGGACTAAATGAAATCATTCATATCAAGCCTAGCTCAATTCCTATCACATCGGGAATGCACAACAAATGTAAACCACCATCACTTTCATAGTGATGGTGGTTGTTTTGTAATTACACAGTCTGTGAGATTCCAAACTGGTGGCTATTGATCTTTCCTTAGCTGGAGCATCTTGGTCTTTTCTCGGGAAGAAACTTGAACCTCGAAATGATCAAATCAATTGTCCCAGTCCATCGCAGCCCCTCCCTGGCTCCAATGCCCACTTTTTACCTCCCTCCACCCTTCCCGCATTCCTGTGCAGTTGGTCTTATTTATTTCTCAGTCAACTGAGGGTGTTGTTAAATCTTTTCTTTTTCTGGCTGCCCGATTTGGTGCTGAGGCACTCCACTCCCTGCCCTGCTCATGACGAGAATGCTTGGGAATGCTCAGCCAGCCATGTCCCTTCCCAGTGGAACACCCTGTTCTTAATGCTCCTCGAGAAGCAGCGTTTCCGAGGCTTTTCCCCATGGCCGTGACTCCCCCATTGAGCCAGTGGTCTGGTGGTGGTAAAGGCCCCATGGCTGAGAGAAAGCTGAGGGAAGAGGGTAATCTAGGGGAACTTCCTGCGTTGTCCACGTCCTGTCCTTTCTTCTCAAAGCGTAAACAGAGATGTTAATAGGCTTCGTCTGTCTGTGTGTGTTGAAGGCTGAGTGGTGATGCCATTGCTTAATTAGTGTTGTCATGATCTCCTTTTGAGTGATTTGTTTAGCTCTTTGTCGCCCTTTCTGGCTTGAGCTCATCATGTGATATTGACAAAGTGATGAGAAATGAGAATACGATGATGCTTGGATTAATGCAGAAATCACACCTTGGACATCTCAGGTCCTTTCCACCTGGGACCTGGGACCTCAAGTCACTTGGCAGGACATGAGTGAGCCTACACAGTTCACCTTTGAGGTAGGCATGGGTAGCCTCCTTTCCCCAGTGGGAAAGCTATGGTCTGGGGCCGGGGTTTTCAAATCATGCTGTTTGCCCAGGGCTGGATGTAGGAAGTCTGTGGGAGAGGCCAGACCAGGATTCAGGCACTCTGAGTCTCTGCTTTAAGAGGTAACCCATAGACTACACCTACTCCCGGAACCATACTGACTTTCAGAAGTCAACAGTTGGGAAGAGTGTGGTTTGGGTTTTGATCATATCCCAGCAGCCTCTTCTCTGCCCTTGTTAATCTGATTCACAATCTTCACCTGGGTTGGCTGGAGGCTGGCCATGCCATTCTATAGACCTTGGATACCCCTCAGTGCCCTCACAGAGCCAGCCAATGGAAAAGTACAGTGTCTTCTGGCTTCTTGGCCCTGACAGCTCTTGCTGGCCCACTTGATACTTCCTTTACTTCTGAGGGACTGGGAGGGTAGCATCCAAACTGAAAATGCAGCGTTTTCTTTCTTTCTTTTTTTTTTTTTTTTGGTTTTTATAGGAAAAACAAATTGGCATGAATGCTCAGTCAAACCAGCTCAGGCTGTTTGGGCAGATGCCTTTCTTTGCTTTTTTCTGTTTATTTTCCAACAAATCAATGCTTAACTGGTTGTTATCGGAGCAGAGCAACAGGTGCAAAAAAATAACCCTGCTGCCAACTCAAATGACAAGGTAGGGCTTATCCCCTCTGGGAGGTATTCAGAAGATAACAGAAGCCCCTGCCAGCAACTGAATTAACAGCTCTGTTTACGGTGGGTTTTATGTTAACAACCTGCTCCTAACCCTCTTACACATAAACACACCATTGTCTAGGGAGAGACACTCAGCCGTCCAGACAACCAATGGCCTTATTCTGCTCTGAGTGGAGACTGGTTTTGGCTGAGGCTACTTTGTGAAACTCAGGGGCATTACCTCGTCTGCCAAGTTGATGTCTTAGTGAGGGTTTCCTGCGAAGGTAAGGGCATAGGGTTGCTGGAGAGAAGAGGATCAGTCCTGCTTTTGAACGTTGTTGAAGTTCTTTTCAAGGTCGGTCATGTCCGAAGGCCAGAGCAGGTTGCCCGTGTCTTCTCTGCTCTTGCTCGACTCCATCCCCAAGAGGAGGTGGCGAATGAGCTCAGACGACTTTGGAGAGAGCTACTGTTGTTTTAGAAGTGGTGTCCCTGCTAAATAGTCTATCAGGGCAGGGGAGCGTCTGTGTTTTGTTCACTCTTGTGCCCCAGTACCTAGCGTAGTGGCCAGCGTCTAGTAGACATTCGAAAAATATATGTATTAAAATTGGAGGGGATGAGTAAACACTTATAGTAGCAGGACAAGCATTGCTTAATGATCGTTTCCACCGAAGGCTAAGACACCAATTTTCTTGGGAATCAGGGAGGAGTGAAATCCAGGTGGTTAAGCAATCTTTTGACGGGCTAAGGTGGGGGTGGGATCAGGTAAGGGGTGACTCAGCCGACCATGAAACTCTCTTCATAAAGGTAATCGTCAAAAATATCCTCTGCAAATGTTGTGTTCTGTGGCCATGTTTGCTTGCTCAGGCTTCACAGACTCGTACTTATAAATAGCTGAGCACTGTTGAATTTGCCAATTTGGTGGTACTGAGCACTGGGAGCTGCTTTCTTTCAAGTTGGCAAATAATACAGTGATAGAATCTCCACAGACAGATTGGAGCTCGAGTTCTCCAGATCGAATGTGTTGTCTTCGACTTTTCCAGGATTTCCTGGAGATGATGGATGTTTCCTTCAAGGCTGCTCTCCTGGAGTTAGTTATTATGTTGTGGGAATGGAGGGGAGGCAAGTAGGTGAGTTGATGACCAGAAGTTTTCATCTGTGAGAGTGCTGAAGGATTGGTTAGGGAGGTTCTTAGAACTGTAGATCCTGATTCAGCGGTCCTGGGTAGGACCACAGGAAACGTCAAGTTTAACCCCTTCTCTAGTGGTGACGATACAGGTGGTCCATAGACCAAACTTTGAGAAACACCTGTATGGCCTCTTCAACCACGTAGGGAAAATACGCATCATAAGGGGAATCTCGGATGCTCCAGTTCCCACACCAGTGCTTTTCCAAATATCAAAAATGACCTAAGGTTATTATAAGAAGTAAGTCCTGTTTTTCATTTTTTGCTACACTTTTTTTTAATTTCTGATCATTTGGTTTTATGAAAGATAAAGGGGGTTAGTGGAGACACAGACACTGAGGTACAATGTGGTAAAAAAAAAAAATTGGGTGGATTCTTCACTGCACTGCCAAACAGAGGTCCAGAAGGACCATGCTGGATGAACGGTCACTACTTCAGCTGCTGAAGGAGAGGGACAGTGGGGCCCTTTCTAGTGTCCCTAGAGGGGAGCGAAGCAACATCCAACCCAAATAAGAGAGCGAAAATAGAATCTCTCAGGTCTTCTCTTACAGGTTAGCGTAAACATGTGTCTCCCAACCCTGACTCCACTAAAAAGTTTTATTTAAATTTCAATGCAAACGGAGTGCAAGAGAGATGTCTTAAAAGATCCATGGTGTCCATCGATCTGTAAGGGTCAAGAGATGGTCTTTGGAGGGCTGGGGCCCCACAAAATACATGCCAAACAAGGTGTGGGTGTGCATTTTTGGTAGGAG
Source organism: Rhinolophus sinicus (assembly GCF_036562045.2). Classification (NCBI taxonomy): domain Eukaryota; kingdom Metazoa; phylum Chordata; class Mammalia; order Chiroptera; family Rhinolophidae; genus Rhinolophus; species Rhinolophus sinicus. The sequence continues at coordinate 144,602,305 of NC_133756.1, forward strand.
AGAGCCGTAGCTTCTGTTAAGGTTTCAAAAGGCTCTGTGCCCTTTTTAAGATTCAGAGTTTGCCCTATTCTTAGTTTGTCATGTCTGAAGGGGGTTGATGAAGGCCTCAGGGGTCACGTAAGGTAATCTTGTCTTTCAATCAACTTTGGTACCTGTCCTCTGTCAGTATCTGCATCTTGTCTGGCACCGAGAACGATAAAAATCAGTATAATATGTATATTTCCAAATGGCTTCCAGTCAGTAAAGTGTATCTATGATAGATCAACACTTGGCCTCCCAATCCTGCATCACTGCTCATGAAAACGCTTGAAAGCCCAGGAATAATACTTCAGATGTTGCCCCTGGGAGCATGAAATATCTGCTTCAAAACACATTACAAGGTTATGAAACTACCTGTGATGTAATCCCGGGAGGATCAAATACATTCCCCAAGCTTGATTCACATTTTGATTCATTTGAAAAACATGAATTTTCGTTTGTATTACAGTCTGTTAGATTTCATATGTACGTGAATTTTCTTTTCTCCTATTTGGGAGTAGTTCTTTTGAAATGACAGTCATACTGAAACAGGAAGTCAGTAAGCTGTTGCAATATCTTGAAGGCAGATACTGTGAATTCACCTGCTGGTAACTTAGATGAAGAGCTGAGAATGGTGTGGATATCACTGTCATAGCAAAAGTAGTTATTCAAAATGCCTAATTGCTCCTCTGGCTTGAAGGGTAAAAATACCCACATGCCAGCCAGTTTTGTGGCAGTTTGTGGATGATGTGGTTGAATGATTAAAGGAACTAGAAAGAAGGCAGACCATGGCTTTGACTCCCAGTCCCTTGGGGCTAGGGACAGAGATTACAGGCACAAACTTTACTTAAGATCTGCTCTATGGCCTGATAGCTCCCAGTGTATCTTTACCCTCTCAGCAAGAGCAAATGGTGCTTTTTGACTTGTGGTCTAATTCAGATAAAGCACAAATAACGATAGACCAGTTTATTTCCAAAATATAGAATAAAAATAACTTTATTGAATCATAGAGGCAGTATTTATAATATATATGTATGTATGCATATATATGTGTACATATAGGTATGTTATGCATACAGAGGGCGCAAAAATGCATACACATTTTAAGAAAGGAAAAAACCATTACAATTGTAATAATATATACCGATAACAAAAGATGAATATAAGTCACGTTTGACTTCTGCAATTACAAGAGCTATTCAAAGTGGTTACCATCAGCATCCAGACACTTCTGATTATGGCAAATTACTGCTTGAGCAACATTGACCAAGTGTCCACTTGTGTACATTTTTTTTGGCACCCCCACTATATGTATAGATCTGTTTTAATGGTTAAAAGAGTATCATGAGTTAAACTGGTCCTGCATTTGAACCACTAACATATCCCTCCCTGAGCATATTGTCTACGTGGCAAAATGAAGGGAGCTCTCTATTCTTTCCTCCTGAAAGGAGCTCTTGGATAAATTGGGAAGAAGGATGGTTTCGGATTGCTCTGGCAAAGTGGAAAGAGGGTCTCAATCAGGGTCCCTGCATTATGGAATGGGCCAGGGAATTTTATAATCTTGGAGAAGCTTGATAAAGGTGTGGTGCCCCAGATGATATAGGAAGAATGCTGCGACTATGTACGGAATGGGGGTGGAGGTGAGGATAAGTTGAGGGCAACATTTTTCACCAGCAAAATACCCTCTTCTCAGCAGAAAGTGGCTAAGGTCCCAGGGTTTGTTGCTAGACAGTCCCAGTGTGAATTCTCTTCTAACTCTAATTCTTGCTAAGCTGTGTGACCTTGAAGAAGTTACCTAACCCCTCTGATCCTCAGATTGGCCGTCTGTGAAATGACATAATGCTTTGTAAGTTTATCGTGACTCTCCACTGAGATAACACATTTAAAATTATTAGCACAGAGCTGACACATTTTAAGTGTTCAATAAGTCCTAGCTACTATGGTATCATCATCATTATTATTATTTTTACAGCATTCAGTCCTAGGTCTCAGCAACCCTACCATGGAGCAGAAGACGTTCCCTGTAGCTGAGTAGGCTCAAGCTGGGCTGTGTTTGTCTCTGCTGGGAGGCTCTCTCTGGAGGAGAGGCCAGTTGAGAAGTTCTTGGCCTTGTTAGGAGTCCTGAAACTGGGCAGAGCCTCCTGGGTTCTGGGGTGCATGGCTCCAGCTCCCTCCCAGAGTCCCAGTGGTACTTCCTTCTCCTCACTTTTTTGTCCCCATGAGCTCAAATCCCAGGCTCTATTCTTTGCAGTAATTGAGCATTCCTCGTGCTAAGGGACCCCCGAAGGATAGAGAAAGCCTCTGGCCACTCTTTGGCACGAGCTCACATTTTAGATGTGATGCCCTGCAAACCAGCCATGATGCATGGGAGTACAACGCAGGGTGATACCCAGAACCTGTGAAGGTATGCCCTCCCACTGTTCCTGGCAGTCTTGGGTACCATGTGTCTTGTGGGAGGAACGGGAGCAGGAGGGATAACTTTCAGTTCCTCAAGCAAGGACCATGACCAGAGAGGCATAGCATGGCTTCTGTGAGCAATGGCTGACAGATGCTGTTCATAGCTCAGCAGAATGGTGTATCCACACAGCAGCCCAGAGGTGGGGGGTGCGGGGGGAGAGGCAGGAAATCCAACCCTTGGCTGGACTGTGCCTGCTAGATGGAATTGGGAATATTATGTAGCTAGAAGAGGTTAGAGGCTTTGCTTGAAATGAACTTGGCCCTCAATTTCCTCCTTGGCGATTCAATAAACTAGTGTCAATACAACAAATAACAAGTATTACCATGTTTCCCCGAAAATAAGACCTAGCCAGACAATTAGCTCTAATGCATCTTTTGGAGCAAAAATTAATATAAGACCTGGTCTTATTTTACTATAGTATTAGGCCAGGTCTTATATAATATAATATAATACTGGAACTTATATTAATTTTTGCTCCAAAAAACACATTAGAGCTGATTGTCTGGCTAGGTCTTATTTTTGGGGAAACATGGTATTATAAAAACCAGCTAACATAAGTATTTACTGGTACGTGTCAAATACTTTTCTAAGCATTTTACAGGTATCCTCTCATTTTATCTTTTAATAAGACTTTTCATATCATCTCCACTTTATAAATGAGGAAACTGAGGCCCAGAGAAGTTGAATTTCTTGTCCAAGCTTGCCTCATTAGTAAATTGGCAAAGCTAGGATTTGAACCATGGCCATCGGATTCCAGAACCTAGAGCTACCAACCATTACACTACCCTGCCGCTGAAGAGTCTACTGTGGTCCCAAGAATGTCCCCAAATGCAACCAACACAGTTTAAAGAGAGACCTGTGGGCAGACCCTATAACAATAGCTAACATTTCTTGGCACTTGCCATGTATGAGATAACATATTGAGGATTTTACATTCCTATTTAATCCGCACATTAACAGCCCAAGGTCACCACACTTGCAAGATCAAAGCCAGAGCTGTCAGACTCCACAGGCTCTACTTTTAACCAATGTTCTCAATTGGGGGTGACTTGGCTCCCGGGGACATTTGGGGGTGGGGGTGGGGGGTGGGTACTGCTGGAATCTAGTGGCTAGAGGCCAGGGATGTGGCTAAACACCCTGCAATGCACAGGACGGCCCCTGTGACTGAAGAACCATCCCAGCCCAAAATGTCAGTCATGCAGAGGTTGAGAAACTGCTTTTTACCTGGCACATATGACTGAGGAGCACCCCCCAGAACTCCCCCTTGAGTTAGAGATGAGGAGGGGTGGGTCTGTTTCCTAGCTTGCTTTTGACTCAAAAGGCTCTGAATATACTTCTTCAGTCCTGGAAGAAGTGTGTTAAAGAAACACCTTGAGAATTGATGTTTAAAGAAAGGAAACTAACTTTTATTGAGGGCATGCGTGCTGGCACTGAACTAGATACCTTTAAACCTATTATACTATTTATCTTTTAAAGCAGTCCTGAGGCTTAGAGGACGGCAATGTGCCCCCTACTCACCCTTTTAAACCAGGGACGAAATTGAGTCTCAAAAAGGTTAATGTACTTAAGGTCACATGGCTCAAAGGTGGAACCTGGATTCTAACTCAGCCTTCAAAGATTCTGAAGTCTCTACCTCACATCCTAGATGCTTTTTCATGTGTGTAAGAAGTAATAAAAGCTATGCTAAAGGTAAAGTTGCAAGCTTAAAGAAGAGCGTTAAATAACCTTCATACTTTTTAATTAAAAGGATAGCTTTTTACACCACAAAGTAATCACTATATACCAAAGAAAGTCTCTATTAGAATATGGGAGTACAGGCGAGTTGCTTATAATGACTTTCTTTTTTGACAATTCCCTAGGCACATTTATTATCCATTATCTCATTTGATCTCCACAATAGTCCTGTGAGGCTGTGTGTGTGTGTGGGGGGGTGGTAGATGGCCTCATTTCACACCTGAAGAACTGGGTCTCAGAGGCGGGTAGAACTTGGTGAAAGGGCTCCAGCTGTGGGGGCGCCGGGCCTTCCTGAGCCGACTCTGAGGCTACTGTCCTTGCAGCTCCATGCTGGATTGGGGACGCTGACCTTCTTTCCTCACAAGCCTGGGTGAGCTCAAGCAAACTCTGACTCACTAAGGGTTAAGCCACATAAACTCTTTTATGAGTAGTAACCATTTACGGTGCCCTGTAAAAAAGGGCTCCTCACCATGCTGGCTTTCCCTAGGAAAGGGGGTGCCAGCAGGGAACAGCGCTCACACATGCCAGTGTCTTGGGGGGCTGAGTGGTGACAGGCCAGAGGTACTTCTGAAGTCCTCAAGGCTTCTCTGTGGGTTGAGAGTAGTTCTGGATGACTCCAGGAGGTAATGGTGAGAAATGACGCCTGCCCTGAGGAAAGGGGCTTGTGGGCAACGGGTCACAAAGGGAAACTGGCCCTCACTGTCCTGTGACATTTATTAAATTCTTTTTTTATTACCCACGAAGCTCTTTACATGCAGGACCTCATTAGATTCTTGCAGTACTTTGAGTGTGGGGTTGTTTCCCTTTTATAAGTGGGGAAAAGTGAGCATCAGAAAGTTTTTGGCTAAACAGACTTGGAACTTGCTCAAGGTCATGCACAATGAGCAAGGGAACTGTGATCTGAGCCCAAATCTCCATAACTCTGAAGCTGAGGTACTTAGCTGTCACTCCACCCTGACTTCTGGTCTTTTTTGGGAAGTGTTTTTTTTTTTTTTTGGGGGGGGGTGCGAATCTCTGAACCAATTAAGGTGATAACTCAGAATTGGCCCAGGCAGGTCTCGATTATACAGAAATGGCCACTTTGAAATAGCCCTCCAGGCAACTCCTTGTGAAAGAATTTCAGGGAAGTCTTCCCTGCCCATTCTTCACCCCCCCCCCCGCCCCCCCAGCCTGGAGGGCCTATTCCTCCATGCAGATGGGCTGGGCTCTGAGCTGCAGCCCTTTCAGGGTTAAACAGTAACCTTTCTACTGCTTGTGGTTGAGCAAATGCTGGGGAGGGACAAGCCCAGCCTTGAGCAAACAGGAGACTGGCCATGCCCCTTCCTTTCCCAAGCCACCCCTCTGGGGATGGGGAGGTTTTCTTTTGCCTTGAAGTCCCTCATCTGATTTCTTAGCTAGAGGGTAATTGCTCTAAAAAGCTGGATGGGAAAAGGCCCGGTTATTGTGACAAAGAAAGGAAAGTTTGACTTGGTTTGGTTATCCTTCTCTGAGGGTGAGAATCAAAGAGGTTTCTGGAAGGGAATTTCAAAGTCCATTTAGTCACTTTCTTTAGATGCTTGTAGGGGGAAAAGGAGGCCCTCAGTTGTGTCTGGTTGGGGTTATCCAGAGAGGTAGTAGCTCTCATCACAATGCCCTACTTTGTGCCAAGTGCTCAAGGTATAAAAACTCATTGAATCTCCCAGCAGAACACGTGGAGGTATGCTGATCTGCATTTTACATATGAGGAAACGGGGGTTCAGAGAGCTTAATGACTTACCTGTGTTAGCGCTAACCTTGGCTGGTAAGTGGTGGAGCTTGGAATCACACCCAGCTTGACTGGGCTTCGAAACTCGTATAGAAACCACACGGAACGCACTTCTCCCGGCTTCTCAGGCTGCAGTCCCTTCGCTGTCACAATGGCCATCGTTCCCACCCTGCCTTTCCTTCCCCATCTTCTACTTAGGCTGGATTCAGGTCTAGTTATTTGCCAAACAACCCTGATGATGATGGTCATAATGACACATGTTTCTGGCTAGCCTCGCTCAACTCTTAGTCACTGCTCTGTCCCCAGGACCTAGGACGGTGGGCAAGCCCATTATAGGGCTGATACATGTTTGTGGAATAGACGAATACACAAATGAATTTGTATTCCTTTTTCAGGTCCTTTCCCTCCCCCCTCAGGCCCTACACAGAACCAGAGGAGCAGTAGCCAAATCCGAGGAAGGGGTTTTGAGGGTTGGAACTACCCTGCGTGGGCTATTCTGATCCTGGGGACACTGGTTACACACAAGGATACAAGATTTCTCCCAAACAGGCAGAACAATTTCCATGATCTACTGCTGTAAAGTTAGGTTTTTCTTTCCACCCCGACATTTTAGAAAGAGCAAGTTACCTTTATATAGCCTCTGGGTAATGTTCAGGCACCCTCTGGAAATGGGTTGCTCTCCTTCTGAATGAACATTCATTCAAATGAGTCTGGAGTCTGAAAGGTGTAGGGTGCCTGGCTTGGGGGCGAGAACATTACAGAGGCTAGAGAACTGAAGCAAATAGTTCTAAAGTATACAATTTTTACATTGTTTAAAAAAATCCAAGCACACTCATGGAAGAAAGATTCTTTTCCAGGGAAAACGACTGAGGAAAAATGAGTCCTCAAACAGAAAATCACCTTTCAGTCAGCTTCGGAGCTTGTGGGATTCTCTAGGTCTCTAAAACGAGGAGGAAAGCTGGTCAGAATTTTTACCAGGAAGGTAGGGAAGGGGCAGTGTCTTGTCAGGGAAAGCAGTTGATTCTTATATTATCATGGAGCCGAATACTGGAGGAGCTCTAGGTAAAGTATGGCTGAGGCCCTCTGATACCAGCCCACCCCGTGGCTGGTTTTTGTGAACATCTGATTTCAGCTCAGGGTTCCCACAAAATCTCCTTGGCAGTTTCACTTTTATTGAAAAAAAAAAAAAAAAAAAAAAGGAAGAAGAAGAAAAAGAAAGAAAGAAAAAAATCTTGGCTGCTGGCCAGACTCGCCCTGGGAGCAGGTATTGCATTTTCTCTCCGCTTCATTCCTGATCAGAGATTATTCATTTATGAATGGGTGGCTGTAAAAACTTGCCTCATGCATATGAAAATTGAACCTGGAAATTTTTAATTGCCAGTGAGTTTTGCTTTTACTGAAAGGGCCGTGGCAATATGCTTTGGACGCAATGGTTGGAAGGACAAATTCTCTTTTTTTTTCTTCCTAAATTAACTCTATGATCTGTACTCTCAAAAGACATTTGTCCAGGAGGCACTGACTGAACAAGCTGTTTGATCCCCTTACAGATCATGATTCTGGAAGGAAGTGGTGTAATGAATCTCAACCCCAGCAACAATCTCCTTCACCAGCAGACAGCCTGGACAGACAGCTACCCCACGTGCAATGGTAAGGGGACCGCGTGGGTGTCATGCTCCATCAAGATGTTTCCTTTGCTTTAATTAGACTTCATTCCCAAATTTAATGTTTGAAAAGTACAGCAGAAGCTGTGAGGAATAGCAGGAAAGGAGAAAACTCTTTCTGCTGGAGTTTTCTATGGGTCGATAGGGCTGCAGACTGAAGCCCATTTGATATATTTCATTGTTTCCTCCCAATATTCAAGGTTCTGGGTGGGCTGCCTGGCAGAAAGGATTGTAGAAGAGATGCTCAAAGGGAAGGCCACCTGTTGAAGCTTTTAACAGTAGTTGGCTTAGGATATCGAGACAGGATAGGAGAGAAAGCTGTGTGCGCGCGTGCGAGTGTGTGTGTGTGTGCGCGAGTGTGTGTGCGTGTGCGTGTGTGTTTTGCAAGGAAGCATGGAAGTTGAGGCGGAGAGCATTGTAGCAGCTTAATCTTTCCATTTCATCTTCTAGTGACCTCCCTTTGAAGGGGAGAGATTTGTTAGGAGACCATGTGCCCTCCTTTAGTGCTTTAATGGAGAACCTATTGGTGGGGCTTATAGAGGGTTTGGTGACCAAGCCGATGGCTTACTGTAAAAGTGAAACTGAATAAAGCTGTTGCTGAATCGGGGCCCCACACCCCACTGTGAAGGCATTCAGTTGAGGCAGAAGCTCTGGGTCTTCTCCCACCCCTCCCCTGCTGCTAATCTTGCCATAGACTCTGCTGCTCTTGTTTCCTCTGAAAAATGGAAATGGCCAGTTAGTGAGCAGAGTCTGAGAAGAAGCAGTGGGAAGATAATGGGAGATTGTAGTTTCCACCAAGCAGTGGCTCCATCTGCAGCGCTACCACTTTCAGTTTGGAACCTCAGCCAAACACAGTTGAAAGCGTGAACAGGTGACATTCCCTTGCTTGATCACCTGTTCCACCAAAGTGCTGCCTTTTCTGGGCCGTGACATTTTCTGTTGTAGGCCTCAGATTGCCTACGGGGACCTCAAAGGAGGATTTCGAATAGGACAGGAGGGTTCTGCAGACTGGAAAGTCTCTGGCATCCCCAGGTGCCTGCTTCCTCGATTGAGGACTGATGCAGCATCCCTCCTGTTTGCTTTGGACGGAGCTGGGGCAATTTGTTTAGCAGGGGGGAGAATCGGCTGCCACTTTTACTGCTTAACTTCCAGAGGCCCAAAGAAAGCCCAGCTCCCAGTCATGATTGATGAGGTGGGGGAAGTCACTTGAATGACAGACAGAGAAGAGTGGAATTCATAGGGTTTTCAGTGTTCCTCCTGAAATTTCAGGAATCGAATGAATCCCTTGGCTGATGGGGAGAATTTCCTAGTTGACTGCAGATAAAATTCTCTGGTTCTTTCAAGTTCTAACAGGATGCACTCTCAGGAACTATCCTGTAATCTGGGTCATGAGAAGTTGAGAGATGAAATTACTCCAGGCAAGTTGTTGGGTTATTGAGAGTTATTGCCTCTTTTTTACACACCCTAAGCTGCACAGTCATAGCATCATGATTATTTTATAAAAAAAAGAATAAAGACTCGAGGAACCATAAAAAATGTATCCCATCCTTAAACAACTGTATTTGTGAGACCTCCAAAATTGAGGGGAAATGGAAACATCCAGTCTAAACTCTGCATGATTGTATATTTGGGAATATTTCTACGGAACTAAATTTTTGGACTTAATTTTCCCAATCCTTGCCCTCGTTCCTCTCCACCACTGGCTTCCTCTTTGGGGCCCAAGCTGATGGTTTAGGGCTGCTTTTCCCTGGCCCTGAAGTATGAGGAGTAAAGCACACACTGTGAGTGGCAAGAATTACCTAAGGCAGTCACCTTCACGCCTAAATGATCTCTACCTCCTGCTCGTAATGCTTCTGAAGTCTGGAAGTACTGGATGGATTCTGAGGGCATGAGCAAAAGTGAGATTGGATTAGAAAAATGAGAGCCTCTCCTCTGGGGGTGTTATGGGCTAGGCCATGGGCATTATAGGAATCCATCTTTTTGGGGTTCTTTGGCTTCTTGCAGCTCAAACTGTATCTGCTAACCAGCATCATCATCAAGTGGAAGCTGGTTAGGAATGCAGAAACTCGGGCCTCACCCCACATCTGTGGAATCAGAATCTGCATTTGAGCAACACTCCCTGGTGATTCAGAATCACACCAGAGTTTGAGAAGCACACATCTAGCACGAAGAAAAAGTTAGGGAGAGTTTTCTTGTGCTATGTGTTTCTCTCTTGGTCCATCCTTGAGTCTGTGGGAATATCTGTGTGTCACGTTCAGTTGGATTTCCCCTGCTCGAGTGTGGTGGATTGCAATAGTGTCTTCTCCTCGCCCCTGCCCCTCATCTTTCCCAGAAGAGAGCCCCTCCCCTTGACCTCTGTTTTCAAGGGGACTTGAAGATCTCTCAGCCCTGTTCTAGGCCCCCAGAGGCTGGCTTCTATCTTCTCCATCCTCCAGGACTTTGGGCTGACTTTGTGATGTTCTCTGAAGTGAGCAGGAGAGCCACATACTCAGATGGTTAGCCCGTAGCAAGCTCGGCGGTTTTTATTGGTTTGAGTAAACTGCACTTCTTCACTGGCATTTGAATTAACCATCTTGTGAAGGCCTCTCACAACACTTCCACGTCCCTACATTGTTTCTTCTTCAGCAACGAAGTCCCCTAAAGAAATCTATAGAGAGCACCTATGATGGCAGTCTCTAAGGTAGTTTTTATAGGTGATACAGAGATGGGTAAGACAGGGTCCATGACCTTGAGCATACAGTTTATAAAGGAACAGAAGACAGTACTTAGATACTGGTAAAGCAAAGCAGAACATGACAAAAGCGGTTAGGATAAATACCCAGTACGACTCCTGGAGGTTCATAGGACAGCAGCCCTCATAATAAGTCAGGAAGCTGTGATGACTTTGCCACATGGTCAGAGTTTGAAAGTTGGGTCGGAATTCAACAGGGAGTGATTTGTAGAATACAAACTGGGCTAAAAGAACAACATAGAAAAAAGACAAAAGTCAGAGGTTCACCTGAAGAATAGTTAGTGAAGAGTCTCAATGCCTGGTTTGCCAGTTTGGTGCCTAATTTCAGTGGCTAATGGGACGCTACTGAAGGTACCTGAGCAGGGAAATGACGTCATAATACCATACTAACCAGTGTGGGGCTGGTATGCAGCACAATTAGTAGATGGATAACGGGGACCACTTTGGGGACCAGCAAAGGTATCAGAGAGAAAAGAAAGTTACTCTCAGGCCTCATTTTTGGCTGAAAATGTTCTGAATTTGGTGTGTGTGTGTGTGTGTGTGTGTGTGTGTGTGTGTAAGAAGGAAAAAGGTGGCAGAGACAGACTGGGACGAAGAGAAGAAGAGAACTATGTGGGTGTGAACAATAAGCTAATAAGTTGCTGAAGCTAAAGCAATGCTTTAGTTTTCATGGTAGTTTTCGGGGAGGTAGGGGAATGAGCTCATGATCTGAGAGCATTTCAGGTCTCATGTCCGCATCCAGCTCCCAGGGGTAAGAATTATACTAAGGAGGGCATGAAGATGCACGGAGGCTTAATGGCCCCCATCACAACTGGGAAAAGAACCACATTTCCCAGGACCTCCTCTCTAGAACTGATCTCATGCCCCAACCCCCACTGATGCATACAGATTGTGGTTGTGTTTCCCATGACATCTGGCAGCCAGCGGTGTATCCCTCTGACTGGGAAGATGCCCAGGGACAGCCACGGTTCACTCACAGAACCACCTCCTGTTTTTCAGTTTCCAACGGGTTTTTTGGAGGCCAGTGGCATGAAATCCATCCTCAGTATTGGACCAAGTACCAGGTGTGGGAGTGGCTCCAGCACCTCCTGGACACCAACCAGCTGGATGCCAGCTGCATCCCTTTCCAGGAGTTTGACATCAATGGCGAGCACCTCTGCAACATGAGTTTGCAGGAGTTCACCAGGGCGGCGGGGACGGCGGGGCAGCTCCTTTACAGCAACTTGCAGCATCTCAAGTGGAATGGTGACTATCTTTCTCCCTATCTTGTTAGGAGCCAGCTGAGAAGAGCAGCGACTCTGCAGCTGGCAGGATTCCTAGGCAGGGGCATCAAAAGATGGCCTCCCCTCCAAACCACTGTTTCCAAGACAGGAAAGTAGGAGGGAGGTGAGAAGACAGGCATGAAGCTTAGGGTACGAGGTGTGTCTAATCTTCTACAAACCCAGTGTAATTTAATTCTCTCATTATGATTAATTTTCCAGGAGACAAAGGCTAGCCAGGTAGTCACAGAATACTTGCTACTCTCAAAAAAACTTTTCTTCTTTCCCTTGCCAACAGGGTTTGATAGTTTAATTCCCAATTACTTGCTTGTTAAGATCATCGTGGCTACTTTTTCTTTTTTTTTTTAAATGTCTAGACCTAAGTTCTTAAGATGGAACCTAAGGGAGGTAAGAACATATGCAAAATTAGATCTATGTTTGTGTTTTGGGAACGGAAAATACTTATATTATTTCAGCAGGTTCTTAAAGTTCTGTTAATTAAAAAAATGGAGGTTAGAACTAATGGTCAGGACACATGTGGGATGTTTCTGCAGTGATTTCTGGAGTTTGGCATTGCCCTAGAGGCCCAAATATCTCTCTTTTGAGGTCTCATTTATACCCAGGCAGGCACCATTCAAACACTGTCCATCGGTGATAGTTTATTCACACACATACACATTCTACACTAGCCTGTAAGATATGGAAGGGCAGAAAACTCACCTTGCAGAATGTCTGACACTGGCATAAAATTCCCCTGATAATGGCTGGACAAAGCTAGCTCCTCTGAGAACTATGGGTAGTTTGGAAAGCAGTGATGTGTAAGAATAGTGAGCTGGTCTGTCCACATCCACATGAGCAAGTCTATCTTAGCAGAACCTGTATTTAGGCAGGTAGTTGGGGCTTTGGAAAGCATGAGTTCCAGGGCAACGAACCAGATTCAGACCCTGACAGCTGCCATCAACACTGAGGAGGACCCAGAGTCTGGCAGAGGAGCTGGCAGCATGGTCATCCATTTTGGATGACCTCATTCAGCTCTTGGGCACTCCCTTCTTCCCACCCATGTCACAGAGGTAGTTGCTCATTTTTCTTTTACTAGAACCAAACCAAACAAGACTCTATAAATAACTCCCAGGAATCTTCAGAAAGAGCAGACTTACACTTGAAGAATTAAAAATATTTACCTCCCATCTCCAATTAAATCCACTCCTTTAAAGCTTTGCCTTGATTAAACCCTAAGGCAAGGTGTCCTGGGAGGTGATGTGGCCATTTTTGACCTTCCATCTTTGACCTTCCATGACTTGCTTAGTCCAACTGTGTGCTGCTGGTGCCTCAGTAAGTGCCTAATGACCAGATTTCTCACCTTTGTTTTGTTGTTTGCCTTTTTATAGACAATCTATTAACTTACATTTGTTAGGTGTTTACTTATACTAGGCATGCTAAGTGAGTTGATTCATTTAATGACCTTATGAAAAAACACTGTTCCCATTTTACAGGTGGGAAAACTGAGGGTCAAAGAGGTTAAAGGCATGACCCCCTACTCCTGAGATATTTATAATCTGGCTGGGAGTAAAAACATATGAGAGTCATTCACATGCATATATGTGCTTTTATATGTGACACATCCAGAGAGGAGTTGAAAGACATAAATAAGGGAAGACTCACTGCATATATCTAGACATATTTCATAGATTGGATCTAATCAAAATGGGCTTGATTAAATTTAAGGTTAAAGGAGAATCACACTAGTTAAAACGGTTTTCTTTGCACTTTTGTTTTCATTTTGTATCATATCTTAGTATTGAAAAGCACTTTAGAGGCTATCTAATAACTTTATCTAGTTGAATCCCCTAAATTTGCAGATGAGGAAACCAAGACCCAGAAAGGTGAAGTGCCTTGCAGTTATTAGTGGAAAAACTTGCCTTCTGACTTCTGAAGTTCTATTTCCACCACACTGGATGACTTCCTTATATAAGACCAAATAACTCCATCTGATACAGGTGCCCTAGCTGCTAATTTTCTGAGCCAGGGACTCCAGCCTGGAGAGTGTAGATGCAGAGAGGGAAGTGTCTCCCGTAAGAAAACAGAGGTCATCAGGCGGTGGGATTGGCAGAAGCTCTTTCAAGAAGCCAGCTCTGTCCTTGTTTAAGTATCACGTTTTGGCTCCCTGTGAGTCCTCTCTGACTTTCCCAATCCGTCCTTCACAGGCCAGTGCAGCAGTGACCTGTTCCAGTCCACACACAATGTCATTGTCAAGACCGAACAAACTGGTGAGTAGTAACAGACAGAGAGTCACCTTAGTAGGCAAAGCCCTGGGGAGGAGAGTTGGGAGGGAATACGAAGGAGTGTGGGAGCAGGACAGAGCCAACATTTTGGCAGAAAACCCAGGGACACCTCTTCCCGCGCTGTCTCCAATGGGCCATGCTCCATGAGCCACATCTCTTGTGCTTGGGACCAGCCACCTGCCAACTAGTTCTGATTTCTAGGTGGATGGTGAGCCTAATTCTGCCCACAACTTCTGTGCTTCCCACTGCTGGTCAGGGCATCATACAGGCTCCAGTCCGGGAGCGCTGGGAAAAATGCCAAGACTAAGTGTGTCTCCTTCTCACCTCAAAGAGTCAGAGGACTTGGCTAAGCTAGGAGAAGCAAGAGGAGAGAAGAAGAAGGGTCAATGTCTCCTCTTCCTTTCCTCCCTTGGTGGGGGTGTTACCCAAAAAGGAGGAAGATATGGACTTGCTGTTGTACTTACTGTAGTTTCTAGGGGGCTTCTGTAGGGAACTGTGGAACCCAACTCTTGCCTTCAGTGCACTTTTAGATGAAAGACACTCTTCTGGGCTCTGAGGAGGGTCTGCAATCCCATAGTATCTACAATCATCCCTCCTTCCCTGTCCCGTCTCTCTCCTGGGGACTTTCTGTCTCTCCTGGAGACTTGCAGGGGACAGTAACTACCTCAAGAAGTTGTGCCCCGTGGCCTTGCACCAATCAGAGCTCCTTGCATATTGATATTTGGCCTATGGCCTCTTAGTCTAGGGAAACCTATGCAAGCCCCACAAAGTCCACTGGCTATGATGAAACTGCAGCTGCCACTGCTCCAGAGTCACACTGCAGGCCTTCATCTGGGAGACTGCAAGCCACGTGGGCTGACCAAGTTTGCCACAGCCCTGCCTGAGGGTTGCGTGCCAGTCACCAAGGGCAGAATTTGACCTAGGGGTGATTTTTGAGTCACTCAGAGCCAAAATTATCCCCATGCAGTTATTTACTCTTTTATAAGGGGGCTAGTCTACCATTATTAAAGAAAAAACAATAGCTGCTAAGCATGCTAATTAGGTTTTCCTAGCCCTGCCCTTCCCCCACAGACCAGGGGTTGGGTTACCTGGATGGTCTACGTGCTTTATGAGTCAGACTGCCCTAGAAGCAGACACAGGACTTGGCAGAAAGATGGTACCCCCCAAGCCCACTGTGAGCCCACAGATAGCCCCATTGGAGAAGCCAGGGTGGTATGGAGAGGTCACAAATGACTTGATAATTCCTTCTTGACCATCCAGACATTCTGGTGTTGCCAGTTCAGAAAAGCTGAGCCAAAGGGTGGAGAAGAAGGTCCACCCTGGGAGGAGGGGAGAAGAGGCTCACAGAGGGGCCAACACCCCCAAACCTTTTTGGTTCAGTTTGTTTTCAGAGACAACAACAGGTGTATGAGGTGACCCAACAAGGAGAGAGGGTGTAACCCCAATGGATTGGGCTTGGGATGCCCAAACACGTAGCTATTAGTTAAAATACCAGCTAAATCCCTATGTCGTAAACAGGAGGACTTAGCCAGTGAGTCAGGTTTTATACCTTTTATGTTATAAAAACAAAATGAAACTCGGCCAGTAGTTTACCACGCTGGCCCTGAAATTCAGAACCTGGGCAGGAGGGGAGCCTTGATCGGTGAAGAGAAGAAAGCAGGAAGTTCCTGGTGGGGACGAGGTGAGAGCTCCTGCCAGATCTTACAGCTCTTGGCCAGCCAGGAAAGATAATGCTTTTGTTGGAGACTAGCCCAGATGTGGGGGTTGTGTAGGAGTTGGGCTTCATTTGGGGTAGGTGGAAGGGAGTTTTCTTTGAGTCTGAAATCTGACGAGTCAATTGGAATGAGATGTGCTTACCCAGCACATTGGAGAGAGAGAGAGAGAGAGAGCGAGAGAGAGAGCGAGAGAGAGAGAGAGAGAGAGAGAGAGAGATGCTTTTCTAAGATGAGGCAATGATGTGACCCTACTCTTAAAAGTTGTTTGGTTTGGTAATACTCCCCTCCCCTGCTCCTCAGTTTTGTCTTGAGAATTTTATATCTCCCTTAATTTAACTGGAGAAATCCTAGAGGGGGCAGGCTGTCATCCAATTTGAGGAGAGATCTCTCTGGATTGCAGCAATGAACATGCTATGATAAAACTGACTAAACTTTTCCTGGAAAAAAAAATAAATCTGTAATTGTCCCAGGAGGATATTACTAGAAAAATATGCTCATTAATCATGAATGTATTTGTCTCTAACAATTTCTTTTTCTAGTGTAAAAGTATTTTGGTGATTATATAGTAAAGGGCAAGACAATGCCAGACTCCTGAACCCACCCCCTGCCCTGTGCAGACTGAGAAAATGCCCAAGAAGCCAAAGCATTGGTCTAGGACAGGATCTCACTGTTGCAAATTCCCTCACTTCCCTAAAAATACAACAGGTGTAGAACCTATGGAGAGAGCCATAACAAAGTCCATTTCCCCCAGGACACTGGAAGAAGCATGGGGTAACATTATTATAAAGTAATATGGCTGAAGCAGAATCGCATCCCTTCTCTCTGAGGACCACCCCCTATGTCCCACACCTCTTGGATGAGCAGTGAGTTAGAAAATAGAAAAGGCAAACTCTTCCGCCGGGGATGACAACTGCTGACTGTTCCCATCTTCTGTCCTTTGTAGACCCTTCTATCATGAACACCTGGAAAGAAGAAAACTATTTATATGACACCAACTATGGTAGCACAGTAGGTAACTAACCCCCCAATACTTAAGGCCCTGTTACACTCTTATTCTGTTTTTCTAAAAGTAAGAAGTTTCCATTGTAAAGAGGGGGCTCTTACTGTCCCTTTTCTTTCATTGCTACAGATTTGTTAGACAGCAAAACGTTCTGCCGGGCCCAGATCTCCATGACAACCACCAGTCACCTTCCTGTTGGTAAGTTGTCCTGACATCAGAGCATAAGTGTGCCTCATGCAAGTGCTTACAGAGCATGAATGAGAATTACCAACATTCTACATTTCCACTTTGCTGGAGTCTTTCTCATTAAAAGGCTAGGAAAGGAATGGAGATACTATTTATAAAAGATCTGCTTTTGAGCCAATATTTGTACATTGAAGATGACCGGCACGGATGACTCTAGGAAAAGTGTGTGTCTCCTGTGAAACCAAGTCACAACTCTCTTGTGACCATAAAACCTCTCTTTTTAACAAGAACTTGCTCTTGGGAAATTATCTGATAAAATTATTTATACTTGAGTATACTTATGGGGCCAGAAGGCTATGTTTAATTTTCAACAAACGTTTGGCTTTCGAGAAAAAATGTCTAACAGTGACATTCAAAAGTCCGTGAACCTATGGCGATGGTCTTTGGGTCGAGGGGGAGCAACTGGAAAATTTCAGGACCCCCGGAATCACACTATTTTGTCACTTTTTTCAAGTCTGACCCTGATGGCTCATCGAGACTCTCCAGTCAGACAATGTACACTTTATGAATTATGTTCACTTTAGTCTCATGTGGTTTAGACAGGATACAACGGGGGGCTATCCATGACTCAATCAAAGTTGGTTGGCTGGGAATCTAGGAGCGGGGCCTTCAGATTATATTCCCCCCTCCTTTTATAAATAAATACACCAGCATTGGCATGTACTGTGTAGGAATGAATGCACCGGGGAGGTGAATACAGGGTTTCGTGTTGTTCCTAGATCTGGGTGCAAACTTGTCTGATCTATGAAATAGAGCTTAGACTTTTCCTGGAATTGAATTTGGGGCAACTTCAGGTTTAAATGAGTGTTTGTGAAAGAAAGCACAGAATCAAACAACAGCTTCTCCTTCCTTCCTTTATTTTTTTTTCTTTTGTTGAGTGTGTTTTTGAGAACTGAAATAATGAAAGCTTTTGGTTTGAGGTTTTGTTTGGGTCAAGCCCCTTGAATGAGAGGGCTGGGAGCCAGTGTAAATGCTTCTGGAATTGAGGTTAAGAACTGAGGCCAATTCATTTCTCTACTTCCCCTCCCCCCAACGACCCATAGCATTATGTGTCATTTTAAGTATTTGTTGAAATTAGGGAACAGATCAAACACTGGAAGGGCTCTGCAGTGGATTTGCCATTCTGGGGGAGCTGAGCCAATCCAGGTAAAATTTCTGTGGC
The DNA here is from genome assembly GCF_036562045.2 of Rhinolophus sinicus. Lineage (NCBI taxonomy): Eukaryota > Metazoa > Chordata > Mammalia > Chiroptera > Rhinolophidae > Rhinolophus > Rhinolophus sinicus. Next base: position 144,620,315 of record NC_133756.1, read on the forward strand.
AATCTTGGCCACCTAGTCAAGAGCAAGGGTTTCAGAGCTGAGGAAACCATTCACCCTGCTCACCCTCAGACTTCTTCTCGCATTTCCTAAGGTGTCTCCTCCCATGTCCTTCCGGCTGGATCTTTGGCTTGTGGCAAAAGATTCCAACTAAAAATAAAGTTGAACCAACCACTTCTTGAGCCTGAGGGTTTGTTAGGTCTTAAGGCACCTGGGAAACCTAAAAACCATAATCACAGGCTACTCTTCTGTCTTCTATATCCTGACTTACTTTCTAGAATCTCACCCTAGAGGGGCCTTAGAGGCCAGTTTCTGCTTTCCTATTTGCAGTAACAGAGAACTATTTCCTGAGTCAACCCATACTGGCTTTGAATAGTATTTCTTAAAACGGGCTTTACAAATCTGCTCCACATTATCTCCCTGACCCCTCATCCCTCATTTCTATCCCGTGATCATAACACAGGCTGAAAAATGAGATAAGCACTCCAGGCCCTCTATCAGAATTATTACTTAAAGAATCAATTCAGTGTCAGGGGTTGGCACATTTCTTTGGAATAACAGCCCTCCGGTAGGATATTTAATTACAGCCTTGTTTGGGTCAATTCATTTCAGAACAGTTTAGTCTCTATTGGATGGGACGAGACCCCTGCCCCCACACCCCCCCAAAAAGCCTTTGTCATTTGTCTGAGTTTTTAGATTTCAAGCTCCCATTAAATTGAATGCAGTTAAATATCTTTCTATGTTTTAATGCAAGTTACAAGCTGAGCTAAGGCGAGGCCCAACATAAACTGATGCCCTCTGTGATAAATGCAGGTGGGGAAGCGGGCCTTGTTTTGATTTCTCTGTCATCTGCCCATTTCATAAAATGGCCGCCGGTGTTCCTGATCTGCCCGATAGTCCTCGAGCCAATCACGCCAACTCAGCCTTGATCTGTTTATTCACTGACTTGTTGAGCCTAAAGCTAGGGTGGCACAGTCTATTATAACACTGAAATTTGTATATCCCGTCAAGACATGGCTCACAGCTGAATCATATGCAAATGCTTCTAATCTTTGCTTTTTGTGAAGCAGCTTAGCTGAAGTCATGATCTGGAGCTTGCATCATAAACCTGTGACTTGGTGCTGCCCAGGTCCAGACTGGACCTTGGCCTGAGGTACCTGGGAGCGGAGTGGAGTGAGAGAAAGCCAAGCTGGACCATTTCCCCAGAACAAACCATTCTTTTATAGGCATGAATCACTTCACCACGTGGCTACCTTCAAAGGTTTTGACTTTTGTTTGGGGGGCAAGGGGAATGCATAGGGGGAGAGGCCATCATATTAAAGGGAGGTTTCAGATCAAAAGATTTTAGTACTAAGGCAGGTCAGTGGTTCCACAGCTTGCTCTTGCACACTGGGAACGGGACAAGGAGGCTGGAAGAAATTCGAGTTTCCTTTTGCCTTTGGTTGCATATTCCCCCATATGGTGATGAAAACATTTTTATTTGGGAATTTTTTATTTTTGTTTTAATTTTATCTTTTCTAATCTGAATGGAGGTATATCCTAGGTAAAATGGCTGACATCTCAAAGAGAAGATTTCTTCATGGTATCCTGTCTGGGGGTTTTTAATCTGAAGCCACAAACCTGTGAAATTGTTTACAGATTTTTCACAAGTGGACATATATGTGCATTTTTCTGGGGACATGGTCCAAGGTTTCCACCTTATTCACAGTTACCTTAACCCCAAAGTAATTGATTCTATATCAGCTTGGAACCCATACACAATGACTGAGGCTAATAAACTGAGAGACACTGGGTTTTTCCAAATTCCACTCTGGCTCTGGAATAATGGCCCTGCACCCCTCCTGGCTGCCACCTGAAGATGAGCTTTGCTTGTGGCCTGCTGGGTAAATGCCACTCTTTGTCTGCAGAACAACGTGGCCCTGTCAGAGTGAAGTATCACTTGGAAACCAGGGTGGGTGCCAGACCTGTTGCAATATTGTCACATCCTGATGAGATGTTGCAACCTCACCCTGAAACCTACAGGGAGGGAGAGTGGAGACTCCTTGCATTTCCCCTGAATTTGTCCTTTTAGATTTCAGAGAAACCCAAGTCAAGTGCAGGTCTCCTGCTGACAATGCCTGGGGAGAAATTCTTAACCAGAATAAGAGGTTTCTTTACTAACCAGATCTTATTAAATCCCTTCCTCCATCCTGCTGGGCTTTCAAGGGAAAATGCTGGGAATGCTGAGCCATGACAAGCTGGGTGATCAGATAGGTGAATGTGTCCCTGCACATTGGGAAATACAGAAGCATCACTGGAATGTCTTTCCCCCACTAACTAGACCATTGTAGGACTGAGCCTGATTCTTGGCAGGGAAGACTCGCGAAATCTGTTCAGTGCCACCAGCTTTGGAAATGGCATAGAATGGTGGTATGAGCAGAACCTCTGTGATCAAATTGTGCGTTTACATCCTGGCTCTATTCTCAGGCTGTATGATTTTAGACATTTGACCTCTCTGTCTCAGCTTCTTCTCAGCTATAAGCTTTGGATCCTAATAGTACCTACCTCATAGGGTTATTGTATGAATGAAATAAAGTGATTCATGTAAAATGCTTTCTTAGCACAGTGCCTGTTACATAGTAAGTGCTCAACAAACAGTAGCTACTCTTCTTAACCATTTTACTTAGGAGCTATAGTGGATATGCAGACTTTTTTGAATAATGGACCACCGCTCTTGGCAACTGAATGAGCGCTATGGGCCCTCGCCCTTTGTATGTAGTTCTGGTCAGTATGAAATGCCTTTGGAGGCTCCACATTGGTCAGTGAACCCTAGGTTAGGAAGCCCTGATGGAACACATACAGAAGAAATGCATTTTACCAGCCCAATTTCTTAACAGGATTAGCTTGCATTTAAGGACTACTCTGTATGAAAATTGGTGGATTTTTGATTCTGGGATTTTTTGGTAAGATCTACCTTGGTCCTTCTGACACCCAAAGTGCACACACACACACACACACACACACACACACACACACAGCTGGCTAGATCCTTGCGTTTTCTTTTCAAGTTGTATTTCACAGATCCGCCTCTGTCGTCTCTTTGGTGACGGTCACAAGGGTGACCATAATGAGTCATTTGTTAAACTAATCTGTGTTTCCATAGTCGGTGGTGGCTCTCTGTGCTGAGATCAGACCAGTCAATGGCCTCTTTGTCAGGCTGATTAAAATATAACTTTGCATGCCAAAAAGGCACTCCTTTGGCTTAAAAGCCGGCTTTCTTTGTTATAAATGTTCACATTTTTGTATTATTAAAACAACAACAACAACAACAACAAACCTTTTAATGACCTAAATCCTTCAATGGCTTTCCATCTCTCAGAATAAAAGCTAAAATCCTAAAAAAGGCCCACAAAGCTCTAATGCTCTGAACCTCAGCTGCTGCCCTCTGCCCCTTGCTCAAAGCCACAGTGGCTTCCCTCTGCTCTGTGGAGACAGCAAACACACACGGACCTCAGGGCCTTTGCAGTTACTATTCTCATGCTTGGAAGACCCTTCCACAAGCTCTCTGTATGACCGTCTCCTTCACATCCTTCTAGTCCCCTTATCAGAAAGGTCTTCTGTGGCCACTTTAGAGTAAATTGCAAATGAGTCCCCTCTCCATACTTCTATCCCTAGTTCTTACCCTGCAATATTTTTCTCCATAGTACTTATCATCTCTGTTTTGTTTTGGTCACTACCACATACCCGAACAGTGCCATGTAGTAGGTGCTCAATAAATATTGGTTAAATGTGGGATGAATGAATGAAAATGTTACTAGTAGGAAAAAGGTGAATTAAGCAGCTCTCATTTTTCTCTTTAGTAGAGTCACCTGATATGAAGAAGGAGCAAGACCACCCTGCCAAGTCCCACACCAAAAAGCACAGTAAGTTGTCTGGCTTTCAGATGGCACTTGGCCTGTTCCTTCAAGTTGAGTTTAACTAGAGGCCACTAGTTTTTAGACAAGTATTGCCTCTGCCTGCTGCCTCCATTTCTTCCCTTCAAACTCAGGATGGTGAGAAAGTGGAGGCATCACTTGCTGGCAAAGTAGCTCTCTCTGCAGTTGCTTCTCCAAGTGGTGCTCCAATGGTGATTTCCCTCTCAATCTGTTCTACTTATTCTAAAACGGAAACACCCAGTAAATAAGAACTGCTCACAGGCATGGGGGTAGAGGTTTTCCTTTCTCCAGAAAAAAGGGTGGGATGAGGAGAAAGATGGAAAGAAACAACAGAGATGTATTTTTTTTTCTTTTGCTGAATGTTGGCTCCCTACCTTTGTGCAGTTAATGTTTCAAGAAATGACTGTTTATTCTTAAGATGCAACAGTGCTCCTTGGGAGTTGTATTTCCCCCAATAATTAAACCTTATGAAAGTGTATTCAGAGACACAGTGTATATGTGTGTGTGTGGGGGTGGGGGTGGGGCTGGGGGAGGCACAGAAAGAAATCAAGATGGTATAATCTGGGAATCATAGGGACTTGGACATCTTTATTATCTGCTACTCCAGGTGACCCCACAGAACAGAATTAACACAGCCTCTCAGACGGGAAGACTGGGGATGGCATTGTGTGTCACAAGTCTAGTAGGCGTAAAATTCAATTTGGTTGCTAATCTCATTGCGGTAGCTGCTTCATTTTCAAACTGGGCCCCTCAATCCCTGTGAGGCCTCGCCCCAGTCTATTCTGGGAGTTAAAATTCTAAAACCCAAATGATGTTTGGGTTCAGCATTTGGCTGAAGCACAGTAGCTAGGTGGGCACAGTTTAATTGATTGAGGTGCTGAATAGAAGTGGTTGCAAGTTGCTGTCCCTGGCAGTAACAAGTTGAAATGACTCCTCAGCAATTTGTCAGCAATACTTAGAAGATGCTCCCCCTGGTACAGGACAACTAAGACCTATTCTTTCATCTTGGCTTTGCCACTAGTTCCCTGTGTAACCTTGGTCACGTCCCTTAAATTCTCTGTGTCTCAGTTTCCTGATTTGCAAATTGAAAAATTGTGCTAGTTCGTTCTCAAATACCTTGAAAAAAAAAAAGAAAATCAAATATTTGGGGATTCTGTGATCTGCCTTCGCTGATGGATAGGGGAGAATTGAGTATCTGCTACTTGATGGAAAACTGCTTCCTCTGCCCCTCATTTGCGGTGACTGAGGCCATTATTAAGGTCCTTTTTCCGCTTTTCCTCAGATCCGCGAGGGACTCACTTATGGGAATTCATCCGCGACATCCTCCTGAACCCAGACAAGAATCCAGGGTTAATCAAGTGGGAAGACCGGTCTGAGGGCATCTTTAGGTTCTTGAAATCGGAGGCTGTAGCTCAGCTGTGGGGGAAAAAGAAAAACAACAGCAGCATGACCTACGAAAAGCTCAGCCGAGCAATGAGGTGAGCAGTTTCTAGTTTCTGAACATGAGAAGGCCACACGACCAGTAATTTTCCTGGCAGGCTTCGTTTGACCAGCCACTTTACGCAATCTGTCTTTTGTTACAGATACTACTACAAAAGAGAAATTCTGGAACGTGTGGATGGACGAAGACTGGTATATAAATTTGGGAAGAATGCACGTGGATGGAGAGAAAACGAAAACTGAAGGTGCTGACACTTGGAACACAAACCCAAACATATCCCAAATCACAACAACCCAAGAACTCCTGGACGTAAATATTTCAAAGACGACTTTTCTGTGATATTTATGTACCACGATGGGGGAAAAAAATCTACTTCTAATGGGAAGAAGGAACACTACAGTTGATAAAATTATTTTGTTACTTTCAAGTATGTCCTATATAGGGAACAAACGTACACAGTTTTCTGTGAACTATGATGCTGTATGTGGTTGTGATTTGTGTTTGCCTTTATTGTGAAGTTCTTTTCCACTGCAAGAAGAACAGGGTTTGTTGCATTGTGCTTCTTGCTAAGAGAAAGAAAAAAATCAGAGGGCATTAAATGTTTTTATACATAAAATGATTTAGGAAAAGGTGATGTGTCCTTCGCACATAAGCATCCACAGGCAGGGCTGCTAGGATGAACTCCAGGGTCTCAGACTGATGGGATGAACCGGAGGATGCTGGGAAGTTTAATCTGACCCTTAGGAGCCACTGAGTGGAGAATGAGGATTTCCAAGGGTCAGATGATTTGCAATGTTTAAATCAGAAAGAACAGTAGTGGGGGCTTTACACTCATTCAGGAATGCTTTTCCTGATGCCGAGGCTGTCTTTCCTCCTCCTCCTTGGATGATTGGTAAAAAATCTTTAATTGCCACCTCGACTCACTTTTAGTTATTTGAGAAAGAGTTCAGCCTTGGCTATTTTTATCCCAATTGCTTAAAAATAAATGGGAAAAAGGATGTGATGAGTTCGCTCTTGTATTCCTATAGGCCACGGTTTCTCGATTGGCACAGTTGACATTTTGGGCTGAGTAACTCTTTGTTGTGTATTATTTGGCTGTCCTGTGCATTGTAGGATGTTGGGCGGTATCCACGACCTTTACCCACCAGATGCCAGTAGCACTCCTGACCCCAAAGTTGTGACCACCAAAAACGTCATCAGACATTTCTATGTATTTCCAGGGGGGCAAAATTACCCTTGATTGAGAACCACTGATTTAGCCAGTCAAAATGAAAATGGTGATTTATTCTCAGAATAAAAAGATGTCTAAGATCTTTCAGTCCCTAGAAAGAAGCAAAAGCAAGACTTCAAGTCAACTTCCTTTTAATTTTTAAAATATTAGGGACAATGGGTTTAAATATGTAGAAGGATTTCTTTTTAGAACCCCAGATGAGAGCCAAAGTCAGACAAATTAAACAGGCTAATGTAGCAAGAACTACAAAGAAGACACTTTCACTAGAATTACAAAGCAGAGTAAAAATTATATTGCAGAAGGAAATGCTGAAAGAAAAAAATGTGTGTGTACGTGCATGTGTGTGTTTGTGTGTTGTGTGAGATAGACAGATGATAGATAGATAGATAGATAGATAGATAGATAGATAGATAGATAGATAAAGGTCCAGGGAAAATCTTCTTTGCAGATGTCAATTCTTATAATCTTTCCTCTTTTGGATCATTTCTTTCCTGTCTCATATGAATTCATCCCAAAGTGACTGGTATGTTGCCTAGATTTTCAACCAGAGAAATGTTCAAAAATGAGACAGAAAAGAAAGGAAGGATGTAAGAGAAAACCAGAAAATGCAGCTCAGGTGCTATGGTCAGAAGCAGTTGGAGATTTCGGCAATGACGGGACAATTTGGGGTCCCTGCAGACTTCTCACCGGACCCTGCAATCTTGTTTACAGACTGTGAGCCTGTAAACACTTTGAAATGGCTTTGGCCATCCAGATTCCTTTTGCAACTTTTCTTCTTGACGCCCCATGTCCTTGGCTTTCTCCTCCCATCTGCCTCTCTTGAGCATTCGTATGGGGGTGAAGACACGTACCAATAAGAGAGAGTGCTTTTCATCAACTAATGGAGCACCTGCCACAGTGGGTCACCCAGCGGATGTGAGCAATTCTTAGTCAAAGGGGTGCAAAGTGCTTGTAATATATTCAGAAGGCTGGAAATAAGAGTTAAGACTTTGTCCTACTATAATGAGAACCATTATGAATGGGACCTTGGGGGTACCAGCTTAGTGAGATAAATGACCTTCTAAAAGTCCAACAAAGTCTGTTTCTGTTTCTACCTGGCTTGATCACCTCCACAAAGGTGTTGCTCAGTGTTGTCAAGTAACAGTTACTGAGGGGACTGAGAGAAATAACAAAGCAGCAGCCCAGATCCGAGACATTCCTGCATGACACACCTTGCTTTTCAGACAAGGCTAAAGAAGCATGAGGCTTTCCCAGCACTTTTCTATACTTCCCACAGAGTGAATTAAACATGCAGATATTTGATGTAATGTCACTGTGTCCCTGTGTGTCTGAATTGTGTTATTTGGGATATCTGCTAATTCTCTCTCTGCTGTTCCTTTCCTGGCTTTGCCTGTTCGTCACCTAAGGTGATTAGATTTTTCTCTGAGTTTACCCTTCCCCAGACCTGTAAGTTTCTTACATTTCTCTAAATTAGCCTTGGCTCTTCCCGCGCCCTCTCCATTGAACAGCAATCTTTGCTAAGTAGTGAGCGAGTCTGGGGAGTACCGACTGGAACAGTTCTGCAGAGAATTAGCAGATCGTGTTGTTTGTTGAATGTGGCAGTTTCTTGGCAGCTGGTTTCTACTTAAACAGGCTGGAGTATTAAGTTCTCAGCATATCTCTCTATTGTCTTGGCTTGAATTTGATGCATTTTCTATGTGCTGTTCGTGACTTGGAGAACTCAAGGTAATCAAGCCCTGCCAACTTGGGGTGTGAACAGAATACTTCCTACCACAGTGTTGAAAGGGAGAGCAAAATCCCAGAGATAAGCCAGCATCAGGTGAAGCCCCCTTTCTTTTGGGGGGCACACAGCTTCTCACTGAAGATGCTCGTCTGTTCTAGATGCTCACATGGTCACCACACATGGTCTCCTCGAACCCTCCCTAAGCTCGGGTGCTTATTTGTAGTTTTCATGGGAACTCGAGGCAGGAAATGTATTGCTAAGACTTTATCAGACTCAGATCATCTGAAGCTTCTAGATATTTGACTTGATGAAACTTGAGTAAGGCCCTGGGACACACCTACAGCTTCTTGTACTTGCCGTATGAGCCGGGCAGACCCAAGTTATGAGTTTTCCTTTGGACATGCTGGTCCTTCCTCAAAGTTTTTGCCTTGCTGGACTGTAAGCTCTTTGGGGTCAGGTACTATATCTTATCAATATTTTTTTTCCCCAGTACCTAACATGAAATCGGTGCTCAATAAATATTTGTTGAGTTAATGAATGAAAGTCTTCTGGAAGACTCCTCGGATTCGGCGGCTATCTCCATAATCGGATGTGAATCATTTCTTCACTAGAATAAGAGCACAGGGCCATAACGTCAAGGACATATTATCTATTAGATGAACATTTTACTGTGAGACGCCTTACTTTGCCTTCCTACTTGCGCTGAAATGAAACCAAAACAGGCTCTTTGCTTCCGCAAGTCATGTGTTGGATGAGAATTCTGTTGCCTTATTAGGAACTGTGAGATTTATCTGGTTTAAGAAACCAGTAATGAACCTTTGACCTGTTTCAACCAATGAAGATTATGAATGTGTTTATATGATGTAAATTGCTATTTAAGTGTAAAGCAGTTCTAAGTTTTAGTATTTTGGGGTTGGTTTATATATATACATGTATATTTTTTTTTCTTTTTGAAAAATATGGAGGGATCTTTTGATAAGGTGAGTCAGGCATGTTAGATTTTAGTTTTGCAAGTGTGTTGTTTTTTAAATGTATAAAATATAGGAAAAGGTAAAATAGTAAGAGGGAAAGGCAGTTATGTTCTTCTATAGTTAAAAAAGCATTTGTTGAGTGCCTACTAGGTGCACAGCCTGCAACCATGTGTAGGAGCTTATCTACTTATATAGGGTGTAATAGATACTCTATATGAACCTACTGAATGGACGTTTACTGTATAAAGAAAGAAAAGTACAGCAGTCATAACATCAGAACTGAATTAACCTCAGTGTTGGTCCTCAAGATTCCATTTCTGGACTAACAGATAGAGCATTTAACAAAAACCTGTAGAGACTAAGCCTTGTGAACCAGTGAAATGTATAAGCCTTCACAGATTTAGCTAAATTGGGATTAATCTTTCCATAGCTATCTGCATAATTCTTGCTTTTCTTCCCATCTGGCTTCGGGGTTGACAAATTGTGGGAAACAACCCTACTGCTGCTGTTTTTTAAAAATCAGAAATCTTGCCCTTTAAACTATGTTAAATTCAAGTTGAGTATTTCTCTTTTATGAAAGGATTATATTTTTCAAAATATGACTTTTTGTTTGATGGGTCCCTGAAAAACACTAATAAAAACCACAGAGACCATCTTGTAACTGTGTGTTTCGTGCTTCAACAAGCCATCTACAAGGGGCTTAGAGAAAATGGAACAAACTATATACAGTCTATAGCAACAAAATATAGGCAGTTCCCACATTTATTTATTCAATAAGCATTTATTTGAGTATCTACTCTGTGCCAGGCACTGACTTATATCAAAGAATGAAAGAGACAAAAACATCTGCTCTCAAGTGTGTCCTATTGGGTAGATACAGACAAGAAACAAAACAGTCACAAATAAACAAAACAGCATGTCAGATGTATAGTCAAGAAGTGAAGAGCAAGGAAGAATGGAGGGATGTATTGCAAAGTTAGGCAGGGTTAAGAAGGAAACATTCCAGTAAAGATTTGAAGAACGTAAGGGAAAGAGCCATGAAGGTAACTGGGGGAATGATACCCCATGGGAGAAACCAGCAAGTGCAAAGGTCTGGAGGCGAGTGCGTTCCTTAACATGTCCAAGGAATAGCAAGGAAGTCTGTTTGCCAGAGTACACTGAGCAAGAGGAGGACATAATATAAGAGAGGTACCGACTGGCCAGATCATATAGAACTTGGAGGCTGTTAATGAGGCCTCCAATTTTTCTTTTGAGTGAGATGGGGGCCACAGAGGAGTGACATACTCCAGCTTCTAAAAGGACCCCTCTAGCTGTTGTATTGAGAATGAATTGCAGGAAGGCTTTCAATGCTGAGTGTACATTCTTCGTCAAGGATGAATAAAAGGAAATAGAAAAGCTCACTCTCACATCCAAGTTTCCAATAAAATACTTAAAAATATTTCAAGGTAGTATGTGAACCCTACCTGTTTATAACAGTATTTCTCTGGGGCTCAGAAAGTCTCAGTCACTTAACTTCATAAATAATAATGAAAATCCTCATAGCTAACCATCTTGGGAAAATCCCCTTAGTCCCAGGAACTGTGATATGTTTTTTACGTATATTTCGATCCTCATGGAACTCTGTGATATGGAGATATTATCCCCAATTTTCAAATGAGAGGAAATGAAGGTCAGAAAGATGAAATAACTTTCTTAAGGTTATACACCTACCGTAGTAATAAGTGGGAGATTGGTATTGCTAACCCAGATCTCTTTTTCCCAAAGTCCATACACGTAGCCCTAATATTTCTCTAGTTAGTCAGGATACTAATATTACACACACACACGCACACAGTTTCATTATTAATACTAAGTTAAACAATGGATTACAGAGCTATTTACTGTTATGATTTCTCAAAGCCTTTATTGGGGTGATGTGGATTGTGAGTCCATGAGAGGGATAAAGTGTTCCTAATTTCCCAATGGACCTTTTCATCAACAATTTTATGAAACCGGTACCCTTTATAACACACTTAGGGAAATGATGATGTTTAGCGATTACTTCTCTGACTTAGCAGAAGCAGTATTTTCATGTCTGGGTCAAATTAGTATGCTGATAACGTTATGCACAATCCAACTTGGCCAACTTTGTACATATTCCTTTTTTTTTTTTTTCTCATTGAGAAGAAATTCCCTCACTTCTGTGGACATTATTTATTTTCATTGATGCATTTCTCAGTAATCACATAGAACTTTCAAAGTGACTCTTCTTTGGGAGCTATGAACTCTCCTGAATTTGAACTCTTTAGAACTATCTGTCCGAAACTACAGGCACTAGCCACGTGTGGCTGTTTAAGCTTAAATTAGTTAAAATTATATCAATAAAAAATGTAGCTTCTTAATTGTACTACCCACTTTCCAAGTGTTGACCAGCCACGTCTGACTAGTGGTTACTGTATTGGACAGCAGATATAGAACATTTCCATGATCAAAGAAAGTTCTACTGGACAGTACTACGCCAGAACTTCCTGGGAGGATGGGATAAAGGGAGTGAGCGAAACTAACCAACACTGAAATGAGATCCAGTTTGCCTTGGAAACCAAAGGTGACCCTGAATTGTAGAGAACAAAAAAATAAAGGTCCAAAGCAAATATCTCTGTTTGCTGGAATGGTGACAGTATCTGCGAGTGCAAACATGTTTGGTGTTGTCAGTGGAGCCTTGGACTGGGAGGATTTGATTATTCTTATCCCCAAACCCCACAAATACCCTACAGTCATTAAAATGAATGTTCCAAGGTTGTGGCTTTCTGGTTGAGAATATTGGCGTGGAGGGGAGATCACTGATATGGGAAGGGAAATGGAAAATCCCCAAAGAGGAATGGCTGGCGCTGCCTACTGTCTACAATAAATGACCTAAGACCACTTTCTTCCTTCTTTTGAAGACCACCTTCTTGAATAAGTAGTCTACGCCGTAGGCTATTTCCATGTAAGTCCCTTCTTCTCCATTAGCTATCATTATCTGGCCTCTGTTCACATCAAGTCACTGAAAATATCCTCTTGAAGTTCATATTAAAACATCCCGGCCTCAGGGACGTTGCTTCGCTTATTCCCTGTGCCTAAAATGCCCTTTCGATCTTCATGTGGCTGGGCTCCTTCTACTCATGAAGGTCTCAGTTCAAAAAGTCACCCTTGCTTATCAATCTGGCTTCAGCGGCTCTCCTACCCACCCCTCACTTCTTATTATATTATATTATCCTCATTTTATCTTCTCAGAACTTACCCCATCTGAAATTATATTTTTAATTTATTAGTGGACTTTTTTAGTGTTTTTTTTTTTTTTTTCTGCCAGAAGGTAAGCTCCAGGAGAGCAGGGACCTTGTCTGCCATGCTCGTATCTTCCTAGAGCAAGGATGTACATCACGTAGGTACCTGACTCTGTCAATATTTGTTGAATAAGTGAAGGACACTATTCATTTTCCTTCTTTATGTTTTTAAAAGTTATTTGTTTCTTTATTTTTTATTTGTATAAATTCAAGTTTATTGGGATGACAATGGTTAGTCAAGTTACATAGGTTTCAGGTGTACAATTCTGTGACACATCATCTATATATCACATTGTGTGTTCATGTTCATGTTTTGTCTTGGAAAGCATTATGGAAAAATTAAGAGCTGAACAAAGTAAAGGCATTCTAACTACATTTGTGACAACTCAAGGAGAGGTATTTAGAGCGTTTAGTCTGGGAATGCAATGATATCTAGTCAACAAGGGTGGCTTCCAGCCATGTCATTTCACCCTGTGTCAAAGTCAGACCTGATCATCCCTACCAGGGACTACAGAGGATTTGATGTCTGACCTGCCTTCATGGTCCCAGACATGCTTAGAGCTGGAAGACCATTTGGTGCAAACCCATCATAAGGGAACAGAGCTTAATGCACAGATTCAAGGTCACCCAGGCTCTTAGCGAGGAAAGGAAGCCAATTTTCTGGTTTTCCCATTCATGCATCCTTCTGCCCAAGTGTGAGCTTTCCTGGCCACGGGTTCTTCCTCATCACACAGGTCTTCCGCACCCAACATGGAAACAGCCTCAAGAAAGCGCCTTTGCCTCCTGGCCTCCACGGTGATGCTCTGTAACTTTCTTATACTGAATCTTCAAATCCAGTCAACATCATCTCCCCGCTGGGTCCCAGCCAGGTCTGGGAGGAGAAACTGCACATCCTAGACATTAACGGAGGAGCAGATGTGGAACCAGGGGACCACGTCAGAGCTGGTAAGAAACCATGAATGCAGAGGTTCCCAGCACTACTAAGGAAGGAGCATAAGAGAGTATGGAATCTGGTAAAAAGATCCCTTAATCATCAGCTTTCTGATATCTCTCCTCTGCCTCGTGTGTGTGTGTGTGTGTTTGTGTGTGTGTGTGTGTGTGTATCTGCCCTCCTCTCCCTTGCTTTCTGTGTCTCTTTCAGAGTCCCAGCTTCTTTCCCATACCCTTCCTTCCTCTTGCTCATCAGGCCCTTTCAGATTCTTTTTTCTTCCAAACCTGTCTTTCCAGGTTGCTGAAAGACAGAAAGCTGACAAGAGAACAGTCCCGGACCAGGAATGGTGCCACCTCTCTGAAAGCCTCAGTGGTGACAATAACAAATGGTATTTACCTAAGAGTTATTAACACATCAACTGTTCTCTCCTTGACTATTTAGTCATGTCATTCAGCACTAATGGACTTTTCCAATGGCAAACAGAAAGAGAAGAAGGAAAACAAACAGTGTATTCACACTAGATCGAGTCGGTGATCCCTGCTGAAGCTGTGAAAACAGAGGCCATCTCTTAAGTTTGACCCGAGGACACGTCTCACCTGAATGGGGATACACAGGACTCCAGGCTCATGTTGGACTCTCCACCAAGGTTCCCCGTGAGAAGGAAACCACAAAGTACAGGATGTGGCTGCCTGGGACACACAGGGAAAAAATCACTTTACGTGCTCAACGATTTTCAACTATGCATTGATCACCGCCAGGCACCGCACCAGCTGCTACCACAGTGCCCAAGACAGAGTAAAGGCAAAGGCAAGTGACAGGTCCAAGTTCACACAGGGCCCAGTGTGAGAGCCCACTTCTACTTTGCTGAACTGCTACCATCGATGCCCATTCTTTCTTTAGGAAGGAAGTATCTTTAAGTTACCAGGACTGACCAACAGGCCAACAGAGTAAAAAGCACATGTTTTTGAATTGGAACAACCCCAGTTCCAAATCTCACACTATCACTTACAAGCTGGGTGACCTTGGGCAAGTGGCTTTACCTCTTTAACCTTCAGCTTCCTCATGAACAAGCAGGTGTTCTAAGTTGAAGCTTAATACTTTATGGTGGAGACAGGCAAATAACCAGAGTGGCAGTGCAATCGATAATCAGGAAATGCAGGAAGATGGGACCTGCGTTCCAGTCACGGCTCCACCACTAACTAACTAGCCGTGGGCCCTTGGGCAAGTTTCTTAAACTCGCTTGCTTTGATTTCTTCATCTATAAATCAACAGGTTAGGCTGGATCATCTCTGAGGTTGTTTCAAATAGAAAGTTCCAGGAATTTATGAAAATAAGTTTGAATGCAGTCCAAAATTTATTTAAATGTTTATGATTCTGCCATTCTATTAATTTATTTTGATAACCAATTAAATGAAACAGAGGGTGCTCCCCACAAAATGTATACACGTTTTAAGAAAGGACAAAACTGTATTAAAATTGTAATACAATGAAGGACGCTAGTATTCATTTGATTAACGCCATCTTTTGAGCAAGCGTCATACTACACATTGCTACCGTAATCCAACTCAACTTCGAAAAGTAATATATAGATACCATCTCTTAAAATGTGTACTTTTTTTGGCACCCCCAGTATTTATTAAAGCAACTTGTAAATTCTGTTTTTATTGAAGAAATTTGGCATGTAACATTATGTAAGTTTAAGGTGCACAACATGTTACTTTGGTACATTTATCTATTGTAATATGATTGTCGATGTAGCAATATTTATCACATTACAAAATCATAGTACAATATTATTGTGTATATTCACTATACTGTTCATTAGGTCTCTATGGCTTATTTACTACCTATTGCAAGTTTGTACCCATAAACGCCATCACTCTCCCCCTTACTCTTTGGTTTTTACAGTTCTAACATTTTTAGATTCCACATATAAGTGATATGATACAGTGCATTTTTTTTCTCTGTCTGACTTATCTTGTTTAGCATAACATGCTCGAGGTCCAGCCATGCTGCCACAAGTAGGAGGCTGTCTTCCTTTCTCGTGGCTGAATAATATTTCATTGTGTATATCTGCCACACTAATTAGAAATGGCTATCTTCATCTCCCTGGCATGGGATGGGGAGCTAAAGGGGACACAAAAACAGCAGAGCCTGGGTCCCTGTATGTTTGTGGCCAGTTTCCAGGAGAGGTTGCCCTTTGTGATCTAAGAGCTCTGTCTCCACATGATAAACTGCTTCCTGGGAATATGCTCATGGGTAAGAGTGATGGCCGATATTTATCTAGCGCTGCTTGCTCTGTCAGGCAGACCACCATGCACTTTACTTGCTTGATCTCGTTTAATCATATGAGGTAGCTAATTTCATTATTACTATCTTTCCTTTCGGATGAGGAAAACAGGGCTCAGAATGATTACACAATTTGTCCAGGTGGAAGAATTATGACTTAAACTCAGCTCCCAAGCCATGACACTTGTACTGCATGAACTCCTAAGTTGCTGAAGGAAGCACTAGCTGAGGTTTGAACAGCTGAATGAAGTCCTTTCTTCCTTTGAGTATGCTTTCTTAGAAACAGGAACTAGAATTTTGCCAAAAATAAACAGGTCCTGGCGGCATTGGGTGTAATTTGAAATTCAAAACTCGTGACAGATAGTGCCTTTTATGGAGTCTGATTGGTCCCGGGAATGCTAACAGTGGAACCACAGATTGAACTCCCAGGGAGCTCCCGTAGCAGGAATATATTACACATCCACAAATAGCACTGGCCTCGGAGAGTATGTGTGGTGTGTGAGTGGTGCAGAGTAATGGATTCAGGTGATGGAGAAGAGAAAGGTAAATTCTGGTCCTGACAACCAGCAAACTCTTCACAAGAGTGGGGTTTAATCGGCCATTGAAGGAGAGTTCATTTTTAATACAATAACTTTAAAAAATGATGTCTGGGGCCAGCCAGGTGGCTCAGGTGGTTAGAGCTCCATGCTCCTAACTCCGAAGGCTGCTGGTTAGATTCCCACATGGGCCAGTGGGCTCTCAACCACAAGGTTGCCAGTTCAATTCCTGGAGTCCCACAAGGGATGGTGGGCTGTGCCCCCTGCACCTAAGATTGAACACGGCACCTTGAGCTGAGCTGCCGCTGAGCTCCCGGATGGCTCGTTTGGAGCGCATCCTCTCAACCACAAGGTTGCCAGTTCAATTCCTCGACTCCCGCAAGGGATGGTGGACTGCGCCCCCTGCAACTAGAAAATGGCAACTGGACCTGGAGCTGAGCTGTGCCCTCCACAACTAAGATTGAAAGGACAACAACTTGACTTGGAAAAAAGGCCTGGAAGTACGCACTGTTCCCTAATAAAGTACTGTTCCCTTTCCCCAACAAAATCTTAAAAACAAACAAACAACAACAACAAAAAACAATGTCTGATGATTATTTGAAAAAAAGAGAAATATAGAAAAATAGTAAGAAAGTTAAAAAAAACATACCTCAAATCCTTCTACTCAAAATAACCATTGTACACATTTGGTGGACATGATTTGAGGCTTCTAGATTAATAAGATGATAGATGTATTGAAGGCTTGGAATTGGGAGAGTGGAAGATGTGGGTGAAAGCAAGACTTCTTACTGTAAAACATTGTATCTGAAGCATATTAATGTATTAGCTATTCGTTGAACAACTGGATAGGTGTATAGGCAGGAATAATTTTATTAAAATGTGACATACTATTCAAAAATTAAAAACTGTTCAATTTGACTTGAACTCGACTTGAAGAAAAAGAAAGAAATCTCTGAATTCAAATAAATTTTCTTTAGTATAAGGTATGTTCATTCAAAAAAGATATCTTAACTTCATGAAACCAAAGTATGAAAATATTGACATTGGAGTAATTATGTTTTCTAGAAGTACAAGTTTCCGTTTTAGACAGGATTGATTAACTCCTTGTGAGAGATGATAGAATTAACCCTTGTGTTGTTTCTCATTTCCCTTCCCCATTTGCTGATTTGGGTTAGTAGATTTTTAGTTTTACATTGCTGAGGATTAAATAAATATGTTTATTCTTGTTAACAAAATCAAACCCAAAATTCCAAAGTTGTTTAGCCTTAGATCTAAATTTAAATGTTAGATGTTTGCCACCAGTCCTTTTGTATATCTTTATTATGATTCACTTTTTGGGTGTCAGGATTTCATAATGTAATAAATTTCTATTGGTTCCTCCTGAGTGCACATTCTTCTCTCTTTCTAGTAGTTCTCATTTTCCTTTAGGGATTTATGTAGTTTTGAGAAAACCAGTTCTTCTTTTACCTCCAAGTATGGAGAACATGATCCAGGCTGAGCAAATCAGAGCATTCTATGCTCTTGCTGAAGATTATCTTTACAATGTAAACTGGTGCAATCAGAGTGAGTATCAGAACATTTTGCTGGGAATGTTGGGACATAGAACTCCCTTCCTCAAAATTCTGTAATATGAAGATGTGACTCATAGAACTATTGCAACTTTTTTTCCTTCTGTAAGGGAAGTTAGCTTGGGATTAAGTCAACACACTGAGGAGGGCAGAACAAACCAAATTTCAGAAAACTTTTGCTGGATCCCTGATGAATCATGGACCGCTGGGTCAGTCTGCACCTGAAGGCTTCTCTACTACTAGACTTTTCATTTATAGAAGACTATATAAATCGTTACTTTATATTTCTGTGTTCTCTTCTGATTGCAAAATGAAGTATGAAGTGTACTACTTAATACAATTGTGAAGGTAGCTGGTGACAAGGGCTAATGGAAAGAATATTCCTATAGAGGAAACAGCATGAACAAAGCTTTGGAGGCCAGAGAACAGACAGCATGTGGCCTAACCTTTGGGAATTTAGCTTTTTCTCAAGTTATAAGGGGCTTTATTCTTGTTAAAGAGGAGTAGAACATTGTGGTGACAGCTTGCCTATCATAGTATAAGTTATTTTCTCACAGGAAGTGTTTATCAAGGGCTGAAAAATGCACGGGAGTCAAGATGTTAAAATTCTATACCCAGCAAAAATATTCTCAAATGTTAAGGCCATATAAAGACTTTTACATAAGACTCAGAAAGGACCTGAAAAGATCATCTTGTCTTTTCCTTCATCTCTAGGAACACAAAACTCCCTGCTCTCAAGTAGCTTCAAGTCCAGTGATAATTTGTATAAAGTCTGTGCATTCAGTACTCAGTCCATGAAAGGGATAAGTGTATCATCACTAGATTTCATCTGAAATATTTACCTTTCTGGTCTTGTTGGATGAAGGATAATAGAAAAGTTTCTTTTTTCAGGTAAAGTCTTAGAATTCCACATCGTCTAAGTTGGGAGGATAATAGTCTGACTCGCTGCTTTAGGGCAAATGGATTGAAGATTGAATCAGCTCGGGGTTGCCAGCCTCCAAGATGGACTCCCAAGGATCCCCACTTCCTGGTATGCTCCCACAATGTACCAGGTTTGGTCTGTTGTACCAATAGACTATGGCAGAGGAATGGTATGTCAGTGCTAACATTAGTACAGAAGTTAGTGAGGCTTCCATATGGGGCATTCTCTTTTCCCTCCTCTCAGATGATTTGCTCTGAAGGAAGCCAGCTGCCATGTCATGAGCAGCTTCATAGAGAAATCCACACGAGGGCAACAATGGCCTCTATTTAGTGGCCACACCAATGAACTTGGAAGTGAATCTTTTAGCCCCAATCAGGTTTTCAGATGATTGAAGCCCTAGTTGACAGCTTGATTGCAAATTCACGAGGGACTCTGAGCCATACCCAGGTAAGCAGCTGCTAGACTCCTGGTCCTTAGAAAATGTGTAAGGATATAAATGTTTGTTACATTAAATGTTACCACACAGCAGCCTACCTGTCTGTCTCCTAGTACCTGCCCCTAAAGAAAGGAGAGTCTGTGAGATGGATCCTTTCAGGGATTTTGCTTCACCTTTGTGTTTACACCTTATGTCTCCCTGTTTGGCCCCAAAAAGATGGCTGGCTAGTCAATGACGGGTAAGATTCCCCACGGTGGGGGAGGGGGGAAGCGGGGGCGGGGGAGAGGGGCAACCCAAGCCAGACACAGTCGCATGGGGACCATCTGGGGAACTCACGGGATAGATAGAGGTGGGCACAGCCCCCCACCTACCCCCGGCTAAGGAGAGTTTCTGCCTCTGTGGCTGCATTCCTTCCCACAACCTGCAGGGGAAGTGACTCAGTGATGTGCTCTCCACCTATTCATATGCATAAAGCAGGGTTGTCCAAACTGCGGCCTGCGGGCCAACTTACGCTCACAACCCATTGTTAACTGGCCCGCAGCAGATTCCAAAAATATATTTAGTTTACTTAAATAAACCAGGTGAGGCAATACGTACTTCCCCTCGAGTGAGTGGCCTGGCAGTTTGTGTATTTTACCGCACATGGCCCTTGGTGAAAACCGTTGAATAAAGTTTGGACACCCCTGGCATAAAGGTTTGGTCCCTTGGGGAGGTACATACATCCTGAGACTTACGATTCCACTGCCTGAAGGGTGATTGGTTTGAATCAGTTTCCTATTATAATGTATGGGATTCACAGATCTATGAGATTGACAAGCCTTATCTCCTTTACTTCCCCACCTAAGTAATAAAAGCTATGTGTTAGCCCAATTCGGGGCTCAGTCCTTGAGGCTGGAGTCCCTTGGCTCCGCTTGCACTCTACTCTTGGCTACTGTCTTTCTTAACCCTGTGCCACTCTCCTCGCTTCCCACAACTCTTGTTGTGCTGGACGTGACAATTAAGATGCTAAGTTTTAGAGTAATTTGTTATACAGCAATAGATGCTAATATCCCCCGTATAGGTGCTTGATAAATATTTGTGGAATAATTTAATGCATTTGTATTTGGTTTTCCATCCTTGCCTCCCATGCTTGTCTCTTCCTTACCAATGAGTTGCCTTCTGCCTTCTTGATCGTGATATTTATTCCCCCAGATCTTTCTCCTGCTCACATGCTGCCTTCAGTCAGATGGGGCAAGATGGTTAGACTATAGGCTTCTTGACTTGGGTTGGCCCGTCTCCATGGCAACGAATGGACCAATATCCTTGAGAGATAATAAATCAGGCCTTATTATGCATCCAAAAGCTGTGGGGACACTTGTTTCCTTTTAGGCCTGTTTTCATTACAAATTTCAACCCATTGACTAACAAAGCTTATGTCTGAGCTCCTGAGGAAAGCATCCTTTTAAAATTGTTGCATTCTGATTTTCATACTTCTTTCCAGAGAGTAGGTTGGGGTGGAAGGGGCACTCGTGGGAAAGAAAAAGGCTTTTCAAGTCATCTTGTTATATGAGGACCTGAGTAAAATCAAAGCAGAGGTTGATAATAAATCCCAGGGTCAAACCAGATCCAGGAAAGATACAAAGCTGAGCTGTTAAGACCTTAGGGAAGCCTGACCCATAGGAAAAGCCTCTGGTGTTTTTCTGCTGTAACAATAACCAGGATAGGAATTCCCAGGGTCCAGGACTCTAAGCTGCTGCATTGTTATAATTTGCCACAGTGGGAAGAGTTTGGAAATTGTGTGTGTGTGTGTGTGTGTGTGTGTGTGTGTGTGTGTGATTGTACATACACTGAACTGGGAGCACTAGGGCAGGCACTAGTCATATTCCTGTTCCATCTCAGTACCACCCCGTCCTGGACACGGTAAGTGTGGAATGAAAGCAAGGATGTGCATTTTTCAGCCTCTGGGATGATATATACTTGTTTTAACTTATATTTTCTTTATGCATTTTGACCCTTCAAAAATCTCCTTCTCCTTCCATTAAAAACAAAACAAGACACACCACCAAAACAAAATAAGCCAAAACAAAAACCCAGATTGGTGATCTGATAGCTAACAGTTGTTTCCTTCCTGCATGTCGTTTGCTGTCCGAGGCCCTTTTCATGTATGGTTGCACTTTTCCCTCAACGACCTTCTCAGGTTGGAATCAGAGCTCCATTTTACACAGGAGGAAACCTGCTCAGAAAGGTTCTTTTCCTTGCCCAAATTACATCGTAAAGGGCAGAGGTGAGCTCTGAACCCAGGACTGTCTAACGTCAAAGTCCCACGCACTTTCCACTATCCATACTGTCTCCATGACACAGTCCCTTGTCCCCAGATGCATGGCCATCCTTCTTGAATTATGAGGTGCACATGTCCAGGCTCTTCGGAGGAGGTGAGGCTCTGGGTCTCCCACTCATTTTCAACCCAGTGGTTCCACTTTTATTGACTTTACACTTTGAGCTTTCCTGTAAAATTTCATTTGAGCAAAATGTTCCAAAGCAAAGTCAAACCAATCAAACTGGAACAAACAAACAAGTCCCCTGACCTTGCTGATGAGGTAACCTCCAAGGTCCCTGCTGTGAACACCCACTCCAGTTCCTTCCTGCTGAGCCATTAGTCTTTTGTCTCCCAGGCTCCTGGTAATGAAGATTGCGTATGGAGCCAGACTTTTCTGGGCAGCACACGGAATCTTGTTCCCTTCTGCTGTGCTAATGTCAGGGTCCTGGCCCCAAGGGAAAGGGGAAACTCTGGCAACGTTAAACAGACTGTTCAGCGTGTCCCAACTTCCACGAACGGGCTTGGGAGCCAGCACATCCTAATGAGGCCTTGGACTCAGACGTAGCTAGTTGCAATCCTGATTTTCCCTGATTGCCAGCTTTTGGACCATGGCCGAGTTCCTTTATTTCCCTAAGCCTCAGTATCCTCGTTGCTAAAATAGAGACGATAGTAATAACCATTTCATAAAGTTCTTGCAAAGATGAAATGAGACCTTGCATGTAAAACACCAGCAGCTACCCTTTGTGGAGCATTTACTATATGCTACAAGCTCTACTAAGTGTTTGAGATGCGTTGTCTTTATTGCAGCTTCACAACAACCTTGCGAGGTGGGATATTTGGCCTGTCACTAGCTTCATGAGAAGCAATCAGTAAATGGGAGGTGTTAATACATGGTAATTGCTGTTACTGTGACATGGTGTTGGGTCAGCTGTGCCGGGTGACCGCTGGGAACCCCCACATGAAATGCTACTGGGGTGGACCCTCCCATGTGCTGCCTCTGCTTGGCTCTCTGGCTGGGGAAGACAATACCACCACAGAGCTAAGGGCTTCTCTCAGTGAGTTATTCCTGTTGGGTTTTCTCCTCTCTTGGCCCAAAGAACTTGGGCTCCCTTCCTTCATCTCAGCCCCAACTAGTCCTCCCTCCAACCCCCCACCCCCAGCTAACACTGGTAGGTGAGAAGAGAAAACCAATTTTCAGAAAATGCGTTAGAGTTTAAATTAGAAAAATAGACTTGAGTCCCAGTTCTCCCACTTTGCAGAGAACAGATGTTTGTCATTCACCATTGAAGTGGCAGATTCTTTGGCAAGTCGTAGAATCTCTCCAAGACTAAATTTCCATATCTGAAAAAACTGGAAAGAGAATGGGTAAGGAATGAAATGTTCACTGAGCACCTACTACATACCAGGAGATCTATATAAGTTGTCTCATTTGTTCATCACAACACCCTATAATTTTTGCCACCATTTTACAGATGTTAAAACTGAGGCTCAGGGAAGTTAACAGACTCACCCAAGATTATACTGCCATACAGAACTTGAAGGCAGGTTTTGTGGAACCAAGTCACAGGTTCTTTCTGCCACATCAACCAGCAATTCCAAAGGCTGTCCTAGAATCGCCTCCCATCTGCCCCTCTGGGTATATGGGAGGACAGCCTTTCATAGGTAAACATCTCTTTGCAAACTACCCATGACACGGGGACAGGTGCCTGTAGCCTTTCAATGGAGTTTCAGAGGCTATCCTACCTCCACCTGCTCGCAGACTAGCACCCTACCTTTTGCAGATAATTTGGAGTAATATGAGTCTCTGGTTTTTCCCTGAGATTGTTTCTTTACTGAATCTGTAAGCTTGGATGGACACAAATGTAGTTTTGGTCCCTGTAAACAACCACAGTGACACAGCCAAATGACTCACCTACCAGTCATTTCCAGTGGCTTTCCAAAGCGTGGGCATGGCATGGCTCTGACCACCCATTTCATCTCCTGGGAAACTGGCTCTTAGGACAGGCCACACGTCAGTCCCACAGTTTACCTCTCTGGTAGAGTAGATTGGAGGAGGCGAGGAACAAAGTCACAGTAAGGGGAATTTATGGCTTTGCTGAGAAAGAAAGAGACCTTTTTGCTAGGAGAAATTGATCATTGGGCAGCCGATTGATTTAGAATCTGTTGAGAGCCAGGTGCCTGGAATATGAAAAGGGATGAGTTCATGGGAACTTAGGGGCAAAACCAAGGTTGGATCACATTGCCTGACCAGCTTGAGTGGTAGAATATTTGATATTATGACTGATTGGAAAAATCTGGAATGCTGACATAGACTTAAAACACGGAACTCTGCCATGAATCCTACAATTTTGTTTTTGGAAAAGAAAATGAGGTTGTTGGGATTGAAAGGCACCTCTTTCCAAATCTTTCCCAAAGGTTGGCTCCCTAAAATTCTACCTTGAGTTTTTGTCTTTAGTCTAACGTTTTGATCTATCGAATACATTTAATCAAATATATTAACAGTTTACGTATAAATATCCTGGGGAGGAATAATGCACCAGACCAGAGACAGGCTTCACCGCTGTGCAGTTTGAACTGATTAGAAGGAAAGAGGTAGATTATTGTATTGAGCAGCATTGTAAGTCTCAGGTAAGAGTCAGGGGGAGAATCCCAGGCGGCTGTGATTGGTGAGCAGTGTCCTTCTCAGGTGGGAATAAGTGATAGGATGGATTCTTTGTAGGCACATTTATTGGCCCCCCAACCCGTGCATTTGTTTGCTCATTCAGTGGTGGTACCCAACTTGATTCTTATTCCTACTGACCCACAGCCCGCCTTTCACTCCCTCTGACAGTTGCTATTATGGTGATGTAGGCCTGACCCAGCCAGTTTCTCCTTGATATTTCCAATCAATCCAGCCCACATCCCTGTTCATGAAGCAGCACTGACAGCTTCGATGTTCTATTTCTGACCCTGTTGGAAGGAAGCAGAGGGAGGGCTTGTGGGCCAGTGTTTATAAATTCTACAGTCATGTCCTTGGCTTTCACATTCACTCAGCCCTCACTCACTGACTCACCCACAGCAACTTCCAGTCTTGCAAGCTCCATTCATGGTAAGGGCCCTATGAAGAAGTACCATGTTTTATCTTTTATACTGTATTTTTATAGTACCTTTCCTATGTTTAGACATTTTTAAATACACAAATCCGAACATCGTGTTACAACTGCCTCCAGTAGTCACTATAGTAACATGCTGTGTAGGTTTGTAGCCTCGGAGCAGTAGACTTCACCTTGCAGCCCAGCTGTGCAGTACACTGGGTCATCCAGGTTTGTATAAGTGCGTTCTGTGAGGTTTGCACAACCCCGAAATCCCCTCAGGTGAATTTGTCAAAATGCATCCCCATCATTAAGCGGTGCATTTCTGTCTATTTACATCCAATCCATCGTTTCTCACTACTACCTAATGCCCCAGGTAAGTGTCCCCACAATTTACCTCTTCCCTCTTCCACTGACGAATGTGCTCGCTGTCTCCAGTGCTCTGACACCATGACAATAACACTGCAGTGAACATTCTGGTACTTGGTTTCTTATGGGATTGGGTAAAGAATTCAGGCAAGATATAAACCGAGGAGTGGAATCCCCAGGGCTAAATTCTCACCTGTAGTTCACAAAGCTTCCTGTGGCTCCTTGATCTCACCAAGACTTCCATCGTCCAGCTTTGTATATACCCAGTAGGTATAAGGGGATATCTTGTTTTAAATTGCTCTTCTCTGGTTACTAGTAATTTTGAGTGTCCTGAGTGCCTTTCATATACTAAGTAATCTCCCCCCCCGCCCCCCCGCCCCGCCCCCCCCCCCCCATAAATTGTCTTTTTTACACCCTCTGCCCATTTTTCTACTAGGGGGCATTGTCTTTTATTGAATTTTCTTGAAAATTTTAGATACTGGTTTTAGAGATTGCAAATATATTCTGTTCTGTCATTCACTTATTACTTTGGTCATGGTACCCTTTAGTGAACAAAAATCCTTACTTTTGTTATAGTCTAATCCATCCTTTTTAAATTTTGCTGTAGCATTTGTGTTCTGGAAGTTTTATGAGCCCCCACTTCGCCAGCTTCTAGGTCACAAAGGTATTCTACATTTTGTTCTATTAATTTTATACTTTTACTGCTCACATTTCGGTTTTTAATCCATGTATAACATACCTTTGTTTATGGAATTAGATAGGAATCTAGCTTCGGTTTTCTTCCTATAATAGTTTCCTAGTTTCCCACTATTTATTAAACAAGTTTCTCAATGAATCTGTGGGTCTATCTATCTATCTGGCTATTTATCATCTACCTATCTTTATCTAGACACTAATTGCCTGTCTTCCATTGGCTGATTTTTCTGGTTTGGAACGAGTATCA
The DNA here is from genome assembly GCF_036562045.2 of Rhinolophus sinicus. Classification (NCBI taxonomy): domain Eukaryota; kingdom Metazoa; phylum Chordata; class Mammalia; order Chiroptera; family Rhinolophidae; genus Rhinolophus; species Rhinolophus sinicus. The sequence continues at coordinate 144,646,255 of NC_133756.1, forward strand.
CACTTTTTATTACTCATTTTCTAATATGTCTCAAAATTAATAATGTCTTGATTCGTCGTGAGCCAATATAAATATTAGATGATCAAGTTCCTGAAAAACATTTCAACTGGAATTTTAATTGAGATTGCATTAGTTTTACAGGTCCTCATCTGAAGCCCAGCAGGGGTTTTTGGCTGTTGGTGACCTTGTGACCCTTGGCAATGGGCCGGATGTGGTGCTTAGTGTTAGGGGAAGGGTTGGTGATACCAGCACATTTGGTGAAGTTGGCACTTCAAGGCACTCCTCAGGCTCCTGGAAATCCTCACCAAACGAGATGACTCATGGTTTCATAAAAAGCCGCTGATCTCATTAGTTTCAGAAACAATTGCATGGCTGGGCAAGGCCTCTCAGGTAGACGCAGTGCTGACTTGGGCCCCTGGAGCAATACCTCTCACTTCTCCTGTGGTGGTGAAATAGCCAGAAACTGGTTTCCATCCAAACTCTGGAAACCACCGTGGGTGACGTCATTCCACACATGCCAAGACCTTTCTGAGATTATTATCTGCATAGTCCAGAAAAATCACTTTTTTTTTACCAAACGTCCTAAATGATTAATGGAGAAAAAAATTTCTCCAATTGTGTTAACTGTTATTACTAAAGGACTATGTGCTATATCACACACACACACACACACACACACACACACACACACACACAAAGTATTTAGATGAGGGAAAAGCTTAATTATTTCATCGTCAGGAAAAAAAAAAAAGCCCCTCTGCACAATAAAAAGATGAAAAAAATGAAAAGTAATCCTAAGTGTGGGGACAGAACCAGGAGTGCAGTTTCTAGGCTCTCAGCCTCACGTGGAAAGGTGCTGGCTCGGGTAGTAAATGGCCATCAACTATGATCGGATGGCCATCAGCTGTGGCTAGTTGGCCATCAGCTGTAACCAGTGAGCCATTGACCACTAATATAATTGCTGTGGCTACGCTAGCAGAAAATGGGGGCTAGCAAGGGCAGAGTGTGGATTGCAGATCGTGTCTCCAACCCAGCTGCCAGCGTCTCCAACCCAGCTGCCAGCGAGACTATAGGGCTATGGCTCCGTGGGTGTTCCTTTTTGGTTTCACCATATCCTGTGTTCTTATGTGGGGAGCGGGACAAGAGACCGGGCCTGACACTCCACATGACAGTAAGACAACAAAATTAATTCACATATACCCAGAGATGATCACTGTTAAAACCTTGATTTTACTTTCCCTTCTGGATTTTTAAATGATTGTGAAATATGTTAAACAAAAAAAAAATGTATGACTTTTTTTCTTTTTGAGAAATAAAGAACTATGACAAATACAATTGAAGACACCTGGGTGCCCTACCACCAGTTCTATTCTCTTCCTTCTTTCCTGAGAGATAAGTACACTCCTGAAAGCTCATGCTTAACTTTACACTTTTGCTATCTATGTATCTATGCCTAAGCTATAAGTAGCAAAGTTATGCATATTTAAAAGCTTTATATAGATGATCTTATGCTGCCTGTATCATTCTCTAAATTTTACCAATATTCATTTATGCTGCTCCGTCAGCTTCATTTTAAGTGATGACTAGTATTCCATTATATACGTAGATCACAATTTATCCATTCTTTTATTGGTAGTGAAATTATTTCCAAATTTTTGCTTCCACGAAAAAGCTTCAATAAACATTCTTGCACATGCTTCCTTGTGCATGTGTTAGAATTTCTTCAGGATGCTATATTAAAGAGTATGAGTATCTTCTGTGTTCTTAGATGATGCCAAAATGTTTTCCAAAACAGTGGTATCAATTTCCCCTCCCATCAGCCAGCGTGAGGGTCACCATTACTCTGTGTCCTCACAAACACTTAGCATTGCTATCGTTTTGAATTTTCACTAATGTGATGGATGTGAAATGGCATCTGGTTGTTAACATTTGCATCCTGCAAAAATGAGTGAGGCTGAGCACATTTTCAAACATTTATTGTCTTTTACATTTTTCTTTCCTCTAAATTGCTTGTTAACATACTTGGCCCACTTTTCATTGCATTGATTATTCTTGTAATGTTTTGGAAGCATTTTTAATATACTCTGGACAGGAGCCAATTTTTGACTACATATGTTACGAGTATCTGTACTGAGTATATAGCTTGCCTTTTTAAAAAATATTTTACTTTTCTAGAGCAGTTTTAGATTCACAGCAAAATTGAGGGGAAGGTACAGAGAATTCCCATCTACGTCCTGCCCCCACATACGCATACTCTCCCCCGTTACCAACATCCCCCATCAGAGTGGGACATTTGTTCCAAATGATGAACCTACACTGACACATGATTATGACCGAAAGCTTGTAGTTTCCCTTAGGGTTCACTTTGGTGTTGTACATTCTATGGGTTTGGACAACTGTATAATATATGTAATGCCACTGCCCTAAATGTCCTCTGTGCTCCTCCTAGTCGTCCCTCTCCCTCACCTCAATCCCAGGGAACTCCCGATCTTTTCACTTCCTTTATAATTTTGCCTTTTCCAGAACGTCACACGGTTGGAATCATATAGTACATGGCCTTTTCAAATTAGCTTCTTTTTCTTAACAAATGCATTTAAGGTTACTTCATGTCTTTTCATGGCTTGATAGCTCATTTTTTTTCAGCTCTGAATAATGTTCCATTGTCTGGATATACCACAGTTTATCCATTCCCCCACTGAAGGTCATCTTGGTTGCTTCCAACTTTTGTCAATTGTGAAAAAATCTGCTTCTAAAACATCCATTTGTGGGCCGGCCCTGTGGCTCAGGTGGTTGGAGCGCCGGGCTCCTAACGCCGAGGTTGCCGGTTCAATTCCCAAATGGGCCATTGAGCTGCACCCTCTATACAGGAGCTGCGCGTTCTATAGCTGGGCTGCTGTGTGCTGCCATGAGCTGCTGTGAACGGCCAACCAGGGGGAGCGCAAGGCTCCCAATACCAGCATGAGTCAGTGAGCTGTGTCCTACACAACGAGGCTGAGAAACAATAGTGTGGGGATAGAGTTCCAGTTTCCAGGCTCAAGGGGAAAGGTGCTGGCTTGGTTATTAGACGGCCATCAGCTGTAATCAGATGGCCATCCACTGTGACTGGGTGGCCACCAGCTGTTACCGGTTAGCCATTAGCCACTAATATAACTGCTGTGGCTACACTAGTTGGTTGGTTGTGGGTTGGTAGAGAAGCAGACGGAGGAGGATTGCGCAGTGTGGAGCCTGCTTCCTGTATCTCCACCCTCGCCGCCAGGGAGACTATAGTGGTATGAACCCCCTATCCATGGCTCTGTTGTTGTTCCTTTTTGGCCTCACTGTATCCCGCGTTCTTGTGCGGGGAGCGGGAGCTGAGTCTCTGCATTACAAACGGCTTGAACTGGGGGGGGGGGGGGTGCGGAAGAAGGGGGAAAAAAACAACAACAAAAAAACATCCATTTGCATGTTTTTGTGTGTACACAAGTTTTCGACTCCTTTGAATAAATACCAAGGCACACAATTACTGGATCATATGCTAAGAGTATGTTTAGTTTGGTGAGAAATCGCCAAACTATCTTCCAAAGTGACCATACCATTCATTTTGCATTCCCAACAGCAATGAATGAGCGTTCCGGTTGCTCCACATCCTTGCCAGTATTTGGTGTTGTCAGTGTCCTGGAGTTTGACTGTTCTAATAGGTGTACAATGGCATCTCATTGTTGTATTAATTTGCATTTTCCTGATGACACACGATGTGCAGCATCTTTTCATGTTTCTTTGCCATTTGTATATCTTAGGTGGGGTGTTTGTTAAGGTTGTTGACTCACTTTAAAATCAGGTTATTTCTTGTCTTATTGTTGAGTTTTAAGTGTTCTTTGTATATTTTGGATAAAAGTCATTTATCAGATGTCTCTTTTGCAAATATTTGCTCCCAGTCTGTGGCTTGTCTTCTCAGACTGTTAACGTTTGTTTTTTTGTGTGTTGTTGTTTTTTTTTTTTTTTTTTTTGCATGGCAGTTGTTTTTCGTTTTAATGAAGCCCAGCTTATCATTTATTTCTTTCATGAATTGTGCCTTTGATGTCACGTCTAAAATGTCATTGCCATTCCCAAGGTCATCTAGGTTTTCTCCTATGTTATCTTCTAGAAGTTTCATAGTTTTGCATTTTACATTTAGATCTGTGATCCATTTTGTTAATTTTTGTGAAGGGTATTTATATCGGTTAAATTGGAATTTCAGATCAACAATGAGTAATTTTTTTATTGTAAGTATGTCACAAATATTATGTGAGACATATTTATACTAAAAATTATTATTATTTTTTTTAACCTGAAATTCAAATTTAACTGAGTATGCTGTACTTCATCTGGTAACCAGTCTGGTAACAGGGGAAAGGATCACGGTGAAGTACACACGGGCATTGGCTTTGAAAACTTACACTTGGAAATAACACATACTATTCCCAATTGCATTTCAATGGCCAAAGAAGTCAAATGGCCATGTCTAATGTCAATATTCCAAAGGGAGGGCAACACCATAAGAAGCAGAAAATATGTTGAGCGGAATTATAACTTGCCCACACATACTTTACCACATATTTTTTCTAACAAAGTCTACAGCATCTTTTCATACACAGACTCAGAACATAGGCCATATTAAATGTATCCATTGCATATTCCTCCTCTTGTTTGTGTTGTCTGAAGTTTTCATTTCATCTTCTAAAACACACAAAATGCAATTTTTAAAATTACGGTTACTAGCGAAGTCAATTTATTGGCATAATTTATACAGTTTTGTGTTCGTTATTGCTCTCACATCCTCTTTATGGGTCTGCTTTTCTTCTTAATGAAACATATCCTATAATAGTTCTTAGAATCTGTAAAGTAATTTGTCTTTGTGCTTTTATGTCTAAAAATGTCTTAATTTTGCCCTTAAATAATTTCCTAACTGGTTATACAATTTTAAACAGGCAGATAATTCTCCTAAACAGTTTGAAGAGATTAATCTATTGCTTCTGAAAATCAATATTGCTAATGAGATTATTGCTGTAGCTTGTCTGTTTTAATATTTTTAGTTACTTTCACTGTTAGAAAATTTTATCACATTTTGCCTAAATATAGATCTATCTTTATTTATCCTGCTTAATATTCAGACTGCATTTTTAATCTGAGGGTTCAGGTTCTTCTTTAATTATGAAAATTCTTAGCTATTATTTTTTCACATATTGCTTCTCCACCAGTACCTCTTTTGTCGCCTTCTGGGATTTCTATTAAATGATTTTTGGAGCCACGATGATCCATCCTTCACGTCTCTTAGCTGCTATCTTAATTTTTTCACATCTTTGTCTCTCTGTGCTATCTTTTGTTTGAGTTCCCTGGCACAGCATTATAATTAACCAGCACTCTTTTTGGCTGTGTTTAATCTAGAGTTGATTTATCTTTTGTATTTCTTTCCATTATGAGTATGTATTTTTATATCCAATATTTCTGTTCCTTTTTTATCCTCCTATGTTCCTTGTCTCATTTCTATTTTTGTTGTATAATTTTTTGCTTTTCCTTGGGAGTTATTTGTTGTTTATTTGACTATCTTAAGAAGACTTATTTGAAAGTCTTTGTCAGATAGCTGCATAACATTAATTTCATTTGGAGTGAATCTGTGTCTTGATTGTTGATCTTAATTACTGACTTTCTTAGCATTTTATTTCTTTTTCTGGTGGAATTTTGGTGTGAAGTCTTACTTTGTGTGACTGTTTTATGTTCATTCTTAGTTGCCCAGCCTCTGTGTCCACACTGTTTTGTGGTTTTGTGATTGCTTCCACTTGGCTCTCCCGAGCTTTCCCAGAATCAAGTTCTATGATGCCATTTTGGAGCGCCTGCCCCTACCACAATTCAGGATCTCATAGATAGAATCATCATTGTAGCAGATGCTGTTTTTTCCCCACCCAGCTGTTCTGGGTGTTGATGCTAATGGATCACACTTGCATCCTTTTCCAGCCAGTTGCCTGACAGAAGCTCTGTTCCTGAAGGATTCACAACTTCACTTTGTGAGGTGCCATGTGGGCATTGACTGATTAAAGCCAGAATATAAGAGCGTATCCCCCTTCCCTTTGAGAAGGACAATTTTTGTTTATACTCTAGGGCTCCTGGTTGAATCAGGCTGAGACTAGGCGTCTTCTGAAATGATATCCATGCCAAGCTTCTTCTTCTACATGTTCCTACTTTCCTGTGTCATTACAGATTTCTCCTTGGAGAACTCTCTCAGTTAATCAATCACCCCATCTCAGACTTTGTTTCTGGAAACCCAGCCCAAGATAAACCCAAGGTGGTTTGGTTTTCTTCCAGGTTAGAAGGTTGTATCTGTTTTGTCCCCAGACAAAACACAGCTTACTTAAACCATTGCTTCAAATGATTAGCAGTAGTTTCTAAGGAAAGTTATGTGAACCACTAATGAGAGAAGACACTCCTGCCCGCCTCAGTATAATCTCAGGATAGCAGCAAAGGCAAGTAAGCCCATGAGGATTCACCATGTTTTCAGGTCACACATTGAACTGAGAGAATGAATTTTGCTACCCAGAACACACATAATGATAACAACATCCAATACATACAAATAAAAGGCATATAGAATAGACAGAAGTAATGAAAACTCCATTTCAGATGAAAAATTTTCTTACATAGGAATTCTAAGAAATCTATTAAATGATCATTATAATTAATGTGAATTTAGCAAAGTTACAAGATACTAGGTTGATACACAAAAATCAGTTGTATTTAACATACAAGGAGCAAAGAGCATGGGCTGTGAGGCAGGAAACTGCTTGATGTATTCAAATAAAAGGAGACCAGTGTGGCTAGAGTGGAGTAGTAGAGCGACGGGGACATAGGAAGGCAGGCAAGTAGGCAGCAGAGCTATCACACAGGGCCTGCCGGCTATTGCTGTCTGGCTTTCTTTTTTTTTTTATTAGTTTCAGGTGTACAAAACAATGTAATAGACATTTATCACTTATATCCCTCACACAGTGACAGCCCCCCCGCCCCCATCTATTACCCCTCTGACATCGCACACAGCCGTTACATTTCCACTGTCTCTATTCCTAATGCCGTACTCCTTATAAATATATATATATATACACACACACACATATATATATATAATTGTAGTTGACATTCATTATTATTCAGCTTCAGCTTCAGGTGCACAGCACAGACACAAAGCTGCTCTTTTGAGTACAGAAGTGACATAATGTAATGTTTGAAAAAGTTGAATTTGGCAGCTCTGTTGAGAAAAAATGGGTGGTGAGGGGAGTGGGCAAATGTAGGGTACGAGGGTAGAAACCAGAAGATCAGCTAGATGCTATTGCAATACTCCAGGAAAGAGATGGTGGTGGCTTGAACCCCAGGGGTAGCAGTGAAGGTGATAAATAATCAGATATGTAATCAGATTCTGCATATATTTTGAAGATAAAAATGTCATAATTCGTTGTGGGATATGAAGAAAAGAAGGAATCAAGGCGGATAAAGATTTTGGCCTGAGAAAAATGAAAGGTTTGAGTTGTCAATACCTGAGACAGGGCGTCTTCTTGAGGGCAGGTTTAGAGGGGAAATGCAAGGAGCTCAGATTTGGGCATGTTAAGTCAGATGCCTATCAGACATTCAAATGGAGATAAGTAGGCAGATAGATATTAAACTCTAAGGTCAGGGAGAAGTGTGAGCTACTGATTAAAACTTGGGAATTGTCAGGATAGGGGTGATATTGAAATTCATAAAACTGGATGAGATCATCTAGATGTGAGTGTAAATACAGAAGATATTTTAAGATATATTGGTCATGGCTTTACTACCTTGAAATGTTGGAAGCTGCCTTCCTCTTTTTTGCCACGATTTAGTACATGGATCACAGTCCTTTTCCATGGTGCTACCCTTAGATGCAAGTAAGAGGGGCTCCTGACCCAGACCCCACCCTCTAGAAGACTCTACTCTGGTCCTACTCTTACTATGACCCTCCCTATAAGGTGAAGGGTCCATGGAATCAAAGGAAGGGGCTCACCTGAAGCTCATATCCTTCCTTTAAGACCACAATTCCCCTGCTTAGATGGTCTTGAACTTGCTTCTGGGGACTTGCTTCTTGCCTGGGTCTATTCTCCTGAGGATGCACTGTGGCTCTGCGAGAGTTGGCCCATGGGCACCAATTTGTGAGACGTATGATGGAACTTGGGTATGTAGGCTAGGACACCTACATAGCTGTGCATACAAGACATTCTTGGTATAGGATAGAGTCAGGGGTAGAAAGAGACGGAGGAGGCATCCTGAAGAACGCCAGGGGCTGGTTCTTCCTGAGCACCATGTTGCAAAGCGCTAGAGAATTCCACATTGGAACCTAGCCTTTTCTGTTGTTTTCAAGTTGTGTTTGTCAAGGTGGGATGATAAAGCATGTTTTATATAACTGGGAATTTTGGTTTATAAATTTTAAATATGTAAACATCTGGTAGGTGGGTCTTCATTTTAACTCTTGCTTTAAGCTCACCTGAGTGTCCTCTCACCCCAGGCACTTTGTCCTCCAACTTAGCATGACTTGGGGTAGATAGTCCTTAGCATTCATTCCTTAGGAGCAGGGAAAGAGTCAAACATACCACCCTAATCAACTCCCTGCCTGCAGAGCTGGATAGGTGGCGTTATCCAACGTGGCCAAATCAAGTTATGTAGCTCAGAGCTTCGGATTTCATGTCTAGTCAATGGGTTCACAATTCTAAGGAAGCTTGAAAAAGGTCCTGGGTCTTGGCTAACTGTCCAAAGCCCCATGAACTTGTGGTTTGGCATGGTTGATTTTTCAAAAAGCCTTCTCTTGGTAAACCAGTTGGAAGTTCTTTTCTGACGTCACTGCAGTTTCTGACGTCACTGCACAACAATCTGGTTGTAACTTTGCCACATAAGCAAACTATGGCCAAACTGAGATTTCTCATAGCAGAAACGTAATAAGCTGAATAAAACATATCCCTTGCCCTCATGTAGTTCACACATAGAGAGTTGAATTATGAGATAAATACCAGAATAGAGATACCAAATGGGAACAAAGGCAGTGAAATAAATTCCAGACCAAGGGAGATTTCATGGAAAAACCTTTGGGAAAGAAGGGTAATCTTGACATTTCGACAGACAGAAGTGGTGGGAGATAGGTGATGGATAAGGACAGGGCAGAGAGAGGAAACAATTTGAGCCCAGGCATCATTGCAGATGTGGTCAGCGGACAATGATTGGTTCATCGCTGTTTCAGCACAGAGTGCGACGAGGGAGCGGGTGGACTCACCATGTTCTTTCTTGCCTCAGAGCCTTCCTGTAAGCTGTTCCATTTCCCTGGGATGCTCTTCCCACCAGCATACCACCACATTTTGCTGAATATCTCATAGGATTTCTCCCTCTCCTTCATAACACTTATCACAATGTAAGTAAACATTGATGTAATTACTTGTTAACATTTGCTCCCGTTTGCTAGCATGCTCCATGAAGAAGAAGGTCATCTTTGTCTTGTTCATGGAGGTATTCCCACTATTTGGCAGGGAGTCTTACACGTAATCCTCACTCAAAAAATACTTGGATAATGAATAAACATGTGAACGAATGAGTTAACAGACAACTTATACATTAATTAACAATGCATGAATCGAGTAATAAGGCTGGAAGAGTAGGTTGCAGTGAGATTGTGGAAGACCTGAGTGACATGCTAATGAGTTTGGACTTTGTTTGGTGAACAATAATGTTTTATTCATTCATTATTCAAATTCAAATAAATAGCCATTTAAGTGTTTATTTTATATCTGGAACTGTGTTAAATATCCAACATAAAATGTTAATTAAAACACTTTGCCGGGAACTTGCAGAATAGTAGGAGGAAGCCGATAAGCAAATAGCTGCAATAAAAAATGTGGGAGGTATTTGTTTAAGGTGTTTCACGTATGTGAGAACACAGACAATGGACTAATTTATTTTGCTTTTATGGGGAGTGGGACAATAAATATTCCCCAAAAGAGATGACATTTCAGTTAGGAATTGAAGGATGAGTGAGGGTAAGAGGGAAAATAGCATTATGGGGGTTTCTATTTCCAGCAGTAAAGAGGACTGGATAGTGTAAAATCCTTCTAAAAGAAAAAAAAAAGAAAAGAAAAGAAAGGAAGAAAGAAAGAAAGTGAAGAAATAAGTCGGGGTAAAACTAAAAATGCTGGATAAAATGTAAAGTAAAAAATCTTTTAAACAACCTAACTGAAAAGAAGAGAACCCCTTAGATGTTAAATCCAAAGTTGGAATACAAACCCAGAGAGAGAAATAAGGCAAAATTTGGACGTTTCTCCAGTAACCTATAACCTAGATTGTTCTGTTTTCTTTGATTTTGACAACTGGACTTGTAAGAAATAAAGACAAGGGCTTGATTGTTCAAGGTGGGCGTCAGAACAGAGATTTTTACATAAAATTAAGACCCTGCGAGGGCTACTCATGCAGTGAAACAGTGTCTAGGAAAACAAGATCCACCCAGGAAGAAGGTTGGTGAAGAAAGAGGTGTGTCTCATCTTTGACTCTGAATAGAGGGGAAAATTGCTTCCTCCAAGAGTTCCTATCAGCAAGCAAGGCCTCGTGTGAACTTGGATTCAAATTCATACTGCCTGTGTGGTACAAAACACCTCACACCAACATCAAAAGTAGTTCCTGAGTTAGAACTGGCAGGAACAAACACTAATCCTCTCTGGTGGGTTGCTATTTTAAGTTGACCACAGAGAATATCTATAGGTAATGATTTAATGATCACATTAATAAAAATCCCAATATAAATGATACACGAGCCATGATAAACGAGAAATAGTCCGACAAAGAATGAAAATATGTGTACTTGATTCACAGATAGAGAATAAAAATTGAATATTAAAAACATAATGAATGAATGAATAAGACCTGGCATATTTAGATAATAATCAAATAGAGCATCTTGAAACAAAACAAACCAACAAATAAAAATGTAATAGGAATCACAATTCTTACAGAAATTAAAATCTCCTGGCTGAAGAATTAATTATTTGACTTGAAAATAGATCTGAAATAATTACTCAAATATGTAGCATGCAGAGATCAAGATATGAAAGATATGAAAAAAATATTGTGAACATGGAAGGATGAAAGGAGAAACTGGTTTGGTAGTAAGTACACTAAGAAAAGCTAACATACGTATCTAATTGGAGTTGCAGAAGGAGGAAATAGAAAGATTTAGAGAAAACAATGTTGAGAAGATACATACTAAGAATTTTCCAGATTTTAATATACCAGTTAGATTTAGAAAGTCCAGCAAATCACAAGCAGGATAAATACAGAAATCAATAGCTAAAGTTGTTTAGGGAAGTTCACGTCACCTAGGAAGAAGAAAAGACAAGATGATAAAGAAAACAAGAGAAAAAGCCTAAAAATTGTTAGAAATGACAAAAGATAACGAAACTGAGATGCAGCAAAAGCTTTGATGATGATAAGACAAAGTCAAAAACAGACAAAACAGATCAAAATTAGAAATACCAAAAAATGCAAACCAACAAAACCAACTTGTGACAAAGTGAAAGCTCTGAATTTCTCTGTGACCATTAAAGAAAATAAACCAGAAATTAAAAATTTCCTCTCAAAGAAAACATCAGGTACAGATAGTTTTACAGGAAATTCTCTCAAACACATTCAAGGAACCCATCATTCTAATCCTCACACAAACTTTTCTAGAGAACAGACTAAGAGGTAATACTCATCAATTCATTCCATGAATCTGGCATAACTATTATTAGGTTGGTGCAAAAGTAACTGAGGTTTAAAAGGTTAAAAATAATTGCAAAAACAGGACCACAATCAGATAAATGCAGTATGAGAAAGGGAGATACAACCAATTTCACTCAGCATGGATGTCCTGTCCTAGTGAACCACATGCATAAAAATAATATGACTTCTTACCAGGAATGCAAACTTGCTTTAACATTAGAAAAACTCTTAATGTAGCGCACTGCATTAACAGATTAAAAAAGAACTGATGATATCCTTAACAGATACAGAATGAGCATTGATGATAATTCGACATATGTCCATGTAAAAATCTTATTAAATTCAGTCTATGAAGGAAATTCCATATCCTGAAAAAAGGTTATCAGATTAAAAGCTACAGCCAGCATCCTATTCAATAGTAAAATCAGAAACGAGACAAAAGTGCCCACTATCATCATCTTTACTGAACATTTTATTAGAGGTCCTTGCAAGCAAAGTAGGTCGGGAAAAACAAATTACAAAATATAAATATTAAAAGACAGAAACGAAAATGTTATTATTAGTCAATGATATGATTGCTTACCAGAAAACTCAAAAGCATTTACCAACAAAGTATTAAAATTAATGAGAATGTTCAAAAACATTGCTGTATGTAAGCATTTAAAACATTTAAGAGATAATACAGGAAAATGTATAATTTCAAGAGTAGCAAAGAATTTCTTAAACAAGACACAAAAAGCAGAACCCTTTAAAATGGATGAATTCAATATATTAAAAATAAAATATATTGAATTCACCAAAGGGTACTCTAGAAAGAAAAATAAGCCACAAAGCATATATAGGTATATATGCTATACCTATAACCTGCAAAAGTTAGATCCAGAGTATCTAATACAGAAAGAACTTCTACAAATGAAGAAAAAAGATAACCCAATAGAAAAGTAGCCAGAAGCCATAAATAGACATTTCACTAAAGAGGCAACACAAATAGTCAGTAACCTATGAAAAGATGCTCAACCTTATTTGTCATCAGGACAATGCAAATTAGAACCACAATGAGATATCATTTCACACTATTAAGTTGGAAAAAATGTAAAACTTCCACAATGTCAAGTTTCAGCTAAGAAGTAGAGCAAGCAATAGTTCTCTCAGATGCCATAGGTAGCTGTATATGTTGGTATCACTTTACCTAGTAAAGTTGAAAATGTCCCTCACTACAGGAAATAGAAATTCTACGTCTAGGTACATAATGTGGAGAAACTTTTGTTCAGCCTCCACTAAAACATGAATAAAAGTATTTATGAGTCAAGGTGGCTTCTTAGAGTTCCATAGTCATATGAATGAAAATTTGAGAATCACTACTTCGGAAAAAAGAAGAAAAAAGATAACACTGGATAACTTTTGTATATTGATGACAATGCTTTTTACATGGGCTTTGAGGACGAGCGAACCTGGGTGAATCCTGGCTCGCCCATTTACCTACCACCTACATGACCTTGGGCGAGCTGTTTATACTCTCTAAGACTTGGTCTTTGTCTCTGTAGACTGAGGGTATGAGACCTAACTTAAAGACAGTTGTGAGAATTCGATATGAGGATATTATACGCAAAACACCCAGCACATAGTAATGTTCCCTGAATGGCAACTAATATTACTTCTCCATGGAACTAACTGGACAGTGACCTATGAAGAAAGGAAAGGAGTGGATGGGAGCCAGCTACTTACCAAGCATCTCCAACTTCTCAGTCACTCTCCAGGAGGAGGAAAGATAAAATCTTTAGGGCGGGGTAATATCAAATTAGAAAAGAGTATTGCCTCCAGGTAAAATGTGAAGTCAGGCATGAAGGTGTGGTGGAAAATACTTGGGACTTGGGATCTGCTTCTGCGTCCTGCCTTCACTACATGTTGAATCTGTAACGTGGGGCGAGTCACTTAACCTCTCCAGGTCTCAGTTTGTTTGATGTTAAAAGAACATAGCAATGCACCAGCCTGCTGTGAGGATAAGGAGAGAAAATATGCACAAAAGGTCCACTCTGCAAAGGGTTACACAAAAGTCTTACTATCAATAGTAAAAATATATTTCTTTCTGTTTTTCACCCTTCTCTGCAAAATTCTCCTGTGTGAACCTTTTTGGTGCGCAGCATTCTATTGTTGATTCTAGGGTTTCTGCTTGCTTGAGTTCTACCTATCAAAAGTTACCCACCCCAAGTCCCATATCTTTCAGTCTTGCTGGAGAGCAGGCTGATATACACTATATTGGTCTATCAGTAGATAATGATCGATTCTTCCACTCCTCCCCCATTTACTTATCGTGTTGGCGATTATGTAGGCATTTTAAAGATGAGCCATCAGGGGGGAAAATCCTTTAATGAAAACACTGACAAGTGTTCAAAATTTTACGTGCTTGTGGCTGATGGGTGAGCTATATTGGGTCAAATAAGGCTTCCTCTCATGACACCCCAGAGGCATCTTCTTCCTCATTTACTCATTGTATCAAACTTAATGACATCTGTATCCCCAAATAAAGTTTGAAAAATCTTCTGGGAGAAATAGATTTAGTTTTAGACTCTGACACTGAAGATGGCAATGATAGAGCGACTCAACTAGCATTTTATGTTGCACGAAGACCTTTGGTACATGTTGTCTCATTCAGTCTTTACATCAATCCTTGGAGGAGAAAGCTGAGATAGGGTTTGTGACCCCTTGTTTTGTAAATGAAGATACTGAGTCTCAGAGGTTTTAGAAAATAATTTGCACAAGGTCACATACCTCTCTAGTGGCTGAGGTTAGCCACGCCTTTTTGGGTTCCTTTTCCTTACTTGGTCTCTAGAGCACTTGGTCACACCTACCACATGTGCCACCCAGGAAAGGATGGTAGGTGTGGAGTCACCACAGGGCAGTTCCTCTCATTAGTACTTGGTATTTTTAGTTCCTGGGAGAACTAATTTCCAGGTAGGGTCATGATGAAAGGACCAACAGCCCAGCTAGAAGCCCATTACAGACGCTGCTCCTCATACATCCTAAGACATGCCACTATTGTCCCACAGGTTGGGGACACTGGATGTAGAAAGACCTAGTTTTCCAGAGGAGGCAAAGGGCACGCCTGTGTCCCTTCCACCTTCCCCATTCTTTTCCACCACTCTTTCAAGGTTTTCCCCAACCAGAGCAACAGGTAGCTGCCCCCTTCCGTTGGTAACTTTTGAAAAGATAATTAACAAGTCCTCCTAATAACTTAATAATCATGTCTTGCATATCAATGGGCCTGGTGTTTCAAGCCTCTTCAGAGTCATTAATTAATTCTGCACCTAGATGCCCCAAGCTGTAGGTCACCTTGATCACCTGCAGGATGTGGCTGAGTCACCAAGACAGGCCAGGTATCAGCTAAGGTCAACCATCAGTCTGAAGCCCAGTCACCTCACCAGTCAGTGGAAATCAAGGTTATGACATCCGCCCTGCTCTCACACCTACCTTCCAGGGTTCAATGCTCTCCTCCTGCCTTGCACCCCGTTCCACTTCCCTAGTTAAGTCTCCCATCCAACTTCTGTGTCCTGGTGCCCTGAGCCATATTAAATAGTGAGGTAGTCCAATGCAATAATTTACATAAATGCATTGCTGGTCAACATGCCTTGCTTTTTTCCTCCCATAGGTGTGTGCAATTGAACAGAGGGTCTCCTGAAGCTCTAAACCTTTAATCTATAGGGATAAAGTTTTAACGGTAGAATGCCAGGCACTTGTCACCATCAGTACACAAGTTACATTAGCAATGGAGCTCTTTGGGGAGAAGTTGCCCGCACAACCTCCAGGCCATGTAAGCTTGAGGATCTTTCTGGTGCTGCCCCCAGGCTCCATGTCTTGCTTGGGTTTGATCATTAGCTCACTCTCTAGGGACTGAAGAGGAGAAGCAAACTTGGATGCCGGCACCACACGTTAATTAAGAGCTGGAAGCTGGCTCTCTTTTAATTGATTTCACCAGAATCCACATGCCTCAGACAACCAAGCTGTGTGCCAAGGCAACTTTTGCCCTGGTGTGATCTGGGTTGGCCCAGCACGTGAAGCCAGATTTTGCAGATACTCAAACACATGACTCAACAGCGGCTCAAGGCATGCATGAGTGTGTGTGTGTGTGTGAATGCATGTGTGTGCATGTACACACGTGTGCCTGTACGTGAGACAAAGCTGCAAAAGTGACCACCGGAAGGATGATTCCCGCCCAAGCAACTTCAGCCCAGAGGCCTGTGGGAACCAAATGAAGGACACATAATAATGAGCAGGTGGATGGCAATGGCAGTGGCACTTTGTCAGTTCTCAATTATGTGTCCTGGCGTGGGAGGCACCGCGACTCAGTGGCCAATCCCAAGGCATTGATTGACAAGGGGTTTAGAAGTAACCAGATGGTTACTGAAAAACTTATTATTTGTACTTGAGCTATTATTATTAAAAAGAAATTGACTGTGATTAGAAATCAAGAGACCCAGGCAGGACTAGGGGTACCTAGGGTTTTGGGAAACCCATATTGAATAATTGTGGTTTTCTTGCAGCTCCTTATCCAAAGGGAAGGTTTGGAGCAAATCTGGGTGGAAACAATGGGCTGCAAATCAGTTTAGCTGATGTACTGTGGAGAGTCTAGAGCAAAGCGTCTTTTCCTAGATTAAAAATTTCCTATGGAGATTTCTCTCCTTTTTCATCTTTTGGGGCAGCATCGAGATTGGGTTCTGAATCAAATAAATTTGGGTTCAAATCCTGACTTCACTCCTTACAAATTATGTAGGTTGATTGACTTAATTCTCTGAGCCTTGATTTTTTTTCATCTGTAAGAATTTGGCAGAGTTTCTGTGATGATTAAGCAAGATAATGATAATTATGATTCTTGTTTATGATAGTTGTTAACATATATTGACATGTTTACATTTCTATTACCAGTTTACAAATACCTTTCAAGATACAGAACAGGAAACTAAGGTTCAGGGAGGTTACATACCGCTGTTTAATAAATATTCATTTTCTCAAGATAGTTTTATGCAGTCATTTCATTTTGGTTACATTGAAAAGTATTTGGGTGGAAATAAAATGGAAAGGACATTAAAAATATTAATTGTGATTTTATTTAGGATGTGGGGCCGTACATAAACCTTATTTTTTTCTTACTCAGCGATCTGTAGTTTCTAAAATTATTATTACTTTGGTAGCATGAAAAGAATCATAATTGGGGTAGAGGGTGTGGGTGGTGAAGACAAATGTATTGCTCCCACCAGCTGCCTGCTTTGTCTGGGGCCAATTAGGGCTTGAAGTCCTGATCTGTTCATTTAACAGGGCTTATACTAACTCTGCCATCCTGCAGAGAAAATTCAGAATTGAACACTTACTGTTAATTCTGACTCATGTGCTTTCCCTCTCTCATTGGCTTTTTAGCTTAGAATTATAAATCAAAATCAACAGTTCTGCACCATCACACTACAAAGTATATTTCATTTACGTATACATGGGTATTTATTATATTCATATTTATGTCCTTCCCTCACTTCTCTGAAGATGGGTTCTAAGCACATAATTCAATGATGTGTGACATCCACGTCGTAGGGCCCAGAATTCATAGACTGAGAAGTGAAGATCCGGACATACCGAGCTCACTGCATAGGGTCGTAGAAGAATGTGTTGGTAAAAGCAACTGGGGATTGAAGGGATACCCAAGTCCCCTTTCAGGGCACGGGAACACAGTTTTGTTTCAGGACTGGTCTTGATACTGTCCCTTTCTTCCTCATGGTTAACTCCAGTGCTAGGCAAGTTCCGAGTGGACAGAGGGAGAGCTTTTGTAGCCTAAAGCAGGCTCTCCCCTCAAAGAACAAGGTCATCTGGTGCGTGAGACAGTGACCCATGAAACCCACGGGGTTGGCCCTGGAGGTGGGAGAGGAGGCTGGGCAGAATTCTCCTACAGCCAGCTGTCTGGTTCTCCCAGATTCTTCCCCTCAGCGCAGGTGGCTCAGCCATAGCCCAGAAAGGACATGGCTGGTAATACCAATAACAGCACCCTCCATTACATTTTAAGCACTTTAAATGTTACTTTAATTAAGGCTCCCAACCCCCCTACCAAATAGGTACTATTGTTAGCAGCTTCTTTTCACAGTTGAGGCTGTTGAGATGTACCGAGGTGATATAACTTGCTCATTATCACACAACTAAATGGCAGAGCTGAGACTCAAACCCAGGCCTGTCTGACTTCACAGCCCCGACGTTCTCATTTCCAACAGCATGCTCCTCATCAACCTAGCCCAGGCAAGCCCACCTGTTTCCTGTCGTGCCTCAGCTCTGCTCCCTGCACTGTAGGCCCGTCAGCCCACTCTCAGTTCCATGAACACAGCGGGCATGGACTCACTGTTCTCTTTAGGTGTGCGTGACTCTCAGCTTGGAATCCCCCACCACTGACTGTTCAAGTTTGAGTGAAGTCTTCCAGGTTCAGCTTACGTCTTCCCTTATCTTCCTATTTGGAATTAATCTTTATCTTCTTGGCTCAATCACAATTAATTGTGCTTAATTTTATTTTGTTTTATTTTTTTAACATTTTAAAAATAGTTTTAGGTGTACAAAACAATGTAATAGTTAGACATTTATCATTTAGGTCCCTCACACAGTAATAACCCTCCTCCCCCCATCCACTACCCCTCTGACATCGCGTATAGCATTATATTTCCACTGTCTCTATTCCTAATGCTGTACTCTGCTTCTTGTAACTGTATATATATATATACACATATAAAATTGCAGTTGTCATTCATTATTGTTCAGCTTCAGCTTCAGGTGTACAGTGCAGTGATCAGGCATCTACATCATCCCTGAGGTGGGCTCCCTAATGGGACAAGTGTCCATCAGATACCCTACAAAATCTTTACAACATTATTGATTACATCCCCCAAATTGACTTTCGTATCCCCATGGCAATCTTGTGGTTACCGATTGTGCTTTCTAATCCCTCACCTTCCCCTTTATCCCCACCACCCGCTCCCATCTAGCAACCCTCAGTTTTTCCTCTGTGTCTCTGAGACTGTTTCTGATTAGTTCATTCATTTATTCTTTTCTTTAGATTCCACATATAAGTGAGATCATATGGTATTTGTCTTTCTCTGTATGACTTATTTCACTTAGCATAATGTTCTCTAGTTCCATCCATATTGTTGCAAATGGTAAGATTTCTTTCTTCTTTATGGCTGTGTAATACTCCATTGTATAAATGTGCCACAGTTTCTTAATCCAGTTGTCTACAGATGGGCATTTCAGTTGTTTCCATGTCTTGGCTATTGTATATAGTGCTGCAATAAACATAAGGGTACATACAATTTTTTGATTTAGAGTTTTGGATTTCTCTGGATAGATACCTAGGAGTGGAATTGCTGGATCATAAGGTAGTTCCATTTTCAGATTTTTGAGATACCTCCATACTGTTTTCCATAGTGGCTGCACCAATCTGCAATCCCACCAACAGTGCACAAGGGTTCCCTTTCCTCTATGTGCCTGTTTTTATGCCAGTACCATGCTGTTTTGATTACTATAGGCTTGTAGTATAATTTGATGTCAGGTATCGTTATACCTCCCACTTTGTTCTTATTTCTCAAGACTGCCAAGCCTGTCCGGGGTCTTTTATGGTTCCATGTAAATTTTAGGATTATATGTTCTATTTCTGTGAAAAATGTCCTTGGTAGTTTGATAGGAATTGCACTGAATTTGTATATTGCCTTAGTCAGTATGGACATAATTGTGCTTGATTTTAGATAGATGATAAATAGATAGATGTGCATAGATATAGAAATATAGATATAGATGATATAGATACATTTTTAAAAATTCCCTGTGGGAGGCAGAATAATGGTTCCCCTAAATATATCTGTGCCTTAATCCCTGGAACCTATGGTTATGTTTCCTTAGGTGGCAAAAGGGACTTTGCAGATATAGCTAAGATTAAAGACCGTGAGATGGGAGATTGTCCTGAGTTGGATTGTCTGAATGTTCTCAGTCTGATCACCGTGTCTTTAAAAGTAGAAGAGAGAGTCAGAAAATTGGGTCAGAGAGATATGACATGAAAAAGACTTGACCCACCATTGCTGGCTTTGAAGATGGAGGAAGAGAGTTATGAGCCAATGAATGTAATGACCTCTAGAAAATGGCAACAGTCCTCAACTGACAGCCAGCAAAAGATGAGACTGCAGTCCTACAACCCTAAGGAACTCAATTCTGCCAACAAACGGAATGAGCAGGAAACAAATTCGAGAGCCTCCAGAAAGGAATGCAGCCTGCCAACCCTTTGATTTTAGTTCAGCAAGACCTGTGTTAAAACTCTGACCAACAGAACTGTAAAATAATAGATTTGTGTTGTTTCAAGCCACTAAATGTGTGGTGATTTGTTACAGCAGCCATAGAAAACTAATACAGCTTCATAGAGTGTTACAATTTTATGATATCACTTGCGTCACTGTACCCGCTGTGATTGCTTGAGTGTGTATGTTTTTCTCTCATTGGCTTCTAATTACATGGACTAAGTCTTACTCATGCTTACCCTTTTCTCCAAAGCCACAGATAGTACCTGAATTCTATTGCATTGTCATCTGTGTTACCTGGCTGACCATGGTGTGCCCAGCCTCATCTCGAGTGCAGAGAACTCAAGTTAAGTCAGTGGGTAGTTGGCTGAGTACTTCACGGATGTCTGGATTCACTCCTTCCAGGCATGAGAAGATTACAGCTCTCTGCCTACTTGAAGTTCAGTGTGCCCTGTATCTTGTTTTGCCCAAGAGCGATGAGCAAATGCTTTGTCCCTCTTTCTTTTCCCTTCAATGTGCTACCTGATAATGTTCAAGATGGCAGTGGTCTGGCAGCGTGCATCTCTTAGTGACTTTAATATGCAGTGCCTGCCAGAAGCACAATGGGCATATAGTTCCCACAAGTGAGAAATAACCTCGTTGTTTTAGCACCTGAGATTTTGAGGTGGTTACCGCTGCATGATTTAGTCCATCCTAACTGATAAGGATTCTTACAATCTTTAGGAGAGAAATGAAACATACACACAAATAAATACTATACAGCATAGTCATGGTGGGAATAACTAAATGTTAATAAGTTAGTGTGTGTCCTTCCAGACTTCACACACACATTCACATACAAATACACCTATAAATATGCAAGTCTACAAAAAAAAATGCTTCTTTTTACAAAAATGGGATCATGTCCTATCTATTATTTTGTAATTTGACTCATTGATATTTGTGAGGAATGGCACTTACCTCTGGTTATAAGGTGGGCATTGTCCCTTTTCAACAGATTAAGAAACTGAGCCTCAGAGGGATGAAAGCAACCTTTGCAAGGGCCCTGAGCTAGCAAGGGATGGAATTGGGACTTGAACCCAGGTCTCTCTGGCTCCAAAATCACTAATGTGATACATTCCCTAGCTTCATAGAACAGGACACACAAAACACCTCACCTGTAAAAGGCAGCACGTGCTGAGTGACGCATGAGCACCGTGACTGCGTCTGCGTTCTAAGGGTTCTGACTGAAGTGCTCGCCATGTGGGCTGGGGCAACGGGGAAGAGACTTCACAGAGACCATGGCGCTGGAATTCAAACTGGGAGGAAGGGCAGCGCTTAACTAGATGAAGTCAAAGGCATTCATTCATTCATTCATTCATTCATTCATTCATTCATTTTCACCTTGCATTAACTTATTCAACAACTATTTACTGAGTGCCTCTTTAGTGTCAACCACGCCAAGCAGTGGACACAGTGGGGACACAGCCTTACAGGTGGGAATCCTCAGGAGCAAATGGCTGCTCTGCCTGACTGGGCTTGAGGACTAAGGAGAAGAAAGATGGGTGACAAGGCGGGACAGGCAGGTAAGGAAATAAGCAGAGGACATCTTGATGCCCTGCTCCACCTTTGCCTAAGAATAACCTCAAGCTTTGGAGGAATTTTGAATATAACCATAGACGTTTAGGACTCAGCTTCTACTTCAAATTTGAAATGAGATGATGGGGCAGAGGGTGGGAGGAGATGGAAGATGGGAGAAAAGTTATAATTCTCCCTAAAAATAGTTTTACTAACCCTGAACTTCAATTTCACTCATCCACGATGGCCCAGTATATGGCAGGGCACTCGGTGAGACCCAAAGTGAGGGAGACACAGCTCCTGATATAGCTAACAACAATAGGGTCCGCTACAAGGCGGTACGTGGTTGATGCTAGAATGTGGGCTACAGACAGAAGGGCAGAGAGGTTTGAAAGCAGCCTGGTGTATGTGCAGTGACACAGCCCTGGTTCAAATCCCAGCTCTGCTCCTTCAGGTGAGATGTTGGGCAAGTCATTGAGCTCAATTCTCTCCTTTGAAAAATCGAGATATTTATATCTGGCCTGCAGAGTTGCCAGGACTGGGAAACAATGTATATAGAAAATCTAGCATAGTGTCTGGCACATAGTAGGTGATCGGTAGATGCCAGTGATGGTCAATATCTTGTTCTGAGAATGAGCTGTTAGTTTTGGGCAGGTAGTGCCAGGTTGCATAGACGTGAGAATGGTTACACCTAAGCTATGAGCTTCACTGGAAGTCAGATGAATTGCAGTTCGGGACTGTGGGGTGGTTTCCGGAATCTGCCCTAAGGAAAGGCTTCCTCTACCAGATCATCACCTTTGAAAGGGCTTCTGATGGCTGATGACCTCTCTGTGAACCCCAGGTTTGATGCTTGGATGCTTCTTGCAACAACACAAAGCAAGCCCTGACTCAACAATTTTATGTGGGTGGCAGGGACCCTTGCGGCCACAGCCAACACCTAGTCTCCAGGCCACCTGCAGCCTTGTCTGCTCAAGCCTGTGCTACAAAAAAACCCAGAAACCATAGGCTTCTGGATAGAGGCATGCAAAGAAGAGGCTCCTGGGAAATTGTGCCTCTTGAGGAAGCCTCTTTCAAGATTTGCCCTTGGCTTACTGTAGTCCTTCCTTTTGTCTTTATCCTGTATATTTAAAATACTTTTAATTGTTTGTTTTTTCCTTATTGCAAAAGCAAAGTAGGATTCTTGTGGAAAATACAGATAAGAGGAAAAAGAAGAAAAGGAAAGAAACCAACCAACCATTATTCCACCAACCCAGAGATAACCATTCTTAACTCCTTGGTATTTTCCGTATCAATATTATTCTGAATATATGTATACATATACACACATATGTATATGTGTACATATGCATGTAAAAATAGTATATATTATATACATCTCTCTATATCAATTATCACATTTCTCTCACATAATTTTTAATGACTGGATGATACTCCATTGAATGAGGATACTGCCCAAATTTTTAATCAGGGAGATATTTAGGTCATTTTCAGTTTTTAATATTATAATAGTATTTCAGTAAATATCTTTAAGATTAATATTTTCTCACACCTTTAATTATTTCTTAATTTCTGGCAGTAGTAGTTCATGTCTTTTGTTATTTCCTTGGGATAAATTCTAACAGTAGTGTTGCAGGGTCAGAAAGGAAATGCACTTTTAAGGACAATAGCCCTCACTTTTGGTTGGGTCCCTTTCTTGTAAGGTTCCTTACCGATAGTGAAGAAGATCTCTGGACACAATAGCAGAAGTCGGTGTTATATCTTAATGTTACTGAGTCCCTTGCACGGTGCTTGTGTTTCAAATAGTCATATTAAATTAGTATTTCCCTTGGGGCTTCAACAGCAACAATAACAACAACACAACAAGAACAACTACTATTGTTGTTGCTATTATTACAATCTTCCTGACTCTTTTCCTGCTCTGAGAACCTCTGCAGTTGGGCTCACGAGGAAGGAATGGGCCATTTGCTGGGAGCGCCATTGACTTCCCATGGGGCATAGCACCGAGGTTCTAGTACAGTCCCTGCCTGAGCAGGTGAGGTAAGCTTTTTCTGGCCCCTCAGAGCCCCTCAGCTCGAGACAATGGGTCTCCTATACTGTTTGCCCAGTGACACCTACAAAAGTCTGGTGTTCATTGTTCTGCCCTTCTCTTGGCAGGCTCATCTATTGAGTTTGGCTTCTGCTGACTAAAGTAAGGGAAGCTGACCTAGTTGAGAAGAGTAGCTTGAAAGGAAAGTTTTAGTGTTGCCATATGGCCCGAGGGCTCCATATGAACCTGTCATAATAAATCCACATGAATTAATCATCCCAAATCAAAATAAGTCCCAGCACGAGCAAGGTCCATGCACATAGTATAGGCACTTTTCTGCAAGTGTTTGCTAAGTGAAAATATGGATGGCAGATGAAGGACAGTGTTAATTATCTCTTGCCTTATCTTGCTATAGATGGCATGTCGTGTACCCAGCGTCAGATATTTTTGTCTCCAGGAATTATTGCACAAGAGAAATGGAAGATCATGCCTCATATGTAAAGTGAAATACACACCTATTCTTCAACTCTTGGGCAGACAAAGAGCAAAACGCACAGGTCTAGCAAGTGCCATTGAGTTTACAGTAAAGAAAAAGATTGACGTGCCAGCTATACATTGTTTGAACACATAATAAAAATATTTTCAGATATTCATGATCTCCAAAAAGTCACTTTGCAAGCAGCTGTTCTTGGGAAGCTACAGGCTGCATTTCACTGAAAAAGGGGGAGTAAACCAAGCTATGGAATCTGGGATCCAGGGATCCAGCCCAGGAGAGAGGCTCAGGGAATTCTTAAGAGGATGATGAGAGAAAGACCGTAATACTAGCTGCACAGCAGACTTACCGAGCAACCAGCCTCGACTGTAGGAGGAAGACCAAGGACCTCCAGGAGGGCCATGCTCCCCCTGCACCAAAGAAAGTGGAACCCTCTGATTCCATGATGGGCTTGACTTCACTGGGAGAAGTTTTGTGGCTTTGGCAAATTTGGGGGATCAATTAATATTAGGTACACAAAACCACAAAAGAAAAACGAAACAATTGTTACCTACAGAAGAAAATATACAAGAAAGGAAATATAAACATCGTCCCTTAGGTGGCTCATCTGTGAACAGTGTTTCCGTAGATGTTATCGGGTGAACAGTTAATGTTGGATTAACAAAAGGTTGATGCAGTTATAGGTGAGTGAATAGGAGAGGGGAAGTGAATATGTTGGGGAAGACAAAGGAGGAGCAAAAGTAAGGTGGTGTAAAGAGGGGCATTCTTACCCTCCATCTCAGAAAGTCTAAAGATAAATGTCTAAGATTGAGAAAATCAAGAACTGGCAGTGTAAGCAGACGTTTCAAAATAGAGAGGCAAATTCCAAAGAAATAGCTGAAAGATGAGTGTTATATCTTGAAAGCTACTGTCTTTTGGGAGAACAATTCAAGCAAGGGTGGGAAGAGGTAGAGTGAGGACAGCTGTTTTTCATTAGTAGACTGACTTTTAAAAACTGTGTTATTTTTCAAAATTAAATAATAAAAGTGCCAGAGGATGAGTAGCAGAGAGGATTGATGCAGACTTCTTTTTGGGGGGCTTTGGATGGCTAGGCCTGTGTTGTTTTATAAAATCATGTTTCCTACAGTTGCTTTGGGGATAGTCACGGAGAGAAAAGGGGGAGCTGAGAAGGTGTAGCTCTTCTACACTTTTAGTGGGTTTATGTGTTGGGGTTCCTGGTGAGATTTCACTTGAATGAAAGGGTCAATTGCTTTAGAAAACTTTTTTGTTTGCTTGTTTTCAGTTTGAAAGCACAGACCTAGTCTAGGGACTAGATTTCTCTTGATAACCCAGCGGGTCCACGTGCCAAGCCCAGCGACAGCCTTACAAGATGCAATGCATTATCCTTCATGCAGAAGAAGGGCTCTGTCTCACCGCTATGGCCTTGAGCCTTTCTGTCCAGAGAGAAGCATGGACTCGTGATGTACTGTCTACGTCTTTTTATTTATTCCCTTCTGGGATCAAAGGCCTATGTCTGTGAGATTAATGACTTGGCATTAGGAGGGCGGTATGATTCTAGAAAGAGACGGAGCTAACAGATGGCCCTGAGTTCCTGAACTCACTGTCGACCTCAGTGTACCCCTGCTCAACTGAACCAGGCCACTGGGAGTGCACACCCAGAAGCACCCCGACGCTTGTCCTTCAGCAGTAAAAGCTAGCAATCATTGCGTCTATGTCACTTACCAGCACCGCTCTAAGCACTTCACGGGTATTGCCTTCTTTAATTGTCACAACCATACCAAAAGTACTGCTACTCTTCCCAGTTTACAGATGAGGAAACGGAGGCACAAACACGATAAATGACAGGCTCGGGTCACACGGCTAGCAAGTGACCGAGCCAGGATTTGAACCTAGATAGCTAAGTCCAGATCATAGGCTCTCACCAGCTTCACTGTCCTGTCCCTCTCTCTACACACACACTCTAATGTTCTTTTTCCTTAAATGCCCTTTCATGGAGACTTTCTACAAGGCAGTCAATGCCCTTTTCATTCTCTCATTCATCTGGTTTGTTTTTCATTTAACTGGAGTTTTCTGCAAATATCAGACTCCCTTGAAACCAAAGCCGGGAGAGACACCCTTCATTGACAAAATGTCTGGCACACACAAGCAAACCATTTGAAATCATCAGCAGCAATAGGATACCCATGTCGTAATGGTTTGGAATTAAGAGTTTAAGTCTCACACCCAAGGGCTGACACCCAGAGACATTGCTCACTAATCTCAGTGCTTGGTGCTTGGGCGAGGAGATTGGGGGCTGGGTTCTCCTGGGGAGACCTCATGGAACCAAAAGGGCCCTCTGCCCAGCAGAAGCCAGAGACTCTCAAACCCAGCCCCAGCCCCAGATACACTGCAACTGGATGGACTCGAACTGAGTAAGGGGCAGGGCAGTGTGGTTGGTCCAGGGGCTGGAGGGCAGGAGGGAGCCTGGAGGGGGACCCTGTCTCCATGACCTCCTGGCACACCCTACACCCTGGTCTCTCACTCTGGCCTCAGTGAAACTTCTCTGTATTTCTCCAACGTGCCTGGCTTGCACCTACCTCTGAGCCTTTGTACTTGCCATTCCCTATGTGTAGAATGCTCTTCCTCTGCCTCCTCCTCACGTGGGTCTCCCCTCAATGTTTCCTCTTCACAGAAGCCATCCTGTCCACCCGAATTTAAAGTAGCCACATATTTCCCATATTTGTTTCTTTCCCATATCCTGGTGTGTTGTTGTTTTTTTTTTTTTTTGGGGGGGGTACTTCTTAGTACTTAGCTGTAGCTGAATTAATTTATTTCTTTTATTTTACTTATTGTATTTACTGTATACCTCTTCCTCTGCCGTGAAAGCAGGGACTTTGTGTTGCATAAATTTCATTACCTCCACAGTCTAGAACAGTGCTGATGTGCAACAGAAATCCAATGACTATTTCTTGAATGGATGAATGAGTGGTAAATGGAAGGTGTCTACAAACTAAATAGGTAGGAGGGCTTGGTATTGGGCCTGAGTTGCAGGAGGAACAACGGCTTTCTAACTGGGGGATTTTCCTTCTCATCAGCCTTTAGCAAGTCATCTCCGTTTCTAGTCCGCCCTCCTACCTACCCAGCACTGAAGACATTCATTCCATGCTCAGGTGGAGAGCGTGATGCCTTCCGATTGGGAAGCCTGTGACTTCCCCAGGGGATTAAGGTCAAGATATGCCAAGGCAGAGGGAGGTCTGAGCCCTATTGCTGTGAATCATTTGGGAGGGGTCAGTGGGGGGAAAGGCCATCCTTCCTGGATGCCTCTCTCATCCAATACTATGCCCATGCGATGCCATGACAACCTGGCCCATGTCATTGACCCTGGGCTATCCGTTCAGTGCTTTCTTGACTCCTGTTCCTCTCCTTGGAGGTCTCTGGCTAAGAGCACTTCTAAGTTGATGAGCAGGGCCAGGCACCTCTTAAACCAGGGGCGGAAACTTACTCACATCTGCAGAGGCTTCTCTCCCTTTTTCTTGCTCCGATTCCAACAATGAGAATACCTGTCTCTAAGACATTCCTGCCTTGCCGGGATCATGGGGACCACAATAACAGAGAAGTCAAACCCAGCTTCAGTGGGGCTTCCAATGCAAGCCTTCTCCCTCCCTCCCCTCAGGCCCCACCCTAGTGTGGTGTAACCCCGTCCTAATGGGTCACCGGACTGGTGGAACCTGAACAGTTGGAGGCCAAAGGAAGCACTTGATGACAAGAGGGTGGGGAGGTGAGCAAGTGGAGGGGGAGTGGGGGCTTCAGGAGGGTGTCTGGAGAGGGTGGGGAGAGCATGGAGAGCAATGGGGCTATTTATTTTCAAATGGAGATGGATTTTATATTTCAACCTCAGTGTTTTTATCGCAGTGAAATCTTTTGAGGTCGATGTGAACAGGGCGCTGTATGCATTGTTCTGCTATTTGGTTTTGATAAAAAGTGGCATTGTACAAGATGTTCCTTGGCTACGTAAAACCTCACTGCATAGCTAATGGTGGCACAGAGCCACACCACAAGTTGTGCAATGCAGTGGTAGGGAAAACAGAGCTGCTTCTCAGGAATTAAGGCTGGTATTTCCATTTGAACTTTAAGAAAGAGATTGAAGAAACAGGAGCAATCCCAAGAAAGAAAAAGAAAGAGGGAGAAAAAGAGGGATTGAAAGGACGAAATAAAGGAACATGGAAGGAAGGGAAGAACGAAGGCAAAAGCAAGGGAATGATACCATTTAACGGGTATAATTTACCATATTTGTAAAATAAGAGAGAGCTAATAGGTTCTGAAAGAGAAGAAATTTCTTTTTTTCTCCTGCTTCTTTCTATCCTGTCTACCTTTGTTCCAAAGCATTACCATATCTGTAAGTATTTTCTTTTCTATCCTTTCCACTTAAGACTAGGAGTCAAGATATCTGAGGTGCCTCTCTCAGTTTTGTAGGTTTACAATAGTCTGGCAATGCCCTTTCATTAGCTCTAAGGCCCAGGCTTTTTCGTTACCTAAATCTAAACCTGGAACTTTGGGTATTTGTTTCTCTGTGGCCTCAATGAGATGTGAAGAGAGAAGGAGAAGACCCCCTTTTTAGTATCACTTTCCTTTAATTTTGGCTCCTTGGAATGAAAAAGCTAGGACCTACCCAAGCCTCCTTGGGAAGATCTTTTAGAGGCTACGTGGTACAGTGGGAGGAACATGACTTTGGAATCAGAGAGGTGTACATCTGAACAATGTTGAGAAGCTTAAAAAGCACCTAGCACACTTTCGGTGTTTGATAAGTTCCCTTGTTGACGATTCATCTGACTAGAAAATTGTGTCATTGTCTTAAAAAAAAACAACCCAAAACAAATTCATTTCTTAATCTGTAACTCCTAACCTGTGCTTGAGCAATTAATTTGTAGACAGTTAAAAATCTGACCCCATTTCCAACAAAAACTCACCATTGTACTGGAATTCAAACAAATGGCTTCTACCTCGTGCAGTCTCTAGTGACTATGACCTGATTTAAAAAAAGAAATCAATCCGACTGTAGTTGAGTTCCTGGAAAACCTGGAGAACCATGTCCAGACCCATCAGGGTAACAGAGCAATGACCTACAAATATGAATGTTGCAGTTGAGTTGAGACATAGTTCCTCTTCTGTTATCACCAACAATTGTGCATTATCTGATGTCCTCCCTTCTGGAGCAGAAAAGCATTTGCTTAAAAAGAGCCTGTGTAGGACTTCCAGCTCCTTCTGTCTCTCTTCACTCCTGCCACCGTGGCTTGGATGTACTTCCCAGATTGTACAGGGCTATTGCACACACACATCCCGAGGCCTTCACGCACGCTATTCCTTCTGCATGCATTTCCCTTTACCACCTCTATCTGGTGAACACCTACTCATCTTCCAAGACTCAAGTCAATCCTCAACTCTTCTGTGCAGGCTTATCTGACTCCTCCATGGAAGAACCATCCACACTTCTCTTTGGACCCCTAATGTACTCTGAACAGACTTTTCTTATAGCCCTGGTGGCTCCTTCCATTCACCTGAAAGCTTTTCAAGCTTAATGACAATTTCTGATTCATTTCTGTATTCCTAATACATAGTACTGTACCTGGCATGTAGAGGGGATCAAAAATTGATTGTTGAATGAATAAATGAATGAATGAAGTGAATAATAGCGGGAAAGGAACATTCAGAAAATCTATTGGGATATCTACGAAAGCAAGAGGTCAGTTTTAGTATTCTGAGCTGTTTTACCTTTGTTATCATTGTAAGTTTATTTAAACTCTACCCTAATGAATAACCAGCACCTTCTCCAGGCAACAGTATGGGGTATATAACACTATGAATATGCAGGTTCAAGATCAGAAATACTTTCTAAATAAATGGAATAAGAATATGAGTTTTTAAGATTATATGGAAGTCTAGTATAGTAATAGGGAGGAAGGGGAGAAGAAGGCAAACAGGAAAAATTAAAGAAAGAGAAAAAAGAAGATCAAATCACTGGACCAGAAATGCTATTAGGAGCTTTCACATATATAGTTTCATTTGCTCTTCACAAAGAGCCTGTGGAGGTAGGTATTATTATCCCATTTTACGCATGAAAAATTCTGGCCCATATAAATTTTGTAGCTGGTATACTTTGAAAGTTGACCAAAGCATGTCTGCCTCCCCATTCCAGAGGCTGTAGAATTCCAGAAGTTAGAGTTTGAAAGGTTTAGCATATCATCTAGTCTTACTATTTGAATTTACAGATGAGGAAATTAAAGCCCAGAAACATAGGAGTCTTGCCCCAGGTCACTTGGCAGTTGGTGGCAGAAGTGGGATTTAACCTCAGGTGCCAAGACCTCAACCTTCTGAGGCTGCAGGACAATGGTTTATAAACAGGTGAACAAGGTCCAAACCCATCCCACTATGGTGTCTGGGACAGGTTTATGTGCCTCGAGTGGCAAACATCAAAATTTGTAGAAAAAAGAAATTTGAGAAATCAAGCCACTTTAAGCTAATTTTGGGAAAGGGAAAGAGAGGATGGCCTATTTGACTGGCCCACGAATTTTTTTCACCCTCTTAAGTAAGTATTTATTTATGCACAGCCAGAAGACCCTGAAGATTAAACTGCCGCTTTGATTCATAACCTGTCTCTATTTTTCAGTTTGGTGATATGTGCTGGTCTTTTAATGGTGCAGTAGAAGATTATATAATTATTGCCATGAATTTAATATTTCCTTTGTCATTTTCCATTAATTAATAAATATCAAAACTTAGAAATTCATGAGAAAATTTTCAATTTTTTTTTTTTTTAATCCAGCATTCTGCAGAATTCTTGTTGGTTTTCAGAGATGTGCATACATGAAGACGCTGACTTGGAAAGCAGAGCCAGTGCGCACCGAGGCTGACTCTCTCCTAGATGCTGCTCCAAGTGCCTGGTAGGCATTATTTAACTTAACTTCATGGTGACAAGAACCCACAACTATTTATTTTTCTTATGTCGGTTTAATCAAGTCATAATTTAAATACAGTAGAAGTCACACTTTTTAGGTGTACTTGTCTAATGTGGTGAGTTTTGACACACCACACCAAGCCACGCCACAAACAAAATATCAAATATTTCCATTACTCCAGAAAGTGTGCTTATGCCCCTTTTTAGTCAGTCCTGTCCCTCCACGCCCAGGCATCCCATTAATCTGCTTTATGTCCTCTTCCAGAATGTCATATAAATGGAATCATACAGTATGTAGCCTTTTGTTCTGGCTTCTTTCACTTAGCATGATGCTCGTGAGATTCATCCATGTTGTGAATTACTTACTTTTATTATCCCCCATTTACATATGAGGAAACTAAATCCCAGGCTGCGTAAGTGACTCACTCAAGCTTATAAGTGGTGGAGCCAGAACACAAACCCAGCCTCCTGATTCCAGGGCCTGTGCTCTTACTCAGCTCTCTACACCTCTGCACTTGCAGTCAGGGCTCCTGGGCCACGCCTGGCCCGTGTCGTTACACACGGAGTGGTCTTGGCTAAATGCTTCACTTATTTGGGTTTACCCCCGCTGTACAATCATAATGCTAGTTTTACATATGGACTCCCACCCCCACCACAGATGTTGTACAAAGAACATGAGCTTCTTTTGGGTTTCACTTCTAGGTTGACCAGAAAATGTTTCCGCATAAAGCTGCAGCAGAACAACTTTGTTAAGATGTCAAGAACGATGAACTATTCACGGGCTCCCTCACAGGGTGTCTTTGCCCCTTATCTTCTGAATCTCTGAAATCCCCATCCTTGGCTCTGGCTGCCACACAGTTGGAGTTGTATGAGTATTTACTTCCTGAATGGTGAGCTGTTTCTATACAGTCACTAGCTAGTTCAGTCACTTGCGAGCTGGGTGACCTTGAGGAACGAACTTTGCTTCTTGAAGCCTCAGTCTCCTTACCCATCATATGGGGCTCAAAGGCTGTGTTGACGATTAAGTAAAATCATACGTATGAAGCACCGTGCCAAAAATTTAGCAATACTTCCACCAGCATCAGGCCCTTATTATTTTCCTTCTGTCCTGATTACCTCTAGAATTGAATGAAAGTTCAGGTGTGATCATGTTTTAAAAAGTATAAAGAACTATGAAAATGTGAGATTTAATAAATTTATTGACCACCTACTATGTGCTAGGGCTTGGAATAGGCTGGGGATGCAGCAGTGAACAGACAGACTCATCCTAACAGGGGAGAAGAGATGCTGCTATCTTGAGTTACTCCTGCTCACAAAAGATACCCCACTATATTAAATTTGTCAAATACGTATCAATAATGAGGATAATAATTGCTAGCACTTATCAAGTCCTTTTTGGGTGTCAACTGTGGCGTTGAGCGTTTGTTACATATACGTTACTTTACTTAATCCTCGCAATAATCATCTGAGGCTCCAGAATGCCTGTTTTCCAAGGCAGAAAAAAACCTCAGCGCTCTGAGTGGCATTGTCAGTAAATGACTGAGCTGGGATTTGGAACCAAAGCCTAAGCTTTAAATTGCTGTATTCAATGGTCTTTAATACTCTCTTATTCACTAGAAATTGAACGGCAATAGCTGCCAGAAGGGCTGCCATGATGCACAGTCGCAGGACATACCACTGCCTCCGCCGTCGGTATGAGTCACACCCCTGGAGTGGAGCCGGGCATGGCACACACAGCCTATGGGACAGCCCTGGATGCCAAGGTGAAGGCAAGGGCTATCCTTGGCAAACTAGTCATCGGAAAGGATTTGCTTGACACATAGTAGGTCCTTAATAAATAGTTGTTGAAGTCTTAGATGAGCTTGGTTTCCTGTTGGTTCAAGTACTTATCCAAGAGTTTACAGTCTGAAATGAAGACAGCTATGCTAGAGAGATTAAAAAACTCTTCTGTAAGAGTTGAAGTCACCAATATCACCTGAGCTCATCAGCCAATCACTCCTGCTCATGCAGAGAGCTCATGTTCCTGAGTTTGAGAAAATAAGGAGTAATGTACGAAATCATATGGCTGCCTCTTAGTCACGGGAGGCTTCATGGAGGAGGTGTGCTTCTCAGAGATCTATGAGAGTGGGGAAAGTGAGGCACTGATGAAGCCAGAAAATTTTTTCAAAACAAACTGCAGCATAAATTTCTGGTCACACAAACACAATGACAAGTAATATGACAATTATGACCTGGCATTTAAAAAGAGAAGAATCATCCAGGATTCCTTTTTAAAGGGGACTTCTTTTTAAGAGGAAGAATAAAAAAGAATTATCTATTATTCTTCAAATGACCTCCTCATTCCACTATGCACACATAAACTTGACTTCATTTTTATTCATTTGTTTCTTAAGTCAGAGGTTCCCAAACCTTCTGAGAAAGGCGCCCTTAGTTTCTCAATAAGCTTTTCAGTGTCCTGAGCCAAAAGCAATACTTCATAATTCTATTAAGTGGTGAGGTCCCTACAACTTAATAAGCATTTATGTGCTAACAACTCAGTAA
Organism: Rhinolophus sinicus; assembly: GCF_036562045.2. Taxonomy (NCBI): domain Eukaryota; kingdom Metazoa; phylum Chordata; class Mammalia; order Chiroptera; family Rhinolophidae; genus Rhinolophus; species Rhinolophus sinicus. The sequence goes on from NC_133756.1 coordinate 144,679,857, forward strand.
CTGTTAGAAAAAATAATACACTATATTGAAAGAAAAAAAAGTTTAATTCTTAAATAACCCCAGTTACTTCCTCAGGAGATGTGTGTGCTTTTAAAGCATGGTACAACCTCTCAAACATTGGAATCAGATTGGGTACCACCACCCTAATTTCCTATTCCACAATAAATTTCACAAAACTGAGAGTATTATACAATCTGAAGTCTTCCACCTGGAGGGGAAACCAGAGAGATGGGGAAAAACTGTCTTGACCTAACATCCAGAGGAAGGTAGTTGCAGGCATTGGCTCAGAACTTCAATTGTCAAGCCTTGACCTTTTTCCTGTTGTTTGCAAGATGGCTGCTACGGTTCCCAAAATTAAGGGAACAAAACCAGGAAAAAAGGAATAAAAGGTGGTGCCAACTTCAACGGATCCGTCCCAACAAGGAAGCAAAAGCTATTTCAGAGACTGTCCTTTACCCCAGAAGACATCCCCCCAGCATGTCTCAGGGGCCAGAAACTGTGTTGTATGCCCATAACTGGCTACAAGGAAGCCTGAGAAAGGCAGTATTTAGCTGAGTACAAAGTACAAGTCAGGGCTCAGTCAGGACTCAGTAACAAGAAAAAAGGGGGTGGGTATTGGGTGAACAAAAATAGTATCTACTACAGAGCTATACCTACTCATGCAAAGATCAGTAGGGCAAGAATTAATTCCTGCTCTCAAGAACTGCAGGCCTCACCTGGAGACAAATGTGACCTTCTTCAAAATTTTGAATACTATACAACAAGATAAATTATACAAGAAGATATTACTGTAGGAAGGTATTTAATTTGCCTGGGAAGGTCAGAGAAAGTTCTAGGTAAGAGCTGGACAAACTGTTAAAGAAAGACATTCAGGAAGAGGAACAACAAATATGAAGGTCCAGAAATGTGAAGAAAAATGTATGTGATTTGAATAGCACACGGCCCAATATCTAGAGCACAGAATGAACGGCAGGAGGCTGAGGGTAGAAGCAAATGATATGGAACAGGTGATGGAGTCAGTTAGGGCTTTGTATGCCCACCAGCTCTGGGAATAGTGTCAGAAGAGCAACGGACATCTACGTTTTCTTTTTACCTTTGGCCCCACATGACTACCTTTGTAGAAATGCTCTTTTCATACTCTACAGATCTGCCAATTATTTGGCCCAACCTCCCATTTTCTACATGTGGACCATTGACCCAAGCAGAAACAGAGTCCTTTACAGGGATTGATTGATATGGATGCTGAATGAAAGACTCCATCTGTGGGGACAGAGTCCCAGAGAGCAGTTTCCAGGCTCTTGGCCTCACGTGGAAAGGTGCTGGCTCGGTTATTAGATGACCATGAGCTGCAATCAGATGGTCATCTGCTGTGGCTGGGTGGCCATCAGCTGTAACCGGTTAGTCATTAGCCACTAATATAACTGCCGTGGCTGAGCTAGGGGGATGGTTGGTTGGCAGAGAAGCAGACGGCAGATTGCAGATCGTGTGGCTCCTGTTTCCTGTGTCTCCAACCCAGCCGCCAGTGAGAATATAGTGGTATGACTCCCCTATCCATGGCTCTGTGGGTGTTCCTTTTTGGCCTCACCATATTCTGAGTTCTTATGCGGGGAGCTGGGCCAGAGACCCTGCATGACACCATCTTAAGGAATACATAAACCTGGAGCTGCCAGTGGCCATAATTTCCTCCTTTAGAGAGAGCTTGTCTAAAGAATGGGGTGGGGAATGAGGGTGGGATAGGGGTAGGAGGTAGAGATAGGAGGGAGGGAGGGGAGAGAGAGACTGAAATAATTATAGCATCCTAGATCCAGCTGACCTGAAATCATCCAGGAGTTACTTATGCTAATAACATTTCTGTTTTTATTTAAGCCAGTTTAAGCTAGTTTTTATTATGCTAGTTTAACTTAGCTTCCTATCATTTGCAGTTGGAAGGGTCTTGATAAAGGGGCTATAACCTGGAAGCAGAAAGACCCATCAGGGGCTCTCGCCACATTCTCTTTTTGTTTCTGGCTACAAGCTGGGCCTTTGCAGGCTTCAGGATTACCTGCCCTGGCTGCTGGGGAGAAAAGCATCACTTCCCTGGAGATTTCCATGGTCCCCACCTCAATCTCATGTTCAGTCTGAGAGAGGCATGGTTTCTCACCCAGCAGGCTGGATGGCACCCACTTCCTGTCCTGCGAACGTCAGCTACCATCACAGGCTGTTATCTGACTCCACTATCAGCCAGTGGCATCCAGGAACACATCAGACTTCTAGGAAAAATGATGTTCTGCAAAAGCAAACCCATGCGGCCAGAGCTGACGGTAACTCTAGCAGCCGTGTGCACAATGAAGCACTGGACATTTCTCAGGGCCTCTGGTATTCAGGAGCCTAGCATGAGCTCCAGCAGTTCAGACAACCAGCCCATTGACAAGCATTTCGGAGATGGTAACTCAAATCTCCTGAGGCTGTAGGGCTGACTGGGGTAGGAAGTATTGCTTCCAAGGAGTTTCACCTGTAGGTTTTAGTGCACCCAAAACCAGCCACATGCTAGCTGGGTGAGCCTGGGAAGGTTACTTGACCTCTCTGAGTGTCCACTTCCTCGATTTTAAATAGGCATGACAATCGTGGTTGCTCACATATATTGAGTGCCTGCGATGTACCATACATGCTAAACGCTGCAGAGCTAGATACCTCCCTCTGCAAGGACTGGCACATTTTGAGATTTTAATCTGGGTTTGTCATTGTTATTGTCTGTGGTACCATAGTAACTGTCAACTTCAATTCCATCTTTTAATGGATAGGGAAACTGATACCAAGAAGCAGTGAATGACTTGCCTAAAATTATACAACATAATCAGTGACAGAGCAAAATCTAGGACCCAAATCTCATCCAAATTAAGGTATACACCCAGGAGCAACAAACATCAATGGATATCTAGAAATTCTTTAACCTAGAATACACATGATTTCTATAAAGAAAACTGAAATTCTATTGAAAAGCATAAAAACTCATGTGAAAAAGAAGATACTAGAGATAGTCTCTGCTCTTGAATGGGCAATCTCACATCATAATGGTGACAATTATTTCCAGATTAATCCATAAACTAAATACGATCAGATACCAGCTGGGCTTTTTGAGGAACTGAAAAGTGGCTTCTATGTAAAGTGTAGGGAATATAGTCAATAATATGGTAATAACTATGTATAGGGCCAGGTGGGTACCAGACTAGTCAGAGAGATCACTTCTTAAATTATGCAAATGTCTAACTACTACTCACTTCTTTGGGTATATAAATGTTGAATAACTATTGAACTATTGTGTACACCTGAAACTAATATAATTTTGTATGTTAGCTATATTTTAATAAAAGTCCTTAAAAAAAGAAAAATGGATTCTAAAATGTCTTTGGGGGAGGAAAGAGCTATGAATAGCTAAGTCAACTTTAGAGCAGAAGAGGTGAGAATTGCCTTACCAGTCATTGAGATGTATTACAAAGTGAAAGTAATAAAAAATTGTTTGGTAGTGGTGCAAGACTAGACAGATTTATGAAACATCGTAGAGAGGCGAGAGTTAGACCCTCGCATATACGGAGACTTGAATGGCAGAGGGGGCATTGCAATTCTATGAAGGAAGGCCAGATTGTTTAGCAGTGAGGGAAACTGCCTCAGACTTTGGAGGAAAATAAAACAGGATCCCTGCCTAAATCAAGAAGTTCCAGATGAATTAAAGATCTAAATATGAAAGATAAAGTATTAGGGAGAGATAAGTGACACATCCTTGGTCTAGGGGTAGGAAAAGATTTCCTGAACAACAATAAGGGTTTCTTTTCAACAAAGGACATTTTGGACAAAGTTACTGGATAGACAGCAGAAAAGTTAAGATTTTTTTGTAATATGTAAAATTGAAAGGCACTTATATGTAGCATATATGATATCCTGCTACTCAACTAGAAGAGGAGAGCAATCCTACAAGATAATGGAAAAAGAGTACCTTATAGACAATTACAGAAGAAGAAACCTTAAAAGTTAATAGATAAATGAAGAAATGCTCAAAGTCATTAAAAGTCAATAAATGCAAGTTAAAGCAATAAAAAAAATCCCTTTCAACCTATTGGATTGAAAAATCAGAAAGCTGTACAATGCAAGTGTTGGTTGAATATAGGGATAAAGGAACCCATATGCACTGACCTACACTGACGAGAGTGTATTCGGATTATTTAATCTGGGTTATTTAATGAAATTAAGAGTATGCATTTCCTATGGCCCAGTAATCCCATTCCTGGGCATAAATTCCAAAGAAATGCTTACTGAGCTCTGAAAGGGATAGCATTGTTTATAATTTTTTGCTCTCTTTTCTCAATGAAAGGACGATGCACCGCCAACCATATGGAGATGGACTCCATATGATTTTCAGTGCTTGCCTTTAGACGATTGTACTTTTCTGCCTCATGTCAGGCTTGGCCACATGACTTGCTTTGGTTAGTGAAACAGGAGTGGAAGTGATGTGTGCCAATTTGAGCAGAGATTGAAATGCTATTCCTTGTTCCTTTCAGCTCTCTTGCTCTTTTTCCTTTGTCAGGAGTAGGGCTTGTCCCAAATGAAGGCTGTTTCTTCAGGTTGGATCTGGGAGGAAAACGCATGGAACAGGATTTCTTGTCAAGAGCCTGTTGCCATCAGCTACAACATATGACATAAACAAGAAAGGGAACTTTGTGGTTATAAACCATCGAGGTGTTTGTTTTGTTTTGTTTTTATTATAGCAGCAAAACTGGCCAATATATGAACTGGTTGGAATATACGAACTGGTTGTTCATTGCAGTGCTATTCATCGCAGCCCATAGTTGGGGGCAGGCAGCCCTGGTATCCATCACTGAAAAAACGTAGTGTGTGCTGTGGGTTATTAAACAGTCAGAACAGTCAGGAAGTTACAGGTTCATAGGAAAATATGGCTGAAACTTAAAAACACCAGGGTCAGTGAAGATACTAAGAAATAGGATCAGATATGTAACCAATTAACGTAAAAAACCACAATGCCACAATACTTATTGCGTAATAACGTGTACCTATAAAATGATGATGACATTGGCGTGATTATCTATGGGATCAGAGAAGAATGGGAGTGGGATACAGAAACAGAATTTTTCAATGTCCAAGCGATTTAAAAATTTAAAGGGTAATTTGAAAAACAGAAAGAAAAAAGAGTCACAGCTCCTGACACCCTGTTTGGTGCTTTTTCTTCCATACCCCTTTGCTTCTTGTGTGATTCATACTCCCAGAATAACAATTATGACTTAAGTCATGAATCGCTTCATATGTTTTAACTATAATCTTTCCTCTGACCCCCACAAGAACTATGATCTAAGTTCTGACCCCCTCTGCAATCTAAGGAAAACAAAAACCCCATTCTTATTTAACAAACTTTTACATGGGGCTCGGGTGTCCACTGGTTTTGATGGTGAGATTAATAGTGGCTCATCCTGGCATAGCATGTAGTCGGTGGTGGGCACTATTCTGAGCATTCTATAAGTACTAAAACATTGAAATTTCACAACAATCCCAATGGTAGGTCCTACTACTTTCATCATTTTCACTTTAGAGGAAACTGAGGTATGCAAATAGTGGATCTAGGGTTTGAGTCTAGACATTCTGACTCTAGAGTTAGGGGGATCACATATTTTAAAGCCCAAATTGGGACAGTTTTGAGAGTAAAAACGGGTGCTCAGAGTAATTAGTCTGGAAGTACTTCCATACACAAAGATGTCTGGGGAAAATCTAGGCACAGGGTAGGCTGCCAAATCCAAACTTCTCAACACCGCTATGCGGCCTCTCAGAAAGAAGCCCTGGCTCTTGAATCCATAGGCCAGGGGTCCTTTTCATCATAGCAGGACTGTTTAAAATCAGATCTTGCCAATTCCCAGGAAAAATAACAGCAGAAATTGGCTCACTGGGTTTTTAGAAAACGGAAATGGGAGATGTGATCTGGTTCCAGAGCTGAAGAGCAGTTGAGTTGAGCCCTCGGGGACTTGGGTTGAGCTGTCATTAGCAGGAGGATAAAGCCCCAGCCAGGTTTTGGCTCCATGTCAAAAAAAAAAATGAAGAATTGGGAGACGTGAGCTCTCTCTCCTGAACTGGGACTAAATTAGCTCGTTGCTGGAAATCACTTTAACACGGTCTACTTCGCCCCTGGAAAATGAAGATATTTATATTCCTCTCATAGCCAATCACCTCAGGAAAATGAATAATTCCACCATAATAGCTACATTAAATTGATGCTTGCAAAGTGGCAGCATTCACTCACTTCCTTATATTCGTGATTTCACAATAACACTATGAAACAAGTATTATTATTATTATTTTGCCCATTTTATAGATGAAGAAACTGAGGCTAAAAGATGTCCAGCTGCTTCCGGAAAGTTACACATCTTGTAGTCAATTCAGGTCTATCTGCCTTAGAGTCCAGGCTCCAGGATACATATTGGCTCTTGATGTGAATTTAGTTTAGAAGTTCTTCCCCGTCGCTGGGAATGATGTCTGTCAGAAAAAAAAGGAGTCAACATTCCTCACTCTAACCCATCTGTGGACAGGAAGCAGTGATGGTTTCCAAGATTAGCTTCATTTCCCCTCATTTTTAAGAAAATCTATACACTCTCAGACTTGGAAAAGAAATGTTTGTTGATTAGAACAGAAACAAATAGCAAGGAAACTTTTTTTTTTTTTTTTTTTTTTTAAGTGCAGAAAGAATTGGGAATGAATAAGGTTACAAGAAAAGAAAGTCTATTCTCAGGAGGGAAAAAAAGATACCAGGATATAGAGACACCGTAACTGAAATAAAATCAATGCCCCATGCTGGTGAGGAAAGTTCTCCCTTTTCAGAACTCTTGTAGCTATTGACTCAGACGGCCTAAAGCCCCTCAGGCATGCTCATCAAATTATTGAAATTCAGAATGACTTATTGGCAGGTCCAAGGACTCTCACACAACTCCAATCTAACCCCTGAAGCTCAACAGTCTTTATTAACCTGCTTTAGCTTTTGAAAATGGAAAGAAACTAAAGGACTTGTTGTTGGTGTTTAAAGCACCGTAGGGGATAAGTTTTCCGGTGCCAGGCAGTGATGGTATCTCTGCCTCATCCAGGCTACATCTGGGATAATCCAAAGGGACCTCATGTTCCCTCTCCTGTATGTGGCATAGCGCAGATTCATACAATCATGCATATTCCTGTAGGATTTGCAACCGAGGTAGACCTTCGACTCTCAACTCTTTCTTTACCTCACTATTGTTTTTAACTTAAATTCAAGTCTTAAAATCTGAGAGATGGAGAGGACGCTGGTGGATTCTAGTTCTGGCCCCATCATCAACTGTAACTGAGTGACTTAACCACTTTGGAACTTTGTTTCCTCATCTGGCTTCAACAAGAGAAGGAAAAATGAGATTTTTTTTTTTTTAAGACACAAAAAAATCCAGAGAAAGCCACTTTGAGAATCCTTTAGTTGCTTTGGGGTAAATAAGATTAGCTTCCTAATAGCAATTTTTGGCACAGTTCCTCAGCTAACCTAACTAAATTGAATAAATAACTCAATGATTCGGGAGGTGGGGGTAAAGTCATGGTGACTAGAAAAACTATTTGACAGCTGCCAAAAAACACACACAGATTTATAAAGGCAGTAGTGACCCTAAGCCTTCTAGGTAGAACAAAATTATTATTCCTTTTCATGCAGCTTAACTTTCATAATACTTTTCAATGTCGGGAGATTAGCTTGGCAAATGTCCAAAAAAACAGAACAGAGGTAGCTTTTAAGGTATTAGAATTCCCAAAAAGTAGAACAGAGAAAGGGTTAGGTCCCAGGGGCAGAAATACCCCAGCAAACATACTGCATCACTGATGCGTTCACACCTAGACAAGAGAGTTTCTTCTCTCTGAAGCACCTTACTGCCATCTTTATGAAAAAGAGACCATTGGAAACCACACTTGGTTATAATTTGGGATTCAATCAGTTAGGACCTTACCAACTGGAGAAACTTCTCGCAAGAAAGGCATCCTTTTTCTTTTTCTTTTTTTTTTTAACTTGGAGAAATGTACTTTATTTCATGCAAAGCTATATAATTTTCCATATTTTAACAGCCAATCAAAATAACACTTCAAAAAATTCATTACATCAATGAATTAAAATACTACAGAGTAATTGCAAGTCCATGAGTTTGTCAAAACAAAAATGAGAGAACATTATGCATAGATTTTCTTCTTCGTTTGAATATTAACATAGCCAAAACACATAGGAACTTGGGAAAGAGGACTTGAGAAAAATCAATCCTCAGATTCTAAGGATGTAGCTAGATTATGTTTTTAAAATATATTGTGATGTCATATTTCTACTTCCTCAAGTTGTCTCAAGAGGATTGGGCAAAAACGGCAGAAACAGCAACAACTTATATTTATTCACTCTTTCCTAAGTGCCTAGCATTGTTTTTCTCATTTTGTACCTATTATCTCATTTAATCACCCCAGCAATCTTATGAGAAAAGTACTATTATTATCTCTATTTTACTGATGAGGAAACTGAGGCACAGACAGTTTAAATAATTTATCCAAGATCAAAGAGCTAGAAAAGGTGGAGCCATGAGATTCAATGTTCAGCTTTCGCGTTCCATCCAAGACTCATCTCAAATAAAATGGTTATAATATTCATAGATACCAGTGTGCACAAATCAACTGTACAGATCAATGAAATTTTGCAAAGTGAACAGTGTCATGTAATCAGTACCCAGATCAAGAAACAACATTGCCAAAAACAGAAATCCTCCCTAAGTTCCCTTCCAACTTCTACCATCCCCACGGGAGCATTTTGACTTTTAAAAACAATTGATTTATTTTTGTGTGTTTTTGAACTTTTTATAATTGGTATCATACCCTATGTACTTTTATGGTGTGTTTGCTTTCTTTCATTCAAATTTTTATTATGAGATCCATTCATATTGTTGTGTTGTCTCAATGATGTATGGTATTTTATATGAATATACCAAAATGTATTTGTTCATTTTACTCTTGATTGACATTTGGGTTGTTTCCCAGTCCATTTCTCTTTCCAAATTCCTTCTTTCAAAAAGCTTTTTGGCCTTCTATTCTTGACATGTTTGTGGAAAGCTTACTCAGTTCTTTCTTTCTTTTCTTTTTTCTTCCTTCTTTCCTTCCTTTCTTCTTCTTCTTCTTCTTCTTCTTCTTCTTCTTCTTCTTCTTCTTCTTCTCTCTCTCTCTCTCTCTCTCTCTCTCTCTCTCTCTCTCTCTCTCTCACAGAAGTGGGTGTAGAGCTTAAACTATAAGAATCAGTAGTAGAATAAAAATCAGATTCAACGTATATAAAAGGAGAAAGTGAAGTCATTTCCGTGGTTCCCAGCTTGGGTGATCTGACTTCTTAGGATTCCATAAATTTAAAAATAATGGTATGCATTGAGATTTTTTGATTGTATCTACTGGAAATTGTAATAAAACAACACGGGTTAATGGAAATGTCACTTTTATTTGGGGATCAGAAAACTGCAAGTAATAGAAACTTTATTCAACTTTCTAAAGCAAAGAAGTTAATTGATTGCTTCCCATGACTAAACAGTAGAAAGACAGACTGTCTTCAGGCCCATGAAAATCCAGATGTTCAAATGATATTCTCAGGGCGCCATCCCAGGGTGACCAACCATTCCAGTTAACCTGGGACGCTGAAGGTTCCTCGTCTTGGGAAATCTCTCAGTCTTGGGACAACTGGGATATTTGATCACCGTTTCCCTCTTTCATCAGTTTGTGTTGGTTGTTGATTTTCAGGTAGGCTCTTTTCACATCGTATCAAACATCACCACTAGCCGCTCTCAACTTGCATGATCCTTACAACTAGTAATCACAGAAAAGAAAGAGTAACTAGATCCTACCAGTTCCAACAACTTTCTGGGAATCACTCTGATTGGCTTGAGTTAAATGACCTTCTCCAAACCAATTATTGGGCCAGAGGGATCAGGTACTGACATGGCCAGCCCGGGATGGGAAGAGGTGGACCATATTTTTACCATCATATAGGATGGGATAATTTTTAGAAAGAAAGGTACTGGAAAGACAAAAAGAAGAGATGTTTATTACTGAGCTACTTATTGCATATTTACTCCATCCCAATAACTTGCAATATAATGATTACTAAATAAATGTTTGCGAGGGAAAATCTTCTAAATAACAGAGAATGGGGAAAATTTTAAAGAGTACTTATTGGTGGAAAGACTGAGAAGAACTGAACTTGGCCCTCACTCATAGAACTGTAGGAGAAACCTAGAAGTGAATTTACAAAATACCCTTCAGTCCCTTGATAACCAAGGGCACTTGCAGCACTTCTATTCTGTCCAACTCAGAAGCAAAGGATCAGGGCACTTGTCATCTTGCTATGTATCATGATAGGAAAACTGTCACATTGTGTCAATCAGAGAAGGCAAGATGACTATGGGATCCACCATATGGAAAGATTTTCAAAACTTCCCAAGGCCCATCTGTCCTCAATACTATTCTCACTTGCTTCTTGGCTTCTTGATACTTAAAATTCCACTCATAGAGTTAGAAATAAGTCTTAAAATACCATTAGCTTTAAGGGAGAGAAGAACCTTAGATTGAAAATCAAACTAAGGTATGCATGACTGATAATCACATCTTTCAAAGCTAGTTTGGCTTGGGGCGAGGCCGTGGGGTAGTGTTGGAGGGCAGGTAGCTGAGAGATTCGGGGGAGGGACCTGAAAAAACTTGGAAAACAACAGCCTAGGCTGAAGCCAGACAAAGTGGCAGACACAAAGTCATGAGCAGTTCACAGATTCAGGGGCTGGGACACCCCAGAGTCCTTGGAAGGCCTGGTCACTTTGGTCTTTTGTCACACAAGGAGGCTCTGAATATTATATTAGCATCCAGATCTGTTCTATTAGTAGGAGCTTTCAATTCTGGGGAACAGGGTATTTACAAAATGGGGAGAAACATACTATGATCCATTTAGCAAAGAAGGGTCTAGAGAAAACCCCTTCTAATGCCCATGATGCCAATGTCCCCTCAGAGACACATCTTTAGTTCCTTTAAGTAGCACGGAAAATCAACAGCTCTTAGACCCACCACAGAATGGGACCAGGGGCTGTGTGGGTGACTTCACACTTGGCACGCTTGGTACCTGGCCCTGGCTCAATCATTTTATAAAACATAGAAGTTCATACAGATTTACTGGGGGCTTCGGGTATTGGTCCAAGTTTCAGTAAAAAACAAAACAAAAACCAACAACAAACAAAAATGCCCAACAGCAACACTGTTTGGGTTTGGTTTTATTAATTGTGAAATTTTCTTCAAGTCTTTGGTAAAATGACAGCTTCTCAGTGAGGCATCACTGAATGCTTGATTGAGAATTGTACCTCACACCCAACTCCATCCATCTGCCCAGCATGATTTTTTCTCACCAGCACTGATTTCTGTCTTCTAGCATGCTATATAATCTGCTTATTTATTTGTTTATTGACTGCCCAAGGGAGTGTGCAGTCCGTGAAGGGAGGGATCTTGGAGGGCTTTGTTCATTTTTCATGCCCAGAACATAAAATAGTGCCTGGCCCCTAATACATGGTCAAGAAATATTTGTGAAGTGAGCGAAGAAAATTAATTTGTATATGTAAAGGATTTAGAAAAGTATCCGGCACATATTCAGCTTTCAAAAATGTTAGTTTTTACTATTTTTATTATGTTTGGAGTTCGACAAAGTAGAAATATTTGTTCTAAATCCCTAATGTTAAAACAATGGAAAGTGAGCACTCCTTTTCATGATTTTTACAGAATAAGGCCAACACTCTGTCCCTAATGCTGTGCTGCTCATATTCTTATCTCCTGTAGGTCTGGATCGCTTTGTTCTTACTTAGCCTTGATCTCTGCTGAGTCCTGTCATCCGGGAAGGCAAGTTTCTAGGTAAATATACGCAGAATCTCCACAAAGGCAATAATGGCTTTTTTTTGGTTATGAGGATTAAGGGCATCCATCAATTGCCCATAAATAAATTTTGATAAGGAGGATCGCCCCAGATTTTATTTGTGCCTTGTCAAGTCTGCTAACCTCAGGACACATTAGGAACCAGAGAATAAAACGGAGTCCTGCACTCTGTGTCAAACACGCTTGACCCGTCCCCTCTCCTAAACTTTGTCTGTACTCCATGTCTTCCTGGTTGGTTAGTGATTCTCAGGCATCATGTGAATCCTGCGTTAGAAGCTTGAGATATCCTTTCTTTCACTATAAACACCTCCCTCAAAAGCAAACATAGTGAGAAATCAGGCTGTCAAGGCTTTGTCCTCCTCACCCACCACTTGAAAAGTTAGCAAACTGCTTCATGGATGTAATCTTTGCCAGGTCACTCAGCAGTAGACGGGGACATGGCAGGTACTTAGGGAAGGGTCCAAAGGCTTTTAACATTGATCAAAAAAATGTTGCCTAACCGGCAGTGGGACGATCTGGGAGAGGTTCCTCGTGTGGAGGAAGTACCCACAGCTCAGGAATGGGGTGGAGAGTGTCATGGCAGGTGGCGGCCATTAAGAAGAAAGAGCTGCTTCTCTAAATCAAAACTGGGTAAGATGACCCAGTATGGTGCCAGGTGAATGGCATCCTGGGGCTCGTTGGGGCATGAAGCTCGTTGCTTCCCCACACAACCATGTCATAGCAACCTAGTAAGAGCCTCAGGGTGGAACTGAGGCCAGCCTTTGTTTGTCTTGTACTTGTTTTCCTGTTGGGATGTCTGTCCATCTCCTGTAGGAGATGACCTCCTCTGTGGAAAGTAAGACTTGATTCAGGAATAAGAAGGGAGAGTTTTCATCCCAGTGAGGATTTCTCTGTAGGGCCAGTGCCCCATTGTGGAAATAAGGAAGGTGACAGAAGATGACTCAATTACTCATGATTTATTTGCATATATTTGCAGAACACTGGGCTAGGTGCTGGAGAGAACAATAATAAAATAATGACTCTACATGCTAGGACTGTGTCGTGTCTTCCTTGATTACTTTGTTTGTCACAACAATCTAATGAGGTAGGTACGTTAATTACATAGAACTGGGAAAAAATGAGGGTTGGAAAAGTCAAATAACTAGCCCCAAATCACATATCTAGTGAGTGTAGAAATAGGATTAAAATCCAAGTCTGTTGAACTTCAGGTCCTCTGCTTTTAACCACCATGAAGATCTGGGTGGATCCCAGCACTCATAAGGTTCACAGTCTAGTGGGAAAGACGGACAAATAAACATGTGACAGATGTGGTAACTGCTAAAGTGTTGATTAGTGTTAGCCACAGTGCAGTAATTCCCACAGCATGAAAATTGCTGTCTGCAGCTTTGAATTATAACTACGTACTCTACATCCTCTACAACAGGGGTCCTAAACCTTGGCACTACTGACATTATGGGTCAGATAATTCTTTGTTGTTGGGGACAAGGGCGTCCTGTGCATTATACAATGTTTAATAGAATCCCTGGCTTCTACCCACTAGAGGCCAGTCACACACTCCCACCACAGTTGTGACAATCAAAAATGTCTCTAGGCATTGACAAATGTCCCCTGCGGCATAAAATTGCCCACAGTTGAGAACCACTACTGTGAAAGATTTAGATTTTTAAGGGCAAGAATTATGTCTCATTCATCATTTTGTTCCCCCACCATCCACCCTAACATACACACATTGATAGAACACTCTACCCAACAGAAGCAGATTAGACATTCTTTTTAAGCACCCATGGAACATTCTCCAGGATAGACCATATTCTAGACCATAAAAAAAGTCTCGATAAATGTAAAAAAATTGAAAGCATCACATGTATGTTTTCTGACCACAATGAAGCTAAATTAAAAGTAAACAACAGAAAGAAATACTGGACATTTCAAACCATTTAGAAATTTAAGCCTTTATAAGTATCCCATGATATAAGAAGAAATCGCAAAGGAAATTAGAAACTATCTTGAACTGAAAGAAAATGAAAACACAACATATCAAAATTTATGGTAGGCAGCTAAAGCAGTGCTGAGAGAAAAGTTTGTAGATTTAAATACTTATATTCTAAATAAAAAAAGGTTAAAAATCAATAATCTAAGCTTCTACCCCTAGAATGTCGATTTTTTGTAAAGATCAACAAAATTAATAAACCTTAAGCTAGGTTTACAAAGAAAAAAGGGGAAAACAGCAAAGGATTAAAGTCAGGAATAAAAGCAGTACACTAAAATCACTAAGGAGCCTATAGAAATTAAAATATTATAAGGAATATTATGAAGAACTTTATAGCAATAAATTGAACAACTTATAAGAAATGGAAAAATTGCTAGAAAGACATAAATTTTCAAAACTGACTCAAGAAGAAATACTAAATCTAACTACTAGCAATGAACAATCCAAAACTAAGACTAAGAAACTAATGTAATTCATCATAGCATTAAAAAATAACAAAATACTTAGAAATAATTTAACATAAGCAATGAAATATACCAAATCAACAAAATATTGCTTAGAGAAATTAGATATCTAAATAAATGGACCACACTCTTCAATGATTGCAGGACTCAGTGTCGTCAAAACAGTAATTCTCCTCAAATTAATTTATAGATTCAATACAAAATTCCATCAGGTTTGTTTGTATAAATTGAGAAGCTGATCCAAAATTAATATGAAAATGTAAAGAACATAGAATAGCCAAAAGAATTTTGAAAAAGGACTAAGTTGGGTGATTGACACAGCTTGACTGCAAGACTTACTTTATGGACTTCCCTCTCCTGCTGTTTCTCACCTGTAAAGTGAGGATAATAGTATCTCTACCTCAGAGGATTGTTATGAGGATTAAGTTAATATTTGTGAAATGCTTGGAATTGTACCTGGCATATAGCAAGTACTATGTAATTGTTTGCTAAATAAATGTCCTTGTCTAAATTTATTTCAGGCATACATTTTCCAGGGGACAGTTCTGAGGTGTCAGGGCGTGCTCTGGAACGTGGGTGAGGTACAGATGTTTGCTTTCCGATTTCAGTATTCGAGGGTCTTACCCCAAATAGACAGTATCTCCAAAGCTATGTTCCAAGGAGATCCAGAGTTCCTCTGTATGTGTGTGTGTATTTGAATAGGGAGGACAGATAGTAAACAAGTAAGCATGAAATGAGCATGATAATTCCAGATAGTGGTGTTATGAAGTAAACAAAACAGTAATGTGATAAGCAAGAGTTACTGGTCTTGTGGAATTGCTCTCTTTCTGGTTGCCTCTGTCCCATCCCTCCCCAGTCCTACCCAACCCCCACCTACTACCCCTCCTATGCCAAGATTGGACAGCCAGGGTCAAACAATTGTACACATGGAGTCCACATTGCCACACTTGGTTTGGTCCACTCCTCAGGCTCAAATGGGCCAATTTCCAACATCCTGTGCTTCTCTTTGCTTAAAAGCCCCAAATGATTATTCCAGTGACAACCTTGTGAAAAATTTTCCATGAACTTGGGGATAAAACCTTCTTTTATTTAATTTCATCTTAATTGCATCAATTAGGCTCCTTTCATGTTTGCTCAACAAACTCTTTTGTTTATTTCACTCAGCCCTGAGCAACAGCTGCCAAATGGAGCCTTTGTTCTGAGGGCCTTTTCTAATGGTCTTCACACCAGACCTGTTTGTTCTCCTCAGGGGCAGCTCCTAACAAACTTGAAGAGGTGTGGCCATTAAGCCTCTGAGGGCAAGTTCAGTTGCCAGCTGCCATTTAACCCCCATTCAGTCCCAGGAACGCAAACTGATGCTTTTCTTCTCTCGTTTTGAAGGGAGCTGTTTTTGGTTTGGTCGTATGGGGGAAAGGTGTCAAAAGCCCTCAGATAACTTGAGTTTTCTTCATATTCTCACTATTTGACACCCCTGCCCATCACCCAGCATTCCCTCCCCCACCCCCAAATCACTTTTTCTTTAAGGCTATAGAGATCTTCTCATAGTTCGCTTCCCTACCTTCAGACTCACCCCGCTACACCCCATTCTCTCTAGTTGACAGAAGTGGATAATTCTAAAATGAATCTGATCATACCACTACCATAACTCCATCCCACTGCTTCCATGGCTTTTCACAGAATTCAGGGGAAATTGCTCACTACTAAGCTTGCTGGTCTGAGTCCTCAGGCTTTATTCTCTAGTCCCAGCTTCTTCCACCCCAGGAACGCACTGAGGATGCTTTTCTCAAAGATGGCTCCTATCAAAGATCTTCCCTCCTCTGTATGCAAGCCATTTCCTTATTAAGGGAAGGGGCTATTTCTTGGAGCTTGGCTGACTGTAGTGGCTTGCTGGATTACCAGAATGCAGCAAAAGTATATTCTGGAACTTCCAAAGCTAGATCATAAGAAGCTTTGCAGCTTTCACTTGGACCTCTTGGAACATTCACTCCTGGAATATCTGCTCTGGGGGAAGCTGGCTGCCATGCAAGAAGCCAAACTACTCTGAGTCTGCCGTGTCATGAGACGCCCACAGTATATGGGATGGCCCTGGATAATGAGACACCATATGGAGAGGGAGAGAAACCAAGAACAAGAGGCACCATAGATGTTGACTGAGAAGCCATCTTGGAAGTGGACCGTCAGCCCCAGTTGCTTGCCCCAGCTGATGCCAAGTGAATGAGAGATGAGCGACTAGCCAAGCTCTTCCACATTCCTTACCAACAAAATTACAATTGAAAATGACTGGATTAAGCCACTAAATTTTGGGATAATTTGTATAGCAGTAAACAACCAGAAAATCATTTCTTCAGATAATTTATTCAGACCTTCTTAAAATCCATCCAAGGCTATATTCTCATTCACCGTCCTTGCACCTGTTGCTTTCTTTATTTTAAATACCCTTCCTGCACCCTCTGCATGGCTCACTCTTGCTTTTTTCTTGAAAACTTAAGTAGCATTTTCTTTGGCTAGATTCTTTTTTATTTCTCCCAGTCTGTCTAGAATGGTTCTCTGCTAAGATTCATTCAACAAATCTTTATTAAGTGCATACTATGTGCCAGACACAGGATTCAACAGGGAAGCATACTTCTAGGATGTTCTGTGCGTCCCTCTTATAGCAAGGACTCTGCCTTCTGTTTGAAATGCCTTCTGTCTTTGTCTGACAAGGAGCTCCCACCCAGGCAAAAACTCTATGCTTCTCTCTCCAAAACCTGAGCATCTAGCACAAGGCTGTATATAGTAGATAGTCAATAGATTCCAACTAAATGAGCAAATGAATTGTGACCTGTAGTTGGCATTTGCATGAGCAATTGTCTTTAGGTTTCGCTTAGTCAATTCAAGCTGATTTTTGCCAAGTCCAGCTTCCTCAAGTGGAAACATTGTGAAAACCCTGAAATGATAGTTAGTGGTGGGAATAAAGCCCAATAGCAAATTTCCTGGTTTGTGTACCCTTCAAATGCAAATCACAAATATAATGACACTAAGAACCTATAGAATGAGCGTTGGAAAACACTTGCCCAGATATGTACAAGAAAATCTTTCATTTTGAAGGTAAGAAAGAAGATTAGCAAACGTACCATTCGCATCACTCTGGACGGTCAGTATACCTCTGAACTCAGCCCCTCTGTCTCTTCTGCCCGGGGGTTAGCAAACAGGTAAGAGGATGAGAAGAACCCAAACTCTGAAGGTTTTTTTGTTTTGTTTTGTCTTGAGTATAGCAAACAAGCTGTGCAAGAGAGGTAGCTCTTAAAGTCAAAGTCATGTACTCTAGCCTGGGGAATGGATTCAAAGGAAGATTTACTAAGTCGAAAACACAAAACCTTCTGTTCGGTCATTATGTCTTTTTGTGCTCATCCTTATTGTGTGCTAAGGAGCCTCCCAGACAGTGTGGCAGTTGTTTGTCACTACGGTACTGAGAATGCAAAAGCCCAGAGAAACAGAGCAGTTTGTCCATTATTTCAACCAGGGGTCATTTATCTCTTTCATCATGAGACATTGGGCAAGGGACTGGAGACATTTTTGGTTGTCACATTGCATGGGGGTGTGGGACTACTGGAATCTAGTGGGAAGCTGCTAAACGTCCTGCCATGCACTGGGCAGCCCCACTGCAAAATCATCCGGCCCAGATTGTCAGTAGTGCTGAGGCTGAGAAACCCCAGCACTGGTTTCAAACTTTAGTGTACACAGGAATCACTCAGAAGTCTTGTGAAAATATAGGTTGCTGATTTGGTAGCTCTGGAGTAGGGCCCGAGAATTTGTGTTTCTAGCAAAGTCCCAGGGGAAACTGATGCTGCTCCTGGGATCACACTTTGAGAACCACTGGTCCAGCGCTTCCCTTCCCCTTGTACAGAAACTAAGAGGCTCTCGCTAAGGCACGATGGGAAAACCAAGGCAGGGAGCCTTTGTGTAGGCCTTTTTGGGGACCTCCCTGACCTCCCAATATGAATCTTTCCCTTGGGTCAGTGAACTTCATTTTAGCTCAGTCCAAGCACCTACTCTGAGCTGGAACTGAAAACAAAACAAAACAAAAACAAAACAACAACATGCTTGAAAGAAAAAGAGCAACCTCAACAGGAAGAGAAATCAGCCACCACTTGGGTCAAGTCTTTGGCACATTCCATGAAGGACTCGTGGAGTAGATAACAATAGCGCCAGTTCTCCAGAGGGGCAGCCAGACCAACAAAAGTTCAATTAGTAAGTCTTGGCAAATAAAGACAACAAACAGTTTGGCAATAATAAATTAAGGCCATGCTTGGCTGTCACCCAGGCTCGATACTGTATCCCTGCCAGGCTTTGTGAAAGGGTGGCTTTGAAGGCTTCTGAAAAAGGTCCATTTCTCAAACAATTCCGGAAAGCTTTTGTTTGTGGCCATTCTGTTCTTCCCTTCGCTCCTTTCTTCACTTATCGTGAAGGGCACGTCCATGAGCGTTAGTCTTCTGCTCTCCCAAGAGTTTGCCAGGTCACCTCCCTTCTTCCCAAGACGGTACAAGGAGTCCATTGCCCACTTCTGTTGTCACCACTTCTGTTGTCACCATGGAGGACACCCATAGATGGGACTTCAGGGATGGGTGACTCAAAGAAGTCAGCTTTCTAGTTTAAAAATTTTGTTTCCAAGAAAACAGAACAAAGGCTGCTCATACTTGGAGACACTGTTTCCATTTTGAATGTATTTTTCAGGGTAAGAAAATGAAGCAATTTGCAAACTTGGTAAGCATCTTAAAACCTTGCAGAATATAGTGTGGCGTCCACATCCCTCAAGATTATCTGTACCCCCAAAGATGTCGCTAATTGAGGATAATTGTCGATTATTGAGGATAATGACATTATCTAATAGGTATTAAGATTTTCCTATGTGCCAAACATAATTCTAAGTTGTCTACATCTGTTTAATTTTTTTGAAAAGTCTTTGAGATAGACATTTTATTATTTTCATTTTACAGATAAGCAAATAGAAGCAAAGGAAAATTAAGTCATAGAGCTAGAAAGGGATGAGTGTTTCTGAGACAGGGATAGAGATTTTATTTCCTTTGTGGAATAATGCAGTCTGGTTCTTGCCAATTGGGTAACTCTTGTGTATTAGGTGGTTATTCTATAACCTGTAGAATGTCCTGTACCTGCTTTAGGCAAATATGTTGCTGGAGACCAACTGTTACCTTCATTGGGTGAGGTGCTGCTGGCAGGAAATTGGTGTTCCAACTATTCTCTGGCTGCTGACGCTGATGTTTAATGGAAAGGATTGCACTTAGAGAACTCTGAATGCACAGGGAGGAGAATACAAAAGGGCAAAAGGGCCTCCCAACAAAAAAGAAATGGCAGACTCAGTTAACTATATATGGAATTGAATCTCACTGGGTGATTTTAGGTTTGATTTTAGCAATCATCAAGGTCATTCCTCACCCCCATCCCAGTGTCCCAAAAGGAGCAGTGGAGGCTCGGGTGATGAATCTACCCAAAAGATGCACAGTGAATGGTAGAATTAAGACTAGAACTTGGGACAACTGACTCTGATTGCTCTTTCCGTTATACCACTCAGCCGCGTATCATCGGTAGATCAGTAGCATGAGGCATGTGGAATTTCTGATCCCAGTGGATTTGGTAAAATTCCCAGTGAATCTGAGCCTCCAGAGAAAGCTCACCTGGTTTAATTTCCTACCCTCGTAGAAGGTAGAGTGAGAGTAGCAGTGAGATAGGCATGTTCTTAGGTGTGCAGTTAGAGGTATGGACTCCACACAATGAGCATAGCCTGCTTATTTGGCAAACATCTTTGAGTCCCACTGTGAGCCAAACCCTGTCATGGGTTACAAAGTCCAGTAAGACGGTGCTCTCTATGCTTAGTCCTACAAGAGCCTAAGATCAAAGAGACTAAGTCATCAGCATCCAGAGAGCATTCAGAGAAACGCAGGCAATGAACATGGGGAAAGACAGTTAAGATGGAGTGGTGGGGGGTCTTGAATGCCAGGCCAGGCAGCTTTCACTTTACTCAGGTGGAGTATGGGAGACCTCCTGAGCTTCCTAGTATTTTTGACGTGGATAGAGTTCTGTTTTGGGAAAAGGAATATGGCCTGGTGTTCAGATTTGGGGGCTGACACCAGGTGGCAGGCATAACAGCTAGAAGAATATTGCAGCCATCCAGACAAAAACAAATGTAGTAGCCCAGAAATTTTACACCTAGGATATATCAAATAGAAGTTAAAACATCCATCCATAAAAGACTATACAAAAATGTTCTCAGTAGTTTTATTCATAAAAGCCCTAAATAGAGACAACCCAAATCAATGTTCATCAATAGGAGAATGAATAAGCCAATTATGGTATATTTATAAAATGGAATACTACTCAGCAATATTTAAAAAATGAACTGACGCACAGCAAAGTGTGTAGGAATCTCAAAGACATTATCCTGAGTGAAAAAGCCAGGCATAAATGAGTACAGACTGCATGATTTCATTTCTGTGAACTTCAAGAACAGCCAAACTGACCTAAGATTAAAAAAACAAAACAAAAAACAAATTCAGAAGAGTAGTGGCGTGGGGGAGGGGAGAGATTAGGCAGGACTGCAGAAAAACTGGGAGACAAAAATAAAAATGTGCTAGATCATGATAAAAGCATGGGTTAAGTAGATGTCTCCACTTGTCAAATTTGTACAGCAAAATTTTGTGCTGTATAAGTTTTGTATAAATTTTGCCTTACTTGGAAAATAACTGTAAAATAATAACAATTGAGCAAGGGGTGAAGGAAGGCATAATATTGGTAATTGTCAAAGCTAAGTGGCATACATGGAGGTTCATTGTACTATTCTGTTTATTTTGTATATTTTTGAGATTTTTCCATAATAAACTTAAAAATAAATAATAGGCCTAGATCAGGGCAGTGGGAGCTTCGTGCCATACATTATTAAATAGAAGTCAGTTCGTCCCTGGGTGTGAGCCTGGTACAATGTGCTATAAAATTCAACCTTGGACAAATGGCACCACAGACTTGCTCTCATGGAAGCCAATCTCAACATCAATTAGGCCCTTTACATAATCTCCGATTTGTGATTAAACACATTTTAAAAATACCATTAGTTATGGGTCAGAGCTACGGAAGCCTTTGATTCATAATTGGCTGATTGTTTCCAAAAAATTAACTAAGGGAACAATAATACCCAATTGGCTCTGCAAAACCATTGCAAACACACACCCTAATTCCTGCAGCTGCCCAGAGTTGAAAGGACTTCTTGCTGAGTGGGCCCCTACCCACCTCTCCAACCTCAGTATTTCAAAATGTATTAAGGGACTATCTCACTCCCTGGCTCAAAACCTCTCAGAAGCTCCCCACTGTCTTCAAGATAACGTCCCAATTCCTTGGCATGGCCTGAATCTGTCTGGTCTAGCCTCAAAGGACCTTACTCACTATATCCTAGTAACTCTGGCCTTTCAGATTATGGAATCTTAGTATAAAATCCCAATTGCAAACTCATATTCATTCCTCTATTCTTTCACTCATTCATTGATTCATGCAGTAAATATTTTTTTAAGATTTGTATTAAAAATATAGCTAATATATAATATCATATTAGTATCAGGGGGTTCACCAGAGTTAAACATTTATATACCTAAAGAAGTGGTCACTATAAGTCCAGCAACCATCTGACACCGTACTACGCTATCACAATATTATTGACCGTATGTCTCATACTGTACATCACATCCTCATGACTAATTTGTTTTATACCTGGAAATTTAGACCTCTTATTCCTCTTCCCGTTTCTCCCCCTTTTTAAATTTATCAATTATAGTTCACATTCAATATTATTATTTTATATTAATATCAGGTGTACAGCATAGTGATTAGACATTTATATAATTTAAGAAGTGATCCCCCTGAGTAGTTTAGTAACAACCTAGTATTATACATAGCTATTACCATATCATTGACTATATTCCCTATGCTTTACTTTACATCCCCATGACTATTTTGTAACTACCAGTTTGTACTTTTTAATCCCTTCACCTTTTTCACCCTGCCCCTAACCCCCTCCTATCTATCACCAAAAAAAATCTAGTACCCATCTGACACCATACATAGTTATTACAATATTATTGACTATATCCCTTATGCTGTACCCTACATCCCCATAACTACTTTGTAACAACTGCTTTGTACGTCTTAATCCCTTCCTCATGTTTCACCCACACCCCCAACCCCTTCCCATCTGGCAACCATCAAAATGTTTTCTCTATCTATGAGTTTGTTGCTGTTTTGTTTCTTAATTTTGTTCTTAGATTCCACATATAAGTGAAATCACAATGCATCTGCCTTTCCCTATCTGACATACTCCACTCAGCACAATATCCTCCAGGTCCATCCTTGCCGCTATAAATGGCAAGAACCCATTCCCTTCCATGATTGAGCAATGTTCCATTGTATATAGGTACCACCTCCTCTTTATCCATTCTTCCATCTATGGACACCAGGCTGCCTCCACATCTTGTCCATTGTAAACAATGTTGCGATGAACATCCCTTAGAAGTAGTGTTTTGGGTTTCTTCAAATAAATACCCTGAGGTGGGATTACTGGATCTTTTTTACGGTTTCTATGTTATTTTTTATACTTATTATATCTTTGTTGAAGTTCACTAAGTGCCTTGAACATCCTTATAACTGTTGTTTTGAATTTTGTCTCTGGTAAGTTGCTTGCCTCCATTTCGTTTAGTTCTTTTACTGGATTTTTCTCCTGTGCTTTAATTTGGGATGAATTTCTTTGTTTCCTCCTTTTGGCTGCCTCTCTGTGCTTGTTTCTAGGTATTAGGTAGATCTTCTATGTCTTGCAGTCTTGGCTGGGTGGCCTTATGTAGTAGGTGTTCCGTAGGGCACAGTGGCACAGTTTCCTGGTCATCTGAGCCAGCTGCTCCAGGAATGTCCCTGTGTGGGTTATGTGTGCTCTTTTGTTATAGTTGAGCCTTGATTGCTATTGGCACATCAGTGGGTGGTATTGACCCTCAGGCTGACTGATGGTGGGGTTTGGCCACGTCCACAGCTTATGGACTGCTGTGTGGGAGGTTTACTCCACTAAGTGGGATTCACCTCAGTGGGCTCTGGTGCCTGTAGAGACCACCCTTTGGGTGGGCCACTTGTGGGGCTAATTAGGCAGTGCTCTGCTATGGTCTGAAGCCAACCTCCAAGTATGTTGGTTCTGGGTCTCTTGAGGGGGGCCTTTGGTGCAGGCCCAGGTCAGCCACTGCCTGTGGCTACCTGGTAAAAGCTACAAAGTGATCCGTGGTTGTTCTCTGCCTGTGCTAACCCTGGAGGCGCATGGGAGAGACAACGCTACAAACCGAGGACAGCTGCCACAACTACCAGGTCTGGGGTAACTCCCAAAAAATCCAGGACACCCGGAGGCCTGCTGCCACCTGCTGGGTCCCTTAAGGTTCAGCCACTGATAAAGACTTGTGTGGTATTCGAGTTGGGTGAGGCAGAGTCTCAGGGGGTCACTAGAGTGGGAAGAGTTGTGGTCACCAAGTTAATGTAAACTCTGGTTTGGTGCCAGTGCTGAGCTTGGAGCAACTCAGCAAAAGTCTCAGAGCACACAGAGGCCAGTTGCTGCCCCCTGGAGACTGTGGACTATGATAGTTTTCCAAGAAAGAATGCAATACAGGAAGGATTGGCTACACATGGAGAAAGTGCTTCCAGCTGTGTACGAGTTGGGTGGGGTGGAGTCCCAGCTGAGTCAGCAGGGCAGAGCAGTGGAGTTCACCAGACCAATCAGATTCAGATTTGGCCTGTAGGCGTGGTCTCAACATAGGAAAGATGGCTCCTGCCTGTCAGCTGCAGGGGAATAGGACCCTTGACCAGGAAAATGCCAACTATCCTCCAGTCCTCGCCCTCAGTCTGCCCCATACGTCTTCGAGGCCCCCCAAGTCATTGTCCCTCTGCTGGAGCCCAAGGTAAGTGCCTGCAAAAAGTGAGTCTGTGCGTGGGCCATTTATGAGGACATCTGGGTTTCCTGCAGCCCCCCATCCCCACCCGAACAGTCAGAATCTCCACTGTTTTTCACAGCCAGACGTTGTGGGGGCTCCTCTTCCTTTTCACAGCCAGTACTCTGGGCTGGGGAGCCTGCTGTGGGGAACTGGGGTTCCTTGCTCCTCCAGGTGTAATCTCTGTGGCCGAGATATCCCTCCTGACTCTCAACCGCCACAGAGAGGTTTGGGGCCTGTTCCGCGACTCTGCCCTCCTATCAGTTTCGACGTGTCTTCTTTATATTTTCAGTTATAGGACTTCTGTTTGGCTAGACTTCAGATGGTTCTCCAGGTTGATTGTTCTATAATTTAGTTGTAATTTTAATGTGTTCTCAGAAGGATGCGGGCCCAGTGTTATCTCCTCAGCCATCTTGGATCTCTCCTGTTCAGTAAATATTTCATGTGACTTCATTTTGTGTTGGCCCCAGTGCTAGGCACTGGGGATTAAATGATGAGCTGGGGAGTCAAGGAGCTTTAATTCTCAGAGGAAGACATTAATCAATAATTACATATCTACATGATTACAAATTGTGAACTTACAAAGAGTTGGAGAAAGGGCATTCCAGGCAAAGATAACAGCAGGGACAAAAGTGCCAGGGCGGAGAAGAGCTTGGTGTAGTTGAAGAACTGATGACAGCACAGTGAAGGATGAGGAACAGGAAACCAGGTGAAGTTGGAGAAATAGCAAAGGGCCAAGTCACACAAGTCACGCAATATCTTGTAAGCCAAAGTAAGGAGTTTGAATTTTCTTCCAAAAGGTAGGATTTTAAGTAGGAGGAATGATGCAATAATCTATGATGTTAAAGAATTGCTATGGACTACTGAGTGGAGGAAAACAAAAACCAGTAAACCTGGGAACCATGAGACCTGTTAGGAGATGACTACAGAAGATTAGGGCAGTGGAGAGTTCAGTCCTCCTGGTTTGCCTGCAACTGAGAGCTTCCCTGGGGGTGGAGCTTGAAATACCAAAACCTGGAAAGTTACTCACCCTCCAGGTCAGACATGATGATGTTTTGCATTATAGACTTCAAGATAAAGTTCAAGATGGAAGGATGTGAATGGTCTAGAGCAGGGGTGTCTAAACTTTTTTCAACGTTTTTCACCAAGGGCCATAT
This sequence comes from Rhinolophus sinicus, assembly GCF_036562045.2. Lineage (NCBI taxonomy): Eukaryota > Metazoa > Chordata > Mammalia > Chiroptera > Rhinolophidae > Rhinolophus > Rhinolophus sinicus. The sequence goes on from NC_133756.1 coordinate 144,705,415, forward strand.
GCGGTAAAATACACAAACAGCCCGGCCACTCACTCGAGGTGAAGTACGTATTGCCTCACCTGGTTTATTTAAGTAAACTAAATATATTTTTGGAGTTTGCTGCGGGCCAATTAACAATGGATTGCGGACCACAGTTGGCCCACGGGCCGCAGTTTTGACACCCCTGGTCTAGAGGTAGAGGACTTTTGTTAATGGACTGGACAAAAGGCGTAGAGAAAAAGGGCTCAAATTCTGGCTTTTGCAACCAGTTGGTAGATACTTCTATTGAGAAGGAAAGACTGTTTCCCATTTCTGTCTGTCTAAAGGTTTTTTGAGCAGAAAGCAAGCCAACCTAGAAACATAGAACGAGAGAAGCCAATTACTCACTGTCTAGTAACTTCCAGGACTTCTGGCAAATAATTGATGCCTCGCACGAGGGCCAAAGCCGTGGTCATTCAGGAGTTTATCTTGTGTCTAGTTTTCGAGAAGGTCAAAGCAATTTATAAACTACATGATGATCTTTGTAAAACCTTTATGTGGCACCAACTAAGAGATAGACGAAAGAAGAGAGAAAGATCAGGTTATCAGTTACTGGCTTGTTGGGAAAGCCAGTGCCTCACCACGCTCACTGGACAGCTGACAGCAAATAAGAATGCATTTTCTTTCTTTCTTTTTTTTTATTAGTTTCAGGTGTACAAAGCAATGTAATAGTTAGACATTTATCATTTATATCCCTCACACAGTGATAATCCCCCTCTCCCCATCTACTACCTCTCTGACATCGCACACAGCCGTTACAGGGAAGAATGCATTTTCTTACAGAGAGCTGGTTCCTCCCCAAAGAGAGGGCGGTGTGGCTCAGTATGCACAGATTTTGGGTTCTGGTCCTGCCTCAGTCACTTACTAACTGCATGACCTTGGGCAAGTTACGTAACCCCGTGAGCCTCTATTTCCTTGCCTGTAAATGGAGGATAATAACGTACCTTGCAGCACTATGATGAAAATTGGAGATAAGATACATATTTGCTACATAATAGGCTTTCAATAATGGCGCCTGTCATTACCTCTGTGCCTCCTTCTTCTCATCTATAAAAGAAGGGTAGTCTCCATTGTATCTACCTTTGCCAAGCATGTGTAGTTGAATTTCTATGGATTAAATGCACGTGGGATGTGATTCTACTGTGATTATCAAGGTGAGAGTTTCTTTGCAAAGATTGTATTTTTCTTCCCAAAGCTAAAGAAACAATAGATGTAGTAAAGCAAAAGGGACAGTAAATATAATATTTCTTAATGCCACTACAGTCACAATTAGTAATGTAAATAAGCAAAGAATTCATCCAGCTAACTAAGTACCAAAAAAGCTGTATCCATCATCTGTTATTGAGTGACATGTATTGATTTACAATAAGCCACCATATACTATATGCCAGATAGTGTGCGAAATGCTTTACTTGTATATGCAAGAAGTAGCATAGCCCCAGTTAATGCTGTTGAATTAATTGCTTGGGTTCTGATCCTGGATCTACTGTTTACTAGCTGTGTGACCTTGAGTAGGTGCTTGTCCCATCTGATCCTCGATTTTCTCATCTGCAGCATGGGGGTAATAACAGTGCCTTACTCACTGGGTTGTTATAATGAATTAGTAATAAAAGCAAAGTGCCTGAATAATGTTTAGCCTAAACGAGGCGCTCAAATATTAGCTTCTGTTATCAGTACTTCATCTGTACCTTAAAACTACTAGGTAAGAACTTTTTTATTATTTTTATTTTCTAGACAAGTTTATTAGGACAGAAAGTTTATATAATAATATTTAGTTCATATGTACTACAAACCCAAGACATGCTTAGTGCTTTACATAGGTTCCCTCTCTTAATCCTTACAGCAACCCCATGAGGTAGGGGCTGTTTCAATTCCGTTTTTCAAATGAAAACACCAAGGCTCGGAGGGAACACTGATGAAGGAACTGGTTTGGAGAAAAGCCCACTTGAATTACTAAACAAGAGGCCAGAATAGTGCTTGTTCCATAAATAGCCCTTTTCAGTTTAATCTCCATTCTGGGTTAAAAGAGATCATCTTCCTTTAAATATATTCTGTCCCCTTACCTCTACTGTTCTTTGCCTGACTGTTGTATGTGTATAGTGTGGTGAAATCGGTGGTTTATTCACTTCTTCCACAAGCATTTATTGAAAACCTACTGTGCTAGCTGCTGGGGACACTGAGCAAAGATCTGTTCCTTGTTTACACTTGCACGAGCACATGAGGAGACTGAGAGAACAATTTCCCATATAGCATTTATCCACACACATCACCTCTCGAGATGCCTGCTGGGAGAAGATTCCCTGGTAATCAGAACTCAGCCAAGATGTTGACCACATGAGCTCTTCTAAGAGCTAATTGATCCAACTGGTCCTGACTAGCTCTCCAACTGAGGGAAGGCTCTTTGAAGATAGGACAGCTCAACAAGGGAAAACACAGATAAGTATGACGCGTTAGGACTTGTGGCGGAGGCTTAATCATTTGATTTTTCTCTACTTCTGCCGAATGATGTTTTAAAATCTTCAGGTTAAACTGGTTCACTTGAGTTGCTCTGATTTATGTCTATGTGTCAAGATTATTGACTAACAAACAAGTCAGGGCAGCTGTACAGGGTTCTGGTCAACCCAAAAGTGTCAGGAAAATATCTGAGTTTTTACATAAATGGTATTAGCACTTTCTCCATATTTAATGTTGTGGTCATTAGGGTTCCAAACCAGAAGCTTGCAGAGTCTAGTGTGCCAGTTTGAAGTCTTGGTTTGCCTTGAAAACTCCTGTGACCTCACCAGGGCCGTTCACCACCAGCAACCTCAGTTTGGTCCTTTCCCATTAGACTCAGTCAGCTTTTGGGTCTCTTTCAAGACTAATATCCTGTGATTTTCTATCTGATTTCTAAGCAGGTCCTAGTCCCTAGGAATTCCACACCCATGGGGCTTGACTGTATGTTACTCACAGAACTACACTTCCTTGCTCTTGTAGACAGGAAGAGAAACATGGGAGGTATTCTTAAGCTAGGAAAACTGCACATGAAGTCCTCCTTAGTTGGTAAAAAGGGAGATTTGTTTTCTACACTGGGTTACAAGGATGGCTGTATTTATTTTCCTTATCATAAAATGTTCTAGGAATACATTTGAGTCCAAACAAATAGAAAAGGGGGGGGGGCATTTTTTTTCTACATTGGCAACTCAGCACCCCTTGGTCCCAAAGAAGATGTGCACTTTTATATGACTAAGGGGTGTGGGACTAGCCAGCCGTCGAGGCTCTGTCCATCAAGGTCTTCTTCCTCACCTCTTGCACTCTTCCAGACCTAAGTAACCACAAAGACATGGCAAAAGTGTAGGTAGGTATTTTGGTACCTAGGATTCCAAGCTTCTACTAGGACTGTTCAGGTTTTCAGAGCCAAACCAATAGGAAATGACTTTTCTGTTCCCACCCCACCAACAGAATGAAAGAAAAAAAATGCCAAACCTGGTTTGGCATGTGACCACAGTAATGCCAAAGGAAAGGGGCATGACTGAAAGGGGAAGGCAATAAACCTGAAGCCACCATCCCTATCCAATCTATACACAATCATTTACTCACTCACTCACTCACTCACTCACTCACTCACTCACTCACTGCTGCCTCTATCTCTTTCCCGTTTGGTGAATGGACAGTTACGTCAGTATTAATCTCAACAAGGATAACACTAAAACATTGAGAACCCTTAGAATTTCCCTCAGATGAGGCCCTAAAGCATAGGAGGTAATTTAATTCATTGCCATTAGATTTTGGAAAAGGACAATTTCTCTTAATTTTTGCCAAAGTAAACAACCAATCTCTCCGTCTCAACTCCTTTAATCTCAGGCCAAACAAATCAGTCACTCTTTTTCCCAAACGCTAAAGTCCTGCGTCAAACCTGTCTGTGATGATGATGCTAACAGGATGCAAATTTGAATTTCAAGTGGGTTATTTATGAATCGGTAGAAAAAAAACTATTCCAAACTTACTACAAAGCAACAGTAATTAAGACAGTGTGGTACTGCGTAAGGATAGATATACAAACGAGTGGAGTAGAATTAAGAGTCCAGAAATAGAACTTCATATTTATGGTCAATTGATTTTTCAACAAGGATAATAAGACAAATTAATGAGTAAAGAATAATCTTTGCAGGGGGCGGACAGGTGGCTCAGTTGGTTAGAACTTGAGCTCTGGGCAACAGGGCTGCTGGTTCGATTCCCATATGGGCCAGCGAACTGCGCCCTCTGCAACTAGAATGAAGTTAATGAGCTGCCACTGAGTTCCTTGGTGGCCAGATGGCTCAGTTGGTTGGGGCGCCTGCTCTCAACCACAAGGTTGCCGGTTCGACTCCCGCAAGGGATGGTGGGCTCCACCCCCTGCAACTAAGATTGAACACGGCACCCTGAGCTGAGCTGCCACGGAGCTCCCGGATGGCTCAGTTGGTTGGAGCGCGTCCTCTCAACCATAGGGTGGCCAGTTTGACTCCCACAAGGGATGGTGGACTGTGCCCCCTGCAACTAGCAACCGCGACTGGACCTGGAGATGAGCTGCGCCCTCCACAACTAAGACTGAAAGGACAACTGCTTGACTTGGATAGAGCTGATGAGTTTTGGGAAAACGTTATACTGAAAAAGAATAATGTTTTCAACAAATAGTCCTAAGACAACTTGATATCCGCTTGCAAAAGATTGAAAACTTAAGGGTTCAAATGGATCCCTACCTTATACCATACACAAAAGTGAATCATTGACCTAAATAAAAGAGGTCTAAAGTATAGACCTTTGAAACTATAAAACTTTTAGATAAACTATAGGAATAAATCTTTATGACCTTGGGTTAGGTGATAGTTTCTTAGAAATAACACCACAAGTACAAGCAACAACAAGAAAAAATAGGTAAAAAGGATTTCATCAAAATTGAAAACTTTTGTGCTTCCCAGAACACTTTGAAGAAAGTGAAAAGGCAACTCAACAGGAGAGAAAATATTTGCAAATCATATAGCTGATCAAGAGACATGTACCTGAATATATAAAGAACTCTTGTAACTCAACAATTAAAAAAAAACAAATAACCCAATTAAGAAATGGGCAAAGAATTTGAATAAAAGGCATTTCTCCAAAGAAACTGTACAAATTGCCAATAAATATATGGGGGAGGGAAAAAGCTCAATATCATTAGTTATTAGGGAAATTGAAATAAAAACTGCAATGAGATACCACTGACATCCACCAGGTAGCTATAATAAAACAGACAAGTAGTAACACGTGTTGGTGAGGATGTAGCGTAATTGGAACCTTCGTACGTTGCTGGTGGGAATGTAAAATGATGCAGCCCTTGCGGAAAACAGTTTGATGTTTCCTCAGTAAATTAAACATGGAGTTACCGTATAACTCTACCATGTGACACTCCTAGGTATATACGCTAAAGAATTGAATACATATGTCTATACAGAAAGGTGAACATAAATGCTCATGTCAGCATTATTCATAGCCAAAAGTGAAGACAACCCAAATGTCCATCAACTGATGAATGGATAAACAAAATATGACATCCCCATACAATGAAATAAGATTCGATAGAAGACTGAAAAGGAATGAAGTTCTGACACATGCTAAAATTTGGATAAACGTTGAAAACATGATAATTGAAAGAAGCCAGTCATCACAAAAGACCACATTTTATATGATTCTGCTTATATGAAATGTCCAGGACAGGCAGACGATAGAGGCAGAAGATAGAGTGGTTGCCAGGGTCTGGAAGGGAGAGAGTTGGGCAGGAAAAAGGAATGACTACTAATGAATACAGGGTTTCTTTGTGATGGAAATGTTCTAAAGTTAGGTTATGGTGATGGTTGCACAGTCCTTTGAATATACTAAAAGCCACTGAACTTTACACCTTAGATGGGTAAATTATATAGTATAGTGTGTGAATAATATCTCAGTAAAGCAGTTTTTTAAAATATCTTTGGAGTCATTATTGACCCCTCTCTTTCTTTCACACTCTGTGTCCAGGGAATAAGACAATACTGTTGGCAAATGGACCTTAAAAGTGTAACCTGAATCCAACTGCCTCTTGCCTCTTCCACCTCTCCCACATCATCTTTCATGAATTTCTGGAGTCGCCCCTAAGAGGTCTCTTTGCTTTTATCATTGTCTCCTACAATCTCACCACAATAGGCAGCATGATCCTTTTAAAACAGAACTCAGATCATATCACTTCTCTGCTGAAAGCCATGCAATGATTAACAACATACTGCCTGGGAAAAACTAGAGGTCAAATTGACCAGGTGCTGCAACAGATACATTAGAAGGGAAAGAAAGGGAAGGCGGAGGACCTGTGGGCTGAAAGCAATTTAAAAGATTATTAAAATTCAGCTATGGTGAATAGAGGTGAGATACAAACTCAGGTGACAAAACAGAGAAAACGAGCACGTGATTAAGAAAAGAGTCAGGATGGTGGTCACATTGTCACTGGGGCAGGGGACTCTGGGACAGAGACGTGGAGGGGCTTCTGAGGAGATTGGCAAATTTACTTCTTGACTTGGAAGGTGGTTAAAAGAGTATAGGCCTCATAATAGTTCACTAAGCTGTACCAATGTTTTGTGTGATTTTCTGCATCCATAGCTTCTATTTTAAAACAAAAAGTTTTTTTATATTTAAAAACACAAGCTTTGGGATACCTCGTCATATCCCCCAGTGAAAAGCCAAAGTCCTTAATTAAAACAGTTCACAAGGCCTCACAAGACCTGGTCCGTGTTACCTTTTTAATCCATTCCTCTCTCACTCACTTTGCTCCTCTGTGCTCACCTTTCTTCACTCTGCTCCAGCCACAGTCTCCCTACTTTTTCTTGAACATTCCAGGCATGATCCTCTAGCTCTTCCCTCTGCCTAAACATCCCCTTGATTCACTCCCTCGGCCCCTTCCAGTCTTTGCTCAGGTCTCATGTTCTCAATGAAGGAGGAATACATTGTTGAATATTTAAAACAGTCATCTGCCTCCCTACCTTAAAATGCGGATGCCCCTACCCTGTCCTTTTTCTGTTTTCTATAATCTATATCACCTATTATTATATAGAGTTCACTTATTTATTGGGCCCATTTTTGTGATCTGTCACCCCACTAGAGTGGTAGCTCCGTGAGACAGCTCACCTTTATCTGTTTTCTTAACAGATGCATCCTACGAGATAAGGCCTGAGTGACTTGGCTAGTAACGATACAATGAACCACTTTTAGATGTAGACAGTTATTTACATGGACAGTGCAAAGAAAAATAAGCCGAAGGTGCCAGCTTCCCACGATTCTTTTCCCACAAACCCAAGGGACAGCCCTGAAAACAAAAGTCTCTGATGGCTACAGAGAGAGCTGTGGGATACTCTGTTGCTGAAGAGACAATTCTAGACTGCAGCCAAGTGGTTTCATAGTCTGCAGCTGTAGTCTAAGGAAGGCAAGGCAGAATGCCCCAGGACCCAGAAGGTGATGAGAAATGGGAGACAGCAAGGTGAGGGGAGATGGCCTCAGAGCAGATCTTCACAAGCCTCACATGCTCTTGTGTTCTGGGAGGACCATGAGGCATTCTGCCAAGACTCAGATAAGCAGCAGTTTGAGCCTCTGCTTGCATAGTCTCCGTGGATGCCTGCAAGGCTGCCGGGAGCCAGGGCAAAGCTGTTTTCCCGCAAGTAGGCATTCAATAAATACTTATGTAATGAATACGTGAATAGCTGAAACCCACCCATTTGGATTGAGCTATGAGGAGAGAGAACAAGAGATGTAAATTTTTTTTCTTTTCCCTTTTTTTTTTTTTTTTTTATGGAGCAACAATGTGGTTCAGAAAGAGGAGTATATGCTATGGAGTTAGACTGTTTAGGGTTCCAAATACAGCTTGGCCACAGAGCAGCTGGATGAGCTTGGGCAAAGAGGTGTTGTATAGGCGATTTCTGTAATCTTTATTAACTTTATATTTTATATTTGAATATGAGATTTTACATTTGCAAAGATTCCTTGGTCCATTTGCCTTCTTTCCACCCCACCCACTACCCCAATGCTTGTGATGGTTCCCCATATCTCTCAATGAAAATGCTTGGTTTTGCATTGCGCTGGAGATTTGACTGTTGTTATGATTGGTAAGTTTTACAGATAATAGAATCACCTCACGGAGAATGGAGGAAAAAAGAAAAACAAAAATCACTCATATCTAAGAAGCTTAGCATAGTTGCTATGAGCATTTTAATACAATTCTTTCTAGTCTTCCCTTCATATGTAATATAAATATATATAATATGCAATACCGTGTGTCCCCAAAAATAAGACCTAGCCGGACAATCAGCTCTAATGCGTCTTTTGGAGCAAAAATTAATATAAGACCTGGTATTATATTACATTATATTATTATATTATACTATATTATATGAGACCTGGTCCTATATTATATTAAAATAAGACCGGGTCTTATATTAATTTTTGCTCCAAAAGACACATTAGACCTGATTGTCTGGTCTTATTTTCAGGGAAACACAGTATTTCTTGAGGGCCTAACATGTGTCATATGTTAACACATTTAATCCCCTCAATTACCCTTTCATCTAGGTGCTGTCATTAACTCCATTTTAAAAATGAGGAAGCAGAATCACAGAGACGTTTAGCAGCTTGCCCAAGTCAGAGCAGGAATTTGAACCTATGCAGTTAGCTTCCAGTATGTGTTGTGCATTTAACCAGCATCATACCAAGCAAACAATCTTACATTCTAGAGTGAAGGCTCCCTTTGAGCTGCTATAACAAAATACCACGGATGAGGTGGCTTATAAAGAGCAGACATTTATTGCTCACAGTTCTGGGGGCTAGAAGTCCAAATCAGGGTGTCAGCATGGTCGGACTCTGGCAAGAGCCATCTTCTAGATGCAGACTGATGACTTCTCATTGTATCCCCACATGGTGGAAGGGGGCAAGCTAGCTCTGTTTTTAGAAGGGCACTAATCCCATTCATGAGGGTTCTATCTTTATGACCTAAGTACCTCCCCAAGTCCCCATCTCCTAATGCCTTAGGGGTTAGGATGTCAGCATAAGAATTTGGAGGAGAGACACTGTTGGAGGTTATGTAGAGGATGTGACCACCAATGGACCTGGGCAATCAGACATTTCTTATTCCTGTCCAATGTCCTTGGAATGACATTGTGTCCACCGTTCCCACACTAGGAGCCATTTCAAGGACTCAGCCTTGAGAGAGTAAAATGTTGTGGAGATCATCGGGGCTGTGTATATTACTAAACCCTGTTAAGGTCTCTATATAAACTTTTAAGATTTTGGCAGGTGGGTGAGGAGAAATATTTGTCTTGAGGATGCCCAAGCAAGCCTCAGATTTAAGTTCCCTTGTTTATTAAACCTGCCACCTCCAACCTGGACTGGCCTGTCTCTTTCTTTGGGCTTTCCTTGCCCTCCAAGAATGGAGCCAGTTTTGAATATCACCCAGGGACCTTCCAAGGTTGTGAACTAACAGACCCAGACATTCAGACTATAGCGGAGTAAAAAATACTTTTCATGTAGAAACATATTCCGAAGTACTCATTTTAATTTCCATCAAGTGACTGTATCATGGTTTCCTTAATCACTTCTCCTACCTTTGGACATTTACATTGTTTTAAATTTTTCACTTTTATAAGTAAGAGAGATAAATATCTTTGTACACCAAGTCTTTTCTGTGGTTAGGATTATTTCTCAGAAGTGCAGATACAAGGCCAAAGATAAGAATATGTACTTGGCTCTGAATCCTATCACCCAGTGGTTTTCCAAATTGGCCCACTTTCTGTCAGTAGCCAGCAGCCTCCTGACTCAGCCCTGAATGTTCTCATCGAGTAGGTCTTGGGTGGTTCCCAGGAAGCTCCATTTTTACCAACTCTCCTGGTGGTTCTGATACTGGCCAATTTGGAAAATGTTTAACCTACGTGTCTTCCTTTCCCAAGCAAATATTCTAGGATTTTTGTATGAGTTAACTCTTTTCTACCACCTTCAGGAATGATTCCTTGATAGTACTACCTCCAATTACACAGGAGAAGTTGCAAACACTAATTTATTCAACAAATGCAATAAATGTATATGGGTGCTGGACATATAACACAAAGTTCTCACTTTCACAGGGCTTACATTAGGATATGACTACACAAGAAAACAAGTAAAGAAGATGGTTTTCAGAGAGTGATAGATGCTGTGAAAGTTCCAAAATGCAGTAATGTGATAGAGCATAGGTAGGGGGCCTAGGAGGAATTACTTTATGCAGCAGGTGATACTGTGTGAAAAGAAGGATGTGTAGATCTGCCAGAAAGCATTCCAGGCTGAAGAAACTGCCAACTTGAAATGTTGCAAACAGAAGCAAAAGGCCAGCGTGGTGGAATGTAGCTCGTAAAGGGAGGAATATAGTAAAGGAAAGGAGAGGGAGGCAAGGATCAGATGACACAGGGCTTATAGGCCTTGGTAAGGAGGGTCTGTGGTTACATGTGGGACACCACGGGTGGGGTTTAAGCAGGGGGTGACATGCTGTGATGCACACTTTTAAAAGATCACTCCAGTTCAAGTGTGTAGACGGGAGTGGAGGGAACAGGTAGCAATTGAAAGACTACCTAGGAAGCTCCTCCATTCCAAGCAAGAGACGATGGAAGTTTGGCCTAGAATCATGGTAAAAGGAATGCAGAGATGTGAATAGACTCCAGCTATATACGGAGGCAGAGAGAGTGGGACACTCCACGGAAAAACTCGTATCTCGTATTATTTTAGCTAAGAGCAGACCCAAGAGGTAACCCCCAGGATGAGTGCACTGAAGTGGAGGGTGTTGGATTCTAGTTCTCGCTCTCTCAGCATTCAGCCACGTGACCTTCAATAGGTCACTTTATCACTCCTGGCCTTGCTTTCCAGAGTTGAAAGAAACATCAGATAATTGCTAGTTCCAATATCTTCCACCAATTTTTAATGTAATTTTCTCTGCGTCATTCCTCCTTTATTCAACATATATCTATTGGATGCATGCTACGTGCCAGCACTGTATTAGATATTAATGAATCCATCAGGCACAGCATCCTCTGTGGAGCTGACAGCTTGGGAGAGGTGGCTGATATTAAACCAATAATTATACAAGGAATTATTTCAGTAGCTATTGTGATAAGAGCTGCTAGAGAGAACCACAAGGGATGTAGGCTTGACTGGAGGCCATGGAAAGGCCTCCATGAAGAAGGGGCATTTCAGATGTGGCGTTTGGTGAGGGCAAAGTCTATTTAAGACAAAAGCCGTGTTTTGTGAACTTTGATTGCAAGCCCTAGTTACCTTAAAGTCAGCTGCTTGTGACACCGAGGTGACTAGCTCAGGCCGGCTACAAGGGGCCACATGGTTCTGGGTACATTGTCTCCCGAGGTCAGCTAGTTCTAGTTCTACAAAGCCAAACATTTGTCCTAGAATTGAATGTCATCAGGAGGGACATTCTATGACCGGATGTCATGATACCCCAGAGTAAAGGACGCATTTGGCAACACATCAGGCACCTCGGTCTCTTTCTTTGCCTCCACCCAGGGTACTGGGACAGGACACCAATTGCTGAGACTGCTGGGGCCAGATTTGACCTATCCACTTGGAAAACAGGCACCCTCCCCACTTTCAATTTTGATGATTATATCAGGAACACGTCTCTTCAGTACAAGACAGAGAAAAGAATTTCAAGTTGTTCTGGTCATTTCTGGAAGTGACTGATTATTCCAGTTTCTCCACCCACCCCTCTCCTCACTCAACTGTCACAGGAAGACACTGATCGGGCAAGAGTTTTCAAGACTGTGGGGCTGATGTCTTATCTGCCTTAGCAGCAGGAGTGATCACACTTTCTTCCTTTCTTCCTCTTTGGAAGATCCCAGACAAACTCTCACTGTAGGTGACGTAACCCACTGGCCAGACCCAGGAAGTTAGCACGTCTGGCAACACTGCAGAAGGAGAAGAAGTCCTTTTTCAGGGGCTGGAGAGCATAAAAGGAGGACGACGGGGGCTCTATCTCCAGGCCCTACCCCAGTGTACCAAGGAAGGCCCACAGCCCATAAGGAGGGTGCCCTGTTTGCCTATTAGTTTTCTATTCAAGAATGCTGAGATAATTTTAGAAATTCATCTTTATGGAATATTTTAATAAGTCTGAACAAAAGCCCATGGCCCCACATCTATCCCCACAGCAAGGCAGTGTTAGGTACAATGGTTAGGTGAACAGATTCTGCAGCCTGACGGCTTGGGTTCAGATTTTAAACTTGTGAATTTAGGCAAATCATCCGCTAAGCTTTACTTTCCACAACTTTTCGTGGAACAGATAAAAGCGCACTTATCATAGGTTGCTTTTTTTCCCTTTAAATTGAGGTGTAATTGACAGAACACATATGAGTTTCAGGTGTATGGATTGTAGGCTTTTACTCTTTGAAAAATGAGCTGATGTAGGTAATGTGTGGAAAGGGCTACAGACAGAAGCGGACCTGCTGCCACTTCTCTGTGTGACCTTGGCCAAGTCACTACCTGTGAAGACACAGGGTCTGAACGCGAAAAGAATGAAGATTTAGGACTCGAAGATCCTAATTAGCACTTGATGATTTTTTAGGAGGGCTCAAATTAGTCACTGGGAGGAAGTGAAAGCTCCAGATTAGCAGTTTGGTTTTCAGGGCTTCCTCCTCCCTTTTGGCATCTTCACACGAGCCCCTGCCCTCGGTTTCCCAGGTGCTCCTAGTAGGAGGAGAGCACCTGCTCATGGCTGACAAGAGATCACCCATCCTGCCTTTCTCTCATTGCAAATGAGGGAACCAAGGTCCACACACGTGAAGGAGCCACCTCCCATCACGCGTCCCAGAACCCGGACTAGAACCCGCTTTCTCTTACTCTACATTTGCCGTACCCACTGTTTCTCCTCTGCCACCCAAGTAAGTGGTAGAGGCACAGGAAGGAGTGACGCCTGGACCCCCAATGTCAGGAGCCTTGCTTGGAACTGAATGACCTCCAAAGGAGCCAAAAACACAAGCATTGGGAGGCCAATTTTGCCTCCAGTGTTGGCCCAAGCTGGCTGTGTCTTTCGAGTAAACGACCTCATTCCTGTGTGCCTTTGTTCTCAACTCTACCCCCAACGACTCTTAAAGCATGACTTTCCCAGACCTTACTGATCATTATACAAGAAGTCCCTAAGGTGATAAAAACCTTGATTTAGATATGAAGTCACCCAAAAGGATTACTCAGCCCCTGGCTCCTGCTGAGGAGGAAAATTCGTGAGAAGCTTGAAGCTCAGTTCCCAGGGTTTTGCACTTCGCTTTAAAGCTTTCTCTTCCAGTGAGTGAACAAAGCCCATTTAGAAATCCAAACCTACCCGCCAGCACCTGGGGTCTCGGCCCAACTCCTGGATTTGTGAGGCCCAGAGAGAAAAGCTCCTGCCGCTTGCCTCAATGAGCCTATTATGCATGGCTAATTCCACCCCAGAACACTGTGTCTTTGAGGGCCTGGCAGCAACTGGTAGTACCTGTTTAGAGTCAGTACATTCTGTTTGCTGGAGGGATAAAGGGAGAGCAGCGCACACCACATCTCATCATCGTAAACGCCATTTCGGGTTAATGATTACCACGTACAGTACTACTGTAGTCAAACTCTGCACACACCAACTGCCCTTCCCATGGAGGCTGGCGGGCCGTGCATAAAGGGGGTCATTGTGTGCTCTGCGTGAAGGAGGGAGAGGTACCTACAAGTGCCAAGTGTGGTCTCAGAGCTCACACACTTTAGGAGGAGGGAGGGTGGGACGATGTTGGGACACAGATATTTTCTCATTTTATAAGACAATCTATTTACATTCACTGTTGACACTGGGGTACTGTTACTGAAGCTGGAATTTGTGTCATTCAATAAAATGCCCTTTCAGCCTACCTTGACATTATAGAACATCAACGAGGTCCCACAAAAACAGTTTCCATCTCTGGCCAGAACCGGTTCTTTCCCAGCCAGAGCCCTTCTCCTCTGCTGGGGAGTCGTGTGGGCCTGTCTACAAACTGACAGCTGGTGGGTGTTTCTAACCACCTGAATGACTGAAGTTGATAGCTATCAGGCCCCAACCAGCCTCTTCTGTTGGCCAACGACAAAGCAAGAATGTTCCCCTTCTGAGGTCTCAGTTTACAGGCTTTTCACATTGATGATGAGGAAAGGCTTGCCACCTGCACTTTTATGTAGAGGTTCCTCCCAAGACAGTCCTGACATGGCCTTGAATCAGCCCAGCTGTGACCCCACCTGTTTCCATTGCCACCTCCAGACAGGAGATTGCTCTGGGGCTAGAAGAGTGCACCCTTGCCCAACTTTGTGGGTCAGCAAAACCAGTTAGGTGATTTGGCAGGACCAAGCAGACCCTCCTCTCTTAGGGAAAAACATCCCCCAATGCCTAAAATTCCATCTTTAGTACACACTTTCTTCGTGACAAGCATTGCCCTCTGTTGCAATTCTCACTTCAAGTCCCAACAACTCTGGCAGAGGAAGGAATATACATTTTAGCACAGAAATACATTTATCAGACTGGGAAAGGTCACATGGAAACGTTGGGTGTTGGACATGGGGGGGGGGGGCGCACTGAAAACAGGGAAGGGAGTCCCAGAAGGAAATAAGTTGAGTGTTAAGAGGAGTTTTGGCAGCAAAGGCACCATGAGAGTATTTCCTGAGTGGCCAGAGTTACAGATTCCTGTTTCCTCTTCCCCCTTAAAACAAACAAACAAAAAAACATAGGCTTTTAGGGACATTAATTTATAATGACTATAGAGGACACTGTTGTTTACCTATCCAACAAACAAGATTCCCCTTTCTTTTGGGAAACTTTCCTTCATACTTCACATCTCTGTGGTTCAGGTGAAGCTGAATTTACCTGGAGGCCGTGAGCCCAGCATCTAGGCCTGGTCCATCAGATCACTGTACCCCACAGTCCATCCACCACAGTCTGTTACATCAATAGGCAGGCGTGTGGCTGAGCTAAGCCAACAAAATTCAAATGCTTTTGCTGAAACTATTGGAAAAGGGGAACTGTCTTCCTGCCAGTGGTGCTAAGCTGATGGAATGTAGGCCTAGACCGCTAGTGGTCTTCTTACGATGGCATGTGAAGAGCCTGCCGGGGAGTGAAACCAATTCAGAGGAGTACAGAACCAAACTTTCAGAGACCAATGTTCGTTGTGATAGCATTCAACCACCGTGCTCTGATTACACCTGCCAGCCTAACCTCTGACTTTTTAGTTACATCAGCCAAAAAACTTCCCTCTCTTCCTTAAGCCAGTTTGAGTTTCTGATGCTACAGAACAAGTTCTCAGTGTACTGCGGACTTTCTCATATAGTTCGCAATGATGCTCATCCCCAGCTACCGGCAGCATTTTTCTCTACCTGATTCTTCCATATTCCAGTGAACTTTGGCCCAAACCTGGGCCTGGTATACCCACTCACTAAATAGGGATTATAGCAGGGCAGCTAGAAGGGAGGGAAACAGAATTACTGGTATGGAAGAACTTTGCTCTCCTTGGAAGATGCACACTGTAGAAATCCAACGTCGTAAGTTCACACAGGTGGTCATTTTGGCTTTGAGAGAACTCTAGAGCTTTGCCACTCAAAGTGAGGTCCCTGGACCAGCAGTCGCATCACCTAGAACTTGTTAGAATTGTAGAACCTCAACCTGACCCTGACTTATGAATCAGAATTTGCATTTTTACAGGGCCTTCAAGTGATTCATGAACACAGGAAAGGTAGAGAAACATTGCTTAAGAGTCCCCAGGAGGGCAGAGCCCCCGGGAACACGTCAGTTTTATATGCTTGGGTACTGTGCATGGTCTCAGTTAAAAGTAGTTTCCCATGTCTTCAAGAAGTTTGAAAAATACTTATCACGTCAATCTCCCCATTTCACAGAGGGGTACACTAAGGCTGAGAAAGAATAAACGACTTTTCTAGGATCAGAAGCATTTGCTCAGTCCAGATGAAAAACAAGGGTTCTGAAAATCTTTGTGGCCTTGAGTTAGACAAAGATTTCTTGCATAGGACACCAAAAGCATGATCCATTTAAAAACATGATAAATTGGACTACACCAAAATTAAAAACTTCTATCCTTCAAAAGATATTGTGAAGAAAATAAAAAGAGAAGCCATCGTCTGATAGGAAATATTTGCAAAGCACAGATTCAATAAAGGACTTGTATCCTCTCAAAGTCAATAATAAGAAAACAAACAACCCAACTGAAAATTGGAAACATATTTGAATACATATTCACAAAAGAAGTTATATGGATGGCAAATAACCACATAAAAGACAAACACCTTTAGTTATTAGAAGAATGCTAATAAAACCATAATGAGATACGTGTACCTACCTACCAGGTTGGCAAAAACAGACAACAAGTGCAGTGAGCAGGATGCAAAATACCTCAAATGTCCACACATTTGGCAAGAATGCAGAAGTGGGACAGCCACTTTGGGAACAGTTTCATAGTTTCTTACAAATGTATATACATACACGTATCATCTGACCAAGGAATCCCACTCCTAGGTATTTGCCCAAGAGAAATGAAAACGTAAAAATAAATAAATGGACAAATAAATAACGCAAAACAGTTTATTTCACATGCAAAAATAAATAAATGAACAAATAAATAAATACAGTGTATACGCAAACAGTTATGGAAGCTTCAGTCACAATCACCCACACCTGCAAATCACCTAAATGTACTTCAACTGCTGAATGGATTAAAAAAACAAACTGCGGTACATCCATAACATGGAATACGCCTTGGCAATAAAAAGGAACAACAACAGCAAAAAAGGAATGTGGGTGAATCTCAAAAGCATTGTACTGACTGAAGGAAGCTAGACTCAAAAGGCTACATACTGCACGATTCCACTTATATGACACTCTGGAAAAAACAAAACCATAGGCATAAACATCAAAGTAGTGATGGCCAGGGGCTGAGGTAAGGGGAGGTCACTGATTATAAAGTGGCTTTTTTGTATAACTGTAAAGTGGCTGCAAAGTGCCACAAACTGGGTGGCTTACTCAACAGAAATTTACTGTCTCACGGTTCTGAATGCTGGCAGTCTGACAACCAGGTGTTGGCTAGTTGATGCCTTCTGAGGGCCACGAGGGAAGGACGTGCTCCAGGCTTCTTCCCTTGACTTGCTGATGGCCATCTTCATGTTCACATGATGTTCTCTATGTGGGTCTGTCTTCAAATTTCCCCTTTGTATAAGGACACCCATCGTACTGGGTTAGAGCCCACCCTAATGACCTCATTTCAACGTGGTTACCTCTGTAAAGACCCAATCTCCAAATAAGGTCACCTCCTGAGGTGGTGGGGGTTAGGAGGTCACCATACGAGTTTGGCAGGGACACAATTCAATCCATAACAGGAGCATAAGCTATGGAATAGTTCTATATCTTAATTGTGGCGGTGGTGCCATGTGTGTATGCATGTATTTGTCAAAACTCGTGAAACTGTACACTAAAAAGGGTAAATTTTACTGCATGTAATATAGCAGATCTTCTGAATTTTTCTTCAAAAGATTATTACTCTTTCCAATCTACTGTGCTATCCTGACTATAGCTGACTATGCCATGTGTTTCAGGCATCCATGGGTAAGGGAGATTATTTTTTTAGAATCCTGAGTAGGACACAGATTCACAGAAAAGGCTATTTTTCTGCTATGTGAATAAAGATTCCATCACACTGAATAGCCCATTTAATGAACCGCCTTTCTGGAGTGGGATGAAGTAACACAAAGTGAGGGCCAGCTGAGAAAATCTGGTTTGGACCTGCCACGGTTAGCTGGGGCCGGCCTCCACTGCCAGTGGATAGAAACTGCACATCTTCTGGAGTCTCAGCCCTCACCTGAGGCCACTCAGAGGACACCTGCAGGAGAGGGAGACAGGAGATCAAACAGCCTGCCAGCTACACTCAGATACCCAGGAAAGAACTCAGGAGGTGACCTCATTTTCACGGGAGGGGAACAGGTGGATGAACTTGCTCCACACACTTCACTAGGGGGAGGGGATGTGTAGGTTAGACACACACAGACCTTGCTTCATAAAGGAGGAAAAATATTGGAAAGAGCCAGAGATAACAAACCTTGCAGCATCCACCTCCCACCCCCATCCCTGGCAGCTTCTTCTCCCCTGTGCATTCTTATCTGTCTTATTCTGCCACCATGTGACTTTTAGCCATTCTGCAGGTCCCTGACTGTACCTGCTTAGGCCAGGTGGAATTGCTTGACCAGTAGTGGAAGCAGAAAGTCTTTGTTCCTTTTTTCCCTTTGTGTGTGTGTGTGTGTGTGTGTGTGTGTGTGTGTGCATAATCTAAGCCAAGGTGTATAGGGATTAGGGATGACTGAAGAAGAGAAATCATGATTTTGGAAAAATCTGAAGTGTAGATTCCGGGAAGTTGTTCTCTTTGCAGACAGCTCTTTCTGAGCACTCGATCTCATCAGTCTGCACAGGAGCAGTGTGGCTGAGATGGGAACTCGTACCTACTGCAACAAACAGGGAGCCAAGTGGAAAGAAGGGATCTTAGAGCAAATCTTCTTGAGGAGCTGATCAGAATGGACTCCAGATGCAGCTGACCTGGGGGAAGGAACGTGGAGCTACATGGCAGTGTGCTGGGCCAGACTGCTGTTGGCATGTTGGCCGGCTGCCGGCCAGGCCTCCCAGGTGTTTGACAGCAAGGCTTGTTCTTTCCGGTTATCTGTCAGAAATGAGCTCACTGTTTTGTTAACCTTCTCAGCCTTCACATTTTCACAGATGCTTTGTCTAGCTTCTATTCAGTCTGGCCCGGCTGTTTTATCTTTGTGTTTTTATTTCAGGTACTTCTTTTTTTTAATCTCCTGACTTTTATTTCCTAAACTGAAACAAAAAGTTTCCATTTCCATGGACTTAGTTTTCTCATCTATAAAATAGGAGTAGAGGAAGGGTGCCTCCTTTAGTTAGGTCTGTGTCCAGAAAATACAGACTCAGAAGGTCTGATTTTCCAGGGTTTTTCCCCCACACATTTATAAACACCACTAGAATCTATGTGCCACACACACACTCTCTCTCTCCCTCTCTCTATTTCTCATTTAGTCTTCACAATAACCCTATGGGGTAATATTATTATCTTCACTTTACATATAAGGTAACTGAGACATAGAACTTAAGTGGCAGGAAGGCAGGATTTGAACACCAGGGTTCCTACTCGTTTTTTTCCCACCAGCTTTACGAGATACAATTGACATATAACATTGTGTACGTTTCAGGTGTAAAATGGGACAGTTTGGTATATGTATATATTGTGACACAATGACCACAATAAGGTTAGTTAACACATCCGCCACCTCACATAGTTACAATTCACTTTTGGTGATGAGAACTTTTAAAATCTACTCTTAGCAACTTTCAAGCATACAATACAGTGCTGTTCGCTACAGTCGCCACGCTGTACATTGAAGACAGCTGTACCTCCACGTTCATTGCAGCATTGCTCACAATAGCCAAGCTATGGAAGTAACCTAAGTGTCTGTCCACAGACGAATGGGTCAAGACAATGGTGTGTGTATATAATGGAATATTATTTAGCTTTAAAAAAGAAGGAAATCCTGCCATTTGGGACAACATGGATGATCCTTGAAGGCATTCTGCGAAGCGAAATAAGTCAGACACAGTATGATCTCCCGTATATGCGGAATCTGAAAAACAGAACTCAGAAGCAGAACAGACTGGTGGTTGTAAGAGGTGGAGGGTGGGGGTGGGGGTTGGGGAAATGGGTGAAGTTTGTTGAAAGGTACTAATTTCTAGGGTTCGTCCTCTTAACCCCTTCACTATTTCAAGTCCAGTTCTACATCTTCTTTGCTGTGTGATCACTAGTGTATCATTTGGACTTTCTGAGCATAACTTTTCTCCTTTGGCAAATGGAGACAATTTTATGGTTCTCGTCAGAAATGACGAGCTGCTCTATGGGAAGGTGGTGAAAACCCCCGTACTGTCAGCTTTCCACAAGAGCTCTCTTGTTCTATTCTTACCTCTTCTCTTCCCTCGTTTCCATGTTGGTGGCCATTTGGGTGATGATGCCATGACCTTTCCCTGAGCGTTCCACATAACAAGAGCTAACCGTTTGGAGCACTTGTTACACACCTGGTACTACCTACACGAAGCACTTTGCATGCTTGTTTCCTCTGCCTTTGATTTAACAACAACCTGAGAGGCAGGTGCTACAATTATCCCTCTATTACTGGTGAAGCTGAGGTACAAAGAGGTTGGGTGACTTGCCCAAGGTCCCATCGCCTGTCGGTGGGGAAACCAGTACTCAAAAAATGAGGTCTGTCTGGGCCGTTCTGTCACCCAACTGTGCTACAGTGCTGAGGAAAAGAACCAGGGTGAGAGCAGGGGGAAATTGTGTGGCTGAAATGGAAGGCATCTTGCAAACTCTACCCATAAGGAAGATCAAGAATCTGAGGGGAAGAGTCTCATTATTTTATTTTATAATTGACCTTTTCATGTTTTTTTTCTGCTCATTTGTGCTATTGGTTGATAAGTGGGATTCTCTAAATATCCAGATACGAGACAAGTAACTCTTACATGAAATTTTGTTTATGCACATCCAGATACGTAAGAATATGGAGAAGGAAATAAGCTAGTTGATCATTCATAGCCTGTGTGGTCTATTTTTGAGTAAAAAACAAGATAGGAAATACTACCACTGCTGTGTTTAGATGTCAGCTCTTTACTTTCAAGTCCCTACTTAGCACTTTGCATTGGCCTGGACAATGAGCTGTTCCTCAATAAATTGTTTCGGGTAACTGAGTTTTTTCTAGCCTTCCCTTCCCATCTACCACCAAGGATCTGACATTCCCACATTCTGAAAAGGAAGGAGGCAGAGACAGGGGAATGGCCCAAGAGAACAAGTGAGTCCATGTGACCTGGGTCCCCAGACCCATGAAGTCAGGGAGCACAGGGTAGGGTGTGGAGGTGGGGAGGGGGGCATGGCGGGGTCGTTACCATAGCTGAGCAGTAAGAGGCAGGGCCTGTGTCAGGCAGGGTCCAGCCCAACATATAAAACAGACAAGCCTAGCATCCCCGCCTGCCCAGCCTGTAGTTACAGGTTCCTCTCTAGGGCCCTATCACCTTCTCACCCTCAGGCACTCTTTCAGTAACTCTTCCCGTGAGGCCTTCCTCCCTGTCAACTAGTTTCTGCTGTGTATCTGTGAATTGGTTTCCAGAACTAGTGACCTGACAGTATTTGAATGTTAATAGAAACTTTCTGGGAACCCAAAAGAATGAATCACGGAATTCCATTTCTTCACAGGGGAGGGGACTGAGCTATCTGCTGGTCTAGAGGTTACAGATTCACATGTGTCCGGGTCAGGCAGTAAATACTGATGCACGAAGCAGCACATCACACTAGGTGATGGTGGGAGACTGTGGCAGAAGGGAGAACCATGCCTCATCAAAAGGCAGTCAGTTTCCCGCTTTTAAAAACACTCTTTAGTCAAAATAAAAGAAACACAAATAAAAACAGATAAGATACACCTTAAATGCAACGGGATTTCCTGGCTTAGATCCTGGGACAGAAAAAGGACATAAGTGGGAAAACCAGTGAAATGGGAATAAAGTCTGTAGTTTAGATAACAGTAATGTACTGATGTTAATTTCTTAGTTTTGACAAATGTCCCGTGATTGTGTAAGACGTTAATATTCAAGGGAGTTGGGTGAAGAGCACACGGGAACTCTTTGGATTAATTTAGCAACATTTTTGTAAATCTAAAGTTATTCCAAAATCACATGTTTATTAAAGAACAAAACAGCTACATCCATAGGTGAGATCTATGACAACAGCAGTTACACTTATTGAGATATGAGGCTTACAACATCTAAGAGCTTTACATGTCCTGATCCACTTCATTCTCATGACAATTCTATCAGGTAAATCCAATTGTTATCCTTTTATTGATGAGGAAACTAAGGCACAGGCAGGTTAAATATGGTGCCCAAGGTCACACAGTTACAATATGGTGGAGCCAGCCTTCTAATCCAAATGCACAGTATTTTTTCCTACACCAGCCCACTTGTGGGATGTAAAACATGTCTGTCAGGATTAGACGTTCACTAGATGTCAACTTGTAACTAGGGGGCAGGGTGGGGAGTACAGTGAGGTGAGGGAGACGCCTCCTCCTCTGATGCGAAATTAAAGAGGCGTTACTACCTCACACCCATTAGAATGGCTACTATAAAAAAACAAAAAAACAAACAAACAAACAAAATAACAAATGTTGGCAAGGAAGAGGAGAAACTGGAACCCTGGTGCACGTTTGATTGGGGCGTAAAATGGTGCAGCCACTATGGAAAACAATATGACATTTCCTTAAGAAATAAAATATGGAATTATCATATGGTTTGGCAATTCTACTTCTCAGTATATATCAAAAAGAATTGAAAGCAGGATCTCAAACAGGGTCACCCATGTTCATAACAGCACTGTTCCCAATAGCTGAACAGTGGAAGCAACCCAAGTGTCCATGGATGTATGAATGAATAAGCAAAACGTGGCATAGACGTACAATGGAATATTATTCAGCCTTAAAAGGGAAGCCAATTCTTACATAGGCTACAGCGTGGATGAGCCTTGAGGCTGTTATCATATGTTAGGTAAAATAAGCCAGTCACAAAAAGGTAAATATTGTATGATTCCACTTACATGAAGTATCTAGAGTTGTTGAATTTATAGAGACCGGAGATACAATGGTGGTTGCAGGGGCTGGGGGAGGAGGCAATGGGGAGTTCTTGTTTAATGAGGGTACTGTTTCTGTTTGGGAAGGCGAAGCGTTCTGTCAATGCATGGTGGTGATGGTGGTGATGGTTTCACAACACTGTGAATGTACATAACACCACTGAATTGTGCACTTAAAAAAAGTAAGATGGTAAGTTTTGTTATGTGTGTTTTACCACAATTAAATTTAAAATAAAATAAAAATGTAAGGGGCACAGAAAATGTAATTAAGATAAATAATACGCTAGTGCAGAGTCTTTTAAAAATCAAAATTAATGCAGAAGAATCCACAAGGAAAAAAATATCAACGTTTGAAATAAAGACAGGATGAGGGACAGTGTCATATCAAAGTGCGTTGGAGTTGAGGCAAGAGGAAAAATTGGCTATGAAGATCCTGAAGGACACACCCCTTGATAGCATATGGGAATCTTAAGAGTAAGTGGGGATACAGGGTATATACATTGAAAAAGCTTCCTGGGTGATTCTGATGTTTAGCATTTCCTGACCCCACCCATTCCAAGGGAAAAAGAAAGAAACATTTCAATATGTGTTGGAGGAAACGGACATCCAGAGTGGTTAATTCTCACATTAATCAGCAAATGAATTCATGGTGGCACATCTGAAAGCTCAATGGCCAGAGAAAGATCCACGTGAGGCTGGATGCCCTGGTGTCTCCTTCCAGGGCAGTTGTGCCTGAGGGGCCCTGGGACCCAGGCTTTGAGGTACTCATTAGGACACCAAGCCTGCGCATCTGGGGCAGGATCTTTTGGATCTCTCAGCTCCAGGCTGATTTTAAAATGTGCTTCAGACCTAACCTCCCGGCACCCTGCTGCCCCTTTGCCAACTCTTTTGGGAAGGTACAAATGGGGAGGCAGCAGGGACAAGTTTCTGCAGCAACACCTGGGGTTTAGGTACTGCCATTAG
Organism: Rhinolophus sinicus; assembly: GCF_036562045.2. Lineage (NCBI taxonomy): Eukaryota > Metazoa > Chordata > Mammalia > Chiroptera > Rhinolophidae > Rhinolophus > Rhinolophus sinicus. Next base: position 144,729,126 of record NC_133756.1, read on the forward strand.
CAATGCAAATGCAGGGGAGTGTCGGTTGCTTTATTAAATGGAGCTCTTGGCACGTCCTCAAGCCCCACTCAGGTTCATCTGTCATCCCCTAGTCAGCCCTGGGAGCCAAGTGGATGGGCTACATGTGCTAACCCAGCTCAATTAATACTGTCTCAAAGCTCAGGATTTATGAAGGCTTATTTCTTAATTTTTTTGGATCCTGATGCTTAGCGTCATGAGATCCTGCCATGAGCCCTGTAGGCTCCCACCCTCTCTCGGCGTGTTTCTGGTTTCTCGACAAGGGAGCAGACAACTCTTTCTTCTTTCTCAGGCTTCGGGATCTGGCCCTGTCTGCCTCTCAGAGTGTATTGCCGGCCTCCCCAGCCTCACTGTTCTCTCTCAGAGGCTTTTGCAGATGAATTGCCTTCCCTTGGACATACCTCTCGTCTTCCTGTCCCTCTCCATTCCCCCAAACACCTGGCCTCCTCCCTGGTGCAGTGGCTCTCAGCTGTGGGTGATTTTGCCCCACAGTCAATTGACTGGGATGTGTGGGTGGGTGCTGCTGGCATCTAATGGGTAGAGGTCAGGCTGCTGCTGCAGAGTGTACACTGCACAGGACAGCCCCACACAACAAAAACTTATCTGGTCCTAGATGTCAATAGAGCTGAGGTTGAGGAACACTAGCCAAGCTAATAAGCAGATCCCGCAGCCCTAGGTCAAGCACCACTTCCTTCCCTCGGGAAGCTCGCTCTGACCCGACTTTCCTGCCACCCTCACGCCCTGACCACTACCCCAAATGCACACCAGACTCTGCCATTTTCAGGGCATGCCCCCCTTCTTTTTTTTAAGAGTGCTTACCATAATTTGCCATTTATATTTTTGTGCTTTTATTTGATTAATGCCTCCTCCCGCGCTCCAAGCTGCAAGGTTAGGGACTGTGCTCACTCACCTATGAGTCCCCAGAGCAGAGCTGGTTGCTTGATGCACACATAGTAAGTTCCATGGGATCTATTGGATGAACCAATGGATACATCCTCCCTCTATACTTCCTATAGAGGACCCTCCAGGTTCAAGGCAGCGCTAAGGATCTGCTGGGCTGAAACAGCTGGGCTCAGCCTGTGTGTATCCCTGACTGACCCGCTCCCTTTCCCACTCCTCTTGCCCCTCCCTCTCCTTTGCCCTTTTTCTCTCTCTCCTCTCTCTCTCCCTCTCTTGCTCTCCCTCTATCCCATCCTCTTTCCTTCCCAATAAACAAATATGTATTGAGCACCTACTGAATACCAGGAACTATTCTGTATCAACTATACAACAATGAACACGACAGACACAGAACTTGACTTCATTCACCATCACTCTTTTGGGAAGACAGTGGTTAAACAAGTTATCACAGTGTGGTGACTGTCCCAAGGGGAAGGAAATGGGAAACCTAAACAGGGCGGGAAGGGTCAGGGAAGGACTCCTTTCTTCTTTCTCTTCCTCTTCACGGTCCTCTTACTGGACCTCTGTTCCTACCCCTGAGCTGGGATTAATGTGACTAATATGTTAAACTATAACCCTTGGGAATCATCTCTAAAGCAGGTACCGTGTTTCCCCGAAAATAAGCCAGACAATCAGCTCTAATGCGTCTTTTGGAGCAAAAATTAATGTAAGACCCGGTCTTATTTTAATATCATATAAGACCGGTCTTAGCTAACATAAGACCCGATCTTATATTAATTTTTTCTCCAAAAGATGCATTAGAGCTTATTGTCCAGCTTATTTTTGGGGAAACACAGTAGGTATAGGTATCGCACAAGACAACTGCTGGAGGTATAAATAGAAAATGTTAGAGCTCTGTATATTTATTTTCACCTCACCCTTATTTGAGTTTTAATTTGGGGGCATATTTGATAATGTACATAATTATCTTTGATTGAGTCCCTGGAAACAGACTCTGAAATGTGGAGATGCATGCAGGTTTATTGGGGAGTGGCCTCAGGTGATACACCTGTAGGGAAGACAGGAATGGGCAGAGGGAGCCGCTGACCTGAACACACAAGAACAGAGGCTTAATCATTCTACAGGGAGACTGTGGAGCTAGGATGGCCCTTCAGAGTGGTCCTGAGTTAAGGCAAAGGAGTTGGGTTTTTGTACCCCCATCAGCCAATCACTGGTTACAGGCCACGTCTGGGAAGGCATGACCTTGGGTGAACAGTTTCCTTCAGTTAAAAATAGTTTCCAATGAGGAATGCAGTTGGGAGGCTCCAGCAATTGGTACACCCAGCTGCTGGGAGATGGAGACATCAGCTCTAAAGAAGGGATCTGGGCAGAGCACCATCGTATCTACCTAAGAATCTACCCATAGAGCAGTACACGGGAATTTCACACACACACACACACACACACACACACACAAACACACTCACTCACACACACACTCACACTAATGCTTTGGGGATTGTGTGCCCCCAAATGGTATTTTGATAGGGTCATGTCATCCAGAAAGTTTGAAGACCATCAATTAAGAGTAGGGATACCCAACTGATAAAAGGACACCTTTTTATCAGTTCACACCCACAGTTCCATTTCCTTTATGAGTCCCCTGTTTCCAAAAAGTTCCTCTCAAACTGCTGCATTAAGTAATGCATTCATTTCCCTATTTTGAAAGGAATGAAAGACAAAAACAAGTCTAGATGATAGAAAGCAGGACAGGGAACTACCAAAACTAATCTGATTTGGACTTCTGATATGACTAAGTTTTAGTTAATACAGTGGTTAAAAGTCCGGGTTTGAAGCCTGGCTATCTGGCTTCAGATACCAGTTCTACTACTTACTATGTGAACTTGAGCAAGGTAGTTAACTTTCCTCATTTCTGTTTCTTCATCTATAAGACAAGGATAACATAGCACTTACTTCATAGGATTATTGTGAGGATTAAATGAACTATTATGTGTAAACTGCATACGATAGTATCTGAGACATAGTAAGCACTCAACAGATATTACTCAATATCATTGACCTACATGTTTCTTCCCCCATGGAAATGGAGGACTTTGACTTTTGGAATTATTGTGGAGTTCCTTATATCAGTTAAGATCAGCCTTGACTGTGACAAAAAACCAAAGTAAGGGGTAGAAGTGTGTTTCCCTTTTATAGTATGCTTTGCCAGCTAGTATGGCGACTCCTCAGTCTTCAAAGAGCAAGAATTCTTCAAGCTTATTGCACATTATCTTTAACATGAAGATCCCACCACGTGGCCCAGTATGGCTGCTCCAACCCCAGCCATCATGTCTGCATTCCAAGACAGTTGGAAGGAGGCAGACACACCTTCTACCTTTAAGAACATTCCATGGAGGTCACACACTTGCTTCTGCATCCATCTTTCAGCCAGAACTTAGCCTCGTGGCAAAGCTGAGCTGCAAGGAAGGCTGGGAAATGTAGTCTTTTCCTGGGTAGCCTCATGTTCAGCTAAAATGTGGATGGGAGATCTATTACTTAGGAAGAAGGAGAGAGGGGATATCAGAGAACAATTAGCAGTCTCTGCCTAATGTCCCAACTTTGCTCTTCACATCAGAAGGGCAGGAAGGCACAGCCCATGATCCATAATATTTCACTGATAGCTAATGGTGAGTCCAGAAGGATATATAGAACTGTTCTTTCCTGAGTCTGAAGCTGATCTCTTGGGGCCCACTTTTGGTGTGGAATCTAGAATGGATTCTGACTGAGCCACCAGTTGAAGGGCTTCTCCTCTCCTGGCTTCTCAGGGAATCTCTTCTGGGAGCTTCTCTAATCACACAGCCCCCATGGGTCCTGGACCCCTTAAATCATTCTACTTCTTTCCTCATTCCACCTTTTCCCTTCCTTGGCCTTTAAGCTGGTTGTTTGGTCACTCTTTTTCATCTGTTTTTCAGTGTTGTGGTGATTTTCTACAATGACCTTAGGACAGCTGTACTCCAAGAGTGGAGGGAGATGAAGGAAACTTGACCATGGGGGCCAGCCGCAGCCAGACTTGTATTATCTCAGATGTGTTAGCCGCACAGGGGCTGCCTCCTATAGTCAGTCACTCCTGTTGTTATTCAAGCCTGTCTCAGTCTCTTTTCCACCTTGAGGTACCTTTGACATAAGTGCCCTCTCATTAGCCTTCCTTGGTGTGTGCTTGCCTCAGAACGAGGTGATGGTAGGTTGTCAGCTGGTAGTGTCCTAGGATAGGTTCCCCATTGTCCTCTACAGAGACCACTAAAGATTGCAACTGAGAGTTAAGTGGATGGCATTAGCAGGGCCCTGGTTACTCATGGAACCCCCAAAGGGCAGTAGACTTTATTTCTCATCAAGACCCAGATAATTGGAGTAGTCCAACTGGGCACTCCGGCTAAAACCCTCCGCGAGGTGCAAGCCGTGATGCTCCAGGACTCTCCGAAGTTCTCCCTTGTAAGACCAGCTCGCCTCAGACTCATCAGAGGCCCAGTGATCTCTCCTGGACAAGGGACCTCTCCATCTCGATTGACTCTGGGACTCGGTTCGTTGTTAAATTCTATTCTATCTTGTATAACCTACTGTGCTTACTAAAGCATTGGCTTCTGGAGGGACATTGGTTCCCAAATAAAGCTGTGAGGCTCACTCTTAAAAAAAAAAAAAAAAAAAAAAAGACCCCAACAATTGCCTAGTCCTGCCAACCCTTGCATGGCCTTTTGCAATCATTTATTACTAATGGGAACAAATAGTTACTGGGTATCCACTAAGTGCCAGGGACTTAAATTAGTTCATTAAGTCAAACAGCTCTTTGAGAGGGGGTATTTTAGCTCCATTTACAAATGAGAAAACTAAAGCTGAGAGAGGTTAGTAACACCCCCAAGACTATAGTTCTTGAAAGTGGTGGGGCCTGGACTAGAACAGAGGTCTCATTCCCAGGTTATGTTCTTCATCCTATAAAAGTTACCTCTCACTTAAATGCATCTCATTTAAATCAGTGGTGTGGGGAAGGGAATGGTGGAGAATCAACAAAATTAATGCAATAAATATTAACTGAGCTTCTGCTAAGTGCCAGGCACTGGGGAAACAAAGACGAATAAGATAATCCCTCAAGAAACATCAGTATAGCCAGGGAGACAGTCACAGATATAGATTATTTTGAGTCAGTTTACTAAGGACAAAGACATAGCACAGGATATTTTGGATACCAAGTAATATAATCCATGCCTGTTTGGGTATTTAAAGGGTGGGAGATGGGAGGAATCAAAGAAGGCTACTTGGAGGAGGCAATCTCTGAACTGAGTCCTAAAGGGTGAATTTGATGTAGACAGTGGAAAAGGCATTCCAGGCAGTGGGCATAGCATATGCAAAGGTCAGGAGGTAGAGTCAACCTGACATTCCAGGTATATACATTCTATAGGTATTGACTCCTGTGTAGTAGCAGTCTAATACACACTCAGTAACCATTTTTCACCAGTGAAATGCATTCTTCTCCTGCAGTGCCTGAAAAAACCTTTCCAGTCACTCAGTTGATTTATTGGTCACATTCTTCTTGACTGTTTCACCTGCCTTGGCTCGCACTTCCACCCCTCCCCGCTACTCCCTAGTTCTTTATGGAGAATGTTCCTTCTCACCAGTAGACTTTTCTGTCACGTTCCTGGAATTCTATGTTGCTTGTGTTCACTGGAAGCCAAGTGGATGTTGTACTGCTTGGGGTTCTGCTGAGATGGTGCATGAATGAAAGCTGCCAGCTTCAGTGAGTGAGGAGTTCACAGGGCTTTGACCTACTTAAGGAAGACTGAGCCCATCTGCTTCCTCCATCCTTTTCAAACATGGGTCCCAGGGGGCTTTGGTGTTATCTCAGCCCATTAAGAGAGTGTGGCCTCCTCTTTGTCCCCGATATCAGTTGCCAGGACACCTGGGAGGGGGAGGGGTTGAATGTGTCTGCAGTTCTTCCAGCTTCTTGTTACTGTGGCTTTCCCATACCTCCATGGTGGGTCCCAATCTCTCAACTTAGTCCAGGTTCCTTCTTCCCTCCTCCTGCCTCCCCTATCCCTATACACAGTATAACTTATACTCAGAAAATTGTATCTTACAGATTTCAGTCAGAGGCAGGAATTTCTAAGGGTGGGACTGTAATATCAGGGTTCCAGCAGCAAATGAAAACCAGGTAATGAGTTGAGCCGGATCTAGGTTTGTCTCACATTGGTAAACTGTGCCCATGGATCCACCCCATGGTCATTTCCCCAGCTCCCAAATGTGTAAACGAAATAGACATTCTTAGCAGTCTGCAGAACGCTTCCATTGGTTCTTTGAGCTGTAGAGTAAAAGGAATTGTAGTAGGAAAAGCCATGTGTAAGTTGCCAAAACTGCACCCTTTGCTCGAGATCGGATATCAAAACACTCTGCATCCAGGGGAAATGGCAGATTGGTGCCATCCTCGAAGACAGAAAGGATGTAGGGGTGATGGTCTCCATCATATGTTTATTTAATGTATCGGTCTGGCCCCTGAAAAGCTGGATCCTGAGGAAGACAGCCTACTCCTGCAAACGTAATCAAGTAATATGCCCGATGAACACATCCTAATGTATATGGCATTCAGTTCTTTGGTTTTAAATACCCATCAGAAAGGAGGATCCGAAGCAGCTGACATGGTGCGCAATGAACGATATACATTCACAGTTTTGCCCCAGGGCGATGTCCGTTTCTGCCCTCTCTGTCACCGTGTAATCTAAAGGAATCTAAGCCATCTGACAGTTTTGCGGGACATCACCTTGGTCCATTCTATTGATGATATCACGTTATTCAAACCTGATGAGAGGTGGCAAATTCTCTGGTTGCCTTGGCAACGTACATGTGCTTCAAGGCGTGGGTGATAAACCCTACAAAGATTCAGGGACTTGCCACATTGGTGAAGTGTTTAGGGGTCCAGTGATCCAGGCCATGCTGGATTATCATATCTAAAATAAAGATCAAGTTTTTGTACTTTGTACCTTCTACAGCTAAGAAAGAAGCACAGTGCTTGATAGGCTTCTTTGGGTTTAGGAGGTAGCGCATTCCACGCTGGAATACCGATCCATTAATTGAGTGACACAGAAGGATCCTAGATTGAATGGGGTCTAGAACACTTCTCTAACAATGCTCTTCCACTAGAATTACGATCCCAAGCTCTGCTTCCAGATCTTGACCTGAGACATGAGCTTCAGAAGAGGCCAAGTTACTCAGAGCCAGAAGACAGAATGCCCAGTTCTTAGTTCTAATGAGTTCTCTTCTGGCTGAATGATCTAAGCATGTTATAATAATTTTCCTCTCTAGGTCATGTTCTTATTTATAAAATATGGAATTTGTGTTGGTTCAGCATTTCTTAACCTTCTTCTATCAGATAACAGACATAACAGATAAGATTTACATGCATGACACACTCCCAAGGGTGTGCCCCTCGTCACCCATAAGAGAGGCTGCGGGTTATGTGCAATTCTCAGCAGGCTGTCTGTAACTTCACCCTTCCCACCTATTCTTTCTTCCCACCTGAAGAAAGAATATCAGAATGCAATGGGGTAGAAGTAGAATAATGTGGTAGGGATAACCTTGATGTTGTTCCAATACATTTTTTTTTAATCATTCGCAATCTACAGTACTTTAGTGTGTTTTAAAAATTACTTTTAACAAATTTTACAATGTCTTGACAACGTGATTCAGAACTGGTGGCTAAAAATGCTCTTTAAGATTACTTTCCACCTCTAAAGTTTTAGATTCTGAAAATGAGTCCCCCAAAAAGGAGTTTCAAAACATTTCTGTGTCAGTGCCCCTGTGATACTTGAAGCAAGAGCCCTCCTTTTATATGTAAATGTGAGTATAAGTTGAATGTGTATTTAATAGGGGCTTCACCTATTATGACCCCTATATGGAGTCATTCACCCTAATTTACCAATTGCCTACTCTTGTGTTATTTCTAATTTTCTAGAAGTCCAAGTTATGATGAATTGAATAAATTAAATGTAATGCCATTACATTACAGTGGCATTTCAAAAATATAGAATAATAAGTGTTAAGAGAGGAAGGGGTTCGGTGATCAGAGAATTTGGGGTCAATTAAGGATAATCAGATTTCTTTACTGCAGAACTTCATAAATCCTTCGATCTAATTTGTTAATATGCTTTGTAAATCTCCAGGAGAAAAATTTAGTCTGCACTGTTTCCCAAAGATTTTAAACATGGAACCCCCATAGAAATGTTTCCAGGAACACACTTTGGAAAAGTCTGCCTGACAGCAATACCAGGTTTCATTGGTTCCTGAGTAGTTTGAGATCATTCTACAGTGATACTATCCATGCTGGCTTACCCACAACCAATAGAATTATGTCCCTGAGTGATGGACAGTGCTGTCTACTAATCGTGCTTCACACCCTTCCTCTACTACCTCCTCCCCCATCTATAGTCCAGATCCCACGAAAGCAAACATACACTGAGTGGCTCCACTGTAGGAAGTGTATTGCTGCCTTTCTCAGGTACTGACAGACATTTGTTGGGTAATGAACCAGCAGTCAAAACACCCAGTTAGAGACCTTGCTCTGGCACCCAATAGAAAGGTAACCAGGGATGGGAGATTAAGATTTAATGAGAGCCAATAATTAAAATATGAGTGATTATGTTTTTGAAATGAGCTGATTTTTTAAATGTTGCTTAGAGATGTATTTTTTAAAAATAAAATAAAGAACCTACCACATATCCAGGCACACAGTCTGTGAGCATCTTAAACATGAGAAACTGGAAAGTAATATTATTAATGGTCTGATTTATTGATCTCTGTAGGCCTGAACTATGCTATATGTTTTACACTCAGATCTTTGCCCATATGCCACCTACTCCAAGAGGCTTTTCCTGACTATCATCTCTCAAATAGCCTCCCTGTCACTCTCCATACCCTCATCAAGCTTTATGCTTTATAGAATTTATCCCTGCCCAGCATTATATTATTTTTCTTTTTATTGTTTCTCCAACTAGGATTTGAGCTCCATGGGGACAGAGGTTTTGTGTATTTAATCCATGCTGTATCCCTAACATTGAGAACAGTGCTTGGAACAATAGAGACTCTCAATAAAGTATTCATACAGGGAAGGCATAAATGAATGATCTCGTGGGATTCTAATCACAACCCTGTGAGCTGAGTCCTATTATTACCTCCATTTGGTCATTGAGGAGACTGGGCCACAGAGAGGTTACGCCACTTGCTTGAAGACACAGTAAGTGGCAGAGCCTGTATTCAGATCTAGGCATGACTTAGAGCACGGAGTCCCTTCTCAGAGGGTGGTAACTGGCCTCTGTGGGGACTCATTAAAATGTAGATTATTGGGATTTACTCTGATATATTGAAACGGAATGGGTGGAGAGAAGGCTGGGGAATAAGGGATAGAGAAAGGGATGATGTGGAGAGAAAAGAATCTTATCTATCACAGATATCAGTTCCCAAACGGGACAGTTTGACCCCTTGGGACTCCTGTCTGAACCTTCCCAGGGAGAGGAAAGAAGGAGCTGTTTTCAGAAGCGCCTCTGTTTGAGACCTGGGACACTTTGATGCCCAGGTAAACAGATAGTACCAATGTGGCCCCTCTCAGGTTAGCAGCTCTGGCAGCCCCATGGCTCAGATACCAGGATTGTCATGGAGACCATGGAGGGAATCTTGGGAACCTGACATCATCAACACAGAACTAGAATAGAAAACAACAGGGCTGTATGCAAATATCCTATGGAAAATCACCTGTGGATGCCCAGAAAACCTTGGGAGGCGGGCAGAATTTTCCAGAGTCTGAGGTCCCTTGTTCAAGGAGGTGTGGGGAAGGGCTAGCTACTGACATTTGAATTGTTATTGTAATAACAATTCCATTAGTACCTGCAAATATTGTTTTTTTCTCTTTCAAGATCCCTGTTTCCCTTGGTCTGGTTGAGCCTGGGTGGTTCTACTCCCTTAGGTCCTGCTGGACTATTGGGCTTTTACCCTGATGTGAGCCAGAAGTCATGACAAAAGTGCAGCATTGATCTTTGCCTCTCTGGGACAATCTATAATTCTTGGTGGTTTTTCAAATAGGAAAAAATAATAATAAAGTTCAGAATAGAAACTACATGGAAGGATTCAGAATCAGCTCTGGAGTCCCACCTCCGGGCGTCCCACCTCTGTGGACATGGGTGAGCTCCTAAGAGAGAAAGGAGCCTTTGTCCTCCCCTTGGTCCTGGCCCAACTACCTTGCTCTGCCTAAATTCCACAGTGTCACAGGATTTGAGTGAAGTTGCCCTTGATTTCTAGTAGCTGAGCTTTCTTGAGAGGCCCCTCCAGTACTGAGCTGTTCACTCACCAGTCCTTTATTTATGTATTAGTTAGATGAAGTACACCCACTCAGATTGTGAAACACCATTCATTGTTTTTGGCGAGTTGCTCTTTAGCTCTAGTCAAGAAGTCTTATTCTTAGGGGTTCAAAAGTGTTTCATAGCAGTGTCAACTCTGTAGTTATGGCCCTGAGTTAAATCCTTGACCCAAGAAATGAGAAAAACTCCCAATAGGTGAGGTAAGTAATTAAGCAAGGGACCGCATTTTATTGTGTAAATTACACTACATTTACTGTAAAGCTAAACTTCCAATAACCCTTATAAAGTCCTCACAGGTAATGACTTAACCATGAAGAGCGAGTTCCAGGGCTGCAGAACAGAACACGTTTGTACTTTAAATGCTGTTGGGAAAGAAAAACTAGATTAAAATTGAATAAAGCAGTTTTCCCAGTCTCCAGTCATTGGCTGGGGTTCAGGGGTGGAATCATGGTTTTCCCCTCAAACCTCCCCAGCACTGGGTTATGCAAATCTTAGGTGTAGCATGAAGTGAGCATGGAATCGATTGCAGTTTGGAATGTTTGTAGCATACGTGCAACTTGGCAGAATGTTCTCTCTCTTCTCCTGGGCAATTTCGCTCTTCATTTCCCTAGAAATGAGAGGCATGTGACCATGGCTTTCAGGCCCACAAGGTTACACACAACCCCAGGAAGTACGGTGACCGTATGTGAATGCTGCCCCCTAGAGCTGAGCACAACACTGACCCCGATTCCTTTCTAATGGGGTCATTCAGAAACCTGCCTGCAAAAGTGATGCTCTGTCCAGCTGGATATTCCATTCCAGTGTCTTTTCCCCACCACCTGGTTCAGGTTAAGTGATGTTTGATGTTTTTAGCCTCCATCGTTTTTTACCTTTTCCTGTTCATCATGCAAAGATGGGACCTTTCATCCATGACGAAGGGTTGTGATATGTAACATCTGGCACAAGAGAAGCTGGGGAGTGAAAAGGAGAAAAGGTTCCAGGTGGCTCCAAGAAGCTGAAAAATGTGTGAGAATTTGTTCTGGAAAAGGTGTGTGAGAATTGGTTTTGTGATAGAAAATAGTATTTTAGGTCCCAGATCTTATGTCTGGTGTTGAGTGGTAATAGACTTTGAGATGAAATGAGGGCAGGCCAACTAATCCTCCACATAAATACTTGTCTTCAACAGAGAAAATAAGTTTGCCATATTCAGCATAAAACTTGATTGCACTTGCCTCCTGGCCTTGAACACGCAGGGCTACTTTGTCCATTAGGCATTACAGGGATAGTGCCTAGGCAGGGGCCCAAGAACATTTCAAGAGCCGATTAAAATACCTGAGACCTGGGGAAGAAAAGAAAGGCAGGGAGGCAGGGAGGCAGAGAGGCAGGGAGAGAGAGAGGGAGGGAGGGCGAGACGGAGGGAGGGAGGGAGGAAAAAGAAGAAGAAAAGGAAGGAAGGAAGGAAAGAAGGAAGGAAGGAAGGAAGGAAGGAAGGAAGGAAGGAAGGAAGGAAGGAAGGAAGGAAGGAAGGAAGGAAGGAAGGAAGGAAGGGAGGAAGGGAGAGAGGGAGAGAAGAAATGTTTGGCTCCCAAATATGAAAATTGTGAAATCAGAATTTTAAAATGTTTAGTGACATAGCTGCAAATTATAGCATATGACAATTTCATCAATTATTAAATTCAGTATTTATAAGCATCTCGTTATAATGAAAAATAATTTCTGGGTTAGATTTTAATGTATCCAATGATTGCTGAGAAATCATAACCAAATGTGAATCAAAGGAATTATTTGTAGAAAATAATTTCAGAAGCCAAATTAGAAAACACCTTTGAAATTTTTTGCCCCTAAATTATGGTGGATGTGGGTATATTTAAATGTGTTTGATAAGATATAAGTGGACTTAAAAGGATCTTCAAGTGGCCCCGTGTGTAGATTATTTCCCCTCCCTGGTTTTAATTTCTCTACAATCCTTGTTCTTTCTCTGATTTAAACCTTTAAAGGAAACTCTCCCCAAAACATTTCTTTGTTCTGCTCCACTGGTCTCCTGGACTATTTCTTTAGCAATCACACATAAAAGGACTTTGTATTGGCCTGTGTTACAAACCACTTATATTCCTTTATTTATATTTTAACTGAAGTAAGAGCCTTGGAAGGGAAAGCATTTATTCATTCATTCATTTTTTTGATTTGACGATGCTATTAATACCATGTGTTGGGTGCTTGGGATACAAAATTGAGTGACACACAATACCTGGCTCCTTCCTTCAAGGTGTTTACAATCTAGGAAAGAAGGTAGATAGGAAAGCAGATAAATTATTTCACGGCTGCCTCCTGGAGGTTTAATCTCTGTTGCTTCAACTGAACCTGGATCCAATAGGTTTCTATTTATTTCATAAGTATTTTCTATGTATCAGGTACTATTCTCAACACAGGTGCTGTTTAACATCTTTGCAAATATTAACCCATTTAATTCTCAAGACAGTCATGTGTAGCATTGTTATTATCCCCATTTTACAGATGAGGACATTGAAGCACAAAGAAGTTAAGTACTTTGCTCACGGTCAGTTGCACACCATGCTACAATAAGTAGCAGAGCTAGGATTTGAATCCAGACAGCCTGGCTCCAGTGTGCACGCTGCTGGTATCTAGGGTATGACCAGTACCAGAAGGGCGTGTAGAAAATGCTGCATAACTAATTATGCACAGGTAAGATGAAACAGGCAGGGAAGGCTTCACACAGACGGTATTTGAATTGCTTTGTATGAAACAGGATTTTGCCCCACAGATAAATTTGGAGTACAGGATTGAAAATTGCATTTCAAGTAGAAAGAATAGTTTATGCCATAGTGTATATGTATGAACAAATAGACAGATACGATGATATGTTTTAGCAGATACAAATAGTCTATATGGCTTGGAGAGGATGTATAAAGATAGGATTTCAAAGGGAAGCAAGAGAAACAAACCCTTGGTCATTTTGAGGAGTTTGACTTTTGGTCAGTTTTGACTCTGGTGGGTTAAATGTCTATGGTTTCCCTTCAATTCCACTCCTTCAAACCCGTGAAAGGAAACCTTAACAAATTCAATTATGCAAAAGAAAAATTTTAATATGCGGAAGAAAATAGCACAAAGTCAAAAGTCAAACAATATCTTTGGATAAAATATGTGTCCCACACAGCACAGTCAATTTTTCTTAATGTACTAAGGGTGTTTACAAATCAACAAGGGAACTGTGTGTGGTGATGGATGTTAACTAAACTTATTGTGGTGATCATTTCGTGATATATACAAATATCGAATCATTACATTGTACACCTGAAACTAACACAATGTTACATGTCAATATATGTCAATAAAAAAAGTAAGGGGAAAAACGTCCAACAAATCAAGAAACAAAGGACATGAACAGACAGTTTAAAGAAAAGGCGTCTAAGCATTTGTAAAGGTATTCTGCCTACTTATAAGAAGAGAAATGCAAATGAAAACAACCATAAGGTATAATTGTCACTGTTGGTTTGGCAAAGATCAAAAGGTTTAATGATACACTGGCCCGGCCAAGGTTTGGGGAAACAGCCACTCTCATACGTTCCTGGTAGGAGTGTAAATTGGCACGACCTCTATGAGGGCAACTGGACAGAATCTATCAAAATTATGCCTATGCATTTGTTAACCTGACAATTCCACTCCTAGGAATTTATTTTGCAGATATATGAACACATGGATATGATGTTGTAAAAGGATATGTATGTGACAACATTTTTTGTAATAGCAAAGGATTGGGAGAAAAAACCTAAATGTCCTTCGGTAAGGAACTGGTTAAGTCCATACCACGGAATTCTTTGCTGTCTTTAAAAGAGCAAGTCTGTCCTATATGTACCGATGTGGCAGAATCTCCAATACTTAGTGAAAAAAGCAAGGCACACAACAGTGGGTTAGGTTTGTTACCATGTATGTGTGCATGTGTGATTAAGGAAGTATATACACATAGGCTTGCATATGCATTAAACACTTCTAGAAAAAAATCAAAAGAAATTGAGAACACCAGTTGCTTCTAGGGAAGGAAGCTAAGTAGCCGGGGAGAGAAAGATTATGAATATCTACTTTTTATGGTATAATTTTGGTGTCTTTTGAGTTTCTTTTTTTTTTTTTTCACCACGTGTTTCTGTCTTTAATTTTTTTTTGCCTTGTGTGATCTTATTTTTGTTAACTTTTGAAACGTTGGCTGACACCCCGGCCCCTTATACCATTGCATTGTTATGCATTTGGTAGGAGGATCGATTGATATGTTTCATAGATTTAATTTTTTATAAAACTCCAAACTCAGTTATCTTCTTGTGGGAAGCAGAGGAGGGAAAAGGTTGGCCGACCATAATCTGGAACTCCACACTGAATTTGGCTTGGGGAGGTGGCTGCTTCTGTCTGCCTCCTGGTGTGAGGTCCGACCCTCGGCCTCCCTGCGGGACTGGCAGGTGGGAGAGATCCGTGTGTAGGCGAAGGTGTGCTGCAGAGCCCGTTGGAAGACCTTTGTCTAAACACCTTCCCGAATGCTGGCTTTCTGGTTACTTAAGCCCAGAGATAAAGGTTGTGAAATCCTGTCTGGTCTCAGTTTTGGTTACAACGCCAGGTATGTGTTCACTGACGCATTCCAGCGTGCACATAATCTTCACTGCCCCTAACTCGAGCAAAGCTCAGTTCTGTTGAAAGGGAAACATTTATACATCTATTTTTAGTGATGTATCTGGGATCAGTCAGCTTTGTTTTAATGTGCTTATGTAACCTTTCGAAGGACTGATTTCCTCAGTTAAAAAGGGTGAGGGCAGAAGACCCAAGTGCCCATCTAAACAAGCTTGTGTTTAGACCTCCTGAAGATAATTAATAAAGAGAATAAAGGATCAAAGATGATTTCAGCTGACAAGGCCAGGCCCTTCTAATTAATGAAAAGTGCCCAGTTGCCCTGCAATATTTGTTTTGCCAGGAGACAACTCCTATACTAAATGTTTAAGCGGCTTCTTGTTGAGCTGGTTTCGGAGGATTAAACTCAGTGTAACTTCATCTTTCCCAGGTGTGAGACACTTGTGTGAGCAGTAATATGATTCTGTACCGTCAGGGAAAACAGTGTGTCTTTGTCAGCACTGTTTGACAGTGTCAAACCCCTGAAGCGTGACCTCACTCCCAGCAGGCCTAAATCCTGTGTGGTTACCGCTTGCCCTTCTGCTGAGAGATGCAAAGGTTCAGCTGCTGGCATCCGGTCGTGCTGGTCAGCAGAGTGGAGATGATGTGTGCCAGCCACAAAGCTGGACCTCAGAAAGCATCTCCTGTCCCATTCCTATGGATTTGGCTTTTAAGTGCTGGGTAATATTACCTCTGTTTTCATCCAGGGTAAAACCAAAATGCTCAGTAATGAATCTGTGTTCGTTTTAGCTAGTCCTTAGGTCTATTCTTTCTCAGATTTTTTGGGTTGTGTTCTCCATAATGGTTTCCTGCTGAATGTTTGCCTTTTTTATATGTAGTATGTACTCTAATATGTGAAGTATTAGCTACCATTTATTAATCATAATAGCTGATTTGTACTGAGTCCTAAGTAAATTTCATGTACTGCTCTATTACTTCCATGGATTATTGCATTTGATGTGCACCTCTGTGTCATGTTCCTTTTACAGACTGGAATCTGAAATGCAGGGGTCATTGAGTAACCTGACCAAGGGCACATGGCTGGTAGATGGTAGATGTAGGATTTGAACCCAGAAGTCTGACGCTGGCACTTTTGCATATAGCCGCAAAGTTATCTACCTTCATTTGTTACATGACAAACATATGACCACCCTGAGAGGTAGTGATGGTCATCCCCATTTTATAGATGGGCAAGTAGAGTCTCAGAGAATTGAAATAAATTACCCAGATCACACAGGTAGTAAATGATCAATGCTAGCTAGCTCAGATCCAAACATGAGCTCTTAACTCACAAATAATCCGACCGAGGAAGGTGAATCAATCCCTATCTTGGTCCACATGGCACCTAGCACATGTGATGGACAGACAGATACAGGCCATATTGCCACTTGTCTGCACATGTCCACACAAAGAAGCATCAGAAATGAGCTGGGGATTATAGAAACTTGTTATTCTAAGTCTTGCTGCAAGGAGCGAGAAAAGAGTCCTGAAGGAATGGAACC
Source organism: Rhinolophus sinicus (assembly GCF_036562045.2). Classification (NCBI taxonomy): domain Eukaryota; kingdom Metazoa; phylum Chordata; class Mammalia; order Chiroptera; family Rhinolophidae; genus Rhinolophus; species Rhinolophus sinicus. The sequence goes on from NC_133756.1 coordinate 144,745,561, forward strand.
TTAAATATCACACGTCAAACCCCCCAATTTCACAGATGAGGAGCTATTGCTTCAGAGACAGAAAGCAACTTTCACAAAGTCTAGAGTAGATGTTAGTGACCTTGCTGGGGGTAGAGCCAGAGTTTCCTGACACACCCAAGTCTAAAGAAAGTCTAGTGGCCTTTCTTTACACCATTTTGTGACTGCAGAGTTTTTCTGACCCTCGTATTGCAAAAATGCCACTTGGGCGTTGTTCCTCATTGTATGGTTTCGATCAGTTCTCTTCTTCAATATGGCACTTTAAAGTTCTTTGTCTGAAGTCTTTATGCCGTTAACCCAAAGCTTATGAATTTGCTGATTTTATGGTACAAAAACATTGAATGTAATGAATGTCTTATATTTCTACCTGAGAGTTTTTCATTTAGGAAGTAGCAACTACGTACCATAGCCTGCCTTGAATTTAGTAAATTAAGAAATCAGAAGTCATATTCTCTCATTGGATGACTTGTTTATCCAAATGTACTCCCTACACCTATGCGGATGCTTTCTAGTCTTCCCTTCCCATTCAGACGGAAACATGGAACAACTCAAGAAGAGCAAACGAGGGACATCATAGCTAAGACTCAATCATAAGGTTTCCACATATGATGGGCTGTGACTATCTTCTGTGTTCTTAGCAATTAAACTTTGATATTCCTCAACTCCACCATCATGACCACCAAACCCAAGTCATACTTCTTTATCACACGTTCTCATAGCACCCCATAGCTCTCTTTTGTAGCACTTACACTTTTCCATTTACTTATAAGATGGTGGGATTAATTTCTTCTGGCTCCATTAGGGCAGGAACCTGACTGGTTTTCCTCATACTGCTCCTCAGCACTTAGCACAGTGTCTAGCACATAGTAGGTGCTCAACAAATACATGCTGAATAAATGAATGCACAAAAATAAAAACATAGTGCTTTGTTTTATTCCTGTCTTCACAATCCAGCAACCTAATGCCCGAATGTTTTATTCAAATTTAAATTGAGTAATAAAAACCTATAGAAAGATTTCATGTTATAATTTTGAGAGATTCACCTGTCCCATGCCAGCCAATGACCTATATGAGGTATCAATGTACTTAGAAAGCAGCTCTAGCAAGGACTCCCCTTGAAATTTCTTTGTATGGCCAGGAGGCTGGTATATAGTGTAACTTAAAATTTCCATCTCAAGCTTTAGGAGACCTTAAAACCCATCAGCCAGACATCAGCGACATTTGGTCATTATACTTTCTGACCATCGGGGTGAACATTTTCATAATTTCCATAACTACCCTGGCTAGCACACATAGCAGTCCAAAGGCAGGCTCTGTGGTAAATCCAGCCATGTGGACATGGGCTGGTAGAGCCACTTCAGCAAACAATGGCAGGCGTTAGAAGGGAGAGGAGCATAAAGGGAAGGTTCAGTCTCCTCCAGTTCACTCGGGTTAGAGATAGGACCAATTGGGACATAGCAGAGGAGGCTCTGGAACAGATTTGGGATGAGAGGGAGGTCTTAAGGATTTTGAGCCAAATCATAGTCTTCATCCACCACCCCTGAGATAATGATCTGACCCTAAAGTTAATCCACAGTCCGTCAGTGATTTGGAAAGCCAAATCCACACAGATGACCTACCTGTTGACCTACCTGCATCCAGGAGTAGGACCTGACATGAAACCTGGTGTCATTACAGAGAATGGGATTTTAGTGACTGCTTTGTTTGTTTCAGCTAAGGCAGTAGAAAGAATGATCTCTCCCCAGTTGAAATAAAGACAGTGTAACCTGGCACCTTTACTGCTATTAACTGCCTTGCAATCTTCTAGTCAAGATCATTATCTGTAGGCTGGGTGTACTAGAAAGTAGAGTCGTCTCTACTGACATCTCAGCAGGGATTATGAGCCTTTCTGCTTACGGAACATGAGAAAGCCAACCCTGGCAAGTAGCTGAGACAGATTGCTTGCTTGAGAAACCAACTCATCAGACAGGCCTTCATTTAAGTAATTGGTCTAACCTTGGGTCAACAGCAGCACAGCCAGAATTCCCTGCGTCTCTGTCTTTTCATACCAGACTTCTCCAATCAGTGGTCTATGCCTGCTTCTCAAGGTCTTCCCCTTGATACTCTGATTTCTGGCTTCCATTTTTCAGTCTTCCCCAAGATCAGCCATCTCCCCGTTTGGATCTGGCTTTGTCAGCACCGTCTACAGTTGACCCTGCTCCTTCTCTTAATGGTTCCCTACTGCCATATTTGCCTCCAAGGTCATAACAGGGGCAAGAGGAAAATACTTTGTAGGCTTCTAACTTGAGGTGAGTCTGATGATTTATTTATTTATATGCTGCACTGCCTGTGGGAGACAGAGTCCAATTCAGCCCCAAGGTCTTCATTGTGAGATCCTGGGCATATGCTTTGCTTACATTTCCAGCTCTGTGACTGACCACATTCTTCAAGCCAAGAGGTTGAGGCATCTGGACACCAAATGGCAGCCCTAAATGATTATCAAAAATGTCCCATTTATTACCATTCTCCTTACATCTTATCAGAGGGGTGCATAGCGGAAGACTGTTGGTCTGAGATGCATAGAGCCTGGAAGGTTTTATGAAGAAGAACATATGGAATTTTAAAGTTTAAAGACTTTAGGCAAATTTGCTAGAATTCACCAATTCTCCTTTTTGCAAATTCAAAGGTGCCAAAAAAATTAAAAGCATAAAAAAACTAAACCTCTCTATATTAAGAAGTATACTTGACACTTTGCATACATGATCTCATTTACACAAACACTTAAAGGAAGCATTTTCATCCCCACCAAAGTCACATCACCAATAAATGGTGGAGGTAGGACTTCACGTGATGTTTTTTCTGAAGCTGGAGTCCATATTGTTAACAAGACTATGCTACACATATGTTATCCTCAGTCTTACTCTTGATTTTTTAGCAGCAGGTGATATTTTATCTTCTCTCTCCTTTTGAAACTCTCATATCTTAAACTAAACGTTATGCTCTTCTGACTTTCCACCTATTTCCTCTTTCTCTATTTCCTTGTTGGTTTTTCTTCTTTTATACTCTAGAACATGCCCCAACACGTCGTGTTTCTTCACGCCATGGGAAAGATCATCTATCCTCATGGCTTTAACGAACACTTTTCCACAAGCCCACCAGATTCTAAATACCAGGATAAGGGAGACCAGATCTGTCTTATTCACTGGGTGATCACGAACATCTTGCAGAATGCCTGACACATGGGTGGTCGACAAATATTGTTGAATAAATGAATGGATGAATAGATCACTGATCTGCTGAGATTTCTCAGATGCTGTTTTCCCAAAAGTCTAAACCTATAGTTTCCACTACCTGCAGGATATTACCATCTTATTCTCCTGCCATTGCTATGATATAGGGGTAAGGGTTTGGTGGAATCGGTGAGGGTTTCACCAATTTGCTTGGGCAGCCACACCTGTTGGACTCTCTCATGTTTTCCTTTGGGAGGCAGGTATACAACCAAAGTAGGATGCACACCTTTTACAGGGCAGAATAGGAGCCTGGTTCCATCCAGTGGCATGGGTTTGAGCTCCCTTGGGAGTGTCCCAGTGCAGCTACTCACTGGCGTCCTTGCTAAGTAAACATGGCTGGAGAAGGATGGCTCCATCTGAAACAACTGGTAGCTCCTTTGAGGGTGACAGTATCACCACACTCATTGTGTAAATGCATCCTAGTGTCGAATACCCAGAGAGACTTAATTCCCAGTCAAGTCTGGGCATGGAAGAATAATGAGCTCATAGCTCTGAAGAGTCATGATCCTATCAGGGCCTCCAAATCTGTCTCTTAGTTGTCTCCTCCTACTGTCTGTCCTCAAATGTGCCCATAAACTTGGCTCTGAAGGCCAAGTTGGTGATTGTTCTTAGTTACTAGGGGTGTGGCCTATTGAGGATTTATTCAGTCCAAAATAATTAATCAACTGGCTTGTGGGAGGGATTACTTATCAGAGAGAGATTTAGAGACTGGATGTCATCTATTGGCTGAGTCATCCTGTCCATTTGTTTCATACCTATTGTATAGTATGTGCTCTCTGGTGGGCATTAACATGTGATTCAAAAATCTTCACACTTCATGCCCACTGTCTTATGTCTACCTTCATGCTTCTATCCTAGGCCAATTCCATCCCAATTTGCCAGTCTTTCTCCTTTCAGGTACCTGATCAGACAGTTAGACCATTTGACACTGCCGATGAGTCTGTGTGTATTTTAACACTGGGCCACTTCTTCTGTCCATATGAAGTGTGTGACCAGATTCATCACAAGATACTCTGCCCACTGGAAGTATTTTCATATCACCACTATCTTTCAAGGCCACCCTTGGGTGGAGATGTAGTACAGCTGCTGGCCATTTTTGGCTTGCACCCAGACTTCTCCCTTCTCTGTCAGCTGGCTGGAAGGCATCCAGCACATGAATGTAGGTGTGAGCTAATGGAGCAGTGCTGGTGCAACAATTATAAATGGCATGGAAGCCTGAGCTGTCTGCTATTGCAACTTGCTTGTGACCTCTGGCTCAGCTCGTGCTTGATCCCAGGTGTACCACTGCCATCTTATGAATTATGGCTGGGCCTGTCTGAACTATGGTTTGGTGAGTCTGACAAAACCCAGCTCATTATTATGATGGGTGTGTTCCAATTGTATGGTAACTTGGTGTATTAGTCATAATTCTCCAGAGAAATAGAACCAATAATATATTGGATATATATATATATATATATATATATATATATATATATATGTTATATTGGTTATATATATATATATATGTATATATATACACACACACACACACACACATATATATATATATATATATATATATATATATATATATATAGAGAGAGAGAGAGAGAGAGAGAGAGAGAGAGTTTATTTTAAAGAATTGGCTCACATTATTGTGGGGATGGCAAGTCCAAAATCTGTAGAGCAGGCCAGGAGGCTGGAGGCACAAGGAAAAGTTGCCATTGCCATCTTGAAACTGAAGGCAGCCAAGAGGAAAAATTTCTTCCTCCTCAGAACACCTCAATCTTTTCCCTTAAGGCCTTTAACTGATGAGAGAAGGCCCACCCCTATTATGGGGTGTAATCTGCTTTACTCAAAGTCTACTGATTTAAATGTTAATCATGTCTGAAAAATACCTTCAGAGAAACATCTAGGCTAATATTTGACCAGACATCCAGACACCATAGCCTAACCAAGTTGACATGCAAAATTAACCACGCCCTTGGTATCTCCTTGGCAAGTCCTGTCTCTAGCAGGGCCCAGGAGCACCCCAGTGTTTTTCAAAAGGCAAATTTTCCTTCCATTGCAGAAGCGCAGGACCTGCATAGTGGTTGTCCCAATGGGACTTGCCATAAACTACACAGTGACATCTTTCCCCACCATAGACTCTCAAATACTTGGTTAGTCTATGATGTCTAGATGTCTGGTCAAACGTTAGCCTAGATGTTTCTCTGAAGATATTTTTCAGATGTGATTAACATTTAAATCTGGGTCTTCTGGGTCACATGGCCCAAGCAGCTGGGGCTGCTTGACCTACAGTCTGGGGCTGCTGCAGAATTCTTTTCTGCTTTGGGTCCCACTCAAAGCTGACAGCCCTATAAGACACTCAGAATATACACTGGGAAAGGCTGCCTCAAGAACATGAAAAGATCTACAAGGCATTGCGCCTCCTTACTAGTGGGAAGTACAAAATGTAATAATTTGTCTTTCACTTTTAAACGGGATATCCTAACATGCCCCTAACCATTGGAACTTCAAATGTTTTCCCCATGTGTCAAAACCCAGAATCTTCAGAGGGTTTATCTCTCAACCACTGAGATAGTACTAGCAACTTTTTGCTCTCAGCTCATTTAGCACGTCATCAATGTGGTGGATAAATACATGTTCTGTGAGATATACAGAAAGTTCAAATATCTTTGGACTATATTATGAGAGTGTGAACTAACACACCTATGGGGGGAAACTGTAACTATTGCCTATTTCACATGAAGGCAAACTGTTTCTGATCCTCTAATATAGAAATTGATGTTCCATGTTCTGTGTCTGAGGCCGTGTTAACCTTCTCTGGCAAAGATACCGTAACTGGCATGGCAGCTGCAGTTAGGTTTGTGACAGTCTATTGTCATCCTCCAGGACGTCTGTCTGATTTCTGCAGGCATCCATACTGGTGAGTTAAGTGGAGATAAACTGGGAATCACTACCCCTTCCTCTTTCAGATTGTCAAGAGTAGCAATAATTTCTATCACCCCTTCAAGGAAGTAAATTTCTTTTTATTTAGTATCTTGGCTGGAAGCAGGATGAGAGTCGGTGGCAATAAAAAGCCTCCTATTTTGCATTCTCTATTATGATAGGTAGCTTTTACTTCACAGGCCAAGGATCCAATGTGGGGGTTCCACCATCTTCCAACTATATCTATTCTAATTATACATTTGGAAATGACCAATATGGTGGATTCATGGACCTAGTGGGTCCACTGTGAGCCAGAACTTGGGCAATAATCCATTTATAACCTCGCCCTATCTGACCCCAGATGAGGTCATGGGCCATCATGACACGTTGGGTCTCCAACTGTCAATGTCACCTCTGACCCTTTGTCCTTGGATATCCATCCCCCTTCTCCCTAAGGAAAAGAAATCAACTCTCCCATCATCAACCTATGCCCCAGCTTTCTTGATTAAGCATCCTTGCCTTGTGCCGCTAGAATTCCCCTGGCTCCTGCCGGTAGCTGTAGCTGGGTGCTGCAGCTACTTGGGTGTCCCTTTCCTCTCTCATCAAACCCAGCAAACCCTTGCTGGGTTATTCTGTGACTAAACCCCAGTTATGCACCCAGTGGCCAGGAAGGGAGTTGGGAACAGATCCTGGGGGACGCTGTCTTAAGGGAAAAGGTAAGGGAGGACTACTAGCTCCTAATAGGGCGGGGAGTTCACGTCTGCAGGCTCAGACAGTTCCGGGAATTTGGGAATGAAAGATTTTCAGGGACATCAATGCTGATTTCTCCATCCAGTGGGTTAACATCCCATTGTTTCCCAACAAAAGCTTTGGCCGTGTTGTGGCAGACTGGCCTTAGTTGGGAGTTGAACATTCTTTGAATCTCAGATACTCTGATAATTAAAACCCACCTTGTTCTTCAGCTTTCTTTGTTGTCCTACTGCAGGAGAGAGTCTCTTGGCAACCAAGGAAGCTCTCTGGCTTTCACTGTTGGCTTTCAATGACCTATTAATCACTCTCAGCCTTTTGTTATCTTTTTCTAGAGGAACAATCACTGTAGCCATCCAATCTCACTGTCATTATGGTGCCTATTTCCTCCATAATTTTCAAATGCCTGATATACTGGGTACACTAGTGTATTCCCTTCCTCGGTATACTATCCCACTTTACCACGAGTGAAAGTTTTAACAATTGAACCACCACCTTGAGGCAGGGACTATCTGCTCCACTACCACTAGATGGGATCCTCAATGCCAACTTGGTCGTAAGAGATTCAGCTCCCAAACTCTATCTTATTCCTACTCGTTCTGACCACTCTTGCTACCGTCACAGGCTGAACATCCCAGGAAGTAGACTCTGAGACCAAGTTTAGTGTACAGTATGTTTATTACGTCATGGTGTCTTTGGGATCAACACATGTGGATAGGGTGACAAATTCATCCTGGTTTCCCTGGGACACTTTTGGTTTTAGCACTGGAAACCCAGCATTCTGGGAACTCTCTCAGTCCTTGGAAAACCACGACAGTTAGTAACCCTACTTGTGGAAGGGAGAGGCAGAAGCAGGATTGAACAGAGGGAGAAATAAAGCTGTACTGCAGGCCTAACGGCCTCCGCTGACCCCATGGAGACAAAATTCTAGAATTAAATTGGTCCATCAGACATGTCCAGCGTCAGGCTGAAATGGCCAGGCCTTTGTCCTCCTGTTTCCTCAGTCACTGGACACGGGCTGCCCCAGGGAGAGCATGGCCTTGGGTGAGAACAATCTCTGTTCTCTGCAGCTGAGACAATCTCTGAATGGGATTGACAGCTAAAGGCTATTGACAGCACTCCAAGTCTTTCCATGAAAAGGGATCTGGCTGGTGCATTCCTCTGTCCAGTGCAAATGTATATAGACATATTCTTATATGTGCACAGATCATCGGTGGAGGGACGCACGAGACATTGGTAACAGTGGTTGCCTCCAAAGAGAGGAAGTAGGTAGGTGACCAGGAGAATGGAGTGGGGAGAAGAATTATTCTAAGAATATGCTGCTTTGTACATTTTGAATTTTTCTATCATGTTAAATGTATATGTACATTACAAACATGAATTTAAGGTGAAGAATATACTCAATACATAAATAAACATGGAAATAATCAAGAACCTAAGGATATAAACTCTTTTTTTAAAATGCATTTTTTTGTCCAGATATTTATTGAGCACCTATTATGTGCCAGAATCCAGAAGATCCCAAAATGAAAAATATAAAAAACCCTTGTTCTTATGGATCTAAAAGTTTATCACATCCCTCATTAACCAAATAGAGTAAAAAATACTTACATTCTACCACGTTTATGCTCTTATTTTTCAATTTAAACACAGCTAGCTAGGTAGAATAAGATGAATAGTTATATTAATTAATGAGTTTGTTATGGGATTGCCTCCTAGTTTTAAGTAAAATCTGAATAATATACCCTCCAACACGGGGCTAAAGAACATTCAGATTGTTTTAGCTTTAACTTTACCCTTCAACATTAATGCCTATATTTCTATTTCTTCCTTTCCCTCATTGTTCCCCCCAAATCATCTTTTTATGTAAATTTTTATATGGTCCTCAGTCCTTTTCAGAATGAGTGTGGGTATATATGAATAAAATATAAATGCTGTAACACCATATGCATGTTCCTGAAGAATCCATGCTGTGCTAAAAATAATAAGGCATATGGGATCGACATGGCCGAGGCAGACCAAAAAATTAATAGGACTGTGTAACCAGGACACCAATAAAAACAACAATGTTACTAATAAAAATGTGCGTGCAGTTAGTTATCTTCCGGGTTTGCATCTAGCATCACTGTTAATCATTGGCTTCTTTATAATTCCGAGGGTTGTGGTTCCTCCTTTAAGATGTAGGTCTTAGAGGGCGTTTGTTTCTTAAAGACTCTATTTTCATCCAATTTAGAAATCTGATTCTGTCTGAAACTGTCTTCATTAATCCATTATTTGACATAAGGGGAAGTGTCTTCTTAGTGTCTTTATCCAGACCTGCCCCAGACAGGTGAACAAGAGTGAAAACACTTGAGGGCTTGTGAAGCTACTAAATCGGCTTTTTTTTTTTCAATAAAGAATACATTTCTGGTACATGTTGGGTGGCAGATGGGCACTGGACTTATTAGGGGGATCACGTCATATACTGTGTGGATGCCTGACCACTGTGCTATGCACCTAAAGCTGAAGCTGAATAATATTGAATGGCAGCTGTAATTAAATACATATGTATGTATTTCAATAAATTAATTAAATAAACGTATATAAATATAGATTTACATAGAAATATATGTATATATTTAATTATACATATACGTATATGGTTATGGGATGTAAAGTACAGCATAGGGAAGATAGTCAATGGTATTATAATAACTATATACGATGTCAGAGGGGTAGTAGACTGGGGAGGTTATCACTTTGTGAGGGGTGTAAATGTCTAACTATTACATTGCTTTGTACACCTGAAACTAAAAACAAAGAAAGAAACTTTTGCAGATTTTCAGCTTGCCACCCAAAGTTTTCATATTTTTTCAAGTTTTCTCAATTGTGAGAGCATGCGCTGATTGCTCTAACATAATGCGCTGAGAAAAAATGTGTAGGAACCAGCACAACTTCCAGCTGTACCAATATACCAACATCATTTATCTATGCATCAATTCTGCATGAAGTAATGTGCCTAAAGGGCTGCCGTCTCACCAATCTTAATGTGAGTCAGCCTTTTATTTCATACAGTTGCATAGCTTCTACTTCAGGCCTTGTTATCAGTTAAGACTGTTACTATGAAAGAACCCATCTCAAAATAATTTAAGTAAAAAAAGGAAAGTGTGTTAGTTCATCCCTTCCGACTCCGAAGGCTGAAGCTGAATCCAACAGCACTGCTGGATCCATGTACTGAAACTCACTTTTTCAGTAGACAATTCTCTATTAGAATTCTCTATTTCTATAGCTGCTTTTTCTGCTTCTCTTTGTATGTTGGTTTCATTCTCTTCATCCAGAGACAGGTTTTCTCTGTGTGGCCGAGAGTGGAAGAAGGGCCTTGACACTTCTGAGTCAGGAACCTCATACTTGTAACCACCCCTGTGGGCAGGGGACTGGTACGATTGGCCAGCCTGGGTCATATGCTTATGATTGGAGCCAGAGGACAGGCAGCACACGGTGATTGACAGCATTCCAGAACTTCATGGAATGGGGGGCGTTGGGTGAAAGTGGGTCTAATAAATGAGGGGAGCTGGGCAGACTCCAACAACAGTTGATCACTACATATCTCCCAATACCCAAGTACTAAAGAAGTACTGAGTATAAAAGTAGCTGAAATTAGGAATTACAAGATCCTTAGGAAACAGCCAAAAAATGGAAGTTTAAGTGATTCTGTTCAAGGTCAGTGTTAAAATATTAAAAATGCTCACACGCTGAGAATATAGGCATCAGGAGAGAAAGTATAAGTCGGGACAAAAGAGTAAAAGTATAAAACAAAGACATATGTTTAAAGAATAAAAAGGGAAACAAGAAAAAGGGAAAAGGGGAACAAAAGTAATAGAGCAACTGAAATCTCCCTAATTAAGAATGGATGGGCAGAAAGAATTGAAATAAAAGGCAAACTAGTAGGAAAGCCTCAGTCCCCGAGTGTAAAAGCATTAAGAAAGATTATGAGTGATAATAGAAGCTTTAATATAATGGGAATTTGGTTTACGGTAAAATTTTCATTTCATATTAGAACTATAGGTGGTGATTTACCTCTTAAGTAAATAAGAAACATGCCTGAAGAATATGTGAATGGCATTGAATGATTGAAGATTAACAGCTAGAAGTAGTAAGGCCTGGGTTAAAATCACTTTTTTGTAAGCTTCATGAGTCACAATCACTGTAAATGCTAAATGGTAATTCTTATGAAGTTACCTGGGGCAAAAATAATATCCTTCACAAGGCCAGCTTTCACAACACAGCATGGTTTTAACAATGTCGTTCTAGGCTCGGAAGGGAAATCAGCAACTTGAAGTGAGAGTTCAATTTTGCTTTCTGGATAAAAAGGGGCAAAAGAGAAAATTACAATAGGTTCTGAAACTCAGGAAAATGAGAGAAGACGCCTTTTTCAGAAAATTTCTATAAAAAGGACTCACGGATTGCTGATAGAACATGGATAAATGTAGATCAAAATCAGTTAATTCATTCCATTGTGTGATAAAATCACTAGAGAAGCCGTGCAATTAAATTAACTGCAATAATTGCTAAAAACAAGGGAATTTAAAAGGCAGAATTATACCTGACATCCTGTAAAATGGCTTTAAAAGTGCTGTTGGAAAGTGTCACTGAGGTACAAAGCCCTTAGAGATATGAATTTAAAACAGAATCAACACATTTCTAAGTTACATGACACAGGTTATCAAGATCCCATATCCGTGAAAAACTACTTGAACAAAGTGGAAAGGCAGAAATATGCAGGTTTCTCAGTGTGTATAAGTTCTTCTCAAGAGTTGGAGAGGGAGATAGGGACATAATTGCTTCTTTAATATCTTAATGCTCTAACATTTTGATGTTAATCATCTCTATAAATAGTTACAATGTTTTATTAAACAGAGTTTTAGTAAAATGTCAGAGAATATACTTGAAATTGACATAAGGAATGAAAACAGACAAATCAAGCTGAAAATGTCGCTATGTACATTATCATGAACAATGTAAAAACTTACCAATCCAATGCATAGACCTGCCTTTGCGGAGAGGTGTTTGCTCATCCAGGCTGGGCAAATGCCGCAGAATTTAGAGCCAAAGGCCTAGGACAAATTCCCCCCTCTACCACTCAACAGCATCGTGCAGGTTAGTCTTTCTGAACCTAGGATTTTCATTTGTAACATGGGTGCTTATTCAAAAAACAAACATTTCTGATAATCTGCTACTAAATGTGGGCATGGGGCGATGGAAATTGAGAGCACATGGCCGTGGTTCTCCAGAAGCTTGTATTGTTTGGAAGATGGTGATAACACTGCAATCACAGGATTGTTGAGAAGTTGACTAGAAGAGTGAAAGTGTTTGCTAAACTACAGATTTTATGCAATTATTATTCAATATAGTTAGTGAATAAAATGATTAAGTATGTTAATAGGAAGACTCATTAAAGAAAAAATAAAGACATTCAACAGATACCAGATAAGCTTGCTCTTTCTTTCTCCTTCCTTCCCTCCTTCCTTCCTTGCTTCCTCCCTCCCTTCCTCCCTCCCTCCCTCCCTCCCTCCCTTCCTTCTTGCCTTTAATCTTATTCTTCCCAATCCCTTCGTGATGTAATATATTACTGATTTGTTTATTTGTAATTCCCCCTCCCACTTCGGTTCCAAAAACGGATTTAAGACTTTTCCAGTCCTATTTCATTAACTACATGACCAATTATACCCATAATATAAAAGCTAACACGACATTCATTCTTCCCAGGCACAATTCTCTCCCAGTGAAATTGGAGAAGAAAGTGAGGCTGACATTTCATTTTATTCCTAACACCTATGTGCTTTAATATTGCCAGGATGCCAAGAGTCATTCACTCAACATCTGTTGACATCTACTTACTATCCTAGGTTTGCAGCACTATCATTTGAAGGGTAAAGATTGCTCACTTGGGCAGGAGCAGTCAATGCCCTGGGGATGTCGACTCCATTCTCTCACTGGTATCCTTCTTGTGGTGTCTTTCAGATCATTTATATCAAACTGATAAGCTTACAGGTGGTCATCACTGCTTCAACTAGGGAGCCTAACATTTGACACCAACACAACAAGTGCCAACAACACAAACAAGTGCCTGCTTCAAGGGTCTGTCACACTAACGCATTGTGTTTCTTTGGGATAGGGTATTTTGCTTTTCACCATTTTTATAAAATAAGACAAGCCTAAATGGACATAAGATTTTCTCACACACACACACACACACACACTTTTTATATTTAGAGTATGGGAAAGAAAAGTTTACTAATTGGAAGTTCAACCACACATGAGGAAAGAGAACACATCTTAACTAGCGAGTTCCAATCAGTGGTATTGAATGTTAAAGGTAATTAAAAGGGTGTACAGGTCAATATCCCTTTTCCTTATTTATATTAAAAGTGATAGATAAAATTAAACCTGAAATCAACAATGAATATTTGAGAGACCAATGGAAAAATCTGTGGGTGATTTTAAAACACATTGTTCTAGTAGTAAATAGATGATGGCTTGATGGGAAGCCTCAAGACAAGAAAAAAGTATGACTGAGAGCCATAGGTAAACGCAATTGAAAGAATAAAAGAAACTAGGTTAAAGTCACAAATCACATGTGTAATACTGTACTTTATTTCTAATTTAAAGGGTTTTTTTTAAGGCCATTTTTAGGTTGGAGATTTCCACTTTACTCACTAGCTTTCAAACCTAAGATACAGCTGTACTATAAATCAAGAAGAAAAAAAAGACCCCTTGGTTTCACTTGCAAAGATGTGGCCCTTATTGCAATAAAAAGTATCAGGTAGGAAAATAAAAGGTACTTAGAAAAGTGAAGTGCAGAGGGTTTGCTGAGTGATCGCGGTACATTTTTCTCCTTGGGAAATTTAATGTCTGAATTTCATTTTCGTCATTTGTAAAATGGGGATAATAATACCTTCAAGGGTTATTATAAGAACTGGATGTAATGCACTGTACTGACAGGTCCGTCTCATAGTGCATGGGTTCCCAAAAGTAGAGACTGCTATGATTACTACAATTACACCTGGCCTGCGATGGCTGCCCTTCTAATGACACGAATGCATTCCTTTTATCCTCATAACCTTTAACTACTTCCAAATCAGAAAGTTTCAAGATCACAGAGGAGATTAATACAGCATTGATGATAAGAATTGGCTTGTTTATTCCCCATCTTCTCAAGGCCAACAATGAAAAACTTGCAGAAGCTTATACAAGGAGGTAGTAAATGGAGAAAAACTGTATTTTTTCTTAAGTCAGGTTTATTTAATTTTCAGGAAACATACTTTGAAACAATAAAGTAACACAATTAGAGATCTGTGAAAGAGATGAACACTGCTTACAAGCGTAAAAAAAATACCTATTTCAGTCATTATCCTCTAAAATGTGATGATTCGGCCTTTTTGAGCTTTTCCTTGGGGGCCCGCTCTAAACCCTTTGGAACGTACTTTTTTCTCCTAGTAATGCCACCCCTGGGCCTTTGCCCTTTTGCCTTGCCCTTCCTTGGGGCTCACTCCAAACTCTGGAGTGTATTGTACCATTAATAATGGCCCTTGAGCCACTGCTTTCTGCCGGGACCTGCTTCTGTTTCTTTGAAGTGTAATTTTTTCTTCTAATAAACTGCTTTTTCACTACTTAAAAAAAAAAAGTGATGATTCACTGATTATAGATTACAGATCGATGGAATGAAAACCAAATTCTCTTTCTCTTGTAGTCCTGCTTTAAAGCATCAAGGTGGAAGAATTGCTTCTCGAAAAGTGCTATCATTGTTACCAGCCCCATATCTGACCACCTTGACTAGAATTGCTGATGAGACGTGGCAGTTTTCTTTATCAAAAGCACTTGAGCAAATTGAAATACAAGATGAAATTTTCCTTAAGATTATGATTGCCTTTCTGAATTGGGACACTCTGGGGAACTAGATTATTTTGAGGTACCTCTCATAAAAGAGAGCTGGGTGGGACCAAATGGCTCTAATATCATTTGTGAAACAAATGACAGACTCTTAACTAAAATATGTTAATCCCTTATTTAATCTGAGAGTGGAATGTACTTAATGAAATAAAAGTGTTTGATCTAGATCTCTTACCAGTTTAATTCTTCATTCACAACCAACCCTTCTCCTCTTATTTAAAGAAGGAATAATTGAGAGAACAACAGTCACAAGGGTGTGTGAAGAATGCCCACTGCCCCTTTCCACAAATATGCACTGAACAGCCATGAGCCAGACACGGAGAATAAGCCAGCCCTCCCCAAGCTGGATCTGGATTCACCTTTAGACCCCAGCTCCTAGCAATCACCTGGTAGGGATCATACTCTCCTTTACATAAAAAAAAAAGTAGTAGCTAGACTTCCACCAGCTATTCCCCTACCTTGATTTCAGGCTTTGCAAATCTTTTCTGCATTTCCAGTGGTGAAGAAACATACGATCGGAGAAGTGCTATAGTACAGTTGATATGACTGACTTGTATGACAATTACCTTGCAGATAACGAAGCGAGGGTGTTTAGGAAAGGAAGTCCAGAGTTGGACCTCATTCTTAGTATATGACACACTGTGGTGAGACCTTTACGTACTTTCTCTTAAATTCTACATATTTATTATTCCTATCTGAGCTTCAATTTCCTCATTGAAAAAAGTGAACTTATCTCATCTAAAATTGTACCTGCCTCAAAACACTCTTAGGAGGATTAAATGAGACTTATAGAAAGGAGGGTAATTAATATATATCAAAGACCGACTACAGGTCAAGTACTGTGGTTTATCGTTTCACATACTTTATCTCATTCATTATCTCCATTTTAAAAATGAGGTGAAGCAGAAGTGACCCAAACTATTTTCCCTCTGTGGAACAACCTCCATCAAGAACCCAGAAAACAGGTATTTATTGTTTACAATGTGTCAGGCATTTTTCTTGGTTGTAGTGAGAGACGTCTGTCTCAGGGAGGTTTTTGGCAGAAGCATCTAGAAAAGGTTTGGGAGTTGGGGGAGGGTAATGACTTATAGGGAAGAAAAATCAATAGCATTGTTTTGGGCTGTTAGGTTTAAGATAGCAATTAGACATCCAAATGGTGACAGGAGGTGGGCAGATAAGTGTGGAATGTAGAAGAGGTCTGGGCTAGAGATAAAACACTATGAGTCATCAGTATATAGATAATATTTAAAGCTATGGCACTGCATGAAAGTGCCTAGGAAAAAAAGATGAAGAGCCTGGGTACCGATGGAGACCCCTGAGGCCCTCCAACGTTTAGAAGTCTGATAGAGAAATAGTCAAGAGAATCATAAAAGTGAGCGATGAGGCAAGCAGAGAAGCATGAATCTGGTGTCACAGAAGCCTAGAGGAACATGTTTCAAGGAGTGAGTAATCACTACTAATGCTCCTGTAAAGTCACATAAAATAGAGGGAACGGATCACTAGTTTTGGCAAGAACAAGGACGTGCTCATTCCATAATTAAGCGGAAATTTTTCAATGAATTCTAGGATCACCAGCAACTCTGAAGAGTAAGAGGAATTCCTCTGGGAGTGTATGCTAAAAAGGGAATTCATTTAAAGGGAAATATGTTGCTGTTATGAATTTTTAAATAAACATAAAAATATTCATTATAAAATTTTATTCCACTGCAGTGTCGTTTAAAATTACGAGAATTGAAGCAAACGTCAGCCAATATCAGATGAGATTCAGGGTGATCATCTGTAGAGCATTTAGTGGCAACTTAATGGCATCACGGAAATTTTCAATTCATTTAAAAATACAGTCAAGTTTCATTTAAGTATAATAATAATAATTAAGATAAGCTTTGTCTCTGTATATAAACTCCCATTTGGCTTATGCAATTCCATTTTCTCCAACTGGAAGCTGTGTAGGATCCAGTCCTACTTTCTTCATTGATACAGCAATATCAAACAAATAGTCGTAACACTCACACCTAAGAAGGAAAAAGCAAAAAGAACTAAAGGTGTTTAGTGAAACA
Organism: Rhinolophus sinicus; assembly: GCF_036562045.2. NCBI lineage: Eukaryota > Metazoa > Chordata > Mammalia > Chiroptera > Rhinolophidae > Rhinolophus > Rhinolophus sinicus. Next base: position 144,762,494 of record NC_133756.1, read on the forward strand.
GAGTTCTCTAATAATTACATTTCTCCTCCCCATTAAGTTAATGCTGTTCTTAGCACATTCTTTTTCTCAATTGTAGGCCAAAATTTCTTACTTTCCCCCCAATATTGTTAAAACATGGAATGGAATCCTATTGAATCATGCAACCGTATTATATATGAGGGAGTTTAAAATATACTACTAACATAAATTTAAATTTTTTACTATGTGTCACTTTTTGAAATAAAGGTAACAAATCATTACATAACTTCGGTTAGCTTTATATTCCCTTCGGCCTTAACCTCCCAGAACTAGACCTTATAATGAATATTTTCTTTGTATCAAAGTGCATAGCATCTTGCCAAATAATAGCTTATCCAATAAATGTTTCTTAATTACTGAATACCCAATACAAGTCAAATATCTAGAAATAGTAATGACAAACCATTTAAATTTAAACCAATCTGACCAATAACACACACAAAAAATCACACTTCACTAACAATCATAAGACATATTTCAATCTTTTACATTTAGAGTGTGGTGACTTGTCCCAAATGTTCTCTGATTTAAACTTACATGGTTTTAGCCTTCTCCCATGTTTCTCCCCAGACATAGACTCCATGACGTCTGACCAGTACCGCACAGGAGTCTGGGTATTCATTCATTGCACGAGCCATTCGTTCTTTGAGGTCTTTCTCCTCCGGTGTATTCTCAATAATGGGTACCACCAACACATCATCATATCTACAAGATAAACAAGCCATTTTTTCCCCATGAAAACAAATAAAAGTATACATTGGTAAAATTTATAATTTTTTCAAGCAACCAGACATTCTCTTTATATCTGGAAAGTACTCTAAATTGTGAACAAGATGTTGCATGTTATTCTGTGTATCTTGAACAAATATCTGTACCAAAAGACGCTTGGGAATTTGGCAGGCATTATTCTAATCCTAAGTATAAGTGGCAGAAATCTGTACAGGATACCAAAACCTAACAAAGAAATTATCAAGATCATACAAGTATTTCCTTGAAGCGGAGACAATCATATTTTTAGCAGGAGATGGGAAATGATGTGTCTCAGAATCAGAACTGTAGGAAGGATTAACAATTGAACTACTAATTAAGAAGGAATTTTCCAATGATACAAAATCATTTTACTTTATCTCTGCAGGACCACAAAGGTCAAGTAAATAAATACAGGGGTGATTTGTGGCACTGGGATAGCAAGAAACCTCTGGAGATAACTATTAAAGGTATGATAATATTTTCAGAACATTCTTAAATGTGTGTCTTTAGAACTTCTTTTATTTCCAACAGTTTTAGTAAATATATGTGATAAAATCAGAATATGTGTGTTCCTTTTTGTTCATGTAATAACATTCAAGCAAAACACTTAATTACTGGTAAAGATTAAGTCTATCCCTGAGGTTATTTATAACCCGTCAAAACTCAGACATGTTTTCCTTTATACAGGACAATCTCTTGCCTCGGTAATATAATATCTGCTTTTTCACTCCCTCTGTAATAGCTAAACCAACACCCCAAAAATTCTAGCTGAAGTATTATCAGAAATTACTACTTTAGGGCAGGTACAGGCTAAGTAGCTGTCATGTGTAACTTGGCCAACCATTACCATTAACGTATGGAGTTGCTCATTATTTCACTTAATTAAAATAGAGATAATTATAAAGTATTCTTAAATATGGAAGGAATGAATGGCTAATCCCAAATCTGTCCTCATACTGGCCAGGAGAACCACAAACTTATATTTTCCTCAACATATAATGACTAGTCAGACATATTTTCAAGTGGCAAAATAATTTCACAGGAAAATAAGACCTGAAAGCTAATTCAATTCAAGCTACCCATTTTACAGATAGGACACTAAAAAGTTAAATGAGGAACAGAGCCAGGATAGTCCTTTGGCCATCGAACAGCGTTCTTTTCACTCTACTATATGCACGTTGCTTCCAAAACGGAGGACAATTATATTTAAATATGGTAACTTCCTCTGATAAGAATTAAGCATTCAAAAGGTGTTTTTTTTCTGAAGATGGACTTAAAAAAATAAAATAGAGAATATCAAAACACTCCTTTCTTACTTCATCCAGCCTTTACTATCCCTTCTTTTGAAAACTGGACTCAAGATTCTCCCCAAACTCTGATAAGACATCACTGCTCCTGAGCTATAATAATGACTCTATTACTGATTTCCCAGCCAGGCTCAAACAGAATCTCAAAGGACATCTCAAAATAGGTTGTATTTTTCAAATTCTGAAACATTCAAAATAATATACCAAATGTATAAATTACAATGCATAAGACATGACATGTTTTCATTCATGTCCTTTTTAGCTCACAAAATTCCAAAGCTCTCTCCTGTGCTGTTTCTCTACCCGTCCTTTTACATGTTCTTCTGAGCTATTTTTATTTTTTCACCAAAGCAATCAAATGCTGATGAAATTGGTATCAGACATAATGCCTTTCCTTCAAGGCCCAGATGTGGAAAAGGCAATATGGGACTATACTTTCTTTACGATGTCCTCTTTCATAATATAAATATTTAACTTTTGTAAATGGGTATTTCACAGGACTGAGGAATGCTTTAGGCACACGATAAATATTAACTATAATCAAATCAAATTAATTCTCAGCACGCTAGTTTAAACATGTCCATTCTATTACATGCAGTAAGACACTGCTGTAAGAACACTTTACAAAAACTGGCACCCTTTTCCTCTAAACAAGGCCCTTTAGGAAATCAGGAAGGGAGAAGACTCAGGAGTAAGAATGCCAATACATTCAAATGAAATGCTTCGCTTGTACCTGAGCACCGAGAACATGTTTCTTCACATCGCTATCGTCTAGATTGATGAATAATTACTGCTTCTTTGTGGGCTGGTGGATTTATTGGATTTTATCCAGACCTTTGTTGTATACTATCTATGCCACTTTCCACAAAGAAAAAATTATAAAAATATAGATATCTACTTAAACTGAAATAATGATAAAACTTTTACAAATATGAAAATATTCTAGAAATACTAACTTAAATCAAAATGAAGTAAAAACTTTAGTCAGGTCTGAAACTTCCTTCAGACAAAGTGAAGGTGGGGAGCTCTTGTTCTTTGGGTGCTTTAATACACAGACATAATCTTTCCATTGCTATAGATGTCTCAGCCAAGGTTTTTTCATTTTGCTCTGGCAAACATTTCATTATTTATGTTGCTAATGATTTACCAAGGCTGGGGTGAGAGTGGGGGAGGAAGAGGGGAGGCATCTGAGTTGTGTCACTGAGAACAGATCGAAGTATAAAATTAGGTGGGGTCTTATTTAGCTTAGATCCCACAACAGTCCACTAAATGCATTAAAAAAACCAGTAGTCTGTTTATCAGAAGAAGGAAAAATACTTTTCAAATGATTTAAGCAAAAACAGAAAAAAACAATACCTATAATACCCTCCCGAGGTACATTTCCTTATTCCTTTTATCATCTCTTGATGTGTAATTTTAAACTCCCGTCCTGGAAAGAGAAGGGTGGCCATGACAGCAGCTTTAGAGTGGGTATGAATCACTGCGCCTGCTCCTGGAGGAGGAAGAAAAAAGCCACATGCTCAGAGAAAACTAAATTATACCTTTTAAAGGAAAAAAAAATACACACACACATATTTATATATGGTTATGGACTTGTTTTTCTTGGCATGGAATAAGCAATTGGCAGTTGGTAGGAGGGAGGTATGAAGAGAGAAATACTAATAGAGTTGGAAAGCTAAAAAATGAAACTTTATCCAGCATCAGGACACTTCACAATACTTTACACGTGCCCATGAAATATCTTTTAGATGGTCTGACGTACAGCGATAATAATCATGGAGACCATAATCAAACTACTACTACCACTTACTTAGGGATTCCTATGTGCCAGGCACTGGGCAAACCCCCTTTATGTATGTTATCTCTTTGCATCATCTCAGCAATCTTAGAGGTAATTCTACCTCCCTCATTCAATGGTCAATAGAAGCTCAGAGATGTTAAATAACTTGTCCATGGTCCACAGGCAGTAGTGGCAGAACCTGAATTTGAACCCAGGTCAGTCTGACCCTTAATTACCAAGTCAGGCTTCAGAGCGCAGACCATATCTTGGTAGCATGAGGGATGGTAGGGATTTTAAGGTCTAGATGTAATGAGTTTACCTAAAAAGGATTTGTATGCTATAAAATTCAGTAATGGCTCTTTTTGCAATTGGAAATTTATTTAGCTTTATGCTGGGAAAGGTCCTTCGTGCTATTAGAATCTGTTCCTGAAGTTTTATCATTTTCAGCAGTCACTGATAATTTCCTGGAACAGAACACAGCATGATTACTTACTCAATATTGATTTCATTCAGTGGCTATAATAAAGCATGCTGCTAATGACTTTATTGCTATGGCTGAGCCAGTACTTCAGTTACACTTTCTATTTTCACATTGCCTCCTAGGTTCAACCTTTCCAGGCTGGTTTTCTCCCACAATTCCTGGGAATTAAGACGCCTACTTTTTATCACACCGTCAATTTTTCAAAAAGAGAGGACCCCTCCCACTGAAGTGAAGAAAAGGCCATGATTCTCCCTCATCTGTAAAGTGATTTACTTCTTCTACTACAAGTTCCCAGAGGTATAACTCTAAACTTAGAGCAGGATCTGATTGTAAACATAGTCAGTGACTTTGGCAATCTGAATGGAGTCAGACTGACCTAGGTTGGAATTCTGGCCCCTGTACTCACCAGCTGTTTAGTTTGGGAGTCTCTTCCCAGGGCTCTGTCCTCTCCTATGTTAAATGGACCTTCCACACAGGACGATGTGAGGACTCAATAGGTTAACGTATGTAAAGTTCTTGTACGTAGTAGGTATCCAAGAAATGTTAACAACAATAATAATTATTGTTTAGGAGCGCCTACTCGGCAAATATTCTTTGTGTCGAATATATTTTCTGCCTACCTCTCATGGTGTAAGCATTCATAAAAAGAGGAGTACACTGGCTTTTTTTTAACTTCTTAGAGGGTGGAGGTCCACTTATGTCCTGTTCATTGATGTCACAAACAAACATGTCTTCCGGCTATTTATAGAAGGCAGACAAGAAAACAAGGCTTATACAATATCAATTAGAAATGTCCCCTTTTCATATATACATATATATACATATATATATATATATATATATATATATATATATATACACTCACACACACAGAGAGTGATAATATATATGTACATATGTTCAACTCATATTTTAAATATTCATATCATTATAGTTTCTCTCTCAAAATTTTTTAGCCATTTTGAGAATAATGTTTTCTACTAATAAAAATATTTTCAAGAGAGCTAAAGTATTTTCCTTTACAATTTGAAGAAAAAATTGACATGGAAAATTTAACATGTATATAATGACACTGCTGTCATTTCATCAATTTAGCTTCTCAACTTTGCCCTGTAATTTCATAACTATACTTCAGAGAGACTACGGAAAGAAATCACCATTCTAAGATGGGTGTTACATTTTTTTTCACATTTCATAATACAAGAGGAAATATATAGAGCAAAATTTTCTTATCCCCTGAGAAAGTTAACTGGCACTCAGAAACCCTGGCAAATGAAATGTATAAGTCAGAAATACATATCCATTACTGGGAAAAACCTGTGGATCTGGTTTTTCCCAGTAATGCATGCGTATTTCTGACTTATACATTTCATTTGCCAGGGTTTATTACAAACTACAAACTACAGGGTCTGTTACCAATGTTTTATTAATGAAGCATTTTATTAATTAGATAGAAGTTAAGTATTATGTGTTTGTTTTAACTAGATTTTCAGTATTATTCTAGCATTAATACAGAACGAGTCTTCTCAAAATTTTGAAATAAATTGAAATAGATTCGCTATTATTAAATAGGAGTCAGTTTGGTCCATTTGAGACCAGAAGTCTGATTACCCTACTAGCCTGATAAAGTTGGCGTTATAATAAATAACGTTGGCAAAGTTATAATCCCCTTTTATTATGAATCAAAATTGCACTATTCAATTTTGTCCTCTAGAGGTTAAATGAGAATTCAAAACATACTGGATGCATAGAGGATACTTACTACCTTAAAAAAAATGTTAACAATTACTCAAAAAATGTTTGTTGATTAGTTATTAAAATGGTCACAATATAACTACCCTTCAAAACTAGTATTTCTTTTAAAATTAATTCCATTTCACAAAACAATAGTCAAGTAGAGAAGAAAGACATTTGGGGTTAAGAAGGCTCTCTTTACCGTACCCGAATCCGTTCCTTTTGCACTCCTGAAGGAGCAATGTAGATTTCATTGCTGGGAACACAAAATACGGAAATTGGTATTTATTTCACTCTAATGTTCTGCTTCTGCACAGAGAAAAATATATCCTTGCAGTCCAATCATTAATGTTCTTTACAAATCAAGTCATACGAGGAGCTGCTTGATTTAATTAATGGTACTGGCTATAGAAAGAATACCAAATACTTGAACGCCTTTGTAATACTGATGATACAGTAAAATGTTGATAGTTGCTGTTGCCTTCTATGTTTTCATATATATTTCTTTATTTCTGTTTATAGGGCAAAAGCATTGGTAACCACGCTTTTATCTGGTTAGGAGAAATAAAATCTGAAAACACAAGTTTTTAGCATGAATCGTTAAGTATGAGTAAGCAGAGTTTATCCTAGTATATATGGAATACAGTTATTCCAATCAGGGGGAAATACGCTCACTAGAAGTATGTGTAGGTATCTGTCTTGCCAGGACTCAGGCAGGTTTAATTTTAGTGTTTTAAATGTTCTTATTAGAAAACATGAAGTTTAGAGACCTCTGCTGGACAGTTTATTAAATCATTACAGCATTAACACTAGGCTACTTTTGGGGTGGAACGGTACGCTTCCTGTTTGAAAAAACACATCTATCTTGTGAAAATACTGGTTAATAAACCTAAAACAATTACAAAAAGTTAAAAATATAAAAAGAATGGCTACATCTGGAGATCTCCATCTACAGAATGTCGTGTTATACTCCACCACAAGGTGCTCTGAAATTTGATTTGGAAATCAATTTCAAAATCGTCTCTAAATTCTCTCCACCCTCAACAAAAGTCCTTTGGCTCATTCATCAGTTTCAGTTGCTGCCAGAGGGCATTAAAGAGCTGCCCACGTAGATAAAGGAAGGAAGTGCGTGTGCATGCAGGCTCCAGCTTCTGCCACTGAGTAAATATTAACTGCTTCATAGTGAAAATGACGATGGCAGCCTGTAGCGAACCAAGCTATCAAACTTGGGGTCACTAATAAACCTATAGACTTGGAACTGACAAAAATGTTAGGTGAAATAAAAGTTCCTTTAAGGGTGCAGTGGTAAATTGAGGTCTAGAAAATAAATGCTGGACCTGATAATGGGAGTGAAATCCAAAGCACAGTAAGTAACATTCAAGCATTTGTTTTCACAAAGTGGCTAGCGCTTTTGAGTTCTGTTGCATAAGAAAACCATAGAGTGGCATTCCTCTAGAACCAGTGGGACTCGGTAGGGAATCATACTGTTATAAAGGGCGTTTTACCAATACCAGGGCTCCACATCTTTTGTCCTGGTGTAATATGGAAGAAACTCTAGAATCGTGTATGGTACGTAGTCCAATCACCTCCCCTGGTAAGTGGACTTGTAAGTCTTCTTACGTGGGAGAAATTTATGCAGTCCTGGGAACAGACCCAAATAAAGTACAAAACAGTCTGCTAGTAAATAAAATCCATCTACAAAGAAGGAAAATCCAGGGTATTTATTCAGTTTACTCAAGTAATTTGGTACTCCAAATCTGCTTTATTACTGCCTTTGTAAAATGGAAATTAGTTTAGACTTTGATCAACTTTGGGTAATTAAAAGATTAGGAAAATAGGTTTTAAAAATATATATTTATACCTACAAAGAAGGAGGTCTCTGAAAAAAAAAAAAAAAAAAAAATGACAGAGCTTTTATTCCAGGAGGGAAACACGCCAAAGACTAAAAGTGAAGTATTTACTTGGTGCTGTAAGCCACAAACAAAAAGCATTTTGAATTTCAAGGTATTAAGTTTTGGAACTTATTTCTCTATTCTCCCTGCTCTTTCACTATGTGGTAAGCCCTGGACAAAACCCAAGAGTTCAGAATACATCTATTTTCATTTACTGTCTAGTCATTTAAAAAAAAAATCACTTAAATCTTAATATGCCTTAATTATCTTGTCTATGATACGGGTTTATTAACTTTAATTCTAATAGCATGCAAGGGGATTAGCATCTCTAACACATAAGAATATTACACTGTAAAACAGGAAATGCTAAATGTAAATGGCAGGGACCTGCTAAGTATCCTAGAATTGCCTTGATCACTGTCATTTTCTTGGTCCTCCATTTCCTCCTTCTGATTTAACTCTTATATGTGACTTAACGCTCTCTTATATACGTCTTTCGGTACCACACATTAGTAACATAAGCTGAAATGATATCAGCCAAACCTGGGAATCAGTAAATAATTTTATATTCCTGAAGAGTTTATTGTCACTATTATTCTGGAAACATAATTAATCTATGGGGTTTCTACTTCATTACAAATTTATTTGCTCTAAGCATCAAAGAAAACCAAACTTTCACTAATAACATGAGAATAATATTGCTGATAAAGTAGTTGACGTGGGCTTATGAACTCATTTAAATATTAGAGAAAAAAATTCAACATTTTACTACAAGTTACCCACTTTACTGTGTAAAACACCAATTTAATAAGATTCCAAATACAGTGCCCTAAAATTGTGGCTGTTTCCACCTGTGACCTCCAGGAGGCGCTCCTTACCCATTAAGAATCTAAGGAAAAAGCATTTTACACGCACGATGCAACTGTCCTGTAAATTGATTGTAGTGCAGTACAAGTCATTTAATTTAGAAGGTGACAAGTGGTGTTTTGGGGTGACCACACACATTTCAGTATATAGATTAGTAAAATTCTTTTAGAAATAACATAGTATTTTATGTCTTTATGATTAAAAAAATTCCCTCTTGAGATCTGCAATGGCCCCTTATCTGCGTTCTAGTTTTAGCTTTGCTGCTTTTTCTTTTCTTTTTTAAAGAGCCAGTTAAAAATGGTTATTTAAACTCAGTTTGGTAGGAAGTTGTATTTTGTACATACACAAACTATTTCTGCACGTGCAAACAAAAAGTTAACTAAAGGCAATGTTTAGAATATGACTTACTATAAATAAAACAGCTGAGAAACCAATACTGGGACTCAACTCTTAAATGGATTCAAAACAACAACAAATATGGTTTTCATAGGAGTTTGCTGGAAACAGGTCAACTTAAAAATTTTGGCAAAATAACATGAAATCCTGCAAAATGCTGAGTTGACACATTAGTACTGGGTTGATGGTAAGAGAAGAGAGCCATGGATGGGTGGACAAGGTACCACATGGAATGTGACCTTTCCAGACTCAGTGCATCCCTGTACACATAATTGTGACAGATGTTAACTAAGGCTCCTCCTGTCATTTCCCACATTTCAGTTAATATTTCCTGAGTTACTTGGTGATTTGAAGCAGATGAAATTACAATGGCATTATTCTGCGGTATGCCCGAAAATTCCTTTTGTTCCAAATGTTGGTGTTTTTTTTTATATTCCATTTCCTTTTACACAATACAGCGTCCTTCGGGGCATCACTATATATATATACTCAATATTATATGAATATTGTAGTAACCCAGTTTTTGTTAAAGAAAGTGAATTAGGATAAAGAAATAAATCAAGCCCCTCAGTTTACATCAGCCTCTGGACAATAATATTCCAAAAACATTTCAAGAGGAAAAACACTTGAGAGAATGAAATTCCACAATCTCTGCTTTCACTTGTAAGCTACTTATTTCTTCATCCATTTGGAGGAAAGACACTGAATAAATCTAATGAACCAGTAAATACTATTCATTCCTTCCGTTTCAAGCCCAGTACCTGTTGCTTTGTCCTCTGAGCAACAGGGACCAGCAAATGCTATGTCCATTAATAATGACACACGTGCATAGAGAGTCATATTGCTTTTCCTTTGACTCAATACAATGTAATTTTCAGGATTTCTGATGGCTAGTAATGTGTAGTTAAGTGACTTTAAAATATGTATGTGAACCTTTGAAACAAATCCTGTCTACCTACAGGGAACCCCTCACAATTCCAGACATAGGTATGAACACATTTGGCAGCATGTTGTTTAACGCTAGTACTCCAAAGGCTGAGGACCAAGTTATTCTGATTAGAAATTGCGGCTCTTAAATCCTTAGGTTTTATTATATCTGCAACTTCCATACACTTGTTCCACTCCGTTATGCAAATACCTATTTCTCCAAGTAGAAATGAAATACCTTCAGTATCACATAAAACTGTGCCTCAGTTGTTTTTTGGACATCATGCATGCTAGGCCCTGTGTGGAGAATTCCTGGAAATGAAACCAGCCAGAAACTTACCCATGCTTCAAGCTAATGCCTCCTCCAGTCCCAGTGACCCAGCCCAAATGGTAGAACAGTTTGCAAAGCTCTGGAATCAGGTATCTTGGATGTTCCTTGTCCTTAAAAAGACAATGGTTTTAAAAACACATTTTATCAAGTGATTATTCTAGCTGACATCTCTATGAAGCCAATTTGAGGAAGCTTAAGAAAATCTACCATAGAGAGTACTGTGAGGGAGGAAACTATTATAAAACATACTTTGTTTTTAATGTTTAGAAAGTGGATCTACTGTGTTATTTGGCAACCTGGAATTATTCAGTATAGGGCCATACAGTCCAACACAATCGAACAGGCTGCAACAACAAAGTGGGGAAATGCCTGGTATGTATTACACAGTCTCTATTGAAATGGCTGAAATAAAATAGAATCTGGTGCTTTATGGAACATGCTTGTCATCCAGTAAATTTATTTACACAAAAACCTCTCATTCAATTAAGGCATGATATATATGATATACTATGATAGCTAGTTCATATTTTGTGTGTTGATTCAATTTTTTTTATTCTAAAAATGTCTTTTTCTCAAAATGAATGTATCGTTTTCTCTTATTACAGAAACAATATATAGTCATTATGGAATATAAAGTCAAGAAAATAACATAGAAAGCACTCACTCAGAAACAATCAATTAATACTTCCTGGGCCATTTCTATAAAAATGTGTGTGTACAGGAACACATATATGGTGTATTAAACCACCATATATAGTGGGATAAACATCAAGCCTTATTTATTTATTTTTATTGAGGTAAAAATGGCATAGAACACTATTTTAGTTTGAGGTGTGCAACATGATTCATTATTTATATATGTATATCGTGAAATCATCAGCACAGTAAGTATATTTAAAATAAGAGCCTTATTTTTATATAACTCTAAATTACTTGTTTAGAATAAAAAGGTTTTCCTTTCTTTTTTAAAGTTAAAATTAATGAAAACAAAAACAATAAATACCATGAATTCCATTTTTGCCAGGATGGAAACAACTGAAAATGCTGAATAAATCTGCTGAGCTGTCAAGAAAGTAACATCTCACAGGGGCCATAAAAGTAATGAGTAAGGTGCTTGGAAGGGAAGTGTGCTCCAACTCCATCATTTCCCCGAACGTATTTCCAAAACTCTGATAACCTGGAGCTTCAATTCTGATAGCTGTGCAAGCCACTAGAAACACGAGATAAAACTAGGGTGTGCTCAAAATGGGGCATCCAATAGCAAATCCCTACATAGCTTGAGATTCCAAGGGACTACACCCTCCAGGAGAAATACACCCAGTGGGCAGAAAAGCACAGCAAGGAAGCTTGCCCATATAAATCTTGGCACTGGGTAAAGGGGGAAAAATATCTAAGTCCAAAGACGGATTATTATTGAACAGACTGAATTTTCAGCTACTTGACTGGATTTCTGAAATTATGGTGTTTTTCCAAATTCACTGTTAATATCTGACATATGCATTTTAAGTATTACAAATGATAATTTGATGGAGTAGACTTCAAAATATAAAATTAAGAACATGGGAACATGGAAATTTTTTAAAGTTCTGATTCAACACAGGCTTAGGAGTTAATGGACATAAAGTGAAATACATTACTACCTCATTTTTTGTTTACATGACTTTGGGTCTCAGTTTACTTACCCATAAAATGTGAACATTATGAGGATTAAAATGAGATATAATGGATATAAAGCAGCTAGCACAATGCGTGACACAATGTCAGTTTTCCTTCCCATTTTAAAGAATCAAAATTCTTGAATTAAAGTTAATGGTAAAGCTATGGTGGTTTTTCTGATATCTGTTCTTACAAAATCCACCCAAGTTATCCGTACCCTGTATAATTTGCTATTTCCTTTCCTAGGGCTATAAATGATATTTAATTATATATTAAAGTACAGCTAATGAGAAGACTCCTGCAGTTTTCCAATCCTTAAAACCATCAATTTGCACAGCAAGTTGTAAGCATTATAGAAAATGGTCTGTTATTATGGGTCTCCCTTTGCCCTTTTTGTCTTTTCCAGTACTGAGGTATTGTAGCAATTAGTCAGCTTCATGCTACAGAAATAACAGTGGTAAGGCGGCCATTGCTAACAAAATTTCATTCAAGCATTCAAACCCACAAAATTACAATTTCAAGAAAAATAATCACTTAGCAGCGGGAACCAATAGAGACATATGTGGTAAAAATCCAGTCATTTACATTGTCCAGAGTAAAAATCCGAATAGATATTTTTAATAAGAATTGACAGAAAGTAAAGGTTTAGTTAGCATTTAGTTACGAATGATAATTCCTGTGAATGTCAATAACATTACTTGTCTATTATTGTTGCATCTCGTTTTCAATTAGAATAAGAATTTTGAAAGATGTTATCTAAAGATGGGTTACAATCAACTGTTTACAGTCGAGATTCTACTACAAGTTAAGTGATGGAGAACCGGATACCAGTATACAGTATTTTGTATACAGTATATAATAAAAACATTAAAGTTTAAAAAGTTTTTGAATTGGTACTTTATTTTTCCAATTTTTCAGCTACTTTTTAAGGAAATCAGCCTCACTTGTCAGTGAGATACCTACTCATGATCAACCATGGCTCTAATCTCTTCCTCTACCTTTTCTTTCAGTTTAGGCATAATAGAGGCATGTATTGCTCAGACAGAGGTGTTCCTGGATTTTAATACAAATATAAAATTACCATGTGTCAAAGATATTATTTAACCCATCAATTAATGAGGGAACCAGAAATACGTTACAACTGGTTCCAAAGAGAATTCAAAACACACACACACCCATATAAGTAATCAAGAATCCTGGATTTACAAATAATGTAAAACTGGACAATATCCACCAGGCAGCAATAGGTGAATCTCCATAACACAACTTGCATTTTTATGAACAATATTCATCTGCATTACTGTCCGTATTCCACAATTTACAGAGTGGTGAAATAGTTCAAAGATAGTCCCCAGACACCTAGTAGGTTTTTTTGCTCATTTCAGTCTTTCACAATTTTTCCTGACACTGGCCTCAGGAAGGGACTGGATGCAGACATAGCAAAGCCGTCAGCATTTAATCTGTCTGTTTTCTGTTTCTTTCTGTACATCCGTTTCACTTTCCTCTCTGTGCATATTGGTTTTTTTTTTTTTTTGTAACTTCACCTCTACTCAAAGGCCTAATTCTCCGTTCTCCTTTCACCACACTTCATTATTAGTCAAGCACTACCTAGAAATCGGAAGATCCTAAGGAAAGTCAGTGACCCTTTCTGGGTATCAGTTTCCTTATATTAATCATCTGGATAAGTGATTCGCAGACTTCTGAATTTGATGACCAGAAGTTTTTGTTGTTGTTTTTTTTCTTTAAATTTTAGAGACTTACATAAGTTTGCCAAGTTACAACATTAATTATATTTAACTACTATTGCCTTCTTCAAAAAATAAAGTACATTTTTAACATAAAAAGAGTAAGAAGGATAATCTCAGAATAAAAGGTAACCTTTTGAATGCAATTAACTTTGTAAAATTAACGTTTTCACTGTCCTTATTTTGTTATCTTGCAGAAGTCGAGTAAAAACTTTCAGAGACTGACATTTGGGGGAGGGTTAATGTTATCTTTTCCTATTTGGTCTCCTTGCCTACAATTCCTCCTTCTTCTTCTCCAGCTACCATAATAGAATTATTATGCCCAACATCATATGCCCAAATACCACCTCCTTGGTCTGTTAAGTCCTGTTTTCTTGCCATAATTTTTCAAATATTTTCTTTCACGTTTTTACGTAAGTCTTCCAATTCTACTCAACCTAGTAGTGGATGTCAACCACCGGGATGGCTCTTAACCATCCCCTTGTGTTCACACCAGGGTATACAGTCCCTTCCCACACTGTACCGGGGTTGGTCTGTATGACCAACAGACTATTGTAGAAGTGACAGTAGGTCACTTTTGAGATTGGGCTACAAGACGAAAGCTTCCATCTTGGTTGTTCTCTCTCTCAGATCACTTGGTCCAGGGAAAGCCAGCTGCTCAAGATGTCCCGATAGCCAATGCAGAAGGCCATGAGGTGAAGAACTGAGCCTGTGGCCAACCATCAGTGAGGGGTGGAGGCCTGCCAACAACTCTGTGGGTGCACTGGAAGCTCACTCCAGCTACAGTCAAGTCTTGAGGTAAGTGGAGCTCCAGCTGACAGCTTGACCGCCAGCTCATGAGAGACCCTGAGCCAGAACCTGGAGCTCAACTCTCCAGGATTCCTCATCCTCAGAAACTGTGTGAGACAATAAATGTTTGTTTTAAGCTTAAGTTTCGGGATACTGGTTATGCAGCAATAGGTGACTAAGACATATTTCCTGGCCAGCCAAGAATACACTTTGTTTCTTTGCACGGCTATTGTTCATCTGCATGTCCAATGGTCCCAACTGTAGCTGTCAAACTCCTGCTTGTCAGCCTTTACACCAGGCTCTCTGCCCACTTCACCTGTGATTCCTTTTCTCAATCACAGCAGGAACTGATCACTCTTTCCTTGAACTGTGCCACGGCATTTGCTCTGTGTACCTTTCTTTTGGTATTTATTATGAGAATTCATTCATTCATCAACTTATACTGAAGGCCCTGAAGAAATGAATGAAATCCTTATCCTGGAGAATCTCATAATCTAGTAAACAAGTTAACAGTTATGAAACGACAAAGCAATGTGTAATACAAGACAGTCCAGGGCATTACAGGGGCAGAAGCTACAGGTGGGAGGGAGCAGGAGTTGAGAAAACTTCATAGAGGAGGGGATGGCTGAGCTGCCTTCATGAAGGACAGTGGTAATATGCCAGGTAGGTTAAGAGGACAAAGGGCATTTCAGAGAGAACTCTCAGTAGTTAGAACAGGTTATAAATTAGGTTCTTAGAGCTGGAGGGGAAAGGGAGGCAGAGTATAGAGACTCTTTCATGCCAGGCACAAGAGTTTGGACTTCATAGATGACTGAAAACCATTGAGCAGTTTTAAATAGAAGACGACATGATCAGATCTTGTTTCTGGAACATTTCTACAGTGGCAGTGGGGAGAAGAGGATGAAGGGTGGTGACCACGGAAGTAAAAGACCAGGCCAGTAAGAAGGCTGTGCAAGGGAGTGACGGTGGTGATGGATTCGAAAGCTATTTTAGAAGTTAAAAAAAAAAGGATGAACTTTGGGTGAGAAAATGAAGTGGAAGGCTTTAAGGACTTCCAAGTGTTAGGTTAGCTGGGTAGCTATGTGGATAGTGACGCCATTCACTGGCATGTGAGTCATCAATATTTATTGAGTACTGACTATTGGCAAAGCACTTCCTGGAAATTCAGCCGTGAACAAGACCAAGTCATGGCTCTAAAGGAATTTACACTGTAGGGGGTAGTTTTTATAAAGTGAACAGAAAAATATAAAATTAATTGTAATAAGTGGGAAAAAAACACCCAGCGGACTTAGGAGAAAAATAGCAGAGATCGACTCTGATTACGGTGGTTAAGGAAGGCCTCTCAGAGCAGGTGACCTTTAAAGCCTAACAGATGTGACAAAAACAGTATGTAATGAAGGAGTGTGTGTGCACAAGCAGTTGTGCTGGGGAGAGGCAAGCACTCCAGGCAGAGGAAAGAGCAGCTGGGAAAGCCCCAGAGTGAGAAAGTGCTTGCGGCGCTGAAGGAATAAAGACCAGTTGGCTAGAGCAGTGACAAGTGTTGAGTGGTAGCCTATAAGCAGGGGCCAGATAGGGGCTTGAAAGTCATGCTGATGAGAACAGTCCTGCCAGAAAGGGAATTGATTCACGGTAAGAGAGACACGGAGAGGGAGAGAAGCAACTTCGGGAGGTGAGGGGATGGATCCTGAGCACAGGTGGAAGGATTAGCGTCTTCCATTTTGTGAAATAACATGGGCTCAAGTTTAGGCAGATCTGCGGGGTCTTGTGGTCTGAAAGTGAGGAAGTTCATATTTAATGATTCCTATTCCCTTAAGTATAAATAGAGTCATCAGATGAGTCAGAGTGTGGGGACAGAGTATGAGAGCTTTGAAAAGATAATAAAAGGTACCAACTCGTCATCTCCGGGCGCAGGACAGTGAACTACGTACTAGGGAAACACAGGAGGGTTGTTGGGCAGTGTTAAGTGCCAATTTGAGGTTGAAATTTTGAATATGAAGTGAGGCCACGGGGCACAGTTGTATAATTTTCTCTAGCAACGTTTAGCTGCACTGTGCAATTACAAAGAGGATGGACAGTAGGGTTCATCTCGGGTTGGGGTTTTGCTAGGCCAACTCTATTTGTAAATGTCAACTATAACTTTAAGTAAACCTGTTGCAAGAGACTGGGTATGGAAGCCAGATTGAAGTGGGTTAAGAAGGGAATGAAACTTAGAGGCCGAGCATTCTAAGGACTCTTTCAATAGTGTTGTTATGAAGAGCTGGATAGGGAAATAAAAGGGAAAACTGGTTAATAGTTTTCTTTCACATGTCAGGAGGTAAAATTAGGGAATAGGGAGATTAAAGGTATAGGAGCGCAAAGGCCTAACTAATAGGTCAGTCTTTGTGGAGACAGAAGCTGGAATTAGAAAACCAGGGGAAGTATTTTATTTACCTTAGACAGGAGGAAGAGTCAAGGTACAAGTAATATGTAATACAATTGATATCAAGAATAGCTATCATCTCTTGAGCGCTTACTTTGTGTCAGGCACTATTCTAAAGGCTTTCTATGGACTTTATTTTACTTAATCCTTATTATTAAATATATTACACTAAGAAAGGTTAATTTGTCCAAGACCACCCAGGGAGAGAAGCAAGATTTGAACCCAGGCAGTCTGATTCGAGATTTCTAGTCCTTAACCTTTTCCATTATGATGTAGGTGGGAAGAAAGAGTTGACACCTACTGGCTTCCATTTTCTTTGCTATTTTGGAGGCAGGGTCATCTGTGAAACAGGCCTGGGGTAGAGGATGAGGGAAGATGGTCAGATTTTAGGATAGCCACTTAGGGGAATGTGAATGGAAGCTCCCCAGAGGACTGCTGTGAGGTGCTCAGGGGCTAGCTGCAGAGGACATCAAAATACTTGAAGGGGCTCAGAACAGGTCCCCCCTGCCCAAGATGTGCTACTTTGGCATGTTAATTATCTTGAACTGAAGGCAACAGAGACCCTGTGGACTCAGGAGAAACTTTTACCGCTCCCTTAAAGAATTTAAATTTGGAGACTTGTCCATAAGAGTTATTACCAGAAATAACTTTTCATGACCTATCTATAGGGCAAGGCACACTTCTAATTACTGAACGTCTGCTTTTCATATCATCCTAAGGACCTTCCTCCCCAAGGCATTTTACCTCATCCTTGGCTCAGAATGTTCTACATACCTCATTTCACCTTTCTGTCTCTGAACCTCTCATGTATGTGGGGTCCCCCGATCTTTCATGTATGTGTGGTTCCCATACGTACTTATGTAATTAAATTTGGTTATTTTCTCTTATTACTTTCTCATATTGATTTCATTATTAGACCAGCCAGAAAAAGAACCTGGAAAGAAACAAATTTCATCCTCTCCCACAACAAGTATGTCACAATAAGAATCTCTTGTATTTTATTATTTAATTGAGACCTTCAGCCCTAAGAAAGAACAACGGGAGAGGAATAAGGGGGCTAATTTTTACCCCGGCCTCTTAAGCTGGGTTTCTCATATTGTATTAAAATTGCTTGTCTAGTTTTCCTCTAGACTCTAGGCCATCTCTCTTAACCACCACGGTACCGCGGAGCAAGTAGATGTTCCATCAAGTGTTGGTACAAGTGTAAGCAGCCTGAGGGTGGACTTTCCTTTGACCTAAGCTTGAGGAAGAATCGTTTCTATGATAATCAACCTAAACTGCTCAGAGGAAAAGTGCTGGCTACTGAGGCACAGCTCCATCCAGGCGAACGTTTCCCAGTGCCTGCTGCGTACCAACCGTCCAGATGCTCAGGGCGTACAGACTACTAGGTATCAGGGCTCGCAGTCTCAACTCCAGGTCCACTCCAGGGCTTCAGGGTTTCTTGTTTCACCTGCCTTCCTGCCTTGCTTTAAAACTCACACATCAAACGCTCCGATCCTTATTTTTTCTTTTGTCAACGTTTGGTGCCCAGCTGTCGCCGTAGGAGATCCTAGTCCCGGGGACACACCGCCCCGGGACTTGGCGTCACGTCGGCACGCGGAGCGGAGGTGGCGGTGCGCAGGGATCGCGTGGGGATACGTCCGGCCCGGCCCCACCACGCTGCTGCGCCCCACGGGCGTCCAGCCTCCCCAGAATAAAGGGCACCGGCGGCCCCGCCCCTACCTGTGCGCCGCATCGCCGCGAGCAACAGTCGCCGTCTGGAGTGGGACAGCCAGACATGGCCCGGACTAGGTGGACCCCGCGGCCTTCTATATTTGTACGGCTTTGCTCCCCGTGTTCCGCCTGGGCTAGCGCAGCAAGGCCGCAAGTGCAATCAGGCTGCGCTGAGGGCAGCCCAGGGGCGGGGCGGACAAGGCGAAGGGCGGGCCTGGGAGGGCTTCGCTGACCAGAGAGCCAGCCGCGCAGCCGCTAGACCGGGAGGCGGGATCAACGAGGTTGGAGGCGGAGCTAGGGGGGGGCTTCGTGACTGGGAGACTCAAAGGCGCGGCTGGCGTCTATGGGGCGTGGCCAACCGGGTGGGAGGCGGGGCTTGGGGGGTCTTGACAGAGAGATCGGGCTGTTCTGCTACAGCCGGTAAGAAGGCTGGGAAGATGGCCGCCTCCTGGAGGCTGGGCTGTGACCTGCCGATGCTGCGTTATCTCCTAGGCTTCGGCGGCGGGAGAGGCCTGGGGCTGGTTAAGGGCGCTCCTTTTGGCCGCGGAGCTAGTTGGAGATGGTTTCACAGCACGCAGTGGATGCGGGGTGAGTGACCGGGCTTCGCTCAGCTTCTCTCTGTAGCAGTGGGCCTGGGTCAGGGTCTTTCTGTTGAGGTCCTGCGTTTGGGTGAGGAGGTACTCGTTGCTCCCTGTTCCCTTGGCCTTTCCTCGGGGAGCGGTCCTCTGACTTGGTCGCCTGATAAGCGCATGCCGCCAAGGGCTTTCTTGGACGCTGGGAGAGTCTGACTCCGTCCCTGGCCCCCTGGTTGTATGGCTTCTTTGACCTTGCCTTGGAATTTGGGATTTTTTGTGAGGTGCGGGGATAGGTCCTTAACGCCCTTCTCTCAGGTACCTTCTTCGTCACGTCTCAGGTCCCTTTAGGGTTGTCGAGCATCTCTGTCGGGGAAAAGCTGCCCAAGGTTGCTGAGATTTAAAAGCCACTCTTAGCTGTCATTATTCATTCTCTTGGCCTGTCTCTATTGGAAGATCTCTTCTAGACCACTCTGTTTGCCCGACAACTAATAAAGGACTTAATTCGTAAATGCCTACCTCATCACAGACAGGTCTGGCAAAACATGAGCATGAAAGAAGGAAAATTTAGGAGGGGAATCATACCATGAAGTTTACTATAGAAAATTGGCCTTTAGTAATGATACTGACACAATTAACAATTCTTCCGGTATTTTATAGTCGGTAATACAATATTTTTCTTTACATGGGGTGGGATTATAGGGCTAATATTTTTTAAAGTGATGCATTCATTACCTGTCATACATTGTCCGTCCACAGAATGAATTTTAATCTAGAAAATTATGTGTAGTAAACATTGCCTACATATTCTGGGCTATCTGAGGCTCAGAAAAAAAACAAGTTACACAAAGTTATGTGCAAGAGGAATGCACTGTGATTTCTAAAGATTTGGTGATAGAAACAATTTATTTCAGTTTTTTCAGATTAATGTTTCATAAAATACTACTTGGAACTAACAGTAAATATTTATTTAACTGTCTATAGCATTCTGTTTCCTCCCTCCCCAGTTTGTGAAATATTGAACTTTCCTACAGCTCTCAAGAGATTCTGTCTGGGGTGGGGCTCAGCAATCTGCATTTTACAGACAGCCATAGATGAGTTTTGATGTTTTATGTTGTTTTTTGATGGGCTGCTCTTTGAGACTCACTGCCTTAGAAAATCATGGAATAGTAAAAGTTCAGTGTTGGAAATAATCTAGGAAGAGTGTTCTAACCTTGTTTGTACAACAGATCCTTTTGAGATCATTTGAATGCTCTAGATCCCCTACAGAGAAAGGGGCATATGTGGTTACACACAAAAATGTTCATGCAGGTTCAGGTGTTTTCCTTAGACCCAGTTTAAGGACTCCTGTCTTTAGAAACTCACTTAAGCAATCCTTATCTGATGGATCATGACATTTTACCTACCACCACCCCCCCCCCCGCCCCCATCACACACAAGATGAATAATTTGTCTAACTCTGCTTGAACATCATCCGTGAGGGAGAGGACACTACATCCCTATGAAGCTGTATTAGTTTCCTAGTGCCTTCCTCTTTCACATATAAAGACTGCATAGGCCCCACCTGGATAGAACAGGATGCTCTCCCCATTCTCAAGGTCAACTGTTTAGCAACCTTACTTGCATCTTGCTATGTAACATAACATTCACAGGTTCTGGGTGTTAGGACCTAGACATCTTTTGGGGGTCGGGGGGTTGTGGACATTAATTCTGCCTACCACAGAAGCTGTGTGTTGTTAGGGAGCTCTAAATTATTTGGAAGTTTTGGAATTTTTTCCTAATCCTGAGCCAAAATTTGTCTCCTGACTTTCACCTACAAGTTTTTTATTTTGCCTTGCTGAATACATGTGGCTGTGCTTGAGCTATTTGTTTTACAAAGCATGACTTTACATGCTGTTTGTTAATTTTTCCCTGAGTTTGGTAGAAATTGTTTCATAAAACTAAGCAATTATTTGGTGATCTATACATTATGTGAATTAAGTACGATTATTGAACTATTTCCTTTTTTTCCCCCATGTATCTATCCAGAATTTAAACATCTGTCAGATGGAAGTACCCTTGGAGTTTTGGTTTCCATAGATGTTTATTGGCATCATTTTTATGAGCTATGGCATATGCCATGGGCTTCGCACTTCCTATCACTCCTATTCTCTTCCCACAACAACCTAGTAAAGTTGGCATTAGCTGCATTTTACTGGACATTAATACTAAAAAGCCCAGAGAATTTAAGTGGATCTCCCAAAGCCACACAGCTATAATGGTAATGAACGGAAGAGGATATATGTATACCAGGGGTGCCAAAAAAATGTATTCACATTTTAAGAAAGGGGAAAACTATTAAAATTACGCTGATGGTAACCACTTTGAGCACCTCTTGTAATTGCAGAAGTCAAACGTGACTTGTATTCATCTTTTGTTATTGGTATATATATAACATTTACAATTTTAATATAGTATTTTCCTTTCTGAAAATGTGTATACATTTTTTTGGCACCCTCTGTGAGGTGTGTGTGTGTGTGTGTGTGTGTGAGATATAGATGTATACATATATATGGTATATATGGTATATACATATATGATATATATAGTTTTTATCTGGTTTAACAAATTCCTAACTTGTGTTCATTCTTTCAACTGAGATGCTTATTGAGAAGGCAGAGACTTACTGTTAGTCACCACTCTACTGACATTGTGTGAAGGAATGAACATGAGGCTACATGGTAGCCTGCTTGGAAATTAGTTGGCCTACAGACTGAAACAGATTCTCTGTATTCTGGCAGATGGCCCATTTAATCATACATAGCTTCTGGAAATGCAGTCCTAAATTCTGTATAGGTCTTATCTTCAAGATGTAGATAAGTCTGCTTAGGGAGATACACAATGAGGGCATGATTTCAGCAGTGTTTGCAATGAGCTCTGAGGGGTAAGTTCAGGTAAAGGAGTATAGAAGAAGGCTTCCAAGAGGTGGCACAGTCCTTCCAGGCTAAAAGAATAGCAGACACAAAGGCCTAGAGGCCAGGTGTGGTATTTACATAAGTGACAGCACATTTGTAAACAGTTTTTCAACCTAGTCTAGGCAATTAAATTTGAAGAGTTTCCATTGCTGCTCTTTCAGACTAAATGGCATGGTTCGGAATTTAATTAATTGATAACTAATAAGATGTTAATAATATTGGTTTTAAGTTGTCTCTGAGGAAGAATATATTGAATTTAAAATAATGTGAGTAGAAAAGTAAATGAGGTTCAACTCTGCTGTGCTTTGCCTAATATATAATTACAGACCTTGCATGTTATAGACAAATCTAGGAATGCTAAAAATCTAGGAAGTTATAAAAGGGCACAGAGGTCCACAGTAGGATTGCATAATGGCAGCCAATCAACTGACCTACATCAGTTTAGAAGAACATTAAATTTATTGACAACATTTAGAAACTAGGAACTTTACATAAAAATCTAGATTTTTAGCTTCTCTTGAAAATTCAAAGTTAGGGCCTGTCTGGGGAAGTTGGTTGAGTCTGAGAAATGGTTGTTCTCCTTAGGGAGGAAATTGCTGTCTAGTTCACCGCTGTCTCCTGCACTCTATTGCTTCTCAGTCAGCATGGCTGAGTGGGCCTTGGTATATGTCATCACCTCTAATTGTCTTCTCTTGTTTTGTTCTTTGAAAGCACAAAACAAAAGATAGACCAGGAAAATGGCAGAGAACAGATATTATGTGTATGTAAAGGCAGAACATTCTTACAGATTTAATATGAAAAGAAAGCATGCCTGGATCTAATGAAATAAAATCCTTGAGATGCTCTTAGCCCACTTCTCTCTGTAGACATCTGGGTTTTCACAGCTGTTCTATAACAAAGAGGCAACTTCTTTGATAAGAGTTGGTAGTATGGTTTTTCTGCCAAAACATGGATGCTATTTTAGGCCTGGTCCTTATTAAGTGCTTCTGTGCTGGTACTGGTAAGACTGATACTGTTGTTTGAGTTCTCTTTTAACTGTGGAAACAGAAACACACAGACTAGCTGAAGTAAAAAGAGAATTTATTAGAAGGATACACCACCACCTGTGAAGTGCTGCTGCGCCATGGGGGATCTATGCTGATGAGTTCATCCATTTCTTCTAGGACTCCCATTGTCTTCTTTCTTTTTCTCTCATTTACTTTGTTTTCCTCCCCAAACTTGCCAATCTGCTTACTCATAGCTTTTCTTGCTCTCTATTTAATGTCAGCTTGTCTTGCATTAATGCTGACTCAGGCCCTTCTACCCCATTCAATTTCAGTTTAGTTCAAGCGGGCACTATCATTTCTGTGATCTAATTCCAGATTCCCTGGAGAGAGAAGCTGATGGCCCCAATGTAGATCCGTTGTGCAGGACACAGGGCTGATTCTTTCAAAGGCTGCAGTTTGGACATTTTCTTTAGAAAGGAAGTATGAGTTGGGAATCAGTGATTGGCATGTCTGATACCATGACAGTCTGATTAAAGTAGGACAGTATTTTGTTTCTAGGGTAAGTAATGACTAAGCACAATGGAGGATTGATCACCTAAGCAGAGCAGATCTAGGCTACTCAGTAGTTGAGATGTGTGGCCACGCAAGGGAAATAGGAAGGGGATAAGTGAGATCCTAGTAGAAGCGGCAGCATGAGCAACTAATAAAATTTGGTTTACAGGAAGTACTTAGTACGTATGTGCATTGCTTTAAAACATTTCATGCTGTATATGAAAGTGGGACATTCCAAGTACTCACTATTTGCCAGGCCTCATTTTAGATTCTTTACTTGCATGAATTCTGATCATCATGAGAACCCTGCAAGGGTTGCTTGTGTTTTATAGGTGAAGAAAGAAAGACTGAGTGAGGTTCAGCTTTTTACCCAAGGTTCGTAAGTGAATGACTGCTTTGTTACTATGCACTTGATGATATCCAGGTATCCTTGTTGGATATCTTGGAGTGGATTAACCTTTTGCTAATCAAGGGACTACATACTAGACTGAATATTTGTGTCCCCCTCAAACCCAAATGTTGAAATTGATGCCCAGTGTGATGGTATTAGGAGGTGGGGGCCCCTGGGAGGTACTTAGGCCATGAGGGGAGCCCCCATGAATGGGATTAGTGCCTTTATAAAAAAGACGCCACGGAGTTCCCTAGCCAGACCTTGCTGTGGGGCGAGAAGGTGCCATCTATGAAATAGGAAGTGGGCCCCTATCAGTCATCACACCAAATCTGCCAGCGTCGTGATCTTGGACTTCTCAGCCTCCAGAACTATGAGAAATAAATGTTTATAAGCCAGCAGTCTGAAGTATTTTTGTTGCAGCAGCCCGAGCAGACTGAGACACTAGTGTGGTCGGTGGGGTCACTGACGCAGAACACGTATTCATAGGAAGCATGTGCCGCTGAACGAAACTGGGTCTCTGCGAGCAAGAAGGAAGTCGGGGGAGTGGGTTTGGGAATAATACACATTTATTGAGAGCTCACTACGTCCCACGCGCCCTTCTCAGCACTTCCCATGAATTAACCCATTTATACTCCCAACCCCTCATGCTGTGCTCTGACGATAGAGCTCCAGTTTCAACCCGGGTCTGCGTTAACACCAAAGCCCGTTTCCTTAAGCACCGTCCAGTTTAATGTCAAGTGATACCTTAGTTGTAGACAGCAGCAAAACAGTGTCAGCATGCTGAAGTTTTGTTCACCGTGTGTATATTCTAAGGGAACACTTAACGCCTTTTTTTTTTTTTAATGAAATGAGACGTTTTAGTACAAGAGTATTTTAGTGACAGTCGTGGTATCATCATTTTAGAACAATTTAAGATACTACAATTCTAGACTGTATAAAGGGTGGCAGGACCATTTAAGAGAGTGAGAGTCTATGTTAATGGCCTCCTATCTACGTTTCTAACATGATGTACTCTTACATATGCCTTATTGGTATTCTGAGTTTCATTTGCCTTTGATAAAATTTTTATGTTCCCAAACTTTTGCTAGACTCTTAAGTGGAGGGGTGATTTTTTTTTTTTTTTTTGCCTTTGTTCCAAGATGACAAAATAAACTGGCATTCATGTAGAATTTTAATTTTATAGTTTAGTAACAGGAAGACTGGTATTGCAAGCAGACTCCTCTTCTGAAGCTCACTCCCCTCTCCCTTCAGCCTCCTGCTTATGCTGCCCATTGGCAGAGCCCAGCCTGAGGCCAAACTACAAGGAAGCCTCCTTTTTTTTTTAAATCAAATTATTAATACATGCACATGGGGTATTCACATAAGCATGAAAATTCCAAAGACGGTGAAGCTTCACTGGGTATATATGCCATTTTAGACAAAAGAGAAAAGTAGAGAACTGGGTGTTAGATTTCAGAAGCAAGAATGGGTCGTTTAGAGGTCGCTGAGGAAGAACACAACACACACAGCAGGAACATTCTTGCTGGGCACCTCAGAAACAGTGGGACACGTGGGGTATCTCGCTAACAAGCCCCTGCTTTACAGCCTCCCGTCTACCACACTTAATTCAGAATTGGCTAAGGTGAATATAGTAAGATGTCTTTCCTGGAGCAGGTTTTTTCTATCTGAATCTTTCAGGCAGGAAGAGGGGGCAGGGGGCATCAAAGGTTCTTTCTGAGTCTTATTTTTTAATAAGCAGCTTAAAATTAATGTCCTAAAGGCAGCTTTAGGTTGACAAAACTTTGTTCCCCTTCAAGTGCGTGCTCTGGTAAATAATCATTATGACTTTATAAATAGTTCACTTTTTAAAAAAGGTTTTCTTGGTTTTTCACCAGCACTATTTGCCAATCCATGAGGTTTAGCAGAAACATGGATTCAGAAGAGCTGACAACGTGGATTCAGAAAAGCGATGATTTTAGTCTTGTGCACTGTTCAGTAATGTTTGTTGAATACTGAATGATGGGAGTATAATGGGTCATCTAGTCCAGTAAACCATCTGCTACTTGTACCTCCTTTAGACCATTCCCTGCCCACTGATAGGCAAGGAAGCCTACTGAGGTAGCCCGTACCCTAATGTGGGGAGGGTTGAGGAGCGACCTCCCATGTCCACCTGACCAACCCCCATCAGTCATTACACCTTATTGTCTCAATTTTAGCACTAAAACCATTAAGTACCGTCATACAGATTAAGTACCGTCATGGTAAGGGAGATAAGGGAGGGAGTATAACTACTCTTGCAAGACTCAAGTGTAATTTTCCTGGATTGTATCCTTAGCTCAGTGTCTTGCACAAGAGTAAGCACAGGGTTTTTATAATGGACCTGATTTTTAATCGGATTTTTCTGTCTACATTAGAGTAGCTCAGTAGGAATCTTTGTAGTTTATAAGGCTCTTTGGGCACTTTTTATGGGGAGAAATATTTTCCTTTTGGTACTGTGGCATCTAGTTTTGATTTTGATTTTCAATTGTACTCCTAACTAGAATCATCCTTGACTCCTGACTTTCATATGCCACATCCAATCTATCAGAAATTCCTACTAGCTCTACCTTTTCAATGTCATCTGACCACTCCTCACTATGGCTACCACTACCAACTAAACTGGTCCAAGCTACGACCATCTCCAATCTAGATGATTGCGGGAGTGTCCTGTTAGATATTGCTGCTACCACCCTCAGCCCTGTACCGACTGTTTCCCACACAGCTTTCAGTGCTGCTTGTAATTGTAAGTCAGATCACGTCACTGCCGAAAACCCTCCAAGAGCTTCTCATTAATCTCAGAATCAAGTCTGAAGTCCTTACTGTGGTTCACAAGGCGCAATATGATACGAATGCCGTCCAGCTCTCTGACCTCAGCCCTCGCTGCGCCTCTCCTCACTCACTCCACTCCAGCTTGCCGGCTCTTTCGTGTGTTTTGAACGTACCAAGCACACTCTACTCTTTGTTTTACAAGGCTGTTCCATCAGATATGTGCATGGTGTCCTCCATTCAACTCTACTTTTTTTTTTCAGGGAAGGCCTTCTCTGATCAACTGATAAAATAGTTCCTGCAGTGTCATTTTTGTCCCCTTACCTTCCTTTCTTTTCTTAGTTCATATCGTCACTAAACATTTATTTTCTGTCTCCCCACTTGGGAAGGTAAGCTTCATGAGAAGTGGGGGTTTTGTCTGTTTTGATTTCCTTTTGGTATCTCCACCCCCTAGAAGATCACCTACCTAACACTTGCTAGGTACTGAATAAATATTCGTTGAATAAATGAGCAAATGAACAAACAGTTCTTGTCTTTCTCCTCCTTCACTCTATTCCTGTGCATTAAATGTCCTTTCAGAAATGCCCACAGCCTGCCTTAAAACCCTTCCATTCCTCTCTCAACACTGTTGGGATGAAGGCAGCTGATTAGAAGGATCTGGGCCCTAGCTGCCTTTTCCGTCTCTTTGGACAAATGGTCTAATTGAGAACAGGAAACATTCATGGGTATCATCACTTGGTCCTTAAAATCCCATTATTTTAGCTTTTCTGTGAGGTTTATAGTTGCAACCATGTCAAAGCATGTGAATTTTTTTTGGGGGTGGTGGTGTGCAAAATAGACTTTTGAATATTAACCATATATGTGGAACTGCAAACAAGTTCTGTTTTCTATTGTGGTTATTTCTCTTACTTGCTCAAAAATGTTTTCATGGTTTTCCATTGCTATCAAACGTCAAACCCATTAACTAGGTATTGAAGTGTATTATCATAATACCACAGTACTGTGGTACTGAGGTACTGTGAGGTACTATAAACTAGTATAAGGTAGTACTTCCAAAATGCTTGTTTTACTTCCGTGGGCCACTGAAACGCCTGCCAGTGATTTTTACGAGAGTTTGGTTTTCAGATGTGAAATACAGTTAAACTAGAGGTTATGAGTTAGTGTCCTTTTGCTGCGAGAACAAGGCTGAATTAGGTAACGGAGAAGAGTGGGCTAAAAAGCTAAAAGGAACCTGTGAACCCATCTCATTACTGGAAGAAGGAATTGTAAGGAAGGATATTGTGATACCCCCAGCCGACTGTCTGCCCGCCTTCAGAAGCCCACCCTCTTAACCATATCTGCGCTGCCTGTCAATCAATAGCCAACATGTCTGAGTCGGACTTCCTTTTGCCAGGCCCCATGGTAAAGACTTTGCGTGTGTTACCTAATTTAATCCTCACAAAGCTGTATTTTACAGAACAGGCAACTGAGGCACAGCATGATTAAGTAACTTGTAAGTAGTGGTCTGTAATTTGAACCTAACCAGTTTGGCTCCAGTGCCTGTTACCTAAATCACTGTGGTATGCTGCTGCTTGTTAAATTCTCTCTTTTAATTACTCATTTTATTAAACAATAAAATATTATAACACAGTAATATATGCATCTGGTTTAAGTACTAAAAGGCTTAGCACAGTGGTCTGTGCCCCGTCTCTTCCTACTTCCCCAGACGTCGTCTTCCTTAGAAGCGACAAGTTTTGTTTCTTCTGGTGGTTGCTCTTCTCTCTATTTCTGTTTTATTCAGTGCTACTCCCCATGTTTTCCCTCCCCCATTCTTCTAATGTAGTTCTTTTGTAATTCTTAGTTAAATCCAAATTCATTGTAGTTCATTGTTGACGCTAAACAAATACTACACAACTGAGGATTGTCATACATTGTCCCATATAATGATTGTTTCCTTTATTTTTGCTTTTCCTGACATTGTTGTCTTTTAAATTTTGTCTTTGGTTTTCTGTGTAACGACTGCTGGTTCATCTCACACCATTTAATCGCTTTCAGCGCAATTTTCTGTATTGTCAGTCACATCAGGTCATCTCTCAGTTAACCTATTTGGCACTGCCCATATGTCCCAGGTCTGTGGGCTGAACCTCCATTCCAAAGGTTCTCACTCTTACCCTCTCCAGAAAAAAAAATCTCCAGTCTTTCAGTCTTCTGTTGAACGAGGGGGGGTTGTTACCCAGCACTGGATCTGGTTTTCTAGAATCTTATTAATCAATTATTACTCATCTATTTACTTTCCTGTTTGCAAAATTGTATGCCGTTGTCCCTTCTTTACTCTCTGTGTGTCTAAAAATAACAAAAACAAAAGCACATTTTTACATAGTGTTAGATAAGTTTTGGAGAGAGAGTAAAACTGGGTAAATTTATTGTAGAAAATTAACATGTAGATTATAAGAAACAAAAGTAATGAAAAGCACTTATAACATCACCAACTAGAGATAACTACGATTGTCATTTTGGAGTATATCCTTTCAGTCTTTTTGTGTGTACAAGCTAAGCAAGTAGAAATTAGATTATGCCGTATATACTGTTTGTGGGGTATCTTTTTATATGTTTGTACCATGCCAAGACTTACAAATGCTATTCTCACAGACTATTTATTGTGCATACATTTTCTGTTGTCATCCATTGATATTTTCAAAGTATTTTTGCACCAGGACCACACCAAAATAACTATTTGAACAAAGAAGACTTACGTGACAAGCACCCATTAAAAAAATTGCTTTAGCTGCTTTGATTCAAAGCTGCATTGTTAATATTCTGTACCCTGGTGTTGGTTTTTAAATGACCTGTATACTTCATTCCGCTTTACTTATTCGGCCAGCAGGTGGCAGGATTGTTTTATTTGCACAGAAGTTTTAAAGGTTCAATTTTATTTAATGAGTTCTTGCCTTGAAAAGAGAGGTGATTAAATGAGCAGTATCTCTCCCTATTGGAGAAGAAGCAAATTAATGTTCGGGGAGCCACATTAAGAAAGTACTGGGTAATTTCCTTCTTCATTTGATCTATCTTCATGAGTTTTGTGTTTGGATTATAGTCATATAGGGGGACGACAGCATGACGCTCAAGCTGTACCATATGTGAAACTGCTGAATTCCCTTAATTACTGTAGTCAGCTTAATGGAGTTGAGATCTGCTTCATATTAGCCACACAACAATTTGTTCTGCATTTGTATATTGCCTGCTTATATAATCTTTTTTTAAATCTGGAGAACTTTTAGAACTTATGTATAGGTCATCAATTTAAAGCTTTGATATAATTGGTTTTGCTGAAGTATAGGTGTTTTGCTCTTAGGATAAAAGAAATACTTTAGGGAACAAGAAACTAGAATTGGGTTAGTGTATTATATTTGATGTTGAAAACAGAATTATGCTGTAGAAAGATTGGAAGAGTAGATTTGAAGAATGTAGGAATTGCTTAGAGAAACTGTTATAAAATTCAGCGATTGATAGATTGCTTGTGTGCCCAATATGGCAGGTAAAGCAGCAATATGCTAAGCAAAAATTTTAATTTATTGTGTCAGTCTATTGAGGAAAAAAAAGATTACGACAGTTCAAATGACTTGTGAGACTCTACTTTTAAAACCAGTATGTTTAAATATAAATTGGAAATGTAATTACCCTAGTCATCTTAAATATTTTTTAAACTGCTCCAGAAGGACAGACTTTATAAGCCATTAGTATAGCTTGTTAGCTTGATAGAAAGGAGTAGAACACTAAAATGACTACAAAAGGGTTACATTCTGACTAAATTTGGGGTAATTTTTACTAAATGGGGTATTTTTACTAATTGAAATAAACTGTATGACCAGTGGAGGAAAAAAACACATTTTCTTTTTTCTTATCTATAGTTGTGCCCAGTTATTAGTAGGAAATATAATCGGTGCACATTTCAAGGCCTCCTCGATTTGACAGGAGAAAGGTAGAAGGTACTGCTCACTGAAATGAAAAGGGAAGGTATATTTAATTTGTAATGAAATTAAATAATATTAGGTGTAGGTTAAAATTCCAAGGAGTCTAGAAAACCCCACGCTATCTCAATAGAATTGATGGCAGCCGGAAAGGGCGGATATTAATTATGTGCAGACCTGTCACTCAAAGCTGATATTATGCTTGTATAATTAATTTTCCACTGGAAAAAATGCATTTGAAAAAGATGTGTATAACGTTCCAGTTAGAAGAGGACATATTAGAATGAAATATTATTAATAAATTAATGCTTATGTTTGATAGTTTGATATTATTTTCTTGCATGACAGTCTCAGGATAGATTGGTTCATCAGAAAACACATTTCACATTTTACTTTCTATAATAATCCAGTATAATCAATCAAGAGATAGTACTGAATAATGGAGATGTCCAAAATGTCTTTCTTTGTTTTTTGTCACCTTCGTTTTAGAGTAAGGATAGTGATCTATTACACAATTTTTATATTTTATTGTCATTATTCAGAGAAGCAATTTCAGTTCATCCATGAAGAGTAGCTGTATGAGGAATGGTTATGTTCTTTTTATTTTTAAAATATGAAAAATTTTGAGGCTTTTGAGATGGTAATTTGGAGAATAATACTTAATAAATGCGAAAGTTTTATAATGTAGCCCTTATATCAAGAATAATGGAAATGTGAAGGTTTCATTGGTGAGAGATTATAATAGCAGATAGAATTATAAAATAAATATGAATTGTATCCTGGCAACTAGAACCAAGATGCAAAAATATTGAAGACAGATTTTGTTTTGAGAGAATTGATTTAATGTTTGTCATGTGTTGAATTTAGACGTAGAATCATTGAAGTCCATTTATTTTGCTTCTTTGAAGTGGAATGCTGTTTGATATAAATTTAATATGTATGTGATTATGAACTATTCTATCTCATAATGCCAACCTTGCACTTTATGATAGAAGCAACATATTGGGACTTGTAACCAGTGTTTTTCAAGAAGAGAAGAGGCTGGCCTCTTACATGGTGCGATTAGATTGTAGGTTTTTTATTTATTTGCTTGCTTTTTTTTTTTTTTTTTTTTTTTTTTTTGGTCACTGTAAGCTTTAAAAAATTAAATGCTGAAGCTTAAGCTGGCTCTGCATTCATTAGGCAAATGTTTTTATTTGTCTTCTTTAACAAACCATGTGAAAATGAAAAAGGTACTAGATACTAGATACATAAATAATATAGGGGATTAGAAAGCTCATTTTATTATTTCCAAACATATTGACTGTATCAAGCTTTGAGCACTTTTTAAGAATTCTTGCAGTTAAGCTTAGGCTTGTTATGGTTTGTAAAGATTTGGACATGCATTGCTAATGTCACAATATAAGTTTGCCTGTGTGTGTGTTTTCCCTAAGCGCATCTGCCTAATTCTAATTCACTCCAGAATTTAGTGCTCCAGTGTTTTATAGACAACAATGTGCATTGTAGTCTGCGTTATTTTCTACCCATTCAGTATCTTATTGTGCCTCTTTTAGTCCATGGGGACTTACTTTGCTAAGGAAAAAAAAAAGATTTTTTAAAGCTATAAGAATTCTAGTCATAATTTGCTTTTCAACTAGAGGGCGCTTGACATGAAATGAAACTGTTTGAATAAAAGTTACTGAGAGACATAATGCCCAGGTTCTTCAGTCTCTTCTGAGCTAACTGTGCTTTAATAATAAATCAGGAGTTAGGAAACTCACTGTGGCTATTTCTTTTCTCTCTCTTATTTCCAAGATATAATGCACTTAAAGGTGACCTGTCCTCTTCTACATTCAGAATATTCATTGTCAGTAGGAAGAGTGGTTTCTTAGTGCAGGAATTCTTTATGCCCAAGGTAGGGAGAGGGTTTATTAGGATGTTTGATTGGACATAAGAAGAATGCACACATGTATTTGATCTGTCTGGTTTGCTGTGTCTGAATTTCTGGGTGAGTGTGCTAAAAATAACCAGCGATGAGTTGATGGTCTTTATTGTAGTTAATGATGGGAGGTGTATAATGTAATAGAGGACAGCCTCCTATCCCTTGTCTGGATTATAGTTTTCTCATCGAGGAAATGGGCATGTTGACTTGGAGTTTGGTCTGGGCTCTATGATTGTTGGGCTATTAGGAATGATGATTCTCCTTTTCTCTCCTTAGAGTTTGGGGCCAGTTGAGAGAGGCGAAAAAAAGCTCATAGAGATCAAAAGTAACAGTTGTAATGCTGAAGGTTTTATTGGGTTGGAGAATGTGACTTAGATCTGTGGCGTTCCGTTGTTGAACTTGCCAGTACAAGTCCATGTTTAGACTTCGGGCTTTTGTTTGAGAGGGAGAGTTTGTGTGTATAAAGCAAACACACATACCTGAGTTGCTTCCTCACCCAGTGGGTCCTGATGGACAGAAAGGTGGTCTTGTTATCTGCCTTTGAAAGGCAGGTCTGTTTACTCCTAGTACATGGAGGAGCTGAAAGGAAACTGCAGGTTACCTACAGTTTATGCAGTTCTTAAAGAAAATGAGGAAAAGGCTGAGGCAGGTATATGCTCTGGTCCTTTTCACAGTCCTTTACGGAGGAGAGAGTGAAAAAGAGAAAAAGGACAGAAGCCTCCTTCCAAATGCTTCAGAGATGGAACGCCTTTAATCATGAAGCCATAGGAACTCTCCATTTGAAATTACAGTATAATTAGTTCAGTTTCCCAAAGGAAATAGTTAACCTCATTTAATATTAGTGTTCAGTACCCTTGCTTCTGACCCTTAAACGTCAATGGGAAAAAAACCAAAACCATTCTGTCTTCTTCCACATTTAAAATACGTTAGATATACAGTCATGTTTTGCTTTTGGGGGTCAGATAGTTGAATAATTAATAGGTTAGAATAGGTTCTTTGGAAGATTCCATGGAATGTAATTTGTTACCATGGTTACTCATAGAGCTGGAAGGTGCTGTTAACTATTTTACTAGTGTGAACTTTACATAACTTGTAATCTAACACTGTGTACTCCTTGAATATGGTCCTAGGTACAGTAGGTGACTATTGGAAGCATATCTGGCCAAATATATAGAGCATCGTCTTTTTTGATATCTAAGGAAAACGTAGATGTGCTTCATTGAGAGGTCACACTGGTTTGAGTCTTATCTTTTTGGATCCCCGGTTAAATTGTGGTATGGAACACGATCTGAGATTAATTTAACCACTTTCGTTCGCTTGCCTGATCACCCTTGACAAGACAAACCTTTCCTTTCATCTTTCACATTTACCAGCAAGAACCTTTGATTATAATATTAGAGGAAAATAAAAACACAACCAATTTCTTAACGTCTTAATTGTGATTACTCTGTTGTAGGCTATCCCAGCCATAGTATTTTCCTTTTTTTTCTTATTTGTCTTTTTCTTTGATCAATTTACTTGTAAATATATTTCTGCAGTGACAAAAAGGGAAAGAGAAGATGAAACATAAATCAACTTTTTTTTTTTTTTAATTTTGTAAACACCTGGCTTGAAAATTTGCACAGAGGACTGGGGAACTATGAGAAAGGAGTTGAAAGAATTCCAAAAAAGCTTATTTTTATAAAGTTGAGAATTTTATGTTCCATACTATTTACTGGGCACTTAATTTGACCAATTGGGAGTTTTTTCCGACTTTGAAAATATGATTTTTCTCAAATTGAATTTGGTATTAATTTACTTGAATTTTTTTTATTGATGCCTTGTGAGTTGCATTTTTTGTGTGGCTAATTTTTCCATTTTTCAATTTCAGCTGATCCTATTAAGATACTAATGCCATCACTGTCTCCGACAATGGAAGAGGGGAACATTGTGAAATGGCTGAAAAAGGAAGGTGAGCAAGTACATTACTAATGTCTTGTGTTATTTGATCATTTTAGGTTTTTTTCTAATCAGTTATGTAATACATGATAAGTGAAATAAATTGGGTTCCTCTGCTAGTTAATCTAAGTTTGTTTAAACAAAAATTTCCCATGGTAATGTAGCAAAGGTTTTCTGCATTCAGCCTGTAACTTGTCACAAGCAGAGAATGGTACAATATTTTAAGGGTCTTTTTTCCAAATTCTAGTCCTTATACTTAACTTCTAGTTTCAAAATCATGTCGATCCTCTTAAGTTCATTTATAGCTTTACGATGAGTGTGTGTGTGTGTGTGTGTGTGTGTGTGTGTGTGTGTTTCCTAGAGTTAGGCAAGTTGATTATAAATTTCATTGGAAAGAACAAATAAGTAAGAATAATAAGGAAAACTCTTGAAGAAAGAGCAGTGGAAGAAGGTTGTAGCTCTACTAGATACTGAAACATGCTTTTAAGCCCCCATAATTAAAACTGTGGTATTGGTACTTAAGACAGAATAATAGAGCCGAATAGAAATGAGGAAAGAAATAGTTGCAAATGGGTATTTTGTGTATAATGAAGGAAGACAATATTAGATTTATTCTTTATACTATGCCAAGGAAAAATTGCAAATGAATCAGACACTTAATGTACAAAAATGAAACCATCATACAAGTCTTAGGGGGAAAAATGGTGAATTTCTCTGAACCTGAAAGTGAAATAAAAACCTGAACTACAGCTCAAAATCCAAATGCAATAAGGGAAATGTTGATAAACTTAATGATAAAAATAACTTTTGTATGGCTAAAAACACAATAAGTAAAGTGAGAAAACAAGTGACAAATTAGAAAAGGGTATTTGCAATTTTTATCACAAAGGATTAATAAAATTTAGAGAATAAGAAAACTGTCAACTCAATAGGAAAATGGGAAAGATGCACGAACAAATGGTTTTCATAAAAGGAATTTCAAATTGCCTTTAAACATACGAAAAGATACTTAGTCTTCCTACTGATAAGACATATGCAAACAAATACTAAAATGAGATAGCATTTCTTACCAATCATATTGACAGACATTAAAAAGTTTGACAAGGTATTCAATTGATGAGGCTGTGGAGGGAATGAAGGGGCAGTGAACACTCTCAGACGTTGCTGGAGGAAATGCAGAGTGCTGTAAATCCTGGGGAAGAGAATGTGTCAATATCTAGACAAATTGTATTTACCCTTTGGCCAGGTAGGTCTACTTCTGAGAATTTTATCTCAATGTTGTACTGGCAAAAGTCATTAGGTATAACAAGCAGCAGAACTAGACCTCCGAGAACTTCAGTTAGAATTACTAGCTACATAAAAATGTGTGTTTGAAATGATTAAACATGTAAGAGAAGGACTTGAAAATATGGACAAAGACAAACACTGTTTAAAAAGTCTAGGCAGATTTGAAAGGGACAGATAGAATTTTTAAAATGAAAAACATTGTCTCTAAAATTAAAAAACAAAACCTCAACATTGAATTAAAGTGTGATTAAACATGCATGACCAAAGAACTTGTGAACTGAAGACCAACCTGACAAAATTAGTTTGTATGCAGCACAGAGCGAGGATGCAGTAGAAAGGAATGAAAGGGAAGTTGAGACATGAAGAATAAAATAGGAGTCGATCAATACTCCAATAAGAGGAATTCCAGGAAGAAAACAGGGGAATGAGGAAGAGATATAATATTCAAAGAACAAATAGCAGAGAACTTTCTAGAATTTAAGAAAGACATAGATCATGTAAATGAAAGGGCCAGTGCTTCATTAGGAAGCACTTTGAGTAATTGGCTCTACGTGGCTGTTGCCATATTTTAAAATAATTATCAGTATCTAAGAAAGTTTCACCTTTATAAATAATGTAATCAATTGAAATCTATTTTTAAGTTTCTTTTTCCTGAAAAATTACAGAACTCTGGCTGTGTCTATATTCAGTCTGATAGAGTGTTGGTGTCATTAAATAATAATTCAGACACAGAACACCCTTGCAGGGTTATTATAAAAAGATTAAATTTCTTCGCACTTTGAGAAGAGAATTTTTTTTTTTTTTTTTTTTTTTTTCTCTCTCTCATACTGGCACTCTGATAAGTTATTCACACCCATTAGAATATGGAGAGTAGGTAGAGTAAAGAGAAGGTGTGCAAAAGAGCAAGTCATTCATTTCATTTTTTTTTTTTTTTTTTTTTTTTATATTATATCTATATATATAGGGCCAGGGCCAAAGCCCAGGGAGCATGAAGCCCATGGAGTTTGTTTTTTTTGTTTGTGTGTGTTCTGTTCTGTGTGGTGTTTGTTTTGTGTTTGTTTTTGTTTGAGAGCAAAATGAAAAAAATCTTAATCTTAATTCTCTGGCTTTTTTTTTTTTTTTTTCCTTTTTTTATATGATTTAATTATAAATATTTAACTTCATTTTTTTTTTTTTTTTTTTATTATATCTATCATGGTATATATGTAGTATGTTTGTTTATTTATTATTTATAATAAATTTCTATATTCATATCATATATATATATATTATAAAAATTTTTTTTTTTTTTTTTTTTTTTTTTTTATTATTTTTTTTTTTTTTTTTTTTTTTTTTTTATCTTTTATAATATATATATATCATCATCAAAGAGAGTTTTAGAATTGAACAGATTGAGGATTTTTTTTTTTGAAAAGAAAAGTGTTGTATCTAATCTAAAATCTAATTTTTTTTGTTTTTAAGCAAAGGCTAATCTGATAACCTTTAATGGATAGCAGTTCGGTCTTCAAGTTTTCTTGAAAGTCTGAGACTGTAATTCACAACTACTACTACGTGTGTGTGTGTGTGTGTGTGTGTGTGTGTGTGTGTGTAAGCCAAGGCAAAAAAGGGTGCAGAAAAAAGAACTCTGGCCTAGCAATCACGGTTTGTTTTTTGGTTTTCATTTTACTTTTTGAAATGAAAAGATGAGGAATGAGATGAGCTCTAATATATATATATATTATGGCTTTAGAATTCTAAAATATCATTTTTTTTTTTTTTTTTTTTTTTTCGGAAACATAATATATATATAATATAGTATCCCCATCTTTGTTTTTCTAATGAATGAAAGAAAAGTAGTTTTGTAATGAGTATCAGAATACTTAATTTCAGTCTGAGGATTAAGTAAAGAATATATATCATACAATAGTAACACACACACAACAAAAGTGCTGACACACACACACACTTTCTTTTGAATTGTGATATGATATATATATAATTCCATTTCTTTATTTTATGTTTGGGGGGGGGGGGGGGTGTTGTTTTTTTTTTTTTTTTTTTTTTTTTAGTGTATTTTTTTTTTTTTTCATCGTTTGGAAGGTCAAATTTGTTAAAATAGCAAAAAGGAAGAAAATATTCTTGTTGCCCCTTTTGTGAGAGAACAATGAAAAACATCGTTTTCTTTCTTGAGAGACTTAAGAGCCTATCACGAAAAACTGGAACCGAATGAGGCTGATATAGTTATGTGAGGTACACACACACACACAGTGTCTGGAACACACAGAGTAGGTGCTACATCAGTGATGTTTGCTGCTGCTACCCGTGGTGTTACTCCTACTGTCATTTTATGTAGTATTCCTTCTGTCATGTGACTGGGAATTTTGAATACTTCAAATAGTTTTGTGTAAGTCTTAGACTGTAATAGAGTGTACAAAATTCTGAAGTAAAACTGTCTGAAGGAGTCTTATCACTGAGGTGTTATCACTAGGTGCACTAGAGGTACATGGGTCTGTGGCATCTACTGTAGAAGAGGCTTTGGTTTCTGCTATTTTGGGGGATTTGTATAACATGTTAATGGTGCTGAAAGGGAAAATTTTTGAAATGGGCATTTCACAAATACCAACTTTTTTCAGTATATTATT
The DNA here is from genome assembly GCF_036562045.2 of Rhinolophus sinicus. Classification (NCBI taxonomy): domain Eukaryota; kingdom Metazoa; phylum Chordata; class Mammalia; order Chiroptera; family Rhinolophidae; genus Rhinolophus; species Rhinolophus sinicus. The sequence continues at coordinate 144,801,252 of NC_133756.1, forward strand.
TTGACATCTTTATTGAGGTATAATTTACATAACATTTACCTATTTTAAGTGCACAATTCAGTTACTTAGTAAGTGTATAGTATTTTGCCACCATCACCACAATCTACTTTTAGACTGTTTCTATCACCCCAACATATACGTGGGACCTGGTTGCAGTCACGTTCTTCTTGCATCACTAACCCTAAACAGCCCTGATCTACTTTTTGTCTCTAAAATTTTGCCTTTTCTGGATGTTTCATATAAATAGAATCATATGGTTTGTAGCCTTTGTGATTGGCGTCCTCCGTTGAGCATGGTTTTGAGGTCTTCCATGCTGTAGCATGTATCAGCAGTTCATTCCTTTTATTGCTAAGTAGCATTCCATCATTATGCTTTCTTTACATTTATTGTTAGTATTTCTGTTATGTCAGAATTTTGGAATTGCTGAGTGGAATTCTAGATTTCACTGTTATTCCACAGAACTTTCTGTGGTGATGGAAACATTCTGTGTTTGCTTGTCCAGTCCAGTCACCACTTGCCACGTGTGTCTTGTACTAGCAATGGACAACGCCATAAAACATAAGGTCAGAAGGATGTAGGGAGCTTAGCTTTCCTAGCAGTCTCCTTCTCAAACTACTACTCCTGCCGTCAGCGCCCCAGGTAGACCCTCAGATGGGCTAGGAGCCAGGGGTCCTGGACCGTGCGAATAGGGAGTATGATAGAATGGAAGGAGTTGGCAAGTGCTGTCTGGGGCCCCGTCTGTCTTCCCAGACTGCGGTGGGCACTGGGTGGATGGAATTGGCGGTGCTGCTTGTTTGTACTCTCCTTCAGTCAGGTTAGGGACTTCTTGTGGCAGGTCTGTCTTATTAGTTTATTTATTTATTGTTTTTCGCTGTAGCGTGTTACACACTGTCATTCACGTAGGGGCAGCTAATAAATTTGTTGAATAAACAATTGAATTATTTTTATCTCTAATCATGGTTGTCATTATGGTTGGACGTAGCACTAAAAGGAGATTTTTTTCTTTAATGACCATTAAAGTAGGTCTGATTCGGTTGATCTTACAGATCAAAACTAGCTCTCTCTGCCGCCACTACCACCACACACACCTTTTTGGTTTTTTTTCTTCCAAAGACAGATAATGTATTCAGATAACATTTGACACATATCTTTTAAAAGAAGACTTCTATTCTTAATTTTTGGCAGAACAAAATTATTTTGCGAAAGCCACAGGATGTGTTTAGTTACTAACATAAACATCACCATTCACTGTGTTTCATCAAGACTGTACTTCATACCCAGAATTTCAAAAGAGAAAGTGAAGCTTCTCTATATCCAGCCATCGGGACAAAGGAACAGGATGATGATGCTGGCTTCAGTGCTGGGGAGCGGCCCCTGGGCGAGCCTTTGCTCTGGCCCCTCATGGGGCCTGCACTCTCGCTCCAGGCCCGCTCCACCTCGGCTGCACCACGAGGAGATGGCACAGGGACACTGCAAGGCTGCCATCTCTTTCTACAACCAGTCAGCCATCAATGTGGTGCTGAGGAGCCGTCTGTCACGTCACGCCGACCATGATGCTCTTTCCCAACTTCTCAGTTTTCTTCTCTAGACTATGCCCTCGTTGCGGACAGAACCATACCTTGTTGTTTTTATACCCAGCCCTTAGTACAATACCTTGTACACTAATATTGATGGAATGATCTGCTTGAAATAACAGAGTATGAACTAAGGAGCTAGAATGAGTCTTGGTTTTTAATCAGTAACATACTTAACATTTTATTTTTATCTAAAGATATTGTAAAGTATTATGTGAAGATGTATGTGAAGGGTTAACCTAACTTTTCCAGTTCCTGGAGTTTTTTTGTTAATATCACTGAACATTCAGAACCTTCCTGAGGATCAGAGGGATTAAGTCACTTGGTCAGGATTACTAGTAAGTGTCAGAGCTTGGACTCAAACCTGTGTCTGAATTGGAAGAGTTCCTTGTAACTACTCTGTTTTGCAGTTTTTCTAAATTATAGTGCTCAATTGTTGATCAAGGCTGAAACTGAGTGTATTTGCAATCTTCATGGCTCATTATTCTCAAAATTTTTTGGCATTCACATTATGTTTGATTAATTGACTGATAGAACCTGAGTTTTGGGATAAATAAAGGGTAACGTACCCTTATATAATAATACGGCGTTTTAAACTTGGCTGTGGTTCCTTGGGAAAGTTCACCACACAATAGATCCTACCCTGTTTTTCTTTCCATTCTCTCTGTTTTCATATAGGTGATATATATGTCTGTTATGTGAATAGATTATGCACATACAATTAAAATAAAGAGGAAATAATCTAAGTTTTTAAATGTTAGCATGCTACCAACCAAATGTTAGAAGCAAAAGGACAGTTTGATGTATACCTTATAAGGAGATGAGGATGTGTGAAATTATTGCAATTTTTTTCTGAGGGGTTTTAATCTCATACTCATTATGTGTGAGGTGCTAGCTGGAATCCTGGGTAATGAGGTAGAATATAAAACACTTAAGACGTCCTATTCCTATTGTGGAGAAGCTCATATTCTTGTAAATAGAGGGAAACCCAATTTTAAAAACGTAATTAATAATGGCAACATAACATCTAATAATGCAATTCTGATTCATTGCAAATAAATTACAACTACTGTAGGAATTCAGGAATAGGAACAGAATGATCTGCATTGATCTGTGGCTGAAGTAGAGCCTGTGGGTGGTTCTTACAGGATATTTGGAATTTGAAGTAGGCGAGCACAAGTGATAAAACATTTTCTGTTTTCGTATGGCCAGAATTTCTTTTCTAGATGTCTGGAAGAAGTATTTGATGGCTAGGTTGCCTAGTTCAATTGTTTTTTTCCCCATGGTTACAGCAGAAACATATAAGGGTGTGATTTTTTTTTTTCCTTTTTGAAATACAATCTATTTCAACTACTAAAACATCTGTCATATAAAGAAAGATGTAAGCTTATGTAACCTGGCACTGTAGCTTTCTCTGGATGACATACAACGGTCCTGTTTGGTCTGATCTCATCATCCTGATCTCTCATCCCTTCTCTCAGCGAGATCCTCCAAAGTTTCCTGTTCTCTTTGGCCCCCAGGGCTTTGGGTATGTTGTACCTTCTGCCTGGGTCACTGCCCCTTCCCTTCATCGTCTCCTCCTCATCTTTTCAGGATCAGATTCCATGTCATTTGCTTTTAGGACGCCTTCTTTCACCTTCCCAAAACTGAATTAGATGCCCCTCTGAATATTTTCATAGCGTCTTGACTTCACCTAATCCTCCTGCAATTTCCAATTGTCACCAGAAAGTAAGCAAGCTTCCTGAGGTCAGAAATCTTAACTACCGCACCCCACCACCCCCCACCCACACACACACTTCTGTATCCTCAGTGTCCTAATTCGTTTTCAAATAAATATTTGTTGACCAGAAAAATCTCTTCAGGGTTAGACTAACCACCTTTTTAGACGTTCACTAGATACCATCTAACAGGTAAGTTTGTTTATTTCATTAAAACAGTGTATATTGGTGGTTGTGAAGTGTTGTAACTAAAAATACACTACAACCATCTATGTGAAAGTCTTGGTATACAATGAAGTAGTTTCTGTTCAGTGAACTTTCGGAACATACTTGTTATCTTAGTGTTTTAGATTTTCCTTTACATTCTTTTGTTGAATGTGCCTATTAATATTGCTGTCCCAGCTATTTTTGGTGTGTGTGTGTGGGGGGGGAGTGTATCTGTATATTGCATATTTTCCTAGTCCTTACTTTTAGTTCTGTTTTTGTTTTAGGTAAGCCATGTTTGCCCAGGTTTTATTTATTTTTTTAATTCATTTTGATAATCTCTGCTTTCAGTAGGTGATTTTAATTCATTTATATTTATTGCAGTTACTGATATATTTGGGCTTACATCTACCATTTTTTCTGTTTTTATTTGTTGTTTTTTTTCTATTCATGTGTCTGCCTTTAATTGAACAATCGTTTTTGTTATTTTCTGTTTCCTCAGCTTTTTTGATCACTGTAGATTATATTTCTATTATATTTTTGGTGTATACCATTAAGTTTTTAAGACACATATTTAATTAAATTTTGCCAGTGAAGTTGAGTTATTCAGTATTTTTTCCTCTTATATCAAATTCTTAGCATTCTTTAACTATCACCTAAACATTCCCTTATTCATCTTATTCTTTCTTACAGTTTGAGTTTCACACCTTTTTAAACACTCAGAAATGACCTTGCAAATGATTAATAATTAACATTTTTATCAATTTCTGTGGTAATTTGTTTCCTGTAGCCCAGGGGTTGCCTCTCTGTTCACTTTTCTTCTTGATGAACTCCATTTTGTAATAATTCATCAATAGGTGGTAAATTTCTTAGCCTTTATATGTCTAAATAATACTTTTCCTTCATTCTTAACTGATAGTTGGGCTACATACAAAATTCTCGACAGTTCTTTTTTCCTCAGCTTTTTGAAGATAGTACTCCATTGTCTTCTGACCTCTTTGCAGCTGCTAGGAAGTGTGCTCTCAGTCTGTCATTCCATTGAGGTACTCTATTTTTTCCCTCTGATAACTTTTATGATTGTTTTTATTGTAGATAGTATGCAGTTTCTCTGCAGTGTATCTAAAGTGGATTCATGTTTATACAGTCTAATACTCTCTTTTTCTGTTTAATTGTTTTTTTATCAAGGTATTACTTGCACAAAGGGTAAGCTCAGTTAATTTTTACATACACATATAATCCAGGTTACCACCACTGAGATCAAGATATAGAATGATTCCAACAAGGTACCAGGGTCCCTCTGCCCCCTCCCAGTCAATACACCATAGATGGCCATTGTTCTAAACTCATTCAGAACTCTTCCATTTTGAGGGTATATAGATTTCTTTTCAGTTCTGGGAAATTCTCAGCAATCATCTTTCCATGCATTGCTTCTTTACCATTCCCTCCAGTCTTCTTCCCTTGGAACTCCATTGGGCAAACATTGCAGCCTCAGTCTATGTCTGACTCCTCTTTTCTATGTTTTATCTTTTTGTCTGCCTGTTTTAAGTTCCAGGTAGTTCCTTAATGCTATCTATAATTTACCAAGTCACTTCTCGATGTCTACCTAGAATATATCCCGTTGATTGTTTTTATTTCACTGATTTTATTTTTTATTTCCAAGAGTCCTATGTAGTTTTTTCTTTCTACATACTATTTTGTTTTATTTCTGTATATTATTATTTTTTCTATCGTTTTTGTGATGAATCTTTTATTTTCATTTATATTTCTGAACATTCTTCAGATACTTATTTTAAAATCTTTGGCAGGTTACACTAAATGAATTGCATCTGAAATAACTTTCTGTTTCAGTTATTGATTTTTGTGGTTTTCTTTCTTAGCATTAGATTTCTTCATGTGTTTTGAAACTTTGCTTTGCAGTTTACTTTTTAATGGAAGGTTTTTGTTTGTGTTTCAGTGTCTTCCCACCTGTCGCCTACTCTCCCACCCTTACCCCCCAAGTCAGGGATTTTGCTATTGATGTTGGCACTATTAGCAGATGGAGTAATGGAGCCAGAGTGCCTTGGCTCTGTCTTTGGTATCGAGGACTATTTTTGTTTTACACCTTCCTAGACCCACAGTTCTCATTAAAGCCTCAGTCTAGTCACTAGGTGTTGTTTGCCCATTTTATCAGCCTCCTGTTATGAGCAGTCCTTTTATGACCCAGTCCTGGCTTTAAGTGGAGAATCTGATTTGAGTCCTCTGACTTCATGAGGTCACTTTTAGTTCCCTTTACTTCAAAAGAAACCAAGACACTTTACCCTCACCCAACCCCACTGCCCCCCTAATAGCTTCTAGGTCTAGAAAACAGCAAGTGAGATTCTGCTCAACATTTTTGAGTTTCTATTGCACAGAAATGTTTCTTTGACCTCAGTTGTGTCTTTGATTATCTCTCCTCCTGCTTATTAACACTTTATTCATTTATGCTCTATGATGCTGACAGGTTTTCTGAACCCAACTTACGATGTTAACCCAGAAGTGCTATTGATTGTAAAACTTTGCTCTTCATGGAATAAGGGAAAATATATTAAAAAGGAAGGAATGTGGGATCTGGAGTTGATTTGCTCAGAGGATGCTATGGATTCATTGCTGTTGTCTCTAAAATGTGATTTCATTTTTAATATTTGCGCAATAATCTTTGTAATTTTTTTATTATCACAAATATAATTTATGTCCATTATAGAGCTTTTGGAAAATACAGCAAAGCATACATATATACACACACGCAAACACACACACACACAATGAGAATTACTTGTAATTCCACAGCCCAGAAATAACTACTGAATATTTTGGTATCTATTATTCATGTTTTACATATACACACACACCGACCCACATACTAATATTCATACTGTAAAAAACAAAACAAACTCAGTCTTGTTTTGTAGGTGAAGCTGTGAGTGCTGGAGATGCCTTATGTGAAATAGAGACCGACAAAGCTGTGGTTACCTTAGACTCCAGTGAAGATGGCATCCTGGCCAAAATAGTGGTAAGTTTTTATTTTGATTGTTTTCAACAGGAAAAAGATTTCTTAAATGTAAAGTTACTTGCAATAAAGTTATCTTTTATTTTTACCTTTAATTTATAGTGTTGTAATATCTGCTACATAATACATTTTGAATTCAGATCTTAAAATATTTTAGTGATAAGGTTTAATAATAGCCAGTGATGGTCAAACATGGAACTATTTCAGCCTTAACAGTTGTACTCTGTGTGTTGAGTACCAGTTTCCAAGTTTCAAGTTGGTAAAAGAAAAAAGAAGGAATGATTTACTCTTACCACATGAACATTAGAAATCCTCTCTTCATTGATCCCCAGGATCCCCAGGACCCCCAGTTATCGTCTGCTCAGCCCCTCTGTCTGGACAAGTTGTCCTGTGCAGTCTTGTCTGTAGATTTCATAACCGCATTCAGTGGCCTGGTTGAATTCTTACTCATCCTGACAATTTGGACATTCTTATAATTTAAAGTATATATTTATATAAAACGTTGTGTGTATAGAATATTTCATATATTGGAATATAGTGGGCAGCCTTGTCTGTTGATATTATACTTTCTGTTCCATGAGCGTTTTTATGGAGAATATGCTTGTGGATCTAGCAAGACCAGTCATTTCCTTTTAGATCTAAATTTAATTACATGCAATTGTTAAACAAAAGCTTTCCCAGCCTAATGCTTTTCTAAAAGAAAAGGTTAATGAGCCAATTGCGAGCCAGGAAAAGGACCAGGTCCTGGGGCACTAAGTGTGAACCACCAGCAGCAAAAGGATAGATGGAGAAGGCAACAGGGCAGTCAGCTGTCCTGGAGTTGAGGGGCTTTTAGGCAGTTTGGGGAAGAAAGATGCAAAGTTGTTTGGAAAGAATTTGCATTGGCTGTGTGGATAAAAGGGGTGGGCAACAGTCCAGAAAGTTCATGCACAAGCAAGAAGAGGAGGTGCCTGGTGATAGGCAGCTTGGCCGTTCTCTGTCGATAATTCTGGAAATAGCTACCTGGAAGGTAGTTCAGGGTCAGTATACACTCAGGAATGGAAGCAGCCTTTTGTGGTTTTGCCCAGTGGTTTTAACTGATTAACTGCTCTTTTGTCTCTTCCTTCTACCCTCTGGCCTGCTGTAATTTAATTTAGGCGTTCTCAGAATTTTCTCCTGGCAGTCATCTTGAGTGCTCTTCCCTGGGCGGTCTTTACTTTATAACTAATTGAAAATATGGAGCGACAACTTGGATACTCTAGTGAGTTTACTGGAAGCTCAAGTTAGTACAGCCCTTCAACCGAAATGTCCAGCAATAGAAGAGGGGTTACTTAAATGACAGGAGTAAATATGCAGTGCCGTGTAGCCATTAAATACTGTTTCTAGAAGAAAATGTGATTTCTTTACATATGTTCTACATGAATAAAAATTCGAAATACAAATTTTTGGAAAAATGCTTTTAAAATTGTGTATGGACAGACAGTGGTTACAACCTTGTAGGATTTTAAGGAAAAAACATAAGTATAGAAAAGATTAGAATAAAATGTTATAAAAATGTTGAGTGTCTTTGCGAAGTGGAACCAAGTGATCTTCCCTATTTTTTTCTGTATTTTCTAAATTTTCTATCATAGGCGTATTATTTTTAAAATGGAGAATTAGAGTTTATGTGAAAAGTAGGTAAATTAAAAATTACCTAGTCAAATTAAAGCTTGACTATTTAGGGTTACCTGGTATATTCACTGACGGTTCATGTTTGTTTCTTAACTTCTAGAACATTTCATAGATAGTATGGTGGAGCAGCTAAGATTATAGGCTCTGGAGTCACACTGCTGCCTGATTTATATAGCTATTAATAGTAAGTTCTGCCAGTTATTTATTACATAATAATTGGCAAACTCTTTTGACTTCTCTCTGCCTTTTTCTTCATAGGGAAGTGGAGATAACAATAATACCTACGTAATAGGGTAATAATGGAGATTAAGTGAGATAGTACATATCCACTCATCATAAGACCTGTCACCCACCAAGTGTCAATAAATGTTGCTATTTCCATTATTATTATAATTATTCATCCAGCTCTTGATGACCTTTATATCCCACGCCTTTCTGTGTGTTCGTCTATTCATTTGTATTGGTTGTTTGTGACTAGACAGTAAGTATCCTTTCATGCATGCTTCTGTAGTTTGATTTGTACAGATAATCTGCCTATCTATTAGTAGTCCTTTGTTGATGTGTTTTTAATTCTGAAACTCCAGCTCACCTCTGCTTTGAGCATGGATATAACACCGTCCTTTGGATAGTCTACCCAAAGACCACACTTTGGAATGTTATACTCTCATTAGATGGAGATCTGTATGTAGTTTTTATTTGCATTTCTTACTAGAAAGTCCCCTTTCCCTTTTTTCTAGTCTCTTATATTTTGTCTTTTGCATTCCAATTTGTCAAACTTCTTTTGCTTGTCATCTACAATATCAATGACTATGTAGAACACATTGTTGAAGATACTTCCTTGGAGGAAATGTGAATGGAGGGCTAAAATTTCTGTACTTTTATAACTAAACATAAATATATGATATAGCAGCTAAAATTATAAGCGTGGAAAATCCACATATTCATACCAAAAATAGTTTCTTTGACTAATTTATGCAGCATTTCAAAAAAGAAAAAGGTTGTTCGAATTACCATAAGTAATAAACCCAGCTACATTTTATTGTGTGTGCTTTTGGCAAGCTGTATTCCTGGCCCTAGATTGTCTAGGTTGTTTGGCTATGAAAATCTTCCAGAATTGATAGCATTTTCCACTTAGCTGCTTAGCAATGCATTTCAAATTGCTTACAATGTCATACGTCAGCAGTGCCTATTCATCTGGCCCCCTAAATGCCCTGGAAAGGGGTGGGGGATGTGATTGATAGCACAAATAGCTATTTGCTTGCCAAAGAAAAGATTGCATGTATATTTTAGGGCTTCATGGCTTTGTTATTATTCCACATGCTTTTTGGATGATAGGAATGGGAGTATGTTAATGTCACAACGTATGCAATTTTATGGGGGGAAATGGAGAAAAGGTTGAGATGGTATTACTGGTTTGTTCGGTGTGTTTTTTTTAAGTCTCTCACCCCACTCCATTCCCAATCCCCAACCCCCACTATAAATTACACCTTTGTCTTTCATTGTGGAATAATTCTCGTATTAGCATACATAATAAAATGATTTTTTATAGGAATCTATGAAAGAGATTTTACTTTGAGAATGAAGGAATTGGATAAGGAGCTTATTAAAGCCAAGTGATGGTATAAAACTCTGGTTTTTAGTCTTCCCACATTTCTGAAAGGATTCGAAATTACAACCTTTTTTGCTACTCACAGGGATTTATTTCCACAGTCTTTGAGAGTTTTTGCTTTCTTTTTCTCCCTCACAATTTTATTCATTTCTTTGTATTGAGTCTTATAACTTTTGCATCTGAATTCCATTTTAAATATAAAATAATATTTATTATATTTCAGTTAGAACCAGAAAAAAAACTTAGAAGCTCTTAATAATATTAAAGAATATTTGCTCTCAGTGTAGATAATTTTATGGTTTATTTCCAATTTAGTTCAGTTAATGGGAAAGTTAAATTCTCATTTAATCACTAGTAAATTACTGAGTAGAAAATCTTAAATTATTACACGCATAGCAGTTCATAAGCTCAAATTTATTACTCAGAAAATTGGACAACAGGTGTTTTTACGTGATAAATTAATAAAATAGAATATTAGGATGACATATTTAGAGAGTTTATTAGAGATTGTCTTCAATTTCTTAGTTGTATCTCACTCTAATACTGTGTCGATGGTGTTTTCTAAAGAATGGCATTTTTCAATATGGTTTTATTTTATGGTTAGGTACCCCCCCTTATTTTTATTAAATTGCCCACAGTTGCCTGCAAAGTTGCATTTTATAGTTTGAAAGTTTATGGATGAACTTTGAAGTTGTGAGACTTTTAATTGATTCTTCTCAGTGGGCTGATATTTTTAATTGAGAAAATACGCCCTCAAAGCTCAGAGCAAATTCTATTAAATGGAAGATATTCTCAGTTTTAATTTTTTCCTATTGAAATTGGTAAATGACATTTTGAAATGGTAAATGAGTCTCTGTTCCCCAAGAATTAAAAGCTAAATCAATTATAATCCACTTTACATCTTCTCTTTTGAGCTTGTTTTCACAAATGGTAGCGCTGTCCTGAGGTGCCCGATGGTAATTTTGGTCAGGTGAGTGCAATCCACAGGTTGGGTACTGATGCATCATCCTGCATGTGTCTCCAGGGTCAGCATTTGACTCCTGGCTCTGATACCTAATAGCCCTGTCATCTTGAGCAAGTTATTTAACATTTTTGTGCCTCAGTTTCATCATCTATAAATGGGAATAATAATATCACTTAACCTCAGAAGATTATTAGGAGAATTAAATGAGTTAATACTGTGCTAGGACGGAGCCTGACACTTACTTGAATGCCAGACAAACTGTTACTCAAGGACTTGATGAATGTTTCTTCTCCCCCTTTGCATTTTAGCTTATCTTGTCATTGCTTTGTTTTCAGCTTCAGTGTTTCTTATGTATATTCCTCTTAAACCCAAGTTCACTGTGCGTGTAAGTTAATCAGTATATATTAAAGAATAAGAACAACTTAAAACTGTGTGATGGTTCAAACCATGATGGAAAGTCTTTACCTGGTCAGGCAGTCCACTATGCGTGCTCCGTCAGGACTCACTCCGCAACTCTCAAGCTGTTCTGTTTTTTAAAAGAAAAATATTTAAATAATTGCTTAACTTACTGATTGTTTTTTAATGTCAGAATCAGAACACTGGATTGACCAGCACCCCTGCTGGAACGAACCCCCTCACACAGTTCCTCTGTCGGGAAATACTGACGTAGTCCTTTTGTCTCTTGACTTCATCTCCTGCCCTTTGGTGCACTGATGAGCGTAGGTGGCTGTAGTTAGCACATTTGCAGGTGATTTGTCAGCCTCTGGAGATGTCGCTGGTAAAGAGGCCCCATACGAGGGGCTCCTGCCTGGGGATGGAATTCGGCCTCTATAGAGTATTATGGAAAAACAGTTTGTCACAGGCCTTACCACCTGTTGTCTCATATGTTGCTATTTACTCTCAAGTGCTGCCCGCCTTAGGCCCAACCTTGAGGCATGAATTTGCAATCCTTACCAAGGGGGCACTCCTCTGTAATCCAGTGTATTGTTTTGTTTTAAAGTCAGTCATTTGAAGGAAAACGTCATCATCATCATCATAACTTTCACATTTATGTAAGTACTAGATGTCTGGTACTGTGTTAAGTGTCTTATATCTAACTCATTTATTCCTCATAACAACTCTGTGAAGTAGCGACTATTATTATTTCCATTTTACAGATGAAGAAACAGTCATGATGCGATAAACTTGACTAAGGTCACCTAACTAGTAAGTAGCAGGGCCGGCATTTAAACCCAGGAAGTCTATAGAAAACCGAGAGGGTAGGCCAGTGCTTTGAAGGACAGATTCCTGATCCGATCCTTCCGCATTAATCAGCAGTTGTAACAGGGCTTAAGTATAAAAATCCTGCATTTGATAGTAAGAGACCAGTGGCACAAGAGTAGGAAAGGATTTTGATCAATAAGCCAGATGCCCGGGAAAAGAACTGGGCGTTTGAGGTGTCCTCTCACCCCGCGCGCTCTCCTGGAGTCCAGCACGTTCACTGTGCTAACGCAGAGGGAGCAGGAGCACAGCCTCGCTTGTTGGTTTCTGAACACAATTTGGAAAGAGCGTTATTTACTCTTCTGTTACTAAGTCTACGCCAATTTTAAATATTTGCTGACTACAACATAAGCAAACTAGTCTACAGGCAATTAGCACACCTCTAAAAGATCTCTTATTTCTAAGGGAATTAAGAAAATCAGAGAAATTGTCTTAACTTCATTTAGTGATTTTAATGATTTTAAATGGAATTATAACAGACATTATTTTCTTTTAACTTCTTTTATACATTTAAGTTGTGTGGTAGTATACACTTGTCCTTGTCTGTTATTATGGTTGGATATCAGGCTTCATGGTGTCATTTTTTTAATGGGAAAAATACAAATAGTTAAAAATAAGATTTATTTGATAATTTAGATATGATAAAAATGGAAATGATGTTATTCTAAATGCTCATGATTGCCTACTTGTGAAGCATTCAGTTGGTAGAATATATGTGGAATTGTTTATATGATTTATTTTAGGAAATGAAACAGGTGAGGTGTCAGTTACTGATTTAATATGTGTCTGATTCAGGGTTCAAAAATCTATTCATTTTTTAAAAATAAAACTTTCCCCCTTTTTAAAAGAATGCTTTGCACGGGAGTGATGTTCTTTGTGCTTGGATATTGATTCTACTTCATGTTCAATTTTGATAGGAATTAACATCAAGTAAATGTCATATCACAGTGCTTTTTTTCTGTCAATTTCTTTAGATTATTAATTATTTTACATTGCGATTTTGAGTTAGCAGTCATAAGCAGGTAGACATTTTTAGAAGAAGAAACAATGTTAACTTAATAAATAATCTTAACTCATCTTTTGATTCAGTAAAGACAAATGAGCAGTCCACAGAAGTAAGACATTTTAGTATGTGACAAACAACTAAAAAGATTGTTTTGGGGTTGTTTAGTGTTTTACCACAGGTTGCAATTCTTTAAACGTCTTTAGTTTTATATACCCATGTCTTACATACGTATATTTCTTCATCAAAGCATTGTACCTGTTCTTCTCTGTCAGTAATTAGGAAACTTAGAAAGCTTCCTAACTCCCAGAACTCATGCCTTATTATTTTAGGAATAGCGCACATACTAAGCATCAAAATTCGTGTTACTCAGAAATGTCAAACTCATTCTACGAGTTATGCTTTTACTTATAATTACTATATTAGTGAACTCCCTGCATGCTATCATTCAATTAGTCATTAAATTACATCTGTAATAAATCTTATTTAAAGTAATTGAAAGAGAATAATAGAAAATTTTAAAGAAATGACATTTTCTTCACTACTTAAGTTATAAAATATTGTCATCTGAAGGTTCTCTAGGGACTTTTTTAAATAACTAAATAAGAATCAGTCCTTTATAAATTAATGCTGTTGAAATGCTTTAAATATGTTTATCTTAAGTATTATCTTTGATCTTATTTATGCTTTTAATTGGCATTATCTATGAAAAAGTGTTCGGTTACTTAAGACACCACCATGTTTCTGATATATATACTTATGAAAAATTCATGAGGTTTTATTTCTCAAGTGTGTAAATATATATACAGAAAAAAAGTTAAATATAGAGAAAGGCGGAAATTACACTTCACATTAACCAGACTAGTTAACCAAGTCTGTCTATACACAATGGGATGTTCTTTCTTCCAGACTAAGTCTCCTGAAAAGATTTTTCTTTAAATTAATTTTAGTAAATAGGATTAGTTTGGGGGAATTAATCCCTTATGGGCTCCTGGAATGCCTAAGCCATTGTGTAGAAACTGTGAAAGACAAACAGTTGAGCTGTGTGACCACAGTCTTCTGTTTTGGATTTGTTCTGACTGACATCATTGGAAGATGGTGTGAATAGCTCTTATGTATTTCAAGGCTGACAGAAAGAGGAGAGATTCTGTTTTTCTTTCCTATTTCAGGAGATAACATTAGTAACTGGGAGGGAGAGTGTGGTTAAGGAAGGTGCAAGTGGGAGAAGGTAGGAAAGGAGGTGGAGGAGGCAGGCTGTCTGGAAGCAGATTTTAGCTCAAATTAAGAGATCTTTCTAACCAGTACAGGATTATCCAACAAAGGAATGAACTGCTTCCTGAGGTCATGAGCCTTTGCATCGCTGTAGTTATTCTCTTTTTAAAACACAGGTTGAAGAAGGATCTAAAAATATACGGCTGGGCTCGCTAATTGGTTTGCTGGTTGAAGAAGGAGGAGATTGGAAACATGTTGAAATTCCCAAAGATGCAGGTCCTCCACCCGCCACTTCAAAACCATCCGTGCCTCAGCCCTCGCCAGAACCACAGATTTCTGCCCCTGTCAAAAAGGAACACACACCGGGGAAACTGCAGTGAGTGTGTTTATTTGAATGATGATGTAAGAAAAATGTTATGGCAACTTTCAGGGTATTTTAATCATGACAGTTAACACGTCTTGTATGTTAAGTAAGAAGTTACTGGTCTTCTCTTTTTTCCCTTAGGAATGAGTATTATACCATCATTAGTCATTCAACAAAGTTCTTGCATACCTGCAGAGTTCCAGGTACTGCAAAGCCCTGCGCACGAAGTAGAGAACAAAATAATTCATGTCCCTGTTGAGCTTGAATTAGGTTTTAGGATTCCAGATGCAATTCAATATATAAAACTTCATATTGTGTTTCCATTTATAGATTGTAATTACTGCACTGTGAATTCCAGTTTCAAATGTGTAATTGCTATAAAATGGAATTAGCATTTTAACATGCATTTTTTGTCCAGCTAATCTGCATTTGAATTTGACACAGATTAGAGCTCAATTTTGTCCAGTTCTGAAACAACAAAGATACTTAGTAAACACCGTTTTACTTTAGCTTTCCGTAGCTTTCATTTATGGACTCCGAAAATTCTAACAAGTTTCATTTGTTTAATAGTCTCTGTAGTTCAAAATTATAGGAAAAAGTTATCTGTGAAGAAACAGTCCTAAAAACCACTTTGAACTTACATAAAAATGCAGACCCTTTCATTTTTAAATATTTTGTTTCCTTTAGTTTACCACTGTCAGTTCTTGTCAGAAAAAATTCACAGTGTTTTTGAAGTACTGAGTTTTAAATCCTCATTGTCACACAGTATTTCTGACTCCATTGCCTTAAACCTTTATTTTCTCTTCGTTTTGCCATGAAAATCAGAAGGTGGGCTCACGGATGTTTTGTACTTACTGCTCTTCTCCCCTTGCAAAGGTAACAGCGTGTATCTGTCATTCTGTCATTAGAGACGTGCATAGGTCTGATGCCCCATGGTGTGGATTCAACACCAGCTGAGCTGTCACCCTGCACGTTGTTGGCCCACATAGTGACTTTCTTTTTTAAAAACATTTTTGAATTGGCTGGTGACGAGTTAATCTTCCACAAAAATCTAACATTTAAATTTCTCTTGAAAAACCTGAAGATTTGGTAGCACTGAGTCCATTATCAGCTAGAGCAGTTTCCCTGAATGCAGCATGTGCCACACTTGTTCCTCTTCATTTCTTAGCTATAAACTTATGGACCCAGCTCATCTTATAGTTCTCTTTATCTGACCACGCAGTCATTTGTGTTTGCTGCTGTGCTTAAAGGTCTCAATGGAAGGTGAGCACTAGTCATGTGATCTTTCAGTGTGTCTCAGTTTACTTGTCTGTAGGAGCAACGTAATTATTTTTGCCTCCTACTCTTCTGGAGTGTGCGTACAGTAAAAATGCTTTCATGTAAATACTAAGGACTTTGGCAAATACGTAAAGGATGCTATTCAGTGCCAACAAAACAAACAACCTAATTAAAATAGGCAAAGGATTCAAATATGCATTTCTTCCAAAGAAGATGTACAAGTGACCAATAAGCACATGAAAAGATGTTCAACTTCACTAATTATTAGGGAATTGCACATCAGAACTGCAGTGAGATACCACTTCACACTCATCAGAATAGTTATTATAAAACAACAACAACAACAACAAAACTGGCAGCCGGATGGCTCATTTGGTTAGAGCGCGAGCTCTCAACAACAAGGTTGGCGGTTTGATTCCCCCATGGGATGGTGGGCTGTGCCCCCTGCAACTAAAGATTGAAAACGGCAACTGGACTTGGAGCTGAGCTGCACCCTCCACAACTAGATTGAAGGACAACAACTTGGAGCTGATGGGCCCTGGAGAAACACACTGTTCCCCAATAAAAATTAAAAAAACAAACAAACAAACAAAAAAACCCTGAGAAAAAAACAAGTGTTGACAAGAATGTAGAGAGATTAGAGAACTGTTACGCACTGTTGGTGGGAATGTAAAATGGTTCACTCGTTGTGAGAAACAGTGTGACAGTTTCTCAAAGAATTAAAAATAGAATCACCCTATCATACAGCAGTTCCTCTCCTGGGTATATACTTAAAAGGGTTGAAAGCAGGGACGCAAAGGGATGTTTGTACAACCATGTTCATTAAAGCATTATTCACAACAGCCAAAAGGTGGAAACAACCCATTTGTCTGAAATGTACTATATACATATACTGGAATATTGTTCAGCCTTAAAAAGGAAGGAAATGCTGACCTACACTACAACATAGATGAACCTTGAAGATATTATGCTAAGTAAAAGAAGCCAGGCACAAAATGACAAATGCCATATGATTTTCACTTTCATGCATTGGTTACCTATAGTAGTCAGATTGGTAAAGACAGAGAATGGAATGATGGTTGCCAGGAGTTAGGGGGAAAAGGAGGGGGATTACTGTTTAATGAGTGCAGAGTTCACTTTGGGAAGATGAAAAAGTTCTGGATATGATGGTGATGGTTGCATAACTGTGTGATTGTATTTAATGCCACTCAATTGTATATCTAAAATGGTCAAAATGGTAAGTTATATATATTACCACAAAATAAAATGAAGGGACAATATATAGTTAGTTCCTTATTGATGAGTGTGAAGAGCCATGTGAAAAGTTATAGAAGCTCTCTCCTTATGAATATTTACTCTTTTTAAAAGAATATTTTGAAATAGTAACTAGTTAAAATTTTTTTAAACATTTATGTAACACTTTTTTATCAATTGCAGTTGACATTCAATATTGTATTAGTTTCAGATATACAGCATAGGAGTTAGACATCTATATGATTTACAAAGCGATCCCTTATAAGTCTAGTACGCCCCAATACCATACATAGTATATTATTGACTATATTCCCTGTGTACTTTACATTCCTGCAACAATTTTGTAACTACCAATTTGTACTTCTAAATCCCTTCACCTTTTTCACCTAACGCTTTTAACCCCCTTCTGTCTGGCAAACGTAAGTTTGTTCTCTGTATTTATGACTCTTGTTTCTGTTTTGTTTGTTCATTTGTTTTTTAGACTCCACATGTAAGTGAGATCATAAGGTATTTGTCTTTCTCTGTCTGACTTACTCACTTAGCATAACACCCTCTAGGTTCATCCATGTTGCAAATGGTAAGATTTCGTTCTTTTTTATGTCGAAGTAATATTCCATTGTATATATGTACCACATCTTCTTTATCTAGTCATCTATTGATGGACACTTAAGTTGCTTCCATATCTTGGCTATTGTAAGTTATGTGGCAGTGAACGTAGAGATGCATATATCTTTTCAAATTAGTGCTTTTGATATCTTCAGAAAATTACCCAGAAGTGGAATTGCTGGGTCATAAGTTAGTTGTATTTTAAATTTTTTGAGGAACCTCTATAACTAGTGAAATTTATAGGAAAATATTTTGATAGTAAAATAAACCAAATTAGTACAGATTATTCGTCTGTGACTGTCCATGGGAGTCATTTTAGCTTTCGTATGTTTTTATTTTTCTGATTGTCAGCAGAACTGTTGACATTTAGATATATTTCAATCAAATGTAAGTGTTAATTGGTTCCACTAATCTTTATGTTTCCTTCCTAGGTTTCGTTTAAGTCCAGCTGCCCGTAATATTCTGGAAAAACATGCACTGGATGCTAGCCAGGGCACAGCCACTGGTCCTCGGGGGATCTTCACTAAAGAGTATGTGTGTGTTTTCTGTAATAACCAATTCCATTATTTATTATGATAACTTTTTCTGGAAGTATTTAAAGAAGAACTTATTTAATATTAAGATTTAAAAGGAAGTACACTGGTTTTTTTGTATTTATTGCTTTTGTCAGTGTAAAAATTGTATTCTATGCAAGTGTTGTTTTCTGAATAATTGCAGCATTACTGAAGAATAGTTCTAATTTGGTAACTAAGCCAGATCCTTAGAAATGGTGATAAACGTAGAAAATTAGAGTGCAGAGTGATGAAGCTTTATATTGTTTTAGGTTTTAAGTATCATATCATCATATAATCACATTTAAATTTCTAAAACATGGAAATAATACTTTTAAAAATGATTTTGTTCTTATTTGTTTGAATTTTATTCACTTGTATGGTCAAAGTAATTTCCATATACAGTTGGGTCTCTTTTTGGATTTTCTTTTCTATTCTGTTGATCCGTCTGCCATGATTTAGTGCCATGTTTTTTTTGTACCACACTCTTAATTATAAATATTTTATAATATGCTTTAAAATCTGAGAGGGCTATCCTTGCTCTTTTTTCCCCCCCAAATAAATCAGTTTTCTTGTCATTCTTATTTTAGTATTTTTCCAAATGTATTTTAAACAGTTTAGTCCCACGGGCAGAGTTGGGCCGGAGAGCTATGGCATTTTTATTGGGATTGTGTCACATTTTAAATTAACTTAGAAAGAACTGGCATCTTTATGATGTTGAATCTTCCTAGTGAAGAACACTGATAGGTCTTTCCATTTGTTTAAACTTAGTGTCTTTCAAGAGTGTATTAAAACAGACGGTCCCTGCTGTATTGAAACTTAAGCTAGTTGCGACGACAAAGATGAATTAAATAGGCATATGAACTAATGTAAAGTTGTTGTAGCGGTAGGTGCCATGTTTCTATTGGCAGTAATCTTAAATTTTTGAAATTGAGTTAATGTTTTCAAGCAATATGCTTTTTCCCTCTTTGACTAATTGATAAGAATTGAGGGCTTAACATATTTAGTAGTCTGATTATGTGCTTTTTAAAAAACAAAGATACCTTTGTCTTACAGAGTAATGCAAAGGCAAGTTTATTACTAGTTTAGTTATTTTTCATTCTAAATGGTGTTGTGGGTTATGTTTATTACATTAGGTTGTGCTGATAACATATTGAGCAAAATTAACAATGGTGTGATTTCCTGGCCATAAACAAGCTAATTTTCACTAGTATAAACAATGATTTAGTAAATATCCTAATGAAAGTCATTGGTACAATGAAGTTGACACTTTCTGAATGCCATGTGAGAATTATTTCACAAGTACAAAGAATGGTTTAATGTATGAATTGCTCATATGCCAAATGACACTCTCCCCCAGAAAAGACTAATTTCTTTTTTAAAAATAACTATCTAAACCTAATACTTTGATAAATTTCTAATTGTTTGGTTTTTGAAAATGTACAAACATTGTAGCCATTGGACAAATAATATGAATCAGCAGACCAGGTAAGACATAAGATGTACTTGTCTGGCTCAAATAATTCATTTTGCATCACAGCCTTGATAGCTATATACAGAGGGTGCCAAAAAAAAATGTATACACATTTTAGAAAGGAAAAAAATGTATTAAAATTGTTAACACTCCATGTCTACCCATAACAAAAGATGAATACAAGTCATGTGTATACATTTTTTTGGCAACCCCGGTATTTTTATATCTTCCCTCCACATCTCATCTCCATTTTCTAAAAGTTCTCTTATAGTTCGTGTTGCTAATCATAGTTATCTAATTCCCTCTTATTTCCAGGGATGCTCTCAAGCTTGTCCAGTTGAAGCAGATGGGCAAGATCACTGAAAGCAGACCAACCCCAGCCCCTCCAATAGCTCCCACTGCACCTTTGCCGTCACAGGCCACAGCTGGGCCGTCTTATCCCCGGCCAATGATCCCACCCGTGTCAACTCCTGGACAGCCTAACGCAGCGGTAATGTCAGCTGAGTAGATTTTTAATTTTCAGATTTAAGTGAGAGAGAATAAGAACTATTACTGTATGTTTTACAAGTACCTTTAGCAACCTATTTTAGTAGTACCGTATTTTGCCGTGTATAATGTGCACTTTTTTGCCCAAATTTGTGAGGGAAAATAAGGCTGTGCATTATACATGGGTAGTACTAATTCCATATCTATATAAATGTTTTTCATTCTTTTATTTTTGCTTATGAGTTAAAAGTGTAACTGTAGAAATCAGTAATGATACCCGTATGCAAAATAATACCCTGGAATACGATAATTGATTTTGTTGAATTTAGAATGAACTTACAATGCTAAAGAGTTCTTGGCCTTCTATGATGCATAAATATCATAAATTCGTTACCGGTACCTAAAATTTCTGGTACCTTGTATCTGTTCTTGTGTTTTGTAATTATTTGTTACCTAAAATTTCTTGTAGCATGATATGTTAAAAAATAAATGCTAAAATTCCTTTATAACACAAAAAAATAAGTACCTAAATGTAAACAAATAAAAATTTGAATTAAAAAATTAAAAGTTTTTTTTCCCTGAAAGTTTGGGCCAAAAATGTGGGTGCACATTATACACGGGATTGCACTATACACGGCAAAATACTGTATCTAAAAGTGATAATGACAGAATACTGCAGATGCTTTGTTTTGCTTATTTTCTAGCACAAACCAGATTTGTTTGTGCAGTGCTAACTTCCGAAAGGAATGTTAAAATTATGATTCAATTTAAATTTACTACAAGTTCCACAACTTCAGTACCATATGTATGCTCTATAATCATACTTTTCATGTCTTTTTTTCTCGGGTCTGGTATTGGTAATTGGTAGCTGGCACTAGCTCCCTTTTGTGAACGTGTTTTATTTTTTGACTAAGGGAATTGATAGTCTCATTGGGAAGAACTATAGAGACTGTATAGCTAATCATTTCTTCTCAGGTATATGCAGTCTTGGCAGTCCTCTTTTGTTTTCAAATCGCTCATTGTCTTTCTGTCTTTCTTTCCTAATACCTTTCATGTCATTTCCTTCCCATCAGAAGAAATGTAGGATAATCAGGTTTATTTAAAATTGAATGGACACTTAAAAAATAAAAAATAAACAGACAGAGACAAACTATGCTGCTCTTTCTAATGGGGAAATATCAATACAATATTTTAAAGTAATTGAAAACAGTACATATTTCATAGCAAACAGCTTTTTAAATGTATATTAAAAATTCATGACTACATAGATGAAAAGTTTATGTGTAATCAAATCTTGTTTTTTAAAAAGTAAGTTATTCAAATTAGAAAGATAAACCTTCAAATTTGTATGGTATGTAGAGAGCATTTATTCCATTTGATAAAGTACTTTGCTAACAAAATGAGTAATTCCATGAGACCATTTGTGAAAACTAAATCGTCTGTACTTTCTGCCTCTGTATTACCCTGAAATGATTGTAATCCAGACCCAGAATGGAATGAAGAGCAGGATGGGATTAGATGTAATTTAAGGTCCATCATGCTTTTGTTAGAGGTTCAAGAAACAGAATGGAAAAACTGTCAAGTTACAGGAAGATTTTATAATCTCATTCAAACTTTATATTATGAATTTCTAGGAAATAAGGTACTCATGTGATTTTTTTTTTAATGACAAACCAAAATAGAAATAATTTGATAGGTTATCTAGTATTTTGGATTATTGTTTTCTATTTTATGTCATTTTTCTAAGTAAGAGTTGCTTTTAGTTGGTTTATTGATTTATTACTGCTTTGAGTTTTATTAAGTAAGAAATGATGTTTATAACAAAAGTTGCTTACGGGTGGTATCTCTTGTGTGTGTGTGTGCACGTGTAAGTAGATGCACACATATCTATGGAAAATGATTAATTATTTGTTAGATTTCTTTTTAATTACCTTAAACATAGTAACATAAGATGTCCCATTTACAACTGAAACCAATGAGTTTTTCCACTTTTTTCTACAGTCATATACTATAAAGTTTTCTCTACAGTCTTAAACTATAAAGTTAAAACTCAAATTTTTTACATTCCTCCTTATACGAAGACTTTTTAATAGTACCGTTCCTGTATTAATCTTTAATTATTATCATAATTAACTGAGACTGGGTTTCTGTTATGAAGTTGTTGTTTTTTCCCCTTCCTTTTATGGTTTAATGGACAGATTTCTATTTCTTTGCAGGGCACATTCACTGAAATCCCGGCTAGCAATATTCGAAGAGTTATTGCCAAGAGATTAACTGAGTCTAAAAGTACTGTACCTCATGCATATGCTACTGCTCATTGTGACCTTGGAGCTGTTTTAAAAGTTAGACAAAATCTTGTCAAAGGTTAGTAAAGTTGAATTTACTTAATGCAATACACATGCTAATACCATGAAATAAATATATAAAATGCACATTTTATAGCTTTTTATTTTAATTACATCATCTATTTTAATTTCATCATCTGAGCATATTTTAGTGCTAGAGAAAAAATTGGTTCTCTTTTTCTATAAGAAATAAATTGGTTTCGTAGTATTGAATAAATCATAGTTTTGATAATTGAGAAAAGCAATCCTTACCATTTTAGAAGGTATAAAATCCAAAACTGGTTTAAGAATATTTTACATTATAAATATGTCTTAGATATCATTCTTCTTGATATAAGTTTTAATTTTTTAATTTCTTCAAAATGCATTTTAGGTTATTAAATTTGGAGTGTTCCTCCCCCAAATCAATTAAAACTAAGGTTGCATAGAAACATAAAAATTTAGTGTGAACTGATGTATCATTTCTTTCTTTCCAATCTGTATGGCTTTTATTTCATTTTCTTGCCTTATTACACTGTCGAGGACCTCTGATACAGTGATGAATATAAGTGGTAAAAGCCGACATTCTTGCTTTGTTCTTGATCTTGGGAGAAAGCATTTAGTCTTTAACATTAACTACAGGTTTTTGTAGATTTCTTTTTTCAGGTTGAGGAAATTCTCATTTCTAATTTGCTGAGAGTTTTAAGCAAGAATGGATGTTGAATTTTGTCAGATGCTTTTTATGCATCTTTTGAGATATTCTTGCCTTTTCCCATATGTTAATATGGTGGATTTTATTGGTTGATTTGCAAAAGTTAAATCAACCTTCTTTATATGAATGATTCCTCATTAATAAGTGAATAAAATTCATTTAATCATTAATTTTCTCATAATTGCTTGATTCCATTTTCTAAAATTTTGCTAAGGATCTTTACTCCAGTGCACATGCGAAATACTGACCTGTAGTTTTCTGTTAACTGAGATTTTTTTTCTGTTATCAGCTCTCACAGTATGAATTGGAAAACATTTCTTCCGCCTTTCTTTTCTGGAAGAGTTTGGGTAGAATAGGTTTTATTTCTAATTGTTTGATAGAATTTAGCAGTGAAGCTGTTGAGACTTCTGATTTTCTTTATGGGAAGATTTTTAACTATGAGTTTAATTTTTAAATAGACGAGTTGTCTATTCTTAAATGAGCTTTGGTAGTTTCTGTGTTTCAAAGAATTTGCTTATGTCATCTAAGTTATCAATTTATTGACATAAAGTTGTTCATAATATTACCTTATTATATTTCTAACATCTGTGTAATGTGAAGTGATGTCCCGATTTTCAATATTAGTAATTTGTGTCATTTAACTCTCTTGATCAGTCTGGCTATGGGTTTTATCAATATTATTGACCTGTTCAAAGAGCCAACATTTGATTTTATTAATTTTATTATTTCTGTAATTTTGTTTTCATTGATTTCTGCTCTCATCTTTATTATTTTCTTCTATTTGCTTTTATTTTATTTGTTCCTCTTTTCCTAGTTTCTTTTTCTAGTTTCTTAAGGTGAAAACTGAGAGCAATATAATAAACTTTGTTTTATTCCTAATATAAGCATATTATGCATTTACGTTCCCTTTAAGCAGTCCTGAACTATATACCATAAATTTTGATGTTTTTATTTTCCTTTTCATTTAATTCAAGATGTTTTCTAATTTTGTGATTTCTTTTTTTGATCCATGAATTATTTAGAAGTGTAAGTTTAATTTTCAAGTACTTGAGGACTTTTTTGTTATCTTCCTTTTATGATTTCTAGTTTAATTCTGTTGTATTTAGAGAACATACTTTGTATGATTTAAATCTTCTTAAATTTGAGATTTATTTTTTAATCATAATAGGGTCAAGCTTACTGAATGTTTCATGAGTATTTCAAAGAATTTATGTTCTACTTTTGTTTTGAGAAGTGTTCTATGAATGATGGTTAAAGTTGGTTTCAGTGTTGTTCATGTCTTCTGTGCCTTTACTGATTTCCTATCTATTTGTTCTATTAATTCTTGAAAGAAAAATGTTTAAAATCTCCAATTATAATTGTGGATTTGCCTGTTTTTTCTTTTAGTTCTATCAGTTTTTGGTTCACGTATTTTGAAGGTCTGGTTTTAGGCACGAACACATTTAGGATTTTATTTGTTCTTAATGACGAGGCCTGTCATTACATGTCTCTGTTCCTGGTATAATATTTTTTATCCTCAAACCTTTATCTGATATTGATATGAGCACTCCAGCTTTCTTTGATTAGTGTTTTTTTGTTGTTGTTTTTCCCCTTCTTCCGCCTCCCCCCACCCACTCCAGTTCAAGCCTTTGTTTCTCAGTCTAGTTGTGTAGGACACAGCTCCCTGGCCCATGCTGGTATTATGAGCCTTGCGCTCCCCCTGGCTGAGGCAGTCGGTCACCAGTTGGTCACTGGTTGTCAGTTGGCCCCTCACAGCAGCTCATGGCTGTTCACGATGGCTGCCGGCCACTCACGCTGGCCACTGGCCACTCCTGGCAGCACACGGTAGCCCATGGCAGCACACAGCAGCCCGCGGCAGCCCACGCCAACCTTCAGCTCATGGCAGCCCAGCTCCAGGGAGAGCCATTGTTCACAGTCTTAGCTGTAGAGGGCGCAGCTCACTGGCCCATGTGGGAATCGAACCTGGAGCACGGCTCTCCAACCACCTGAGCCACCAGGCCGTCTATCTATTTAATAGAACAAATAGATCGGAAATCAATAAGGGCACAGAAGATTAGTGTTTTTATATTAGATCTTTTTACATCTCTTTACTTTTAATGTATCTGTATCTTTATATTCAAACTGGTTTCTTGGAGACAGCATATAGTTGGTCCTTGCTTTATTATTCAATCCTATAGTCTCTGTCTTTTATTTAAGGTGTTTAAACCTTTCATATTTAATGAATTTGTCCTTTGTTTTTCCTTTGTACAATTTGTGGTCCTTTGTACCATTTTGGCCTTTTTTATTTGTCCTATTCTCTTCCTATTTTTTCCTATTGTCTCCTTTTAGATTAGTTATTTTTTATTTGATCCCATTTTTTCAATTTTTTCTCACTCTCTCTCTCTCTCCATAGTTCCAATAGGAAGGATTTATAATATAATTCTTTAACTTACCACGTTCTACCTTCTACCTTCAACTTTTTATTACACTGCTTCATATATAATGTAAGAACCTTACAACAATTTGCCTACATTTCCTCCCTCTTGACCTTTATTGCTATTATTCTCATGGTTTACTTCTACATATGATATTAGCCCCAGAATATATTCATAATATATTTTGCTTTAGCAAATCAACCTAGCTTCAGTTTCACTGATTCTTTTCTCTGCTGTTTTAAGTCTATGAATCTTGGCTAAAAAAAAATTCTTTATCTTTGATAGCATGGTTTCCCCCCCTAGATTTCCATTGCAATGTTTTGAGTCTCCATCTCTCTGCTGCTATTTCCCTGTCTGTTCGTGCACGTTGTCCCGTCCTCTGTCCTGTACTTTCCTGTGTTCTGACAGTGGTTGATCACTTATGTGCTTGTCTCTCCTCTCAGCGTCACCCTTTGACATTCAGTTCACCTATTTTCTTGGCAACCATAGCTCCCTAATGGGCTCTAGAAAGTTACGATTTTGTAGTTTATCCTGCATTTTCTCTCACCCTGTTAGGGTGGGAGCAACATTCCCTTGTAGCATTCCACATCCTAAGTGAAAGCAGGATTAATAAATCAGTTTAGATGCAGTCTTTCAAGATTACATATGAAGATAACCTGACAGCTTTTAAAAGTTCAAGGAAACAAATGGAAAGCTATTCAAAGCAAGTGATGAATATTTAAAAAGTCAACCATGAAAGCTCCCTTATAGGTCTCAAATCATACTGGTTTAGTTACAATGTAGAGGTTATTATGAGAATAATTTTTCTGGTTTCTTCCTCTCATGAGGCAGAAAACAGTACTATTTCAGTGGAGCTATAGATTAATGTAATATCCTTGCATGATCCAGGTTTTATATGTCCTTGCAATTAGGAATTTTTCTGGTGAGTCTTCAAAGAGCCTACATTATCTGTGTATCCTATGTATCTCCACTCTTTCTTATATAAGTTTACAATATATAAATTCTATAAGTATGTTCCACACTTTGTTTTATAACAATATGCAAATGAGAATGTCTGATATTCCTCTGCAAATTATTTTTTACTCTCTTCTTCTCAATAAATGCCACCAGCAGTCTCCTTGCTGTATGTGTGAAAATGTCTGTAATAAGGAGTTAAAATAAAGAAACTTGAAAAAATATCCTTTGCACATTAGATTTCAGATGCCTGTTAGACATGTAAGTGGAAATGTCATGTAAGAAATTGGATATGTAAGTCTGAAGCTCCAAAAACATCAGAATTAGAGGTAGAATTTGGAGGAATCATCATATAAATGGTATCAAAACCATGGAACTGAAAGTTCTCACCTGGGGACATGCCAACATTCAGAGTTAAAAACTAAAAATACGTGAGGGACAGCGAGCAGAGGGAAACCAGAAGAGTATAGTGACAAAGAAGCCAGTAAGAAAAAAGGTTTCAAGGTGAAAAAAGTGTCCCACCAAAGAATCCTTAATGTTGGAGTATGATAGGGGCAGAGAATTTTAGGTGAGGACTGTGGTTTGGGCGGGAGGTGGTTTGGGAAGTGTTCACTGTGGATACCTCTGGATAGTAGACGCAGTGAGAAGGAAGCTGAGGGAGCCGCGAGAGGGATGCATAATGAGTCCATAAAAGGTTGTGTCCACATATTTGAATTTGTATATGCCAAGTCTTTTGTATGGTTTATCATTAAAAGTCTCTAAGTACTAGAAATCCGTTCACCTGTCTATTTCTAAAGGGGTTTTAAACAAACCAAAAATGTGTGTGTTTGTGGAAATCTGAATTAGAACAGCTATGACTTAGACGAGCAGCCGGCAGTTACCATGACAGTTTGTCAGTATTTATGTTTATGGTAATTCATCTAATCTCCTCTGAAATCTCCATCATGCCTTTGGTATGAGCGGCTGGCTGTTCACGCAAAATTCCATGATGCTATAATAACAGGGTCTGTGATTCCTGCCACATACCATTGACTAGATCTTGATCTTAAAGTCTGTTTCTAGAAGTTCTTGCAATAAAGAATCCATTATAGTCTACGTTTTCCAACGCTTTCATCCCCACTGGGAAAAGCAAAAGTATAAATCAAATTCTCTAGTTATGATCAGCTCTACGGAGAGGGAGGGGACCTCGGCTTTATCTTAAAATCATTATGTGTACTGGAAGATAATTGATTCAAATGGATCCACCATGAAACTAGACAGAGAACCTCATTTTACTCGTAACCCTAGGACCTACGCCAACATTGCTTCATCAGCATTTGCTATATCCTGTTTTGTTAAGTTAAAAAGCAGCTCTGATTTAATGCAGTGGTCTTAAAATTTGTTGTGGTACAACAATCCAATAGTACAAAGAAATTTTTTATCTCCCCCCCCCCATATATATTTGTTTCCTTAAAGTGACTACATATACGACTGTTCTAATATAACCAGTGTATCATAAAGCATACACAGAATAAGGACATTTGAAAAGGATGACAAAGAAAATGAATCGTCTTGTAAATTTCCTGGTTAAACCTTGTTTCCCCGAAAATTTAAGACCTAGCCAGGCAATCAGTTCTAATGCATCTTTTGGAGCAAAAATTAATATAAGACCTGGCTTATTTTACTATAAGACCAGGTATAGTATAACATAACATAACACCATACCATACCAGGTCTTATTTTACTATAATATAAGACCAGGTATGATATGACATGATATGATATATGATATGATATGATATGATATGATATGATATGATATGATATGATATGATATGATATGATATAACATAAGACTGGGTCTTACATTAAATTTTGCTTCTAAAGACGCATTAGAGCTGATTGTCCAACTAGGTCTTATTTTTGGGGGAAACATGGTACACAGCAGAGACCATTTGTCTCTTTAGAGACATGGGACATGGGAGTTGATTCTTTTCTGATTGTGGGTATAATGTATCCTTCAAGTTCTTGTGTATGATATCTGAGCAGTTTAAAATAATGTAATCAAGGCCCAGAAGTAAACTTTTACATTCACGGTTAATATTATTAGGTTGGTGCAAAAGTAATTGCAGTTTTTGCGATTATGTTTAACCTTTTAAACTATAATTACTTTTGCACCAACCTAATATTTATCCCAGGACCTCATATAATGCAAGTTTTTCTAATCAGGGAGTCTTACTGACTAAGCAAACCAACAGAAACCTGTAATGTTTCTCCCGATTTGTCAGTATAGTCCAGAATTTACAATTTTGAAATCTTAATGGTCAATGTTAAAGTTTATTATGAACACTAATTTTAATATGCTTGTTTTCCTTTCAGATGACATTAAAGTATCAGTAAATGATTTTATCATCAAAGCAGCAGCTGTTACCCTTAAAGTAAGTAGCAAACCCCAATCATTTTGGCTTGCAAAGTAGTCTCATGTCTTTGGATTGTATAGTAAATAGAACTCTTATTTTTAAATCACATACATTTCATAATTGTATTGCTAAAAGCATTGTATCATTTAATCTTACTCCCTAAGTTTTACCAATGAATAAACAGACTAAAAAGCCTTAAAACTAATTATAGTAGAATAAAGACCACTTATTCAACAAATACTAATTGTGCTAAATACACTTCTAGGCATTAGAAATATGTTAGTGAACAAAAGCCTACATATTTTCTACTCTCTACATATATTCTAGTTAGGAGAGACAAATGTACATTTGATAATGAAAGTGCTGAGGAGAAAAAGCAGGGTAAGGTGACAGAATAACTAGGGGTGTTATTTTCAAAAAGGAGGGCTTCTCCAGCAAGATGAAAATTGAGACAAGGCCTGCAAATGGAGAAGGAGGGAGCCAAATGGATATCTGCTAGAAGATTGTTCCAGATGGGAACAGCAACCACAAAGGCTGTGAGGAGTGGATTGTGTCACTCACAGACGTGGCGCTGAGGATAAAGTGGGCCTGGAGTGGAACTGGCAAGGGCAGAGGGTAGGAGATGGGAGTCAAAATGTTAAAAAGACGAGGGAGTTGAGTGTGGCCTGAAGTACCCAAGGCCTTGGTGGCCATGGTGAGAACTAGGGATTTGATTAGGAATGAGAAGGAAGTCTTGGGAGGGTGTTGAGCAAAGAACTAATGTGATTCGACTTACACTTAGAAAAAGGAGAGACTGCTATGGTTGTGTGGAGTACAGCTCGTGGAGAGGGAAGGGCTGAAGCAGCGAGCTGTCCTACAGAAGATGACAGTGGTTTGCACTAGAGTGGTAGGAATGACGCTGGGGTGAAGTGGAGCTTTCGGTTACATTTCAAAAGCAGAACCAACAGGATTTGCTGATGGATTAGAGATGGGATGTGAGAGAAAGGACGAACATTTGGGCCCAAAGCAATGGGAGGCATGTTTTCCATGAACTGAGGTTGGGAAAATGGGAGAAGAGTAGGTTTGAGGCAGGGAATCTAGAGTTTGGTTTTGAACATACGTATTAAGTTTGAGAAGTCTCATAGTGTCCCAGTGGAGGTGGCAGGAAGACCAGTGAACAGTGCAGGCGTCTGCCTAGAGATGTCAGTCTAACAGCCCAGGCTGGCTGACTTCCTGCTCACATCATTTTCTGTCAGGCCTTCTTTCTATAACTAGGCTACTTTTCTGGATCACTGCGTAGTAAGTACTCTCTGTAAAGTACATTTATGAGGAATTTTTTTTATGTCTTGAACAATACAGTAATAGAGAATTTTAAAGGCATGCCTTTTGTCTTTTGACCAAATAACATGGCTTTTGTCTTCTGACCAAATAATACTGTGAATTACATTAATGATTTTCTAATTAGGAATTATTCTTGCCCCACTTAAATGAATCTCTAGTGGCCATTAACTGGTTGGTATTTGTTAATATTTCATTTCATAATTTTGTAATTATAATTTAAATTTTATGCTAGCTTTGTCAGGCTTTTTTTTCAATGGCTTCATCAAAATGAATTTGGATACTTTTTTGCTTTCCTTTCTCTGTGCTTATTTCAGTATTATCAAGATTATCATTTCTTGAAGTTTTATAGAATTCACCAGTAAAAATATCTGAGCCTAGTTCTATGAAGAGGAGGAAGCCTTGGCAACTTTCTTATTTTTCCCCCCACAATTATTAAGCTGTTTAATTTTCAGCTTTTTCTCGAGTCAGTCTTTGAAACTTACATATTCCCAGAAAAATCATTCATTTCATTTGTATTCCCAAACTCACTAGCCTAGAGTCATTTAAATTTGTTTCTTACAATTACTTTAATGTTCTCAGTGCCTGAGGATTTTCTGAACTCTGTCTTGCTTTCATTATTGCATATTCATATTCTGACTCCTTATATTGTTTCATTATGTATTTCTTCATTTCCTTGGGTTTATCTCGATTAGAGGTATCTTGTTAGAAAACTTGAATATGTAATTCAGTATAATTATTTTTTATTAATAAAATTTAAGATTATAAATTTTCCTTTGAGTACAACTTAGGCTACGTACCATATGGTTTTGTTACGTAGCTTTCTAATTAAATTTATTTGCCAAATATTCTTCATTTGTGAGGGTTATTCACCTTAGGGGAGTGGTCAGAAGTTAGATAAGTAGTTAGAACCAAATTGTGGATCGCCCTGTTTACATGACATGCAGGAAGACGTGGATCTTACTCTATAGAAAGCAAAGAATTTTTGAGAAGAGAGTTTTGTTTTTTATTTCTATTTTTCAGCATCATTTTCTCTTATGATATTTTGCAACATTATCAGTGTACATTGTTTCCAGGCATTTAGTCATTACATCTGTTTTGTTTTTTTCCTTCCTCAGTGTGTATATATAGGATACACATGTGTATATATAGGATATCACATGTAGGATATATCCCATGATTATGAAACTAGGAAATCTCTCCTAAATAGGGAAGTCATTTGTTAAGGGCCTGTTGATACTTCCCAGGGCTGTGCTAGAAAGTCAGGCTTCCTTCATGCCATAGGAATAAGGGGGATGAATGTCACTGCCCCTCTCCTCTTTCCTCTTCTCCTCAAGGTCATGTTGGTCAAATGTTGTTGAAGCAGGAGGTATAACAAATGTTAAATACTTTCTAGCAATCAAGTGAAACAAAGGGAGCCCTTTTTTTAAACCATAACTTAAAGAGCTCAAAATATGTACCTCATCAGAATTTCCTTGAGCTTGCTTGAAAAAAGATGGTATGTTTAGTTATTCTTCCCAAACATAAAAGACATTTAGCACAGAGATCCAAACCAATTTTTCAAACCGAATTTTTATTTCCTTCTGTCTAGCTGTATTCACTTTCAACATGCATAATAATATTAGTTATTTTTCTGTAACTGCCTTGGTCTAACACTGTTTCTTCAGTAGCGTGTTTTTTTCTATTTCTGTTTTCTAGCAAATGCCAAGTGTTAATGTAAGCTGGGATGGAGAGGGCCCAAAACAACTGCCCTTTATTGACATTTCAGTGGCTGTGGCAACAGATAAAGGTTTAATTACACCGATCATAAAAGATGCTGCTGCCAAGGGTATACAAGAAATTGCTGACTCTGTAAAGGTATGCCTTAAGAAATACTGTTGTTTCAAAATGTTAGTTAAGCATTTACTTTCTGATAATGTCTTGTCGTGATCTGGTTACCCTATGATTAATATAATATACATCTATATATAATTACCTATCTATCTATATATAATTCCACCGTGCACTTACACGGTGGAGAGTTGGCGAACTAATTGTCTGACCTCGTATATTTATATATACAGGTGTGTCTATATAAGTATGTGTGTATGTTTCCAAGTGATTGTCAGTTGTGTATATGGAGTTTTAAGTTTTTATCCAGGTATAACCCATTTTAAGAACATTTAACCTTCAGAAATTTAGAAATAACATACAGACAATTCAGGGTCACTAGTATTCAAGTTACAGATGAGTGCTGTACTTCCCAAAGTCTAGATGACATTTTAGAATGATTTTAAAGTTAAGGCTTAAACTATACTTCTGTGAAATTGGTAATGGATAGCCCTCACTGTTAACATCATTTTATTCTTAAAAGCTTATTCATTCATTTCTAGAATTGAGACCACTAAAAGTACTGAGTATTCCAGAAGCAAAAGTACTTTTTTTCCCTCCAGGTTTCTAGAAAAGCAGTTTTGTAGCTCCAGTATGGAGGAATGTGATTTCACCAAAAGTAGCACGTTGAACAGGCAGGAAGACGGCAGTAGGCAGCTTTGATACCCTTCAGCTTTGATGATAATTTCTAAAGGTGTTTTGGGGAAGAAATATCACAAGTCTTGATTGAAGTGTTAGCATTGAAAATTTCAGATTCATTTAGGTATGTGATTCTTTTTCATTTCGCAAGGACCAGGTGTATATACTATAGTGGCAGAACAAGTTATAAGGGGGATAAAAAGTAGAAGGTAAGACTTCTTTGGGGAGCTGACAATATATAAATGTATAGACTTACTTGCCCCAAATAAATAAATGAGTGCAAGGAAACCTAGTTTAAAAAGCACACCCTTGGGATCTTAGAGTTAGATGTGACCTTAGTGGAATTGACGTTGTAAAGCCTTTCTTCACCCCTCTTTGAAAAGATTTGCGGAGTGTGTTTTTGTAGATAAAAATGCAACTTTTTCCTAATTGAGAGGTAGCATTAATTTGACCAATTTTAATAGAGGGGGGTTTACTAGGATAGTGTATGCCTTTATTCATGAAGGGTTTTCAGCAACAGTGAGAAGACATGTATTTTAGTATTTTTGTGAAGTTCAAAAGAAATTGAATTTAACTGTAGCTTTCCAATTTCCTTATCTTTATACATGTTAAATTTTTTAAATTAACCATTATACGAAGGTTTCTTTGATTTTGACCAATTTACCGATTTTACTACTATAGTGAATAGTTCTTAAAGAAGCTTTGTGAGCATTGTCTCTCTTGCATCCGGAAAGAACTGAAGTTGAGGTGCCCTGCAATGGGAAGGGCAGTCTCAGCCCCGTGGAGTGACCCAGGGCCTCTGGGAGGCCTTGGGCATTTCCTGTAACTCCGGCAGCTCTTAAGGTTTGCTGTGCCCGGGCTGCTCCTTGTCCTACCTGCTTCCCTCTCCGACCCTGCCACCTGCCACGCATCTACGACCAGCACTCCACTCTCTTCTTGTGATACACCAGACACTAGGCTAAGCATTTCATATACTGTATATACTGTATAAATGAGCACCCACATTTTTGGCCCAATCTTTCAGAAAAAAAAACTTTTTAAAATTTTTTAATTCAAATTTTTGTTTACATTTAGGTACTTATTTTTTGTATTATAAATGAATTTTAGCATTTATTTTTTAACATATTATGGTACGGAAATTTTAGGTAACTAATTATAAAACTCAAGAACATATACAAGGTACAAGAAATGTTATGTACCGGTAACAAATTAACAATATTTATGCATCACAATCACAGAAGGCCAAGAACTCTTCATAGTTGAT
Source organism: Rhinolophus sinicus (assembly GCF_036562045.2). NCBI lineage: Eukaryota > Metazoa > Chordata > Mammalia > Chiroptera > Rhinolophidae > Rhinolophus > Rhinolophus sinicus. Next base: position 144,835,376 of record NC_133756.1, read on the forward strand.
TGTAAGTTCAGCAAAACCGATTGTCATATTCCAGGGTATTATTTTGCATACGGATACTGTTACTGATTTCTAGAGTTAAACTTTTAGCTCATAAGCATAAATAAAAGAATTAAAAACATTTATATAGATACGGAATTAGTACTACCCATGTATAATGCACAGCCTTATTTTCCCCCCACAAATTTGGGCAAAATGTGCGTATAATACATGGCAAAAGACTGTAATCCTATTAGCCCAATAGTATAGTTGGAAGCTAAACTTCCCCATTTTAAAATTGAGGAAACTGAGTTGAACTTTTTTAAGAAATTTGCCCAAGAGGATGCATTTAGAAAGCAGTGGAAGTGAGGATTTATTTAAACCCAGGCGTTTTTCACTTCAGATGCCACTTTCTTAGTTCCGTGGCTTCCACAGCTAAAATACCTTTCTGACATTTCCCTGTTTTATTGACTGCGTATGGTTTATACTTTATTTGTTGATCCTTCTATGTTCCGTACTGTCTTACATTGACTGTCATGTTCATTGCCATATATCCAATTCTAGAAGAGTGCTTGGAAGATAGTAGTTGCTCAATTAAGAAAAAAAAATTTTTTTCAATAAAATTCTTTACTGAAATTAATTTTCCAAGGAGTTTGTAGGTCCCTGGAAATTTATCTGTGGACCCCAGCTTAAAAACACCTGCACTAAGTATTTACCTCTTGACCCTCAGTAATCCCAAGGATGTAAATGTGTGGTGCTAATGGCATATCTCAGCGAAATTCAAGTTTGCATTTCTTAAATAAAGTAATATAGTGACAAACCTTATCTCCCACACTATTCTTAATTCTTCATTAATTATAGTAGTTTTAAAAGGCAGGGAAAAGTGTACCGCATTAGTACCCAGTAACTTTTTTGAATGAATTTGTGAGACGTGATATGTTTTAGAAATGTTTGCTAGTCGTCTTGTATTACATCCGTCCAGGTAGATGCGTCAGGTAAAACCTGCTTTGACTTTTAGTTCACATTTCACATTACCAGGAAAGCCCAGTGAGAATTAGGATTTTTCAGAACCAGCGATTCTCCTCAGAATCTATTCTTACTCCAGGCTCTTAGAGTTCACTGATAGGAATATCCTGCTAGTGTATTTAAGGTCTACAAAGGTTTTTTAAAGTGTATCATGTGCGCTTGCAATCAAGTTTTTCAAATGAATATGCTTTTTATTTGTTTTAATGTGGTGGCTCATCAGGATATGTGGAAGTCATCTGCCTTGAAAGAAATGCCTTTCAGAGTCCACATGATACGTGCCTGTTCAAATCATGTGAACAGTTATATTGCTTAAGGCAGGAAAAATGCATTTGTAGATTGATTTCTCTATTTCTGGTACTCTGTGGACTATACAAATCTAAGTTCATCTCTTCATTTTTCATTTTGGATCCAAATAGTTTCATAAGTAACTATATCCAAATAGTATAAATCTATAGTTGTTTCAGTTGCAGTAAGTCACAGTGATACATTGAGATCATTTTTAGATTTTTAAAGAATGTTTTCTTTTTTAAAATTTAAATAATCTATGGTTTAAAATTAAATAGTTATTAATGGTGGTTATAATTACACTTAATGTTAGCTATATAATCCAGAATATTAAGTAAGCTATAGATTTATTTCATCTACCCAAATGACAGTAGCTTTATTTTTCCTCTTCTCATAAAGTAATTCATTATTAATTTTTCATGTATATAATGATTCAATCTCTATTTTCTCTTTTGAAGAATTGAAAAATAAAGATTAACAGAAGTGTGGTTAATTGCAAGTGCAAATAGATGAAAAATTAATGACAATTCTTTTTTTTCTCTTTTTTTAATTGGGGAATATTGGGGAACAGTGTGTTTCTCCAGGGCCCATCAGCTCTAAGTCATTGTCCTTCAGTCTAGTTGTGGAGGGCACAGCTCAGCTCCAAGTCCAGTCGCTGTTTTTTTTTTTCAATCTTTAGTTGTAGAGGGCAGAGCCCACCATCCCATGTGGGAATTGAACCGACAACCTTGTTGTTCAGAGCTCGTGCTCTAACCAACTGAGCCATCCAGCCACCCCAGTGACTTTTCTTAAAGTCACTTTCGGGGTGTCATCCGTCTCTCTGAAAGTTTTTAGAAATCAATATTGTCAAGAGTGATATGAAATTACTACATTTTTGTAGCAATGTAAACTGCACTAGCTCATTCAGGAAATGCTTCAACTATAAGATCAAGAATCAAAATAATGTCCATTTCCTAGGACTTAGTAATTCTACTTCTGAGAATAATATGAAATCATTGAAAAGAAACCAATGAACCAAAGTATCACACTGGGGAAATGACTAAGTAAATTCTGGCAGATGCAGTTCTTAGGTTATTAAACAGACATTTAAAAAGTCGTTTATAAAATGACTTAACACAAAAGATGTTTAGAATATTGAAAAGTAAAATATAAAGTTCTGTTTGTTGTTGCTTTTTTTTTTCCACAACTGTCTGAAATTATATATATGTTATGGGTAAAAAAGAGCCAAAAACTGAAAGATGAACACTGATATGTCGGTTGTGGGTTTGTTGTCAGTGCACAATATATTTAAAATACTAGATTGACAAGAATGGCTTCTTCTAATATTTTATCTTACAAGAAAAAATTTATACATAACATAGAAAACACTGAAGCATTCTGCATAGTAATGGTGCACAAGCTAATTCCAATATTTGAAGAATTTTTAAAGGAAAGTGATTTTTCTAGATTTTTGATTCTCATCTTTAGCTTGTTGGGTTATCTGTGCTCTAACTTGTTCATTTTTTTAAATTGTTTTAGAGAAAATTATATATATTTTAAAACATCTTATAAAGTCAAATCAAAGCATATCAGAAATAAGTGTGTACCCTGTATAAATACTTCAAGTGACAAATACCCTTTACTGTGCATACCATAGTATTGGTTGACACATTTGTTTGTATTTTTCTCAGGCTCTATCAAAGAAAGCAAGAGATGGAAAATTGTTACCTGAAGAATACCAAGGAGGATCTTTTAGGTAAAATTTAAACTCTTAATTATCAATAGCATCAACAGATATGAAACTTATAAAGTCCATATTAACTGGTTTTATTTATTTTCTGAAACTTTTTTTTAATTTAAGTTAAATATTACATATTTTATTTAGATAACAGAATATGTGAAAATATATAATCAGGCTTTTGTATCAAAGCTAGTAGGAACCTATTAGGGTTAGTTATTTAACCCATTCAAAGCTTCATAGAATGGCACTCAGAGTCTGAAATTTAAAAAAATATATATAAATACAATAGATTTATAAATCTCAATTTTTTTTCTTGCCATCTGGACCCTTCAGTTGTTACCGGCTCTATTCTTGTTAAAGTGTAACTTACACACAGTCAAGTATACTGCATGTAGCTTGAATGGTTTACAAAGTAAAGAAACCTATGTAACCAACCAAAGCAAGATATACTCTCTTTACCCTTCCTCATCTTCACCCCCTTAAGGATAACCACTGTTCTGAAAATGATCACCATAGATTTGTATTGCTAGCTTTCATCTTTATATAAATCCATATTCTTGGTGTCTGACTTCTTTTACTCAACATTGTCTGTGAGATTATCGCTGTGTGAAGCAGCCATTTATCTGTTACGGCAGTGTATTCTGTTCTGTAGTATGCTGTATAAATATGCCAGTATTCATTTTGTTGTTGGGCATTTGTGTTGTTTACAGTTTGGTGCTATTACAAATAATGGTGCTATGAACATTTTCTTAGTGTCTTATGGTGACTATACATATTTTTGTTGGGTAGACCTGAAAGTATAATTGCTGGGTTAAACATTTTAATAGATTCTGCAAACAATTTAACAAAATGGTTATACAAATTTATACTTCCATCAATGGTGTATGAGAATTCCCATTAGTAATGTTAGTTTTTAAATTTTAACAATTCTTAGGGTATATAGTGGTACTGTTTGTGGTCAGGGAAATGCAAATTAATGATGTTGAAAATTGTTTTCATTTGCCTGTCTGCCATTTGAGTATATGGTAACTCACCAGACCAAGTACCTGTTGAAGTCTTGTGTCTATTTTTAAAAATGATTTGCAGAATTTCTTATTTCCAGATACACAGACTTTTGTAGGATATATATTATTTCAAACACAATTTCTCACTCTGTGTCTTGCCTTTAGAACTTTCTTGATGGTATTTTTTTAATATACAGAATTTCTGAATTTTAATGAGGTCCTATTTATCAGTATTTTTCCTCATAGTCAGTGCTATTTGTTTTCTGTTAGGAATTATCTCCTGAAGAGTCACAAAGTAATTCACCTATGTTGTCTTCTAGAAGCTTTATAACTTTTCACATGTACATCATAATCCATCTGAAACTAGATTTTTTTTTTATGGTGTAAAGATTAAAGTCAAGATTCTCTTTTTTTCTTATGTGGATATTAATTTGATCCAATGTCATATATTTAAAAAATGATTCCTTCTCCATAGTATCGAGAAGGTGACCGTTTATGTGTTCGGTCTGTTTCTGTGTTCTTTCTTCTTTTCAGTCATATATTTGTGTATCCTTTTCTCACCACCACCGAGCTATATAACTTTTGATGTCAGTAATGAAAGTCTGCTTGTTTTGTCCACCCTCGAGATTGTCTTTCCTGGCTTTGTATATTTCCAAAGAAATCTTAGAAATTTTTCTTACCCACACATACATACATACACACCTTTCTGGGATTTTGATTGGGATTGCATTGAATCTTTTGATGAGTTTAAGGAGAATTGATCTTTGCAGCATTGTGTCTTCTAGTCAGGGAACATGGTGTAAACCATTTATTCAGTTCTTTGATTTCCTTCAGTTATGTCTTAAAATTTTTTATATAGTGGCCTTACATAGGTTTCATTAGATTTCTTCCTTGATATCTTTTGATACTATTGTAAATGGTATTGTTCTTCAATTTTATTTTATAATTACAGCGACTTGTATATAAATATAAAATGAATTTTTATATTGACCTTTTGTCTAGTGACTTAGCTAAATTTACTTACTAATCTGACTGGTTTATCTGTAGTCTTTGTTTTAACATTTTTTATTAGTTTCAGGTGCACAAAACAATGTAATAGTTAGACATTTATCATTTATATCCCTCACACAGTGATAGCTCCCCTACCCCCATCCACTACCCCTCTGACATCTCACACAGCCGTTACATTTCCACTGTCTCTATTCCTAATGTTGTACTCTGCTTCTTGTAAATATATATATATATATATATATATATATATATATATATATATATATATATATATAATTGTAGGTGACATTCATTATTGTTCAGCTTCAGCTTCAAGTGTACAGTGCAGTGATCAGGCGTCTACATCATCCCTGAGGTGGTCTCCCAAATGGGACAAGTGTCCACCCTACAAAATCTTTATAACATTATTGATTACATTCCCCAAATTGACTTTCGTATCCCTGTGGCAATCTTGTGGTTACCGATTGTGCTTTCTAATCCCCTCACCTTCCCCCTTATCCCCACCCCCCCATCTAGCAACCCTCAGTTTTTCCTCTATGTCTCTGAGACTGTTTCTGATTAGTTCATTCTTTTCTTTAGATTCCGCATATAAGTGAGATCATATGGTATTTGTCTTTCTCTGTATAACTTATTTCACTTAGCATAATGTTCTCTAGGTCCATCCGTATTGTTGCAAATGGTAAGATTTCATTCTTTATGGCTGTGTAAAACTCCATTGTATAAATGTACCACAGTTTCTTAATCCAGTCGTCTACCGATGGGCATTTCGGTTGTTTCCATGTCTTGGCTATTGTGTATCCGATAAGGGATTAATATCCCCAATTTTTAAAAAGCTCACTCAACTCAACTCCAAAAAACAAACAACCCAATTAAAAAGTGGGCAGAGGACATGAAGAGACATTTTTCTAAAGAGGACATAGGACATACAGATGGCAGACAGACAAATGAAAAAATGCTCAACCTCACTAACCATTAGGGAAATGCAAATAAAAACCACAATGAGATACCACCTCACCCCAGTCAAAATGGTTATCATCAATAAATCAACAAACAACAAGTGCTGGAGAGGATGTGGAGAAAAGGGAACCCTTGTGCACTGTTGGTGGGATTGCAGATTGGTGCAGCCACTATGGAAAATAGTATGGAGTATATCTCAAAAATCTGAAAATGGAACTACCTTATGTATGACCCAGCAATTCCACTCCTAGGTATCTATCTGGAGAAATCCAAAACTGTAATTTGAAAAAATGTATACACCCCTATGTTTATTGCAGCACTATACACAATATCTGTAGAGTCTTAGATTTTCTGTGTATACAATCAATTCATCTGTGAATAATGACAGTTTTAATTTTTTTCAGTCCTTTCTCCTTACATTTCTTTTTCTTGCTGCATGCCACTGCCTAGGACTTATGGTTCAATGCTGAATAGATGTTTATATTAGATATAATATTTGTATGTGCTTCAGTATTTGTTTTTTGATACTATTGTCAATAATGCTGTTTGTTTTTTATCTTTGACTTGATATAAGATCTGTAACACAATTTTTTAGTAAAGAAAAAAATGTATGCTTGGGGAAAGGGTTCTTTGAGGACATGCCGCCTTCAGAGCTCTTTGTTTCCCCCTAGTATTTCCAACCTGGGGATGTTTGGCATCGATGAATTTACTGCAGTGATCAACCCTCCTCAGGCCTGCATTTTGGCTGTTGGGAGATTCCGACCTGTGCTGAAGCTCACTCAGGATGAAGAAGGAAATGACAAACTCCAGCAGCACCAGCTCATCACGGTCACGATGTCCAGTGACGGCCGAGTGGTAGATGACGAATTAGCCACCAGGTTTCTTGAAAGTTTTAAAGCAAACCTAGAGAATCCTATTCTACTTGCCTAGCCCTCAAAGATAAAGCCATTACCCACAAACATAAACTATACGGAAAAACAATTATGTATTTAAGTGTGAAGTGTATGAAATGTTTATTTATTTAAGGTGAAAAAAAGTTGGACCTGAGTTGTCTGCATTTTCAGTTTGGGTTTAATGTTGTAGGAATAAATGATAACAAACTGTTATTGATGAAAGAGAACATTTAGTTAGATCCATTTTTAATATCTGGTGCTGTGCAAAGGCGGTGTTAAACTAGATGTAAATTAAATTATGTTTTTGACTCCTTGCAACATTTTAGAGTATTTGAAAATGTATGATAAATTGTAAACTCAAAAAAATTGTTAACATTTCTACTTAATTGTATTGAAATTTGGAGTAGTCTTCAAAGAGATGCCCATTAATTTAGTAGTGGGACCTCACTTTGACAAGCACTGCTCTAGATATACTTGAACAATTTAATATGTACAGAAGTTTATTCTGGATAATGGTAAATAAATAAGAATCACATTGTATTAGGGGTTGTGGCAACATTATTGAACTTTTTATGTATATATAGCCATATGTTTTAGAGTGCTTTCTATAATATCAGTCTTATTTTTTACTACTGTAACACTGTGAACTTCTAAAGAGAAAGAATAAAAATAATCAAAACTGGAGAGAGAGAGAGACCAAAATATTTGTTTGTTTCAATGATAAACTATAGTTTAAATATCTAAACCCTCAGAAATAACTGCTCGCCTTCGTACTAAGTTGGAATATATTAAATTATGCTATTTCCTACCAACATTTAAGTTAGTGTTGATTTAAACACAAACTGTTTCAAGTTTGTATTGTGCAATAAGATGTGAGAAAATACAAAAATTCCTATTGTGTTTTAAGTGTTTCAGACACAGATGTTTAGGGAAAACTTGAAGTAGATTAGTAATTTCCTTGGAACACCTTGAAAGGGACTCCAGAGAAGGAAGGAAGGAATTTAAAATTAATATGGCATTGGGAAAATAACAGATAAGGAATGTAAAACTTTGGAAAGAGAGTAGAAGAGAAGGCTTATGAAGCAGGTGAGAACTATCCTTTAGTGAAATTTTCACTAATTATTGTAAAGGTTAGAAGAGCTTATTTCTCTCTTTTAACAACTCTGCTACAACTGGCAAGATAGCTGTACCGAAATTGGATGGTAATTTAATTAACCCGTCACAGAAAGGCTCCTGTTAGTATCTGCTGGCATGAATCACCAGAAGAAAGACTGCATGGTACAGGTTGTATGCTGTGATTTGACTGGACTGCTTATCCTCTAAGAAAAGAGCCTTCTAAAATAGAGCTCCTATCAATCGTTAGGAAAATGCTTAATTCCAATCATTCAGTTTTAACAAGCTGTTTTTTAAAAATAGTCTTCAAAACTTTTGTCATATTAACAGTTGTACTGAAAGTGATAACCAAATGCCTCTTTCAAAACAACTTTTCTAAGTTACATTATTTGCAGTCAGTTTTAACTGAAATTGTTTTTTCCCCTAATTTGTGTATGTGAGGGGTAGAGCATGAGCCAGCCATAAATAGCCCTTGCCTTGGAGCTCTTTTTTCCATGGCCCGAGCTGCATAAACCATAATGCATCTGTTTCCCTGTAGGCGAACGGGTGTTGACCCCACCCCAGGGTGCCATACAGCGTTGTGAACTGCCCAGGAGAAATGCTGTATAAACTGAAGACATTTTAGAGCTTCATGGTCATCACAACCAGGCTTTTCATATAATAGTTGTTTCTCATAGTTGGACTTGTCATGGTGTGACTTCTCAGCTGTGGGTACACGTGCTCATTCTTGCTGACTACAAGTGTTTTCTCTAGTATCTCTGTTCTGCTTAGGTTTATGTAAGGAAATTGTCATTTCATTTCTCAAAAGAATTGTATTGCACTGTGAGGTCAAAGACTAACACCGATTTGGGAAAGAAGTATGGTATCCTTGGTTTGCATCATTATAGAGAGTGCGCTGTGTGCTGCATGAGCCGGCTCTGTATGTATGTGTATATATATGTATATATAGATATTTGTAGTACTGATAGGTATCACACTGAGAGGATGTAATAATAAAATTTTATACCTGGCCATCTTTTTCCTCATTTAAACAGGGAAAATGACTGTAATATTGGGAAGAGACTTCTATGGAAAAGGTAATGCCCATTCCAGTTAACACTTAGGCATGAAAATGACAATGAACATTAGAATTTATAAGTCACAGTGGCCGTGGTTGTCCCTGATTGCAACTTTTAGTTAACATTGACAGGTACAGTTTGTTTGCTCACTGTTTTGTAGCAGATGAAAATCATCAGTATACTGCTGGTCAGACGCCTTTGTTTGGAACATTACTAAGAAATTTATGTATACTGGTATTAGTACTTTATATATAGTGTCAGATGGAACTTATATTTTCTTTTTTGCATTTTGGATGTAATTTAAGACTATGTTGTATAGGCCAGCCATTTGGGCATTATGCTACAAGTAAACCTAGTTTCCTAACCTTTTGTTGAAAGGTAGGTGGTGCTGTGAGTTAATATACTATATGCTGAGTGTGGGAGAAAAATAAAAATGGCATTTAAATCTTCGTTTTCAAGGAAATCTGTCCTTATTGCACATTGCATGATGATGGATTTTGTCTCATGTGAAGTGAATGAATGAATGAACCAGTGTCTGGCATGTAAGAATTAACCATTAATTTAAATGTGACATTATTAACGGGAAACTCTGTTTGGTCTCTGAAGAACGAAGTAACAATGCAGAATTACTTTCAGACTAGTCTGGCCACACTCTGCAAAGTCGGTTAAAAAGGAACCAGCTAGAAACTTCTGCTATAATTAAAGCATGAGTTGTTTAGATTCTGCACTTGTTCAAGTGGCTGTAAAGAAAGGAGAACATGAAGAATATTGGACATGTTAGTTTGCTGTGGTGTATTGTGAACTTATGGGGCGGGTCTGTGCAGCAGCAGTGATGCAGTTTACCAGCCCCAAACACGGGGGCCCCCTGGTCCCGTCACCAGTATACAGAAGGTTAAGGTTCTGATAAGTTATATACAGCAAATGGTGTATTTCAGGAGACATTCAACCTTTTTATAAATGGAAGAAGCAATAGTCTGCCAATGATATTATTTTAAATAGTTTTGTGGATTTAAAAATTTTATTTTCTAGTGTCTCTATTGGTTTAAAGAGATGGGGACAGATAGGATTGGTGGGAACGTATGATTTGTCTAGACTTGTAATACTGAAGACATCATTTAATTGAAATGATAAGGTATAAAGATGTACTTTGAAAAATTATGATTTGCCTCAGTTAATGGCTACCCTATTTCTTTGATCATATAAAATTTACTTTCACATTTTATCACTTGTTTATATTTTTTGCAACAAAGCCAAGCAGCCTTCCTAGCAAAGTAGCTGTTTTTTTAACCTCTACTTTATATGCTACGCACAACTAAGGGAACCTTGGGCCTTTATTAAAAGAGAAATTATTAGCAAAATCATTAATTAGTCAGGATTTTCCTTTATTCATACCTAAAATAATTTATTTTTCTGAAATTTATTAGTTTATGAAATTCTTTATTGGTCTTATTACTACAAAGTAGGTCTGTTAAAAAATAAGGCTATTGTGATCAAATTAAATATTATTCATAGCACTTTATAAAACATAATGTATTATATAAATCTAAGATGTTAAATTTTCATCACATAAATTGCACTTATTCTACACTTTTTATCAGTGGCTCATCAAATGTCTGACAGGGAATGGCATTTATCAGGAAGCTTATAGGATGTTACTTAAGGAACTACCATCTTTCCCAGTGAACTACTGGCCTTTAGCACATACTTTGTTTCTCAAGTTTGCATACTGACATCAACAGTATTTTAAGCCTTTAGTATTTTAATTTCAATTTTATCTGTAAATTACCGCATTCTCAGTAAAAACCTTATTTCTGTGCTTCAGTATTCTCTTAACCTATAAAATGAGGAAACAGTAGGAAAAATTAATCACAGTGGTGTTTGCTTATCTTGTTTAACCTCGATTCTATAAAGTAGGTATGCCCTACTTTATAATCATCATTGCAGGCAGGATAAGGAAACTCAGAGATTATGTAATGTGGTCAAAAGCACATGGCTCCAAAGTCCCAGTCCTGGGATTTGAACCTTGGAGGTCTGTGCAGCGCCAAAATTCGAGCTCACTATTTTGTAGATTACAGCTTTCTAAATTGTGTTGCTGCTGCTGAGATAATTCTTGTTAACAGGTAACATTTTCCACTTGCAATAACTGCAGGGCCTATTCTTCGGTAATGACTCTAATGTGTTTCCTACTTGCTGACCACTCTTAATTCCTATGTTCTCTGAGTGGATTTCTTTGTGTCTTTATGGTACTTGTGTGCAGAAAGTGCTGAGGGATTTTTGTTTTCATTAAGCACAACTATTAACCTGAAATGCTGAGGTAAAATGTTATAACTTCTATCTCTGAATGGAAGGCTTAGAAAAATACAAATTTAAAAACTTAAGGACTTAGTTCCTCTAAGGGGTAAAAAGATGATGTAGAACATGTTACTTTCAATAAATATCTGCATCTGGTCCAGATGCAGAATCAAAAGCAGTTACCGCAGTTTTTATTTTGGAGGCTTTCGGCTTCTGTACTAACAGCTGTATCAGTGAGGGTCCACTCTTGTATATTGATAACCCTATCAGTCAGGGTCCAATGCTTGCAGCCCACTGGATGGCAGAGACGTTCATTGCGTTGCCCAGGCCTGATCTGTGTGCGGTCATCAGGGAAATATGAAGCCACCCTCCAGGGTACAGGTCAGACTCAGTTGCTGGGCTGGTGCATTTAGGGCGATCAGGGTGCCACTACGGGTGGGAAGCACTTGGCGTCTATGTTGGGAGGGCCGTGGGGAGGTGGTCACCAGGCCACACTGGGGCTGCCATTCTGGGAACATGGCAGGGGCAGAGCACCACTGATGTGCACACCTGCTGACCTGCCATGCAGCAGCCGGAACTAGCAATGTCCCTCGGGCGCCGTCTGTTGAGAAAACATTGTGCTTGGTGTAAAGGAGAAATGCTGCAAAGAATCACTGGTTATTGTGGAAAAGGAAAAGGTATTGAAGGCTACATCTGCATCTGAGAGACAATATATTTGTAACTGGCACAACTGCCCAGCCAGAGGCTGGGAAGTAAAATGTGATCTCATAACCTGGAATAACGCCCCATAAGACTCCTTATAAGGAGTCAGGGTGCCACTATGTAGGGATAGCCGTCTATATTAGACCTACTTTGTGGGTAGAAATCTACCGAGGGTAGAGGTGATACTGAAAACAATGTCACTTTATTTCAAATAAATTCCCCTCTTTTCTAGGTGAGACATTTGTTAAAGTGTGAAACCAAAGAAAGTGTTGAAATACATTATTCATTCACCAATGGTGATTCACCAGTGGTGAGCATCTGTGTGTGCATGGGCACTGAGGATTCATAGCTAACAGCCCTTAATCTTCAATCAACTTAAACTGGTAAAATAAATCAATTGTTTAGATTATCATTTGGGAAATTCTCTACAGAACTTCTGTTTTCTAGGTGGATATTTCAATACAATTTTTCTTGTTATATAATTATGTAGTTCCCATTAAGTAGATGCAGATCTCTCTCTCTCTTTCTCTCTCTCCATATATATATACATATACATATATATATATGTATATATGTATATATATATGTATATGTATATATATAAAAATATATATGTGTGTATATATATATATATTTATATATATGCTAACCATGAAAATATTATAATACAATAATAATAGGTACCTTACTGGGTCCCAGATATTCTGAAAGTTTTATATGTATTGTTAACTCATTAAGCCTTCACCACAACGCCATCAAGTAGTTATCAGTATTTCACAAAAGATACGTTAGGTAACTTGCCTAAGATTACACAGCTGGCAGTGACAGGATTCAAGGCTGGTTGTCTGGCCCCAGAGCCTCACAAGACATTGCTCTTTTAAAGGCATCAATTTATTAGGAAATTCTGGAATTTACACATTAAAAAGACATGAGTGGGGGAAATGCCTCTCTATTGACGTAGTAAAAACAGCTTGTTGAACTCAGTAGTGCCTCTGAAATAGAAGTCTGTAGCTAAAGCCACAGTAATCTAACATTTAGTGTCCTCTAGATTTTAGTATGAATGAATGATTTTAACCTTTAACCTTCTGATCCATGAAGGGGTGGTAGCTGGTGTGGATTAAGAACATCTAAATGTTTTTATTTAGAGGGCAAATTATTGGGTGATGACCAGAGAGTTCTTTACTTTTGCTCTGGGATAACAAGGTATGGAAAATGAAATGCCTGATAATGTTTCTTTTAAGTTAATAAATGTCATTGTGGTTGAAAGTACATGTTCTTTCTATGCAGATAGCAGAGCTTGGTAAGTAGAACTACCTGCTTGATTTTCCCCAGATTGTAAATTTCTTGAATATGTTTTGTTTGAAATATATCACTTCTCCACCTCTCATTCTTACTATCACCAACACAATTATGAATTTATAAAATACAGCACAAGGCTCATACCTTGTAGGATGCCAGACTGGGTTTCTCCCACTCTCCCCTTTTGCAGTCCCCTAAATGTGTCAGTCTGACCTTCACCACCCACATTCTTTTTTTAAGGGCCTGAGGAATCATGTTGGAGCAATTCTGTGCCTCTGTTTCAAAATTAATACCAATTAAGAAAAAGTGTTACCATTTGTCAAGACGAGCCCATAACGTGCTTTCTGTAAGATGTTCTGAGGCCAGTTTCCCTTTTGTGGTGAACATTTTATGATGGTTGCCTTGACTCCTCTCTCATTTGGAGGTCAGAGAAGTCTCTGTGCATTTACGTTTGCAACATTATAAATAAGACATCAAAACAGCTTACCTGACAATGCCTCCTTTTCTCGTCTGCATCAGTTGTGCTTTTTCATTAATGAAAAATTGCACTCTCTTTAATTGGAGGATAACTGTTTAGCAAAGGTTTGTACTTCATGGTACTCAGATCCTAATAACAGCTATTTGGTGGGCTTTTGCTGCTTCTGTTTTCTAAGAGAAAAATCATGAAGGAGTAGGTGCGAGGTGGGGGGAGTAGATAAATTGTAGCAAATGGAAAAATCCTGAGATTATTGAATAGCTGCATGGACAAGACAGGAGTAACGTGAGCAGTCAGAAACCTGATTTGATCAGAGACAGGTCTGACCTCTGTTTTAAGAAAACTAGTTTCGTTGTAATTTTTTTTCAGTACTGAAGGAAACGCCATTAGTGGTTAGTGTTGGCTATTGACATTGGCCTCAAGTTACCAAACAACAAGTCTACCAAGTAACAGAATTTAAAAAATTTCTGTACATCTTGGTTTGGTAACTTTTGTTTCACCTTTAGAAAGACATTCTACAATCACAAGCAATTACAATTTAAAGATAAATGTGTAAGAACCCCTGATGTTCATGTACACGTTCTGCTTGGTGGTCCTTTGTTATGTATCCCAGACATGTTCCAAAGTTGACAAGAAGATTCAGCTTTGTCGCCTACTTTGATGCCTCTGCCCACCCCTCTGCTCCCAAGGAGCCATGTGTGTGGATTCAAGGGGGGGACATTGATTAGGTTATGGTGCCAAGACTGCCATCTAGTAGGATTCTCGCATTTTTACCACATGGCAGGTGTCATCAAATCAGCCTAAAGCTTTCTTCTTGGAGGGCAGCCTCCTTAGGAAGGGCTGAGTTAGACAGATTAAGTTATCTGCCTTGAGTCTTTAGGAAAATCTATTTTCCTTTTGGTTTGTGTTCTTGTACAAGTCTTTGTAACATTCTTCACAGGGGAATGGTAAACTGAAGAACTAGGATAAGGGTGTGGACCTCTCTATAGGACAGAAGAAGCCAGGGAGGCTGTTCGACCTGTTTTGTTCTTCGTTGAGACAGTGGGGTGCTGGTAAGTGTTTAACAACCAGCTCTCTGAGAAAGACATCTCTATGCATGTATAATCAAATGTAAGTCCATTAGAAAGTTTACTGACATACAAATAGTAAAATATTCAATTCATAAATTTAATAAAATATACAATATTAAATGTAACGTGTAATGCAGTAATTCAATAAAATATACAATTCACAAATAATAATAGAACATACAATACTCTATTGTAAATTTTATTTATAGCTCACTGATTCTTACAGAATGCATTCATTGATTTTATGGAACTCTTGTGTCTGTAGCCAAACTATTATTGATGAATAAGTTTGGTTCTGAATGTTGGTTGATATTTTTCTTTACATGAAAGAGTAAGATGAAAGTTAGAACAACAAAGACGTGTTGAAATTTTACTTGTCAGTGAAGAGAATAATGTCTTTACTGAAATCAGGCAATTTTCAAATACTGGAAGAAGAATTCCTCAAATACTGTGCTATTCACAATATACCAGCTACAGACATGACATTTTTTTTAAAAAGTGTATTGGGGTGACAATTGTTAGTAAAATTACATAGATTTCAGGTGTACAATTCTGTATTACATCATCTATAAATCCCATTGTGTGTTCACCACCCAGAGACAGTTCTCCTTCCATCACCATATATTTGTTCCTCCTTACCCTCATCTCCCACCCCCCACTCCCCTTACCGTCTGGTAACCACTAAACTATTGTCTGTGTCTATATTTTGTTTCTCATTTGTTTGTCTTGTTCTTTTGTTGTTTTGGTTTATATACCACATATCAGTGAAATCATATGGTTCTCTGCTTTTTCTGTCTGACTTATTTCGCTTAGTATTATACTCTCAAGATCCATCCATGTTGTCACAAATGGTCCTATTTCATCTTTTCTTACTGCTGAATAGTGTATTCCATTGTGTATATATACCACAACTTCTTTATCCATTCATCTATCGAAGGACATTTTGGTTGTTTCTGTGTCTTGGCCACTGTAAATAAAGCTGCAATGAACATTGGAGCACACGTGTCTTTATGTATAAATGTTTTCAGATTTTTTGGGTAGATACCCAGGAGAGGGATTGCTGGGTCATATGGTAATTCTATTCGTAATTTTTTGAGGAACCTCCACACTGCCTTCCATAACGGCTGCACCAGTCTGCATTCCCACCAACAGTGTATGAGGGTTCCTTTTTCTCCACAGCCTCTCCAACACTTGTTACTATTTGTCTTGTTGATGATAGCCATTCTGACTGGGGTGAGGTGATATCTCATTGTGGTTTTGATTTGCATTTCTCTGATGACTAGTGATGTTGAGCATTTTTTCATATGTCCATTTGCCATTTGTATGTCCTCTTTGGAGAAATGTCTCTTCAGGTCGTCTGCCCATTTTTCAATTGGGTTGTTTGTTTTTTTGTTGTTGAGTTGCATGAGTTCCTTGTATACTTTGGATATTGGCCCTTTATTCGAGTCACTGTTTGCAAAAATCTTCTTCCATTCAGTTGTGTTTTTCAGTTTTGTTTTGTTTTAATTAAGAACTTTTTTTTTTAAGGTTTTATTGGGGAACAGTGTGTACTTCCAGGACTTTTTCCAAGTCAAGTTGTAGTCCTTTCAATCTTAGTTGTGGAGGGCGTACCTCAGCTCTAGGTCCAGTTGCGTGTTGTTAGTTGCAGGGAGTGTAGCCCACCATCCCTTGCGAGAGTCGAACCAGCAACCTTGTGGTTGAGAGCCCACAGACATGACATATTTTTAAGTTTAATCTGCATTATTGACATTTGTCCATCACTTTCCTTAAATTTTTTTACTATTACAGTTAACATTCAATATTATATTAGTTTCAGATGTGCAGGATTAGACATTTATGTAAGTTACAAAGTGGCATCCCCAGTAAGTCCCATACCCATCTGACACCATACATAGTTATTACAGTATTATTGACTATATTCCCTATGCTGCACTTTACATCTTTGTGACTTTTGTAACTGCCAATTTGTATTTCTTAATCCCTTCATCTTTTTTATCCAGCCACCCAACACCCCTCCCATTTGGCAATTATAAGTTTGTTCTCTGTGTCTCTGAGCCTGTTTGTTTGTTTTTAGGTTCTACCTATAAATGAGGTCATATGGTATTTGTCTTTCTCTCTCTGACTTATTCCACTTAATATAATACCCTTTAGGTCCATCCATGTTGTCATAAATTATAAGATTTCATTCTTTTTTATGGACGAGTAATAATTCCATTGTATATACGAGGTGTGATCATAAAATACGGTGAATGTTTAAGAAAATTGTATTCTAGTACAAGACACATTGCCATTAATTCCCCTCAAAATACTCCCCCTCACTTTGAACACACTTATCCCATTGTTATTGCCACTTTCTGAAGCAGTTCTGGAAGTCCTCTTTCCTGAGTGTCTTTAGTTGCGCTGTCATGGCTGCCTTAATGTCCTGAATGGATTCAAAATGTTTACCTTCATGGTCATTTTGACTTTAGGAAAGAGCGAGAAGTCACTCAGTGCTAGATCCAGTGAATAAGGTGGATGAGGACACACCGCAATGTTTATTTGACAGAAATTTCCATACCAGAAGTAATGTGTGACACAGAGCCCTTCCATTGTGATAAAAAAATACGGTGAATGCTGCTGCCGAGTGCCATCCAGCGGAAAGGCAGGGATCTTCAATACAGGAAGCAGCACATCGAACCTTAGCAACTGTGTGTGACAAGTTTCAATTTGTTCAGTGCAGTCAGTCAGGTGTGAGCTACGGTTGACAGAAGGTGTTTTTTAAAGTGTGCTGTAAATCATCCTCCATCATGACAACGCACCGTGTCACACATCATTCTGGTGTATGGCAGTTTCTGTCCAATAAAAGTACAATGGTGTGTCCTCATCCACCTTATTCACCGGATCTGGCACTGTGTGACTTCTGGCTTTTCCCAAACTCAAAATGATTCCAGACTTTGAGGCAGCCACAACAGCGCAACTAAAGACATGAAAGAGGACTTCCAGAACTGCTTTAGAAAGTAGCAAGAATGATGGGATAAGTGTGTTCGAAACGTGGGGCAGTATTTTGAGGGGAATTAATGGCAATGTGTCTTTTATTGTATTAATTTTTTTTATTTAAACATTCACTGTATTGTTTGATCATACCTCATATGTACCGCATCTTCTTTAACCATTCATCTTCTGATTGGGCATTTAATCCATTTACATTTAAAGTAATTATTGTTAGATATACATTAGGTTGGTGCAAAAGTAACTGGGGTTATTGCAATTATTTTTAACCTTTTAAACCGCAGTTACTTTTGTGCCAACCTAATAGTTATTGCCATTTTATTAATTGTTTTCTTATTGTTTTTGTAGTTTTCTGTCCCTTTCTTGTTCTGTTTCTTTTTTCTCTTGTATGTTGACTTTCTGTAGTGTTGTATTTGGATTCCTTTTTTTTTTTTCTTGTAGATTTTTGGTTTGTAGTTACCATGTGCTCCATATATACCAACCTATGTTTATAGCATTCGATTTTAAGTTGATGGTCCCTTAAGTCTGAACATGTATTAGAATCATTACCTCTTTTTAACTCAACCCCTCCACACTTACGTTTTTGTCATTATTTTTTACTTCTTGTGTGTGTGTGTGTATTTGTGTATATCCCTTAGTTTACTGTTGTAATTATACATGATCTTTCTACTTTTGCCTTTTAACCTTTGTGCCTGCTCAGTTGTTGATTCACTGCTTTTATTGTGTTTGCCTTTTGTCAGTGAGAATTTTTTTTTCTTTGTGATATTTTTCTTATTCATGTTTTTTTTCCTTTTTCTTCTTCAAGAAGTTCCTTTAACATTTCTTGTAATACTGGTTTGGTGGTGGTGAACTCCTTCAGTTCTTTGTTGTTGGGAAGCTCTTAATCTGCCCTTCGAGTCTAAATGATAGCCTTACTGGGTAGAGTAATCTTGGTTATAGGCCGTTGTTGCTTTCCATCACTTTGACTATTTCATGCCACTCCCTTCTGGCCTGCAAAGTTTCTGTTGAAAAATCAGCTGACAGTCTTATGGGAGCTCCCTTGTAGGTAACTGCATTTTTCCCTCACTTTCTTAAGTCCAGATACTTAAGAAATCAACAGTAAATCAAGCCCTGATTTTTAGCAGTTCCTGATTTCCATGGTATAAATGCTCTGATCTCAAGTTACCAATGCGATGTTACTGAATGCAGAGTTGGGAAGATGCGCAGCCATGTACTAATATATAGCATTTACCACCATTACGTAACAATAAATGTACATAACCCCAAGAACATAGGTAGTAGTGAAATGTTGTAAATGAGTAACAAGTGATGAGTTTTAGGTATTTTTGTTTTTAATATAATTTATTTACTAAGATTATATAATTTAACTTTTAGTAAGGGCTTGCAAAACTTAACATTTGGCTCTCATGAGCTGGTACAAACCAGCTTTAGCACTTTTCTTAGTGCTGGTCTTATGCCTTCCATCTCAGGTCAGAGGTTCTCTAATGGTAGTGGGGGCAGGAAGAGACATAAGCCAATATACCATACTTGTTTAAATATGGAATCCAGGGCTCCGCCCCTGGAGACAAGTCAGGTGAGACTTGGAATTATAGATCAAAACAAAACCAGACCTCCCCAGGTGATTGTGATGTGTGACTAGATTTAGGAGCTATATTCCTCTGGCAAGAGTGCTAGTAGTCCAAGCCAGCTCTCTAGGATCCACTGGATTTGAGGCAGGAATCCTGTTAAAAATATGTCTTTCTTTGTCTGGCCTTGTTCTCTGCTCATTGGTTGTATCCCTTTGGAACCTCAAGGGGGAGAGGGTGGAATGGGGCTGAGGAGAAAGTTCCCATGTTTGAGATCATGGGATTTGGCCACTATTTCTACCACTGTTAACATAACAATATCTTGGCTAGCACCACTACTATCCTATGGAAGTAGAAATCAACCCAATTTCTCAGTTCCTAACCAGAAATTAGACTCTTAGAGACCACTGAAAAAGCAGAACTGGATACGAAAGGCTGTGGGCTAGTTAGCTGGAACCATGAGATCTTTTGCCTGGCTTCACTACTGATTCACAGGGAAGTTTTCTATTCAGTAGCCCACATTTTCAAATATCATTTGCTTATTTAGTAAATAAGCAAATAAATATTTAGTAAATAAGCAAATAAATTATTTAGTAAATATCATAAGCTTATTTAGTAAAGCTTAACAGCAAAGCATAATTGGTTCTTGGGTTGGTTTGGAGCTTAGTCCACAAATGAAAAGGAATGATGGCCTCCATCATTTTTTGAAATTCATTCATGAAAACCTGAAATTAGAACATGTGAAGTGGAAAGATATTTTTTCAGAAGAACTTTTGCTTTATGAAAATAGCCACAGAAAGCTACCTAGAAAATGCCCTTTGGATCGTTTAAAATGGTGCTTACAAAAAACTTCATTTATGTATATGTTTGTCACAATACACGGATGACATTAAACATATTGAACCTACATCCATTGTACAGTATCCAGAACCTGGCTTCTTATATCTGTGAAATAGGAAATGTGACCCAAATGGGGGGGGCATTGGGGGTTACATACTAGCATAAGGGTATGTTTGAGAACAGTAGCGACACAAAAACCTTTTTCTTTGCTAGGCTGAGAGTCACTGCAGGCAACGTGACTGAGCCAGCAATTTTGAAACTGCTTTTGTCTCTGTAACATATCCTGGGCAGTGAAATTGCTAATGAAAATTGAGGAACTTTGCCTTGAGTGAAAGTTTAAATTTTTATATTATTAAATTGATTGGGGTGACATTGGTTAGTAAAATTATATAGTGTTTTAAGTGCACATTTCTATAATACATCACCATATAGGTGATGTCCTTTTCCCTCTTCTATCACCCATTCTGCCCCCTTACCCTCTGGTTTCATCTTTTAAATTCCTGAAAAATCCATCATGAAACATTATATATATTATATATGAGGGGAAAATAAATATGGGTTTTGGAGCAGAGGCCAGTGTGCATGAAATCAGATAAAGCTAAGTTCCATGCACTCATAAAATCCTGATATTAATTAGCTTCACCCAAACTTTCTCATGGAAAATTTCAAAAATCAGTGTCCAGAGGAAAAAAATAAAGAATTGTCCAGGGGTCGTTAGGAGTCAAATTGTTTTCCTGAGCGGTTTCCAAGTCATCTGATGATGAGCCTTCAGCTATTGGTGAATGGGAGCTATGCTGCAGAGGTGACAACAGAAGATGATTAGGATGTTACTTGAGCCTTTTTTTTTTTTTATTTAAGAAATGACATTTCCATCTAAAAGCTTTCTTAAGCTCTGCATGATTTCAAAGGGAGAAGTTCTAACTTGATATGACAGGCAGGCTGTTCTTGGGCATTGAGAACAGAGATTGGAAACAAGCAATGAAATCCATGTGAGTTGTTTTATTGATTGGCTATTGCCTCACATTTGTGCTGAGACAGTTTCCTCTGTTTCTTCCTACCTTAGCTTCTCCAACTTGGAAACATATAATCTGTGCCACAATGTTCTCATGAAACAAAGGGAATCCACAGATCTTCTGATCCCTTTCACGACCTTCCCACCTCTTTCCCTGCCCCTCTGTATTTGACATGTCACACGTGGGCTTGCTGAGTTATGTCTCTGCCCCTGTGTGTACACTCTTTCCGTGTACAAGTGTCCTCTACACTGCTCGCCACCATCTGAATCCCTCATTTCATGACCTTATGCAAAGAGATCCTGTTCTAGGAAGGCTTCCAGGATGATCACCATCTTGTAACCTTCTGCAGGCCACGGTAGAGAACAAGCACGTCTCTCTGTGACAGCTTGAAGATGGTCATTGCTGTGAATCTCCTGAAGAGGTAAACTGGCACCATGAATTGACACTAAGCTCTGACTAGTCTACCCATGCTCTGTGGGCTGTCACTGGGGCCAAGTAGCAATGTCAGATGAAGCAAATGGGGACACAGACTCTTATGTTTCTGAATAGAGATTTTGTCTTTTCATCCATGGTACCATTCTGTATTAACAATTCTTCTGTCTCTCCCCTCCTGTCTACTTTAAGATAAAATTCACAATTCTTACCCCAAGGGACAAAGCCCGTCATGCTCTGGCCATGACTTTCCAGCCTCTCCCTTTATTATGTCCCTCTGCTGCATCCACATCTATCCATCTGTTGTTTGGACTCCCCTGAAATGACTGCTACCTGCCCTTTAACGTAAAGTTCAGGTCAAGCATCACTTCTTGGCTTTTGGATGGATTGTTTTGGGACCTCCCAGGTTGGGTCAGGCACTTGGCACACCTATAAATGCCTGGCGATCTTTCCCTAGAGCACTTCCTGCTTTGTCTAGTCCTGGCCTTTCCTGTGTCATTCACCATATTGGGTGCTTCCTTATAGCAGACCATGTTTCTTCAACTCTCCCCAGCACCCAGCAAAGTGCCCAACACATGGTAATTCCTTAACTAGTGTTTAAATGAATAAATGATATGTTGCGTTTCCTGGAAATTAAAATAATGGATATGAAGAGAAGAAAGAAAAAAAAAAAAGATTGTCTCTGAGCTCAACTCCTAGGAAATCCAGAATTTTAACCTGTTCAGTGACCCATGTGGCAGAAGAGAGAGAGAGAGAGAGAGACAAGACAATATGTCTGCCTATGATTAATGAATGCTGGAAGTCTGACAACATGTGACTCAGGTATTCCTAGGAATATAAAGCCTTGAGAAAAGGCAAGTATTAGGAAGAGCTTGAAATAAAAACTTATCACTAAACAAACATAGAGGGAGAGCTGTCCTCAATGAGAAATAATGCCCTAAGAATGCATCAGGATACAGAACAAATAAATCTAGAAAGAAGAGATTGCATCAAAAGGAACCTGTTTTGTTAGCTGTAAAGTTAAGAGGAATGATTCATAGCTCTCCTGGGTTACCAAGTACAGTAGGTAAATCAATGATACGGTAGCAAAGAATGTACAGCTTCTTCTTATGGGGTGTTTTTAGCTCAAGGGAAAGAAAGGAATTTCATTCTGTGTGACAGCACATGTGCCACGTAGCCATTTGGTTGGTAGAGTCAACGAAAGTATCAATATAGAGAACTCTCTACGTTAGCATGCTGAAGCTGCGTCAAAGAGCACGGTTGTGTTGGTCTCCCCCCAAAGGCAGCTGTTAACTTGTGGGGTGCTGGGTTGCATAAGGAAGACTATAACCGGAGTTGTGTTGTTTCTAGCTCAGCCCCACCCAACTTTCAGGATTAATGATGGAAAAAACCCGAAGGGCACAGAACTAAACAGCAGTCAATGTTTCAGGGAAACTTTTCTATAGCAAATGAGCGGTGCCAAGAGGCCCCATTCAGAACCTTAGGCCCTGGTGCAATGAATTTAGAATCAAGATAACGTTATATGTTCTCATCACTGCCTTTCTGCAGTGAACTGGCAACAACTTTCTTGATAGGGAGTCTTGCTGGGCTTGAGGGTTCTTAATAGACCTATTTGCGGAATGAACAAGTGTGTTCTCTTTTTCCTTTGCAAAGATTTTGCTGGGATATGGCCGGGCTCAGGGAAAGGCACTTGATTTTGAGGAGGCTAATGCTGGGAGATCAGAAGAGGGGAGTTGGGACCTCCGAGTGGCTGTGTTTTGAAGACCTTGGAGACACGGCTTCTTTCTTTCAACTATTCTTGACCGTGGCTCTCTGCCTGGCCTCTTGTGTTCTCTCATTCAGTAGTATGTGGACGTTTGCCACCCCAAGCCCCGTAATACACTGACAGGTCAGTAGGTGGCAAATCTCTGGGAGTGTGTAAGCCCAAACTGGCGTTTTATCTTTCTGTGATCCTAGGCTTTGCTGCCAGAATCCTCCAGATTCACCCCATGGCCGTGACATCCCTGCATTTGCCTGTGGTGATGAGTGTGCTGAATACCCGGGAGAACCCAGTCGGTGGTAAAGGATCCTGTGGCTCTGGGCTGGGTTCTTTGTAAATGCTGTTGACTGGCAGGTAAACTGATTCTCACAGTCTTGCTTTTACCTTCTAAGTGTGCAAACGTCAAATAGGCTCACCTCTCAGCTCTGCCTGTGGTTCTGAGTACTTACCTTAGAGCCAGCCTGCCTACGTTCGTTCATACCCCTGCCTCACCCCTTCTGTATGACACAGGTCAAGCTGTTCAACCTCTCTCTTGCTTTTTCCTCACCTGAAAAATAGGGGTTATAATTATAATACTTACCTCATCGAGTTCTAGGGCGGATTAAATGAGTTAATCCAGGTGAAGTGCTGAAATGTCAGCACTATTATTTTGAAACCCTTTGGCATGCACGGATTCTCAAATCTTCAACCTTGGAGTTGCAAAGCACAGAACATATGGCTGAAAGAGATGTGACTCTCTAGCCAGCTTCTTGTTTTTAAAAAGTATGCAGCTAAAATCCAGACAAAAGACAGGTCTGTTCCCAAAGTCCAATGGCTGTTAGGGACAGAGCAAACACCCGCATTCGAGCTCCCTGCCATTGGAAGCACCTTTGGCGCCACCCATGGTTATTGGGCAATGAGAGGATCAGGTTTCCAAAGAGGAAATTGGCCGTTTCCTAGTCTTGCTCGCTTAGGCCTTCTGAGGGCATAACCTGGAGGACTGTATAGTTTGAGAATATATTGTCAGCTTTCTGAGTGTGTGAACTCAGGAGGAGATGTGAGGATTTCAGAAGGCAAAATGACAAATAGCCAGTGGTGCGAGCTCCCATACGTCAAAGGCCATGGAGCTTTGCTTTGCTGGTGGCTGCATAGCGATGGAGGGGCTGCATAGGAGGAGATGGATGTGAGTTCTCCAACTGGAGCTAAAAATGTAAAAACAAAGACCTGTGGCTCATGTACATATTCAGTGTGGCAGCATGGTAATGAAACTGGCTCCCCAACCAGGCAGTAAAATGGCATCTTTATTTTATAACCATGTCTCACGTATTCCCACCATCCCTCCCCCAAGGTCATGACTGTCCTTGTCAGTCAGACCATGGCCCCTTGTTACTACCTCTTCCTTCTCTCCCCATTGGCGCCTTACTGACCCTCAAAGTTCATTTTAGTGTGATCAAAGCTCGATAGAAAGATCGGGATGAGGCAGAGCATGAACTGAAAAAAATTAATGAAAAGAATTAAACATTACCCTTATAGAATAAAACCAGTCCGTAGGCCCAACTTGTAAGTAAATCAAATGGTATGCTTTTTTGTGGGCAACTGGCAACTTTGTTGGTCGGGTGGTCTCCTAGAAATGGGGATACAAGGGTACCCACAGGAGAGAAAAAGAGTCCGTCTCCAAACCTGCAGAGTGCATCCTTCCTTTATTTCTGTTGTATCAAGACAGTCTTCATCCTGGAAGGTTGAGGATTCCTCTTACTGGGTTTCTCTTGGGAGCTCAGGAACTGGCAGTTATCAGATTTTATTGCTTAATTTAATTTATTCTTTATACCTCACTGGCAGGTTGGGAAGTAAGTGGTGTTTGTTTCTAGGATTGAGCCTGCTGAGGTTTTTGAAATGGCCTAGAGCAGCCCTCGTGTCGGTTACCTGGAAGAGAGAGGCACCTAGCAATTCTCTCTCTCTCTCTGAGGTCAGGACAATCTCCAGTTGACCTCTCTCACCCTTTCTTTCAATCTAGGATGTTGCAGCTGAAGAGGAGGCTTGATGTGAAAATGAATAGCCTGAGAAAGCATCGCCGGATGTGAGTAAATTAAAGAATTGGGTTTTTTCCCTTGGGTAGGCAGAGGGAAACCTAGCTTCTCTTAAAACTTAAATAAAAAGTACCAACATGAGTGGATGTAGGGGCAAGTCCAAAGCCGAGATACCATTTTTGCTCTAAGTAAATTTACTGAGGGGATTTCCTCCCTTAAAGAAAATGAATGATTAGAAACCACGACTTTCACCATCCTCTCTGCCTGATTTCCCACTCTCTTCTAAGGGGGGCTGTTGGAGGTTCATCAAAGAGAATAGCATCCTGTCACTGGGTCGGATAGTTGTGGAAACCAGTGATTTGATACTTGTTGGAACCTTTATTGAAAAGTGCAGCAATTGAAATTGGCCAAGGCACCTGAATGCAAGGCAAAGGTGACAAAATTGAGATGAGGTTGCAGTGAGGGGAATATGCCACTGTCCCTTGTGTTACTATTAATGTTTCCCCGAAAATAAGACCGGTTCTTATAGTAAGGTTTGCTCCAAAAGACACATTTAGGGCTTATGTTCAGGGGATGGCATCCTGAAAAATCACGCTAGGGCTTATTTTCAGGTTAGGTCTTATTTTCGGGGAAACACGGTAATAAGCGTGGTGGCCCTGGTTTCTCAGAGGGAGAGGGATCTAGCTTTGGAGTTGCCTGCTTGACGCACTAGAAAACCCCAGCCATCTGGGGCATTTTCCCTGCTGACTGTGTCCTGAGGGATGGAACTTGCTAAATATCTCAGTAGCCCAAATTCCAGGTCCCTGTTCGTTGACAATAAGTCAGCCAGCATTCTAACCCTACTCAGGTTCCTGATTACTTTGAATTAAGTGACTTGGAAAGTCCCAGAGATGTGATTTCTGGAAGTCAATTGAAAGTGAAACTTAGCAACCAGATCTCCAAAGAACAAATAAAAGTTAGCACCTTCTAAGTGTAGCTTCTTGGTCACCGGGGTTTGTGTCTATAGATAGCCAGCCCCGTTAGATGCCCCTTGGTTTGGGGAAAGGTACATGGCATTATCTCACAGAGAACAGTATACCTTTTCTGTTCCCTCCAAGTTTGGCCTGCCTGAGAGAGATGTTGCTTCTCTTATTATCGTTGCTTTCAAACACAGTTGTCTTTTGTTTTGCTCTTGCCATGGAAACGCATAAAAAGAAGCGTGATTTCTTAATGATCTCCATCTTCAGATGCATTTCTCTGCCAGAATACCCGAGAGCACACAGCTACTGAGAATGAGGAAGGGGGAGAGGGAAGCACACTGGTCAGTGCTGGTCTGAGCTTCATGTCTGGAAAACAGTGTACTCTCTTACCAGTTTGACATTTGGTTGGTTTTGTTTTGCAAAAGGATACAATGTGTGCACACATTTTATTTTATTTTTTTCAAACACGGAGTTAAATCCAGTCGGGGGTTTTTGTGTGTGTTTTGGCTATCTTTCATGTAGCTTTCTGTCGGGTGGGTTGTTGACAATTACTTCTGCATGGTATCACACAGACTCATTCTGCTGGAATCCAGTTAAGTGGTCCTAATGCGTTTGTTCCAGCTGTGGACATGTGTTTTGATTTACATTGTGTTTGGATGGACCGTGTGTATGCTTCCTCCTATGGAAGACATAATTTGCAACAGAAGACTTGGAATAGTAGCATCCTGCCTGCAAAATTATTGAGAAAAAAAAAAGCCTTCCTGGTTAACTCCAAAATCTTCAAACTGCTGTTCAGATTGGTACCATCTCAAGTAGTTAATCCAGTGTAATCTTCAGCCCTGGGTTTATAACAGCCTCTCCTGGGTGGAACATTAACCCTTCCCACCCTCATCCTTTCCACCCCATCACTCCCAGTCCCCGAGATTCCCAAGATGCCTTGGGTCGGGGCACTGGGGTCGATGCTAAGTAGGTAGGTAGATAGATAGATAGATAGATAGATAGATAGATAGATAGATAGATAGATAGATAGTTTTAAAACACAGGTGAGTTGGAAGCTCAGCCATAGTTGAGAAGTACTGAGTCAAACAATGTAATCTTTTAAAGGCAATTTGCCCAAATGATAAATCTTAGATAAACCTGAAGATAGGACGAAAAGGAGATACAGAAATAGCCAATTAATGCCCCTGGGCTTGCTTCATGGTTATAAATAACTGCTCCCTTGTATCATGGGCTAATTTGACTTTACATAAAGTTAAGTGCTACAAAACTCTATAAAGTTTCATCATGTTTTTGAAATCAGCAGTATGGGAAAAAGTCACCTCCAGCTGTTAAAAAGAAAAAAAATGAAGATTGCTGCTTTACTGGGCTAAATCTGGCCTGACATACAAAGGTGGCATGTATTAGTGAGTCCACAAATAAGGCATTGTTCGTTATCTGGACAGTGGTTGGCCAGATCCTGGTAAATACAGCTTCAGTTGGAGAGAGACTCAAGCTTTTGAGGGCTGTTTGGCTCATAAGATAGATACACAAGCTGATAATTACCACTTACTCTGTTCTAGGTTCTCATATAACACTTGACTTACACCCCCTCGCACCATCTCTACAAGGTAGATATTCTTGTTCCCATTTTATAAATGAGAAACTAGGTATAGTTTGCCCACATTCACTCAGCTAGTCAGCAGGGATTGGAACTCAGATCTGTGTGGTCCCAAAGCCATGCTGCTGTCACCACACCACTTGGTCTCATGCTCTGTGGAGTGATCCATATTGGAACAATAAAGACCATGTAGCTGACAGCCATGCAACCACTTCAGAGAAATATGTTAGAGACTTACATACAAGGATACGTTCATAAGACATGGTACAGCAAAGGGCCAAACACTCTTGTAAATATGGCAGTGATGACCGAAGAACTTGATTAAAAATATTTAAGCATGTACAGTAGAGTGTTAACCTCTGTTAAATGGGGTGGATTTATTTACCTCTCTGTTTTTCTGTATGTTTGAAACATTTCATTGCTAATCATTCTCAGGCAAAGGAACATGGAAGAAAGTTGATAAGCTCTTCTGCATTATGAATTATTCAGGTAGTTTCGCATTAGCTGAAGGGCAGGTAATTGCTGATAGGACCTCAACAAAGAGATAAAGTGGAGAAAGGAATGTTTGCCAATTAACTACAAAGGAAAAAGAAATGTGAGAAATGATTAAATTACCTGCCTCTGTGCTCTGTTGCTATGTGCTCATCCTAGCACTGTATGTCTCTTCCAGCTAATGACTGAGAGGAATTGGCTGGACAATAAACTCTAGTAGAGACCTTGTTAGTTATGTGTATGATGCCAGTTGTGGGTGCATTGATTTTCACAAATTATATTAGTTAGTACACATGAGCTGGAATTGCTATACTGAAACATTCAAAATGCGGAGACCAGCTGTTCCCAATAGTTACTTGGTTTTTTGCACTGAACCTCAAAGACGGTCCTTGGCTAGGAAAAGAGTCTTCCAGATTCCAGCAGCTTTTCTTCAAATCAGGGCGTATCTGATTTACACTTCCTTCCAAGTTCAATGTGACACAGAAGGTTGTGCTTTGATTTTGACTTTTGGTTCTTGGAAATTGTAAATGAAGTCTAATTTTCTAGTCTTGCACTTCAGAGCAGCTGACTCATCTCAGCCGATGTTTGTTGTGTGCGGCGGAGCTGTTTATCTCTTAATGTGTATGTCTCGCTAGTGAGACCCATTGATTTTAAGAAAGCTACTAATATAAATAAGCTGTGACAGAGGGAGTTCATCCAAGTTTTAATGAGACATCTCAATTCTTCCTCTTAGTTAAAAAATGTACTTTCATCTCCAGGAAAAATGAAAATAGAAAAGGCAGTTTAAGAAACATGTCTTGTATATGCTCACAATATTAACGTTTAAGAAATCAAAGCCATATGTACAATATAATTCCACTTTTATCTGAAAAAAGCTATATAAATGCAACTAAGAAACACTAGAAGAATATACAAACTAGCATATTCACACTGCTTCGCTTTCTCTTGAAGGTGGTATTTTAGATTATTTTTATTTGATTTTATTTTTTTACTGTTCTGTGTTTTTAAACTTCTCTTTATCAAGCCCCGTATAAGTAGTTTAACAGGAGAAAATTACAATAAATGTTTAAGGGTCAAGAAAAAGAAATAAATACGCACCTACATGCTACAACTAAATCATTTCTAGTGATGGGATGTCTGAGGCTTCATGCTTACTTTGTAAATAAAGAACACAGTACAGCCTGCGAGACTAGCCACTGCGGTGGGCTGGAGTGACATGTATCCCTCGTGCAGCTTTTGCAGTGGAAAGAGTCCGGATAAACCTTTCTCCCCCAACAAGGCTTCCATGAGTGGAAGCTTCATGAGGAAAGGGGAGGAGTCTACAGGCAAGTCTGATACGACTATCTCGTCACATCACCAAGCAGCGTGAGGGCAGGATGGTGTAATCGGTGTCGTATCTCACGCAGCGTAGATGCTCAGTAGTGTTGCCTGACAGCGTTCGATGTCCTGAATCTCCCAAGACACCCTAGAGCAGACAGTTATGCATTCACAGAAAGTCATTCAACAGGATGTAGTTAGTTGTCAGCAGGGTCAGCAGGTGCAAGCTTGGCTGCCCAGCAGAATCTCCAGGGAGCTTTTAGAAATGCGTTTCTGGGTGTCCTCAGAGACTGGGGCTCAGTGTGTGTTTAAAGTGCTCCAAGTGATTCCCATAGACTGGCTTATGGGACCTACTTTAGGACAAACTCTCCTTTGACAAACAAGGGAACTGAGTCAATGGAACTGACTTTATTTTTTTGCATCATGCTGGGAACTCTGCGTGAGTGTCATCCTTTTTCAAGTGTATTCCTTTAGAAACACGTGGTTACTCACTGCATTTGCTCAAAACATTGCTAGGACTCCCGTTTTCCAACTGCTTTCAGAGCACACAGGAGTCTTCTAACTGCCCTCAAAAATTACAGCACACTTTTAAGAGGAAAAAAATGCTAAAATAATTTTTCTATTTTTGAAATAGTTGTTGACTAACCAATGTTATATTAAAGTCTTGTTTTATTCAAAATTATTTTCAAAAGTTATTTCTAATAAACAGAAAATAACATTCATGTACATTAATGCAAATGATTTTAGACATCATTTGATTATATGACCACTATTATAACATACTTAGAATAAATATTCTTGGTACATATTCTTGTTCTTTTATCAGTTTCTTAGCCATTTTTAAAATATTTATTACTTATAAAATGTAATGTGGGTAATTGTGATACATAGTAACAAAGTAAACCTAGAAAAATTATTTTGTTGTCAAAATGTTATACAGTACAAAAAAATAATAATACTTTATTCATATGATATCTTGATCATAAAATTTTTCTGGCTTGAATACATTCATTTATTAAGTCATACTTTTAGCAGCTTCATTTTTTAATGCTTAAATTGTTTTAATACATTTTATTTTTTTAGAGCAGGTTCGCAGCAAAATTGAGCAGAATGTACAGATTTCCCATACACCCCCTGTCCCCACAAATGCACAGCCTCCCCCATTATCAACATCTCTCACCAGAGTGGGACCTTTATTGCCATCGCTGAACCTACATTGACACATTATTACCACCCCAAATTGTAGTTTACATTAGGCTTCACTCTTGGTATTGTACATTCTATGGGTTTGGACAAACTAACGATGGTGGGGGAAAATCAGCATTTGTTGCCTCTGGACAGTGAGGGCAGGGGTGATTGAGAAGAGGCTTGAGGGAAGTTTCTGGGGTAATGGTAAAGTGTTATAGCTTGGTAGGTTTGGATAAAACAGCTTTTGTCAAACTTGGTGAGTGTATACTTAAGGTTTGTGCATTTCGTCGCATATAAATTTTATATCAAAAACCCTTACATGTTAATATGCATGATCAAGTATTTACGGTGATACGTGTTGACACCTGCAATTTACTTTGAAATACATCAAAAAAATAAGATGGCTTGATAGATGGAGAGAAGAATAGATATATATGTGATAATATAAGCATAATAAAATATTAATGGTAGAACATAGGTGATAGATGTACAGTGTTCACTATGAAGTTATTTGTAATGACTGAAAATGTTCACAATAAAAATGTTGGGGGATAAAGTGGCTTTTGTGTGTAATGTAGTCCACAAGGTAGAAAGGACCAACTTTGTCATTTCAGCCCAGTCGGTACCCCCAGATAACAATTTTCATTGGTAATATTACCTTTTAATATGTGTAGACAGCAGTATAAAAGTAGGTTAATATCCCATTACTGTAACTACAAACAGAGTGGCAGGACCAGTGGAGACAGAATAGAACCTGTGATATCTTTTCATTTTGTAAATGAATTTCTTCTGTGGTAAATCAAATTTTTGTTATCTGTGTGTCTGTATAACACATATAAATATATATATATATATATATATATATATATATATATATATATATATATTTACACATGTACATATGGATGTGATATATATTTATATGATATCCATATACATATATAAATACACACACGTAATATAGTTAAAAGATATACATCAAAAAGTTAGCCATAGTTATCTCTCGATGGCGATATCAAAGATAATTTTATAAACATTTTTTTGGCTTTGGTTGTCTGTATTTTTAAAATTTTCTGCAATGAATATTTATTTCTTGTGCCATGTTGTAAATCTCCAATGGTGTTCCTTGTTAAATGCTTTTCAATAAAAGCAAACTTTTTATTATATATATTTATGTAGAAATACTTTGACCTTTTGGTTTAATCTCCACCTCTTGAATTATTTTTCTGCAGAATATACTTGTTTTTGTTTTTAATCGTCGTCAAATACACATAACAGAATTTGCCCTCTTAACCATTTTTACATGTACAGTTCAGTCGTATTAAATACTTCACATTGTTGTGCAATCATCACCACCATCTGTCTCCAGAATTCTTTTCATCATGTAAAACTAACACTACCCACTACACAACTCCCTGTTCTCTCCTCCCCTCAGCCCCTGGCAGCCACCATCCTACTCCAGGTGCCTCATTTAGGTAGAATCATAAAGTATTTACTTTTTGTGTGACTGGCTTATTTCACTTGGCATAGTGTCCTCAAGGTTCAGCCATGTGGTAGTATGTGTCAGATTTCCTTCTTTTTAAAGGCTCAATAATATTCCATTGTTTATTTTGTTGATCGATTCATCTGTCCATGAGCACGTTGCTTATACCTTTTGACTATTATGAATAATGTTGTTATAAATATTGGTGTACAAATTCCCTTGACTCTCAGCTTTCAATTATTTGGGGTATATACCCAGAAGTGAAAGTGCTAGATCATGGGTCTTTCTATTTCGAATTTTGGAGGAACTGCAATATGGTTTTCCATAGCGGTTGCACCATATCACATTCCCACCAACGTACGCAAGGGTATGTGTCCACATCCTTGACAATACTTGTCATTTTCTATTTTGTTTTGTTTTTTATACTAGTGTCCTAATGGATATGAAGTGGTCTCTCATTGTGGCTCTGATTTGCATTTCCGTAATGATTAGTGATGCTGAGCATCGTTTCATGTGCTGCTTGGCCATCGTAAGCGTCTTTAGAGAAATGTCTACTGAAGACCGCTGCCTATCTTTTAATTGGATTGTTTCTTTGCTGTTGTGTTGCAGTTTTTTTCTATACTCTGCATATTAACCCTTTATGAGACATAGGACTAGCAAATGTTTTGTCCCATTGTGTGGGTTGCTTTTTCACTCTGTTGATTGTGTCCTTTGATGCACACAAGTTTTAAATTTTGACATAGTCCAATCTATCTATTTTTTTGTTGTCTTTCCCTTTAGTGTCATACCCAAGAAATTATTGCTAAATCTAATGTCATGAAGCTTTTCCCTAAGTATTGTTCTAAGAGTTTTATAGGTTTTGATCTTATGTTTAGATCTTTGATCTATTTTAAGTTAATTTTTATAGATGGGGTTAAGATAAGGTTTCTACTCTATTCTTCTGCATGTGGATATCTAGTTTTACACCATTCATTGAAAAAACTGTCCTTTCCCCATTGAATGGTCTGGACACCCTTGTCAAAATCATCTGATCATATATGTATATGAGTGTTTGTTTCTGGGCTCTCTATTCTTTTCCATTGGTCTATATGTCTGTCTTCATGACTGCACTACACTGTTTTAATTACTGTAGCTTTGTAATAAGTTTTGCAATCAGTTAAGTGTGAAATCTCCAGCATTGTTCTTCTTTTTCAAGATTGTTTTGGCTCTTCGGGGTCCCTTGAAATTCCCTATGAATTTTAGGATGGATGTTTCTATTTCTGGGGGAAAAAATCATTGGCATTTTAAGAGGGATTGCATAAATCTGTAGAGCACTTTGGGTAGTATTGACATCTGAACAATATTAAACCTTCCAATCTATGAACATTAGATATCTTTCTGTTTATTGTTGTCTTCTTTACTTTCCTTCAGCAACGTTTTGTAGTTTTTTATGTATAAGTCTTTTGCTTCCTCGGTTAAGTTTATTTCCAAGTATTTTATTCTTTTTGATGCTATTGTAAATGGAATTATTTTCTTAATTTCCATTTCAGGTTGTTCATTATTAGTATATAGAAATGGAACTGATTTTTGTGTTGATTTTGTGTTCTGCAACTTTGCTGAATTTGTTTATTAGTTCTGTGTGTCTCTATGTGTAATCTTTAGGATTTATACATACAAGATCATGTCATCTGTGAACAGACATAATTTTATTTCTTCCTTTCCAATTAAATGCCTTTTTTTTTCTTGTCTAATTGCTCTAAGTAGGTTTTCCATTATTATGTTAAACTACGTGACTAAAGTGGGCATTCTTGTGTTGTTCCTGACCTTAGAGGATAACTTCCAGTCTTTCACCATTTAGTATGATGTTAGCTGTAGGATTTTCACATATGCCCTTAATTATGTTAAGGTAGTTTCTTTCTGTTCCTACTTTGTTGAGAGGTTTTTCTTTATCATGAAATGGTGTTGAATTTTGTCAAAGGCTTTTTCTGTATCATGTGAGATGATCGTGTGTTTTTTTCCCTTTATTCTATTAATGTGATGAAATACATTGATTTTTTTTATATCAATGATTGTTGTTTAACCATCCTTGCATTTCAGAAGTAAACCCCACTTGGTCATAGTATGTAATCCTTATAATGTGCTATTGAATTTTTTTCCCAAGTATTTTGTTGAGGACTTTTGCATCAATATTCATCAGGGATATTGGTCTGTAGTTTTCTTTTCTTGAATATTTTGTCTAGCTTGGTATCTGGATAATGCTTACCTCATAGAATGAATATGGAAATGTTCCCTACTTTTCAATTTTTTGGAAGAATTTGAGGAGAACTGGTGTTAATTCTGTTTTCAATGTGTGGTAGAATTCACCAATGAAGACATCTGGTCCTGGGCTTTTCTTTATTGGAAGGTTTTTGGTTATTTATTCAATCTCCTTTCTAGTTATAGGTCTGTTCAGATTTTCTATATCTTTGTGATTCAGTTTTGGTAGGTTGTATGTTTCTAGGAATTTGCCCGTTAAACAAAAATTTTAAAGGGATAATTAGTAATATAATCAGTGAGAAGTTTTGCTCTCATTCCTATCCTCATCCACTCAATTCCCCCCTTCCTCTACAGGTAACCAATTATATTCATTCTTTGTGTCTCTTCTAGTATTTTACGTACAATTTCTATAAATTGAATATATATATACTTATTTACCCACCTCCCTAACACAAAAGTACTTTTTTTTCACTTAAGAATGTATTATGATGTCCTCTCCAAGGTGAGCTTCCACTGTGTGAATGAAACATACTTTACTGAATGAAAATGTATCTAAGTTTAGAATTTTTAAGTGACAGAACTGTTGCCTCAGCACTTTGAAGATATAA
Organism: Rhinolophus sinicus; assembly: GCF_036562045.2. Classification (NCBI taxonomy): domain Eukaryota; kingdom Metazoa; phylum Chordata; class Mammalia; order Chiroptera; family Rhinolophidae; genus Rhinolophus; species Rhinolophus sinicus. The sequence continues at coordinate 144,870,739 of NC_133756.1, forward strand.
TTTCATTGTTTTCTGGCTTGCATTTGTTGCTGATAGAAAGTCTTCTGTCATTTTGATTGCTCGTTGCTTTTCTTTTTTATTTCTGTTTTTTTTTTTTTCATATTTTTCATTGTCTTTGAAATTTTTTCATTTTCATCAGAAATTGTTTAAATGTGTGTTTATTTTTACTTATTGTGATCTAGACTTGTGTACCCTTTTCTGTCTGAGAACTGAGAACTTGTGTCTTTTTTCAGTTTTGGAATTTTTTAAATCTATTATCTTTGTTTAAAGTAGGGATCACTTTATCCCCATCTTCTATATTTTCACCTTCTGGAATTCTTATTAAATAAAGGCTGACATGTTGTAAAAATCCTAGAAACACCATTTACATTGTATTCCTTGTGAATAGTAGCCTTAGAATTGTGTAGCATGGCAGCCCTATTTTATATCTGCTGGATTTCCTCAATTTAGCCTCCATATTTTCTATCTGTTCATTTGCATTTGCCATCTGTTCTCTGTGATATAATCTAGATAGTTTTCAGAATTTTATCTTCCAGCTCACTAATTTTCTTAGCAGCTGTATCTAATATCCTCTTATTTCTTTGTGTTTTTTTGTAGGTATGTCTTTTGGTCTTTTTCAAATCTGTCTTTTCTTTGTTGCACTGTCCTCTTCTTTACTCTGGATGTTATTTCTTCCTCTCCCCTTTCTTAAAACTCTTTAATTATTTGAAACATTGTACTTATTTTGTTGTCTCTTAGATTGTTCTACTAGATCCAGCTCCTAGGGTACTAACTCTCTTGTTTATGGTGCCTGATAACTCTTTCTTATAGTAGCTTATTTCCTGTCGTTAATTTCATAATTTGTCGTAGTACAACTTTCGATGGTGCAGGAGGCCCAGGTACTCTGGATTTTGGAAGTATGTAATGAAATGTTTTATTTTAGTTTCTACTTCTAGGACTTTCAATGGTTCTACACCAATTTTATGTTAATTCATTGGATAGGATTTCCATTCAACACAGGTAGTATAAATTCAATAGCCACACCTGTGTTTTCTACAAGCTTGAGGTGTTTCTATCTCAGGTGCAACTTTTTCCTTCACCTATGACTTTGGTTAATAGCAGGCTTCCTTTATGTTCCTTTGTGCTCTTCTAATGAATAAATTCTTGAAAACTCTCATGAAAATCAAAGTCATACTCTATATGCCATGGTAGATGTTTTCAATAACTACGTAATCACCTCTAAATTGCCTAACAAGTAGGGTGTTATTTTAAATTTAATTTTGTATTTCCCATTTACTTACGAGGGGAAGTGATTGGGCCATCTTGCTGTATCCACCTCACCTCACCTTGGATCCCTACAACACCCCCATACAAAGCCGAAAGTTCACAAAAGTTGAAATGTTGTCCAGTGATTCTCAGCTGTCATTGAATACGGTGGATAGAAGTTGACTGAAAAAAAATGAACTAAAATCTTGGGTTTGCATATGAATTCAGAGGTGGCTTAGAAGTTTGGGGTTTTCTAACAGTGGGTTCCCCAAGCCCTCCTTTTGGTGGTACTGACAGCAACTTATGAAAAGTCAAGATGCCTCCATGTTGGGCATGGCTCCGGAATTTGCTTTGGTAAGTGACTCATTTATAGAGCTGAATATAAAGTGGTGGGAAGTGAGTTACTTACCAGGAGAAAAATATAGTACTTTGGGGGTTTCTAATGGCTTTCCTGAGAGAAGGTGTTTACTGAACTGAAACAGCATTAACAATTTGAAGGGCGTGTTCTGTATCTGACAGAAGACCTGGAGCTCATATCATCTGAGGACGAGTAAGAAGGGGAGAAACTGACACTGATTGAATACCCATCATGCGTGGGATCTTGAACCTAGTGCTTTGCGTACATTATTGTTTTTAATCCTCATAAAAAATCCCATTTTATAAATAAGGGGACTAAGGTTTAGAAAGTAGGACAGTTTCATTCACGGTCATACAGCCAGTAAGTAGGTAATGGAGCTTGGATTTTTCAGTTCATGTTGTTTCTGAACCCACCAGGCCTAAAAGGATGTACAATAAAGTCATGAATTCAGTTCACTGCTGGGAAAGTATGTGAAGGACTTAAATTAGCAACTACAACACCTTAAGCAAAATTAAAGAGAAATGGTGTGCAGTGAAGGGAATTTTTTTCTCTAGCAAAAATTTTTTTATCACTTTGTACTTCCTGTGTCTGATATTCTGTCTTCGTGGGGAGGCCGGGCCCAGCGTGAATATCCTTGTGCTCTGTGAATCTTCCTCATCTCTAATATATTCCTTCAGTATCTGTATAAGACGGAATTCTGATGTCCAGGATAAGACTCAGTAGACGTCAAAAGGCTGTCATTTCATGAGTGAGAGCTTCTGAGCTAACTCCCATGAGCTGTGACTCACTGCGGTTCTAATTATAAGTTGTCCTGACTTCTCAGATAATGGGTTGGTCTCAATGGTTTCCAGGGAAAGATTAGATCAGTCCTGTATTTTGTGGGTCTTGGGTGTTCAGCTAACGCATGTTGTTCTTTGTGGAAATGGCGAAGAGACTGGCAGGCAATCAAGAATTTGAGTGGTGCCTCTAAAGTTTTCGCAGTAATTTGACAGGGCCTTTTAGCAAGTGCTCTCAGGGTTCAGATGTCAGCAGTGGAGTTTAGCTGTCCTGCTTCAGGTTTCAACACTAGAGTGAACAAATCCTAAAGGAGCTTTGGCACCCCATGGCTGTGAGAGTGGGATGCGTCAGAGACTTTAGACCCCACAGAACCAGCGACTCAGGGAATACTGCAGGGAAGAGCAGTGGGCGAAACAGACGGCAGAGCCAGAGCAGGATAGAGAGCTAAGATGTCACCTGACCTGTGGAAACAGATAGCACTGCTGTGAGTGCACATGAGGTACCTGGTAGAACCTCTGAAACGCACGGATACAGAATGCTGGGCCTGAAAGGGGCCTGGGAGGTCCTACGTTTAATCAGCGTCCTTTACAGACCAACCACAGCCCTGAGAGGCTAAATGATTTTCCAGCAGGACACAGGTAGTGAGATCCCACCTCTTTTCAATCCCCCAATTAGCATCTTCAATGCACAACAAACACCTAAGTTTTTCCTCCAAAATTGAAAGATTTTCCTGTGTTTACCATTCAATTGACTAAAACTGAGGGGCTTTAGAGGGGTCACTTTAAAAGATAGGGACAGCATAATTCAGTTGTATGTCTCCAACTGGAGGATCTTCAGAACGTGTTACCACATCTAAAGCTCTGTATCAATAGTGTTCACACAAATTTTTATAGAGGGCTCGGAGCTCAGGATTCCGAGGATGAATCTGCACCGAGACTCTTCCTTTTCTGTCCTGCCTATCTCCCCTTCCTTACCTCTGCACGTTAGATGCTTCATCAGCACTGAGCGAAGCACTCACTGAGACAACTCATGATGGAGTAGAGATGACAAGGAACCAGGAAAAGGGCACAGGGATCTGGGAGCACGTCTTAGCCTGAGTTAAACTTGAAAGAGACCAAGACCATCTACTGAGTGTAGAGGGTCAGAGTCAAAGTAGACCCAAACTTGGGAGCCAGGCAGAGACAAGTTTTAAGGAGAAATGCAACAAGCAAGGGAGGAGGGTCTAAGGAAGGAAAAGCAGAGAGATTTCCTTTTTTAGTGCCAGCACTTTTCAGCTGATAGGAGCTCCCAGAGCAATGGGTTAGGGATCAAACTTGATGGGTTTGTTCTCTGACTGACCAGTGGCATCTGCTCTGGACGACACAGGGAAGGAAAATGCACTGTGTGTGTGCAGTATATGGCAGTATTGCCAAATGGTTCAAGATATAAGCTCTGCAGACTATGTCGTCTCCACCCCTTACAGGTTATCTCTTATCTCTTCAGTGTCCCATTTTCCCAGTTTGTAAAATCCGATAAAGATTTGTGAACATTAAATCCACTAATGAAGGCACATTGCCCAGAACAATGCCTGGGACACAGTCAGCACTCAGTAAATGTTCACTCTTATTACAGTGCTAGCTCGTCCTGATCTCGGACAATCGCCACAGACAGCTTTGGGGGCATCCACAACATGAAAACATGAGGATCAGATTTAAAAGGCCATAGCAAACATGGGGTTCGTTGGACAATTTCTCGTTTCCTGACAATACCTATAAGGTGTTTTGAGTCTAGAGTATTTGAAACAAAACTGAAAGGTATGTTTTGAACCTGAACGCTGGGGAGGGAGGGATGCTCTCAAAAACAATGTGGATTTCATAAAAACAGTCAAAACCTAATCCACATTGGCGCTAAGTATGGGCTTTTGTTTAAACCACTCATGCCACTTAACTGTTCTACGGTTATTTTCAGTCGGCAAATTTTTGAAAATCCTCCCTCTACACTGGAAGTGGGGAATGGAGAGGATGGGAAAGAAGAGGCTTTGACCGAGCAGGTTTGGACCTCATGTTGTGTCACAGACTATGCTGTGTGCAGACGGGGGTTGAAGGTGGCAGGTGGCACGACCTCTTCTCTGAACTACATCTTGTTGCCCTACTAGGACCTGGCAGCCAGGACCAGAGGCTCTTTGTTCACTCATACACTTAGTACTTCAGGTTCAGGAAAGGAGGAAGTAGCCTGTTGTTCCCTCCTGTCCCTTTAAGGTGTATGCTCTCTTGCTAATCTCTCTCTCCCTCTCCCTCTCTTCTCTCCCTCCTTCCCTCCCTTCCTCCCTCCCTCCCTCCCTCCCTCCCTCCCTCCTTCCCTCCCTCCTCCTCCCTCCCTTCCTCTCTCCCTCTCCCTCTCCATCTCTCTCTCCATACCCCATTCTCTGGGGGCTTAAACTTCTGCTTTCCTCTCTAAGTCAAATCCCGTTGTCCTTCCCAGTGACTCAGCTTTCAGGTGGACAGTTGTCCAGCTTCTTACTTCCTTGGTTCCTTGTTCCTCTCACGTCTGATGACAACCCCTCCACTTCATCTCAGCCACCACTTGTCTATTCATACCCTGCACACAGCCATGACCAGAATGTACACTACTTTTGAAATCCGATGTCAATACCTTTCTCTCGCCATCACCTCCGACCTTCATCTCACCTCCTGTATCATTCTACTTTAACTCAGAGACAAATTTGGCCCCCACCACTCCCCCCACACATCAGCTCCTGTCTTTACTCATATGTCATCTCATCCCAGCTTCATGGCCTAGCATTATAATCACTCTCTTGCAAATACCCTTAACTCCCTTGCCTCGTCCTCTGTCCCAAACACGTGGCAAAACTCCAACTCCTTAACGAACCCAATGTTCTACTTTTACCTTCTCTACACTTATATCTGAACAACTGGACATTGCAGGAGAAATTGAAAGACTGAAATTCACTGGTTTCACTTAAAATCCATAATCACAAGTCTCAAAGGATGTCTAGCAATCATACCACTTTTCTCTAGAAGTCTAGGTTTCCTAGTTTCCAAGGTGGCTATTTTGTACTCAAAACACACTCTCTTCTATTTATCTCTGGGTGTGCCTTCCCCCATGCTTCACTAAGGAAATCAAAGTGACCAAACATAACTTCGTTTCCTTACTTTCATTTCCCTAAAATAAAAACTGCAAAACTGTCTAGGTGATGTCCGTCTTCTACTAGCCTTCGGTTTCGAAGCACGAAGTGTCTCTCATCTAACCAAAGGTCACTCTCCCCTGTGTCCTCTCAGTCTCTCCGATATCTTACCTCTCCTCTCCCTTCTGTGTCTCTAATGTTTCCCTCCCCACCATGTTATTCCTATCAGTATATAAATAAAACGTAATAAGATTTATCTGAAAAGACAAAGAGAAAAAAGTCCCCATCCCTCCCTAACTTAACACTCCGTCACCAGTTCCGCTGTCCTCAGCCACTACTCTCTGTCCCATAACCTCTTCCACTTAATCTTCAACTCATTCCACACTGGCCTCCATCCCACCTCTTCACGGAAGTTGTTTTTATCAAAGTCCCCAAGGACCTTGAAAGTCAGGAGATACTTTTCTATCCTCTTCTTAATCCATCCAATTGAACATCCTCTTCTTTAAATGGTTCCGTGTTTTGACTTCTTCTTACATCACCCTCTGGCCCTTCTCAGTCTCCTTGACTGGTTTCTTCTCATTTCCTCAATGTCCTACCAATAGAGTCCCCATGGTTCAATCCTGGACATTTTCTCTGTCTATCTACACACTCATCTCAAAACTTTAAATGCCGTCTATGTTGGCATCTCTAATGCTGAGGGTCCCAGATTCATGTGTTTCACCTTGATAGTTCTCATGAGGTTCAGACTCTGATAATAATAAAAATATTAACAACAATAACAACAACAAAAGTGACTGACACTTAAGTGTTCACCACATGCCAGGCCTGTTTGAAGCATTTTACATGACTGAATCACTGATCCTCATCACATGTCTTTGAAGTAGTTATACTGTTACCCCATTGTATAGATGGGAATATTGAGACCCGAAATGCTTGTGTATCTTTCAACTCACCATTGGTAAATAGTAAATATGGAATTTTAAGCTAAGCAATTGAATCTATCTACTAGACAGAAAATTTGATACCTATCCATTCAACATGTTTTCATGACATGTTATTCAAGAAAGAAATCTGAAAGCCATTTTGTATTACTTTTTTCTCTCACTCTCCACATTTAATCTCTTTGGAATTCCTGGTCATTTTAGCTTAAAAAATGCATCTCGAATCTAATTACTTTCCATTTCTGCCACTACCTAGTCCAGGGTTTGTCTACTTTGGCACTACTGACATTTTGGGCTGGATTATTCTTTGTTGTGTGGGGCTGTGGTGTGCAGTTTTAGGATGTCTATTAAAAGCCCTGGCCTCTACCCACTACATGCCAGCAAAAATGTCTCCAAACATTGCTAAGTGCCCCCTGAAGGACAGAGAACCCCTAACTTATTCCAAGCTTTCACCATCTCTTGACTGAACTATAATAGTCTCCTACTTGGCCTTCTTGCTTCACATTTTATTCCTATTTTTATTTTGTTGTCTACAAAGCAAACAAAATAGAAATAAGATTGTTATTCTTATGTCTGAAATGCTTTAATGCTTTCCTATGGAATTTAGAAAGAAAAAAAAAAAGATTAAGAAAAAATAGCTGATTTTTAAAAGGCTTTCAATGATCTGGCCTCTGCCAAATTCACCAGTCTCATCTCATATCCGTTCCCTTTGCTTCACCCAAACAGGACTTCTTTCAGTACCTAGAATCAGTTGAGCTTTCTACCGACTTACTCTCCCCTCTGCCAATAAAGTTACTGCTTCTTCCTCTCTTCGATGCATGTGTCCATGTACATACACACGACACACACATGCACTCCCCACCGCATACAAACGTCCGACACATATACATGTACCACAGACAAACACACCCACTGCACAGCCCACATCCGTACATACAGTATACAGCACACGTCACACACACGTGTCTATCATACAGGTTACACCAACCTGTCCTTGCATTTCAGAAAATTGGCTGCTTGTCATCCCTTAGGCCACCACTTTAACGTCACCGAGAGACCTTCTCTTATCACTCTATGCAAATATGTTCCCCTTTCCTCCCTCCCATGATGCCCCACGACCACACTGCACTCGTTTCCTTTTTTAGATCCCTCCTGGTAGTTGTATATTTATTTGTATATTTTCCATCCCCCACGTTCGACTGTAAGTCCCATGAGAGCACAGATCATGGTGGTTGTGTTTACTATGGTGTTCCCAGCACGTGGCACAGAAAGAAACTCAATTCATCACTCAGTGGAGAGGCTGATAAATGCATATCAGTTAGACTGGTTGAATAATTTCAAAGACTCCCACAAAACCCTTGCTGGTAGAATGCAATGCAACCTTGGGAATAATGATATGAGTCATGAAAGGGACTTAAGTCATAACCAGGAGTATAATCAGAGCCCACCTGGTTTGTCTCTGAAAAAGGAAAATCCTAGCTGGGCTACCACTATACATGCCTGAGCTGTGAACTGGTCTGTCCCAGGTCAGGCTTGTATTTCTGGCACCAGTTGCCCACTCCTGGCTAAGTTTTGGGGAGCATAGTTTTTCCCCTCTCAGTGTGTGGTTTGTAACTTGGGGGAAGTACCCAATTATCAATTCTGCTGGGCCCCACGGTCAGGATGTTAGGAAAGAAAAGTTAGGTGTAACTCTTGGGGCTATTTCAACAGCTGTGGTATTTGAGGAAGAGAGCCAGCTTCAGGGGAGGGGAGATGGATGGCAAGGACAGTGTTCTGTGACTTCCGTCTTGGATAACGCCTGCAGCGTCACCCTGGGTGTGTGTGTGTGAGTGAGTGTGTGTGTGTGTGTTTTGGTGTGTGTGCATGCGCATGTGCATGTGCGTACACTTGAGCCCTTGAAGTGGCCTTGTCATATCTAAAGCTGAAAGAGTCTTTGGGCAATATTAAGCCCAACCCTCTCATTTGATAGAAGGAAGTTGACGCCCTGAGAAATTTCTCTTACCTAGTGTCACACAGCTAGTTCATGGAAAGAACTGGATTCAGACAAAAGTCAGACCTATTTCTACCATATCTCACTGTCTGGAAGATTCAATTCAAAGCAAAACATTTGATGTGTTTTTCTGACTAAAGAATAATATGTAGATAAAGATTCAGAACTGCCATCCTGGGTGCTCCAGTTTCGCTTAGCCCTGAGAAAGATGGCTTCCAGCTTCCCTTCTAAGAACAGCACTCAGCAGAGGCCACTGTTAGCCAGAAGCCATCTCTAGGTAAGATCCCAGCCTTGTGCGAGGACTTCAGCCCAGCCCTGGCATCCGTACCCAGTTGGTTTCTTTGGTCCCAGCCATGACTTATTAACCACCAGCTGGCCTGCTTGGGTTCCCTCTGCAGCCCCTCGTCCGTGGTCCTGCCTTAGCCCGCTGGCCAATCCCCTCCATGACTCCAGCCCCCTTTACTGGCCTAGTTCTTGCTTCTCCTGAACCCATATTAGCCGCACTGAATATCTGTAGACCCAACCAACCCATGAGTCCTTTTCCTAAAACCTCGCCTATTGGCCCCGAGCACCGCCCTTGACCACCAAGATATTACAAGAGCCCAGGCTGACCCCACCTTTCTTGTTAGTCTCTCACTTCTCTGAAAGTACTGAGAAAAGGGGCCACTGCAGAGAGTGCAAGGTCATTTCCTGTAGGTACAAAACTGCTTTCTTTCCATTTTTCACTGAACTATTTATTAAAAGGAGACCACAGCTACGCCACTGGCAGTGTCCATGGCGTGTCTTCAACTACAGTTCTTCCGAAGACATGACCTCGATGGTGCTTATGCTTCCCTGAATCCCTGGAGCTGTGCTGGCCTTTGCATTTCTTCCCAAGCCTTACTCTCCTGCCTTCCTGTCTATTCTGTGAACTTCCCCAGACCTTTCCAATAAACTCGTATTCTGTGTCAGTTAACCCAGGGTTGAGTTCCCTTCCTTGTGCTTATGGACTTTGGGTCGTGCAACGTAGGTGAGGTAAATTAACCCTTCCCAGAAGTCTTCTATATGGGACAGAGAAATTTTCAATAACACACTTAATTAAGTCCCTGGTTTTAGGAAAAAAAAACAAACAGCTACCGAGGAGCTTATATAATCTCTGCTTTCCAAGGAAATAAGAGAAGTTGTGGGCATCAGTGACTCTTTAGCTTCAGATCTGCACGACTACATAAATAACAGCAACTGAACGAATGAATAAAATCTTTCTTCAGAGAACATGTAGCTCAGCGTTGAGTTTCCTGCCCAGGTGGAGAACGTGAATTGGAAATGACAGTACCTGCTCCTCTATATGGTTATGGTACCATTTAGCTAAGGGCCTCAGAGTCGTACTTAACAGCAGGAATACTCTTTATCTGACGACTGTCTGGAGATGCAGAAGACAAGCAGATCCTGGAAGTCTTGATTCTTTACGTTCTGCTTCCTTTACATGTTCTGGAAGGAAGAATCGACAAGGGATCGAGTTGCTTATGGTCGCGTGAGTCATTGTAATTGTCTAGCACTGGACTTAAGTCATGTTCATGGGTCAACCCTGAAACAGGTTTCTGTACTACTGTAAAGCGTCCCGAGTTGGAAGCTAATTCCCAAATATGATTGAACATGTTGCAAAAAAAATACATTAGATGATCTGCAAGGCACCGTCTGGAAGCCACAAGCCACGCAAGTTCGTCTTTGAAACCTGGTGACTAGGGAAGCAGACTTTCTCCAGGAGCTCTCCCGACAGTAGTGCCACCGGCATCATTTCAAGTGACACATCTTTTCATTTTATTCACAGGGGACTGTTTCACACACCCTCCCTTTTTGTTTGGTTTGTTTTATTTCAGTGGTCTTGTAATAGACAGGCATGGGAATCCCTTCTCAATGCTCTACATAGCATTTTCTCTAAAGCCTAAGCAAAGACATGAAGAAGTTCCAGAAGACAAGAAGGCATTTCCTCTTCTGGAAAACAGGACTAAACAATTTCTCCATAAATTTCTCCACGAAGACTGGTGCAGAACTACGCATCAGCTTTGTGGAGTTTTAAAGGCACAAGTCGCTACACAGGCTTCCCGCTGCTTCCCAAATCAAACAGCCATGCACATTTTGGCAGAGGTGAAACCTGAGCGCCTGCTGGGGTCAGTGCTGGAAATCAATGGGGAACAGGCTTGGTCTTGATCAGAGAGGTAGGAGTGTGGGGGAGTATCCCAAATTAATTCTGAGTCACCGGGAGACTGATTTTTCCAGCTGGAGAAGGATCTAATGAATGGATCCAGAAAGAAGAGGGTGTCAGGAGGTAGGAACACCCAGTTCAATCTGGTTCAAGGTAGGAATTTGGGAATAGTTAAGAGGGTCATCTGATTGATTTTGCTGGATAACATTCTTCTCGTTGGTAACGTGCTGCATTCACCTCAGTGTCCTAAAGGTATTACCTTGCGTGAATCTGATAAAGGGATAAAAACACTTAGATTTAACATAAAAATCTGAGAACTTTCATCTTCAGCTACCCACCTTTAAATCTCTTCCTGCTTCTGTAAAACTCACCTTGCTACCCACTTCAGAGAAAATCTTGGCTCATATTTAGGTTGTATTGTTCCTGCCCAGGTAGTGAAGCCAAGATGGAATTGACTGTAGTACTGTCTGTTTTTACAAAGCCATTTCTCTAAGGATCTCTGAGTGTTATTTCTAATAGCAGAAGTATGTTTTCTTTTTTTTTGGCTGAGATACAGGAAATGTCTGAGATACAGGAAAGAATGCATCCTGAAGGGCCCTAGTCTCTTAAGCACTGCTTTCTTCCAAATTTTTGGAAATTAGGCATCAGGAGAGGGATAGGGAGTGAAAAGTTATTAGGAAACTGAGGAGGGAATTCCCCATTAGGAGTCTGTTTTCGTGCACGGTGGCCCAGACTGACGGAGATCTGGGTAGAGACAAGGGTGAAATAAGACTGTGTTTTGGAAACTGTGGTGAGAAGGAGGTAATGAGTCAGTGATTACTATCCCCAGGAAAAGCTATTGCTCACTGAGGAGGCTTCGGGCAAAGCCTGTACATGTATCTGGAGGTGGGGTTGGAAAGGCAGATTGGCACATGGAATTTGGAGGGACAGGGGTGGGGGGGGAGAGCATGTGAATGAACAGAAGGTGGGAAAACACATTGGGGAAATAGTACTGAAAGTGGGTCTCTGAGGTGGAAGCTGTCAAAACTGAAGCAGAACTCCTGTGTCATGCTGATAGTGAAGGGAGATTTGCAGATTGTGTGGGAAACCCACAGGCATTTATTTTATTTTCTTAGTCTTCTAATTTTAATTTCTCTTTAATTCAACATGTGTGAAATAATTGTGGTTTTGAGCAGTGTCGTCTTGGTAACCTTAGGGCTATACTTAATGTCCAAATTTAGGGTTTGACCAAACATAGCATACCTGGAAACGGTCCTTTATTTATCAGTAGCTGAAATAGAAGCTGAGTCACAGAAGTGACACAAACACATCTGGTGCCTGTCTCATACCTCCTGGTTCCCCAGGCTGTTAATGAACTTGGCCTTTGCTTGCTCAGGCCTTGAGATGTCCACTTCGTTGATACCCACCCACCTGGCTCGAGGGTGATGCCCCTCAGACTGGTCCTCCTCCAGCCATCCTCCTGGATATCAGTGGCTATATATGTATAGTTGACGTTCAGAGATGAGCTATAAGGCATTTCATCAATTAAAATGTCAACAATTCCACCCACTGTTCTAAACATTGGTGACAGAATACAGCTCAGTTCTGAAACCTCAGTTTTGCTTAAGTTGCATTTCGTCTGTGCTTGAAGAGAAGGGGGAGGAAGACTCTGTCTGGTTTGGAAAACGACGTATGCCTTTTTCTCACCTTGTAGTAACCAACTACCATCACTATCCCCTCTGTTCCCAGGCCCTAGCCCTGGTAAGAGGAAGGAATAAGCTAGGGTGGGGAGGAGCACTGTCTCGGGGACTGAGAGACCATTAAAATACAGTGGGATGGATTTCGATTGGTCAGTAATGGGAGGTCATCTCCCTATTCCCATAGCCTTTCTATCACAGACAAGACTATGAGAATGCCCCAGGGTAAGGGGTGCCTACATCCGGGGAAATCAAGATATTCCCTTGGGAACAAGAGGAAAATACTAGAGCCTCTATTATATTTGGTTCTTATTCTTTTACATTTTCTTTTTTTGTGTATATGATGCAATATGCATTATAAATTACTATGTTGGTAAGTGTATATTATCTGTCATCTAGCATCTATGATCGATCTCATGTCATCTATCTACCCCTACTTTTATCAGGAGGTACATTGAACAGCATTTTGGGAAGTACAAATTTCTGCGAGATTTCATTTCAGTAGGTTTCAGGTGAGACCTAGGAAACTGTAGTTAACTGACTCCTTTATGTTCATTCAAGAACCTTGTCTGAAATATAACCTTACACAAAATCCGAGCATGTAAACTAGATAAAGATGGGACACTGGTGTTTTGAAGAAGGACTGGAAGCCAGAGTAAGAGATGGTCACGCCCTCCAACGGTTTCCTTTTGTTTGCTCTCCCCTCTACTCTCCTTGGTTTGCATAAACTCCTGTTTGGAAACCACCATGGTAGCTTCTGAAAGATGCATCTTTGGAGATGAACTCAGACTAACAGGACATGACCCCCGTCCTCAGCTTCGATCCTGTAGATATTTCCCACTAGCTGGATCCATGCCAGCCTGCTCTTCATGCCACATGCTAAACACCCGCTCACAGGCCAGACTAAGGGAAGAGAGTGACACTCCTCCTCCTCAGAGAAGTCACCTTCCCCAGGCCATTTTCCACCTTCTCATGACTGCTTCCTTTTTCTCAGCAGTGATGTCACCACAGGAAAGAGTCAATACTACGTATTCATAAGTACTCATGTTCATTGTCAAGTATGACCAGACCTCTGCAGAAAGCGTTTCTCTGATCTTACTTCAGATTTGCCATGAAAGGAGATTCTGCTTAAACTAAATGCAATCCCAGATCCTAGGAACACTTCACCCTTTAGCTAATGAAATTATGCTTACACATGGTGATCATTTTCTTTCCGATTTTGCTGGTTTAGAGCTGGTCTATTTCCCAAGGGCACTTCACACTGTCATTTATAGAGTTAGGCTGTCTTCATGAGTTACCGTGAGGGGCAAATCTCCTCCTAGAATGATGCAGGGATATGGGGTGTGGCAGAGAGAGATCCACCACTCTGAGCCTCCTTCAAGAAAGTTGCTAGCCTCCCTGCCTAGCAACTTTTGAGCTAAAGTCGTACTCTGTTCAGAGGGCCCCAGCCAAGAACTGAGCGGTGCCATGCAATGAAGACATGGCCATTTCCATCTGATGGGGATTCAGCTCCAACAGGCAACTTTGCTATAACCTGTTGGACTAACAGCGACTGTATCACGGTCAGGTGGTTTCCTCATGACCGTTCTGCTTCCTCACATTTCCTCTCACAGTTGGTACTCCCCACCAAAATGTATGCATTCCTAGTTCTGTCTTAGCATCTGCTTTCCAGAGAATAAGAGGTTAGGGAGAAGAGGAGGGAAATGAGAACCAAATACAGGGTGCAAAGTTCTCCTAGATTCCTTAGGCTATCACCAGCCTGTGGGGATGAATAGCTCCTGAGGCACCTCAGAGTTACTGCAAGAGGTCTGCAAATATACACACATGCTCAACATTGCCTGTACCCTGAATACATAATATGTACAAATATTTTTGAATAATATATGTGCTACTTTTCAAATATATGAGTAGCGATTCAGTAAAATTTCACTAAAGTAGTTTTTTAAATAGTGCGTTTTTAGATCAGTGGGTACTAATAGTTACACACACACACACACACACACGGACTTTGTTTTGCATCAAAGAGGTGTCCTCATGTTAAATGGGCTGAGAACCACTGTTTTAGATGATGTGGCCCTCTTGTCTTCAGACGTTAACTGGGAATTTTCAATTTAACTTCCAAATAGACTTTGAGAAAGGCTGCCTGATTCTCAAATTGAACAGCTCTAGTTTGACAAATATCGATAGGTGAGAGGTGCTAGAATGGCCAATTTAAAGGGTAAGGAGATGTTTTATGGCCTCTTGGCGCAGCCGCAAACGTTGTAAAACGTGTGCTTATGTACTTGGCAACCTGGGATCTTGACGCTCCTGTTCAGAGAGATAATTAGGTAAAAAATGTTTGGCTTGGATTAAACATCTCTGTTTTGGGACGAATTGCCTTGTCTTAGCATATAATAGTTATGTTTAGGGAGCAGGTGCCATGCAATTTTGGATTGCCATTTAGGTAGAATTTTACATCAGAAAGAGACCACCATCCTGTCCTACAGAGACACAGACTCATTCTGGGGAGATATAGCAGCTTGTCCAAGCCACACAGCTAGTAAATGGCATACATCTCTCTTTACAGTGGATAGGAGCCAAACTATGGATTATGATTTGGGGTGATCAAGTTACTGGCTATTACAGTCGGGATATGCTACATTATGTTGCTATAACAAATAGCACAAAATATGTTAGTTGCTGAACTTAAAGGAAGTTTATTACTGTTTCAAAGTCCGTTGTAGGTCTGGATGATTCTCCAGGACACCTGTCCTCCACATGGTGCCTCAGGGATCCAGGCTCCTTTAATCTTATGACACCTCCATTTCAATAAATGACTCCACAATTGCCACAACAGAGAGTGAGCATGCTGGAATATCTCTCATGGCAATTAAACACCTCAGTCCATATGTGACACATAGGCCATAGTCATATGACTTTATCTAAAACGAGAAGAGATGAGGATAAAAGCAAGCACTAAACATCTCAACTGCACCAGCCTCCCAGAGTACCAGAAAATTCCATTAGTTATTGTTAGGGTAAATTTCAAACGTTCTCTTACAGTGTTAATTTATGAATACCCATTAATACTTAACAGTATATAAATCATGAATTAGTTTATCAGTTTTGGTTTAGTCGCTAATACTTTGAAGGAATGAACAGCTAAGGGGAAAACACATTTTAAGATCCCTTCTTAAAACCAAAACAAAACAAAGCAAAACGAAAAACAGCTGAGGGGCTTGGATAGGCAGGACAGAGTTGTGTGGGAGACACTTGGAAGGCCCCAGCTCTGGAGGTGGATTGTAGTTGAGGGCAGTGAACATCTGGAAAAGACTTTTAAGGGAGGAAGTGGCACTGCAAGACGGTAGAGGCTGCCCATAACCTACTTCTTTGAATTTACCACTTGGACCCAAATGGGGCATGTGAGCAAAGCATCCCTCAAATGTCTGTGGGTGTCATTTGAATGATACCAAGTCTTATCAAACCTTTGATTTTATGTTTGCCTCCAATCTGCCTTCCCTCCCAGCCCCTGAACACTACTTTGAAAGTGATAAGTTGCTCACATAGACTATTGGGTTTCCTGATGCATTTTGGTGTCTAGTGCTGTAGAGACTGATAGGGCAGAAGTACACACTGCAGAAGGAAGTCAGGTTTGGTTTCAGTACAAATTGACTTATTAAATCCTTGACATTTTCCAGGCTACTACTTCCGTTAGCCTGGCACACACGGGCTAAGGTAACTGGCTAAGGCTGGGGGCTTTGTTAGCATTTTCAAGCTGAGTATTTACCCAAGTCCTTTAAGCCACCTGGGTCTAGGGAATGGACTTGGACACCTTCTCCTTTGTGTTCTTCCACCTTTCACTCTGCGCTGAAAATGTTAGTGAAGAGCCACTTCTGCCCCTCGTGGATACAGGATGTTTACTCTCGGACTGAGAAGTTTTACAAATGGGGCTCAGCTTAGAGCAAAACAAAGTCTAAGGGTCTGGCCAAAAATCGGCTAACAGGCATGTGGCTTTCTAGTCCATAGCATGACCTCGGAGTCAGACTGTTTGGGTTCATATGCTGACTCAACCACTTACTATGTGGCTGTAGGCAGATCGCGTAATCTTTGTGAACCCCAGTTTCTTTAACTTTAAGATAAGAACGATTACATTGACTTCAATATTGAAGCCCGTAGGGAGAACTCAATAATATGAACTGTTATTGTTTTTGCTCTAAAGAGATTTTGGGAGAGAGGCCTGATAATTTGACGTCTATGTCTATCGTTGTTATTGTCAGTGATAATACTACACGATCTAATGTTATGTACAGGCGTGTACTTCGGTGCCCATGAAATGGGACTGACGTTGCTTCCTGGATTGTGTTACCTTGCTGGATTATGAGATGCATCCGGTGAAGTAAGAGATGCCTTGAAACTAAACATATACTATGGAGATAGGAGATATTATTGTGCCTGCTGGGCAAAGTCATAGCAGCCATAGCCGTGGTGGTGGTAGAGGATTATTGTCTGTCCTGTTGCCACTTACGTGGATGCTGCATGTGGCTGTGACCGAGCAGCCAGACATTGTTGGGGTGAATGGGGCTAGTTCTTACTGCACTGCCTTTCACAAAACATTGCTTTTTGATGTCCGACGCGTCCATCATGGAGTCAGGGGCGCTTCTTTTAGGGGTTGTCGATCTCTGAGAGGCCAGTGCCAAAGCCTGCTTTCCAACTCAAGAACCATAGGATGAGCAAAGCCAGGTCCTGCAGCAGCAATACACAAGACTCGAACAGTGGGCGGGCCCTCACTCCATCTCCTGTCTGTAGGGTCCTTTTGAGGCTGGAGCTGCTCAGCTGCCCCTGGTTACGAAATAGAAAGAAGCTTGCATGTGTAGAAAAAGGAAGGAAGAAAACATCACCAGTGCTTTCAGAAAACCCTGCATGTCACAGTTCCTGTTTAAGGGGAAGGACTCATTTTTCCCTAAGTTGAAAATATTTGGGTCGTTGGAGGGTGGGGAGAGGGAAGTGAGTGAGGGAGGAGAAATTGCCTTTTTGTCCAGAGCCAGGCAGAAATTTGCATAAATACAGTGAAGTATGTCTGGGCTCTCATTTTAGGGAGAGTTCTTTGGTTCCAAGCAAACACACAGACAAACAACCAGCTAATATAAGCAAAAAAATTTAATTTAAAAAATACACGCACACGTACACATTAGAAGGCCACAGAATCAAATAAAAAGCTAAAGAATCTGGCTTTATACAGGACAGGAAGCTGGGGAACGTCTATAGGAGAAACTAACAGATTCTCCAGTAGCTCGTGTCACTTCACTCAGGAATTCTCTTCCCTGGGAGCACTTTCACTGGTCTTGGTTGGTGACATTTCAATTTTTTGATGAGCAGAAGGTGAGGTCCCCTCCTTCAGGCTCTGGTAGACGGGAGAACGGACTATTGAGCAGGCCGTAGCATAGATGCCTGCCACATCTCTGTTTATCATCGTCAACCTTGTTGTTACAATTAGTTTCCCCAGGCTGCCTGGATTCAACATTCATTCAAATGGAGTCAACTTGTTTCTGTTTCATAGCATCCTTGATCAAATTACACCGTGTAAAAGGTGGATTGCAGTCTTCTCACCCAAGACAAGCTCTCTGCCTTTTCTTCCTGGCCCACCTAGAGAACAGGTGTTGGGTCTTCCTGAAGAGGTCTAGTGGCTTCCCCTTGCTTTCTCTTCAGTGGCTCCATGCTCTGGATTCTGAAATTTGGGGCCCCAGGCCCTGGTTTCCCAGCCTCACTCTTGCTTAGACAGCAAACTAAAAATAAGTGTCCCCAGGATGGTTCATGTTGGCAGTGACAGTTGGGCTGCCACCTCACCACAAAGACTCTTGCCATTTGGGGGTTTGGAAAAGGGAAATACTTAAGTGCTAGTTTATCAGCTGAAAGAAGCTACAACAAAAAACAAAAACACAAAACACAGCACCCATCCCACCCACAGACTTCTGGTCAGAGTATCGACTTACAGGAGAAAGTTTCACCCGTTATAAATTAAAGACATAGAGGCGTTTCTTTATTTATACATTGGTGGGAGGACAGGGGGACAAAGTGAACCCAGAGCAGCTGCTTTGTAGAAGTTTCTGGGAAAACATTAAAAGAGAGCAAAAATGTTTTTTTGAAAAGTGTTAGAACCTTTGAAAAATATAGAGGGACAAAGAAGAAAGGCCTGCAGTGATGTACAGGTTAATAATTTAGTGTGTTTTCCGTCCTGGTTTTTAGATAGTTAGGGGTCGAGGGCACTATTCTGTTCCTGACTCATTTCCAAGCCTCCTCTGTCTGCTCTCACTTAGGAATGATGTCTGAAATAAAGGGCAAGCTTAATCAGTGTAGCTAGTACAATGACAGGTTTTAATACACGCCATGCATAGGCCTCCTTTATCCACTTAATATTAGAATGTGAGGCTTGCCCCAGGTTTTAACATTTCTTTGCTGGTATTATGTAATGGCTGTATAACAGTCTATCAAATGGTTGTTCCACAACTCACTGACGTGGGCCCCCAGCACTGAACGTGAAATATTGCAAGTAATACTGTGAGAGAGATCTTTGTGAATAAACTGGGGCACCATTTGTCAAAGCAGAGTCCAGCCTCACAGCTTGTTGGGTGGGAGGTCTCCCTACGGCCGCCTTTATCTATGTGAAAAGGCAGCTCTTAATCGCACAAAGTCTCATTATTCAGGTCATAGGTTATTCTAACCTAATTTTTCTTCACTCTTTTTCCTCTTTTCACGTTTCCGGAAGTCATTTCCTAGATTGCTATCCAAGATACTGGAAAATGAAAAAAAGGACACCCTTTGTGTTAGGCACTTTCAGTCATAGAAAAAAACTTGATGGGGGCACTGTGAGAGCCAGGGTGAATCTTACGTAGGAAAATCAATCAGACAGGTCTAGACACTGCTTTAAAATATTAAGTGCTCTTATATTCTTTCAAACTATATGTCACAGTGCTTCCATTAGGCACATAGTCATTATGTGTGGCAATACTACCGTAGTATAACTTTTTTTTTTTAAAGGCAGAAAAAGGAATTACAAGAAAAAATTGCATTTTTTTTTCCTTTAAAAATATCTAGCCTTCCTCTCATAAAAGCTTCTGGAAGGCCAGATATTGATATTATTCCTCTTTCCTACTCCATTTATCTAATTACTTCAGGGTGCATTTTAAAAGTCTCTACTAGAACAACAAGGATCAAAACAGTAACACGAACTAACACAAATTTAGTGCTTACTATGTGCCAGGAGCTGGTCTAACATGTTGAGTGGCTGGATTGACACATTTCAATCTTAACAGAGGGTGGATGTCCACTGTAGATTCAGTGGACCCTTTTGAGGAAGTGAGAGCCATGGGAAGAGTGGAGGGAGATAATTCCAGCGTGGATGAGGGGTCCCAAGCATGGACGAGCATGACCTATTCCACCGTGGCTGGGCATTAGTGAGTAGGTAGGAAAGTGGCATCAAATCCAGCTGGAAGAATATTTAATAAGGGAGAAACAAGATCAGATTCATATCTTAAGGCAATCGTACACATCTTCTATTTGAAGATAGATTGTGGGGGGGAATGGGGTGTGCACAGGAAGGCATTGTGGATACAGTCAGCGTAATGGATGGTGGTGGCCTGGACTCAGGTTGCTGGTGGAGATGGACAGAAGTAGACGGACTCAGGAGGCATTTTGGAGATAGAATTGACAGAACTTGCTGGTAAATTATAAAAAGAACGTAGGATAAGGGATAAATAAAGGCCAGGTTCTGGGTTTTTCATTTGAGTACCGCGGCTAAGGGTAATGCCATCTTCTACGATGTGAAAATCTGGGGAAGTAACTGTGTCATGGGTAGGGAAATGGAAGGTTCTTTTCCTACCTTGTCATTTGCACAAATTGACACTGTGACCAAAAAATAAAGAACACAAGACTAGAAGGTTCACGCTTTAATTATTTTTGCATTGTAAAAAGAGACCAGACAGATGTAGGACTGGGTTCAGACCCAGAACTGCCATTTTCAAGCTGTGTAACTTCAATAAAATGGCTTAGCCACTCACCACTTGATGCTTCCATTTCCTCACCTCTAAAAGGGAGTTAATATGTCCTGACACACACTGGTGTCGATATAACATATAAATAGCCTTCCAGCTGGGTTTGATGCCACTTTCCTGCTTTCTCACTAATCCCCACCATGGTGGAGTAGGTCAGGCTCTTCCTTATTGGGGACCCCTCGCCCATGCCAGAATTGTCTCCCCCCTAACTCCTGGCCCAGTCTTGGGCACATAGTAATTCCATTTCTTAAATGTTAGTTATCATTCTTGGAAATAACCTGCACGAGATAAAGCTGTTATTTGCGATAAATTCTTCCTTGTGGGAAGAATTTCCTGTACATCTTCCTCTGCATCTCTTAGCCTGCGTTACAGGACATGACATGGACCAAGAGCACCTGGATGGCAGTGATGCCCCCAGATATCCCTGCCACACACTGTTTGATGTCCATATTTAATGTTTGTTTCTTTAGCTGAAGGTTTGTGTTGCTGGGCTTTTTTTTTTCTTTTTTTTTTTTTTTTCTGAAATACCATTGACCTTGAAAAAGAGAAAATAGTTTAAAGCATATTTATCAATAACAGAAAGTCATCATAATGTTGTGATTTAGAGCATGGAGCCTGGCTACCTGGATTTGAATCTCGTCTCGGCCACTTATGAGCTGTGTGACCTTGGGCAGGTTACCCGACTTCTCTGTGTCTAAGTTCTCTTATCTGTGAAATTAGGACATTAATGATTTCTACATCAAAGGCTTGTTAGGAGTTTTAGTGGAGGTAAGATATATGAAACCATACAACAATGCTTGGGAAATGGTAACCACGATATGTGTTACATCAAATACAGATAGTTAAGGTGTTAGAACACAGATGATTTTTGAGAACGTGAGAGAAAGGCAAGGCTGGGAAAGCAACGTAGGGCTAAGAGGTCCTGGGCCTCGGGAGGAGGGTAAGACACGGGGGGCGGTCATGAGAGGAGCCGGGACACAGACTTTTCTGCTTCTTGGTTTTGTCTTGTCTCAAACCTCCCAAGAAAGAAAATTCAAGGATGGCCTCAGTCCCAAATATTAGGGACTAATTATTCCCCTCTAGAAGCAGCCTATCGTCCAGGTTACAAACAAGGTGAAATGCTTTAAAACTTGCATTTCTGCTGGTCCCGCTTCCACCTGCAGAACCTCTCTACCGGGCATTTATAAAGGACGTGTCAAGGTACGCCGAGTGAGAAAGCCTGTACCCCCAAATTACATATTGTATGAGTCCATTTCTTTAATATTCTTGAAATGAAAAAATAGTGGGACTAGCAAACAGTTTAGGAGTTGCAGAGGTTAAGAAGGTAGTGAGGGCAAGAGAGAAATAGCTGTGGTTATAACAAGATAACATAAGGAGTCCTTACGGGGATGGAAATCTTTTGTACCTTGACTATGTGAGTGTCAACATACTGGTTGTGATATTGTGCCTTAGTTTTTTCAATGTACCACAGTGGGGAAACTGAGTAAGGGTGTAAAGGATCTCTCTGAATCATTTCTTAAAACTGGGTGTGAAACTATAATTATCTCAAAATAAAATGTTAACTTTAAAAAAAATGGAGACAGGAGAAAGACTTAACTGACCCCCAAACTCATGTTGAAATCTAGCAAAACCCTTCCACTTGCCCATATTCCCTGCTCTAAAGGAATTTGTAGTTGTAGAAAGACCTAACCAGATGAAAAGTCAGACAAACCGATACGTTTCTTGTCACTTAATTAGGCACTCAGTTCACCTACTGTTCATTCTGTCACTTATTCATTCAACAGACATTTTGGGTGCCCACCTATATACCCGGGACTGTACTAGGTGCTGTGGATCCAGGAAGACAGATAACAGACTTTGCCTGTCCATGAACGGAGCAGATATTATAGTGGGCGAGATGGACAATATGTAATGCATGCGCAATGAGATCATTTCAGGGTGGTGAGTACTAAGGATGCAAGAAAACTGGGTAATATAGGCAGGGTTAATGGAGGGGAGCCTCTTTCAATAGGGGAGACAGGGAAAGTCTTTCTTTGTGGGTGATTTGGTCTGAGGGCTAAATGATAGAACAGAGCCCCAGAACAGTGGAGAAGAACATTGCTGCATTATCTTTAAAAAGGTTACACTTGTGGTAGGGAGAAGACATTGAAAGGAAGGAAGAAGGGAAGTGAGGGCGCAAGTTCACAGGCCAGTTCACTGCCCCAGGCCTGAGGTGATGGTTTCCTTAACTAAGGTTTGGTAGTGAAGACAATGGTGCCATTTTCTGAGATGAGAAAGACTGTGGGGGAGGAGGAAATTCGTTTGGTTGGGAGAAAGAAATCAAGAGTTCTGCTTAGTCATGTTCATTTTAATATGTCTAATAGACATCTACATCGGTCCACAAACATTATACAGGTTCATTTTTTCTCTCTCTCCCCATCAGTGCTCCATCAGCTCTGAGGTGCTCTTCCGTGTTCGGACATAAATGGAATACCACACTCAGTGCAAAGTGGCTTCCTGCAGGCCAACAAAGGTTCATATTGTGCATATCAGAAGTACAGAGTTAGCAACCTGAGGGGGAACCTTAAACAAGAGGAAATGGGAGCTGAGCAGGAGTCAGACAGATAAAGTCTTTATTTTCCCTTCTCCTATGGCCTACTCTGAGGTACACTATCTTTAAGCAGCTCTTCCAGAGAGAGGTTCCATATACTATGTGGACACAACTTCTGAATGACCTTCTGGGATTCTTGGCAGCTCTCTGTGAGGTGGAAGCAAGGATGGTAAGGCAGCTCATCACATTCTGTCACATTCTACCACACCTTCTTTTGCCTCCTTTCCCGTTTTCTGCTACACCCAATACCTTGCACTTGCACCTCCCAATTAAACTGTTAGCATCTTAATCCTTGCCTTAGGTGCTGTTTTATTGAGGACCCAATTAAGACAACATCCAAACAGAGAAGTCAAGCAAGAAGCTAAAGTCTAGAACTCGAGAGAGAAGTCAGGATCGGAGCTACTAACTTGGGCAACATCACAAGATACGTAGTATTTACGGTCATAAGACTAGTGCAGTCAGAGAGAGAGAGAGCGAGATGGATAGAAATATGGGTCAAGGAGCAAACCTGGAGCACTAAAATATACTGTTCAGGCAGAGGGGTGTGGATTCAGCAGAGGGGAACTGAGAAAGAATAGTCAATGAGGTAGAGGAAAATCCGAGGCGGTGCAGTGATACAGGCAAAAGAAGGGGAGAGTGTCATAAGAAAGATGGGAGTAATCAGTGGGCAGAAGCTCGCTGACAGGGCTAGTAATAGAGGAGAGAGGGGAGACCATTAGGTCGGACTCCATGGCAGTTGCTGGTGGTCTTGATGAGAGCAGTTTCAGTAAGACAGCAGGACTGGAGTGGTAGATGAGGAAGTGGAAATTGCTAACATCATAGATAAGTCTTTGAAGAAATTTCAGTGGAATTGGGGAGGAAATAGGGCAGCAGCAGCAGCAGAGTCTGTTGGCTGGGAACTATGTGTAGGAGAACTTACTGTCTGGGAGTCAATTAGAATAAGATCTAATCCTTTTTCTGCGTACGTCAGTTCCCTCTCTGGGCATTAATTTCCTTATTTGTCAAATCAAATATCTCTCAAATCACTTCGGACTCAGAAAAGCTGAGTTCTATGGAGATGCTGAAGCTGACAGAGCAGGAACAGTGAATGGGGAAAGCAGGGTCCCTGAGAAAACGGTGTAAGTCTTTCAGGGGCAGTAAAAGGGAACCTATTTCCAAGTGTAGGAGGAAGGATTATATAAAAGAATGAGTGCAAAGCACTTAGCACAGTGCTTGACATTATACTAAGAACACAACACACTTTGTGTGTGACTAGAAACAATAGAGGTAGTATTAGGAGCAGAAACACGATCTACTGCACACACAAGAGAGTACTGTTTGGAGATAAAGAAGGAAGAAGTGGAGATGAACCAGGCAGTGCCTGCTGTGGCAGCGAAGACCACACTAGACACTGCTTGTGGAATGAAGTATGCTTATGGACCTTATGACGTCAGCTCCAAGCTGGTGGCTTAGATGATGGGAGAGTCCACCACAATGGGAAGACATTTGACTTTTGACGATGCTTCCTATTCCATATGAAAGTAAAGCAGGTGTGCAAGGAGCTGAGCATAGCCAAGACCACTTCAAAGAAGAACACAATTGGAGGACTTAACCACATGTCAAGATAAATTATAAAGTGACAGCAATTAAGACAGTCTGGCATTGGCACAGTAGACAAACTGGTGGGACAGAGTAGAGTCTAGAAACAGATCCATGCATATAGAGGCACTGGATTTATGAAAAAGATGGCATTTCAGAGCAGTGAGGAAAGGGTAATCTTATCAATAAATGGTGCTGCATCAAATGGATATCCAAATGGCAAAATAAGAATAAAGCTCAATCCTTGCCTCATATCATAGGAGAAAAATCATTCCTTAATACTCTTAAATAGGACACAAAAAGTACTAACCATAAAGAACAGTATCTATATATTGAATTTTATTAAAGTTACAAATATTAATTCATCAAAAGATACCATTAGGAAAGTAAAAAAAAAATCAAGTTACAGAAGGAGAAGAGATATTCACAGTACATATAACTGATAAAAGGTCCAAATTCAGAGTAGATAAAGAATGCTTACAAAAGAAAAGACCACTCAATTGGAAATAAATGGGCCAAAGACATGAACAGGCCCCTCACAAAAATAGAATGACCTGTGAACATGAAACGATGCTCAACTCGCCCTCAGGGAAATACCAATGAAAATCATAATGTGATATCACGAAACAGCCACAAGAATGAAAATAATTAAAACGATGAATAATACCAAGTGTTGGTGAGGAAGTGGAGCAACTAGAACCACTGGTGGGAATTGAAAGTGATACAGCCAGTTGGGACAAAGTGTGGCATATCTACTAACCCTAAACCGTATGTACAAAACCTGTGAAATCCGAGACGGGCCCAGAGATACTTCTGGAAGTGACATCACGACAGCTACCCAAGGAGAACCCCGAGTTCAGTTCAAACTTGTATTGGTTGGTGATGGTGGGACTGGAAAACTTACATTTGTGAAACATCACCTGACTGGTGAATCTGAGAAGTATGTAGCTACGTTGGGTGTTGAGATCCATCCCCTCGTGTTCCATATCAACAGAGGACCTGTCAAGTTCAATGGATGGATACAGCTGGTCAGGAGAAAGCTGGTGGACTCAGCGATGGCTATTACATCCAAGTCCAGAGTGCCATCACAATGTTTCATGTAACTTCAAGAGCTGCTTACAAGAATGTGCCTAATTGGCTGAGAGATCTGGTACGAGTATGTGAAAACGTCCCCACTGTGCTGTGTGGCCACAAAGAAGATAGGAAAGAAGGAAAGTGAAGGCAAAATCACTTGTCTCCTACTGAAACAAGAATCTTCAGTATTCTGACACCTCTGCCTAAAGTAACTACAACTTTGATAAGCCTTTCCTCTGGCTTACTACGAAACTCATTGGAGACCCTAGCTTGGAGGTCGTTGCCGTGCCTGCGCTTGCACCACCAGAGGTTGTCACGGATCCCACTTTGGCAGCACAATACGAGCGTGACCTAGCGGGTGCTCAGACAACTGCTGGCATCCAGATGGGGATGACGACCTGTGAAAGTGAAGCTGGGGCCCCGCGTCAGAAGTCTAGTTTTGTAGGCAACTTTCCTGTGATGTAAGTGCTGCAGCGTGTTTACCACTTCATTACATAGCTAAGCAGACATGTGCTTAATTTGGGGGATGTGGAAGGAGACGGGTGGGCTGCAGAGTGAGTGTGGCAGTTGGAAAAATACTTTCATGTTTTGGACCTGCATATTTAGCTTGTTTCCTTATTGAGTTTCAAATATAAGACTGTGAAAGTCACAACACACACACACACAAAATCTGTCAAATCCATTTCTGGGTATATATCTGAGATGTACAAAAAAATGTCCATTGCAGCATTATTCATAATAGCCTCAAGATAGAAACAACCCAAATGTCCATCAAGAGTAGAACGATAAATACACTGTAGTATATTCATAGAATAGAGCACTGTACCTGTGAAATAAATGAACCACTACTATAGGGGTGGCCTGATGGCTCAGTTGGTTAGAGCACGAGCTCTGAACAACAGGGTTGCTGGTTAAATTCCCACATGGGCCAGTACGCTGTGCCCTCCACAACTAGACTAAAGACAATGAGCTGTCGCTGAGCTGCCCGAGGGGTGGCTGGATGGCTCAGTTGGTTAGAGCACAAGCTCTTAACAACAAGGTTGCCGGTTCAATTCCCACATGGGATGGTGGGCTGTGCCCCCTGCAACTAAAGATTGAAACAGCAACTGGACTTGGAGCTGAGCTGTGCCCTCCACAACTAGATTGAAGGACAACGACTTGGAGCTGATGGGCCCTGGAGAGACACACTGTTCCCTAATATTCTCCAATTAAAAAAAAAAAATGAACCACTACTCTACACGACATTGATAAATCTCACAAATATAAAGTGCAATGAGAGAAGCCAGTGACAAAGGAACACATATTTTTTGATTCCATTTATGTAAAGTTCTAAACCAAGAAAACGTCATCTATGGTATTATAACCACAGGAGAATGGTCTCTTTAAGGAGCAAGAAAGAGGTAGCAGTGGGGAGGGGCATGAGGCGGATTGGGTGCTGGCATTCTGCTGCTTCTTGAGCTGGGTGGTGGGTACATGGGTGTGTTTTCTTTGCAATAATTCTTCAATACTTCACTTAAAGCTTGTGCACTTTTGTGTAGGTATGCTCTACTGGAAAATAAAAAGGGTTACCTAAGGAAAGGGTGATCCTCATTTACACAAGTGATAAAATGTTTCTCCGCACCTTGTTTCTGACAGCGCTCCTCCATCCAGGGTCCCCGCTGCATGTGAGCTTGCTGTTCTCACCAAATAAGTCAGTCACAAAGGAAAAAATGTAATGGATTTTCACAGTGTTTTTTTTTTTTTTTTAAGTTTAATGTCTTCCTTCTAAGGTCATTTAAAAACTCTACCCTCAAATAAAACCATGAAAACTCCCCCTCCCTCCCTCCCTCCCTCCCTCCCTCCCTCCCTCCCTCCCTCCCTCCCTCCCTTTATGGTTAAGAAAACTGAAATGCTCAGTCTAAGGACAATTGTCCTGTGATCAGAGGGTGAGAGCGGATCCGAAATAAGTGCATTCACTCACTTGATAAATATTTATTAAGCACCTATATACCTCAGGTGTTTTTCTAGGCACTGCAATGACAGCAGTGAACAAAGGAGAAGGTCCTATTCTCGTGGAACTTGAACTCTGGTGGCCGCAGAAAATACACAAGCAGACCAGCAAATGCAATGGAAGAAAAAACAAGGGAGGGGGCGTGGGGTCGCGGGTGCGAGTAAGGTTTTGCTATAGTGAGGAGAGTGGTCAGGGAAGGCCTCGCCCAAAGGTGAGAGACCTGGAGAAGAGGAATGGCCAGGTGGGTGTCTGGGAGAAGAGCGCTCCACACCAAAGGAGACTGAGATGAGAACAGTGTCTGTGTCTGAGGGACAGCCAGGAGGCCAGTGCAGCAGGAAGAGCAAAGACCAGGGCAGAAATCAGAGTCAGAGATCATTAGGGCCTGCTAGGCCATTGCAAGGGCTCAGGCTTTTCCTCCGAGTGAGATGGGAGCCCTGGAGGGTTTTGAGAGGAAAGAATGACACGCTCTGACTTAACTTTTAAGAGTCATCAGGCTGCTGGGAGGGAGTAGACAGAAAAAGGGTAAAAGCAAAAGAAAGGAGCCCGGGTAGGAAGTCGTTCGGGTGATACAGCTCAGAGACCATTGCCGTGGACCAGCGGTGGCGATGGTGAGAACTAGACTTATTTTATGGTCGAGACAAACAGGGTTTACAGTTTGGAGGTGAGGTGTGAGACAGAGAGAGGAGTCAAGCAAGGTTCTTGGCCTGAGTAACTGGAAGAACGGAGTTCTTGTCACTGACGTGTGGGAGGAACAGATGTGGTGGAAGTTTCCAAAATACCATTTGCACATGCTCAGTCCATGTCTAGTAGACATCCAAGTGGAAATTCTAAGGAGGCTGTTGGAGATAACGAGCCTGGAGCTCAGTGGAGAAGTTGGGACAGAAGATGTAAATGTGGGTGGTGGTTAAAGCTATAAGACTGGATGAGATCACCAAGGGAGAGGATATAGACAGAAAAGAGAAGTCATCCAAGGAATGGCCCTCTGAGATCAGCCCTGCCCTAAATCTTGCTTCCGCTGCAGGACAGAAATGTATCCTCATGCTGGAGGAATTGGCCCCGTTTCTCCTTGTGCCAGATGGCTGATTTGTTACAGGTGTGAGAATAAACGGGGCAACATCATATCCTGGAAATTGGACCTCAGTGGAGACCAACCATTCTGTGAGGGAAACAAGCAGACATCTTCAGTGAACCTCCCCTCCCGCCCTGTCCTCAGCTCAGCTGGAATTTGAACTAGCATGGAGGGTAAGCTTCTCCATGCTAGTGCTGGCTTGCCAAGCACCCATGGCCGTCTCCTCTGGTGTTCTCTTTGTCTGTCTGCTCAGCCAGCCCAGGGCATTCTGCTCTTCCAGAGGGTGCTTGGGCCCTGGGCAAGCAGAGCGCCATGTCACACTGAGCCAGAGACTGAGGGCTGGACGAAAAGCAGGGGCTGGGATAGGAGCGGAAACGCTCTCCTAACATTTTCCATTCCCTGTATAATGAATCATGATATGAGCAGGGCCCCTGCTAGGAAGTTCATAAAAACCGTACAGGATTTTAAGGTTTGAGCAAAGGGAAGACATGGCTGGCTAGGGAGGCCACAGAAGGCGGCAGCCAGAATGTCCTCCCACAGTTACTCCTTAGTTCTAAAACTGGAGTGCAAGGAAAATGAAGACACACGGTGGGGTAGAAGCTCTTGAAATGCCTCCCAGTTTTCTTTCTCCTCAGCTTTACCGTCACCACTGAGCTCCCTAGGACTTGTCTGAGGGAGTGCCCACCAAGCAAAGCACCCACGGAGAGGAGAGAAGCCGGAGAAACAATAGCAGCAGACATGGTGTTTGTTGACTTAAACTTTCCATTGTCCCATCTCACTTTCCAGAGACTCCATCATTTTCCCACCTTAGCAGTCATTCTCTTGGAAGATTCTAACATACACTTGGTTTCTCTACCCACTTCCTCCCACTCTCAGCTTGATCCTTTTTCCCCTTCTCTCCTCCCCTTTGTGATAAAAAAACAGAAGATAGACATAGCATATTCCATAGTCTCCAAAGTCTCAACGGCCTGGTACCTGTCTGAAGACCTCCCACTCTCCCCTCTCCTCACATTCACTAGATTCTCTACTCTTTGCTTTTCCACCTGAGAGGGAAAGTGGTCCTAGGAGCCCACAACCTGGAAATGGGTGTCACATTTATGCAGATGGTACCCACCTGTGTTAGAATGGGGCTCCCTCTGAGTCAGCTTTGGGAATTCAGCATACAGCAATCAAAATTGGGGGAGTTTGAGATCCCTAAAGAGTTGGAAAGACAGAACTCTCTTCTACCTTCAACCAGAGTCCTACAACACAATAATGAATTACAATTTACTCTCTGTTTCTTGTCGCTGGTAAGACAGCAACTGTTTTGGTACAGCCAAACTCCACTGCAAACCCTGATGAAGGTAAATGGAAAGGTGACTTTATGGCCAGCTTCACCTTGGTGTTTCCCACTGGGTATCAGGTAAGCATTAAAAATAATCTTTTTTGGGGCCGGCCTGGTGGCTCAGGTGGTTGGAGCTCCGTGCTCCTAACTCCGAAGGCTGCCGGTTCGATTCCCACATGGGCCAGTGGGCTCTCAACCACAAGGTTGCCAGTTCAACTCCTTGAGTCCTGCAAGGGATGGTGGGCAGCGCCCCCTGCAACTAAGATTGAGCACGGCACCTTGAGAGCTGAGCTGCCACTGAGCTCCCGGATGGCTCAGTTGGTTGGAGCGTGTCCTCTTAACCACAAGGTTGCTGGTTCGACTCCCACAAGGGATGGTGGGCTGTGCCCTCCACAACTAAGACTAAACGGACAACAACTTGACTTGGGGGGAAAAAAAAAAGTCCTGGAAGTACACACTGTTCCCCCAATAAAGTCCTGTTCCCCTTCCCCAATAAAACCTTTAAAAAATAATAATAATCTTTTTTGCTCAACAGAAATTTGGTAAAGATTGATAGTCTCATAGTTTACCCATCCATGCTTTTCATTTATTCACTCAGTCTCTTCTTATGGAATGACTACTATGTCCCAGGCTTGGTGCTATGTGCCTCCAGAAAGAATGAAGAATTGGGCAGATGAAACAGTAACAGTAATGGGAGAGGCAAAGTAATAAACAAATACATTAAATCATTACATATTTTAGTAAGTGCTGTGAGATATCTGTGGGCTGCTAGCCCAGAGGGTGAGGTTTGATGACCTGCATGCTAAACATAGAAATAAATGCAAGTTGCATTTTTAATGACTTGCTTTTACACGTAACTTAGGAAACATTCTTTGGAGAGTCACAGCAGGATTTAAAAATGGAATTGCTTGCTCCTGAACTAGAACATCAGCAATATCCATGATCTCATGAAGGTAGGTCATATCTCCTAAAATGCCTTTCAAATGATTTGGCTTTGCCTCTATGAGAGAAATAAACCAAAGGAACACCCCAATTGCCCCAGCAACAGACACTATTGGTTGTCTACCCATCAGCTGTTCTCTATTTGCCCACCCCCTTTTCCACAATCGTGTGTAATGTCTGGGGAGGTCTTTGTGACACTGTCCCTGAGAAAATGGTCCAAAACTCACTATTTGGAAGAAATAGTGGATCATGAGCACTTGTTTGGAGGAAATGTGGCTCATGACATCTCCTTGAGAGGGACGATGTTATGGAAGGCCAAAGGAAGCAATGTGGGTTGACACTTTCTTTTCTAATGTTGTTGCTTTTCTGGACTCAGAGAATAAAATCTATACCATAGCCTTCTGTCTTCTAAGTTCCTCTTAATAAGACCCAGGGCCACCAATCCTCTTCTGTGGTAACCTAAACATGTGGCCATTTTCCTACTCTTTGGTAACTTACAAGTACATCTCTGCTGAGTGGATGGGAAGTGAGTAATCATATTTTACACAGACCTATAAACCCTGGTGCCTTTCTCAAGTCTCCCTGTACATTACCTCATTTGGTCAGAGTCCTAAACATGATGAAGGGCTCTCCGAAGACCTCATCTCAACCTGACTTGATTTTAGGTCAACAGCAAATGTATGTCTCCCTTCCAACACAATTAAATTATAAATAGTTGACTGGTTTGAAAGGGTTCAGAGAATTCAAAAAGCATTCTTCCTAAGCAAATGTATGGAGTTTCAATTTGGGGATATAATGGTCATTGGAAATGTGTTATAATGAAAGAAAATAAATAGAAAACAATTTTTTAAATGAGGGGAGGAAGACTCCAAACTTAAAGAGTCAGCTCCAAGTAAAATAGGATTTGGCTTACGAAACCTTCAATTGCACTCAACTTTGGAGAGACATACTTATCCCACACAGAAAAAGGATGTGTAGAACAAGGTGGTCAAAATGACCCAGAGCCACAGCTGGCATCCATCATCATTGTTTGAAAAAGTTTGTGTGGAGTTCTTTCAAAATTGTTAACTTTTTAAAATTTAAATCTTTATTTTCAAAATTCATTTGCTACGTCCCAAAGGCCTGCCCTGGTGAATGAGTGGATTTATTTGTTTATTTGCTTGTGAAATCTTTTTGCATTTTCATACCATAATAAGGACTTTCTAAGGTCATATGATTAACTTTTATTAACAGCATCAATACACTTGTTACAGTTGATTTTTTTCTTCAGGCTGAAGCACTACATGAATAGCCCTGCAGCCATGCACTGGCTGCGTTTACCTGGGTTCTGCCAGGGTTTTTTAATCATCAAAGAGAGATGAGTTTTTTCCATAGTCATTATAAGACAAACAATGTTTAGCACTGGTGGGTTGTCTCATTGACTAACGCGGCGGTGACAGGCAAGTAAAGATTCCTCAGGAAGAAGTTCAAAGAGGAGACAGAACTAGTCCCAAGTCTTAAACTAAGGTGGTGTTCTTGGAAAGAAAGGGAGTGAGTCCTGGTTGTAGTGTGGAAGCAAAAGCAGGAAGATAGTGGATTACTTGAATGTGCTTATCCTCTAGATATACGTGGACCTCAGAGGCTGGTAGAGGGAAAGAAGAAAGCTGGGAACTGCCAGGCCCAAGATTGCATAGGGGCATAAAGCAACCATCAACATCAGCGTCAAGTAGAAAAGACGTGGCTCCCATTAAGTTAATAGGCTAGCATCTAGATCTAAGTGGAATCTTCTGGGGAAGAAAAGCAAGATCACAGAATTTTTTAGGACAAGGGTCAGCAAATTAAGGGTCAGCCAAATCTGACCCATGACCATTTTTGCAAATAAAATTTTATTGGAACACAGGTGAATTCTTTCCACAACAACAGAATTGAGTAGTTGTGTCAGAGACTATAGGATTTACAAAGCCAAAATATTTTTTATCTGGCCGTTGCAGAAAATGTTTGGCAACCCCTGTTCTACAAGAACAGCAATGTGGTTCCAAGTGATGTGTTTGGTTTGAAGACACACCCTCGTCATGGGCTGAGGGGAACCTCTGCAAAGAGGAAAATGGTAAGGTCTAGACAGAA
Organism: Rhinolophus sinicus; assembly: GCF_036562045.2. NCBI lineage: Eukaryota > Metazoa > Chordata > Mammalia > Chiroptera > Rhinolophidae > Rhinolophus > Rhinolophus sinicus. The sequence goes on from NC_133756.1 coordinate 144,903,729, forward strand.
TGTCAAAGCTACCACTGAATGATTGAGAGTTCAGGGCCTCAGATATAGGCAGAAACCAAGGCAGAAGTTTAATTCTATTGTCAGGACAAAGATGGTGGGGATTAAGGCGAAAATGAGTCTCAGTAGGCTTGTGGGATACAAGTTTACCTTAGTCATGGAAGAGACCAAGTCTAGGACAGCAAGTCCAATTTCAGTGACCTTCTGGTGAGTTTGAACCAGTGGTCAATTCGAAGTGCTCGGTGCTCAGCAGAGCTGGGAAGGCAGAGGTTGTCCCCAGAGGAAGGAACTACCAGGTCTAACCTGGATCTTTCTGACAAAAAGTAGGAGGTGATGCCATTCTCTCCATTTCTTCTTCAATATGATAGCTTATCACCCTCATCAACCCAAGGTGATGAGACTGAAATGTCTCCTGGGTAGGATTGTGAGATTTAGTAAATGAAAAAGACACCAAGTTCACTTTGAATTTCAGATAAATAAGTGAAACAAATTAATGTAAGTATGCTGAAATATTGCATTGGACATATTTATACTAAAAAATTGTTTGTTATTTGAAATTCAAATTTAACTGGAGTCTTACATTTTGTCTGGCCCAGGAAACTGGCTTCCTTTGTAATAAATTATGACTAAAGTAAGCAATGTTTTAACTCCTGGGACAGAAAGAAATTTCTAGTCCTTTGGTTTCTCTTCCAGTCTTTTTTGCTTCTCCCTTCCTCCACATATAGATTCCTTTCTCACTTCCTCCAACTCATCTCTACCACTTTCTCTCCAAGAGCAGTCCAGGAGAGGGGAATAATCTCATCCATCAACACTTCCAACAGTTGTCACCGCAATAAACTTTAATTTTAAAAAATTACAATATGGCTTCAACTGTCATTGATTAAACCAGAAAAGGGCTGAAAATTTTTAGAAAGAAGAAGTTAACCTTCTTAAAGTGACTCACAGGAAGGAAACCTGGTGAACAGACAGTTAGATGATTGGTTTCTGACTCATAGGAAGTTTCTTTGCTGGAGATTTCTAGCCATCTATCACCATTAGTTTGCTATCAACTAACCACTGAAGTTTCCCTGGTAGCATGCAGAGGATGTCTTGGTAAAACACTTGGATTTAGATTAACTGCTGGGCACTTGCTGATTCCAAATGTTGAATTAAAATGAACATTTTAGGGATTTACAGAAGGCCTCAGATAAAAAGCTGAAGGCTCTGTGAAGGCCGTGCTCATGGTTTTAAAGCTTCATGCCAGCATTGTAGGAAAGGTTCAAGAGAAGTCAAATCTGTGTGGCTTGCTCTATGCTGCGGTCACAGCGCATAAACCTCACCTGCAGTGAAGAGGATGTGGGTTAATATTTTGCTCAGCGATCATTTTAAGAGTATGGGTAATACATAAAATATGTTAAAAATGTTCAACTGATATGATTTTCATTATGCCTCCCTATCGATCATTTCTTCAGTAACCTTCCCACCATTGTGGCAATATTGGAGGTGCCCTTTTGGGTCTCCCTTCAAGAAAGAACTTGCTGTTCAGCTGTAAAAAGTGCAATTAGCTTACAGCCTCTAGCTGTTAACGCCTAAGAATCCATCTCACCCTTTGAACTGAGGCCATGCTTTTCCTGGGACAGCCCCCAGCCAATGGCAGCACACAGAGTGGGTGCTGGGTCGGCCATTTCTTTTCAACATGGGAGTCCTCTAATGAGCAACCTTTGTTCTGGAATTCCCCACTGGGTTGACCAAAACTTACTCAGATCTGTATTGTGGTCTGAACCCCTGTACGATCCTGCTTTCTCTTACAAGTGTTACTTCCTAATAAACCTCTCACATTCTTAATTCTTCCTCAGGGTTTGCTTCTCTGAGGGCACACTCGACACAACCATCATAGGCCCAGAGAAGTGGGCAGGACAGGTGTCATTCTAGCAAGGAAAGAAATATTTTGAGGGATATGTTCTTACCAGAAAAGGGGAGGGGGGAAGCGGCATACGCCTTCCTGTTCTGGAGAGTACAGTCATGAGAAGAGAGGTGGAGGCATGCCGGGTTAGACCTTCACATATCAGGGTCTTGCCTTGCCCTTCCTTGGGGCCAAGCCTTGTTGGGGAGGGAACTATAGAAGCAATCAAAAAGGTATGGGGAGACTAAGAATATTGGGGCAAGTGACCTACTTTCCCACACATAGCCTGGAGGAGGCTGAAAGCAACTAGGAGAAGCCCCACCTTTGTCTCTGCACAATGTTAACATGGCTTGAGTGAAACGGTGCAGCATTAGCAGATACAGGGACCTTGGTAGTTAGCAAGATGCTGTATTTTTGTATTCCCATGTGCCCTGGTGAAGGTCAGGGAGGTTCAAGGGGGACCACCAGAAATGCAGAGGCCTGAGGTTGGGGAGCAGAAGCCAGTGAGATGAAGGAGCTTGATTTCTAGAGGTAATGACGGTGTCATGTCCATGGCTGTGGGTGCCGTTGCATGCCAGTGTTCCAAGTAGACCAGGAACACCTCCGGGCACACTAGCAAATGCCCCAAACACCCAGCAGGGGAGCCCCTCAAGACCAGAGGTTGCCATGCTGATTCCCACTCTCATAGCTACATGGTAACAGCACCATCGAGACCCAGGTGGTTGCTGGGAGACCAGGGGATACTGGGAGGGGCCAAGATAAGCCGACTGGTTGTGCAAGTCCAGTCTTTTCCTGCATACTCCATAGGGTTGGGACTTATAAGGAAGATGTGATGGAAAACAAAGAAACTGCGTATTTTTGCATGTTTGAGAGTGTGTAAATCAATTAGGGACCCTCCTCTACGTACATAAAACATTTTACATTTTGAATTTTTGTCCAAGCTATAGAGTTAAGGAAGGTCAAGCTTAGTGTCACTTAAGTCATATTCGAATAGCAGCTTCCTGCAAAGAACCTTCATGGGCTGGGTAAATTATAGCCTCCACGTATGGTGAATGTTTGGCTTCTCTCTAGACCACATTTTCCAAATGGTGGGAGATAAACCACCGGTGATAGCCAAGATGATTTTAGGTTGTGCGGGAACAACCTTAATTAACACTGAATCACACCCACAGTATTCCATTTCCAGTTTCTCTCAGCTCTTCTGATCCCGTAAGAGAAAGTTTTGGTGGAGCTCTTGTCTCTAACCTCTCTAACACTTTCTAATTCCTCTTTTTAACAAAGTGAGAGCAGACTTCACACTCTGGGTATCAACAACCCCCCTCCACCCCAAAACTATGCTCCATGAAGTAGCCACAGGGAGCCTTAGACACAAGTTACATCAGCCCACTTCTCTGTTTAAGACTGTCCAATGTCTCCTCATTTAACTCAGAGGAAGAGCCTAAACCCAAAACCCTCAAGGCCCTATCTGACCTGTGTGGGGACAGAGCCCCAGAAAGCAGTTTCCAGGCTCTTGGCCTCACATAGAAAGGTGTTGGCTCAGGTAGTAAATGGCCATCAACTGTGATTGGATGGCCATCAGCTGTGGCTAGTTGGCCGTCAGCTGTAACCAGTGAGCCATTGGCCACTAATATAACTGCTGTGGCTATGCTAGCAGAAAATGGGGGCTAGCAAGAAGATGGTGGCTGAGCCTGCAAGCGGTGCAGTGAGGGTTGCGAACAGTGTGGCTCCTGCTTCCTGTGTCTCCGGCCCAGTGGCCAGTGAGAATATAGTGGTATGACTCCCCTACCTATGGCTCCGTGGGTGTTCCTTTTTGGCCTCACCATGTCCTGCGTTCTTATGTGGGGAGCGGGACCAGAGACCGCGCTGAACGCCCCCCACAACACCTGACACTCCCTACTGCACCCTCACGCTCTCTCCTCTGCCCTCACTCAATGCATCGGCCACAGTGGCCTCCTAATGAGGCTCAGAAGGCTCTTTCCCCAGATACTCGCACAGCTCACGTCTTCATCTGCCAGGACTGGACTCAGATGCCACTTTCGTAGTGAAGACTCCCCCGGTTATCCTATCCTAGATTACAGATGCTCGCTATACTCCCTGTCCTCCTTTCTGCTTTATGTATGTGTGTGCACGATATAGTTTATGTACTCATAATGTGTTGTAATTTTTAAAAAATAAGTTCGTCATTTTTATTTCCTGCCTCTCTCGCTTGAATGAAAGCTTCATGAGATCAGACATTTCTATTCTGTTTACTGCCGTGTCCCCAGCATCTAAAACAGAGCCTGGTATGTAGTGGATGCTCACACAGCATTTACTCATCGAATAAATGAGTTCTCGGCTCGCTTCTACCTGTTATTGTCAGTATCACGTCTTCCCTCTCTCATGCCTCCATTTTAATTCTGCTTCCTTTCCTGGCAAAGCAAACACAAGTAAACAACAACAACAAACCTCAACATACTATTAGACCCTCCTTCTCAACTTCACAGAAATTCTGATATATGTGCATTTTGTTTTCCTTCCAAATGGAAGATTTGGGGTGTGGAGTGTCAAAGGAAGAGAATTTGGAGAATTCTTGACCTGGCTGGACTCTCTTTTTTCCCAGCTCCCCATCCATCTTGCTTCCGCCCTTGCTGCTCTCACTGTTGTCACATTCCTGCCTCATGAGTGCTGCTCTTCAGCAGATTGCAGTGCTCGGGCTGGGATGGTTTGGAATTCGCAGGCTCAGGTTTCCAGCATCCCCTCGTTGACTGGGTGTGTAGCACAAGACACATATGGGCTTGGCTGCTGCTTCTGGGGGGGTAGGGGGTAAGGGCGGGGGTGGGCAGAATCTGGAGTGACTGGTATGTCTGATTGAATGCTAAATCACAAATCGAGAACTGTGGAATGGAGAGCGGGTATGGCGGAAGGAGCAAGCAGACCCAGCTCCTCACAGCCCACTGATTCTTTTTGTAGTTTCCTCTTGTCACCACAGCACCCTGTTGGGTTACCAAGGAGCTACAAAGGAACAGGCTGATGGGCCGGCTCTCAGCTCTCCAGAGTGTGGGTGGCAGACAGACAGGCAGTCAGTCACTGAGACAACACCCTAGTCCTGACTCCACCCCTCCACCCACAGCCCAAAGAAACCACACAAAACTTTGGAATTTGAGGGACTAGAATTTAAACCAAGGCTTGCCCACACATAGTCTCTGGTCCTCGGTGCCTCCTTGAGGAAGTTCTTGCTGCTTCTGAGGACTTCTCTAAGCCTTGGGTGTATGTGCATTTGTGTTGTAAGAAAACACTTGGGTTTGTCGAAGGTCAGAAGAACTTGGTGGCTGACGTAGTCTGTTCTCTTGTGGATGTCAAGCTGTGTGATGGGGCCCTTGATCACCACGACAGCCCCAGGAAATTGGAAGGCAAGGGCCCAGGAGCAAGTCCCACAGCCGGAGCTTTCTCCTCTGAGCTCGCCAGCCTTCAGCAGAACAAAGTGAGGAGAACATGGAGACAGCCCCCAAACCTTGAGAAGGAGCAATGCTGTCTAACCACTAACTCTGCTGATGAGCCAGCCCCCGTTCTACATGCCAATGTCTAAATTTGACCACAGTTGACAAGCCTTTGCCACTGAACATACCTAGTGCTTTCATCTTGATAAAGCTTGTGTCCATTCTCATTCTCCTCTGCACAGGAAGACAGTTTTATGTTCCTTGTTTGACAGATGACAAAATGGAAGTGGAGTCAGTTTCTGCTATCCCCAAAGTAGCAGAAAAGCATTTCAAACCCGGGTCTCATGACCCTACATGCGGGGTGTTTCCTGGTCCCGATAGGTAGATGAGTTCCTTAAAAAATGAGCTGCACAAGTTTGAGGCCTGAAACCACAGGGCTTACTGATGTAGCTGCAAACCGCAGCTCTCAGACAGAAAGAGAAAAGTCAAGAAGAGGAACTGCACTAAAGGACCTTAGCCTGTCTCACATACGCCGAATATTTATATGTGTTCCCCACACGGTCTCTATAGCAACTGGCAGAGGTGCAAAAATGCTTCATCAGTATTTGTAAAAAGATGAGAAGAGAGGGCCCCAAGATCCTCTTACTCCCAACAGGCAGGGCTATTTCCATCCACCGGTTTGTGACTTCTCCCAGCTGCCATTTGGCATGAAGCTTTCAAACAGCAGGGAACCAGTGAATCAGCCCAAAAGGCATTTGAACCATACAGGGTGGAAGAGCCCATCTCCTGCTCCATCTTCCAGGCAATTATGCATAGAGTCAGGAAGGGATTTTGTTATTAAGAAGTCAGTACTAAGGAGCTGAGAGGTTGTGGTTCCCAGCTTTCAACCACAACATTTAAGGCATGTCTTCATTTTTCTTGCAGTTTCCAAGGGCACATCATTACATAATTCTCCCTGAAGAGTCAAAATTGCTTTATGATGCATATGTATCAATGATGTGAGCTGAGGCTCTGACCAGCAAACAACATCTTTCTCAGAAACCTCCCTCCTCACTCCTTTTCCCATATTAGATCTTGAAATTACCCCTTCTCCCGTTTCTGCCTCAAATGCTGCCTGGAAATCTTTGGTCAGGAATGAAGTCTGTGTTGCTACGGTCGTGAGGAGGTAGAGAAAAGGGAATCCTTGTGCACTGTTGGTGGGATTGCAAATTGGTGCAGCCACTACGGAAAATAGCATGAAAATTCCTCAGAACATGTTTTAAAAAATGTATCTTATGACCCAACAATTCCATTTCTAGGTATTTATACAAAGAAATCCAAAACACTAATTTGAAAAAATCTATGCACACCTATGTTCATCGCCACATATTTACAATAGCCAAGATATGGAAACAACCTAAGTGCCCATCAGTAGACAATTGGATAAAGATGTGTTGCATACATAGAATGGAATATTAATTACTTAGCCATAAAAAAAAAAAGAAATCTTACCATTTGCAGCAGTATGAATGGACCTAGAGAGTATTATGCTAAGTGAAATAAGTCAGACAGAGAAAGATAAATACCACGTGATCTCACTTATATGTGGAATCTAAAGAACAGAGTGCGTGAACAAACAAAACAGAAACAGTGTCATAGATACAGAGAACAGACTGATGGTTGCCAGATGGGAGGGTGGGATGGGGGACTAGGTAAAAAGGTGAAGGGATTAAAGATTTTTTAAAAAATTAAATAAAAAACAACTTAATTCAACTCTACATATGTGCAACAGAATATTTTATCTCTAAGCATCTCAGTTTGTGACCTTTGTGATTTATGTGGTGTTTGTTAGTGCATTTGCATCAAAAGCACCGTTCTATGTGCTTTGGGAGAAACAAGAATAAAAGGATTGCTGACTCCCAGAGATCTTACGATCTAGTGTAGTTAAACTCTTATGTGGCATTAAACAAAGCATTACACACTCGACATGTGACCAACGCATCTGTTAAAGCCCATATGATAAACTGAGTTCCTATGTAAATGTCCCAGGCAGGGTTGGATTCATGGGCAAGAAACAGGGGAAGTTGCCCAGCACTCGTGCTCAGAAGTCCTTCCTTGGGGTTTAACGCACTGCCATTACTGTCTTACATTTCTTGATTTATCTTTGAATTTGTCGTGTAACTGAAGTCTGATGGGACAATAGAGCTCAGCTCACGGGTGGTCCTGCCCCTCACACCCAACCTCTGGTGTCCCAGACCTCATCTGACTTCTTGTCCTCAATAACTGTTGCCACCTTTTTCCCAGAGTGCCCACCAGTTCTTCAGCAGGCAGGGAGACCCCATTCCACCTCCTGTTCCCTGTAGGAGACCCTGGGAGCAGATGCAGGGAGAGTCGTGGCTGGGCATTCGCCCCATGGAGAGTTGTGGCTGGGCATTCGCCCCATGGAGAGTCGTGGCTGGGCATTCGCCCCATGGAAGGAGCATGGCAGTGCCCTCCCTGCCCTGGGCTGGCAGTGCTATGGTGCATTTGACTTGGTGGGGGCCTCTCACCTGCCCCATCTGTGTACCCAGTGTGTGCTGGAGGTTGCAATCCCCCGGAGAGCACAGTGGTTTGAGGTGGCAGGCAGTGGAAATGGGAGATTCTCCACTTCCTAGCCACATTCACATTTTGCACTTGAGCCCCACAATTATATACCAGGTCAAATATACTCCAGCAACTCCCTCCTTTCAATCTAAGCAGGGCTTGGACAACTGTCATGAATGCAATCTGTGTAAGCCAATCCTGATTCCCTATCAGTTCCATGTACTCTCTCAGAACCCATTTCAACCATAAACGTACCAAAATTGATGATGAAAGTAAGATGTGAGTGCTATGGGGTCACCTCATAAGTATATTTAATATTTTTGGTATATTTAATATACTTAATGTAATGATCTTTAGACCCCACTATCTGTATAAAATGTGTTCTACGTCTTAACCTTTTACAAGCCTTCGTTTATTAGGGAAAATCAAGCACAATATAAAATTTACATCATAAGTGTGCCTTGTGGGGGATTTTTCTTCAGAGGCTGAACTAACTGAAGCTTTGTTTCCTAAACTCGGGCAGGCACTGTAAGTGTTGAAAAGAGTCATTTTGATGATTATTTCTTTCAACACTCTTCCAGCTGTGAAAAGGAAGAGTTATAAATATCAAGGCATGAGATTCCCCTCAGAGGTGTATCTTTAGCAAAATAACACCTTGTAAATGTTCTGCTCCTTGTGCTCAACAGCTAGGCACCTGCATAAAAGGTTGGTTCAAGCCAACACACATTCATTGGACATCTGCCATGAGATGAGATGAACTCTGAGTCCTGGGCAACAGAGAAGGTATAGAGCTAAATAAGAAGCATGTAAGACCCTCTGCTGGTATAGAGATAGAAATCTGTAATTGCTGAAGGAAGTTGCCCAATCATGGGAGCCTGGCAAGGCTTTCTTAGGGGCGGCTCCACCCTGAGTAACATGCTCTCAGCACAAGGCTGCTTGGCCCAGGCTGACTGTGGACAGGGCCTGATTGGGAGCTGCTGGTCTGTGGGGAGCTGCTGTCCACAGCCCGACACATGGAGAGCATCACTTCCTATTCTCTGTCTAGCACGGAAATTGCTTTTGGAAAGGCACCATTTCTTGGGTCAACATAAAGACTACCCTGTGGAAGACCCTGGAAATATTAACTATTATTAACAGATATTATTGAGGGCTTGCTATATGTGAGGCAACATGCCAGATTCCAGGCTTATTGTCCCTGCTTTCGAAGTGTCATGGTAAATTAGAGGAGATATATATGTAAGAAAATGGCTAAGTGTGCGTGGATATCAGGCATGGGGAAGTGATAGTCAAAAGGCCTAACCTTAACTCTCAGCTCCGACTAGACGGTTCTGGGACTTGAGTCAAGCCCCACAACTTCCGTGGGCTTTGGTCTCTTTATTCATAATTTTTTTTTTGGCTGAGGGGAGAGAAGTTGTCTATCTGGTTTCCAAATTGTCTTTGTCTTAAATTGCCTGTCTCTTTGAACCTCCTAGAAATAATCTGTTGTCCATAGGCCAGATTCTCTTTGATCTGTGTATTAGTTTTTCAAGGCTCCCATAGCAAATTACCACGAAGTAAGTGGCGTAAACAACAGAAATTTATTGTTTCACAGTCTGGAAGCTCTAAGTCTGAGATCCAGGTGTAAGCTGGTTGGTCCCTTCTTTGGGCTGTGATAGTCTGTTTCATGCGTATTCCCTAATTTTTGGTGGTTTTCTGGCAATCTTTGACTTTCCTTGACTTATATAGTACTGTCTTCTTGTTCGTATGGTATACTCCTAGATGCATCTATGACCAAACTTCTTTTTTTTTTTATAAGGACATTGGTCTTATTGAATTAGGTTATATACTTCAGTATAACCTCATCTTAACTGTATAATCTCATCTTAACTAATTGCATTTGCAATAACCCTATTTCCAAATAAGGTCGCATTTCACATTCTGAGGGATAGAGTTTCAATGTATGAATGTGGCAGGGGCCGGGGGAAGAGGGAGACAATTCAACCCATGATAACATTTTACTCATTTCTACTTTGGAATTCTTGGTCCATCTTTATGATAAATCTTTTTCATTTCAGTTGCCAGCTCTAATTACCCGGAGTGTTGCATTGCCTAGAGAAGGGTTGTATATCGACAATCCCAGGATAAATGGGAAAGTTACTGGAATTGGTTCGGATTCTTTTTTATGGGTACAGGATGTAAAGAATAGGGGTTTGTCATGTATCGTCTCACCCAAGTAGCAGGACTTAAAAACCCTGCTATTCAACCCTGAAGCAGGGTCCTCACCAAAAAGTGAAAACCCCCCCAAAAAACTGATTACTTCAGATCTCTCCAATTGAGATGATCCCCAAAAGGTACTTGACAATTTTCTATCTTGCTACATTAAATAATTTTTGCAGGGTTTTCCAGCCCAGCCCATGAGAATGATCAAATCCCTAATAGGACTCAGCTATTCCATAACGGGAATGAAGGGAGTTCAACTTTTAGAAAGATATAATCAGTCTGGGCTTTTTGAATGTTTCCCTTGTTGAGGTTGAGAACTTGCTTTGGCTGAAGAGTTGCAGCTGGAACCAGATAGGAAGTGAGTTTCTAGAAGCACCAAAAATGAATCCTCACTCCCACTCTTGACACCTACAGGATTAAACCCACCAGATGACGACAGCTGCTGTGGAAATCTAAGCAAGTGGAGGGATGCCCAGCTTTAGCTAGCCAAGCTGAACATAAGAGCCAGGAGATGGTGAAAGACAGGAAGCCAGTTGTCTGTGTCATATGGATACAAAGGCAGTACTTTCAGGACACAGAGACATAGCTAGGACCTTTGAAGGCAGCTTGGACTATCTAGGGAAGGCCTTTGTTTTTGTTTCATAAAGGCCTTCCCTTGAAGGAAACTTGGCAGACTGACTAAGGCCAAAGTTCATTCACCTCCAGAGAACATTTCAATTAAGGAAAGATAAAGATAGGAGGAATTATTTCACTAACAGCTCTGTAGGACACTGGGGTACAAGCTCCCCAGCTCTGGGATCAGCGTAGACAATTATAAAGCGAAGGCAGCATGAGAGGATCGATGTGAACTAAGCACAAGTTTGGTATCCAGAAGATTCTGCCATCTCAGTCAAAGAAAAGGCAAAGAGAGTTTTACCCAGAAGAAGAGAACTTCAGTCATATCTGTCTAAATAGCTACATGAATTCATTTCATGCATTTATACCTTCAACAAACATTGACGGCTATCCCGATTACACTGTGTGTGTTAGGTTACATTGAGGGGAGACAAATGCATTCATAACGTAGGGTCCCTGCCCATAAGGAGCCCGCAGACGAGTTCACATTTAAAAATAGGTTTTATCTTATACGCTCTGATGCATTGGTAATGGCTGCCTAGAACACTCTCTTGAGGGGCATTTGAGAGGTCACATCCTAATTCAGAGGAGTGTTGTGATTTACTAGCAATATCTGCTTTGGCCACATATTCGTAATCCTAGGAGTCTAGCTTTATGCCCTCGCTCCATAGTAGCATTTAGTCATAGGCCCAGGAACTAGATCACTTACATATATATTATATGTAAAACCCATTCCGCACTGCCTCTTCCTGTGTTGGCTGAGTGACAAAGGGCTGAACCAATGCTGAGGAAAGAGGTTTCTGAGTTGGCATTCTTCTTTTTTGACAAACAAAGGAGCATGATATTTTCTCTGTATCTATTTCTGCTCCTCCCCTATGAGTTAGAAACATAATCCACAGAACAGGGATGGGGTGGAGTTGGGTGTGGAGGGGAAACCCATCGACAGTGACCAAAAAACATAAAGACTCTACCTTCCTCCAGAAGAATAATAAATGGTTTGGGGGTGTGGGAGATTATAACCCAGCCTTGAAAATAAGCACTGAAATACTACCAACCCATGACGAAATCAAGCAAATCAACCAGTCAGGTTACTTGTATTTATCTAGTACGAATCTGGTTAATCTGTTGACAACCTTGGCAAGCCTGTAGGCAAGGAAGAGAGCTTGGCAGAGCTCACAGTGGGCATTGAATGAACACTGGGGGTGACTCTTCAATAGCCCTGCTGAGGAGCTCCGCCTGGATTTAGATGTGTAATACTCAGACGTCTGTAGGGAGACAAAATATTTAAAATTCACTGTAATACCCTGTTCCTGAAGGTCTGTTAGTTGTGTGAGCCGTCTAGACTGCAAAGGGCTGACTACGTAATAATTACTTAATCGAATATAGAATTTGTCACCTGCAAGATCTGTTCTCAGATCTCTGCCATTATGACGTTGGGCAAATGACTTAACCCTCAGGGTCTTCGTCTGAAAAATAGGGATAATAGTAGTGCTGACCTCAGGGTTTTTGTGAAGATAGAATGAATATGTAAAGTGCTCAACGGGAAGTCTGGCCCAGAGGAAGTACTCAAGAAAAAGCAGCTGGGGTGGCTGGTTAGCTCAGTTGGTTAGAGCGCGGTGCTAATAACACCAAGGTTGCCAGTTCGATGTCTACATGGGCCACTGTGAGCTGTGCTCTCCTTAAAAATAAAATAAAATAAAAATAAAAAGGTAGCCATAATTATCAGCAATTAAGTCCTTAGACTCTTTTGGTGCATCCCCCACACCCCATCCCCTTGGCACCTCTCCTTTCTACTTATAAGCAGTATTGGGCTCTAGCTCCTTGTGGCCAGAAGCTCTGGGCACAGGCCCCCTGTGGGCCTGGCCTCCCCTGCCCTCTTTTCCCTAACCCTGCCTCATGCCATCCTGTGAACACAGGCCACGTGGGGGTGCTTGTGTTTCCAAAAGGATATGCTATTTTCTCAGCAGCTCACACTGTCCCACTGGGCCGCCTGGCATGGACAGGGATGTGGGGACAAGTTTTAAAGGGAAGCAACATTGGATAAGGAGGTAGGGAAGATGCCCTCGGATTCTTGTTCTCTAGGCTTCAGTTTCCTTTACTCTTCAGGAAAACAAGATGAGAAAACATGACCCATTATGTGAGAGTGGAGAAAGCATAGGATTCGATGCACACAGCTCACCTTCACCACTTGCCTCTGCTGCCTTCCACCTGCATATTCTCAGGCAAGTCCCAAAGTCTCTCTTGCACCCTCAACTTCCATATCTGTAAAGAGGTGAGTCATCATCCTCAGAAAGAGCAAGTTTCCATCTCCTAGGAGTGGAAGCAGCATCGACACAGTTTGAGTAATGCCAGCTCCATAGCTGTCATATTGGGCCAATGGAGCTGACTGGCCCCTCTCCACCATCTCCATTAGTCACCATTCCTACTGTGAAGATCATCTCCGAATGTTCCAATTCATGTCAGTTTCCATGGCTTCCTTCCATCCACCCATTCCCGTGCAGGCTTAGATCCTGTCTAGTGAAGGTAACTCAGAGCCCACTCAGCATATTCCATATCCGGTTTTGCTTACAGTAAAGTATCCCATTGGAAGAAAGTCACGAAAAGCACTCTTTTCTTGGAACGTTGACCTGAAGTTTAATCCTGTTCATCAGCAGAAAGCCCCAAGGCCGTGGTTGAATGTTTGAGAGAAACAAAACATGATTCAAATTTCCCCGTGGCTGAAGGTAGTAGGTTTGGCGCCGTGGACGTTAAAATCTTCTCTGCAAGATTCAGGCTGACATTCTCCTAAAAGCATCGCCTTGTCATTGTTTGGAACCAATTGTGTCTTACAAAACCTCTCCAGGGAGCGGACTCTAAAACCGCGGGCCAGATTTCAAATATGTACACACAGACTGAGAGATATTTTTCCAGTCGGTCACTAGAAATAGAGCCCAAGCAAGACGCCTAAAATTGGAAAGTACATTTCATAGCAGTTTTTTCCCCTAAAAATAGAAAAGGAGCTTTGCTGTGCAAGAGGCAGCAAAGATTGGGGCCCTAGCCCAAGGAGAGGAAGGCTGCCCTGGCTGGCAGGCCAGCAGGGTCTTAACCTGGTAAGACCCAACTTCCCTGCAGGGGAGGGGGAGGAACCCCATCTCCTGAGACCTGACTTCAAGACCCTGAGCATGAACCCCCTCTGCTGCCCAGCTCTACCGCATTCCACCTCTCACCATCCTGCCGAGACCAGGGTGCTAAGTCACCAAAGCTTGCTTTGTGCACAGGTCTGGGGTCATTAATACTCTGTGCACTAGCTCCAAGAAAAAACAATGTTTTGGAAGAGGCTGTAGATAGATACTTAAGATGGTACAGGCATATTTGCTGAAAGGACAAAGATATAGATCTGAATGTTCTCACAGGAATTTGAGATGTGACTTGTGTTTTCCAAGAATGCACCAGACAGGATGGCAAAAATGGGATGCAGTTGCCAGCAATAGAATGTCTCACTGGGCTCACCTGCGAATATATATTCCAGCTCTTCTCAAAGTGTCACTCAAGGACACCAGGGATGCAAGCCGACAGCAGAAAGGCCATGTGAGGACATGGTGAGAAGACAGCCATCCTCAAGAGAGAAGCCTCAGACGAAACCAAACTTACCATCACCTGGATCTTGTACTTCTAGCCTTCAGCGTGTGAGAAAATAAATTGCTGTTGTTTAAAAAAAAAAAAAAGAAAAAGTGTCACTCAAGTATTTTTGAACTTTCTTGAGGGTATTTCAAATGGGCTTATAAACAAGCCTTGTCATTTCTATTGGATGGCTGCCATTGTCTTCTTGTCCTCCTCTGGCCTCTTCCAGGGACTCTCATGTCCATGGTTCTTCAGCCAACAGCCCCTAGAAGGCTCATGCCCAGGACTTCCTCCCTGAACACCAGGCCACCACGCAGCTCCAGAGCACCTACACATTTGGCTGTTCAGGTTTTTTTCACAGCTTGTCTCTCCTCAGAGCTCTCACCTTGAGACCATCCGAGGCTGGGCTCACTGAGATAACCAAGTAACACCACCATCCTAGATCCAGAATCATCCTGCCCGTCCCATAATAAATGCTTTGTAATCAGGCCAAGCTTCTCTGCTGACATTCTCTCTTCCTCCTTAGGTTTCCAGTCCCAGCTCTGCTGCCCACTTGCCGAATGACCTTGGGCAAAGCATTTAACCTCTCTTGGTTGCAATGTACGTGTCTTTAAAGCATGGGAGATGTGCTAGCTCGTTTCTATAGTCCTTTCTATTCCTGGATTCGATGAGCCTTTAGAGGCCTTATCAACAATACTCCAGAATTTACTAGTGACCTCTATGTGGTAAGCACTGGCCAGGTGCACTGTAAATAAGGAAATGCTATATTCTTTCCTCTCTCTGAACAGAAACAGGCCTCTCTGACCACCATTCTGTTTATAACCCTCCAGTGGCTTCCTGTCACACTTAGAAAAACTCCAGACAGACTCAGCGGCATCCTACCTCAGTGACATTCTTTTATACTTCATTCACTCTTGTTTAATACACTCTGGATGCAACCTTCATTCTGTCCCTGGAATGTACTGTGTCCTTTACCCTAAGGCTTTTCCCAGTGCAAATTATCCTATCTGGAGTGTAGTTCTCCCAGATAACCTGCAATTGGCCCCTGCTTATCATTCAGGTCCCCGGGGGGCCTTGCTGGACATTCTCCCCATCCCCAGCCACTTGTCCTATTCCAGAGCTTGGCCAGTTATGGCCAGGGCTCGAATCTGCTCACATATATTTACTTGCATATTGCCTGTGGCTGCCTATGTGTTACGACAGCAGAGTTGAGTACAGGTTACCCCTCTGCTGTCTAAAAGTAGAAGGTGCCTATAAAACATTTTGTAAGCTGAACTAACATAATGCAAAGAAGCAATCACTATTAATTTATATGGAAAGGCTTTTGAGCATTCCCAGACCCCCAAAATAACCTACCAAATCTTACCAAATATGCTTAATTACGTCCAGTTTTATGCTCAAACCCTTACAAGTTCTCTGAGGCTTCTGTGATACCTTAGGACGCATCTTGCTAACGGATGCACAAAGAAAGTGACGAGAAAGCACAGATGCTCACAGGCACAGCTCAAAGCTGTGGTCCTTGGTGCTGAGATGCTGAGCGTAGTTCCCAGGGAAGGAGCTTGGCAAGGTCATTGTCACTGCCCGGGGTGTGTGCCGCCTCTATAACAGCTCACTACAAAACAAAGCTTGGATGCTTTATAAGGCCTGCAAAACTTCCTTTTCAGTTCAATTATACACTCAATTGTTGAGTGACTAGTGTTTTCTCAGTGTGACACTAGTGATTGTTGTTGTTACTGAGGAGGTTGTATAGGTCTGGACCAGTGGTTCTCAGAGTATGGTCCCCAAACCATTATCGTCAGCCCCATTTGGGAGATGATTAGAAATGGAAATTCTCAGGCTATACCCCAAGTCTCCTGAATCAGAAACTCTGGGGGTGGGGTCAAGAAATTTGTGTTTGAACAAGTCTCTCAAGTGTTCTGATATACACTCAAGCTTCCCTGATCTAGACCAGTGGCTCTTAACCCTGGCTGCTTTTTAGAATCTCCTGGGACACTATTTTGAAATAACAAAGGCTGGGTCCCACCAGCAATCAATTGAATTACAATCTCTGAGGTTGAGACCCAAGCAGTAGGAGTTTTTAAAACTCCCCAGTTAACTTTCTGTTGAGTAGCCAAGGTTGAGACTCATCCATCTAAACACCTTCAGTATAGTCAGGGATGTAAGCAGCAATAACACAAAGCAAATTGTGACAGCATTTTAGAACAGAGACACTAAAAAAGTGCTATGGATAACTAAGGATAATCTGTAAATAATGCCAGCTGCTATAACAGATCGACTTCCAAAGCACTGGTTTGGTACCATAAAATTTCTTTCTTGCACCTGTAATAGTCCAGAGCAGATCTCAGGTCTCGGCTTCATGCAGCCACTCAAGACACCCACACTTCTATCTTGTGGTTCCACCTTCCCCTAAGTCCTTGGAGTCTTCCCCATTCATCCAGTGGGTGAGGAAAGACAGTAAGGAGCCCATGTCACGTGGCCCCACTGAACTTCAGGGCAAAGTGTGAACCCAGGAGAGAAGACCCTGAAAGGGCTTTCGCGGGCAGCCCTGATGCATTATCTGTGATTTTTCTCCAAGTGACTGTCAATAAACATCTTGAACAAATGAACTCCAAGTTTGTTGGAAATAGATGGACTTAGCGTTCTCATTAGTAATGTGTGTATGGACTTCCCATACTTTTCAAAAGGAAGGCAAATGAAGGAGTTATATAGTTGGATATCCGATTTGGATAGCTTGGATACAGAAAAAGCATGACTGTTTCCGGGACAGAGTGAAAACAGCAGGTTTTGAGGAGAAAGTCACAATAAAGGAAAGGGGAAGAGGAGGAGATTGTTGGAACCTTCCGGAAGCCATGGAGAAAGTAATTTACAAATCTAAATATAACTGAGATGTTTAAGGTAGGGAAACAATCTGACAAATATGTCTGTTAATGTTTCCATATACACATTTATGTAATATATTCAGTCAAACCCTCCATATGTTGTCAGATAT
Organism: Rhinolophus sinicus; assembly: GCF_036562045.2. NCBI lineage: Eukaryota > Metazoa > Chordata > Mammalia > Chiroptera > Rhinolophidae > Rhinolophus > Rhinolophus sinicus. The sequence continues at coordinate 144,920,989 of NC_133756.1, forward strand.
GCTATATCTCAGCTATGAAAGTCACTTGGCACCAGAATCTGCCAGAAAGTTTGTGTGAGTTGCCTTCTGAGTCATGTAATGGCAAGTTGAGGGCAGCCATGACAGGCTGTGGGTGGTTAGGAAAAGGCAGCGGTTCTGTGAGAGGCCAGGAGAGTTATTTACAAAGCTCATGCACTATGGCTTTGGGTATTTTAGGCAAACCAATTTTAAAATCTGACTGTTCCAAAAATGTGTCAACAGAGGTTTCAAAGTTGGCCAGAGATGATGGTTCCTAGATCTAAGACAGATTAGCTACATCCAGAATCGTAGCTCAAAGGGTTCCTTTATCATTGATGGAAGGAAAGCATATGGAAAAGTGAATGTTTGCCAGAAACCGTCACACTCTGGGGACACACTAATGACCAACGCAGAATGAGCAGATCCTACCTTTGCTGAAATAGCAGTCAGTGGGAACTGAGTGGTAACGGCTCTTACGAGGCAGTATCCTAAGTCCTCTGAGATCTTAGAGGACGTCCAAGATGGCATTGGCTTACTCCTTGGGGCAAAGGGTGTATCTGTTATAATTGTGCTTGTCTACAAGTAGCAGGGTCCACCACCACTCCCCGGGTGGGAGGGAGAAACAGTGGTTTTAACAGCTATGAAGTTTAGATCTCCGGAAGTAGGCAGTCCACGGTTACGTAACAGCGCCAGGATGCCATGAAGGCCTTTGCTCAGTCATTCTTAGCATGTGGGTCTTGTCCTAATGGTTGTAAAATGGCTTTTAAAATTCCAGCCATCAAGTCTGTATTCCAAGCAGTAAGAAGAGGAAGAGCAGACAGCAGAAGGCCAGATGAACCTATTGAAAGTTTTCCAGAATCTCATTCCAATGCCTTCTTATCTTTTTGGCCACAACTGTGTCCCATGGCTATGCGAGATGCCAGGATGGTGAGAAATGTAGCTCCTGGCTCTAAACTTTGCCAACTCAGACGTCTGTTAATCAGAAAGAAGGCCAAGTGGCTACTGGGGAAACAGTTACAACAGTTGGTCCCAGGACTTAGGGTAGATGGAGGATGTGAGCACATCGCCCCAGTGGTTCCGTTAGTAGCTCTTGACCGAGTTTCACTCTGACAGTCACAGGTGTTCACAGGCTGGAGCAGGGAAGAGGGACATACTGAAGCCTAAAATCATTTCCCCCCACTTCGTATTATCTCCTCTGAGCAAACTGTAAGGGAGAGCAAGCATGGGGTCTCATTATATGGATAAGGAAACAGAAGCCCAAAGAGGGCTGAAACTTGCCCAAGGCCACAGTACTGGTTAAAGGCAAAGACTGGACTAGGATTGGGGGCTGCTGTTTCCCAGACCAGAGCTATCCCCTCTCCAGGGCCATGTCCTTCCCCGGTGTGGATAGCCAAGAGCTGCCTGTGTTGAGCAAGACTGAGCTGAAAGCCAGCCTCGGGTGGAGGCAGGATGGGGAAGGAGGATGTGCTATGTCACAGACGTTAGAGCAGCCAGCCTTGCTCCCCAACCAGAGGTCTGATTCGTCCCACTGCCCTGCTGTCATCCAGTTCTTGCAAAGGGCAAGACTGGTGGTTTTCCCACAGTCGGAGGCCTGTCCTAGCCTGCTGGGATGGCGCCTCCCTGGACTGGTTCCTTCTTTGCTCCCAGTCAGCCCCAACTGCTTCCTTCCCTTCCCAGCAGAGCTCGGGAAAGTCGGCCTTACTACCGTCCCTTCTTGCTCTCGATGCCTGCTGGCCTCCTTGGCCATCAGTAGCGTGTTCGCTTGATTCAGGGTGGAGTCGCTCGGAACCACCCTTGGGGAGGAGCGTTCCTGGCCGTGGCCCCAGCACTTTCACTTTTCCTTCATTCCCTCCCAGCTGCGGCATTCACAGAGTTCCCTCCTCCTGCCCAGTCGGGCAGCAATGGCCTCAATATTAGATGCTAAAAGGAACTTTCATGCTTCCTGCGTGGACCAACGCCGGGGCACTGAGCTCAAGCACCAAGCTGGGTCTTCACGGAGGCTCATAAAGGGATTCACATTTATCTCCCTTGGCAGGTCGTCCCTGGCCCCTGGCCTCTCCAGCACAGTTGGGTGGATCCCTCTCCTCTGCACTGTCCACAGGTCTCAAAGCACTCACCCCCTGGCTCCTGTGTACGTGTCTGCTTCTATGTCTTTCTCCTCTCTCCCCTTGACTATGAGATGTTTGAGTTCTTCAGGTCTAAAATAGTGCACTTAGTAGGCCCTCAACACATATTGGGTGAAGCAAGGATGCACTATGGTGTGGAACACTATAGAAGCATGTGGGAAAAGCTTGTGTCACATTCGTGAGGCACCTTAAGCTGAAGTAGTGGCTGAGAGGGAGACAAATAATAATAGCCATTGTGTGTTGAACCCTTAATATATATCAGGTGCTATTAGAGGCGTTTGCATTGTGTTATCTCACTGAACCCTCACAACAACCCTACAAGTTATGTGCTCTCTCCATTTTGCTCATTCGAAAACAGAAGCCCAGAAAGGCTAAGTCACTTGCTCAAGGTCCCACAGCCAGAAAGTAGTAGAGGAATTTCAACTGCAGGGCTCAGGTTATGAATTCTTTCCCATGCATGCTTCATCTTTAGGACCAGCTTCCCACCCTCCCTTGTCTGTGTATATACGTGGCATGGGCAAGACATCGCCATGGAGATTAATTAGACAAAAAGGCAAGACACTGCCTGCCCCAACCCTTAACACTCACTCCTTGTCCAAATGCCAATGTGGGGTGAGAGGTGGGGAAGGAGGCCGAGACAGGAGGGAGAGCTGGGAAAGACTTCGGTGGAAAAGGTGTGTCCTCATCAGCCTGGGAGGGCACAGAAGAGCAAGTCCAGCACTCCTGGGCGAGAAACGTGGGCTGTTCCTCAGTGATCCTGCTAAGATAGGACCAGGAGCCAAGGTGGGAGCGCTGCCACCAGCTTCCCAACCACCTGAGGAGAACAGTGACTCCTGTTTATCAATCAAGAGTTGGATGAGAACAGGTCTTAATAAGACACTGTTCTGGCATTTGGACCAGGGCGGGTTGTTTCTCTCCTTCTCTGAGAGAGCTAGGAAATAGAAACCAACCAGGCAGGGAGGGCCTGCTGTCAACCACAAATATCTCCTCTCCGTTCAGATGCCGCCACACTCTCTGAAATGCCACCATTAGTGAGAGATTTGGAAATCTTGTTATCTCTTCCTCTTTTTTCAAGATATAAAGAGTTTACATAGTCACAGAACTTGATAGGTCAGCTAAAAGTATTCAGGTTCCTTATCTCAGTTGACTCTCCCAGTACATCTGGGTCCTATAACGCAGTTGTTCAAGTGCCCATGTGATGAGGCTGTTTGGGTCACTTCTGACAAACTATGATACCCTGGGTAACTCATTTACCCTCCCATTGCCTCAGCTTTCTTTGTCCATAAATGGGGTGATGGTGACGTACCTCATAGAGCTGTTATGATTAAATAAGTGACTGGTGTGATTAGGACAATGTCTGGCACGTGAGCTTTAGCTGTTACTGTTCTCCCATTTTATAGGGGGAGGAAACTGAGGTTCAGAGAAGTGAAGTAACCTTCCCCAGGTCACACAACCAATTGGTGGCAGAATGAAGATCCAGTCATGTAAATTGACCTTCCAACTCCATGCCTCATGATCCACAGTGAGGAGGGAGCCCCCCATTCACCGTCCTCCCCAAACAGCAGTGCTCCTTGTCTTTTAGACAGGACAAAAAGGCACCTGGCGGAGAGGATTAAAAAGATGAAGAGAAGGGAGAGTCATGCTTGTTGACATTCTGCCATGTGCCAGGCCATTCAGATCAAGGCTCGGCAGACTTTTCTCTGTAAAGGGCCAGATAGTAAATATTTCAGTCTTCATGGGCCATCTGGTCTCTGTTGCAACCATTCCACTCTGGTGCTTAGCACAAAGGCAGCCATTGGGAATATGCAAATAAAAGACATAGCTGTTTCATAAAACTTTTTATTTATGGACACTGACATTTGCATTTCGTATAATTTTTATGTGTTGTGAAATATACTTTTTTTTTTTGGTCAGCCATTTAAAAATGTAAAAATCTTCCTTGGCTTGAGGGCCATACAAAACCAAGCTGCATGCCAGGGATCCCAGGGTGGTAATTTGCAGAGCTCAGATGTAGAGGTTTTGAGTTATTTAATCCTGCCAGCACCGCTGACACTCCCCAAGAAACTGAAGCTAGCAGGGGTTCCATAACTCCCTCTGGAGACAGGGTAGTAGAGAGCCGAGCTGGCATTCAGTTCCTCTCTCTGCCCATCTGCTTCATGGTGCCCTCGGACCTGGCTGCTTGGTTCCCTCTGCATTTGTTACCATTGTGTGAAGACATTGTAAGCCCCACCCTTTTGGGTCAGGAGAAGCTGTCCTCATGGAGGTGCCCCTTCAGTGTGTGAATGGTATTTCTTCTCTTTCCCCTTTGGGGAATCAGTATCAATCACCTGATGTTTAGACAGGTTGCTCCAAGAAGCAGCAGGTCTCAGGCAGGACACTGGGCAGGTACCATCGTCCTGACTTGGTATGTGGCATAGGACAATGATTCTATCTAAACAAACCCTCTCTGAGCCCCATGGCATGGGTTATGAAACCCACCATTCCCAAGCTGTGCTCAGCAAGAAGGTTAGGAGGTCCACATGGCAGACAGCCCTCAGGGGATAACTCAGAAAGGTGATGACGTCTCAGGGACGTTGGCATCAAAGTGGGCAAGTGGCAACAAAATGTGAGTGAGATGTGCGTGTCTGAAATAAAACTGAGCCATGAGGTTTCCTGGAAGGTGTGGCCTGGGGTTGGGAGGGTTCCCAGTAGCACCATCTGGCCATGATCTTGGTCTTCCCCGCTCTCCACACGCCAGATCTCAAGCTGGCCTCTGCCTGAGGCCCCAGGAACAAGCTCAGCTGAGCCAGCTATGAGGCTGGGGTCTGGCGTGGGGCCTTTTGTCCCGGTGTGTATTGGAGACCCAGGAGGGCCTGAGCGTGGGCAGCTGCTCCCAGATGGCAGAAAAAGCACAGTTGTGGCTGCCTGCCCTCAGGTCTGAGCTTGTTTCAGCTTCACCGGAAAGGAAAACGCCCCCGCCTGTGCTCTGGGTGCAGTCTATCCTGGGAGCTTGGGCAGGCCAAACCTGACCGAGGGAAGGGAACTAGGGACCCTGACGTTTGTCTATTTATTTTATATCCTTTTAACATAGCTGCTACAGAAATAAACACTCTCAAAGTAGAAAATTTAGAAAGTATGGATAACACAAAGGAAGAGAAAAACCACCCCAAATCCTGTCTCCCCAAAGTAAGTTTGTTTTACTTTTCCTTCCAGTCTTTTTTCTGTGTGTGCATGTATGAGCACTCCTTATTCAAATGGGACCACAGGATCATTCAAACAAACTGTTTCTTCATTCCACCTGAAGGTTGAGCACATTCCCGTGTCAAAATACATTTTTTTTGGACAGTTTTGCCCATCATCTTTCCTTGACAAGTCCTCTTTCTAACATGTGCGCTCTTGGATTGGGGTTGCAGGTCCCACCAGGCTCACAGGACCCAGGTCTTTGTAGATAAGTGTGCTGGGGCAGGCACTGCGGTTCTGCCTAGTGGAAAAGCCCCAGGCTCACTGTTTGCAGCAAGAGTTCTTGCCCCAGCCCCACTCTGACTCATGGGGCCATCTTAGTCACTTCACCCCCTCTGGGTCTCAGTTTCTTCACCTATAAAATGGGATGATTGGATAAAGGGCTTTGTCAACTCTAATGTTCCATGACTAAGCACTTGTAACTCATGGGTTTCCGGAAGCATCTGGGAAACGTTTGCTGCTGATGGGAAGTTACTTCTCCCCTTGCTCTAAGCTAGCCAAGCCAGGGGTGTGGGGATGTATGAAAGATCTGAAATCCCCCTCTGGAGTAGCCAGTGCCCTGTGCTATGGTCTCAGGGTTTCCCCCAGCCTCTGGGTTCGCTCTGCCTTCCTGTTCCCCACCCGTGTGGAGAGGGAAGCAGCTGTTCCAATGCCAAGCTGACCTCACAGCTCCTCCGCTTCTCAGTCACGGTATTAATAGCCGGAACCAGCTGCCAACAGCTGCTGGTTACAGTCTGAGTTGCAAACCACGTGAATGGGCAGAAAGCACGGCTTGGGCCTGGGCTGGGGCCACACTGCAGAACTCGTGGGATCTGGGAAGGGCCCAGGAGAAGCCTCCTTGGGTGAGCAGACTTTCTCCACCTCACTCCTCCTGTCACCGCCCTGCCCCACCCCTTCTCCTCTTCCTCCTTTGCTTCTGGAGCAGCTGCTGGCCCCCGACTATCTGGTTTGAAGAGATCTTGCCTGGAAACTTGGAAGCCAAGGCAGCTGCCGTTCAGAGGCTTCACAGGGGAAGAAACATTATAAAATACAACCAGCAGAATCCCTCTCCTAGAGGCTTGGGCTGTTTGCCTTCCACATTCTCTTGTAGAAATAATAATAACAACAACCACGATAGCAATATCACTACCATGTGAGACGTATTTGCTATATGCTAGGCAATGAGCCAAGTGTTTCACTTGTTCCATCGTATTCAGTCCTAGTTAGACAGTTCCCTGGAGTGAGGTCCACCTATTACTATCCCCATTTTACAGGTGAGGACATTGAAACTCAGAGGTTAAGCAATTGAACAAGGTCCCCAGCTGAGGAACTGCAGAACTGCCACTGGACTCAGGACTGCCTGACCCCCCAGCTTGTTCTCGCACTCCTATCCTCTCGGTTTTCATGCCTCAATTGGTCAGGATCCCCCCCACCGTAGTTTCAGTGTTTTCCTCCATGCAGAGATTCCCAGAGAATTCACAACTCTGTTGGTTCTAGGCGTCTCCAAGCAAGGTCTTGTCCTCACCAAGCACGTGCCCCAAATGTGTAAGAGTTGATCCTCACGCTAGAAGTTTCAAATTGCATTGATGAGACACGGGAGCTAGGTCCTGTGTTCCTAGGATGCATTTATCTTTCTCACAGCGTCATGGAAACAGTGAATGTTATAGAGCTGTGCCTACTGCAAGGTAAATCGCACCTCTCCCACTTAAAAGCCGTGTGGCTCTGGGCAAGTCTCATACGCTTCCTGGCCTCAGGTTTCTTACCTATAAAACAGGGGTAATACTATCCATTGTATAGGTTGACTCTTAAGCATTAAAGAGAATGGATATAAAGTACTGTCACATGGTAGGTACTTAATAAATATTAGCTATTGTTATAATGACTGAAAGAATAGGGTCCTGAGTCAGCCTCGGTTTGATTCTACCTTATCTACGTGCTAGTTACATGACCTTGGATTGTTTACTTTTACCATTTTGTGCCTCAGTTTCCTCATTTGCAAAATAGGGATAATAATAGAATTGCTGTAAGGAGTAACTGAATGCATACATATGTGTCAGAATAACAATAAGTATCTTGGTAAAGACACATTAACTGCTCAATATACACTAATTTTTATTATTCATTATTATTACTTCGTTATTAGCATCATTTTATTATTATTGTCATTACTATTAGTCATTACTAGGGATTCAAAATCACCTCACTGATTCTCCTAGATGACCATGTCCTTATTCATGGCACTATTCGTGTAAGTCATCCACAACGTCGGAATCATTTTCAATTTTCTTTCCCCTTGTACAATCATCCTGTAAGTCCTGTCTGGAATGTGTCTTCCATCAAAACTCTCCTGTCGATTCCCCCTGGTATCATATGAGGACTGACAATTAAGTTCGAGAACTTGATGCAACGATGTTGCTAACCTTTTTTGATATCAGAAGGATTACTCATTATGAATCTGTACCAACTGGACAAACAGTTAACCAAGTTTACTATTTGGAAGTGCTGAAAAGGCTGCATGAAAAAGTTAGAGGACATGAACTTTTCGCCAACAATTCATGGCTCTTGCATCACGACAGGGCACCAGCTCACACGGCACTGTCTGTGAGGGAGTTTTTAGCCTGTAAACAAATAACTGTATTGGAACACTCTCCCTACTTACCTGATCCGGCCCCCAATGACTTCTTTCTTTACCTGAAGATAAAGGAAACATTGAAAGGAAGACATTTTGATGACATTCAGGTCACCAAGAGTAATATGATGACAGCTCTGATGGCCATTCCAGAAAAAGAGTTCCAAAATTGCTTTGAAGGGTGGACTAGGCACTGGCCTCGATGCATAGCTTCCTAAGGGGAGTACTTCGAAGGTGACCATAGTGATACTCAGCAATGAGGTATGTAGGTAGCACTTTTTCTAGGATGAGTTCATGATCTTAATTGTCAGTCTTGTATGTATAGACCACATTTTGCTTAGCCATTCATCCACCAATGGACACCGGGTTGCTCCCTTTTAGCTATTGTGAACAATCCTGCTATGAACATGGCTGTGCAAATATCTCTTCAAGATCCTGCTTTCAATTCTTTTGTCTATATACCCAGAAGTGGAATTGATAGATCCTATAGTGATTCTATTTAGAATTTTTTAGGAACCACCATACTACTTTCCATAATGGCTGCACCATGTTACCTTCCTACCAACAGTGCACAAAGCTTGCAATGTCTCCACATTCTTGCCAAGATATGTTACAGAAACCATCCTCATGGGTGTGAAGTGATAGCTCACTATGGTTTTGATTTGCATTTCCCTAACGATTAGTGACATTGGGCATCTTTTCATGTCTGTTGGTTTAATCTGCTTGAATTTTTTAATTTACATTTTTCATTATATTTAGAGATGAAAGAGGAACGCTATCCCAATGATGAGATGCTTCCACTTTCCAGTCTCACAAGGACTGCAAACAACTGCTCAAGTCAGGAATGCGTTTCACCGCAGCGTTGGTAGGAAAAGCTCCTGTTCTGATCCTCATGGTCGTCAGATGCAATGTTTACACAGGACTTCGCAGTTTACATATTATCTCACTTGATCACCATAACAACTTTGCAAGGTGCAGAAGGAGGATGAGGAAATTGAGGTTCAGAGATGAGAACACAGAAATTGAAGGGAATTGGTTCTTTAAAATCAGAACCACTGAAAAAATGCCTAATAGATGTGGCTGGCTGCCAACATCCATTCTCCCCTTTCCTTTCTGTCAGAGCCCCGGTTTTGTGAGGGTTTTCACCTTATCTAGTCATAACTCCATGAATAGTTCTAAGACAATAGCAGTCCATCCTCTTGCTTACAGAGAGTGATTGAGTAGGGGCCAATACAGTATCAGGGGAGTTTTAGTGAAGATTTCTTCTTTTTTTAAAAATAGAACAAAAACATCATCGCCCCTTTTCTTTTTCTGGAGGAGATGGTTCCTGGATGGGATGCCTGGAACTGTGACATCGATTTTAAGACCACAAGTGGGAGCAGTCTTAGGAGAAAGCCAAGGGGCAGTTGACAGCGCAGAAAGATAGAAAGAACCTGGATTCAATATCACTGACTCTGATAATACCACGCTAGGATCTTCCCTTCTTGAGATGTGAAATAATACATTTCCTTATTGCTTGGGACCATTTGAATTTGGATTTTTGTTTGGTGGTTTTTTTGTTTGTTTGTTTTTGTTTTCTACCATCATAATGCTTTTGTATGATGGGTAGAATTATAAATTGACAGGAAAGCAGTGTGAAAACATGATTCAAGAGCCCTGCATCCCTGTCTTGGGAGTGACAGCTGTAGGCCAACACAGTCCCAGGGACAGGAACTGACTGAGGGTTATAGGGAACGAGAGAGTGGGTATAGCCGTGGCTGTGAGATAACAAGGTCCTAATGGTGAGACTCAATCTGCTGTTGTCATGTCCAGCAGGTCAGCACGAGAACAGACTGGGTCCAGAAAGAAACCTCTCATCCCCTGGCCTGATATTTTCTTGTGGAGAAATTGCATCTAAAAAAACATTCCTGGCCTATCTGATCATCTGTGGGGACAGAGCCAGGAAAGTAGTTTCCAGGCTCTCAACTTCATGTGGAAAGGTGCTGGCTCGGGTAGTAGATGGCCATCAGCTGTGACTAATTGGCCATCAGCTGTAATCAGCTAGTCATTAGCCACTAATATAACTGCCATGGCTGGACTAGCAGGGTAGATTGCAGCTAGGAAGTGGGGTTGGTTGGCAGGGAAGCAGACGGCAGATTGTGGATCCTGTGGGTCCTGCTTCCTGTGTCTCCAACCCAGCAGCCAGCGAGACTATCGTGGCATGAACCCCCCATTCATGGCCCCGTTGTTGTTCCTTTTTGGCCTCGCCATATCCTGCGTTCTTGCACGGGGAAGGGAGCTGAGACGCTGCATTACATCACCCTTGACCCTCTCTTTTCTGACAGTAAGTTTGGAGAAAAACTGAACATCCTCCCCATGGCAATTCCCACTCCCTCTGTTTCAGATATGCCGGCCTGCAGTGACGGTCCATTCTGGGCTGCCATCTACTCTGTGGCAAGTGGGGGAAGCCTGAAGGGTTTTATGGGGGGATGTGCTTCAGGTTCATTTCAGGGGGGCAGTGTTAGAAAGTTCCCTGTGGCTGCATAATTGGGCCATATTCTTTTCTTCAGCTTTTCCTAGTAATTAGGCTGATGTCTTAATCTACATCTCTCTGGCTTCTGATTATATTTCTTATTTGGTTTTGAACTCAGAAAGGAAGGTGAAAGGCATTATTCATTGAACCCCTAAACCTTAACCCAAACAACAAAATCAAAACTAGTAAGTATTTTCTTTAACACAAAACATCACATTACATCTACTCTTCCACTGCTCCCACTTATATAATTATATCTCCTGCAGGTGGGGGTGGGGGTGGTTTCATATGTCCAATGTGATCTGAAGTATGGTTTCCAAAATTAAGTGGGCCAGGGTCCCACCAAGGCCTTTAAAGAACCTTTGAAGAGCTCAGGTAAGGACTGAGATTTGGCTAAACTCATATTCAGGATGGACAGTAGATTTGCAAAAGGAGCAGGTGACACAGTTGAGAGTTATGAGTGGAGTGAGAGGTTCTAAAAAAAATTGAACCTGTTGGGTGATTGCACACCAGCCTGTGTTTGCATCTAGAAAACATTTTGAGTTTCAACCACATGGTGTTGAGTCAGCTTAGTCTAAAGGAACAGAAAAATCTTGGTAGTGTTAACAGTAGTCATAGCAGTACTAGTAATAGCTAAGATATACGGAATATAAATTACTTCATTTAATTCAATTATTTTATTCATTCCTCACTACAACCTTATGGATTACATATTATACATGAGCTTTGTTTTACATTTGAGAAAATTGAGACTTAGAGAGATTCAGTAGTTTGTCCCCGGTCCCACAGCTAGCAAGTGCCAAAGCTGGGTTTTTAACCAGGTCATTGGGACTCCACTCTTAATACTAACTCCATATTGTACTCACTCTGTTCTCCCATTCCTGATAAGTTTTCTGAGGAAATAATTCAATAGAAGTAAAAACTCACATGTATTAAAAATTTCCATGAGAATGTCTTCTAGAATTGTGATCAGAGGAAGCAACGTAAAGGTATATCAGCAGGGAAATATTTTAACACATTCTGCTACATCTAATCAATGGAATACTAGACATAATTTTAAAAATAGTAACTCTGGAACTTGCATTGAAAATGAACACTCTAGACTACAATGCTAAGGGAACAAAGCAGAAAAGAAAATGGTGTGTACTCTGTGATGGCAAATGTGTAAAAAGGAAGAATCTGCCCAATGTGATAAAAAACTGAAAGCACATACGCAAAAGCAAAAATAACTTTTACTAACAAGTAGGATTTAAGTGATTTTTTTTTCCAAATTGTTTTCAACATTACAGTGACACTACCTTGTCAACAAAAGCAGAAGAGATCTGTGTGGGGCGTTACTGGGCTGTAGGCAGGATCCCGTTTGTGCACCAGCTAGCTCATTGGTGGGGAGAGGTGCCTCTGGGCATAATAGGGGGAAGCTTCTGCAGCTCATCCTCCACCCGGCCAGCAGCCTGGACCTCGAGAAGATGACAATCAGGTCACATTCTCCTCCTTTCCTGATCCCAGGTCTCCTGTAACTTGAGGCAGACAATGAAGTCCTGAGGGCAGGCTCCTATAAGCATCCTTCAGAGGAGGGAGACTTGGGCCCTGACTCCAGACAGCTGGGAGGTTTTCCAGGACTTGCCCCAGGGGCTGGTGACATCACTGAGACGGAGGAGGAGAAGCACATGGGGCAGGGCGAAGACCTACACACCATCAATTCTTCTAGAGGAAACAACATGCAAATGAGTAAAGGGCAGAAAAGAAACAAAGGCTGAGGTGTTGGTGGTAAGAGACTTTCTTGGATGGTTAAGACAGAAAAAGGCAGTCCATGTAGCCCGTTTTCTCGATCTTAGCTTCTCTCATTGCAGTGGAATGAATCAGAGCTTTGGCGTGAGACCAGGTTCCATCCCTGGCTCCACTGCTTCCTGGCTGTGTGACTGTGGGTAAGCCTCTCTGATCCTCAGATGCTTTATCTGTAGAAGTGGCAATAATGAGACATGCAATTCAATGGCTGTCCTGATCCTGAGAAAGCCTTTCTACCAGCGCCGTCCAATAACATACATGGTGCTTTTGTTGTCCTTTTCGTTCTCCACGTGGATGGGAATCTCTGTAACCACCAAGACAGCAAAGCGTTTCTTGTGCCCTCCATACCCACCCCACGGGATAACTCCCTGTCAGTCTATCGTTCCAGCAAGACATCAGAAAAGCCTGTCACTGCTTCCTGAGGGAAGGGAAAGGTGTGACTCAGACTGCGCCCCAGAGCCATCCTACTGCTCAGAGGATGAGTTTCCAGATGTCGTGTGATAAGAATGGAAACATAGAGAGGCCTGAATCAGGCCGCCAGGGGCTAACGCTCTGTGGGTGGGGAAAGACAAAGGGACAAACCCAGGCTGAGGAGGTGGCAGAAAGGCAGACCAAGGTGGGGGAAAAGAGTGTGAGGTTTTAAAGGGCATGTATGTGGCTGGCGGGAGGGGAAGCCAGTCAAGAGATAGGAATGAAGGGAAATGGGTAGAGGGTGAGCAATGAGGATGTGAGGAAGGCAGGGGAAAGAGAAAAGGGAAACAAGTCAGGAGGAAAAGAGAAGTTAAAAGAAGATAGAAAGAATGGGGAGTGAGAAAGACGAAAAGTATCTGAGAAGCTGATAGAACCCCCATCATCCCTCTCGTCCACTCATGCCCAGCATAGGTGCATGATGAATACAAGGGTGAGGGCGGCTGGCACCGGTCACTGGACAGGGGCTGTTTCTCCACAAAATGAAGCGCTGGAGATGCCATTGTTGGTTGATTTGTCTGTGGAGATCTGTCCAGGGGTCCTCCTGCCCCACAAGGCTGGGCCAGAATAAAGAAGGCTTCCCATCCTTGAGCAAGGGCGAGCCGTGACTTCAACAGTGCCAATCATTATTGTCATAGCCCCATCTGGACTGGGAAGGGGGACAGTACTTCCTTCTGAGAAGGCCAGATTAGGTACCACTGGAACAAAAGCCAAATGTCTTAGGTAACCCCTCTCTCTCTGGGTTTCCCCTCTGGTTTTTCCTGAGTATTCAAAGTTTTCACGCCCTTGGCCAATCTTGCTGGTGAGAAATACTCTTCTAAACTCATTGACCCAGAGGCTAAAGTGACCAATGAGGCTTTAAAAGTTCAGATGGTAGATGTTGGAGCATCAGCTGCATGGCAGAAGAGGGGCTAATAGAACCTCCTCTGAAGGACATCACATGGTGGCCCTGCGTCCTGCTTCCTAGGTTTGTCATCCTACCCTGCATCACTTTTCAGAGGCCACCTGACAGGGCCACTTCACAGCACCTGTAAGACTCAGCCAGATCCCCCTTCCCATTTCTCACAGAGCTGTGATGAGGATGGGTGGGATTTCCTTCGCATTTCTGCTGTAGGCAGAATAGGTCACCCACCTGTGGGGAAGACTGCCCTCAGGACCAGGGCATTTCCCTGAGATGACGTCAGAGCCACTTAACAAGAGTGTGTGTGAGCACATGCATACCTGAATACACCAGCTGTATTCACTGCGTCTTAATATGTTTTTAAAACTAAGACTGTGGTTTGATTCAAAAGTTTATATGTGTATATATATATATATATATATATATATATATATATATATATATATTATAATACATGTGCAAACCTCTAGTGGAAAAAGCTTAAAATCACCAATAATGTAATAATAGTATTGTGGTTATATGAAAGAGCCCTTTCAGAGATAACATTTAAAAATATTTACAGATAAAAAGATGGGACGTCTGGGATTTGTTTCAAAATAATCCAGTGGTGAGGAAGGAAGTAGGAAGTGCAGATAGATACAATGAGCCATGAGTTGCTAATTGTTGAAGCTGGGTGATGAATACATGGGAAGTTCTTATACTTTTCTCACTACCTGTATGTCTATATTTATGATTAAAAATTTCCATAATTGAAAAGAAATTTAAAGATTTTCATCTTCCTTTTGTACCATATGTATCCTCCCATTAAACCTTCATTCACTTCTTTGGAAAAAAAATCACCGATAATCCCACCCTGTATTCTTCCAGTCCTTTTTCTATACATAGATATACATAGAGAAAAATTGTACTCTATTGGGATTTATAACGATGAGTTGAAAATAAGACCTTATTTATTTGATCAACATTAACATTTTGCACACTCGGAGGGATTTCAAAATTATGCTTTGCACTATTTTTTTTGAGAAATTTCTAAAAAGAAAAGAAAAAAAGAAGGGGGTGTCTGTAGTTAAACAATTCAGGAAAACACTGCATACCATGGCACCCTCTTGGAAATTTACCATCTGTGCTAGCAGTGGATTAGACACTACTGAAGACTAGGGAATACAGGACGCGTTCACCGCTGATCGGCAGTGCCTAGTACAGGGCCTGCCACTAGCAGACACTCAATAAGTGGTTGATGGCTAAAAAAAACAAAGGATGGATCTTCAGCCAGGAAACCTGTTAACTTATATTTAATCCAATATTTCCCACTTATATTTCCCAAATATGTTTGTCTGTGTAAGCCTTTTATTGAGGAGCACCCTATAGTAACATCCCTTAAAATTAATATTTTTCGGAAATGGTCTCAAAGCGTTTAATAAATGGTATTAAAACTGGGCTCACAAGGTCACAGTAAGTTGGCAGAGAAAGGCACAGGTTTATAGTCTAGGACTACATGGACCATTTCCTTACCTGTAAACTGGGTAGAAGGTCCTAGATGGCTGATCTTAGAATCAAACCCATGCTGACACCCCATTCTCTTTCTTTTTGCCCCAACCCTTCTCTCAGTGTCTGCAGTTGGACTTACACAGAGTTAAGGTGGAGGATGGAGAAGGGAAGTAATAGGAACTCTTAGAAGATGTAGGCATGCTCAGTGAGTGAACATTAGCTTCGTGTCTCCTTTTTTATCATTGTAGGTAGAGTAAGCCTAGGGGGAAAGTAAAGAAACAAATACAGAAGAGACCATCTACTTGAAGAACTCTACATCAGGGGAAGAAATTGTGGAAAGGACTCAGAGGAGGAGCCAGGAATGGAGAGAGAATTGTGGCAAAGACCACAGCTGATTAAACTTCATGTTCTCCTTTTGTCCCTGGAATCCCAGCTGGACTCCATTTCCCAGCTTCCTTGTAGTCAGGTGTGGCTGGTAGAAGCCAATGGAATGTGAGTGGGAGTGGGGGTCCCGTAGCAGGCTTGACTCATACAAAACCTCACCAACAGTGCTCCTCCATGTTCTTTTTCCTTCCAACTGAATGGAAATGACGCCAGCGAATCTGGAAGTTATGTGTTGAGAATTTCAGAGCCTCCATCAGCCTGAGCCTCCATTCCTCCTCACCCTCCTATTTACCCAGAAACCCTTATGAGTGTTAGATGACCTAAAAGTAAATTTCTATGTGCTTGAGCCATTGTATATTGTTGAGTTAATGTATTAATAGCTCAAATTAGAGCACAAAATACACTAAGGTAGGATAAAAGATGGGCTAGTGCAGTGTCCATAAAGCCAAGCGAATATAGAATTTAGAGGAAGAATGGATCAACAATAAGAGGAACTACATCTGGATATGAACAACTAGAACTTGAGATGTGAACATGTCGGCTGGGGGATGGTAAGCTTCTGAGAATAATTTTTCTCTTTTGATTAAAGGAGAGAACCATATGATGAAAGACCCTTTTCTTCCTGCCTACCTCCTTTCTTCAGCTTTGGATATTGCTGTGTAAGGATTTTATGCCTGGATCTGTGGCAACTATTTTGTGACATGAGGCAAACAGCACGAGAGTGAAAACTGACAAGCTAAGAGTGATGCAGAAGAATGAACAGATTTTGTGCCTGACACTCTGATTGAGCTACGTAACCAACCGTGGAATGACCTTTCTCTATATATTTCATTGATAAAACAATGAAGTCTTTCTTTAAAAAAATAATAATTGTAATTTTTTGGACCCCACTATATTCCAAATTCTGTTAAGCTAAATAGATATACGGTTAGATTATATACTTTAATTTTCAAAACTAATTATGTAAAGCATTAAATGAGGAACTTAAGCTTAAGCTCTAAGGAGTTGAATAAATTGCCCAAGGTTACACAGAAAATAAATAATGCTCTTCAGCATCATATGACATTGCATTCAAAATGATAAGTCTCAAGAACCAGATAAGTGCAGAGAGCCATTTTAGGATGATGGATGGTGGTGGATCATGGAATGAGAAGAGTTTCAGGGGCTTGAGGTGACCATCTAACAAAACGATCCATCAAGATCTCTCTGAGGTACTCCTTCCTAGAGCCTTTCTGAACTACACCAGTCTCCCTCACTACTCTTTAAACTCCATTACTTACTTCTCCTCATCCAGCTCATTACAAACTGCCTTGGTGGGTCACTGGACTTTCTTCAAAGTTGACTTACATGCTAGATTTTTATTACTTGATTGCATTAAGCTCTTCTCTATCTTTAGGCACATGTAGGTAATGGAGAATTACCCTTCCCCAGCCTCCTTGCAATTAGATGGGGTCATATGACTAGGTCTAGCCAATGGGTTGTGAGCTGTAACAGTATATATTATTTCTGAGCCAAAGCGTTTAATCACTGGTATGAGGTCTTCTACTGTTCTCTTTCCCTGATTTCAACAAGTGTGTTAAAACGGAAGTGCCATAAAATCAAAATACCCGGAATCACTGAGTTACTGCATGGAAGACAGCTGCCTTAAAGAATTGCCTGCACTCACAGCAGACTTAGCATAGCAAGAAGTCACTTGAGTGATTGTGTTAGGCCTCTGAGATTTTAGTGATGTTGTTGCTGGACTGTCCTGACTAATACAACTTAATATTTCATCCTGATCAGAGATGGCAAGTCTCGATTATTCATGTTATCATTGCACCATCCTGAAGATGTGATATATACTGTTAATCCATCACTGAATTCTTACCAATTGAGCTGTAAGGCCTCAGAATCTTTCTCATCACAATGACCTAAGCAACCATGACTAATAACTGGAGCTGGAAAATAAAGAGAAACCCACCAAAATCACCTCACTGCCAACAGCATAAAATGCAACCTTCTTACCATGGCCTGAAAGGCCACACAAGAGCTGGACCTTATCATCCTCCATCATTTTATTTCCTACCATTCACTTTCTCTTTCACTCTGCTCCAGCCACGCTGGCCTTTTCTTTCCCCCCAACCAACAATATTCCCATCTCAAGCCATTACATTTGCTGTGCTTTCTTTTTTGAAAGCTTTTCTCATATTTTTGCAAGTTTGGCTCAAATGTCACCCCTTCAGACAGACTTTTCTATCCATCCCATTACCTCCACTCATCTCCTCATTGATAATAAAATATGGTTCTGTCTTTTCTTTTGCTGTTGTATTCCTGGTACTTAGATGAGTGCCTGGTGCAGAGAGGTGCTTACTAAATATTTCTGGAAATAATGAAGGCCACTGAGCTGCCAACCCTGATCTAGACCATAATATTTTGAAGAGAGAGGGCAGGTCCAGTTCATCTTTGTTTTTTCCTGAGTGCTTAGTCCATGTTGTGTATACAATAGATGTTCATTAAATTCCTGATTGATGGTTAGAAGACTTTTATTTTCCTTCATGTCATAATGGTTTCGTGTCTGTTCCTTTTGTCTTTCTTCCACCTTTCATATGCTCTCTCAAGATGTGTCTTCTTTTCTCTCTCCTTCCCCCTCCCTTGGCACATCCTCTCCTAATTAAGTTCAGTTCATGTCTCTTTCTCACCCACACAATGCCTTCTAAAGCAGCAGTCTACTGTGGCTGAGGAACAGTATCCAGCAATAAAATGGGTTCCGACTTGGCCTCACATCCAAGTTTAGCACCTATTCCCTTTTCTGCAGGAGTTGATGCTAAGCCCCCTCAGGACTTGCTGAGAGCCTCATACCTGTACATTGGAACCCAGAAGTTTTACTCTTTGGATGTTTGGAAGAGAAGCAGCTGTTACCATCCGCCAGCTTAAAAGTTTTGCCTTTGAAATAGACTATAAGGCATGTTCAGACAGAAAGGGGCTTTCTGGAGAAGCCCTGGAAAGACAGAATTCAGAAGACCTGCCACTCATTTGGATTGCCATGCAACTGTGGGCAAACCATCATCAGAGATGTTTAGTTTGTATAACAGTGAAGGAGAAATGATTGCATTCTTTGAGTATAATTGGATGATGCAGGGGAGGGGTTGTAGGAAAGGCCACGTAGTGAAAACAGCAAAGGGACTTAAATTCAAAAGACCTGAGCTTTAGAGTCAGAAGTCTGAATTCAAGACCCAAATGTAGGCACATCCTCCATTCATTTGAGCCTCTCTCTACTTCATTGTAAAACAGAGTGATGCCTTCCTATATTCATCCAATCTTTTTGGCTGCAACAGAAATCAGTTTAAGCTACCACAAGGAAAATACAAAGGGTTTATTGAAGGACAGTGGGGTGCTTCACAGAAGTGAGGGGCACAAAATGAGTCAGGTGTCAAGAATGGACTAGAACAAGGAACCTGAAAAGTATCAGAGCTCAAGTTTTTCTGCTTTTCTCTGAGCTTCTGCCGTATTCTTCTTTTTCCTGTTTCTCCGTTCACAGGGAGGTATATAGGTACTCCATAGGTCCCAAGCGTGTGTCTTACAGGTTCAGCCACAGTCCGGTTCAAAATTTCTAGAGCAAAGACTCTGATTGGCCTGACTTGCATTAGCTGTCCAATCAGTCATAGACATGGGCAGTAGAGGTCGCATATTAAAATTATGGCTGCCAGGAGGCTACATTAAGCATCTGGATGCAATATTCAGAGAAGGATCTACAAGATGTGGGCTGGACCAACAATCCAGAATGTGTCTTGTGAGGAGCATAGTCTCTGAATAAACTCTCAGGTACTATAAACAGAACACAGCATTGAATTCTAGGCAGGACATACAGCTATCTCACAATGATGCCATAAGGTAAAAGGCACAGTCTTTAGCAAATCTCAAATTTCTGAGCAAGTAATGAAGGGCTGAGTCTATGCATTTAAAGTCACCTTATTGTAGGAGTCTGATTTTTCAATGAGAATAAGCTTTCTCTACCCTTGACCTTAGCAACTTCCTCTTCACCTCCTCAACTTGAACAAGAGCTTCCGAGAGAGATCTTTATTCTTAAAAGAAACTGACTGGAATAAAATTCAGTGAAAACTAATTAATTAAGACTCCATTGACTTGGCATTTGTACTAGATCAATAATCAGGAAGGGGTCAAAATTTTCTATTTCTACATCTCTCAATAGCAAAAAGATTACCTTTAAGTAAAATAAAGATGTGACTTTGGATAAGTCACCTAACCTCTCTAAGCCTTGATTTCCTTATCTGTAAAATAGGAATGAGCTTTTCATAGAATTGTTGTGACAATGAAATGTCCTTAGATTTGACATGTACTGAGTACTGGTAATTAGCTGCAATATTGATGACAATAATGGTGATGGTGGTGGTGTTGGTGATAGCAGCAGTCGTGGAAGATCATGATGATTAATTACGACAGAATCAAGAATGTTTAAAATTTTCTCAGCACATAGTAATCACATAGTGAATAGAAAAAACAATTTTCAGACAACCCCAAGGATGTTAGTCACCATTTACGTGTTAGCCACAGATGTGACCAAAACAAATTATGCTTACAAGTTCATTAATGCAGATCTCTTAAAGCCTTTGAAAAGATGTTTAACTAACAAATCAGTTGGAGTGGGGAGAAGATGACTAAATAAGAATTTTAGTTATTACATGTGCTTCAAAGGGCATACGATATACTCTTTCATTTGTCTTCCTCCCAATTAGCTCGCTACATAAAGTCACACATCATTCATTCAAATTTTGTCTTCAAAAATTCACATTTATGTGGCAACATGAAAAATTGGTTACCATCTAATTATGGGATTTGGTCCTATTGGCATACTATTTTAACATCCACAGATCTGTGTAAAACCCATTTTGCAACTGACATGGACATATTTAGACCCTAGAGGCACTTGTCCCCTTTGAATGTCCAGGGTGCAGCACCCATGCCGACTACTTTATTTGCTGTATTTTGAAAGACCTACTAGTAATCCTAAAGTTTCAGCTCCATAGTCGCCCTCGGTTAGCTCGAGACTAATTAGTCACTCAACATCATTTATTTATCATGAAAATTGCTTCCCAAATTACCAGTTTATTTAGACTTCACTAATAAGTATTTCACAAGAGCTTTTTAACCACTACTCATTTGCATGTGTAGAATTCACACTGAGAGGGTGAATTAAGAATGGAGTTTTTGGTTTTTTTTACTCTTGCTAGATTGCTCCTTCCCTGGGATGCAGAATTGAATGTTGTCCCTTTAAAAGAGTCTGGTGGTATGCTGTGTTTATAAACCTCAAATCCATGATTCAGCCTCACATTTCCCATCCTTGCTCCACACGGTCTTGCTCACATTTGGTTTATATTTGACTTTTATTTGCTTAAAAAAGACAAGATTTATTACTAGTCAGAAGCCGGCAGGCCCCGATATTTTAGAAAAAAATAAATACACAAACCCTAGTCTGCCAGAGTGAACCATGCTCTGGCTTTACTGGGTCTTCTGAAAGAGGTCACCCAGATAGGACACTGCTGCTTGCATTTGTCTAGAAAATGTCAAGTAGTCTAAATGCTTCTACCTATTGGCTCATGTGGTTTCTGAAGCCACCCTGTGAAGTGCTGGGAAGAAAAAGCACAAGAATCACTCATGCATTTAAGTAATATGTATTTACTGAGCACAGTACATATGCCAGAGATGCAGGATTGTCTGGCACTGAGAGCTGAGTGTCTCCTGGTGACTAAGACAGACATGTCCTGTCCTTAGGTAGGTGGGCGGGTCACTGAGTCCCACCATGAGGCAGGCACTCCAGGAAAGGGTCTTGATGCCTTCTTTTACTCACTACTCATAACAAACTGTGAGAAAGGTCTTATTAACTTCATTTTGTAGATGGGATAAGCGAAACTCCCAGAGGTGAAGTGACCTGAGTAAAGTCACCAGCTGATAAGAGGGAGAGCCGGTGCTCAGATGTGGGCGTTCTTAATCCGAGGCTGCTGATGACATCCTGGATTCTTTCCAAATATGTGATCTCATGTCAACCCAGATCAATTCAAGCTCTCTTTTTTCAGTTTCCCACATCCCATGCTTTGGCTTAGAAAGGTGTCTGGTGCAACATACAACAGATATTGAGCATCTGAAATTAGTGCTTTAAGGATTTAATCTTTATGGAAGCTCAGAGAATAGCCTGGGAAAGTCTTTGTGAGACCAACGGTGTGGGTGGAACAAGGGTGAGAGAGGAGCTTGGAGAGGTGATCCAGGAATTCCCAAAGGTTTCCCCTGACTCAGGAAGTCATAAGGTCAGTTGGAAATGAGTCAGTGGTGGCATGGGGCAAACAACCTCAGGCCCTCCCTAAACCTTGGGGAAGCAGGCAGGCCAAATACTCTCCCCTGAGAGAAGAATCCTAATTACAATCCCTAGCATTTGCATGCCCCTCTACAGTTTGCAAAGTACTTTCATGTCCATTTCTTCATTTGCTGACTGTTCACTGTACAAATGCAGAAGGGACCAGGGTCCAAGATCACCTTGTCTAGTGATTTTAACATATTTTTTAAAAAGTAAAACCCTTTGTCAAAATGAAATCTCAAATGGTAGTCTAGTGTATAAAATTGACGTGAGTGGAAGTTCTGTGGTTGGGATGGGGAAGGCACAGCCTATGCTGAAGCCTTTGCTTTGACCTCTGTGTCTATTTCTGAGGGGTCTCCAAGCAGCCTCCAAGTGCCATAAAACACAGTAGGACAAACGTGTTTCTAGTAAATACACATCCTGCTTCACTCCCCTCCTCCAAAATAAAAAATGGAAAAAAAAAAGAAAGAAAGAAAGAAAAAAAAGAAGAAGAAGAAGAAAGAAAGAAAAGAAAAGAAAGCTGAATGCCCTGGAAGTAACTTGAGATGTCCAAGGCCGCTCTTTGTCTAGTATACGTTGCATGGAATTCACCAGGGCAGGTTTTTCAGAGGGATAATTTCTGAAGATTTAATTTGGAGCCCGTTTGCCCCCCGGTGTTTCAGGAAAGTGTCCTCTTGGTCGCAGAGAGCAGGAGGGTCAACTCTGCTGCTACTGGCAGCACTTTGCAAAGTGCCTGCTCTTCACGTGGGGCTCAGAGACACTGTCGTCATTTCAGAGAGGCCACCCCTGAGTTATGGGCTGCCAGCCACAGAGTGATTGGAGAGTAGGCCCAGTGATGTTTCAGCCTGATACACTCTCTCTGAAAATGCAAGAGGAGCAGTGTATCAGCATGCAGGCTCTCCCCAACTCAAACTGTACATTAAACTAGATAGTGATTGTTATTGGGTGACTGTGTGTTTCCCTCCAAAATTAATATGTTGAGGGCCGGCCCGGTGGCTCAGGCGGTTAGAGCTCCGTGCTCCTAACTCCGAAGGCTGCCAGTTCTATTCCCACATGAGCCAGTGGGCTCTCAACCACAAGGTTGCCAGTTCAATTCCTCGAGTCCCGCAAGGGATGGTGGGCAGTGCCCCCTGCAACTAAGATTGAATACGGCACCTTGAGCTGAGCTGCCTCCCGGATGGCTCAGTTGGTTGGAGCACGTCCTCTCAACCACAAGGTTGCTGGTTCGACTCCCGCAAGGGATGGTGGGCTGTGCCCCCTGCAACTAGCAATGGTAACTGGACCTGGAGCTGAGCTGCACCCTCCACAACTAAGACTGAAAGGACAACAACTTGACTTGGAAAAAAGTCCTGGAAGTACACACTGTTCCCCAATAAAGTCCCGTTCCCCTTCCCCAATAAAATCTTTAAAAAAAGAAATTAATATGTTGAAATCCTAAACCCCAATGTGATGGTATTAGGAGGTGGGGCCTTTGGGATGTGATTAGGTCATGAGGGTGGGGCCCTCATGTATGGGATTAGTGCCTTTATAAAAAAAGACACACAAAAGACTCTCTCTCTCTTCCTCACTCCCATCCTTATGTGAGGATAGGAGATGACAGCTATCTGCAAACCAGGAACCCTGCTATGTGGGCACCCTAATCTCAAACTTCCCAGTCTCCTGAGTTGTGCGAAATACATTTCTGTTGTTTAAGCCACCCAGTCTATGGCATTCTGTTATAACAGCCTGAACTGATTAAGATAGTGGTGATGGCTGCACAATTTTGTGAATATACTAAATGCTACTGAATGGTTAAAATGGTAAATTTTAGGTTATATGTATTTTAGCACAACAGTAATAATAGCAATAGCACCAATAATAAAACTTGCATTGGCTCCCTATTTCCTAGGGATCAAGTTCAAACTTCCTGGTACAGTTTACGACCTGACCCCTGCTTACCTCTCTAGGCCCTGTCTTGCTTTCCCCCTTAAACTCTTTATCGGATCAAATGTTCAGGTCATTCCCAACTGCTCTCCATTGCCTAAACAAGCCACGTTCTTTCACTTTTCCATCTTCACTCACAATTTTGCTTTTAGTAATAATAGGAAACATTTATGTATAGTGCTTATTATATGCATATACACACACATATCTAGTGCTTAATACATGCAGGACTTTTGATTCATTTAATCCTCACAAATTCTGTGAAGTAGATACTGTTAAACTTGAGGAAATTGAGCCTAATTGGCTTATTCAAGTTCACACAACTAGTAAGCAGCCAAGGCAAAGTGTAAAGCCAGGCACTCTGGCTCCTGAATCCCTGCTATTGATCACTACAGAGGACTGCCTGTGGATGCTTTGTCCTCGCAGTTTCTTCTGAAGAATTCCTGGTTCAAATATCACCTCCACTGTGAAGCCCTCGCCACCCCCACCCCCCACTTCTGCGGCATTCCCCAGGAAAGGATGCAGCTCTTTTTTGTAGGATCAACAGCACTCTGCACACACACACACACACACACACACACACACACACACACACACACTGTGCAGTAATAGCCTGCTCCTGAGTCTGATTCCCTACCAAAGTGTGAGGCCCCTGAAGACAGGGCAGGTCTTATTTCTCCTGAACTTTTGAGCACTCACGACACATTTAATGACTTAAAGATGGCTGAGTGCACTTTCTCTCAATTTCTGTCAATAAATAACAAAATCAAAAGGGAATTACTTTCCCTCAGAAATTTTGGCAAGGCTCCTTCAGGGTTTGGCCACAGTCACTGATAACCACTATCATTTCCTGTGTATCTCACCACACAAGAAAGCCCACTCAGATTTACTTTCAGTAGTTCACATTTACAATAAACACTGCTTTTGATTTCCAAATGTTAAACCACAGGATATTAGAGGTAGATATGTAATTATAATGCAAATAATGATTTTTCAAACTCAAAAGGCCTCCCTGAAAATATGACAATCTCCCCCAACCCTTTTTTTGAGATTTATTGGGTAAGATAGATGGGGAAAAGTGGATCACTATTTGCACAGATCAGAGTATAAATGTGACCAAGAAAGAATGGACGGATGTGTGTGTAGATAAGAATATGGATAAAATGATGGGTGGATATGTAGCTGGATGGATGCAGAGATGAGCAAACACATGGGTGGATGGACGGAGAAGATAGTGTACAGATGGGTATGGGTTTGTGAAGAAATGTGAACAAAAATATATGGAAAGATGGATAAGAAGTTGTACGGAAGGGTGGTTGGATAGATGAATGGACAGGAGGACGGATAGATGTATGAACCCTGAAGGGATGTAAGGAAAGATGGGTAGATAGATGAATGGGTGGATGGAATATTTGGAGGATGAATGAGAGTGTGGGTGAGTGGATGAATGAATGGTGGATGAATCCAGGTGCCAGCCTGAGACTGGAGGGTGACACATGGGTTAGTGGAGCCAAACGCCAGCCCCATGGCTGCCCATCGTCATCCTGCTGGAGCCCTTCTGATGCGAAGCAAAAATCCACCGAGCCATGTGGCCTCGTTCAGGGAAGAAGAATCACTCTCCATTCCTCCTCGCCACTTTCCCAGCTCCTCTCCGAGAACATCCAGCTGCCTGTGCAACCCAGAGAGAATTATGCCCCGGCCCGGTTCAAAGAGAAACAGCGGAGGGCCTGAGGCTGAACGCAGTGGGGTGAGGTTTCAGGACTCAAGTCATCTTCCTTCCTGAGGCTGCACTCCAAGCTGACGGGCTCGCTGTGGGAGAAGAAAGCCGGTGCGTCCCCGGGCTCACCGGCCCCCCACGGCTCTCCCGGCTCCCGCCCGGGCAGTCCCGAATTACTATTTCCATAGAGAAAGGGTTGGGGGCGCCTGGGCCCACGCAGAGGAGGGCTGGTACGTCTTTAAACCTCTGCCCGCTGCTTAGTCACAGCCCCCCTCGCTTGGGTGTGTCCTTTGCGCGCTCCCTCCCTCCCTCCCTCTTAGGTCATTACTTATAAAAGCTGCAGCCAACTTCCGAGGCGCCCTCATTGCCCATCGGTACCCCAGCCTCTAACACGTTCGGGCCGCCCTCCACGCCCTGTCCTCCGCCAGTCCCCCGCCCAGTGCGCCGGGACCCTCCAGCTCCACTCGCTTGCTCTCTCTCTGTCCGCTCCGACACCATGGGCAAGTTTTGGTGGCGCGCAGTCTGGGGACTCTGTCTCGTGCAGCTGAACCTGGCGCAGATCGGTGAGTGCCCGCCGGGGCAGCGGGAGGCAGTGACAGGAGTGGCCAGGACAGACCCGACAGCCGCGCAGGCTGAGTTGGCTCTGGGGGCCGGAGTGAAGGGGGCGGCGAGCGACTCGGATTTGGTTAAGGGGGGCTAGGGTTTGCGCTAAGCTGTTGGAGAGTTTGTTGGTGTGAAGTGCCGTTTTGTTAAAAGGAAAAGAGAAAGAGAAGAAAGTTTGCCGGGCAAGCTGCCGGCGCGCAGTTTTGGGCGCAGTTCAGATCCTCAGAAAGTAACTGTACTCCTGGATGCGCACAGCCGGATTCTGGACTAACAGGCTCTTGTGCCCAAGGGTGCCCAAGCCGGACTGGGCTGTGGCTTGGCAGGGCAGGGCTGGGCAGGGCAGGGGCAGGGGCCGTGCACGGGATGGTAGCGACGTGGCCACAGTGGTAGGCACCGTTTCATGTGTGAGAGCTGGTGGCCATGAGCTTTCCAGGAAGGGGTCCTGGCTTCCTACAGCTCTCCACTACGCCTGGGTTCCAAAGCTCTTCCAGTTGGCTCCAGTCACTGACTATCTTACTCAGCGCTAGTGGGAACTTGCACCAGCTCGGTGGTGAAGTTCTGGGTCTCCATGAGTTGCCAGCCTGGGGCAGGGAGTGTGAGTTGAAAAGGCAATGACTGGACAAGGTGCTCATTCCTTGTAAACTTCTGCTTCTGCCAATCAGTTAGGGGAAATCCAGACAGTAATGTGGCTCATATTCCCGCCTGGCAGTCTTGGTTGGCACAGGGACAGAAGGCTGGGCACCAAGGTCGCATCTGGGACCCTGGAGCTGGGGCTGGCCAAAGCTCATCCAGACAGGGTCTGTAACTTTCAGTGGTTGTGGAGGGGGTGGCTGTGTGTGAGGTATTCTGGCGAGGCTGAACTCCAAGCGTTCCTTTTCTTTGTCTATATATGTACAGATAATTACATGGCTGATTTGCTTATCGCTAGCAAAATTAATTTTTCTTTTAAGAAGTGCCAGCTGGGTCATTAAAACCACTCAGCCTATGGTTAATTCTACCCAGCAAGTATTTATTAAACCTAGCTCTGGGGATACCAAGAACGTAAAAGTCCTACCTGGGTACGTGAAACTGAGAATAAGTGGGGAACCAGGATTTAAATTCCAGAAACACAAATAATAATAATAATAATAATAATAATAATAATAATTGGAATGACAGCACTAGCCACCATGTATTGCACACGTTTCCTATGCCAGACACTGTAAAATTCTTTACATGTGTTATATTGTTTTACCCTCATGGTGGTCCAGTGAGACGTGTCCTATTATTAGCCCTGTTTTACAGCAGGGAAACAAACTGAAGCCCAGAGACGTTAAGTGACTTGCCAGTGTTCACACAGCCAGAGGATTGGTTCTCATGTGAACCCAGACCCATTCGCCTATGCTTAGTCAGAATATGTTAGACTGGCATGGACAAAATCGAAAAGGATTTCGGGGAAGGAGGGGTTGTAGTGGACCAGAGGCCTTAGAGGAGATGGGGGCTGGAGATCCAATGGCTCTTAAAAGGCAGAAATACTTGGAATGGGAGAGAAGAGGGACAATTAAGTGTAGGGAGAGCCCTGGACCTGGCCTCAGAGAAGAGAGGCCTCTGGGGAAGTTGATCTGTATGTTACCTTCCAGTGACAGCTTCTGCTTTCTGAGGATTCTGACACCCAACTTCTCCCAATTTGTCTGCCTGATTCTTCTGAAGGACCCCGTCTCCTGATATTTGGCACTCTCCTGACCCTTGAGGTTCTCCCGGAGACCGGCAGGCTCACCCCTACCCCACGTCTCCATGGTCACTTTGGGCAGTGTCACTTGGAGGAAGCACAGAAAATGCCAGTAACAATAACTGCCTGGGCCCTGGCTTTCATGTGCTTGTAAAGTTGTTTGGAAGGAACTAAGACTTGGAAAGGAGACATGACTTAACAGTGGTCTCAGAGTGGGCAGACAGAGAGGGGAAGGAGAAAGACGAGGGGGGAAGGAAAGGCACTTGTCCTTGCTCCATTCCAGGGGATGGTGGGAAGACAGTGAGGAAACTTTGGAAAGGGGCAAGGCTTTGAGGAGGAAGAAAGATCCAATGTTCATATTGGAAAGCAAAAAGTAGAGAAATGGCCAAATGTAGTTAAACAACATTGGATCCAGAAACCGTGAGTTGGAGAACAGATATTTTGAACTAGTTATCTTATGTGGGAGGAAGAAAGTGGCCCTGGGTGCAGGATAGGATGAGCTCTCTTGCACACATCTCCTCCTTTCCTCTGTGGGCCAGAGGTCATTGCTAGGGAATCACGCCCCTGGGGTGTGTCTGAGAGCTCTGGGGTTTGGGGGTGGCATGTGTCCTTCTGTTCTCTCTGAGCATTAGAGACCCCTCTTGCTGGGCATTAGAGCTTTGGCCGTGTTTTCCCATGTGAAGGAGCAAGGAAGCAAATGTCCATCACTGCTGAGGTAGCGTCAGTTAATTCGGTTATTCCCCAAATACACATGGGGCATCTACTTCCTGCAAAGGCAGGGTGCCAGGTAGGCATGTTTGAAGCTGGCAGCCAGTAGGAAAAGTTTCCATTTTCTTCCAAATTGCCCCACATGGGAGGGGATATTGGGTAGCCTGAAATTCTTAGTTTATGACAGACCTCCCTTCCATTCATTCAAGAAATATTTCTTGACTCATGGTCATAAACTCAGAGACGGGGATTCCAAGGATCATTCAAAAAAAAACACCAACCCTTTTTTTTCCCCTAGAAGGAAACAGACCCTGAGAGAGAGGGAGGCATGGCTTCCCCTCTCTCTGACAGACCGTTAAGGCAGGATACTTCCCACACATTGGATTTCTGAAATATCAATGTCATCAACAACTGGAATGAGTTCCATTCACCTCTATCCTCTGCATTGGATGGGCAAGATGTGGTCTACTGGTATTTCATGCCTTAATACTATCTTAAACACACATGACAATTTTTTTTATTTTACTCCACAATATATCCTGTTGGAGTTTAATATAAGAATAACGATATGCATATTTCTTACCATAAAGCAAAGTTGATGCTCAAAGAAGAATCTCTGTACTGTCCTGCGGCTTCCAGGGCCTCCTGGACCAACGCTGGATCCCTCAGAGTTAGAAGCATCGAGTTTTAAAAGCTTGACACTCTGCTACTGTGCCGTATGCTTCTGTTCAAAGCAGCATCCTAAGTCCCCCAGAAAATATCATTTACTGAGCAAGGATTCTATGCAAGAGATTAGCATCGGTTATCTTCCAGAAGCCTCACAACAGCCCGCTACACACTCAGCACAGCACTCCCTTAACTACATTTGCTAGACAAAGAAACTGAGATGCAGGGAGATGGTATGGTACGACTTTTAAGGACACACAGCTGATAAGTAGTGGAGTTGGGGTCTCCCACTGTCTCACATCCTCCACGTTAAACTCCAATGTCTGTGCTCCTTTGATTCATTTCTTTGCCTCTGGCAGACTTTGGAAACTGTGTGTGGTTCTCCCCCGCCCCTGCCCTCCCCTCCCTTACAGCCAGCTAACATGAAGCCAGTTTGAGTGTCTTCTCTCTCCTTGGCAGGCTGTGGACTTTTGGCTGCCCTGCCCTACCCTACCCTGGCCTGTTTCTCCCCAGGTTTGGCCACAGCTGTCAAGAGATGCCAACCTAGTTATTTGTTACTAAAATAAGTCCCCTTCCTTATCAGAGTCCAGCTGCCCTTCTAGACATGCTCTCATTTGCAGGCTTGGAAAAAAGGGAGAGGCTGTTCCTTGTCTAACAGACAAGTTAAGGCAATGCCCTCTGCCTGAAAATTAAGATAGAGGCCCTTCACTGTCTCTCCCACTGAACCTGCAAGCAATTAGATGCATTGACCCAGAAAGCCCCCTTGTCACATGCTCACTGGAAACCCTCAGCATTTAGCAGGGTGTTATGTGCCTCCAGGAGGGAGTCTTGAGGACCCAGGCGGTGCGTTAACACAGTTCACACAGTTCTCTACAAAAGTCAAGGATCTAAGCCCATGTGGAGCTGCAGGTGACACGTGGCCACCCAGTGAGATTTCAGATCAGCCTGCCAAGTTAGATGGTTCCAGGCTGAGGTCCCCAGACAGAGTAGAGGTAGTGAGAGGGAAGCTGGGCCTGACTGGGGAGGGGACAGGGCTGTGTTTCCCCAGCACCTCCCTTTTAACTGACTCCACCCAGAGCCTGAAAGGGAAGTGGCTCTTGTAAAAGAATGACCAAAGCAGGTGGCAGATGCTGCCAGACAATGCATAGTTCTCAAAGGGGATCTTTTCTGCCTCAAAGAAAAATTCTGGGGGTTTGCACAGCAAGAAGCTGATGACTCAATTTCCTTTGTTGTCTCTGCTTGAACGGGAAGCACACAAGTGTTCTTTAGAATTACCAGGGTAGGCTAATGCCTCCCACCTTAAATTTAAACCCCACTTTTCACTCAGCAAATTGAAATCTTTCTTAAAAAAGTGTACCCACAAGGGTGTAAGAAGCCAGCCCAATTTGCCAGCGTAAGGAAGGGATGCTTTCTAAAGTTTGTGGTTGTGGCTCTGGCCTGGTTTCAGTGATTGTGCAGTCCAGACTTTCCAGGAGAATCAGGATTTTGAATATGCAAATACTCTACCAATTGACACATAGTATATATTTTGACTAAATCTTTATATATTTTTCTACAAATAAATGCATGTCTTCGTGTAATTAGAAGTCAAAAAATTTGACTCTTTACGTAAATAAATTCACATCTTTACAACTCCTCAATCAATCTAGTGTCCGATTAAATGATATTTGGTTGAGAAAATGTGTACTTTGGAGAGAAATATTTAGTATTCCTCTGTTCTCCATTTCTTGATCACCACAATATATGAAGTGCCAGGAAAAGCCACCTATTTGATCCTTGCTTGCTGGATGCAGACGTACCTACATGGGTGTGCTGTAAATCTGTGTGCACCTGAACGCATGTGTCCACACATAACGTGGGTCTTGCTAGTCAGTCGCTAAGCATTTATAAGGTGTTTGCTGTGGGTCCCTCACTGTGTTGAGTACAATGGGGAATCACACGTATGAGATGTAGGCCTTGCGTTCAAGAAGTTGATGGCCCTCCCTGCGTGTAAACACAGTACAGGGGAATGACAGCCTGGCCAGTTTAGATGATCAGACTAAGGGCATTGCCAAGCTGAGGTGCAGCAAGGAGGGCTGGAGGAATCAATGACGGAGAGGAGGGACCAATGCGGACAAGATAGGATTTGAATATATGAACAAGAGGGAATGAGAAAGGGGTGTGTATATTTCTGTCATCCTGCTATTGATTTTCCCATCCTCGAATAAGTTAATGAATTAACTAGACAGTATGGTCCACAAATGTTTATGCACTGCCTGCTCAGTGCACCAGGTAGTTAGGCACCGGAGAGGTCATTGTCAGGAGGACGCTGTCCTTGCCCCTGAGTAGCTCACAGTCCAGCATAAGTTTTCCTGGATTATGGCTGACTGTGCGTTCTGGCTTTCACATGCCAGGTTCTGGTAGTACATCCCCCATCCCCATTGTGACAACAAAAACTGCCTCCAGACATTGCCAGATTGGGGGGCGGTGGGATGGTTAAAGTGGCCCCACCTGGGAATCCCTGGTGTAACAGGATGGCGGCCATCCTGGTAACCTCCATCTCTTACAATGAGGTGTGTGGTTTCCATAAGTCACCAGTTAATTAGCCTTACCGCTTCAGAGTAAAATGATGCAGGAATGCCTTTTTATCTTTGGGAGCCACAGGGTGCTAATAACTTTCACACTCCTCAAAGGGGGAAAACTCTAAACATGACGTATCTTTTATCTGTCTTCCTGCAGCACTGGGGGAACCCCATGAGATCAAGGGTTGTTATCTCACTCATTTTTGTGGTCCCAAATCCCAGTGCTGGCCCCGTGGCTGTTATCAGTAACTGTTGAACTGAAACGAATGTCTGGAATACAGAAATAACTCTATCCACACATATGGAATATCACACCTAAGATGCAAATACATTTAGGTGTATATAACAGTGGTGATGGCTGTCTTGCTCAGGGCAGATCTGAGGAGGGCACTTGGCTGGCCAGCTGCCCATCACAGGACTCGTGTTTGGTCTGCCCAAAGATGGAGATCACCCATCTGTTTGTGGCTTTGGTGGCTGCTTGCTGTGGCTGGGATGTCTGTCTAAGGACAGGGTTACTAGATTCCTGAGCTGAGAAGGGAGTGGGAGCCAGGCAGGATGATGACACCAACCCTGAAATTTAAACCTCAAAATAAAACACTCCCCAGCAGCTGCCTGCTTAGGGGTCTGGTTATTTTCAAGATGTTGATCTGAGTTTGGACTCCCTGGGTGAGAGGCTCACACCCATCCAACCTGGAACCCATCCATGCCTGCTTCTGGAAGGTGGTGGCAGCTGGGAGAGAAGCAGAAAAGCTTCACAGAGGATTCTTGCCTTCTCTGTGCATCTCTTGCAGCTACTAAAGGGGGACGTCTCCAGGGAAGCCTGGCATCTGATGGGGAGCCACATTGGCAATGACAAAACATGTCTCCTTTCCACAGAGCTTGCCAAATCTGAAGTTGCCTAGCATGGGGGCAGGTCTTGCATACCCATGGATCGTCTGCTCAGTGAAACTCGGAGACAGGGAGTCAAGCACAAAAAGAGGGCATGGGTGTTGTGGAGGAACAACCTCCTGCCACCAGATATCCCCGAGTCTGGGGTGCACTGGCTGCCTGGGTGTGTCCTCCTAAGTACAAGTGTGGGCAGACAGGTCCCAGGTGGGTGGAGAGGGGCTGAGTCATCAAGGAGGTGATGTGCAAAACTCAAGCCCCAAAAATCTTCCTTGAGTCTTCAGCTGTTGAGAGTATAGGTTAATTGGAAAACTCCAGTGGGGAGAGAGATCATTCACACAGATGAGTAACTGTGAGCATATCCTGGGATATCATTGCCAGGTTCCTTTGGCAGTGCCTGAAAATTCATCTTTCTTCCCCACAACCTTTCTCGAGACTTAGAACTCTTGCACCTTTTGCACTTGCATCTTTCAGCTAGTTGTACCATGTTTCCTTGAAAATAAGACCTAGTCAGACAATCAGCTCTAATGCATCTTTTGGAGCAAAAATTAATATAAGACCCGGTCTTATTTTACTATAAGACCTGGTCTTATGTTATTTTTTGCTCCAAAAGACGCATTAGAGCTGGTTGTCTGGCTAGGTCTTATTTTGGGGGAAACAGGGTATGTTTTTGTGACACCATCACCACTGTTAGTAATAATAGCAAACATTTATAGAGCGCTAACCATGCTCCAGCACCACTCTAAGTGTTTCCTATATACTAACTCATTTAATATATTCTTATATACTAACTTATATTCCTATATACTAATACATTCCTACATACTAACTTGTTTAATCTGTATACCAATCTTATGAAGGAGTGTATTATCATCCCTGCTTATGTATGAGAAAATTGAGGCATAGCGAATTTAAGGAACTTACTTGCCCAAGACCACAGAGCTGGACAGTGATGGAGCTGCAATTCAAACTGGTGGTCTGGCTACTGGGATCATGCTCTTAGTTACTACATCGGTGTTCTTCCTTACTATATCAAGATGTCAGGGCAGCCCCAGAAACTCGAATGATGATTCCTGGTAGTACTCTGGTCGTTTTCATAAACCCCATTTGGAAATCAGGTGTGGGTAGAGTTCTAAGGTCTACAGAGCTGGTTTTGCCCTGCTTTTTCACATGTGATGTTCAAGGAGGGGCCTGGGGCTGCAAAAATAAAAAAGAAGTTGTAATGGAAACTTCTTCCCATTCATATTATGAGTGGCTCATTCCTTCCAATCCCTGGATAGATGGTCTGCTCTCTTCTATGTGATGGGACGTTGGGGAGGGGCTAGGACTGAAAGGGATGGTGAATTGAGTTATGTGTTGATTATCACATCATTATTTGTCACCTGGATGAAAGGAGAAGGTTGTTGATTGATATTTGTCCATAGTCTAGGACTTTGGCTCTTGATTGGACAAAGCTGAGAAATGAACCAATCAAATAGGAGTAAAATGTTTGCCTTCAGCTTAACGGTTCTTGGTACCAGACTCTTCTCTCCACCAGCTCGCATTGATGAGGGAGGGAGGGGAACAGGGAGAAGGCTGTCAGGAATCAAGCTACACTCACCAGGCACAAAGAATTGACCTAAAGCTGGAAGTGTGCCATAGCCTCTTTTCCCAGCCCTAGCCCAAACCAGATGGCCTGGCTTTTGTATGGCCCAAGTCACCATTGCCTGGGGAGGTAGGAAAAGGGCAGGGGGTATGTTTCCTCTGGGTGTCCCTGGCTGAGAAACAAACCACCCAGGAAAGGAGGAGGCAAAGCTCCCGGGGGACATTTGAGTTAGTCTGCAGAAAGGGTCCCAGGCCTTTGGCCTGCAGACAGAGAGTCATCACAGATTCCCCATCTATTTCAATTTCAGTGCATCTCTTTGCACTTGAGCAGGTCTGCAGTGCCTACTAGAAGAACCCATATACTAGTCATGGATCTAGGCAGCATTTTTTCTATTTCCTCTGTCAAAGAGAACCTGCTAAGATATTAGAATGATGATGGTAAAGTTCCTTCACACATGTTCACCATCATGCAGATTGAGATGCCAGGTAGAAACCAGCAATTCCATGCAGTCACTATCTGGTCTTCTGCCAACGACCTAAATGGTCGTTTCTGCTCAGGCCCCTGGCCCCAGTCTTTGTACACTCCAAAAATATTAAATAAGCATCTACTCTGCCAGTCACAACTGTTGCCATTACTGAGTGTGTCTAGTCTGAGAAGCACAATCCAGCAGAGCTGAGCACCATCTTGCAACCTGCAGAAACCAATTGACGTCACAGCGTTAGCCCCACAGGCACCACTTCCCCGCCTGGTGGACAAAGGCGCAAGTACCCTAAAGAGTGCTAGTCACACAGATGCAGATGAGCGTTTAGAGAGGGAAGTGATGCTGCCACCGAATCTCCTGCCCTTAAGTTTGTCTTTGCAGTGGATTCTCTGCAGTGGGACTAGTTGTCTTCCCAAGGTCAGCCTTCGAGATCAGGTACATCCCTGTCGTCTTCCCTGAGTGACTTTCACTTTCCCTGTTGTTTCCTAGTTATTTCTCCCTGACAATTCATAAACACCCCACAAGCATATCTCCATCTAAAAAGAAGTTCAAGGGATTCCTCTGAGCTGTGTATAGCAATCTGTTCTCTTTTGTCCATGAACATAAAAGCTCCCTAGAGAAAAGCCCATGCTGTGTGTACATTTCTGTATCACCCTAGCCCCCAGCTGTCAACACTTCCCCACTTATAGTAGATGCTCAATAAATATTTGGATGGCTGACAACGAATGAAATTTCTAGATTTGGCTAGCAAACCTATCTGTACCATTTACCTTTTGTGATTTAAAAGTTCTGACTAATTCCTTTTCATCCTTTTAAAAACTTTCCTGGCCTATAAAAACCTTATAATTTAAATTTTTTTGAGTACCTCTTGTAGTGATCCTCAAACGTCCTAGAAATTTCTTTTCTCTGCACTCTCTCCAATATGAGTGTATCATGTATCTTTCTTGAGGTTTGACATGTCATGCAAGGCAGGGAAAGTTTAGAGCTCATTAGGTTGTGTCCGGTAGAACAGGGCTCTTGATTTCCTATGGGTCTGTCTGCCTCTATGTGCCAGCACTTACTGTCAAATCTGGCCTCATGTATAAAGAACTCCACCCCTCAAATCATGACACTCAGAGAAAAGATGTCGGCTTTTTGGTCATTACGTTAAAAGAAAAAAAAAAAGAGGGAAGTTGTTTCAATGGTTTAAAACCTTCCATACCAAAGACCACCTGTGCCAAACCGGGTGTGTAGTGTGGTGGGATGGGCGTGAGGAGTTTTGGCTTCAGAAGAGGGTTGTGTAGAAGGAGAAAGGGCAGTGAAACAAGACAGACCTCAAGCCGAGTACCCTCTCTTTTGCTTAAGAGCTGCATGAGCTCAGACAGGTGCACACATTAGGTTCTAGAACAATGTTTAGCACATAGAGCTAAGTGTCTAGCACATAGACGGTGTCTTGAGAATAGAAATGGCTATTATTAGTTCCTCTCTATTACTGATTCACTGTGTGATACTCAGCAAACCTTTTCCCCCCCCCTATTTGCCTCCAATTTTCCACGTGTAAAACGAGAGAATTGGATTCTAGTTGATCTGTAAAGTCCTTTCCAGGCCTCATGTTCTATAAATCCACCAAATCTGTGGGCCCACGATCACCTAAGCCTCATAAGACTTAATGGAAACAATAACATGACTATAATGCAGTGCCAAAAAAAATGACGCCTGGCTTGTATTAAATGTCAGAAGTGAATTATTAATCCAAGTCAGAAACAAGCGTGTGGACCCAGTTACCTCTTAAACTCCAGTGGCCAAGAGTGACTCGTAGGGCCAAGGTACTTCGTTCAGGAGACTCCACCAAATCCTCTCAACCATTTGGAAGTGGGCAGATAAAGAAGCTCGGGCCAGAGAAGTTAGCAAATCTCTCAGTCACATAGCTAAAACTGCAGGAAGCCAGTTCGGGGGTTACCTGAAGGATCAGAAGGCAATATGTAGGGTTTCCAGGCAGGAATTCCTACCTGTTCTCAGGAAATTTTTCCGCTGTCCCATTCCCGCATTCTGAGAAAAGTTGGTTGGGAAATCGGGAAAATCGGCTCCTTGAACCCACGTGGTTGGTAGTATAGGCCGTCACTTTGTGGAAACGATTCATCATGGAGAACAGAAAACAGTTTATATCTCGGGATTTGGGAACGGGAAGGTGAAAAAAATTTCTGAGAACGGGCGGGTAGTCCCACCTGGAAACCTTAGCAATATGTTTTACTTTAAACTGCTTTACAAAACATTGCATCACATGGCCAGAAAAATCAGCCCCTGAAGAAGAGAAAAGATGGTATCCTTCACTTTCAAAACTCCATAAGCACCTTGGGAACTCTACAACATTTTAGTGCAAAATGAACCACAATATTCAGCCAAACTAGTGCTTAGAGGGTGAGTGCTACTATCCTATGGAAAATAACTAGGCGGGCCATGGGAATCTAAAAATAAGCAGAACAAATACACACACACACACACACACACACACACACACACACTGGGGCACTGAGCAAGGCAACCCTTACTTCTACTCAGAACCTTCCAGACTCCCACTGAGATATGTCTTTCTTTTCCATGAAACCAGAGAAGCTCTTGCTCGGGGGAAAAATAAATAAAAAGGAAGTCATAAAGACTGCGTATTACTTAGGA
The DNA here is from genome assembly GCF_036562045.2 of Rhinolophus sinicus. Taxonomy (NCBI): domain Eukaryota; kingdom Metazoa; phylum Chordata; class Mammalia; order Chiroptera; family Rhinolophidae; genus Rhinolophus; species Rhinolophus sinicus. Next base: position 144,958,312 of record NC_133756.1, read on the forward strand.
GTTTGCCAAAGTTGGTCAGGGACTAAATCCCCTGTTGGGGTTCTGACCTTCTATCAGTCACTAAAAGTCCTTAGTCGGATGATAGTCCATCTTGGGTGTGCCCATTTCATATCCATCTGACCAGAAGTTGAAAGAAAATATCAGATGGGTTCAGTTCTCATGTCGTATGCAATGCTCTCAACTGTTGCTAGATATGGTTCAGTCACCTGTATCTCCAGCCAGTCCCGCAGACATAGCCTTCCAGGAGAAGCGAGAACCCACAGAGGTTTATTTTGCATTTCTCTGTCTCAGTCACAGCATGATTGTGGGCAAGATTCTTCCCTTAGTGATTGCCTCTGTTTCCCCAGTTACAAAATGGTGATGAACTTACGAGTTCAATTCATTAAAAAGTGCTGTGTGCCTGGCTCTGTGGAAAGAAATGAGGGAAGTAGAAGATCTAGGTTCTGTCCTTAGAGAGCTTACAGTTTGGTGGGAGAAAAACTAAATAGATGAAAGAACTATGCAAGATTATGTATCATCAGGTGCCAAGATTAGGGAAAGCAGGGACCATGTTTCTCCAAAAATAAGACCGGATCTTATATTAATTTTTGCTCCACTAGGGCATATTTTCAGGGGATGTCTTATTTTTTCATGTACAACAATCTACATTTATTCAAATACAGTCATGTCATCTTCTTCTGGAACATCGTCATGACGTACTAAATGCGTCCGTCTGGCTGAGACCTTAACTGGGGCTTATTTTTGGGATAGGTCTTATTTTTGGGGAAACATGGTATCTCCATGAGTGGTAAATGTATGAGAGCTTCATGGAAGGATGGAATTTGAGGATGAGATGAGTGGGAAAGAAGACAGGCAGAAACAGGAGAGAGGAGAGCAACCCACAGAAGTATAAATAAAGCAAGAGCTGAAAAGTTTAAAGTGGAGAAAATATGTATGACTTGATTGAGGTCAGGAGAGGTCTCAGCCTATCTGAATAAGAGCCTCCATGTTGAAAGACAGTGAAGGATGTTGTTGGACAGAATCCAGGTGATCAAGTAACACTGGTTCCATCTTACAAGGTCCAATTCTCTTGCCCCAGAGACGTTCTCATTACATCCTCTTCAGACAATGCTAGACCGACATCAGAAGCAGACTAGCTCCAACATTGGTTGAGATAGAACTTGGGCAACTTTGCCTGAGTTGGAGAGCGGCAATTTAAGAGAATCCCAAACAAGACCTATAGCAGCAACAACAAATAGATTTCAGCCCATATAACATTTCCCATTGATTACCATGTTTCCTCAAAAATAAGATATAGCCGGACAATCAGCTCTAATGCATCTTTTGGAGCAAAAATTAATATAAGACCTGATATATTATATTTATATTATATTATATTACCCGGTCTTATATTATAGTAAAATAAGACCAGTCTTATATTAATTGTTGCTCCAAAAGCTGCATTAGAGCTGATTGTCTGACTAAGTCTTATTTTTGGGGAAACACAATACTAGAAGCTGCCTGGAGGGCTGTGCTAAGAAGCCAAACTTTGACTTAGCTATAGAGAGTTCTGTGATCTATTAGTGATGTCTGCAATGGGCACAAAACGGAGGATTTAACCCCCATGTATTACATGAAGATCACCACAGTAGAGCAGCAGATTTTTCTAGTTTATGTTTCTGATAGTTATGTGCAATTCTGGGATGTTAGCCACTTGAATCTAGTCAGCTAGCCATACCATAGACTCCACCTCCTTCCAAAACAGTATAAATGCAGTTTCTTACACAGAGGAGTTTAGTTGCTTGAGTCTTGTCTTATAATTCACTACCACTGTGTTTTCCCATCACCCCAGTTGAAGTTAGATGTTGGGAGCCAGGAATCTCCTCTGTGTGAACAAGGGCCAGACTTCTTGGCAAAGGGCCCCTTCTCCACATCAGCTTCTCCATCTGCAAACTGAGAAGACAAAAATGATGCCTCACCCATAGGGGTGATAGGAGGAATTACTAGCTAATGTGAGTAAAGCCTTTGAAGATGAAAGGGTTGTATGTGCACGTTAATTACAACTTTTATCAGCCCTGGAGCCTCTGCATTCTCAGCTGCCACTCCAGGGCTCTTCTGTGCCTCCCAAAAGCAGACAGCAGCGGCATTCCACAGACTGGCCCCTCTGGGGCCTGCTGGTAGCATCCAAATCAAGAAGGCTGGATTCTGCCACTCAGACTGGCTAGCCCACTGTGGACTGCTCAAGTTTCCCACTACTCATCCCCAAGGGAAAAAGCAAGTCCACTACCTGGGCAGGTAAGATAAGGTAGAACCCAGGTATAAACAAAAGGCTCCATCAAGAGTTGACTAGAAATAGCCCCCAGGTGAGATTAGGACACTCTGCTCTAATTCCCACCCTGTCAAAGCCTAATTGTGTGACCTTGGGCTACTGGCTTTATCTGTCTAATGCTTCAATACATTGTGAAACACCTGGGAAATAATCCCTCTGCCTTCCCTAGACCTCTCCACCTTTGCCTGCTCCTGTGAAAGTGTTTTGTGCTGGTCGGCAGAAGCACGTGATGTGGAACTACAAGGTCCTATTATTACCTGAGTTAGCTTTTGCCTTTATCTCTGTCTCCTGTTGCTGGTTGACCCCAATCATTGAAACTGTATTCTTTGGAATGCTCACCAATCTCCTTCCAGCTGCCATCCCCTCCTGGGCAGTGCTTATCTAGGGGCACTTGGTATGTGCTCCGGCTTCTTGGTTCTGCCATTTCCTGAGGCATACAGATGCTGTCGGGCTGGCAGGGGACCTGGGTGCCCTGCCAAGTTGAGTGGCAATGCCCTTGCTGGGGTAATTCAATAAAAGTGCTAGAGGCAAGGATGCGAGGGAGGGTTTTTAAATGCTTTGCTAGGGCTTAGAAGGTGCGGGCTGAGCTGGCTTCCTACAGCAGCACCAAAGTATGGATCCAAACAGGCAGAAGAGGAGAAAGAGAAAAGTGACCCTAAGCGAGAAGTTATCATGGGCTGGTGACAAAAAGCCAGAGATGATGGCATATCAGAACAGGAAAGGGTATGTGGGGACAGAGTCCCAGAGAGCAGTTTCCAGGCTCTTGACCTCACGTGGAAAGGTGCTGGCTCAGGTTGTAGATGGCCATCAGCTGTAACCAGTTAGCCATTAGCCACTAAAATAACTGCCGTGGCTAGGCCGGCAGGTTGGTTGGTTGGTTGGCAGAGAACCAGATGGCAGATTGCGGATTGTGTGGCTCCTGCTTCCTGTGTCTCCAACCCAGCCGCCAGCGAGACTATAGTGGTATGACTCCCCTATCTATGGCTCCCTTGATGTTCCTTTTTGGCCTCACCATATCCTGTGTTCTTGTGCGGGGAGCGGGAGCTGAGACCCTGCATGACAGGGTACTATAAGTTATATAGCCTCCTTGTGGGACAGATAAGAGCAGGTTGTCTCAAAGCCTGCAAGTGACTTGCCCAAGAGGATGCAACTAGTTACCGTAGAGTCTTTTGACTCAGTCCAGTGCCCTTTCCATTTCACCCTTTGAGATGATGGAGGACAGGGCATTAAACCAAAGAGGACAATGGGCTGACCAAGGCAAGAAGACTTGGAATGACAAAGCAAGGAAGATAAAAGGGTACTATTTTTTTTTTGTAGCACAATGGGAAATAGTGTAGGTGGAACCTCCATTGTGTACACTACACTGGAGTCTCCATGGTACTTGGATCTGGTTTCCTGTGTAGTATCTTGTACATCCATATATGGTCTTTGTTTTGATCCTTTTTGACTTAATGAGCATTTTGAAATGAGAAGGCCCAGCATAACCTGGCCTGGCTTTTCCCCAGCCTCTCTGAACAATTCTGTAAGTCAAGTCAGCAACCAATGGTTTTCAAAGAATTCACGTGTTCACTCAACACATATTTATTGAATACATGTGCCAGGTGTTCTGCTAGGCATTGGGAATACAGCTTTAAACAAGAGAGGCACAGTTTCTGCTCTCATGGAACTTACAGTCTGTCTGGGAAGACAGGCAGTAAACAACTAATTATGCCCTTATTTAATTATACTTGAAGTAAATGCTGGGAAGGAGAAGCACGAGGTCTTGTGAGAGCATATAACCAGGAGACCTCACCTGATCGAGAGCATCAGAGAAGGCTTCTCTAGACATATAGGATTAAAAGCAGTAACTATGTTTGCAGGATCCCCACAGTTCATTGGAGGGCCTGCTTGTTGGGTGTCTCGACCCTACCAGCTCTCAGGATCAGGGGACAGTCCGGTGGATTGAGTTCAAAGCTCTTCATGCAAATGGAGCCAAGGCAGCCACTCTTCTGGCTGCCTCACACTCAGGTCATCTGAGTAAGAGAGCAAGCAAAGAAAGTTACTCCTCAGAATTCTGAAGGCAACTGGTTTATCATGTCTGTCTTATGATAGTGGTGGGAAAGGAACCCTTAGCACCTCCAAGCTCACTCAGACTTTTAGAAACACATGCTGCAGCCACAAAGGAACCCAAACTCTGGGGAATTATAATTGTCATATGATGGAATGATTTTAAGCCATGCAGGGAAATCCATCATTTACTTAGGCATCGTTAGCAGGAAAGCCTTGGTTTAGGGTCATATCTCATCCATTTTATTGGAAAGTTCTTGATCTTGTTTGGGGCACTTTGGTGGCTGGAGCTTTGATTAGAGTCTGTGTGTAGCGGGTGGTTTTCAGGATGGCTTCCAAAAGTCATGCAGGCACATCTATTGGGTCTAGTCAGCAGCTACAGGCGAGAATCCTGGGCTATGGATGTGCAACCACTTGGCTACAAGGACCTCACTCCTTTGTCTTCTTTGTTGTGGTAATTGGAGACGACCAGAGTAGACTCTATCAGGAGAGTGGGACAGATGTGATGAGAAAACAAAAACCATCACTTAACATGCTTTCAAATGAAAGCATAAATAATAGTAACAGTATCTATCAATTGGTAGAAGCACCAGCTAATCCAAATGGTCAGTTATAAACAACTGTGTCTTATAAATGAGAACAGATTCAAGGTTGTCCCCCTGATGCTGATATAACATCCTTTCACTTCTATTCAGATGTGCTTTCTTGGGTAGGAGAGAGGGATGGAGTTATAGCTATCATGGTTGAACTTAAGTTACAACCCATCTATGCATCAAGCCGTGATGTGTCCCCTATGGAATTGTTGTCTGTCACGTGTGTTTTGGTATACCCATATCAATGCATGCCAGCTGAATATCTCTGCAAGTAACAGAGTAATCAACCCTCATAAAATAATATCTCCTACAACAAGAAGTATGGAGGTAGAACAATTTCAGGAACTCAATGATATCATTAAAGACCCAGTTTTCTGCCACTTCCAGTGTCTTCCTACAGTATAGTCCCCTTCATGGTCTGAAACTGATTCTCACAGTTCCAGGCATCCTATGAGAAACAAACAAACAAACAAAAAATCAGTTTCCAGCACCAGAAAGAGGAATGCTTATTCATAAACATCTCTTCTAAAAAAGGGAGGACTAGCTTTTCCCAAAGTCCTGAATTGACTTCCCTTTATTCCTCATTGGAAGAAAGGGGTCACATTCCATGAAATGCCCAGACTGAACCAATCATTGGCAAGGACTCTGAGCAAGGTGCTTGACTTAGACCAGTCACGATCCACACACAGGTGCTGGGATTTGGGGCCTCAGCTCCCATGAAACACAAGTTCGGGATTTTAAACAAAATCAGGGTTCAATTAGATGTTTGTTGCGTTGGTAACAATGTCTGCTACAATGACTAAGGCTCCAAAGGGTGTCCACCCACCTGGCAGAGCTGTGATTTGAGATGCTATACAGTCTAAAGAAGAAAAAAAAAAAAGGCAAAGCTAAGTTTTTGTGTTCCTAAGCCACACCCTCAACCTTCTGAGAAGACACACCTCATGGATCGAGTTCACCTGGGGGACAGGCTGCTTAGACGAGGATCAGATGGTCTGTGGCTTATACGCCATCATAATAGCTATAACGCCATCCTTTTCTCTTCCCAACAAAAGCATATCAGGGGATAACCTTAAATCTGGTATAATTTATAGGAAATAGACAACCTTGTGCGCAATTGAACACTTTCTTATTAGAAACTCCTTGTTGCAACCATCTCAGCCCTGCTGGAGACGTACCAGGCATAAGAAGCACTAATCAGCAGTGATCCATTTGAGAAATGATGACCTTGGACAAGCATCTCTTCCTGTAAATCACGAGATGATGACCTCCAAGGGAGATAGCCAGCTTCTTTTTTCTCTAACTACTCCGAACGTGTTTTAACGTGTGTGTAGTGTTTGCAGCTCCATTATCTAATCCAGCCTCACATTAGCTTTGGGATTAGCGTTATTATCCTCCTGTGCAAGAGAGAAAGGTAATGACTTTCGCAAGGCCATACAGCTAATTAGTGCAAGTTCAAGATTTGAACCCTAGCTTTCTACCCTCAGAGACCATGTGCCTGTCTCCACACTACTTTGGTTTCCAGTGGACTGGACTTGCTTACAAGGGGTCTAGAATGAACTATTGGATTTCATAGGAACAATTTTCTTTTATAAGCAGGAAAACTTCTTCCTAATAGTTTCTTTGAGTCTGAAACTCGTGTCCAACATTTTAACACTTTAATAAACCCCAAGATGAATAGGAGGGTTTCCTGGGCCAGTCCCCTGTCTCTGCGTGGTCAGCTAAGTAATCTAACAGCATTGGGGGGCAACATTAGGATTCTTTTGTTTGTTTTCCATTCCTTTTTTTTGTTAAATCCTAAATGCCATTAAAAGATTTATCATGACTGCATTCAGGGAAGAGAAGCCCAAGGGATGTTTAATGTGGACCTCAAGGATATGATTGTTTCTTACACAGGAAGGGGGCTGCTTCTTTTCAGAATCGAATGATGAAAGCTAGAGGAAATGGATTCTATTAAACCAAAATGATTTATTTTGAGGGTGAATTTCCTGACCGTGAGGCTTGCTGAGCAGTGGACTGACCTGCTAGTCCCCAATCCATCCCTTCAGGTCTCAGCTGAAATGGCATTGCCTTGGGGAGCCATCTCTTGGGGACAGCAAAAGCCCTGGGGAAAAAGGCTTCCCCTCAAACGAGCTGCTCAGCACCTTGGGCTCCATCACGTTTATGCTGCTGTGCAGTGGACTTGCTGAATGTCTGTCTTCTGCCCCGGGCATAACCTTCATTGGGATAATGACCTTGCCTGGTCCCCGCGCCCAGAACAGTACCCAACACGGGGTGGCCCTGAATGAAACCTTATTGAGTGAATGAGTTTGTGACTGGGATTATCTTTTCTGAAGTCCTGTATCCATTTGAATGTTGGAGGGGTTTTGTGAGATTATGACTTCCATGGTGAATTCAGAATGTGATCTCCAAATCCAACTTAAAAAAATACTATCGTCTATCTATCTATCTATCTATCTATCTATCTATCTATCTATCTATCTACTGGAATAAGGGATAAGTGCTAAAAAAGCAACTGAGGGTCAGCAAGGAGATTCTCTCCTTCCTCTATGGCTGTGCTCCACCCCAATTCCCACCCTTTTCCTTGGCTGGCATCACATAAGAAACAGTCTCTTCTGTGGTTTCTTGCAAGGGCACCAAGGGAAGCTGAATATGTACAATGTCTCACCACTCCGAATGGATGTGAAAAACAAGGAGGAAACCTTTCCATTTGGGGATAGGAAAGATGGGACAAGGTTTGGAGGGGCAAGCCTTGCCTACTTGAGACTCTTCTTGCTGGGGGCAGAGGGAGGGGCTCCCTGTGGCTCCCTTCTGGGACATTCCTGAGGCAGCTCTCTCTTCTTTCAAAGAAGCATTATCATATAATTCTTCCTTATCTCTTTCCTGCATTAATTCATTTCAAGTTTTTTTTCAAAGTGTGTCAGAAACTCACAAAAACCAAAAAATTGATGTTTAGACTATTTTATGCATTTAATAATAACTATTTGAGCTGCTTTGTATATAAATGACATTACTTTGATGCATAAAAATTTAGGATATATTCATTCGGATATATCCAACCGTGGCAGCAAAAGGGTTAAGGACTGATTCTCAGAATATAGGAAGAGTGCCCTATTATCTGTTTGGGTTTCCTGTTCTTTATATTGTTGGGAGGCTAAAGTCAACAGCCGCTCTTGTATTCTGCATTGTTTGCATTGTTAAAACCTTTGGGAAACTCATTTGGTTGCTTCTCCAAATGAGCTTTCCACATCCCCTGAAACACATTTAGAAACAGGCCTCCCTTCAAACAGGCCAGGAGGGAATCGTGTCTCCCAAAGTCAGGTTTCCTTTCTTCTTCTAAAGGCTAGATTTGAGAATGTTCACTCAAGCCCACATAGTTGAGTCTCTGGACCAAGCCAGGCTGCCAGGGGTGCACAAAGGGGTTTGAGTTTAGTGTCTCTGGCTCTCAGAAAGCAGTGTGTGTCCTAGAGTGTGTCCTGGGTTTGAGTCCCCTCGTCAATTACGTGCCTTTAAGCAATTAACTTCCCTGAGCCTCAATGTTCTCATCTTTAAAATCGAGTAATACCTAATATCTACGTAAAGGGTTGTGTAAGGACTGATGTGGTCACGTACATGACAGAATGACTGGCATGGAGCAAGCATTCATCCGTTCCATTGTGATCACTGTCATTATTAGACCTGGGACCTCTCGCTTCACCCGCCAGCCCTAACTTTGTTCCTGCTGCACTTGAGAAATGCTTCCAGCTGCCTTTGGAATATGTTCATTCCATTTCTGGGCAAAATATTAGCCAATAAAATCTCATTTGATTTGACAGGGAGGGTGCACCAGCGTGCTGACACCCACGTGTGCTTACTGGAACAACTGTTGCTGAGCAGATAAAACAGCATGAGTTGTTCCGGAAACCTTGGCTATTGCAGTAGCTGGTGAAAGCGAATGGGGAAATGCATTCCAGGTCCTGTCTTTACTTGCACAATGACAGTCAATCTCCCAGGCTGCTTGTCTCAGCAGGATCAGCGTCTTCCTGCCTTCAGTCCTGGCAGTTGGTGGTGGGGCCAGAGGAGGAGATGGTATTTTCCTCCCTTTATGGTGACGTGTTCCTTTACAGTGCTTTTCCTTGGCCTCAGAGTCTAGAAGGGCCCTTAGGGGCAGTTTAATACAGTAGCGTCCTTCTCATTCTGGAAACTTGGGAGTTTCCCAGAGTACACTTCCTCCCCAGAAGCCCCAGCTTGGAATTTCCTGGTGATGAATGGGGGACCAGCTTCTGAGGCCATAAAGTGCCCACCCATCCATCGTTGGGGTGTTCAATTCTTTCATCTCCCCAAATACCTTTAATTGCCTTAAACTGCTTAGTTCTGCTCTCCTCAAGAAAGGAAGCTCTGGGCACTCCCAGCCACACCTCAGTAGTGACTAACACTTTTACACCTTTGAACAGGAGTGTATGACTTTGTGTCAGGTTCTCATTTTGCTTTTAATTTCATGAGAGTGTGTCTGTGGTGGACTGTGTTGTTCAGGCTGAAATGGACGATTATCAAAGCACAAATGATTTTTCCTGGTGTAACGACATTGTAATTAGAAACTAGCATTACCATCGGTATTAGGGAGCGGTGGCCACTCATCAAGGTTTTATCTTCCCGTGGGAGAAGGAAAAGGATTGACATTTTAAAAGCACCTGTTTTGAACCCAACTCAAGGTTGGTGCTTTACGTATATTTATTATCTAACTCCCATAAACTTCTCTTTGAGGTACTCCCCAAATACCCATTGAATAAATGAATGACTGAATTTCCTCAGAGCTATTTTACAGGCTGAGACACTAAGTCTCATAAAGATGAAGTACCTTGCCTAAGAATGGCTCAGCTCCTATGTGGTGAGGTTGCAATTCAATTCTGATTTCCCCTCTCCTTTGAACATTGCGAGTTCCCATTCAGCTTTATGGGGTTAACCCTATTCTTCCATCCCCAGAGCTGGAGGCCTTGAAAATTCAAGGCATCTCCTTCACCTAAGAAAATAGATTTTTCTGGCTCCTTGAAAATGAAGGGCCTTGAAATAATTTAGAACGGCTGGGAGTTATCTTCAGGAAGGGAGGAGGTGGGAACGTCCCTGTCTCCTCTTCACAGGGGTAGTGAGGCCTCCAAGACCACCAAAGATCAAGGGAGACAGTTGGGGGTGGGCGTCTGGACTCCCAGTTGTGCAGGTGGGGGCTGCTCAGCAGCTTTTCACTTGAGAATTGTCTCACAACTAAAGAATGGTTTGAATTGGCCGTGATGGGGAAATTCACTGCAGGGAGCAACTGGGGCTGCTTGTAGTAATTTAGGAGAAGTCTCTCTAAGGAAATCAGCGATTCTGCCATTTTTTCCCCCTCTTAATTGAAACCATTCTTTCCCTCCAGCTTCCCTGGGCAGGTTCTAGTCTCTGCGTGCTGGAGGCCTTTATTTGGTGTAATCTGAGAGCAGGGTGCTGGTAACACTCGTGTTTTGTCTATTGTTTCTTTTGCTGGCCAGTCCATCCTGCTTAATACATTCACACCACCACTGCCTTGATTGCAGAGTGAAATGCCACAACCCTGCAGGCAAGAGTCACTCAGGTTTCTGGAGTGTTTAGAGAGCAAGTCACAAAGAAATGCAGATTTCTCCTTCTAGAGGGAGAGGGCTGGGTTGGCTGGGATCTAAGGATCATCAAATCCAACTTCTTCCTGGTCTGATGAAGAAGTTAGTGCCTTCTCCAAGCACTAACAGCTTATCCATAGAAGCCCAGCACTAAACCCCAGGTCACTGGACTCAGCCTAACGCTTTTCACACTAAATCAAAGGAACATCCATTGGGCACCCTGCTATGTATCAGACACTGGGGATGCAAAGATGAATAAGGCATGGTCCCAATGGAACCCACTTTGATTATACAGATTAATAGCTCTTGAGGCAGGTTTCTTCCTAGAAGGATGTTTTCTAGATAGTCTGTCTGTCTATCTATCATCTATCTATCTATCTATCTATCTATCTATCTATCTATCTATCATCTATCTATCTATCTATCTATCTATCTATCTATCTATCTATCTATCTATCTAGTAAGAACACATATTATGTAGAGTAAGAGCTCATGTATCTGGATAATTAGTCTCCTGGCTCCTAACTGGAGGTCTTGAGTGGCTGTTAGCAATGATATAGCAAGTGGCTGACCGGTTACTTAAGAATTAAGTCACAGTATGAGGCACTTGATATTTAAGCTGCCTTAAATGCACTTTCATCTTTGAGGTGCCTGACTAATATTGATCAATACTAGCCACTTTGCTAAGTGTTTCAGGTGCATTTCCTCATTTAATCCTTATAAGCACCTCATGAGGTAGGCCTTACCTTCACTTTATTAATAAAGAAACGGAGGCTTAAATGTTAAGAAAACATGGCGTGCCTAACATTCTACAAGAGCCCAAACTGGGACTATAAGCGTGACCACTACACCATCTTACAATAGCATGGGGGCAAATCGCTCCAGTAACTGTAAGATAAAGGATGCTAACGATGCCAGGTGGCCAGGAGATTCTTGTGAGCCTTCAGAGGGCTTGTGAGTGCATCACAGTAGCGCTCTGAGGGGCTTCTCTGTCACTCCGTCTGAGTTGTCTCCTTGAAGTTCTGGCTAAGACCTGGAAGGGGCAGACACACCCCACTTCCATCAACTCTGTACCCAGCTTACGACTCAAATGGAACTCATCCTAGAAACCAGGTTATTCAGTTGCCGTAGGCTTTGCCTTTCAAGTCTCTCTTGTTTCTCTTACTAAATCCAAGTTCTGGAGACATCCCTTTATGGACACTGGAAAGCAAAAATGAATTCCAAATCTGATTTAATCTATATGTGTGGATGTGTGTGGGGGGACAGGTGGGGGGGGGTCCTTCCACAGGGTGTCTGATCTGATCTCAAAAAGAGCTGCATAATAACTAAAATATGCCCATGAGTTCATAGAAGAGTGAGCGTCAGACCACACACTCTGCCTGACAAGGCAGCCCCCGCTAGTTCTCTGTTAGAGCGTCCCCTTTTATTTTCTGCGTGGCACTTTCACTACCTGAAATCGCCTTATTTATATTTAATCATTTACCTGTGTATTGTCTGTCTCCCCACACTAGAATGTAAGCTCTTTGGGGACAAGAACCTTGTATGTCTCCCCAGCAGCCAGAATCATGCCTGACACATAACATCTGTATCTTCTAGAAGGTGCTTTGAATTGATGTCTGTCCCATGTCCTAGGGGGACTACTGGCAATTTGGGAGACACAGATTTCACAGGAAGAGACACAGTTGTCCTCACTCTGATGTTTCCAGAGCACCTCTCAAATGTCGTGGTGAAAAGAGTTTGGACCTTCACCAGGTGTGGTCTCTTGCCATGTTTGATGGCCACTGATCTGAAGGAAAATCAAGACCTTATTGTTTTTGACAACTTCACAACAGGGTCATTTGTAATGGTAACCACTTCCTCCACTTTTAAACCTCCTGTACCTTTGCATGTGTGGGCCATGTTCCTTAAAAGCAGGAAGTTATGCTTGGCCCACTCCAGATGCAAATGAAATGGTAAAGATTTTGGTCCAAACCCTGTGGCTTGAGTCGGATTTAAAAGCTTGTCAGAAATGAGTTCTCTGGAGCCTGGCATTTGAGCCTGGCATCTGTGGTTACAGATGAGATTTCACAGATTGAAAGCTCAGAAAAAAGTGTGAATTACAAGCTATTAGCTCACAGGGCAATTGGAAGTGTACTGATCCTGGAAATCTTTTGGCCCAGATTGTTAAAAATTTCTCCACAACCAGCCTCTTCCTCTGTCGGGCTTCTGCTTTGAGACGTTTGCGTTGCTCTTAAAAACATCTAAAGCATGAATAATGGTAGGTGTTGGGGCTGGGAAGGAGAGCCTGCCTTTTGCATATGTACACACACACACACACACACACACACACACACACACACACACACACATACTCACATACTCACTCACACTCACACTTCTACACGTTAGCACCTGATTGAGAGGGAGAGAGAATAAGAAAAAGATAGAGCTTGAGTTACTAAAATGTGACCTGATGATTTTTGAGCCTAACAAATTCAGAACCAGTGAAAATCTAGAATTCTCCTCAGTCACTTGCAATATTTACTGTTGCAAATAAATACTTTGTAGTAGATCACTTCTCTGCTGATGTATTTGAAGAGGAAAGGTAACCTAAAGGCATTGTTCTGTCTCAACCCACCTGTGGGTCAGGATTGGTGGTAGATGAATTTTAAGTACAGGGTTACTGGCAACCAAGTACCAAGCCTTAAAAATGACTTTCCTTTCTTATAAACTTGTCATACTCATGCCTAGTCCTAAAAAAGCTTGCATGCTCACTCACTTGCATTCAGAGAAGATTTCTTTTGAGTGACAGGGCAAGAGGCCACTGAGGATTTCAAGGTTCCTGGTACCTATCAGAGAGGCATTTTCCCTCCTGTGGCTTGAAGTGACGCTGTGGGAGGATGTTAAATGTTATTAATCTAAGGGGATGTCTGACCAGATACCGCACACCATGGGAAGAGCAGAGGTAGTGACCTGCCTACCATCACAGCTCGGCAGGAATCCTGTCCATTCAGCAAGCTTTTCCTCTTACAGGGTCCCGAGATGGTCAGCCCTGCCTAGGGCACCGGCTTCTTAAGTCCCACTGCAGGACTGAGTTTTCTGTGACATTCTCCCCATCTCATTTGGTCTGTTAGTTACCCCCGGGAGGAGAGAATAGTAACCAGCTGACATCCACTAGCAAATATTAACCCAGTGGTACTCAAATTATCTGGCAAGAGGTGTGATTCTGCAACTGACCTGGAATCTCCCGAAGTTAAGCAATGAGAGAAGTGTTTGTGTGTGGTAGCTAAGAGAGAAGGGGCCCGGCTGCCTGACTCCCAACTGTATAGTCTTAGACAGGTATCTTCACCTCTCTAAACCTCAGTTTTCTTATCTATAAGCAGGTTTGATGATAAGAAAAGCACTTATCTGATTATTGTGGGGATTAAGTGAGATAATTAGTGTGAAGTACCTAGCTCAGACTTCTGCACACAGTAAGTGCTGCTATATTAGTGTTGATATCACTGGGGAGCCCAGCCAGGGACTCATCTTAGGATCTGTAGGAGCTTGGGTGTCCCAACCACATCCTTTACCCCACAGTGCTCTTGCGTTTCAAGCCCCCAGTTGGAGAGCCTGCCTGACGTAAGCGAGAGGTGTGGCTGTGGTAAATTGAGTCTTGGCTAACGTATGTCAGAGACCAGGTATCATCCTAGGGTTTGACTCCCAGCTCTGCCACTTTCACAGTGGGATGCTGGGCCAGTTGTGTTCTGAACCTCACTTATTTCATCTGCAAAATGGGGGTGATAATTTGACCTCTCAAAGCTGCTGTGGAGATCGTATCGTGTAACATCTGGTACAGCATCTAGGCTACTGTCCCACACAGGATAGAGCCTCAGAAATCCCATAGTCTTCTTTCTCACTTGAAAAGATGCTAAAAGACATAGGCAAGAGGAAATACAATTAATGTTGGAGCTACCCAAAGGCTGTGTGGTGAAGTTGGGCTCTGTGGGAATTGGTGGTGGCCCTTTGCACCCCTCTATCTGCATGGCTCTCTCTTGAAGGACAGCAGCTTCGCCTCCATTTCCAGTTCAATAAATCCTGTCAAGCCCACGCTTACCCATCCCCAGTAGAACAGGACTAGAAATTCAGACTTTGTTGTCTCCTTCTTACGGTATGAACTAGGGAAAACCTTTATGGAGAACTTTAAATTCCAAGGTGCTTTTATTCTTGAGACCAAGGGCAAAAAACACAAAAATAATAATAGCAAGCCTGAATCACTGGTAAAGCATTTTTACACAGTGCATTTCATCTCGGCTGCAGCCTTTGAGCTGCAGAGCCCTGTGCTAATTACTGAATGCTCTGACCCTCTTTTTCCACAGCTCTCCCATGGGGTGACTAATGCTTTGGAGCCCCAGCACTACAGCGCTATGCAGGTCTTGCTAAGTGGTGCTCTGATTGGCTCCTACTGTAGTGGTTTCTACAGTGTTCCACTGAACCTTCTAGAGCATTGTGGCAAGTGTCAGGACCATTGGTGGGGTGGGGGCTCGGCAAGACTGAGCAACAGGTGGATGGAGGGTCTGGGGTCTGTCTCTCACTCCAGCTTCCACTGGGGCAGCTCTGCTTTTACCCATCCTAAGTATTGTGATTCTGCCTGAGACGTCATGGGCGGTGTGTGTGGGGGGGGAGGAAGGGGAGGGTTTGTGGTGGTGAGAAAAGTCTGAGCACCATCACGGTTCTCTCTGAATGCGGCCATTTCCCCCTTTGGCTGTTGGCAACCCAGGATGGAAAGGGCAGCTCTATAGAAAATGGAGAAAATTCTACCTAGGAAATCTGAGTTCAAGTCTGGATTTTACTCAAATTCTGTAAGACGGAGTCTCTGAATTTCTTGTTCCTTAGTTTCTTCATCTGTAAAAGTTAACTAGTTCCTCAAAATGCTGGTTACAGACCTGAGCAAAAGCTGTACATGCATTAGGTGATGTGGCCATAATTGTAACTACCCCAGGGAAAAAAATCTAGTTACGAAGCAAAGTGGGACCCTCCTTCTGTTTCCTACTTGCAATAGGAAAACCCCACATGGGCCCCTGAGATGCTTTTTAATTTAATTTACCACATCCTGTGTTTGCCACTAGTCAATCTGCTAAATGATATGATCCAAAAGAGAAGAAAACAAAGATTGCAAGGCTAGATAGAGCCCAGCGTTTCCTGATTGTGATGGCAGCACGCAGGGGTATACCCTGGGGTTGCTCTCCCTCAGCCATTTTCCTGGGCCCTCGCTCACCAAAGACCACTTGGCCTTTCAGAATCGCACATGGAGGTAACAGTTCTGGGACACACGG
The DNA here is from genome assembly GCF_036562045.2 of Rhinolophus sinicus. Taxonomy (NCBI): domain Eukaryota; kingdom Metazoa; phylum Chordata; class Mammalia; order Chiroptera; family Rhinolophidae; genus Rhinolophus; species Rhinolophus sinicus. The sequence goes on from NC_133756.1 coordinate 144,974,156, forward strand.
TTGGACCCTGTTGAGGCTCCACCTCCCCTCTCCTCTCCCCCAGTTCCCATCATCCCACTAGGAGGCAGGAGTGGGAATTCTCCAGACTGTGTAAACAACCCAAGAACTTCATGGGTTTAGTAGTTTGGAGGCGTTGACTGAAGGGCCAGAGGAGTGCTGAGAGTCCCTTTGGACTTGCCTGTGACAGAGTAAATGTGATGGGCACTTGTTGGTTTAGTGTTGGCCGCTGTGACAGGCTCCATGCTCCTTGGACAAAAGGCTGAGAGGTCAGGGACACAGCCAGGCGCCAAGACGTTGGGGTGCATTTCCTTTCTAAGTGCCAAGAGATGAATAGTACAGTTGAAAACCACCCCGGATACATTTTGGAGGACATTCTCTGGGTATGATGGTGTATGACTCCTTTCTCTGCTCATTAAACCCTCACCCGCCTCCGGGGCAATTCCGGGAGAGACTGAGTCACTCAAGACTCATGGTCTGCACTGGGCAGCCAAAGGCAATCCAGCCACTGAGTGTGATTTTGGCCTCATTCGGAAGTGGATGCTGAACAATAGACCCTTTCACCGGACGCCCATCACATGGGCATCAGGGGATGGGGGTGAGTGATGTGGGGCAGCAGGAAGGCTGCCAGCCTTCTGGACTGGCAGACCTGGGTGGCAGCAGGGGCTATAATAGCTAGGAGGACTCCCAGATGGAAACTTCTGGGCTTCAGGCATCAACAATCAGAGAAATGAAGAACAGGGTGTCTTTTTTATGTCTCATTAAGAAGTGGATTATGACTTTACTGGGAATAGCTTGCTCAGAACTTTTATTTTTATAAGCACTTCAGTAGTAAGAGCAGTAGCCTAAGAGTCAGGAATCTAGCAGTGATGGACCTCTGAGGTCCTGCTTTGCTCATACCTGGCTGGGGGAGCCATGCTCAGTCATTCTGGATTGTATTTTCTCTTATGTCACAGGAGAATTTGATTAGAAGATGTCTTGTGTCCCTCCTGGCTTTAAACACAGATGATCTAATTAGCAATAATGCTTTTATTTTTAAAAATTGCTCTTGCCTTTTCCTACTTCTGATGAGAATCAGTTCGGTTAGGTTTGTGAGTCGTATAATGTTTTTCAGACATGAGCTCAGCAAATCAGAAGACAGAAACCGAATCCTGGCTGTTTCATGATAAACACTATAAGCATAAGAAATGTGGGGAGCTCACCAGTGCTTTTGGCTGCCACTGCTCAAGAGGTTTATGTGGGACAGACTCCCAGGAGTTCGATGGAGTCAGATGCAATCCACTTAGAAGACCGTGCTCCAGCTCAATCGGCCTGGCACCTTAGCTTGGTCTGTTGAGATTTGGGGTTGGGCCGCAGACATCTCAAAATATCACAAGGACAGCATGTGGACTGGCACCCCCACCCTGACAAATCCTGAGTCTTAGGGTCCTCCATTCACCCTGCCTGACTTGACTCTGCCGTAAAGGACAGAGGAAGGCTGAGGCTGCAGCTCAGGCTGGATTCTCAATTCCCAAGGGATCATGGCAGCGCACAAGTAGAATCAGAGAGAGAGAGAACCAGTCCACTGTTGGGGAAAGCCAGTGAACATGGAGACCTCAGAATCTTCTCCTGGGAGACAGGGTGGAAGTTCCATTCATGAGGATTTTCCTACTGAAGACTTACCAAGTTCTTGGGCAAAGGGCCCTGTCCTTTTAAGACTTACGGTCTGGAATCAAGAGAGCTCTAATCTTAAAGCGATATTGAATAAGCTCAAATTTCTCTCTCCAGAGCTCTCTTTTAATGCTCACCTCTGCACATTTAGAAAACCACATGGAGAATAAGTGGGTGTCCTGTAGTTTTAGCACCTGTCCCATGCACAATTTAACACTGCGATGTGATCCGCTGGACTGCCCAGCCTGAAACCCTGGTCCACTGCTTACTAGCTGAGGTTACTCATGTCTTCTCAATGAATCAGTTACTTCCTGCATGAAATGGGCATAATAAAAGAGCCTACCACATAGAGTTGTTGTGAAAATTAAATGAATTCTTAGGTGTACAGTGTTGGAAAACTCGTATGGCCCAGAGTAAGTGCTGGGTGAGTACTCCCATTGTTATCATGGCTGGGGGAATTGCACAAGTCATTGAGTTGCAGGAACTGGCTTTTTTTCACATCTTCAAGAAAAACCAACTTCCTCAGACAGATAGTCTACGCTGGGACCAAATCAGTAGGGAAAAAAATCTAATTCGTCTACATCCCAGTGTCTCGTGTTAGAAAAATAAATTAATTCATTTTGGACTCTGGAGAAGTCTGGTTGGAGAAGCGAGTCTCGGGGCGCAGTATGATTGTAGGTCGTCTTATGGTGGTCTTCACTATGTCTGGTGTCCTCTCTCAGGAGATCTGGCGTCAGACACGGCCCAGTGACAGGCTGCAAAAAGGCCATGCCCATCGCTGTCAGATGGACAAAGCCAGTTACAAATGTGATGTGGGAAATGGACCTGAGAGGTGCTGTTTTCGTACCTCATAAGTCTGCTTGTCCTGTTAGGGTGAGGGGAGAAAGAGAATGTTCATTCACTCATTCACTCATTCATTCATTTGTTCAATGTGTGCCTACTCTGTGCAGTACTGTGCTGGGTATTGGGGACACAATGATGAGGGAGAGACATGGCCTCTGCTATCATGAAGCCCACAGGAATGTTGCAAAATTCCAGGATCCTGGAATTTGGTTACTAAAGAGAACGTGGAGATAATCATTTCTTTACATGTTTGTGTCACCGATTTCTTTGAGAAACAAATGAAACCCAAGGATGCTGTTCTCACCTAAACACCTACACACACACACACACACACACACACACACACACACGTATCTATGTACACACAAAATTGTACACAATTTTACAGGTTTATAGGTCCCCTGAAGACCCACTCATGGATTCCATGTTGAAAATCTCTTGTCACCCAGCTCCACCACTAGCGAGCTATGTGACACTCCACCCCCACTCCCACCCACCTCTCAGGAAAGTTCGTGAAGATGTAGATAATGGCAAGTTGGACGAAAATTACACAGTGCTCTACCCTCAGCAGATCTTGTGATTTTCTACCACTCAGGAAATGACTGGGGCAAACCAAGAAACTATTCATTTCAGGCCCTGCAAACTTGGCAAAATTTTGAAATGTGCTGGGGTGATTTTACTAGAGAGATCTATTTTCCTTGATTTGAGGCTTAGTGGAAAATGTCGTTAAAATTAATGGTGTTATGGGTCAGCTATTTATTCAAATAAGAATGAATTTTCCCAGAACCCTCCATAACTGGCAGCATCATACAGAAGTTAGTGACAGAGAGTAAGTTAAACAATAAGGACACTCTCCTGGAGAGCTCCTTTTTAAAACTCTTCCTAATAAGTCACCCTGGGAGACCTCTTCCCATGTAGGTGATGAAATCCCCCGATGCTAAGCCCTGTGACCCTTCCACCCTCCTGGTGACCCTATAGTAACGAGCCCCTGACAGTCCGGGAAGCATTTCTCCCTCCAGGGAGGCTCTACTTCAAATTTAAAAGTGGCCTCAAACAGTTAGTGTTGCCCTTTGGGTATTTCAGAGGGAGGAACTTGGGATAGTTCATTTATTACATGACACAGGAGATTTATTGGAGACCAGAGGGCTCAACGGAAAACATTTTTGATTTATTTCCAGTTGGAAAGGCTTGTTTGAGAGTTGTTACCAGCCATTTAATATTAGCCTCTTGAGTCAACAGCAGATCCTGAACCACAGAGGTCTCTGTTTCTCAGAAGAGATGGACAGACAGATATCTTGGGAGTCCTGCCTCTCTGCAGGGCTTTGCAGTGTGGCCAGTGCCATTGCCACGGACACTGGTGACTATCCTGTAATCTGTAGTCTATAGCTACTCAAGCCTCAGCCTTACCCTAACTTCACTTAAACCTTGGGAATATTCATAGCTATACTTTGGGAAGTTGAGGTCATGAAACGTTACTTAAATCAGAGTTAGGAGTAATAGCCTAGAAGCCTGCTCCTAGGTTAATTAAGCCTGTGGACACTTGCTACCAGACTGGCTGGATTTGAACCTTACTAGCTCTGTGAACCTTGACATGTTTCTTCCCTCCTCTGTGCCTCAGTTTCTGTATCTGGGAAGTGGGTATAATATTACCCATTTCATAGGATTGTTTTAAGGATAAAATGAGTTAGTAATTGTAAAGTGTTTAGAAGAGTGCCTGGCATACGCATAATAGGTGCACAATATGCAGAGGGTGCCAAAAAATGTATCCACATCTTAAGAAAGTAAAAAAGCTGTAGTAAAATTGTAATAGTCAACATGTACCGATAACCAAAGATGTATATACACTTTTTTGGCACCCCCGGTATATTAGCTGCTATTATTGCTGTTGGTATTATTAATACGCTTTGGGGTAATAATTTCGGTTTACATAAGTGTTAAGGAAGCCTGTTGGAAACTCATCATAAATTGTCAGGACTTGAAGGATCCACAGCCCTGAAGCCTTGGTCCCGTTTAAGGTATGAGGGACCCAGAGGGGAGGAACTGTGAACACTCATGGGATAGTTGACCTGAAATGAAGTTTTGGGCACCATCATTGCAATTCCTAGATGGCTAAATGCCATCAGGGTTAGGAGTTGGCCCTTTTTTCATGGGATTAAGATAAATGTATATTGTGGAATTCTCGCATTGCATAGGATTTCTTTACTCATTTGGCAGTCCTTGGCTGATACCACTATATGTCGGGAATGTTTAAGCCTCAGTCTAGGACGGCCGAAATTGGAGTTTATCTGTTTCTTCTTGTCTTGGCTAACCAGAGCCTACACAGCTACACACTTCTTATTTTCATACACACACACAGACATATTCACACAATGCATGCGTGTATCGTCTATAAAGTTATATTGGCTGTGGCACGAAGGATTTTATTCAAAAGTCTCAGCCTGAAATGGTTGCTATTGCATTTGCATATCAGTGTGCCAGGTGGCAAAACTAGAATTAATTTCAATAAGACAGAAACTGCCATTGAGCGCCAAACTGCCATCCACGCCTCAGACTTTGTAACCTGGGAGTGACAGCAGCCACCTGGCTGAGTACTGACAAGCAGTTGGCCTTTCTTGCCATCTGCTGAAGTCTCTGCTATCAGCCTCACCTCCGAGAAGATGATTAGAAGGCTTTGTTTTTCTTTTGTAGGCTAGACAGAAGAGCCCCAGGAAGAGCTGTCACCCAGCATGACAAATTCCCTTTGCTACGATTGGCAGACCAAGGGCAAAGCTGAAAATGTCAGTTAAAAACAAACAGTACTTCAAAAGGGCCTTGTGCATTTCCCTTCTCTGGGCTCCCCTTGCTTCATCAGCCAAGGGCCTTGTGACTGCCTTCAGAAGGACAGACACCATTACACTCAAAAAAGAATTAATCACACAAAAATACATTTTCTCCATTTCACCTAGTTCTGATGTGTTTTTTTAAAGCACCTCATGCTAATGATACAAACAAAAGAAAACCAATTGATATTGGCTTATGTCTTTTCAAAGCTCCATTTCTCGTTTCTTCTTTCACTATTTTCAGAGTCAAGAAAGATCAGACAGAAGTTTAACAGTTATCACCGTTTGCATTTGTCAGACACTGTTTTCTAGTGGTTGGAACCTGCTTCCTGCTCAGAAAGGAGAAAGCAGTTGTAGCTTTTAAAACTCAATACTGACTCTCTCTTTGTTCTTGGGTAACAATTATTTAGGTGTACCTCTCTCCTTTAGAGCGAGGGCTTGCTCTAATGATACGAAAGGATCCTAGGGCAAACAGCAAAGCGGTTTGGAACATGGGTTTGGCATTAAACAGACCTGAGGTAGAATTCTAGTTCTGCCACTTAATAGCTGGACAACCTTGGGACCTCATTTACTTTTTCTGAGCTTCAGTTTTGCCACTTATAAATAATGTGTACATACATACACTAAACTCACCTCTTAGGGTTCTCGGAAACTAATGCCAGTCCCCCCAAAATAATCAGTTTTCAATGAAGGTCTTTGAAGTCTTTTGAGATCCTTACAGAGGATCCTGTAGAACCAGAGGATTTTTCAGTTCCTTATTCAGATTAATGTCTGCAAAACTCACAGAAGTCCTTGGATTGAATCACTCTTTAACCAGTGGATAGCAGTTAGGTCTCAGGTGAAATGCTATTAACACTTGGGAGCAAACTACAGGTCTTGGGTCTATCTGTCAGGATGTTCAATGGTGTTTTTGAGGAAATTTCAATGAGTCATTCACTCATTCAACATTTAATGAGCATCTCCCCTCTGTCAGATACTGCTGTGAGCATTAGAAAAACAGCTGTAAACCAGTAAAAGGCCCTTGCTGTTTTGGAACTTCCATTACAAAAAGGGCAGATGGATAATAACTAAATGCACATACAAATAAACAAGTTGCTGTGAAGACACAAAGGCAAAGAGAGGTGAGGGAGATTCTGCAAGTTGGTTAAGAGTGTTCAGGGAAGCGCTCAAAGATGAGGTGACGTGAAGTTGAAAAACAACAATGTGATCATCTGAGAACAGAAGATTCTAGGCAGAGGGAAAGGTAGATGTAAATGTTGTAAGGTGGAAAAGAGCTCAGGATGCCCAAAGGAACTGAAGGAAAGCTTTGTACCTGGAGCAGAGTGAGCTACTTACAGGTTAGAGAAGGAGCTAGGAGCCAGGCCATGTAGATCTTATCAGCCAAGATAAGGAAATTTATTCTGGGTGCAACCAGAACACATTGGAGATGATAAGCAAAGGAAATGACACTACATGATTGTGGGAAAGTGCTCATAATATAAACAATAAGTGGAAAAAAAGGCTCCCACATCTAAAACTGTATATTTAGTATAATTTTAACTGGAAACATATATACATATTCAGAAAACAAACTGAAAGAAAATATAGCAAAATGTTTAAAATGTGAAAATGTTAAGCTGTAGTTTTCTTACCCTGTTTCCTCAAAAATAAGACCTAGCCAGACAATCAGCTCTAAGGCATCTTTTGGAGCAAAAATTAATATAAGACCTGGTATTATATTATATTATATTATATTATATTATATTATATTATATTATATTATATTATATTATATTATACCTAGTCTTATATATATATAAGACCTGGTCTCATATTATAGTAAAATAAGACTGGGTCTTATATTAATTTTTGCTCCAAAAGACGTATTAGAGCTGATTGTCTGGCTAGGTCTTATTTTCGGGGAAACACAGTAGTGGTGGACTTGTTTTTCCTTCATTAATTTCCTGAATTTTTTAAGTTTTCTACAAGTTTGTCTTACTTTAATAATCAGAAATAAATTATGTGCTTCTTATATTATTTATCTATTCACCTACTGAGGGATATCTTGGATGCTTCTAAATTTTGGCAATTATGAATAAAGCTACTATAAACACCCATGTGTAGGTTTTTGAGTGGACGTTAAGTTCTCAACTCCTTTGGGTAAATACCAGGAGTGTGATAGCTGGATTTTACAATAAGAGACTGTTTAGTTTTGTAAGAAACCATCGAATGGCCTTCCAAAGTGGCTGTAACATTTTGCAATGTCACCAGCATTAAAAGATAAACTGAGGCATATTAAAAATTTTAAGTTTATTTGAGCAAAAACCGATTCTAATCAGGCAGTGCCAAACCCAAGGCAGTTAGGCAGGCTCCCAATCATACACTTGTTTAAAACTTTGCTGTGGAGTAATTGATGGAGAGAAAGTAAGTGATGCTGCTTTACTGTGTCTTATCCCGGATTTGAGTTTAATGTATGGTGTTTTGGATGGAGTTAATATTGAAGGCTCTGGCCAGTAAAGAAGTTTATTTGGCTTTTTTGTTCAAAAACAAACTTTTACATTTTCCAAGTTACTTATGTAAAAGAATCTAACATTTCTGTTTCATTCCTTAGAGTTGAATGTAACCTGCCGATATGCAGGTGTATTCCACGTGGAGAAAAATGGTCGCTACAGCATCTCACGGACGGAGGCTGCTGACCTCTGCAAGGCTTTCAATTGCACCCTGCCCACCATGGCCCAGATGGAGAAAGCCCGGGAAGCAGGGTTTGAGACCTGCAGGTAAGAGACCAGTCAGTACCTGCCGGCTGCGGAAAGCTGACTGCCCGGGGTCCAAAGGGCGGGGCTTAGAACTGGGAAGGCTCCTCCCTGACAGCTGATTGGATGACTGCCTGAAGGGTCTGCCCACCTATTAATTTGGGCCAAGTCAAACTGGAACCTGCATGACAACTGGAAATTTAAAGCCCTCTAAAGACTCCTTTGTGAATCATAGCCGCGTTGCCCAGAGGAGGCCATTAAGGGTCATCCACTGTAATCCTCTTGCCTGAAGTGCTTCCACAGCGCTCCACTGGCTTTGAAGAAGTGTGCAATATCATTGTCGGTACCACAAGAAAACGTAAACCAAATAACAGTGTTTAAAATAAATATGTGCCTGGTGGAATCTTGGCCCTGCAGACTTGGCTCAAAGCAGATTTCTTTCTCTCTCTCTCTCTCTCTCTCTCTCTCTCTCTCTCTCTCTCTCTCTCATTCTTTTCTATGTTGCTCTAGTATGAGAGGGTTAAAAAAAAGCATGAAAATTATTAAGATATGTTACAAGTGACTAGGAAGCGATCAGAGGGACCTATGAAGACCTGAGAGGTTTCTATGGTTACCAAGGGCTCCATGGAGCCTTTCTCAAGCCCTCCTTCCTTCCTTCCAGCTCCAGGACAATCACAGCAGGCAATGGACTTTTTTTTTTAAAATTTCTAATTTTTTTTTTTGTGTTTTTTTTTTTTTTTTGAGTTTCTGCTGACCCTGTGGTGAGTGGTGCACTTAAAGAGCAAGCAGTGGTGACGACCACAGTGAAGTGTTTTAGTTTGGTTTGTTTTCACTAAACTGTGGGTTGTCTGCACAACCGCTCCAAAGTTTCCACCCCAGCCTGTCTTTACCAGCTCTGTGCTTTTGCAATGTAATATCATTAGGTAACGTGGTTCCTCTTTTTCTTCAGTGCACTCATGTACAAATACAGACTGCTTTTTAAAAGTCCAGAGTAACTCTTTATAAAAGCCGCTAAACGTAAGTTAAAGACATCTTTCCTCTGTCCTTGGTTACAGAGCAATGCACCCACTTTATGAGCAGTAGCTGAGACACTTGCTGAAAAGGAAAAGGGAAATCTTTACTTTAAAATTGCACCGTCTAATATGGTCACCACGTGTGGCAGTTTACACCTAAATAAAATTAAATAAAATCGAAATCTTCATTCTAGAGCAGCGCTAGTTATAGTTCAAGTACTCGGCTAGCCACAAGTGGCTAGTGGCTACTGTATGGACAACACAGATTATAGAACATTTCCATTATCACAGAAAGTTCTGCTGAGTAGCATTTCTCTAAATCAAAGAGCAGCTTTGTACAGGTATCTGTATGTGTTCAGAGCTGGGTCTGGGAAAACATAAAAGGGAGCTGAGAGCAGCTGGTAGCTGCTCACCCTGAGCTGCAGGCTGCAATGAAGAAAGGCCAATTAGCAGACGCATTTGTTCTATTCACAATGCGATTTGTTTCAATATGGCCCTGTCTAGGTCAGTAGCCTAGTAAAGTGAATTTAGTAAGCTGAATTTTGATTGTGTAATGCAGACAAGGTATACTTACAAAATACAGAAATGTTCTCATTTGCCAAAAAAGAGGGAAGTTCTTACTGCTCCCACTGGCCAATGATCGAGCATTTAGATGCTGTGCCCTACTATTTACTTCCCACAGCCTCACAGTTAATCCTCAGACTGTACTGTGGTTGATGGTATTACCCCACTGATGGATGAAGCAACTGAAGCTGAGAGAAATCCCCCAGCTCACTCAGGGCCACATCACTTGCATGGCGAGGACTCCAGATTTAGGTCCTGCTTCATCTGAGCCCTGGGCAAGGTTTTAATGACCAAGCCCTCCAGGAGGACTGAGAGCAAAAGGGAGATGGAAGTTTGCTGCGTGGATTTGCTGAGTATTCCTTTCCTGCCTGTGAACGGCAACCTACTCATGCAATATACACACATATAAATTTTAATATCCCCAACGCATGTGCGACCCATAAAACTGGCAGTTGCCATAATGTGGCAAAAATTCAGGCATAACTTGGCAAAGGGAATGCAGATTCTAGAAAGTTGGTGTTACACAGACGTGGTACATACGAATATGATGCGGTGGGATGAGGGTAGGCTCACCAAGGAGTATCATAATTTAAAACAAGAAAAGAAAAACTATGCCAAAGAAGGCTGTTGTTCCACACACAGCTGGTATAAGTGTTGCAAAACTCATTTCCCTAATTTCACTCAGGTAGCTATGAATCAGCTATAGGACAGATGGCAGAGTCTCAGGCTATGATAAAATTTGAGCAGCTACTCTCCTGTCTGCCCCACCCTGATTAGTAGCAATTCTCAGATATGTGGAAACTTATTAACATTTAATTGCAACTCCTCCCCCCACCAAGCTAAGGAGTCTTTGGAGAAACCAGTCTGTCAGTTTAGATGAGGAATTAGTCATGAGAGCTGCAATTGCAACATACGTAGACAGAATGAGTTCTATGTGCTTGGAAACTTCAAACTCAGCCATTTCCATGGGTCTTGCAGGGCAATGCACCTGGCAGGAAAGTTTAAAACGATCTAGGCTATGCATTTTAGCCAGCCTTGCATTTTCAAAAACCTGCTGGATTTAGCTTCTCCCTCTCTGCCATTCCCCTGCAATCACCTCTTCCGTTGCAAATGGTAGTTTTCTAAGCCCATATCTCATTTTTTTGTGGCATTTTATATTCAGGAGAAATTGTACAGTGAGTATTTAGCCACCATGATGCTGCTAGAAGAGGCTGAGTGCTGTGTGTTATCACTGAAAGGGGCTCCAGTCCAACATGTTCCCAGAAGCACCTTGGTGGTGGCAGAGGGGTTTAAGCACTTCTCTGGCCATGCTGCTTCTAGAAAATTCCTGAGCTAAATGAGGCACTGATATCTACTTAGTCACTATTACTCCCATCTTAAGGATGGTCCATTTACTTCCACTGGCAGTGAAATTATGCCCGGGATACTCATGAGGCAAAACGCTCTTGTATATGACATGAACAGGCGTCATGTTTAGGGCATTGGAGTGTGGAATGAGGGAATCACAGGAAAAGGTGAGGCAGGGAGAGACGAGTAGGGGACGGGAAATAAGGCAGGTTTGACATTTAGGGACTGAAATGAAGAGTCGCCTAATCCTATCTTCTGGGAGCTAGTCATTTTATGTATTTTCTGAAAAATATGAGGGTAGTGGAGAGCCAGAGTGAATCTCACATCATAAAATGGTCCTTCTTTCGTCTTTTGTGACTCGGACTTCCTCTGCTTGTTCACACTGACTTGACACTGCTGACCACAAATTGATTTGAAGCTAACATTTTCTTTCGTGAGACTTTTTTTTTTTAAAGCTCTGATAGAACCCCAAATAAAAATCACTTGGTTGCCATCAGTCATGTTGATCCCTTTCCCTCTCCCTCTGCTGTTATTTTTGGATTTCATGTAACTCAGTTGTTGAAACCTCTACCGCCCTCGGGGTGAGCTGAATGAAGCATTGCACTGCATGGCATGGCATTCGATGGTATATGATAAAATACCCATCACAGCCTTGCAGGTGGGTAACCTTGCAGGTGGGTAACTGCTGGTGCTTCTCTTGCAGGTACGGGTTTATAGAAGGGCATGTGGTGATTCCTCGGATCCACCCCAACGCCATCTGTGCTGCAAACAACACAGGGGTGTACATTCTCACCTCCAACACCTCCCAATATGACACATATTGCTTCAATGCTTCAGGTTGGTTCCAAGGGGATTGTCTTTGCATTTTGGATTGCATTTTGGGTTGCGTTTTGGATTGCTTTTTGGATTGTTTTGGATTGCTTTGTGGCCAATAGCAGTTCAAGCCCTGCCAAGAGGGGATGCACGTAGCTTCTAGATGCTCACAGAATATCTCTGCAGCAGAGACGAGATCCCTGTCTCCAGGGTGCTTACTTGCTAAGTTGAGAAAGCCAATAGTAAACAAATGAATATTAAACGCCTTATATGAAGTCAGAGAGTGCAAAGAGCTACAAAAAAGAAAGCAGAGCAAAGGGCTTCAGAGTGTTAGGGATGCTTTTTTTTCAGAGAAGGTGGTCAGGGAAAGAGTCTCTGAGGAGGCGTGTCTACAAGAGCCCTGAGTGAAGTGAGAGAGGAAAGCCACGGGCAGAGTAAACAGCCAGTGCCGAGCTAGACCCGTGGGAGCATCGTGGCCTGTTCCAGGAATAGCAGGGAGGCCGGTGTGGATAAAGCCCAGTGATCAGAGAGGAGAATGCCAAGGAATGAAGTTAGAGAGGTAAGCAGGCGCCAGATCACATAAGGCCTCCAAGGCCACAGTTAAGAGTTTGGATTTTGTTCTCTGTGTGATGGGAAGTCATTGCAGGATTTTGAATAGGGAAATGACATTAATCTAATGTTAGCTTTGGAGAACAAGCCAAATGGCTTAGCTCAGAGGTATTTATTATATGTTAGGGCTAGAGAGAAGGCTGGGAGGATATATGGTAGGTCTTTGACCTTGTTGAGTGTCCTTACCCAACAACTGAGAGCTTGACAGCTAGAGAATAAGGAAGCCAAGTTAAGATTTACGTGCTGGGCTGTTGGCCAGGCCCCCTCCCTGTCTAAGGGAGTTACTTCCAACTATTAGCCCAGAAACACATGCTTATAAGTCTAATTCAGGCCCCAGCAAAACTGAAGAATTCTATGCATCATTAAATCTTCAGGGTCTTTTGAGAGGGGTCAAACCCATAAATGGCAAGTTTTTGAATGCCAACAATCAAATGTCTCACTTCTCAAACTGGGTCTTCTGTTCCCCTTAAAGGTTTGAGATTCTATGAAGGGAAAGATGAAGCCATGTGGTAAACTTGACATGTCTTCCTGGCATGTCAGTTTTCCTTAAAGACAGGAAGGGGATGTTAAATCAGCTGGAAAGTGACTTAAGTTATTTTCTGTATAAGGCAAACATAGATATTATATGTGATAGTAGAATATAAACTCTGCATGGATTTTTTAAAGGTACTTTAAGGTAGGGATATCAAAGAAATTGTGAGATTACATCAGTAGTTTTAGGCTACGCTACTCAGCAATAGTTTTCAGAGTGGGAATTCAGAGGGTTTAGGAAAAAGAGAAAGTATCAGGGCTCATTAGTTAAAAATGGAGTGTGTGTGAAGCCAGTAAAGTATGTCAAATGTATGCAGGTCACTAAATCCATGAAGGGACACTTAAAATAAGGAGAATAAGGAGAAAACTGTAGGATGTTTACTGCTCCCTGTCATATGAACAAAGAACACAAATGGAGTTTGACCAAAAGGAGGAGAGTCCAATTCAGCCTACACCCTTATCCAGTTCCCACAGCCGTACCCAAAATGTCCATTCTAATGACACGATAATAAGAAAAACCACAGGCAAATAAACAGGAAATAGGCACAGAGCTACATGTGGTCTAGCTAGCTTGTCTTAGTGCCAGAACTCATGGAAAATTTGGGAAGACTTGGTGCTTTAGATGAAGGTGTTGGTCATGTGGAGAAGAGCTACCAACAGACTGCCTATCTTTCAATGTCTCTGAGTACTGCTTGTTGGGTCTCCCACTGAATCTTGTCGAGTGAATGTGTGCAATAAATTATGTTGTTGTCTATTCCCATTGTCTCACCTGTTTTACCTGTTGGAATCACTGGTTGGGAAGAATCTTTACTCAAAAAGGTAGAAGCTCACACTTTTGCTACCTGGAAATGAAGCCATCTAGGCAAGCTTCTACTGAGTTTGGGCCTATCTTCAGAGAAGGGAGTTAACAGTACTGATTAGCTTTCCTCTTCTTTGGGAGGGATAGTTCAGTTGAAAAGCTTGAGAAGTCTTGGGATTGTACTGTATACCAAAATAGCTATATTAAAATAGTGAAGTTTGAAGTGACATTTTTTTTCTTTCTCTTTTCCAGATTTACTCAATATGGATAGGCTGCTTTTATCAATTTTTTTAAGTTTTAAGAAGCATATTTATTTATCAGATATATGTGCTCAGTACTGTGCTGGGCAGAGTAGGGTGAGAAAGAACCGAGGGCCATATTTCTTATTTGGGGAGTTAATCTTGTTGAAGTATCAAGACAAAAAGTGAAGGAGCTTGAGAAGAATGTTTAGGGATAAATCAATTCTAAATATCTCGGTTTAGAGTCAGATGATAAGGGTGTTAGGTGAGCGACAGATCTTGATAATCTTGTACTCCATGCAAAAGATCTCATTGGAAAGATCCATGAATCGAATGTAGTCAGAGAACTACCAGCAGGACCCAGGGATATGGTCCCCCCACAAACTGGTTACAGGGACCAAAGCCAGCTCAATCTTAGCAGACAGCTTCTGTATGCTTACAATTTCAGCAATGCTTTTTTCAAACACAGCCTGTGGCTTACCAACAAAAATAAGGCAGACCCTGGAAAGGCTTTGTGCTTTTTATTGCCTCATCTCTCAACGGGAAGGCCCAGCCTGAGCCTGGTGTCTTCTGTGTTAACACAAAGAACTAACTCGAATTAGTTTATTTTTTAAGACTGCTTTGAATAACAGGTCTCAGTCTCTGTTTTTACTATTATTATTATTATTATTATTATTATTATTAGGTTCAGGTGCACAAACCAACATAACAGTTAGACATTTACACCCTTCACAAAGTGATAACCCCCTCTCCCAAGCTAGACTGCATCATTAACATTTTTCTTGGCAATTTTGGTACAGTGGATGCAAGGGGTGAGAGGCAGCCTGTCAGAAAGCTTACGTCTGAGTCTTTCTAACAAATCTTGGGGTTCAGGAAAACCGTACCAGGCCTGATTCTCCCAGTAGAGCAATTCTCATTAAACAGAATGAAAGGCTGTCTAATGAGGCCCTGTTCTCTGACATGGGAGCATGAATGTATTCATTGCACATTTGGGTCATCATCCATCTTAGTATGCATGCCAGATTTGATGTTCTTTATAAAAGTGAAGGTGAATTAGAGCATGAAGGGGGCCCATTTCAACAAATGCTCCAATCATTTACAACAGTGTCTTAATGTTTTTGACATCATACCCCCTTCTATTGCAACTTAACTTCTAGAAATTCCCAGTGCACTACTGTTCCCTGCAGTTGTGTTTGAATTTGGGGGAGATTCTTCCATCGCTGCCATTGGGAAGTCATCCTCCAAAGCCTGTTTCTGGGTATATGCAACAGGACAATATCAGAAGCATGTCACCAAGCAGGCCAGGTTCTGGTGGTGTCCCCAAAACAGACAAAGTAGATGATCTTTAAGATTGCCCATGTTGGCTATTTGCCTTGATTTTCAAATGAGGGATCCATTGGGAAAATTTTGGGGAAGCTGTAAAAAATCTAAAGAAATATTAATTATTGTTGTCCCCCATGGCGTTATGAATTCCTTAAAAGCAGGGACAGCAACATGTCCAATTTTTGCTCCTTTTGCATTATGTGATCTGTCGTATGTATTGAGTAAATCCTTAAAATGCTATGTCTGAAACTTCCTTTAATAATTTCTTATGGCATTGCCATTTAGGGTTTATCTAAATGTTGTTTGACCTGTTGATATTTGTAGACCATTTTGGGGGTTAACATCTTAGGGTGTTTTCTTTTTCTAGAAGAATGGAACATTTTTCTCCTTTTTTCATTCATTCAGCAAATATTTATTCAGTGCCTCTCTGTCCCCATCACACATAAATGTCCTGGCTAAGACAGATAAGGTTCCTACTCCTCTTGTGGAACTTACGTACTTCTATGGAGGTGGGTGGGAATCAGAGAGTAGGGTTTGGGAGATGTGTCATGAACAGCCATCAGGTAAAATGAAGATCATTTTAGAGAGTGGTAAGCCTGAGGAAGAAATGAGAGCAGATAATATATGATGCTGATGGGTGTAGGGGAGTGATGAGAGGCTGGTTTAGATTGGAAGCTGAGGAATGGCCTTACCAAGGAGGCGATGGTCTCTTTGAAGGATTTCTCTTCTAAGAAATCTTTTACTAAGACTTTGTAAGAATTGCTTTTCCTAAAACCTGCTCTTCTCCAGCTGAATATATAAAGCTGCCATTTAGTTTCACTACGAGGCCAAAGAAATTGACAGGTAAAGGGCATCCCCTTTATCTGTGGGAAAAGATGCTCTTAAGAACTGGGGAGCAGCCAAACCCTATTTTGTTCAACTTGTATTTTTATCCAATGTTATGACTACTCAGTGGTTTATGGCAAGACACTTAAAATACTTGTGATAAATAGACTTCCTTGTGATAACAATCTGTCTGCATCCATCCATCCATCCATCCATCCATCCATCCATCCCTTTCTTCCTTCTTTTTTGCCAAAGAACAACTTTGGGAGAAACCAACATAACAAATAAGTTGCCATTTTACATTAAAGTGGCGCGCACACACACACACACACACACACACACACAGTACAAAAGCTGTAATGCACAAATGGATCCAAATTTCCTATAATAGCAAATTCAATTTTAAGCTCTCTGAGTTTTTAGAGCTCAACACAGGTCTAGTTACCAAATAGAGAATTTGGACATGAATGGAACAGTTGGTTGAGACATTCTGCAGTCGTCTTTTAGGACTCAAGGGATGGCATGAACATGGAACTTTCAGGGCCTGTTTTCACAGGGCTTTACACAGTACTTCTCATGGGGCTGCTAGTAACATATGTGGGTGGTCGGACAGGCCCGAGGTACAGTCAGAAATATTTATTCCTGAAGAATGGGATGGAGAAGTAGATGATAAATGGAGGACAAGAGAAAAAGAAGCCAGAGATACCCACAGTGAGATATGCCAAACCAGTAGCCTGAGGAACTATTCTGGGCACCTAGATCAAAGGTAGACAACCCCAGAAACTACATGCCAAGAAGCATTCTATATGGAGCAGTTGCTTACGGAGATCAGTCAAATTAATAAAACATTAATACATTAACAAAAAGACTAACTATGAGTTTGTTTTAAAATTATCCTGTCAAGTTAATTCCTTGTTGATTATTTTAATCTTCAGATTCTCATGCTGTTCATATTGACAAACATTTTATTGTATTTGCCTGTTTTTTCATCATTATGTAGATTATGGGTATTACACATGATTTTCTCGTTATAGTTATACATTTCTTTAAAATTTTTTTTGCAACGTTCCTACATTACTTTTATAAGTTAAAAAATAAATTTCTAATGTGTGTTTCATTAGAGGAGGACCCTGTGTATCTTACTCACCATTGTACGCCTGGCCTTCCACAACACCTGATATAGAACATCTGTATTTGTTAATGGCTGAATTTGTTGGGGTGGGAAGAGGAAGAAGTAAGCTTCCAAACATGTAGGAAGCTAAATAAAAATCAAAAATGCATCACAAAGTTCAGAGAAGTTCCCAGGAGACCTAACTGAGTTTTAGAAAAAGAAAATTAATTGGGATAAGTTACAATAAAACTCCATGTTAATTAACTAATAGAGATGGGAATCAATTTTGCTCCTATTTGTTAGAGTTCTCATGTCTTTTTTCTTTTCTACCCCATAGCATCGGACAAAATGGAAGACTGTACATCAATCACAGACCTGCCCAATGCCTTTGATGGACCAATTACCATAAGTACGTATCTCTTCTAATCTTGATTGAGCTTCCCCACTCTTGGGGAAAGGATCAGGTGCACTTCTATGTTTTATACTTGAATAGAACAGCAGTCATTTCCCTAACACAAATGTCCCTAAGGCTAGGACTTTGGCCATGATTCTGTGTCCCTTCTTCTTTTCCTGCGATGGCTCGAGATGGCTATCTGGTTTACCCCAATACACTATTCCTCAAATTTCAGTCATTTGAAAACTACTTTCACTTTTTGGCATTTCTGTGTACACAGCACTATTATTGATATTTTTAATTTAATTAACCCCTTCTTTTCTGTTTAAAATACATTTGTTCTTTTTAAAAACTTCAAATGAAAAAGCCAGCATCCCTGGTCACAATTAGAAGGGAACCTTAAAAATAAATTTAAAGGCAGGGAAAATGAAATAATGTTCTTAAATGGTACCTGCTGAAGGCTCTGAGCTGTGTTCTCTCTTATAGAGGCGGATGAATAAGTGGTAAGGGAAGGGGTATTCCAGTCCCCCAGATGTTGTGTTTAATTTAACTGGAGTATTGAAAGAGAATTACAAAGTTTATGAACTTCCCGATATGTGAGTCAACATTATTTATACCATGTCCACCTAAAATCATTTTGATTATCCCCAAAAGTAGGCATCAGCACTGGAGCAAACAGAATCTCTCAACCAAATCTTTCAAATAGGTCAACCTATTAACTCTGATATTATTACCTCTGAACCTCATTTCTTTGAGAAGTATCGCAGTGTTGAGGAGGCCTGATTTCTGTCTCCTAAGAGCCAGATCCCTCAGTGTGCATAGGGACAGCGGTTTGGTGGCCAGGGGGTGAGACTCTTCCTGGGCCATACAAATCCCGCCCCCCACCAGTAGGTAGGACATTGGCCCTGGTCTGTGCTTTGCAAAAGGAAGTGGAGGCCTACAGTGTAAGATACGCGGTCTCAGTCAGGCCTGGTTTGAAATCCTAGTTCCTTAGCACCTGGATGAACTTAGAGGAATGACTTACTCTTTCTGAGCCTCAGTTTTCTCGTTTGGCTAATGGAACAACATATGAGATTTTTCATGATAACTAAGAAAGATAATGTCTAATGCATGCCTGGCCCATACAGTAGATGGTCAGTAAATGTTCCACTTTCTTGGTCCCCACAGATCTCTTCTAAAGTCCAGACCTGTGCAAGTTCGGTCATATTTCCTTACTAGATCCTTATCTGCAGACTATCAGGAGGTGATAGAGACTTCAGGATGATTTTAAATTCGTATTTTATTAATAGTTCTACTTGGGCAAGCTAGATAGGTAGACAAAAGGACTCGTTAGTCCTACAAATGCAATGCATAAAATCATTTCAGCTTAAAAAAACACTTGTTCGGTGGGGGGCCCAGACTTGAAGGACGCAAATACTTTTAGGGAAGAACAATGAATGAATTCATCCTTGCTTTTTCTCCTGTCCATTCTAGTCATTTGCTTGTTTAAACCAAAGATTTCAATCTTTATATACATCTGTGCTTCTTAATTTCAAGGTTGAATTTCAGAGAGGCTGCCAGAGGCTCTGTCAATATTTAGGTATGCTAATTTCTTAGCCAGGAGTAAAGGTTCACTTAAACTGACAAAATTTGGCTCTTAGGAAGAAAATCCAATTCTTCATGGATTTACAAATATATCTATCTAACAGCATTTTGTTTCCTACTTCAAATCCTATCTGGAAATAAGCAGAATTAATAGCAACAAAGTTTACACGTTCTTGAGAAGGAAGAGTAGGGTCCAGGAGGGAGATTTATCATGTATTGAGCACTGTCTATCCTTGGAATACTCTGCTCGCGCTTTACCTGCAATATCGTATAGTGCTCATAACAGAAGGTAGTATTATCTTCATTTTACAAACGACAAAACTGAAGCTCAGAGAATCACTTACCTTGTCTAGAGCCACACAGAACTGGAATTCAAACACAGAGACTCCCCAAACACTCCTTCTTTTCCCCTCCCCATTTCCAAAGTGTGTGTGTGGGCAGCAAAGGGTACTTTTCTCAGTCCTTCAGCCACTTATCCCCCCACTAGCTAGATAGTTAGGTGTTACTTTTCTTAAAGAAGAAAAGAAAAATAGCTTTGAAATCACTGTCTTCTGTGATAATCCCCACTCTTTTGTATACTCAGAAAACATCTGCTGTCAAGTTCTGAAAGTGCCTTCCTTCTTTCTCCCAGGTATTGTTAACCGTGATGGCAGCAGATATGTCCAGAAAGGAGAATACAGAACTAACCCAGCAGATATCAACGCGAGCAACTACACCAACTCTACTGAGGATGAACTTAGTGGCTACTCCAGTGAAAAAAGCCCTTCAATAGATTACATCTTCCACACCGACCTTACAACTGCACACCCGACCCAAGGAAAAGACCGTCCCTGGGTGTCCGGCATCCCAGAGAAAACCCCCACTACCAGTAAGCAGAATGAATCACTGTGCTTTCCAATCGCGATTCTTTTGCAAAAACATCTCTGATCTTCTTGAGTGCTACGCACGCATATGTTGGTGGTCTCCTGTCTCTGGAAGTTGGTGACATCATTTCGGGAGGTGGGCTGTGTGGTTGTCAGTGCCCTGTGTGCATAGAGTGAGAGTCAATGGTTTTTTGGGGTTTTTTTGTTTTGTTTGTTTTTCCATCTGCCACCCTGTCTTTCTTACCTGGGGATAAGAAGTGCCATATCGAAAGATTTTTTGAACTTACCTTGTTCTCTTGTCTCAGGGACGTGGTGACCATTCAAGCCTGATACTGAAGCTATTTTTATTTTTGCATGTTTCCTTCTGGCTCTTCTCTACCTCTGGATAGGGTTGTTTTCATAAGTTGGGATCACAGCAGATGAAGACCATTCTATCTGCTCCTTTTTATCACTTAGTTTTATATTTTTATACTTTAACCTGATTTATCCTCATGTTATTGATTGTATAATATTCAGTCATATTCATTACCCATGATGTATTGAACAATTCCTTTGTTTTTGGTCCAAGGAAACATACCTGAAGGAATTATCTGACCAAATTAAATCTGCTTGAGAATTTTATATTTTAGCCTGTAGGGGAAGGCTCTTAATACTCGCTTGGTTTGTGTGGGTCATTCATTACCTTGGGACAGCAAGAGTGGAAATATGTAAACATTACCTTCGATTTCTTTGGGTTTTGGCTTCGCTTTCATTGGAAAATGATTACATCTCTGTCTTGTCTCCTTTGTTTCCCTCTTTGCCTTTTCCCCAAGGTTTGTTTTAAAACATGTTTCCAGGTTGTCTGTGTTCCTTCTGTGGAGGATTATTCAAACTCAAAGAGGGCATCTGCCGCTTGTGCGGCTTTCCTGGTGTGGTGTGGGCTTGCGCTTTTGCTGGCTCTGGCTCTGGGGGGGGGTGGGGTGGTGACTGTGCTCTCCGAAGAGTGTGGCAGAAATTGACCGGTTTGTGAAAGCTCAAGATAGGAACCTTTTATATTCCTCGTCACCCAGAAGCGAAGGAAACCTCCCGAGCTTGATGATTTCATGTAAGGTTACTTGATAATCAGTGATTTAACTTTTTTATTAGCAGCTTGCCAAGGGGATGGTACAGATAGGCTTGGAGTTGTGGTCATTCTCCACAGGTTCTTTGAAGCATTTCAAAAAGCAGATACTATCACAGTGCCCAGCTTTCCCAATCATTGGCTCTCTAGAGCCAACTACTTGTAACTTTATTGTCTGTAATCCCACGGACAATCCTTGCTGAGAGACGCTTCTGCAAACCAGGCTGGCAGTGTTGTTGGCTACGTGTTGCTTCTTGAGTACCCTGCCTTTTAAAAGTAGTATGTTGAAGATGCTTATCGTCAGGGCATGCAATTTTGTCAGACGTTAGCAGACAATAATAGTTGTCTCAGTGGGAAGCAGATCAGATCTACCCTAAAAGACTATTTCCCACCAAAGAAGAAAATCGTGATGTTAACACAGAAGCTGCTAAGAGCTTGTATAAAACAATGTTTCACATATGCTTTAGGAAGGACAAATAGCACGTCTTATGTACATTTATAGCACCTCTTTTAAGGACTGCACCTTGCCTACCTGTTAGTTAGTCAGCAAACATATTTTGAGATCTACCACATACCAGGCCTATTCTAATGCTTAGGGCCCAGTGGGAAGCACCATTAAAAAGTGATACTCAAGAGAGGTAAGGATTAGGAAGCTAGTCATTCATCCAACTGATATTTGAGGTCTACTGTGTGGCAGATGTTGCTCTAGATACTGAGGACTCAGAGTTGGACCTACCTTCCCGGAGTCTAGACATCGTACAGAAATCAAGGAAGAGGAGAGTTATGAGGTTTCATTGAAACACAGTTCAGGATTTGGGTTGAGAAAAGAACTGTGCTTTCCTCTTTCCAGAGGACTTAGCTAAATTTCTTCTAGTAGTTAAGGAAGAGAGGGACTCGTTTGTCCACTAGAGTGAGTCCAGGGCTAACCCGAGAGATACTGAAGTGCTATAGGATCCAATTAGGCCAACGGCAACTCCAGATAAATCAATGCAGGCAAAGAAGGGCGTCAAAGGAAGCAATCAGGTGGAAACTTGAAAGTAGCGTGTGGTGTGCTAGAAAAAGTTAGCACTGGTAAGTTTTTGAACAGACCATATTTTCTAACCCAGTGAGGAGATTCTCAAAACCTCGTGGCTGTTGGACTGAGAGTTGGGACTTGGTGAGAGGGAGTGTTTGAAAATCCTAACGTATGTGGGAGGGCAGAGGTCAAGAGGAAAACTGGCTGAGTACCAAAAATTGCTCTTTGGCTTCGGTGGCTTGTTCCTTCCTTAAGGGTCCGTAGTGGGTGGCAATGGGGAGAGCCAATAAGAACCATCTGCGGAAGTTTTGACTTCCAACAGGCTTTTTATTTTAAGTGTTATTTTTGGAAGATCCCTCCTGGAGGCGTGTCTCAGACTCTTTCCGATCTAAAATTTTCTGGAATCCAGAAACCTAAACTAATTCAGGAAGCAGCTCCTGCCTGGGAATACTCTATTTCCTTGTGTTCTGGGTGTCAAAGAAACCGGTTTTTGTTTTTATGGTGTGTGTGTTTTTTTGTCTGGCATGGTCTACTTGGGTGGGGAAAATTGGAAACTCTGCTGGCTAGGCTGTAGCTTTTTCCATTTTCCCAAAATCTCATGCAACTCCTTTAGGGAAGACAGAAATACTGCCAATTTCTATCTTGTTCTTATATGTTTATTTCTTGTTGTTCTCTTTCTGGTGTGTTATAGGGGAGGGTGGCAGGAGCTATGCATCTTTAATAAGTTTCTGAGGTTAGAATGGGGTGTCTGCGAATTTTCCAGTGGATGCTCAGGTTTATCTCAGGGCATCACTGGTGAAATTGGCTCCTATCTCTCTTCTCTCTAATTCTGAGCAAATGCTTCCTTTGTAGCATAAAACATATTGTGCCGGTGGTTGACGTCTGGTGTGTATAGAGTCCAAGTTGTTAAGCTGGACTTTGTGGACTTGCCGGAGGTTCAATGACAGGCCATAAGGTATACAAGACCACCTGAAATAACACGCAAAATTTTGAGAATGTGTATGTGAAGCATCACGTTTTTGAGGAGACGCCATCACTTTTATCAGATTTTCAAAGGGATGTGTGACTCAAAACGGTTTTTAAAACTCACAAGTGCTTTTGATGTTTCCCCTGATGATCTTTGCCATTCTTCTTCTATAGGGAAACATTCTGGACTCAGTCCGACTCGAGAGTCAAATGAGAGATTTCAAATTGTAAAATATTGCTGGTTATCCTTTCTCTAATTTGAACAGAGTCCAGAACTTCTCTAACTTGAGCAGTTTTGTTTCTTTTCCAGAAACACATTCTGAATTAGAATTAAAAGTGACAGAAAGTGATAGATCGGTACTTGAGAAAGCTTTACCTGATTTCAACATGTTGAACACACACCCTTTGCAAAGTTCCTGTTTAAGTATAAATCTTGACTTGAGAGTAATAAGTGTGAGTGGAGATTTGAAATGCCAGTTGTTGTCACAAGCTACCTGGATAAAATGAGAGACCCAGAAGATACAGGCAAGCACCTCTAAAGTTACCTCAAAATAAATGAGCGAAAGCAACTTTATGAAATGCTGTGCTAAAGACCTTCAGTTCACAGCTGAGTCACCCAGTCGAGTGAATATAAAATCTCTTTCCATCATAGGTCATTAAGTTGCTACTTGATTTTGCTCTGAGCCTTGTGTTCAGGGGACCCTGTTTGAAGAATGAGTAGCACTGAATTGATACCCATACAGAATTCGCACTTCTGATGTTATCCTAAGATTCTAGGAGACTTTAGGAGAGTGGAAAGATAAAACCAGGCCTCAATCCTTCTTTTCTAATCTTCATTCTATAATAGATACGGACATTCTATATAGACAGTACTGAGTGTAAAGGTTTTGTAGAAAGATCTCACTAAACAATATTTTCATAATTGATTCCATTACTTCAACTGTGCACTCAAACAGCCATGCAGCAGCTCAGGAACAAATTAATTGGATATGGTCCTGGTTTGATAATGCACAGCTTAGAACTCAGGATTACACAATAGCAACCACAGGTAAACTGTTATGTCTTCTGCTTATTTGTTGTCCTATGCCAAGTCTTTTAGTGTTTGGGAAAAGGACATCCATTATCATTTTCTACTGATGCTCTGTCAGCACTGTTAATGAGAACAGGCTCTGGTACCATTTCATTTATCAGAGAGGCCTATGGATCTGGGGATACAACTGGATACTCCTAAATGTCCTACTTGTTTTCCTTTTAGAAATGTGCTAGAATCAGAAATATTTTTTTTCCTTTAGGGGCTTCCGTTAGGAGATTCATTCAGAACAAGTCCTCTGGAAAGAAGTCTATTGGAAAAAAGCATGCTCCTACTCTTCCTGCTAATTATTACAGTCAATAATAATGGAGGGAAATATTGATTTACAGATGGAAAATGTAGGCCCTGGACACTTGTTTGGACGTCTGAAACCTGAACTACAAAGTGTAGGAAGAAAGCTGTTGCTTTACATCAGAGTCTAGGCCTTTGACAAGCTCCCTGGATCTTTGACTATTAACCCTGAGTTCCTGCAAAGTCTTTTGACTTGAGAGCTTTTGTGGGAAAAGATTCAGAGTCTATAACAATGGCGGATTACAAGCATACGAGTATCTTCATTTATTAACTTTCGTTGATGGAGGATATGGTCATTTTTCAAAACAATTAGGCATGTTTTTGACAGAAGAAGAGTAATAAAATGGTCCATTACATTTGCTTCACTTGTAAGACATTGAATAAACTATATTCTTTATTTCAACAAATACTCAAGTAAGGAAAACAGTGCTGATGTTATGAGTCCATATCATAGCGATTAAGATAATTCTGCAGAGAGACAGAGAGAGAGGAAGGAAGATAGGGAGGGAAGGAGGGATGAAAGGATGGAAGGAGGAAGGGAGGGAAAGAGATACTGCAGAATAAAGAATATGCTGTTTTTAAATGTTTGCAATGTTTATCTTCATAGGACAAACATTGTGAAAGAAACAATCTTGTCAGTGTCGCATCTTGGGTCATTTCTGGGCTTTCTTGATAGCTGAAAAAAAATGAATATAATTCACCATACTTTTGTATTTTGGGATTTAATGAGGATATTGGTCTCTCTGCTTGAACTTTTTTCAGTTTTTCGTCTATTATCCGATATTCTTCTGATGCACATCTTGGTTACAGAAATGGCCATCTTTAGAAGTTTTCAAATCAGGACTCTTGTTTTTGGTCTTATTAGTGAGATCATTGGGTCACTTTACCTTGGCCTGTCTTTCCTAATTGCTTATTCTATTTTCAAAAGCTGGCACTCAAAATGTCCTATTCTGCTTTGTAAAATACAGTGTTGATCTAAAAAGTGATCGTGGGAAAGGCTGGTGGATGATTTGGACTCTAAATGGAAAAAAGTGGAAAGGCATTTGTTTCCACGTTTCATGTCATATGTCGTTCTTCATGTGTTTGGGATTGCTGGGATTATGTGTCTGGGACTGCTTGCAGAAATATCATATCCTAAATTCTTGGAGGATGATATTGGTTGGCCAAGATAGAGTGTGTAGAAGATGAAGAGCTAGGATTCTGAAGAACTGGGTTTTATTATCATGGACTCTCAATTTGGAGAGGATCTTAAATGG
Source organism: Rhinolophus sinicus (assembly GCF_036562045.2). Taxonomy (NCBI): domain Eukaryota; kingdom Metazoa; phylum Chordata; class Mammalia; order Chiroptera; family Rhinolophidae; genus Rhinolophus; species Rhinolophus sinicus. The sequence goes on from NC_133756.1 coordinate 144,999,929, forward strand.
TCTAGTACATTTCACACTCTTAATCATTTAATCTCTTACACGTCTTTCCTCCTACATGATCTTTCTGATGGAGAATATAATACTTTATGAAGAAGCTTGTTGTTGGATAGTTTGGGTTATTACCTTTTTAAATCCAACATTTGGAAAAATAAGTCATCTTGCTGAAATTCTTACTACAGGCCCCAATTTGGCCTTTTGGGAGCACACAAATCTAATTCCTCTTTTACATTATAGTCTTTCAAAGTTCAAAGACAGCTTTCATACTCCCCTTGCGACCTCTCTGTTGTTTAGCTTTCTGACTTCAGACCGGGCAAGTTCCAGCACAATGTTTTTATGTTTAAGGTAAGCAGCATGAACCAGATAATATTTAAGGTCTTTCCATCTCTGACATTCTATGAACTCCAGTTTGGGCCTCCAAAAGAAATGGAACTTCTGCACTTTTCCCCTTTCTTTATGCCATCTATATCCAGTATAGATGACTCTCTTGAGTAGTAAAACTGTAAAAGCATATACAGCATTATTTCTTCAGAACTGATTATTAATCTATCAACAATCAATTCAATAATGGTTACAATGGCTTGATGAGCACTAGTGGTACAAGTCCCAAAACAGCAATCAAGAGGAGAGAATCTCAGGGTTGGTTTTCATGGTTGATTCAATCACCAGAGGTCAAGAACCCTCTTCACATAACAACAATAATGGCTGGTAATGAGTTATTATTATCTCATGTCGTATGTTTTCTTGACAGTCTTCAATAATTCTCATTGACCTTGGGGATACTGTCAAAGTCTAAAGGCCATTCTAGTTTCACAAATATGTGTGATGACTTCTGAAAGATCATGAAGTCTGGGATCTATGTGTTTCATTTGATAGCACCATTAAACATATTTCCTCTTCCTACCCTATAGAATGACTATAGCCTGGGAGGAGGCTAATAAGGGGATTGGAAAAGGGGCCAGGTCTTTCTTGATGACAGAACAAAATTTTGACTCTGAAAAGTATTCTAAGATGACCAAAGTCATAGGAAATTTTTAACTTTTCATGAGAAAATAAAATAGCATAGCGGGAGCTAACAAAATTTAGAAAATCTCTCAGTGGAACTATTCTTGGGGTAGATACTAACAGTGTGAAAAGACAGATGGTCATTCCAGAAGGTAGCATGAATCTCATTCAAAACGTAGGAAATGCCTTTTCAGTAAAGAGATGTCTTCCATGGTAACCATTGAGAAGAGCTGGAGAGTTTCCTCCTTTCTTGTGATTGCATCGAAAATGGAAGAAGTGAGACTTTCTCCTAATCTTGGCTACAGCCCACTTTAGTTAACCAAAAGAGTTGACTAATAAATGCCAGGCATGACTTCTCTGTTTATTGATTAATTTTTTATTTTGGTATATGCTAAAGTATTAATATTGTTGAGAACTGCAGTGTAGCTTTCATTTACATTCACACAATAGATAGCAATCTGATACTAGAGAAGATCAAAAAATGAATTAGCAAATTGTGAATACAACTATGAAATTGTAAAAATGACTGACATGTATTTAGATTCCAAGATTTTTCTGAGGGTAGCTTGACAAAACAAATAGTCACATGTGAAAACTTTCCATTCTATTCTAGATGTCCTAGCTTTAATGTTTAATAAGTGAATAAGTGTATCTAAAAGTATGGAGGAGTGTTTACTGATCTTTTTTTCTTTTACTTTTCTACTTGGATTATGTCTATATTTATTCTTTTAACTTCCTTAAAGAGAATTGTTCAGCTGCAAAGATCACAGCCAATTGTTTTTAGATCTACAAATTAGCTTCAGACACCAAGATATAAGAATTGGGGGCGTACACATCAAATGTTTCACTTTCTTCTTGTAATCTTGGGAATTTCATTACACATTCTGTTCCTGGTTTTCTTCCTATGTCAAATGGGTTGCTTGGCATCCAGCTCAGCTACTAACGCAAGTCACCACAACAGGTATGGATTCAAATCTCATCTCAGCAGGCTGGGAGCCAACTGAAGAAGATGAAAGAGACAAACACCCCATTCATTCTGGATCAGGCATTGATGATGATGAAGATTTTATCTCCAGCACCAGTAAGAATAATCAATTACAGTAGAACCATTTATGCAAGGCTTACCAATTTATCAGAGTGACGCCCAACAGTATTTATCCTGGGAAATAATATGAAAAATGAGCACAAGCCTATGATCATACCTTAGTTATATACCTTGATGAGATTATGAAGGAAGACATAGGTTTTGTTTTAATGGAAGCCAAAACATTTGAAGAAGAAATGGGAAAAGTATCTTTTATAAAATTCTTAATGCCTCATACTCTTCCTATTTTGTCCGTTTGTGTGGTCTGCTGCTACAGATTCTCTTTGATCTGCTGAGCTTTGTCAGAGGACGCCATAGTAAGACATTACAACAAATATTCATTGTGCCTATTGCGTTAGGTGCTGGGAACACAAAGATGAAAAAAGCCAGAGCTCTTGCCTTCAAGGGACTCACGGCCTATGGAAGCAACGGACTTGAGGATGTGATTTGGAGGATATTAATTAAAAGCAGATGATCCTAAATGGAAGATTAGAATGCCCTAGAAAGGCTTAAAATATGGGAACTAGAACTTCTCAAGAATTGTCTTAATCAAAACCTGGTTGAGGTCAAGGAACAAACCTAGAGTTTTAACAAACAAATCAGGCACCAATATAACACAAAGACATTGAAGCAAAGGGCAAATGTTAGCCGAGATATAACAAAATAGTACCAATTATTAAAAACAAATAGTGAAACCACTGCATAATAGTCTCAACACTTGTGACAATTATAAAACTTTTTGAGAACAGAGATGGAAATTGAGCTGAAAAAAATGTTCTCAAAAAGAAAACATGCAGAGATTGGTCTAATAGTCTACCAAATGACTGAGTTTCCTATTCATACCTGTAATGATCAAAGATATTGCTGAACAGAGATAAAAATCCTGAACCCGATGCCATCACAGCTCTGCTTCTCCTCAAAGTATATTTTCCTCAAAGTATATTTGGAGTATTACATGAGCTTTCCTGAGTCACTGGTGTTCTGTCCGTCCAGTTGAAACCTCAAAGTATTGTCTCCAAATGGACAGAACCCAGGGAGGGAGAAATGGAAAAAAAAAAAAAGCTTAGGCCTTGAAGGCATCTAAGTATATGGCATTGATCGGACAAATACTTGAAATGAACTAGATGCTTTACATCTAAGTGGTATATTTCTTAGCTTGGACACCTCTGCGGAGCTTAATCTATAGAAATGGAAACTCTTTCTAGTAACTTCTGAAAGAAAAGCGAATAACTGAAAACATTGGAGCTTTATTATTACACTGGCTCTTGGGTTCAGGATGTGATCCCCTCTTCCACGTGGGGCTATCAGTGAGGATGGTGTCTTGATAGTTGAGAAACTAAACTCTCTCGGGTGGCAACCTAAACAGAGCAACTTGAAAACAAATTGTACGATCACACTCCAGGGGAAAACTTCCCTTGGTATTTTTCATCTCTATGGCATCTTTTCCAATTTCAGTTCACTTTTCTGGTTGGCAGCTATGCACCTAATTTAGCAGGATGCCCTCTGTCTTCTGAAGGGTGTGAAAACTGCCACTTTTTCACACTTATTGCAAATGTGGTCAATGATTTTAAACCCGGTTTTCTTGTGAAATAGAGATGATAGTATTGTAGTTCTGAAAAAGCGTTTTGCGTTTTTGGGGGGTATCAAAACAAAGTTTTAAAGAATTAGGATGGATTTGCAAATTACCTTTTCACAAAAAAACATTGATTCTGATTTTGTCATGATCCTTCTGTCAGGTGTGTCGCCTATTCTAGCTCTATCATTTTCGGTGACAGTATCAGGGCACTGGTAGATGTATGCCTCTTCTTTTTCCCCTGGTGGCTGCTGTGATGGTGGTTGGTTACCTATGGTGTTTTCCTACTGAATGTACGCATCTGGTTTTCCTTTCACTGGCTACAAATGGCTTGCATGTGAAATGCTTTGTATTTGATGAGCATACCTTAGGTATTTGAATAACATCCAGAAGTGTATAGCTAAATCCTACGGCTGTTGTAGGTAGATGTCCTTTCTTAGAATCACCTGTAAGAAAGCTCTGGCTGCTCGGGCTGCTCCTTTCCCCCATCAAAACTGGTAATGAAATAAAGTGATTATCAAGGTATAACTTTCAGGTATCTGCCTCTTCGTCCAGTGGATCAACGCGTAGCACACTTGCCAGCGATGTGAACTCCTTGCGCTTTCAAGTTCCAAGGCTGTTCCAGACTGCATGGATGGGCCAAGCTCTGCCGTCTTTGGTTAACCTCGGTGGAGGGCTGGTGTTTTCAAAGCTGTTCCTCTTCCTACTGCAGCTTCTTTTACTGCTTTCTCCAGAAGATCTCATGTTCTGACTCCAGCGTATTCTATGACAGAATGCAAAGGACACTGACATGCTTACTGATATGACTGAATCCAGCTAAAGGCACTCTCTGCTTTCCCTCCACTTCCACTCAGCCATCTATACAACCTAGTATAGATGATTTACTATAGTATAGCCTAAAGAAGGGGAAAATGTGCAAAACAGGTGATGAAGGCTCAAGAAATAACATTTTCTTAATGACTCCAATCATCATTGTCACAGTTTCAACCACACGACGGGTTTTTGGCTACCCCAGCCCGAATGAGGATTTGCAGCAATGGAGCCCAGACGGTTTAAATCCAGAAATATTACTTCAGACAACTGCAAGGATGACGGGTAATGGGATATGCATTCTTAATTAAAGATTTTTTTCCCTCAAAGTCCATGATGCTGCAAATTGTCAAGATACAGTGGGAAATTTAGGTAATATCTCATCACAGATTCTTAGTAAACTTTTCATGAGGATACTCAGTTGAACTTAGTGGTCCTTCATAAGTCATCCCATCTTCGCACAAGAATTTTATGCTGCATCATTACACAAATGAATATGTTAAAATGGTTTGTGGTGTTGCCCTTGAGAAAGTGGAATAACAAACAGGTCGTCACTAAGAAATTCCATGCCTGTTGGTTTTCTCTTGGGAGGAATTATTGAAGTTCCTCAAAAGTGTTGAGAGCAAATGATCAGAGATACTATTTAGGCATAGAACCACTAAATAGCATACACTTTAATGGAAGAACAGAACCATCAAAGGTTGGTTGATTAAAAGTCACAGCGTATATATACCCATCGTCACAACAGATGTGGACAGAAGTAGCACCAGCGATTATGCAGCAGGCTGGACCCAGGAACCACACTCTCCTCTCATTCACCACGAGCATCCCGAGGAAGAGGAAACTCCGCATTCTGCAAGCACAAGTAAGAAGGATGGTGGTCAGCAGCTCTGGGTTAGATGAGTTAGTGAAGTCCTTCCAAAGAATAGGGAAGACTCTTTTTTAGACATTGGCCACATCTTCTATTTTCACACAGCAAATTTTTTTTAATCCCCAGAACATGAAAAGCTGCCAAATCGGCACACAATTTTTAGAAATCGAAAAAAAAAAAAAATGCTACCTTGTCAGGTTGCCCCCCAAAGCCAAAATGTTTAACAATGTTTAGAAAGTGAAATTGTAAAAAGATCTGAGATACAGTTTTTGTGTTAAAGATTCATAGAGGTTCCACTTGAGTGTTCGTGGAAATGTAGAATGAAGAATGTGTTCTTTGGGTGCTGGGTAGTTGTGTCTGGAAAGAAGGCTTGACTAGTGCAATGACCTTTGGAACCCTCATTTTCTATGAAGATCTTTGATGAATCCAGTTTCTTCTGCATATTCTGTGTCTCACTGCATTGCAGAAAGGCATCTCTTATACTCTTTAGAGGAAAGTCAATAGCTCAGCTGGTCTATATGCAAATTCTATGACTGTTCTTTTTCTGTTTTTAAGCCAAGGACAGCTTGGGGGAGGCTTTGATGCTGCTTTTTCTATTTATGTGCAAACATCTCAGGTTTTCCAAAATAGTCTCAATTCTCACTGCTGGACTATGAGGATAGGACAAAAAAAGTAAGAAATATATACTCTCCTTTGATCTATTTCTCAGAGAGATGCCTATCGTGTTTGGAATAAAAGAAGCTTTAAGTTAGGATAACAACGTGTAGCATTTTTAAAACTAGGGCTCAACCATTATTCTCATAGTCTTGTATACTCCTAAAGCAAAAATGTAAGAAACAGCCACATGGAAGCCAAAGGGAGACCCCAAAGGAATTTGGGAATCCATGGTTTGAGGGATGTCTTCAGACAACAAAAGAAACATTTGCGCTATCAGCTGAGGCATAGGTTAATAAGTCCTAGGCATTGTACGGAATACTTCCAACAGGCCTATGTGTCACTACTTTCCCCAGTAGATTTGCTATGCGCATGAGGATTATGGGCTGAGGTAACAATAGTCTTCTGACACAGGAAAGAAATACAAAGCATAAGTCTCCTCAGAATGCCCTCTTTCTTCTGAGCATCTTGGCATTCTGTACCAATCCTCTTTGGACCCAACACTATAATTCGGAAATTATTTAAGACAGTTTGTACTTAAAAAGCAGAAAGATACTTAAGAGGCTTGGAATTAATGAGTCTCTTGTCTAAAGGTGGTGGTAGGGGGTATCATTAGTGATGGGTAGTTGATAAACCAGACATAAACAGAACCTAAGAGAAGGAAAGCAGCACCAGCGTCAACAATTCTCCTATCAGCACTTCCAAAACATAAAGAGATTCTGGTTGGTGACCTCTGGCTTTATCAAAAGAACATTACAACATAACAGACACTTCAAATAATTATGTGACTGTCTCACAGGACTAAGGAAGGGTTCTAGGGAAAATTAATAATGTCCTTGAATATTATAGAGAAGTGACTCTCTTTTTGATTATAGTACAAAACTCAAATATGAAGTAAGGATGTCATAGTTTCATTAGAAAAATTATGCAAAAAACCCAAACACGTAATTTATTCTTGTTCTAAGAATTTACATATAGTTAAATAAATGTAAAAAGGCTTATTTAAAAAAATAATAACTTTCTAGGTCAACCTTCGTATTTTACAATGGAAATCCTATACTCTGCTAACCCATGTATTGAAAATAACAGGGTGTTTCTGGGTATTTAAAGGATCATTGTGTTTATAAAGATAGTGATAGAAGGAGTGTAGAGAAGTGTGTGTCTGTACACACACATGTGTGAGTGCATTATTTTTTTCTTTTACTTTTCTGTTTTTTTTAAACTTTGAAAAGGCAGTCTATATTAGGGTTACCTTGCCTTTTTTTTTCTTTTTCTTTTTTTTTTTTTGTAATTACACTCGGTGGTTTTCTAACTTCTTTACTTGTTAGGCAGTTATTTAGTTACTGGGAAGTAAAGCTTAAGATTTTGGCTTTTTTCCCCCTCCCATTTGATAACAAGTTAACCCCAGAATGTTTTGGCCAATGTTACGGGAAAATAACAATAAGTTTTATTTTTTAAAATGTCTTTGCTACTATAAAATAACACATATTTTCTAAAATAATGAAATACATCAATTTTACAAGTTGCAAAATAGACTTCAGCTTGGCAAATGGGTAGCCGCTCTTTGTTTTGAGAACTGAAAATTTGCTCTCAGTTGCTTTAGATGAAAATGTCAGTGGCTTACTGGTTTTTCCTATTGGGACCCTCATACAATTTTATTCCATTCATTTTTTCCTTTCAAAAACTGGACAATTACAGCCCTGTGGTTGACATTTTAAGCCTGTCACACATACATATTGTCTATATAATGCCAAACACTGGCTAGAATCGTTTTTTTCCACTGAATTAATTTTGTTAAAAAGTAATTTTGACCATTTGAGAGGCATAACATCATAACGTGTCGGTGGAGGAGGGTCCCGGGCCTTCCAACATCTTCCCTGCTGGGCAAGTCCGCTGCTGGTGCATTTTCAGTGCATGTGACTATGGGTCACGTGACCACCATTTCAGAAGATCTCCTGCTAGGCTATCTTGTCATCGATGGTTGTGTAATATGTTACTCCCCTCAAAACCGCTGAAGTAAGGAGGTTAATTCTTGGAGCAGTTCTCTCAGAACATACAAGGCCATAAACTCAAGTAAAATAAGAACAATACTGGGAATTCACAGACTGTGGTCTAGTTCTGACTCTGCCAATCTGGCTATATAATTTTGAACTAGTCAAAACTTCTTTGGGCCCCATTTTTCCCATCTGATAATTAAAGGATTGGGCCATTTGATTTTTAATATCCCTTTTAGAATATCAGTGGCCCCTCTCTCTCTCTCCTTGCTGTTTTTCTTTTCTACTTTCTCTCCCATGTGTGTATGCTCTTAAAATAGAAAGGTGTGTGTTGGTGAGGAAATTGAACCAGAATGGCTCATAATTGGCATTCTTCTCACAGCCCTGGCAACCCCTAGTAGTGCAACAGAAGAAACAGCTACCCAGAAAGAGCAATGGTTTGTGAATGGATGGCATGGGGAATATCCCCAAACGCCCAAAGAAGACTCTCATTCAACTGCAGGGACAGCTGGTAATGGATGGTTTCACAGCAAACTTGGGTGGAAACTTCCTTTTGGGTTAAATACTGAACATGGAGGATACTGAACAAAAAAGACATCGAAGGAATTTTTGCAAGGTGTTAAGCTTCCTTAATAAATTACACTGTGGTCAACACAGAGCCAAGCCTTCATAGCACATAACAAATTACCTGAACAGAAATGGATATTAGCACATAAAAGAGATGCAGACAATATATATGCAATAATATTGGGTATGTCACTTTCAGACTTAATTTTGGGCATCCCCTGGTGAGGGGATTATTTTGTAGCAGAGACCCTGATCTTATAAAATACTCCCTTTAGTTTTATAAAGGAATTTACTTTTTGATGTGGGTCTAGGATTTACAGCATGGTTCTATAATATACTTGGCTTGTTAGAAAGTGTTTGGTCAGAACCCCAGTGTTTGAACAAATGGAGCCAGACATTTTGAGAAAAATACCTGTTTGATGTCATTTGGCCCTTTTGTCATGTCTGTTTTGATATTTCTCCTTGAATGTGCAAGGTTTTTTCTTAGATTTACAAAAAAACAAACAAACAAACAAACAAAAAAACACACAAAAAAACAACACCTTCTCTACTCTTGAGTTGTGGGGTTGTGGAAATTGGACTCAAGTCTTGTCATCTCTAAGAACTTGACTCTGCAAGTTCCTATGCATGATTCCTCTGTCTGCATGACAGAAACATTGCAATGCATCCTGCCTTGTAAATAAATGTGAATTCCATCTTTTCACTTGGTATCAGTGAAAATTATCCCGATGTTTCCATTTGCAGTATAGAATATAATGCATGACGTCCTTGCAGTGTGTGGCAACTTCTGAATGCATTCCTGGCAGAGCAATGCAGTCAGTGACTGGCTATGGGTGCGGTTGGTTGTTGCTAAGCGGCTACTACTGTGATCTTCACTACCTGTACTTCTTCACTGGCACAGAGTGAAGCAAAAGCATGTGCTGCATTCTTATGTCATTTATACCATAAATCTCTTTGTTAGCGAGTAATGCTTCTAATGAGTTCCATTCATGCTTTTGAGATGAATGCCATTTACTTGCATGTTTTCTCATGGAAGCTGTTACCTGATTCCTTCTCTAAATCACTCGCAGCCTAATGTGCATTTCCCTGGGATGTGGTCTTGGAATGACATCATGTGCTTGGACTCTGACACTTCCTCCTTTTGTGGACGGTGGCAACAAGGTGTGGGTCAAGAACTACTTCTCCTTTCTCTTCATTTGATCTGTCTAGCTCATCTTTTATTCACTGGAGAAGTCATTAATGCTTTTGGTCCTCTAGTTCACATTCTGATTGCTAAGTGAATGAGCATGAATGAACCCATATCTGCTAAAACATTCTGCATTTATGCAACTTCCTGGCCCTGATGCCAGGGAGATGTTTTCATTGTCTCATCTAGAAAAAAAAGTCTTTTTTAAAAATCGGGTTATCTCTGGTCAAATGTCAACTAACACTTTGACAATTGCTTGAACTGCATGGTCACAACAGCCTCACCCCATGACAACCATCCAGATCATAGAATGACAACGCAGAGTCAAGAGGACAGTTCCTGGACTTATTTCTTCAACCCAATCTCACATCCAATGGGACCAGGTCATCAAACAGAAAAAACAATGGGTAATAGCCTCTGAGCTTTTTTTATATTATGTTTTTGAAAGCCACCAAATGGCTATTTTCCTAGAAATATGACCTTGGTTTTAGACCAGACTACTTTCCTAAGGACCCTGATTTTTCTTCAAAAATTAGTTTTCTTAGAAGGAGTGATTTGTACATTCATCTGAAGTCTTGGGCTGAGAGTGAATAATTTGTCAGGAGGATTAAAGAAGAATTAGTCCTAAGATTATGGGAGTGGAAGTCATTTCCTCTGAAAAAGGAGCAAAGACTTCTTTTCCAATTACTTCTAAGTGCAGGGTTTTTAAAAGAGTGAAGTGATGGATTCAATGACTATTTCCATTGTAGACCCAAAGATATAACTTATCTGTGGTAGAGAGATCTTACAGGTCAAAAATTGGTGAGTTACTCATTCTGAACAAGTAACGAAGAAGCTCAGAAATTTTTTTTGTATTCTTGCCACATTTAGAGAAAAATATGATACCCAGTGGCTTAAGATTTAGACCATTCGGCCCTCAGTAAGTGTTCGTGAATTTAATAAATGGACAAATTTTATACAGGCTGCAATCTCTGTTTTCTTAAACATCATTCTTATTTACCTATAGCATTCAAAAACAGAATTAAATGAGAGAGAGAGAGAGAGAGAGAGTTAAAAAAATATATTAGTTGTAGTGCTGCAAGAATGGAAGATTGTGATTTTACTTGACCAATTTTTATTTTTCAAAGCATTCTTCCTTTATCAGAACAAACGACAACTTCCCTTAGAGAATATGGAAGAGTTGGTGTCAGGTAGTGCCATTCTTTTCTCAGTCTTTACAAATCAAAGAATCCATGTTCCTTACTATTCCCATGAATAGTTACTCAAGTTTTGTTTTGTTTTGTTATTTAACAAGACGACTTGGTCATAGAAATTTAACATTCCAAAAAGGGAGATAAACCAAAAGAACCCATATGAGGATGTGAATTTTTATTCATGGCACTGAATATATAATCTGGATCCAAACTGCCAAGGAGCGGCATAACATGAACCTTACTGAGACGAGTACTAAGAGCACAGTGACGATGGCTCTTGGTAGTGAATTGAAAAGTTATCTCCAAACTGAATCCAACAGTTTCTATGGTTTCATTTCTTTAGAACACCCTAACTAACTCATACCAAAATATTAGTGATTAGATATCACCAGATATTGATGATTAGAATCTATACTGGTATTAAATATCTCCCAAATATGCAAGCCATTATGGAGACACAACAATGTACAATTCATGGTCCATGCTTCTAAGGAACTTAAAATTTAATTACAACAAGAAAACATTTAGCATCAAAATATATCTAACAATATGGGATAGCAAGTAATAGATACCAAATGAATGTCCACAATAGTAAACACCAAAGAAATTCAGAGAAAGGCGGATTGGATTTGGTTTTTGAAAAATGGGAAAAGAAACAAAAACTAGAGAGTCAGAGAAAGGAAGTCAGAGAAAGTTTTTGTGGGAAGAAAACTCATGTAAGGACAGCCATAAAGGAAGGAAAGCCAGTGAATGAATTTGTCAAAGTGAATGGATCCATTCGTCATAAAGTAAGGCGCATTTGAATGTCTAGGTTGTGGCCATCACATTGAGAGGCTGACATGTCACCTGCACACCCAGCATATATGTTTAGGCACATGGCTGCTGGAGCTCTGATGATATGCATGGTGGAAAACCAAGCCAGTAAAAGAACGTCAGAAGCAGTATTAAGTATCCATACTGATGAACAAATGGGATTCCATTAAATTGATGAATATATCAAGGGTGATACAATTGGCTCGCACCGTAGAATGGGTGATATACCTCGCGAAGGATTCCATTATACTTATAAAAGGGAAGATAAACAGGAGCGTCTTGAGACCGAGAACAGGCAGGACTTTTTCGGAGGGAGTATCCATTTGGGGTTTTGATTTGGGTTAGCTAGCCTTTCGTCTTTTTTTTAAAATCTGGAATAATATAGTCAGCCACATTTTGTCCTAGAAAGATCTTGATTTTCTTTTCTTTTTGTATGTAAAGTCTGCAGTGTAGAAGTGGGTGCCCAAATTTCAGTTTTTCCCTCTGGAGTCATCTGGAACTGATTAAATCTCTCCAGAGGCAGCAGTGTGGGCGGACTTGGAATTGGAGAGCCAGCAGTAGTGGTGGTGCTTATGGATGATTTGACCTTATTTCACAGTGTTATTTCAACAGAATTGATTGGTGATAGTTTTCTTTTTTAAAAAAAGCATTTATAAATATTTCAGTGAAATTTCTTTACCACTCAATATCGTGTGAGTTAAAATCCAAAGATACATCGTACTTGTGTTTATAGGAAGGCTGATTCATTGACATCCACTATGTCTTATTTCTTGCCCCTGAGTACTTCCTGTGGCCTCCACCTAGTTAGTACTGGATGATGAGTTTATGTTTTATTTGTACATTTACTTTATGAAGTGGAAGAAGACCAAATGAAGGAAAAGGGCTGTAAAAAACTTCTTTGGCCAGTTAAGGGTGTGTGTGACAAAATGGTGCCCGGACCACTACACTCTCTCTTTTCTCTGTGTGTTAGAGCCTATATATCTATAAGAAAGGCAATGTGTATGAAATGGGGCAAATTACACATAAGTTATGTTTCTCTCTTCAAGTTTTGGGAGGCACATCATATGCCCTTCCAGACTCAGCAGAAATAAACAAAAACTGTAGCTTTCATACAACTCAGCCCTTAAATGAAAGCCAGTTACGTCTTGTGATGTTCTTTTGAAGAAACCATAATTTATTCCAATTCTATAGACATGCCTCAATATGTGCTTTCTTTTATCTTCTCCCGGTTTGAATATAAGAATACTTTGGCTGTAGATCATAAACCACCCTCAAATAGCGGTTCAGGAAATCAAACAATAACACTGCTTTAATTCCTTCAGATATGGACTCCAGCCATAGTACCACACTTCAGCCATCTGCAGATCCAAACACAGGTTTGGTGGAAGACTTGAACAGGATAGGACCTCTTTCAATAACAACTCGTAAGGATAATGATGCTTAGCCCCTTTATTGACTCACATTCCTGCTTCAGCTCTTGCTCACATTGGCCCAGATTGAGAGCTTGGTGGTGGTATGGTGCATGTAGTGCTTCGTGGCTCAGCTCAGCCCAGAGTATCAAAGCTGTCTTCATTTCTATCTTTTCTTGGTGGGGTTCTTTACATCTGAGTTTGCCTTCATTCTTGGTGCTTTCCAGATTCAGTGACTTTTATATTTTAAAAAAACCAACAAAATAGGTTGTGGGCCTCCATTCAACTTGATTTTCCTTCCTTAAGTAATATATCAGTGACACCCAAGATGATGGCTAGGACAATGATGTCTCCGTTTTAACTGACCACCCCCTTTTGAGTCTTATGTTTTCTTTATCAAGGCAGAAGAGGGGTAAGACTAGTTTAGTGGGAAGACATTTGGGGTTTAGATAATCACAGACAATAGGGAAATCACATCAGCCCACAGGGGAGAGGGCAAGGCATGTTGTTGACAATTGACAAAGGTGGCAGGGCCCAGGGACATCTCTTTATGTCACTAAACATCTGGTAGAAGCAATGCTAAACTTCTAGTAGTTTTAATGTCTATTATACTCATATGTACAGAGCTATGCTAGACATCAGCCTAAAGCCATTCATAGTTTTTTGACAGAATATGAAAGAAATCCAGAATTATTATAAGAGGGCCTCACTTCACAGAGTCCTTCACGTGAACCCTTTAAGCAAAGGGAAAAAAAATCAGTAAATAGCACAGTGTTAAGCATCAAAGGAGATGCAGAGAAGCCGAAGAATGGTCCCTGCCAGTGGAAGGTCTTGTATTTCCACTTTACGTCCCTGTTGACTTTCGTTCCGATGTTGGGTTTGGGATTCGGTGAATGTCTCTCTCCTGGTTGTAACGTTTATCACTTGGTGGTGGACGTGGCTGATGGAGTGCTTGCCCCTGTAACTCAGAGGTCAGTACTTTTCTTAGAAGAACACAAAAGAAATTAATTCGAAACTGTCAACGTGATTTCAGATATGGGCAATGGTTCAACCTCAAATTGCATGTATGTCAGTGAGGGCCCTGTGTTTGCCCAGGCAAGCGTTTCCTGGCATTTCAGTGCAGTGATGAGAATCCCACCCACAGATAAGATCAAAAACCTAATAATAAAGTAAAATGGTAACTTTAATTTAATGTTCTTCAGGAGAGACTGAAGTATTTCCTCTTATAAACTTGATCTGAGTTACTTGAGCAAGTTATTCTAGATGAACTTCCTCCTCTTTTGTGATTCCAGGTATACTTCGCGCTGTCACGTGCTTTTCGTGTCGAGTAGTCACACTTCTCAACACACAGCTAAGTGCTCTTGATAGGAACGCTGGGAGTCAAACATGACTTTTTCTGTCTCATGTTCTCTGGTTTCCTGAGCAACTGGAAGCCATGCTACAATTGGGGCAGGATGATCTAGGGTAGACGAATTTTTCACTCAGGCTTCTCATTGGCACGTTACCTTTGTTGATTTTACTGGGGAAAAAAAGTAGTTTAGAAGCCAAGTAGGGACAAACGAGAATTCTGTTGTACATTTTTATCAACCAGAAGACAATGGCATGCACAAACCTTGGTATTCTTATGCATCTACCTGTCTGACACTCCTACTTGTATAGTTAGATCCTCCCTGTCCGCCGATAACAGGATTTGTTTCATGGCTTCAAATTAATGCTGGATTCATCCCTCCTTTAAACAGAACAGAGCCAAACTCAAAGGTTGGCTACATCACATGAAGGCTTGGAAGAAGATACAGACCATCCAATGACTCCTACTCCAACATCCAGCAGTAAGGATTGTAAAGCCCAGGTGGCTTCAGCTATTGAAAACAATAAATTATGGGTGTTTTTGCGGTGTCTTTGGTGGAGGTACATCAGTTGGCTGCTGTTATGCTGTTACTTCTGATCAGAAGGTGTGCTGGTGATGGTTCTCTGATTTTTCTGCTTTGTAGACCTCTTAGAAGCCATTTTACATTAAGTGTAAACTATATCTTAAAGGTCAGGTTTCTTAAACTCTAGAGTTAGATTGCTTATATATGATTTATAATTGGTATAAAGGTCTGAATTGTGTTACTGTGTTTTTCTTGCATTAATAATATTATTTTGCCATTTATACTCTGGACCATAAATCTACGGTGCTGGTGAGTAAGAAGCAGTGTCCTTCTGGCAAAGGAAAGAATAAAGCTTCAGGTCTTTGAAATTTGCATTGGCTATTTCAATTACAGGCAGCATAATTTTACTTTTCAATTCAATGATATGTTTCCTCAACTTCACCAAAGGTGGGTCCAACTGAGTAAAAGCTCAAGATGATCTAGTACATGAGTTGACGTCAACATCAGAGTTGTAGTGGCATAAACCTTATTTTAATAACCCAGGCAGGTGTTACAGCAAATGCTTCTTCTGGGTATTAGGATCATCAAAACCTCTTCTGTTGAGTGGTGTCCAGGTGGTGTCAATTGCAAAATACTAATTCTGTGCAACAGTGTAACAAATCACACAGTCTTTTACTCTGTGTTCATGAATAACAAGTGGAAAGCTTTTGCAGCAATTGCACGTTCTAAAGATAAGCACACAATGGATGGTGGTCTTACAAATGTGGGTTTATCACTGATTCCACTTCCACACAGATAGGAATGATGAAGGAGGTGAAAATCTTCCCGAAGACTCAACTGCTTCAGAGGAAGGCTATAGTCCTCATTCTCCAGACACAAACGAGTATAGGACCCTCATCCCAGTGACTCCTGCTAACACTGGGTCCCCTGGCGTTTCTGAAGTTACTGTTGTTGGAGAGTCCATCTCTAACGTTGATAGTTCCTTATCAGGTAATTTGCCCATTTGTTATCTGGTTTGCTTTCTGTATGTGGAGAAACAACATATACTTTCATGTTACAGGGGACAGTTTCTGTGTAGGCTGTGGTTAGACTGATTTGTGACATGAGAATGGGTTTTAGCTTGTCATAATTCTAGTGCAAGGAAACTTAGATTTATTTTAGACCAAGAATGCTTTCATTTGCTGGTGTAATTTTCATTTCATTTTGTGATTTGATTGTTATGGTAGAATTTCTTTCTTTGCCTTATTCCTGATTTTGTGATAGATTATGTTAAACCATAGGAAATTGATATTTTTGTAGGTCAAAGAAGTTCAATATTAGCAATTTCATTTGCTTCATCTAATATATGTTGCCTGGTTAGTAAGGTTTTACCCAACATGTGAATAGTTTCCATATACTAATATCTTTGCTCTGAAATTATTATCTTTTATTGGTGATGGATTGGTGAATTTTGCTTTCGGTGAAGGGCTTATGGATGAACCTCTCTAGTTATGATGCACACTTAAAGCTTTATGATGTAATCTACTACTAATGACTAGGCACTATTGCTCTTGTAACGGCAAAGAGGTGACTGAAGATGACTTATTTGATTGAGTTGGACATGCACCTAGAATGAGAGTGAGACTTTCCTTCTCAAATATTTCTACTTTTCTTTGTTTTTCCGTTCGCATTAAGAAAATAACATTGAAGAAGAGGAAACTGGAAAATACCTACTCTGGCTAAGAAAGTAAAATCGGATTCTTTCCTGGTGCCAGTTCTTCAAATACTTCTTACCACTCACCTACTGAGGCATATTAAGGACTAATGATTTTAAAGATAGAGTAGTCCCCCCTTTATCTGTGGCTTTGCTCTCCATGGTTTCAGTTACCCGTGGTCAACTGTGGTCTGAAAATAATAAATGGAAAATTCCAGAAATAAACAATTTATACGTTTTAAACGGTGCGCCATTTGTAGTAGCTTGATGAAATCTCATGCCATTCGGCTCCGTCCTGCCAGGGATAGGAATCATCCCTTTATCCAGTGTGTCCACCTGTACATGCTACCCACCCCTTAGTCACTTAGCAGTCATTTTGATTATTAGATTGACTGTCGTGGTATTTCAGTGCTTGTGTTCAAGTTACCCGTATTTTACTTAATGCCACAGTCCCATAACTTTTATTATAGTATATTGTTATAATTGTCCTATTTTATTATTAGTTATTGCTGTTAATTTCTTGTTGTGCCTAATTTATAAATTAAACTTTATCATAGGCATGTGTGAATAGGAAAAAAACAGTATATATAGGGTTCAGTGCTGTTTTCAGGCATCCACTGGGGGTCATGGAACATATCCCCTGTGGACAAAGAGGGATAACTATACGTACTTGTTTTTTGTAGCATACATTCTTTCCCTTCCCTCCCCCCCCAAAAAAAGAAGTTTTGTGAGAACCCAATATATAAAAGAGATGACAGCTGCGATGCTCTGACTGATGTGGTGACAGAAAACCCAGAATGCCACACGTGTGGCCTCTTTTCTCTTGGCTGCCCACCCTCGGGCATCAAGGAAAACAGTTTTAAAAAATACTAACCTTGGCAATATCGGCGCAACAGAGCCCCTTACACCTTTTGGTTCTTTATTCACATGGTTCTGCCCTCAGTTATCAAAAATTCCAAGTAGCACTGTCAGTATTCTTCTGGAGAAATAAATCTTAGAACACTGCCTAATTTCCCTCGGCAAAATAAGGCCTGTTATGCAATCTAATGAATTTAAATTTTAAATGGAAATATTAATAGTTACAATAGCCTATTTGTTAATAAATAAAATGCTTTCTACAAAATTGATATTCATATAAGCTGATTCCTTACATATACAGTGGTGGTACAGATTTTCTATGGTTCTCCATGGATTAAATGATTAGTAAGTGATCTGACTCTCATCCTTGGTTTTCTTCCAAAACATTCAGATAAGTGCTCATTTCTCTCCAAACATTTTTCTCAGTCTTTGTGCTAATGTTAAAAACTAAAACATTTGGAATTACAGTGGTGGTGGTGATGGTGCTGGTGATGGTGCTGGTGGTGATGGTGATAATGATACTGGGGGTATTAGTGTCAGTAATTCAGCAAATGCTGTTTTCTGTTATTCTAACCATCAGCTGAGGAACAAAGCAACCTGTCTCTTCTATACAATTACATGAGAGATTACACGTCACTTACCTCCACTTTATGGGAAATAGTGATGATCAGATTATTGAATATTTCTTATATGTACCTTCATAATGGGTGACTATAGCCATTTTACAAAACCATTGTCCTGTTTTGTTTTAAGATTCCAGTATAGTTTTGGAAATGTGTGGGGAGGAGGGAGAAGACCGAGAATTTCCATATGCTAATCCAAGATCTGACCTGTAGATCCAGACTTTAGCAATTTATGAACTTGTCTCAATATAAAGCCTTTTGGTGGTGGATGGTTGAGAAGATGGATTATATTAACTCTTGATGTGGAAAATGCAGATTTCATGTTTTCCAAAATATTACTATTGGAAATGTATTCTAATAACAAGGTATACATTGGTCCCATGTTAGCTATCATCTCCCCATTTCTTTTTCACTTAGTTTCAGACTCTCTTTCTCAAAATAAGCAGTTGACTTTTCTCTTCAAATCTTTATATAATTCAACCCCAAAAACCT
Organism: Rhinolophus sinicus; assembly: GCF_036562045.2. Lineage (NCBI taxonomy): Eukaryota > Metazoa > Chordata > Mammalia > Chiroptera > Rhinolophidae > Rhinolophus > Rhinolophus sinicus. The sequence goes on from NC_133756.1 coordinate 145,018,622, forward strand.
TATTGCACCCCAAAATCTTTTTCTATTTCCTGCCTAACAGAAATCCTTTAAATGTCTCATGCCCTAGGCCACAGAGATACTCATTCTCAATGATCACATGTGTCATAATCTAAAGCATACAGTCCTTATTTCAAAGATACAATATCAAATCCCAACCTCAGACCTATGAAGACATCATAATGTTTTTGTCAGAGTGTTGCAGTTATTGGGTTTCTACCAAAGCCATACTTCCTATGGTTATTCTTGACTAACCATGCTGTCCCCGTTTCCTTAATTTTGATTCAAGTTCTAGCCCACTCATCAGTGGATTAAGCAATGAATAGTAATTAATCTTGTGGGCCCATTCAAGGCTCCTTTGCTGTCATTTTGGTTACTTTTAAAAGACTACACTTTGTGATGGCTTCCATGGAAAGGCAAACGTGAGGAAATGCAGATGGCAGTGTAACTGGAATACACAGTCCTGAACCTCCTTTATTTGTCCCTTACAGAAGACCATGACTCATCCTCTGACCCCAGCGGGAAGGGCCACACCACTCAGGGATCTGAAGCAGCTGGTAAGTTTCAGCTGCTTTAGTCATTTGCTATCATCACTGCTGATTGTTAATGACGTATGAGTCAGTGTCACCGGAAAAGTGGTTCTCAAACTTTCTTCGCATGCATCCCCATCATGGGGAGGGATTATTAAGTCACATCAACGGACTCCATCCTTCAAGTTCCTGATTCTGTAGATCTGGGGTAGAGCCTGAGCATTTGTATTTCTAATAAGTCCCCTGATACTGCTTGGGACAAGCACTGCACTTTGACAACTACTGATTTGGAGAAATTCCTCCATCTGAAAAGATCAGGAAGAATTCAAGCAGGGTCTCAATGGAACATTGCATTACACCGAGTGACGAAGACCACGGGTTTGGGAGTAAACATGGCCTGGGTTTGATCCCAGCTCCTCCACATACGAGCTGGGGAAAGTGCTTAGCGGATCCAAGACTCAATGTCCTAACCAATAAAATTGGGATAATAATTAATTGTCACAGAACATCGTTTTAAAGACTAACTGATAGAATACAAGAAAAGCATTTAGCATAACTCCCAGCACATGGCGTAATAGGTAGCATTATTCAGAATTTACTGTGTGCCAGTGGCATTGTTCTAAATAAACACTTTATAGGTCTTAGCCTGGACCATATGAAACTGCCATTTCTCTAGGTCAATAATTATGAGTGATTTCATGTTTCACCAATTTTTAACTCATTTACTCAGCCTACAAACCCGGAGACCTATGTGAGTACTATTATTATCCCAGTGTTACAGATGAGGAAACTAAGGCTCAGAGAGACTAAGTAATTTGGCTGAGTTGATGTGACTGGTGAGTTGAGGGTGGGGTCAGCTTTAAAGCCCAGGGGTCTCGTATCGCCTGTCATGAGCACAGTCTGGAGAAAGCATTCTGTAATGGTCATAACTACCGCCAGGCGTGCATTATTAAATGGTTCCTGTTTGCTGTGACTCAGGTCACACCCATGGAAACATTACTCTAGGCGGCAAACTTCTGACATGAGGCGAGTTTACATGTGACCGCAGACGCTGGGGCTACAGAAAGGCTATATTGGTGTTGTCTTACCGTGATCTCCCTGAGATCACCAGTTCAGATGACCCCATGCAAGCCTGGTCATCCACATGAACTACTGTCCTCTCCTTCATGACTACGTCGGAAGTTGGGTTCCTTCTAGGCTTAAAGGGACATACACTCCAAGCAAAATGAAGATGGATATTTACATGGTGGTTTCAGTAATAACCTTTTAAATAAAGAGAACAAAGATGTGTGTGTGTGGGGGGGTTCATTATAAATCCTTCTAAAATCAAGACAGAAGTCCCAGGCTCTCTGGGGACCTTGGGTGGGGCATTTAGCCTGTCTCAGCCTCAATCTCCTTATTAGAAAAAAGGAGATCCAAACACCAGCCTCAGTTACCTCCTAGAGTTCTTGTGAAGAATATGAGCTATTGGGAATACTAACGTATTTTGGAAATGATAGGGAGTTCTTACCAAAAGACGATGCTCTCTAAAATCAAGAGACCCCAGCTGGGCCAAGTGTGGTCCTTGGATCAGCGGCACGAATTTCACCTCGGGGCTGGTTGGAAATGCAGACTCCCCATCCATTTCAGACCTACTGAATCAAGACATGCACTTTGACTAGCCCTTCCCACTCCACTAGGTGGCTTGTATATACATTCAAGTTTGAGAAGCACTGTCCCGGGCTGTTTTTTTTCACAGTTGAAACCAGCTGAATTATTTCTGTGCACATGTCTCCGATGGGATCCCATCTCCCAACTGCTGCGTCAAGTGTCCCTCTTTGCAGAACTTGCTTTTCCAGCCAGCCCTACCCTGGCTGGATTTGCAGACCTTTAGGCGAGGCGAGACCTGCTGTATCTCATCCATCTTCTTGGCTTTTGCTTGAAGTGAGAATCAGGTGGGCGGGAGCGGTCTCTTTTGTTTGACTCCTGTGCAGGTGTCTATTGTTCAAATGGGAGGTTTCATCTAGTTGTACACACACCCAGATCTTTCCTTGCTAGGAGCACTTTTTTGGAAAACCAAAATAAGGATTTTATGATCCAGGAATGGCCTCTCTTTCAAATATCAAAGGCTGCTGTGAATCAGGGAAAGACCAGCGAGAGTGACTGTACGTCTGAGGGGGTTTCCATGGCCAGAGATCTCCAGTTACGATGGCCAATATCCCATGACCTGTGCAGGTGAAGGCCTGACAATGACCAAGGGCTCTGGTAAGCAGAGCAAGTGCCTTGGACTCCTCCTGAGGTTTGTAAAGTGAGAGGCCACTGTCAAAATGGCACGAGGTATGTTGAAATGGCCAGACATCGTATGTAAGACTGTTTTGCTCCATTTCGAGTTTAACAAAAATGCTAAATTGCATAAACAGGAGCCATCCTGTCCAAAATAACCACCGTAATCAAGATTTCAATGTCTACCTTACATGGTCTAAAGTCTGACTCTCTTAGGAAAGGTTTTCATTTAAGGCCCAGCCATCTTCCTCCATTGGTTATCCAAGCAGACTGCCCTGTTTTTTTGTTCCGTTGGAGGGCTTTAGCATTCTGCAGTGGGTTCCCATTTGGTAGAGATAAACGCGTTCCTTTTAGTGGGATATTTTCAAGTTTTGTTTTAAAGCAGTAAAGGAAGTTTAAAAAACACACACACAAAGAGAAAAACAGCTTTCATTTGGGTGAATCTCTTCATAAAATGTCTAAGTAGTTTCTTTTAAAACACAGTTCCTCCCTCATTTTGATAAGATGCCTGCTCTGCTTTGGGGATTCTTTGTCTTGCGATGCTTCCTTCCAGCTTGAGATTTTTTTGTTGTTGTTCCTTATTTTGTTTTGCAGCACTAGAAAATATACATTCTTCACAAATAAAGCATGTTTCAGTAATACAGAGGGTGCCGAAAAAAATGTATACACGTTTTAAGAAAGGAAAAAACTGTATTAAAATTGTAATAATATATACCAAAAACAAAAGATGAATGCAAGTCATGTGTACACATTTTGTTCGGCATCCTCCGTATATTAGCGGGGACTCTAACAGGGTGATTTTTCATAGGTAGAAAGGTCCATGGCCCCACCAAGCCCTTATTATATTTATGTTTCCTTTTACTATGACATTGGATGTGTTTTTTATATTTACTTCAGACTTTCTGGCATGTGAATCCCCTAGGGATCTTGTTACAATGAAGATTCCGATTTGGCAGCTTTGAGGTGAGGCCTGAGACTCTGTTCCCAGCAACCTCCCGTGTGACGCTTACGCTGCTGGTCCAGGGACCCCACTTTGAGAAGAAAGGTCGTAAATTAAAAAAGGAAAATAACTACACGCAATTACCATTCTTGTGTACTTCTTTAAACCTCTGTGAAATCATGATAAAGTAGATTTTTATTACCCTACTTACGAGTGAGAAAACCGAGATGTGGAGAGGGCAACCTACCCAACAGATGTTGTGAGCAAGAGGCGGAGGTGGGACGGAAACCCAGGCCTGTGTTGCTCTACAGCCCTGCACGTGGCTACTGCTGAAAATTCTCATGTGCAAATCTTAGCCTGAATCAAACTGAACTTTTCAAGGGAGATAACTTACTTGGAACACTTTATATATGTCTGGGCTGGAATCTATAAATAGCTTTGCAATGCTGCAGGACACAGAGGCTGGCCCTGTGTGCTGCTCTGTAAGCCAGGTTACGCGTTCCTAACTTTGGTTGAGAGGTGTTGTTTTTCCCCTTAGGACACTCAAGTGGGAGTCAAGCTGGGGCCAACACGACCTCTAGTCCTATGAGGAAACCTCAAATTCCAGGTGAGTTTCAAGCTGTGGGAAAAAAAAGAAAGATGCTAAAAGCAGGTCTCACCGAATGTTCCAGAAAGGAAGAACCAACCACATTCTCCTAAATGTCCACACTGAACCTAATTGTTGCTTTTTATAAGCCAAAGATAAATGAAAACATTACAGTCTCTTGATAAGAAAAGATGGAACATTCTTTTTTTCCTGAGTTCCATAGATTGGCTGAGTTTACATTCAGACTTGTCCCTGGTCTGTCCCAAAGAAGTGCCATGAGAGTTACTAAAGCTTCCTTCCCAGGGGACTCCATGTCATCCCCAGATCCTCCTATCCTAGACCAGTTTCCCCTTTATTTCTGGGGTTTGGGGTGAAATGTATAATTTTTCTCTCACATTGCAGACAGTATGTTTGGTGGAGTGAAAACATTCTTCTGGTCCTCAACCTACTTTTTCTCAAGGGACAGTCTTCATAATTTATATAGAAGGACATTTCAGACAGTGTTACATGTGTGGTGAGGAGCCTGGGACATGTGGCTTCCCTGAACGTCAAGATTTAAGACATTTGAAGCAAATTCTTCATTTGACTAGGGCTCACAATTGAGTATTTGTAGAGGGGGAGTACAAAAAAGGAAAGGTTTTCCTAGGGTTGTAAATTATCCTTTCAACGCTCCCCTTTTCAGAGGCCTTTAAACTGAGTCTCCCATGGGGCAAAAGAAGAATGTGGCGTGTGCCCCCCAGCTTGGGCATAGCTGGAGGCAGAGCATGTGGAGAGGGAGTGGGCTGCCAGGAAGGAAGGGGGTGGGAGGGATGTAATTTTCTATAATTAGACAGCAGGATGCTTCTCAGCCCTAGTGAGCGTGAATGGGGGGCACCTCAGAGCTAGAGACCCGAGAAAGAACAGAAATGCTTCCCTCCTTTGGCCTCCCTTCCTCCTGACTTGACCTCACTCCCCAAACTCCCCTAACCAGGTAGAGGTCAGGCAAAGGCAGTACTGAGCAGGAAATCAGAGGAGAACCAAGACTCTCAAAGAGGAGAGACAATGAACGACTGCCCCTCTTTCTTATTTCTTAAGCGCTACTTCATTGCACAGATATACAACCCACTTGGCAACTGAATTTATTCAAGTTGTCAAGTCATGTTTTAGTCCTATTAAAGCTTGATTTAAAAACGTGTATAACATTTTATTAGTCTACATGACACATTAATGATTGGAAACATTTTAGAAAATACAGCTAAACAAAAGCACAGAAATGTAAATGACTTAGTATCTACCTCACCATCCAGAAATACCATGGTTACTATTTTCATATATGTCTTTCCTGTCATTTTTCAATGTAATTTATAAACAAAAATATAATTATACCATACATGCTCTTTAGTGAACTATTCTTCTTAACTGGTTGGCCACAGCTTTCCAATGACACAATGGGTGTACCCTAATTTATTCAATTGCATCCTCACTGTTGGATATAAAGTCTCCAACTTTTACTATTATAAATAGCACAGTAATGAACATCTTCGTAGTGAATTCTGAGGTCCTATAAATTCTAGGTCTGCTAGATCAGAAGCCTGTGCATTTTGAAGGCTTTTGACAAATTTTACCAAATGACCTCCCTCCTCAACCCCCCTCTTGAATAGGCACAGTTCCAGCCCTCAACAGGAGTGTCCTTTTGCCCATTTACTTGTATGTAGTCTCAGTCTTTGTTCCTTAATAAAATATAGGGCAGATGTTCTTATATAGGAAAGGAATGTTTCCTTCATGGGAGCCACAAGTTTCCTTTAGTCTACTTAATACTATTGCACCAAATGCATCTACAAGTTTCAACAGGTTATTCTCCACGTTTTTGGAGACATGTTTCTCCTGGAGGGACTTGGAAATCCTGACTGATGATGAGAGATTTAAACAAGAGGCCTGTTGGACAAATACATAGAACAAAATCGTTCTTCCAGTATTCTCTGCATCCTGGCTGGGTTATTTGGCTGGACTCATCCATAGTACTGACGGTGGTTCGTGTTTGGACCATGTCAGGTTCATAAAGTGCATTTTTGTTTTCACAACGTGTATTTCCCAAGTTCACAGTGTCTTTTGGTTCACTCACACCAGAATGGCTGATCATCTTGGCATCCCTTCTGGCCCTGGCTTTGATTCTCGCCGTCTGCATCGCTGTCAACAGTAGAAGAAGGTAAGGGCTCCTCAGCGCCTTCCACTTTGAAGGGGCTTCATTTAAACTTAGGCTGTATGTCCCTGCTGCTCAGAGTGTAGCTCCTGGAACCCATAGCTTCGGCACCCTGGGGGCTTGTTAGAAATGCTGACTCTCACCCCAGACTGCCTGTATCCTGGTCTGTTTTGACAAGATCTTAGAGATTCATGTGCATGGTACAGTTTCGCAAGCCCTGTTCTGGCACGTTCTTTAGAGAAAGGAAACACCGGGATTATATGGACCGACACTTTTAAATAGTGGTTGACTCTCTTGGGGTTCTTAATTATTTTGAGGTTAAACCCACAGAGACTCTTTTTTTATGAAAGTTACGACATATCTCACCAGGAAGGCATAAAAGTATGTACTCATTAATTGATGCATTAAATAAATATTTATTAAGTGCATTCACAATGCACCACATAAAGATTCAGGGACTGGTCCTCTGTCGGAGGCCCATGGGACTTTCTAGAACCCTTACTTAAAACAGGTATTGAGTTCGTGTGTTTGTTTGGTGTGTTCTAAGGACACTATTTTCTGTTTTCTGAAAGCTGCAGTTGAAAGGATTCAAATTACGGCTAAGGAGAGCTCCCTGACAGTGAGGTCTATGAAACAATGAATACCTTCCCTTGCACAAAGCTGAGGAAAGACAGTGAACTCCCTAGAACTGGCATGGGAGCTGCTTTTGTATCCTCAAAGGTCCCTCTCTTTCCCTACCTCAACCAAGACTTATTGTTGCAGAAGTTATGTAAATAACACGTCCCTGGTTGAGCGGTGACAAGGCTCCAGAAATAACGCCACCTAAAGTGAAGTGAAGGAAAATAGTAATTTTAGTGACAGAGAAAATGAACTTGGACAGGGTTATTCCATAAGTGTAAGTCTAAATTTCCTGCTTAAGATGCTTTAAAAATGCATTTTTTTTCTGAGCATATGCACAAGAACATTAAACCTTTTGTAAGTGTCTCCTGAGATTTCTTCTTATAAGGTAGAAGAATCTTATTTCCAAGTTGGGCCACCTTTATTGTATTACTAGATCATTTAACAGGCAAGAAAATGCCCCCTCAGTTTAGGAAAAGACCTGGAGAAAATTAAAGAATCTTATTTGTTGGCTTTCGGAAAGCAACAAATACCTAATTCCGTTGTTGTGTACAGCCTGTGCAGTATCTCTAATTATATGAGGAAATCAAATAATGCCATCTTATACTGGTACAAGTTAATAAAAATGCTATGTTAAAGTCAAATAGCTTTGTTGCTACCTGTACCTTTGAGGGCATAATAAAAAAAAATTAGTCATCATAGCTGATACTGTATAAGGAACAAAAACTAGGAAAGAAAATCTGAAAGACCTCCTAGAAGTCTTCTATGACTAAATGGAAAGAGATTTTTTTTTTCAGTTGAATTTAAATAATGTGACTTGAGGGAGCCCTTACAAAGAGTCTTTATACTTTCCCCCAGCTTCCTTGTTTTCTCTTAGATTACTTTTGCTCAGTTAAATACAGATTTCCTATTGTTGGAAATCACTCCTTTTGTTTCAGGCCATAGAATGCACACATACAGTCATGAGCTGTGCACGTCACCATAGAAACGTTGGCCCCTGATGCTGTGACGCGGGGGAGACCCCCGAGACGCATCTCAGCTGTCCTGGAGAGCAGCTGGAGTCTGTGCAGTGTGGCTGGTTAGCTCACATGTCCGCTGCTCCCCATCATGTCAGCAGTAAAAAGGGGCCCCACTGCTGCGCGCTCCCCCGCTCCCCAAGACCAGCAGTCACCCTAGCAACCGGCAAACAGGGACCTGCGGGATCCAGCACAGCAACTATCTCACTGGGAAAGTAGCTGCCTGGACGCCGTAAATTACTATGTCCTGATCTGATAATCGAAAACAGATTTGCTACGCAGCTAAAGGGTAGTTAATGGCTTCACATGCCCTGTAATGTGCACTGTGCTTCTAAAGCCGCCAGCCATTTTCTAATCCTCTTAAAGGCAGGGGCCTTTGTGCTTTGAAGGGGCCTTTTAGAGAGATACAGAATCCTATTTTCACCAAAGAAAGTTTGGTTGGCGGTACTCCTAGAGATCTCCAACAGGCATTCATTTATTCAGCAAACATCTGTTGAGGGGAGGTTGTGACCGTCAGCACAGGTGAGGAGAAAGAGAAGATGAAAAGCGAAAAGGGTACCATGCCTTCCCTAAAAGAATCTTGAGGTTGTGTGGCAATATTGGCCTGTTGGGTTTGAGTCAGCTAATATTTACTGAGCACACACTCTGCGCCAGGCACTTTTAGATGAATTATGGTTACAAGACAAAAGTAGAAAAGTGTTAGTCGCTGAACACTTTTGATGTTCAAGGGTTGATCACAGGCGTCCAGCAATGTGATCTGTGAGCTGGGTCATCTTAAAGGTTCTGATTTAGGGGTCCTATTCTTTATTCAGCTTTTCCCATCCCTCTCATAGCCCACATCACCTTACCTTGCTCTTCTTCATGTAACCAGAGTCCTTGAATTGCAGCTTTTCAGGGGAAATCGTAGTTTATTCACTCTCCTTACGAGCAAACAAAGGTGTTAGGTGTCAATTGGCTTTGTAGCTATTGGATGAGGCCCAAGAGAAGAAGTTAGGTGCCTTTTTCCCTTAAAGAATTTACCTGATTTCTATGAAGAGGAACAAAAAAATGTGACAGCCTGACCAGAGAAGGCGTCACAACACCAGAATGATTAAAGAATGTTTCTATGCTGATTGTGCAAAAAAGGCCTTCACCAGCTTTCACTCTCATGGGAATAATGTTCTTTTCTGTAAACCCCAGCGGGCAGTCATACACCTGCTGCTTGGTAGGTCCCCTCTATAAAGCCCCATGATTTAGAAACGTCTCCCTTAAACTGTGGTCTAGCTCATCATAATGGAGCTCACCCAACCTCATTCTGCCCTGTAGAAGAGAGCTGTCTATTAGACCTTTTTTGTGATGATGGAAAGGTTCTTTCTATACCTGCACTGTCCAGTACACAACCATTAACCATCCGTGGCTACTGAGCACTCAAAATTTGGCTAGTTGGACTGAAGAAGGGAATTTTTAATTTAATTTTATTTTCATTAGCTTAAATTTAAATAGCCACGTGTGGCTAGTTGCTACCATATTGAATGTCACAGCTCTAACATGAAGCAAAATAACTCTCTAAATATCTTTAAGGATTGTCAGGTGGAAGAGATGTAAAATCAGTTTTTAAGTTACCCCCCCTTAAGTCTTTCAAGAGCGATGCCTCCATGCCTTAAATGTACGTTACCTGGTTTCTAAACCGCACCCTCTTGTGTCAAGGCTGCAGTCTGCCTTCATCCACATTGTATGGTCACTGTATGCTCAGCTAATGCCTGAGATTTAAAAGGAAAGGAAATAAAGGCAGGGTGCAGTTTGGTGGAGATCTCTGACTTTTGGACTCAGAAAATCTAAGTTGTAGATATGATGTGCCATAGCTAGCACTGCAGCCTTGGGCAATATCCTTGACATTTGGGACTCAGTCTCCAATTTACATAAAGAAAAGCTTGGGTTAGATGACTTCTGAGGTCCCTTCATCTCTAATGCTTCTTTTAAAATTCCTCTAAGAAGAATGAGAAAGTTAGAACTTGTCTTTTAAAAGTACTTACTTAAATGCCTGGAGTACTAAGTAATGGACTGAGTTGTTTATGAGAATCATCTTACCCTCCTCAAAGAACTCAGGCAGTAACAGAGACACACAAATCCAAAGGGAAGTGCAGGCAGAACAACGCAAGCGCCATATTCCAAAGCCCTACAGATCGAATGTTATCCACTTTCAAAATGAGCTTTGTCTGTGTTACTAACATCCATCCCTACTTCACCCCCATGCACAAACATTGTTTTATGCTTGTAAAAATACTTTCCCCCAATATTTCATTCAACTTCTCCAGTACCTATTTGGTAGGCAAATGGGAATTACTTTAACCCGAGAATCCGAAATACCACCAGCAGCATTCCCCCTTTGGCCTTTTAAGTCACCTTCATAGGCAATAGGACAAGGTGGGTGGAGGCAGCCAGGAGACACAAGCAAAGCCCATTTCTTATGGGCTCTTGTATGAACAATTACAGCCAGTGACTCTTGAACATTTACTGTGCTCCAGATACTGTTCTAAGAGCTTATCCACCGCCTTAGTTTCCTCACCCCACAATGTTCATTAAGAGCAACAACGATAGACTCATGTATGCAGTGCCAGGCTCTCTTCTCAAGGCCTTTCCACAATCTTGTGAAACTGGTACTCTTTATAGTCTGATATTACACATAAGAAAGCTGAGGCTCAGATAGGTCAAGTGAGTTGCCTGAGGTCACACAGCAGTTACGATCTCAAAACCAGGCTTTCCAAGCCCCTGCTCTTGTCCGTGTGAATGGCATCCATACTCCCAGCCCATGGATCTGTGGCAGGACTCAAGCATCCTTCCCTCTGCCCCTCACCAAGCAGCCTGCCAGAGGAGATAGGATCTACCTCCTGTCGAGGAGGTATTATTTCTATTTCCCCAAACAAGAGATTAAACTTTATGGCCTTGGCAGTCCTAGTGGGAATGGCCCATGATCATGAATAATAGAGGCTTTGTTTATATTACCCCAAATATCCAGCGGCAAAATGAACAATTCCGACTTCATACAGTTTCCAAATCTCCAGATGGTTGGCAGCATGAACAGAGCTGGGCAGAGTCCAGGCTTTTGGTCATAAATGCCTAGATTTGAATATTGACTCTCTGTCTTAATAGCTATGGGACCTAAGCTAGCTATTAAACCTCCCTAGGCCTCAGTTTCCATGGCTGTATAATAGAAATAACAGCTGCTTTGCAAGACTATTGTGAGGATTACATGAAATTACATGTAAAGAAACCTTAAAGTAACAACGAACTATTTGCCTTGTGTAGTTCAACCTCCTATATCCAGGGTTATGTGGAAGTTAACCAATGCTAGGGAAAAAAATCAATACAGCCTTATGCGTCCAGAGAAATGTTTCATTCTTCTTAGTAAATGCAGTAATAACCCTGATGAGGTCAACAAAGTGTTGAGTGGGAGAGGAAGTAATGGGACTTTCTTGAATACACAAATCAGAATGATTTAAAATCATCACGTTGATGATTAATCTAAGTCTGCAGAAATTGCTACAGTGCTTATCAGAGGCAAACATTTCCATTGCACAGCATGTAGGAAGGAGGATTAGAACTTGGGAATCAGACCCACCAGGGTTTGAATTCTGATTCTTTTATTAATTGCTGAGTAACCTGGGGCAAGTTACTGAATTTTCTGAGTCCCAAGGTTTCTTCACCCGCACTAGGAGACAATAATAGCACTGGCTTCCTGAGTTGTGACCACCAGTTCTCCAACTTGAGTGTGCATCAGAAACCCGTTGAGGACTCGTTAAACCACAGATCCTGGGCCCCACTCCTAGAATTTTCTGATTCAACAAGTCTGGCTTTCACAACTGATGCTTTTGCTGCTGGCTCGGGGAACTCACTTTAAGAAGTGCCAATTGTTAAGAGTCAATTAAGATGAAACTGTATTAAGACATTATAAACCGTAGTGATAATGATGGTGGTTTACTACAATGATGATGATGATTGGTCCTTGCACCCTTTTCTCATGATCTTTAAATGATTAGGTGTGGGCAGAAGAAAAAGCTGGTGATCAACAATGGAAATGGAGCTGTGGAGGACAGAAAGCCAAGTGGACTCAACGGGGAGGCCAGCAAGTCTCAGGAGATGGTGCATTTGGTGAACAAGGAGCCCTCAGAGACCCCTGACCAGTGTATGACAGCCGATGAGACCCGGAACCTGCAGAATGTAGACATGAAAATTGGGGTGTAACCCCTACACCATGACCTTGGAAAAAAATGACACGTCACCATTACAGGGAGCTGGGACACTCCTCAGATGCAATGTGCTACTGATTATTTCATTTCGGTTCTTTTTTTAGCATAAAATTTTCTACTCCTTTTTGTTTTTTGTGTTTTGTTTTTTAAAGTCCATCCAATTTATAAAAACAGCATTGCTTTCTGAAATGATGGCCCAATCAACAAGAATTTGACGGTTCCAGTTCCCACCTAGAAGCCACTTACTCCCTGGGGTGTGCTATGGACAGCTTCTAACAAAAACCACAAATCCCTCCTCCCAATCCCAAACTTCTTTCCACCCCACCTCCCAGGTGACAGCCACATGCTAAAGACATCCCCAGGGCTAAGAGGGATTGGTTCCTGGGAGGAAATTTGAATGGGTCCATATTGCCCCTCCAGCAATCCAATCCCTGGGCATTGCTTTCCAGTGGGGTAGGAGATTGGGTGTACTGGTTATACATCCCCTTCTACAGACCCCCTGGAAAATTTTCAGATGCTTCTGGAAATGCCCAAAGGATGAAGCTATTTATCTGTAGTAAGCTATTTATCTGTGTTTTTGAAATATTAAACCCTGGAGGTCCTTTGATCAATATGATTTTTGTTTTGTTTTGTTACTTCGTCAGAAGCATAAAGGGGTTTATGCTGATTCATAATAAACATCTGTACTTCTTTCACTTTAACTTTTGTGCTGTGATCCTTCAGTTTCTTAACCAGCAAGGTCTGACTCCCAACAATTCATCAGGAAGATGTGAGAAGGTCCACCCCGAAAGCCTTCATCTCAGAGGCGCTAAGGCCCCACTCAGGCCCACTCATCCAAATCTCACGGAAGATCAAGGAAGATAGCACTAGGTTATTTCTGAGGCTCCAAAGGCTTTCTGTCCTGTCCTAGACCCAGAATTGTGACAGGAGGAGTTTCAGCTGCTTTATGTTTTAATGGCCACCTGTTCTCTCCTCTGACAGGCTGTGAAAAGTCACATTACATCTGCAGGCATCCCATTTCGTGGGACGTCCCATTTCGTGGCGTCCCATTTCGTGAACACTGACCCCATTGCTGATTTCCAAAAATAATATGGAAGTGCCTTTTGACCTCTTGTAATCAAAGGAAAAACAATGGAAATGAAAGAGAGCATAGAGAGTAGCCAACTGATTGGCACAGGCTGGGGAAAGGGGAGAGGGAGCAGTGTAGATCCTGAGTAATTTTATGGCTGTACTTGTTTATACTTTAACAAGCCAGTTGTCTGTCTCCAATGCAGTTGTTACTCAGGATACGTTAAGTACCTGGGGAAGCCCTCAAAAGGTTACAGGACTTCCCACCATTGGAATCTCATCACCAGATACCAGAGTTATGGTCAAATAAGAGATTAATGGCTTTATCCTTGTCTTGGCAAGTCCTTTGTCGTCTTTATTCCTACGCTCAGAAGGCCCCATTCATCCTGGAACTTCCAAAGGCTACTTGTAATAGGAGAGATTGAATCTATAAAGTAAGGGCTCCTATAAAATGAGACCTCCTTCCTTAGGTCCCCATAAAAAGTCATCTGTTGCCTAAACTGATATGCTTTGCTGGCAATGTTTCTCACACAAAAAGAAGAAAAAGAAAGATGGGGATGGGAGGGGGTAGGCATCAGAGGAGGAGGAGGAGGAAAAAAAGAAGAAAAAGCTCCCACGAAAATCAGGACTGGGCTTATACACATGCTGAAGGAGATACGTGAAGGAGAGAAGCCCGTTTTCTGCTCTCATTCCCAAATTCTGCTCTCCCCTATCCTCCCTCACAACGCCCTCCCTGCCATGGTCTTTGTAAACCTCCTTCTCTTCTTCTGTGAACATTGTTGGCAACTGTTATATCAGCTGTGTGGTTTTCTTTCTATTTTCAAGTTGAAAGAAAAGAAAATGGACATCTGGCCACTCTGTTTGTATCACCACTAGTGTCTGAGTGTTCCCTGCTTCCAGGAGCTTTCCTGGCTATTTCACATGAATGCAACAAGTCACCCTGGGATCAGGTTCAGGGGGGCTAGTCCAGCGTCTACCTGTCCCCCAGATTCCCCTTGGGGCCATGGATAGTCACATGAGTCTCATAGGTAGGGATGGTTTTCCACCCCTTCTAGATATTCCCAAGAAATAGGCTGAGATAGGAGATTGCTTTCTATTTTATTTTGGAATTAAATACAATCTTTTTTAAATTATTGTTGCAGTCCCTCACTTGGATATGTTTCTGTGTTCTCAGCATAGGAATAGGGGAGGCCTTGAGCTCCCCCCCCACCCCGAGATGCACTACCCCTGCAATATTGCCTGAAGTACATCGGGTAGGTTATGTTCTCTCCCATTTGACATAATGGCATAACTCAGGAAGCACAACTTGACTATACATCATTCCTACCACTAACTTGCCAGGTGATCTGGGCTAAGTCATTAAACTGGGCCTTGTTTGTAAAAGTAAGGGACCAGCATTTCATTATTTTGAAAGCTTAAGAGAGCAAAGCTAAGAGCTTTGCAAAGCTGCAAGCTTAAGATGTAATTTTTCCTACAGTCATAAATCTTTGTGTCTCCTAAGGGCTTCTGTTAAATGAGTGCGGGGTGAAAAATAAAATGGACTCCTTCATATCCATTTTGTTTGCAGATTCTAGCCTGCAGAACTATTCAAAAAGTTTTACATTGAGACCATGATGTGAAGAACCAATTTCATGGCCAATGTGTATTCAATTCTGGTACAATAGGCGTAGGAGAAAGGTAACCTCCAACTTCTCTAGAAGAGTAAAATGTACTTAAAAATAAGAATAACATGGTCCTATACCTTTATGGCATAGGTATGCCTTTTGCAAATCACTTTGAGTGTTTCGTGCATTGTTACTTTGATTTTTCACAGCACACCCTTCCTCTGATTTTTGTATATTTATTGATGGACCAGTAATAATGAGGAAACCATGATATGTATATCGCCCAGTTGAAAGCACTTATTGGAAAATATCAAAAGGCTACTATTAAAAGGCTGAAGGAAATGGACGTGAGTCTCTGCTTTAAGGGGGAGACAGAGCTATGTGATTTGGCTATCTGGGTACTTTAGAAGCACAATGTTAAAAGTTTCTGAGGTGGCTGAAGATTCACACTCATATTTTTTCTAAAAGGAAAAACCATCTGGATTTCTATCACCTGAGAATCTTCTTTTGGAGAAAGTTGATGTTTTCATAGGAGGTGTATGTTCCATATATCTCAAACTAAATGAGGTATCGTGAAGTGTTAGTTTTTTAAAAGCCAAGAACTACTCTTGGTCTTCCAGATAAAGAGAGTAAACATACTCACTTCCATTCCCTCCCATAAGCCTCTAAAAGAACAATAAATAAATATTTCAAAAGGCAAAACCAGTGGGGTCAAAGAGAATGAAAGAAGAGACAATAGTAACAAAAATATGAAACTTGGAAATGACGGTTCATTGGTAACTGAGTAAATTTGGAAAAGTTAAATGGTAAACCAGCAGTGGGGAAAGTTGAGTAGCAACCAGATTTGTGTAGAACTCCCAAAAACCTCAGGAATTGGCGGTGTTCACTACCATGTTTTCCTGAAAATAAGACCTAACTGGAAAATAAGCCCCAGCATGATTTTTCGGGATGACGTCCTCTGAACATAAACCCTAATGCATCTTTTGGAGCAAGAATTAATATAAGACCCGGTCTTATTTTGGGGAAACACGGTACCTCTGGATATGGTAGACAAGGTAGGGCTAAAATTCAGAGAATGGGTTTAAAGCCTATTGAAGATGCTGCTAGAACCCCAGATTTCCTTCTCCATTCAAAGTAGCCGAGTCACACTATTCTTTCCAAACTCCTGCAAATGACCGGAAGTTTATTCTCTGAAGAGGGCAAAATAAAGAGTCTTTGATTGAAGGGCAACAAGGCACACACAGTTGACATTAGAAATGTCATACTGAAAAGTGAAACCATGCATAAGAAATGTTGAGACTGCCTAGCCTTCTCTCCTATCTTGGCTTCCAGAATGTCGACAGCCAAGCATGTATGCATCTTCCAGGCAGAAGTTCAGTCTTTCTGGGGAACCTGATAAGCCTGACAGAAAACCCTAAAGATACTAATATGATAGTTCCCCAAGGAAATGGCCTAGCAAAGCAAACTGCAGTGAAGGTCACATCTCAAGCATTGCCAGAACCACCCAAGGCTCTTAGCTTTCTATGGCTCACTCCTACACATGAGAAGCAGAGACGATTCACAAAGAAGAACACTTTTAATAATAATAATAATAATAATAATAATACCATTAATAACCTCAGTAAGTTTAGAGGAGATAATGTATCTATGAAACAAGAACATAATGCTAGAGTAAAATAGGAACATTCAGAAAACACCTTAAAAAGGGGAGCTCTTTAAAATTTAAATGTGAAAACACATAGTTAAAAATAAACTCCATAGAAGGTTTGGAAAATAAAGTTGAAGAAATATCCAGAAAATAGAGCAAAGTCAAAGCAACAGAAACAGAGGAGAAAACAAAAGTAGAGAATCATTCTTGGAAATCCAACGTGCAGATAACAGGAGTTACAGAAAAAGAAAACAGGGAAAATAAAGAGGAAGAAATCACCCAAGAAATAAATCCAAAACAATTTCCCAGAATTGAAGAACATGAATATCCAGACTAAAAGAACCAAGCGAGTACTTAGCATCATGGATGAAAACAGATCCACACTAAAGTACATCATTTTAAAAATTAGTAACAATTGGGTCAAAGAAATTATTCTATAAACTTCTAGAGAGAAAAAAATTGATAATGTAGAAGATCAAGAATCAGAATAGAATCAGACTTTTCAACAGCCACATAGAAGATCCGGAAACAGTGCTTTCAAAATTCTAAGGGAAATATTTCCAAGCTAGAGCTCTAATTTGGCTAAACTACAAATTAGGTGAAAGAGTAAAATGAAGACATTTCAAACATGCATTTTCTCCAAACCCATTCATCTATTCTCAGGCAACTCCCAAAGGATGTCCTCCATCAAAACAAGGGAGTTACCAAGAAAGGGGAAGACATGAGATTCAGAGAGCAAAGCAAAGGGAATTCCTAAAATGATGATAAAGGGAGATCCCAAGATGACAGTTGTACGGCAGATAGAGGAAACGATCAGTCCAAATTGAGGTACTGACTAATAAATGAAACAATGAACGTCTTGGCTTCATAGACCTCTAATTAAAAAGAAAATTACATTTTGGTTATATCAATTAACTGTTGATGTGTTTAAAAAAAAACACACACCAAAATATAATAGCTTAAAACAAAACACATTCGGGGCGGCCAAATGGCTCAGTTGGTTAGAGCGCGAGCTCTCAACAACAAGGTTGTTGGTTCAATTCCCTCATGGAATGGTGGGCTGTTCCCCCTGCAACTAAGATTGAAGATGGTACTGGACTTGGAGCTGAGCTGTGCCCTCCACAACTAGATTGAAGGACAACAACTTGGAGCTGAGGGGCCCTGGAGAAACACACTGTTCCCAATATTCCCCAATAAAAATAAAAAAATAAAAACAAAAAACCAAAATACATTTATTCTTTCTCATGAGTCTACCCATTGGCTGGGGGCTTCTGCTGATCTGAGCAGAGCTCGATTGAGCATGACTAGACTCACTCAAGTGTCTGCGGTTAACAAACAGTTTAACTAGCATCTACGATGGCTTCCTCTGGGATCACTGGGATGACTGGAGTCTCTTTCTGTGTGTCCCTCACATGCCTCAGGCTGCCCAGTCCAGGCCTGGCAGGAATCCAAGCGACAGCAAAGCCCACAAGGCTTCTTGAGGCATAGGCCCAGAATTAAGCCCTCTGTCATTCCACCATTTACTGTTGGTCAAAGTCTGAAGAGCAGCCCAGATTTAAAGGATGGGAAATATATTCTACCCCTTAATGGGAGATGCTGCAAAGTCACATTGCAAGAAGTATGACTGCAAGGAGTCCAACGATCAGGGCCATTATTCAATCTACATCAGACGTGTTGAAAGATTCTTGTGCTCCAGGACACTGCTCATGTTTATGCTTAAGATAAACACACCACTTGGCCACGTCAGCAATAGCATTAGTTTAGAAAACCATAAATAACTTCGTAAGTGCCATGTTTATTGGAAAAGGAAGGATTGGCACCTTGTGTAAATATATGTTTTGGAGATTATCTGGTATAGTGGAAAGAGCACGGGTTTTGGAATCAGACAAACCTGGATTTTAATACTGATGCTACCACTGAACTGAGCAACCCTGCTCACGCATCTGAAATGCCTGGAACCCTAGTTCTCTCGTCTGTAAAACAGGGACAATGAAACCTTCATAGGCTCGCTATGAGGACTAAATGAGGTAATAAGTATACGGCAGTGTCTGGCATATATATCAGGTCCTCAAAAAGATTAATTCCTACCTGAATGTGAATTTATCTCCCCCATACACACAATAGGTACCAAACTTCTCCCTTCACCAGCCCTTCCAATTTCCTGAACTCCAACCAGCTTTTAAGTGTGTGTTGCTATTGCTGTAAGGTGCCTGGAACCAGGATATTTCAGAATCCAAGGCTCCTTGTGAGAAAGCCCTTTGATTTTAACAGAAATGCTTTTTGCTTTCAAAGCAAGAGGAAAGAGCAAGGAGCCCAGGAAGCAGATTGGCTGGCGTCCCTTGATGAAATCTTGGCTGTATAACCTACAGCTGCAGTTTACCCACACTTGCGGCTCCACCCATGCTTTCTTTGATCATAACCTCAAGGCCATTGTCCCGCTCCATCCCAACCCATGCTGAGCCCATTTCCCTCTCAGTGCCCCCTCTTTGCCTTGTCCAGGTGTTAGTGAAGCCGGTCTTACTCTGCCATTTCATTAATTTGCCCACGAGCCTGTCTCTTCCAGGACACAAGCGAGCCTCTTGAGGGCAAGATTTGGTTCTGTATCTCCAACACACAATTCAACATCAATAATAGCTTCAAAAGTTATTGGCTGACGGCCATCTACTGAATTCGGTGGATGCCTGCATTTACATACCTTTGAGCCTTTTTTCTTTGGAGGGAAGGAGAATTCTTATCCCATTTTAAACAGGTGAGGCGCCTGGGGGCACAAAGAAGTTAATTATGGTCCCCAAGCTACACAGTAGAAAGTGATGGAACCTGGGATGGTGCTCAGCTCTGTCCAAAGTCTCTGACTTAATGTGCTTGTCATGCGGGGTGTCAGCTCCCGCTCCCCGCACAAGACCACAGGACATGGTGAGGCCAAAAAGGAACACCAACGGAGCCATAGATAGGGGAGTCATTCCCGTATATTCTCGCTGGTGGCTGGGTTGGAGACACAGGAAACAGGAGCCACACGACCCGCAATCTGCTGTCCACCAACCAACCAACCAACCCCACTAGCTAGCTACAATCCGTGCTTACTAGCTTAGCCACAGCAGTTATATTAGTGGCTAAGGGCTAACTGGTTACAGCTGATGGCCAACTAGTCACAGCTGATGGCCCACTACTACCTGAGCCAGCACCTTTCCACGTGAGGTCGAGAGCCTGGAAACTGCTCGCTGGGACTCTGTCCCCACAGTGCTTTATTGCCTGTTGTCAGAAGTTTGATAAATGGAAGTGGTTGAAGTTAAGCGCTGTCTCTAAATGCTGCAAACCAGGTCAGCATGTCCTGGTTCTCTGTGCCCGTTGGGGCCAAAGGAGGCTTCCAGAAACCACAGGAAGGGTTTGGGGATGAGTAAGCAAAGATACACTTACCATGAAAGCCATATTGGTCATATAATTTATTTAGGAAACTGTAAACAACCTCATAGATGCTGTGCTTATTGGAAAGAGAAGACACAGGCCATGTGTAAATATGATCTTTGCTATGATGCTTCAGGCAAAGGTTCAGGGGAGCAGAAAGTCTGGCTCAACCATACTTCTTTCCCAATTACCAGCACCCCAAACTCCAGCCCTATTCCTTGCCTCTGTCAACATCTGGCCTTCAACACTAGCAGTTGGCCTGCCAGGGCTCCCCATAACTCGCCTCCTCACTCCCACCCCCTCAGGCTTCCAGACTGCTTGTTCATCATGTGATGACTACTGTTTTCCAGTAGTCTATCCAAACCCCTTCCTTCTTCCTCACTCCCTAAAGAGGAATGGCAGGAACCTCAAGAAAGGCAGCTAAAGTTCAGTGAGACAATGGTGGCCTTTAAAATAAGACTCTGAGTTCACATTCAATCCCTGCCGCTTACTCCCTATATGACCTTAAAGAAGTGATTAAATGATTCTGTGCCTCAGTTGCCTCATCTATGAAATGGGAATAGTAATTACTACCAGAAAGACTGCTGGTGGATTAAATAAGACCGTGTATGTAAAATGCATGGATTATGGTAGATGTACACATGTTTCTCTCCTCCTTCCTGCCAATCTTCAATATTTTTCTTGTGTGAATACATAGTAGGTACCTAGATAGACTATGAGCCATGATGTAGAGGAAGTCAGGGCTATTCCAAGAATTTCTGAGCCCCTCCCAAAGAATTAGCCCCTTCTAAGAATCGGGGTCCCAAAAACCTACCCCCTTTCCTACCCTGAGAGGTTCAAATAGCCATCAGAAAGGAAAAGAGTTTCCCCTCTCTTTTCTGGGCAAAGGTGGAATATGCTGGCTTATTATTGCCAACGTCTTACTACACAAAGGTCCAGCCAGAGCCAAGCTTCAGGGTGGCTCCCAGGTGGGGAGAGAGAGGAGATGGGGTGGGAATTCCAGCAGTGTAGCTCCAGAGATCCCGGACCCACACCTTGGGAACTCCTTCATGCTGAAGTGGCGAGACAGGTTTTCAGCACCAAAGGCTTAAGGCTAATTCAAACTCCAGGCAAGGTTACTGGAGTTCAGGAAGAACTTGACTTTCTATTTGCTCCTCCTCCCAGGATTCTTTCAATCTAATTAAGAAATGAAGAAAAAAAAGTCAGGAAAAGCTGTCAGACAGATAAAACTAGAATCAGAGGAACGCAAAGAGGAGCAAGACTTGAACAGCTGTTCTGAAAGAAATTAAGTTACTACTTATTCATTAAGGACCTTCTGCATTTGGCAGATACATAAATCATAATATGTGTAAAGTAATCCCCAAAAGAGTCTCAAAAAGGACTGCATCTCTCCTCTAATTCTCAGTGAGGCTGGCTGCTCTTCCAAGGCAGGGCTGGCCACACTTGGCCTCTCTTCTCTCCCACCCTCTGAAGCCACTTTCACTGGGCCCTGGAGCACAGCACCTTCAGAAGCACAAGCTGTGGCCTGAACTAGTCATTGGTGACGCTGGGCTCTCTGTGTCTTAGGGCAGCACCAGGCTGGGACCTCTCTCAACAGGCAAAGACTCCCTGACTGTTTTAGATCCATTTCCCCTTCAGCAAAATCTAGAGCTTTGTGTAAAAGCTAACTGAGAAAAGTCTTCTGTGCTCATCTGGCTCGCGGAGGATGAGATCAATGGGAATTTCCTCATCTAAATTCATGTTCTTTCAGAAATCATTCCTTTCCCTGCTTATTTCAACCATCCTGTCGGCCTTCTCTGGCCTGTCGATAATGCGCCCCCTAGTGGCCACTTCAAAATTTCCCCTGGTCCCTGTGGAAATGGAGTCTGGCCACCTGACTTCAGTCCTTGAATCCTCACAGTGAACGGAAAGAAGAGGATAAAGGTGGGTGACCTTGTACCAAAAGCTTAGTGTGGAGTGGGTGTGGAACTGGGTTGCCTGTATGGTGGGATAAAGGGTCAGGGGACAACTGATGGTGCACATTTTTTTTTAAATCGGTATCTTGTGTTTTAAAACGGATTAAAAAATCTTGAGGAGAAGGAAGTATTAATTAGTTGCCACTTAATCATAATGTTGAAGACCTCCTATGTAGCGGGCACTGTGCTGTGTGCTAGGCTACACGTCCTTGTCCGAGGGACCCAGAGGAGTGCAGCAAGTACCTGTCGTGACAGAGTGACAGAGGGAGGTACTGGGTGTTTGCTATCTACCTGACACTGCTTAAAACATGTTGTATGTATTAACTCAATTAACTTACTTAACCTCTGGTTAAATAGATCATAGACCCTATCGAGTTATCAGAACCCAACACATGAATATCGTGAAGGTCTTGGAAGACGCGTGGCACAGCCCACTACGCGAGTGTGTGCTAAAATAAGAAAACAGAAATCAGACTCCGAACAACTGTGCGAGAGAAAGTGCCTTATTATTACTGTCATTTTAGTCCCAGTTTTATGCTGGACATGTTTTCTGTTCCAAAAAGTACCCTTTCAGTTTATGAGCAAGTTACACAAATGAGTTAAATTTCAAATAATATCAGTGTGACTGGATGAACCAAGAATTCCCGCTGTTTCCAGGGTTTAGGGAAATGTGACGTGGATGTGATGTTCTTTATTATCCAATGAGAGTAAGGTATCTGATAAATTACCCCGGGAGCAAGATGGGTGTGAGTGCTCCTTTGCCATATTAAGTCTATGGTATTAATTCTGCGAGGACAAGCGTCAAGGTGAGTGGAAGAAAATGGTATTTGTTTTTGAGGTCAGGACAGGAGGTTTCTGAAAGAAATTAATCCTGGAGGTGATGAGATATGTTTGATTTTAGGTAATCCAGGGGAAACCCAGCCACCACCAACGTGGCAATCTCTCCCCAAGTTTTTCCCCCCACATCTCCAATTCCCAGAGACAAGGTCTTATCCCTGGGACTCCAGAGGACACAGAGACAGAGCCACTATTCTCTGTGGAGCAATTATAACTTGAAAGAGGAGAAAAGCAATTGACATCCAACATGGAAGACTGGAAAAGCTGAGGGAAGCAGAAAGAGCACAAATAGGCAGAGATTTGATTATTTCTGTGGGAAGGGTTTATAGATACTAAAAGGAAAGGTGTGGGGACACCAGAGGCAGATGCGGTTAATGGAGAAGAGATGAGGGATGGGAATTAAAAGGAAATGAAAAGCAAATCTTGCAAAGGTACATCTCACATTGTCCACTCCAGGAGGAAACACCACACACCCACACACCAGCTTGTATGGTTTGGGTATAAGGAAGTTAGATCAGGTCTACTAAGTCTGGTGTCCCTCTCCCCACTCTATTCTTAGAATTGTGTAAGGCTTTCAAATAATTGGTAGCTGGCCATACAACATACCTAATAAGTTTCATGTTCCCTGCAGTGTCTTCTGCACCTAGAAGAATACCCGGCACACAAAAGGTGATCAATCACATACATTGAATAAATGCACAGATAAATGCACAAATGCATAGGTGAAATGCACAAATGCATAGCAAGCAACACGCCTTATGTGGCAGAAAAGGAGAAACCTAATTCACTGGTTGTAATTTGGAGGTTTTTCCAGGGTATTTGAATACCGGTATGATGTCTGGTTACTTCTCATCCAAGTCATAACCTAGAATAAAGCTAGGAACATATTCCCCAGGCTAGACGCTAAACAGGAGAATGTCACCAAGATGTCAAAGTGGACCTAGCCAGCTAGCGGAGCAATGGTGTATATAAGAGCCTCTTTTACTGTGGTGCACATAAGCAAAGGCTGTGTGGGGGCAGCTAAATATTGGCTGGGCACTGCCAGTTGGAAAAGGGTACAACACTCACCATTGCTCCATTTGAGAATGGGAATTCCCTCTTAGACTTTCCGTTAAAGTCAACAGCTTGCATATTTATGTATATTCCTTCCTAGGACTTACTCAAACGATAGTAAACATACTGAATGAGTGTAGACCCAAAATACAAAAAGGAATGGAAGAAGGCACTTTAGCAGACAAAGAGATTTCAACAAATTTTGGAAGACAGGAAGTAAATGGTAGAGTTTTCCTGTTTTAGCTGGCGTAGGGAGATAGAACCCAAAGTGTGCACAGAATGAGTCTCTGAGAAGAGGTCCAGCAGAACCCTGGGGATTCCTATGACAGAGGCAAGAACTGGACAGAGACTGGCAGTGAGGAATATAAAAGCATGGCTTGAGCTGGAGCTGGACAAAATTGGCCAAAAGGACCCTCCTGCCCAGGGTTATGAATCTGGAGTAAATGACACACAGACAAGCCACAAGGGAAGAGACTTTCACGGCTATAGGGACAGAGTAGCTGTGTCCAGTGACAGAGCTTGTGTATGGAAGCTGTGATGGCAGCATGCTTGCAAATTAATCTGCCTCCCAGCCTCCAATAGCCAAGAGAAAAATAAAGGAGGGGTATGTTTTCCACTCTGGTTATTACTTACTGAATGGACATTATGCCCAACGACATCTTCCTTATATTTGGGTTTCAACTTCTTCACCCCAGGAATGGGGTTAATAAAATGTACCTATGCCATAGAGTGAGGATGTGGATAAAGATATACATAGATTAATGTCTGGCACCTAATAAATGCTCAGGGAATGTTAAACACTAGCCCTCTCTATGTACCCCATTAGGCAGCATGAGCGTTTCCCCACAGAAAGAATCCTGCTGGAGAAAGAAAAAAGGCCATCCTCCTGCCTTCCTTCTCTTCAGACAACAGCTAGAGACCCATTCCGTGTGGGAAGAAATAAAGGTGAAATATTAGTTTGGGATTTTTTTTTTTTTTTTATCAACCAATTCATTTCAGCTTCCAACACAGCTGTTATAAAATTTTTCACTTCTGGGTGATGAACACACAATGGGATTTATAGATGATGTAATACAGAATTGTACACCTGAAATCTATGTAATTTTACTAACAATTGTCACCCCAATAAATTTAATTAAAAAAAATTTTTTTTTTCATTTCTAATTTGAAATTGGTACAGAAGAAAAACCATTTTTTGTGATTCTGAAACTCTAGCCTCAATCTTAGAAAAACAACTCTTACATTCTGTCAGCCGCCACTGCCTTGATCTCTGCTGCCTTTGCCTTCACCCGGCCTTTGGAGGTCTTTGGTGATTGAGTTTCCCCTTTCTTCCAGGACAGTTAAACATGTATCATTTCCATCAGCGTCATCGGATAGTTACCGGCTCATCAGTGTTTAATTTTGTTTCCAAATGAGGCTACAACAGAGAGGGAACATTTAAGCTGAAAAACCCAGAGCAGGAGATAAATTTGCCTAATATATCAAGGGGTTGTTTGCAGGACAAGCTACAAATTCTCCAGGACCCAAAATAACAACGGTTTATTGCTCATTCATGCTACATGCCCGTCACAGGATCTCAGGCAGACTCTGTCATCATAGCCGTGCAGAGCTCCTGACTAATGAATGGTATAGTTGCCATCGCAAATGTTTTCATTATCTGCCAGAGGAAAAGAGAGATTCTAGAAATGGGAACACTTGTAGAGCTGGAAGAGGCAAGTACTTCTCAACCCCAACACTAAAACATAAAATAGATGCTTTATGCACTAAAAGCCAGCTCAGCCTCAGAAACAAAATCAATTCAAGTACTTGGTCATGATATGTGTTGTTAAAACCTCTGCAGGAACTAATGTGGCATCCATCATATTCTTTCATTTTTTTTAAAAAAATGGTTGAGGGGGAAAAATACCTAAGGACATGGCTCTCTGCCTTCCGCCTGATGGGCTCAAGGTTCCCGCAATTAAGAGAAAGGAATGTGTTTCTAGAAGGGCTGTGGGTGTGGTTATTGGCATATGAGGATGATTAGAGTCAAACAGATAAAAGCTAGCAGCGATTTAAGAGTTGTGATGACAAAGAAACCATGGAAACAGAAAATTCTGTGACTGATTAAGACTCAAAGGGAGTCCTGAACCCTAACTTTCTAAAGCAGAAGATGTTGCTGTAGGAGAGCTTATGCCTGAATGCGCTCTTCAGCTACGCAGCAATGGAGTATAACGGGAAAGGAATGACATTCTTGGAGGTGGAATAAAGGACCATGGCAGGATGGACGGAGGAAGCCTTCCTAGGGTGCTACATGGGCGGGGGGTGGGGATGAGGGAGAATGGGAGGGGATTAGAAAGCACACATTGGTAACTACAATGCTGCCATGGGGATATGAAAGACAGTGTGGGGAATATAATCACTAATGCTGTAAACATCTTGTAGGGTGTCCGATGGGCACATGTCTTATTAGGGAGACCACTTCGTGGATGGTATAGATGCCTGACCACTGCACTGTACACCTGAAGCTGAAGCTGAATAATGTTGTATATCAACTATAATTTAATATACATAGTTATGGGATATGGAGTACAGCATAAGGAATAGAGTCAATGGAATTTTAATCGATATATACGATGTCAGAGAGGCAATAGATTTGGGGAAGGGGGTTATCACTTTGTGAGGGGTGAAATGTCTATTATGTTGTTTTGTACACCTGAAACTAATAAAAATAAAAAGAGAGAGAGATTTCCCTTAGCTGTGAGTAAGGGGCCCTCTAATATCTGCCCACCAGGATGTCTGAAATGCTGTGGCTCAGTGGCTTTTAAGTCTTCCATTTGTCTCCTTTCCAGATGGGAGTATTTATGGTGACTAAATTGTCCTATTTCACCTTTGGAGCATGTGTGTGGATGGTGGAGGAGAAGGGAGAGGCTGCAGAAAACTTGTATTTCCAGTCCATTGATTTCTGGGCCAACGGGAGCCACATCTGTACGATATGTAGGAACTTCCATGCGTCACCGTGAGATCCTGGACTTCGAGCTTGATGCCATGATTGGATGACACCTTGATGTGCTCTCCCTTGGGAAGGAGCTGAGTACATTTTGCGTGTGGAAAATGGAGTGCACTGAATATTAGGTGACCAGAGAAGTGGATTGGGTAATTTATTAGCCCTGTTCAACAAATGTTTCTGGATCTTCTCCATTCTGAGAATATGGTAGGATTGCATTTCATTCTCCCTTGAAGCTGGGTGGGACCATGTGGCCAGTTACGATCAATGAGTTGTGAGCTGAGGTGACATTTAACTCCTCCCACAAGGACCTTCCTAGAGCTCTTTCCCCTCTGGCATGGCAACACATCTGTTTAAGATAGTAGCTGGTTTATCATCTAGGGTCCCTGAGTAACTACAATGAGCAGGATAACCTCTGCACACCTGAGGCAGAACTACTCATATGGTGTGAGCCAATAATAAACTTATCTTGCTGAGGCCACCGAGACTAGGGTGTTATTTGTCAGTCCACTATAACTCATCCTGACTGATACAATGAAAGATGGCAGATATAAGACCAACATGAATCATTCCCTCTTCCCCTTTCCTTTGCAGTCATTGATAATCAGCTGTGATTCTTTCCTAGTGAGTCCAGATAGTGCCTGAGAATCTCCCTCACGGGTGATCAAAGTTGACATTCAAGATGACACTCATTGGCCTGTTGACTTAGCAAATGTTTTAGGGAAGAGAATAATCTGTTATGAGTGGCTGTGCCAGGTATGCACTTTGGGACTCCAGATATCCTTTGAGGTCTCCTCTTTACCAAACATGAGTTTCATGACTCCAAGGGCTGCTAGTGATGCAGGACCTTATGGGATGACAAGTATGACCAAATCTCTTTGAATGCCCTAAAGTCTCATGCATAATTGGGTTTCAAGATTAGACATCAAAGAGTGTTGCACTCAGCATAGAGGTTCAAACACCACAAAAAAATTGATAACATGGCAATATATTCTGCTGGGTTATTTGGAAAAACAGAGCCAATATAGTAGGAGTCATTGAAACTAGAAAGACCTCCAGGCCAGCTTCTTCTTAGGTGAGTATATTTTTTGAATCTCAATTTCATTGTCTGTAAAATAGTGAGGGTGATAACACCTACTTCACAGAATTGTGAAAACTAAATGATCTAACATACACAAGAGCTTGCCACATGGTAGGCATGTGTGGAATGAAAGTTTTAGTAGATACGGTTGGTACTCTGCCCAGATCCCCTTCTCAGGTTGGTGCACCCATCCCCTAAGTGATGTATTGACAACTAACAACTCAGCTCCCTCCTTTCTCTAGAGAATTACTCTCTGCAGATGGGACCTGCCTTACCGTGGAAGTTATGTCCCCCACCCATAAGTAGCCCACATCTAATGACTGACTGGTATGGGTGCTCAAAGACAAGTCTTTCCTTAAGCAAGGACAACACAAAGTTAGACTTTCCTTGAGACTCTCTTCTTGTTCAGCTCTTTCCCTTCCCTATCCGGCTTCCCTCATGTCCGTATGGGGTTTCCTGAAAAGTACTCCCTCAAAGAAATCATGTGAACTTGAATCCTGTCTCAGGTTCTGCTTCTAGGAATCACATGTAAGGCAATAGCTACTATTAATCATAAACATTAGAGATTGTGGTCATGCCCTGAAGCTGCTGAAAACTCTAGAGGGGCACCACTAGCATAGCAATGGATGAGCTCTCCCCAAGAAAACACTCCAAAAATTTTCTTCCAATTTCTGTTCTTGAAACTGTTGAGGGAGAAAACAAGTATCATCTGTGAAAGAAGACAGGCCAGAGGAGAAAGGGAAGCTGCTGGAAATAGACCCAGCCAAGGGAGTTCTGCTGGGTCCTGCTGGGTTGGGCACATTCCACAGAAATAGCCTTTCTCATGACATTTATCTCTTAGTACAGGCAAGGCTGTGAGCTGGGGACTCCCTGAGGGACTTCTCCAGTGAAGAAAAGAATTGCTTCATTTCTGGATGTCCTGTTTCTCATTGGAAGAGCCAGCACAGGCTCCCATCCTGGTGAGAGTCCACTTAGGCAAGACAGAGATTCACTTCCTTTTCTTGAAGAAATCCAGTGTTTTCCTTCGATGCCAAGAATCAGAGTCTTGGCAAATAACAGAAGAAAGTGTAGACGGGCATCTGGAACATCAGATAGTACAGGCTCATTATGTCCAGGAAGCTTCTCTAGAGTAAAGGCAGGGCCATCCCAGGCTGGGTCAGGAGAGGTCATGGGTTAGATTTTTGTGAGGTCAGCTGAGCTCTGGGTTACATGCTGGTGTCCATGTGATATGGTTGGGAAATAGGCTGAAGTGAGAAAGAGGAAGCATGGCTTTTTCTAGCTTCGTCACGAAGAAGTTGATTGATAATGCTAAGGCTGATAACAGCGATGTTGATGATGATGATGGCACCAATGAAGATAGTAACTCTCTTCGATTGGGCCTTTATTATGTGCCAAGTACTGTGCTCAGTACTTGTTGGATGTTCTCTCATCAAGTCCTCTATATCACAGTCATGACTAGCCTCCTTCCACAGATGAGGAAAGTGAACCTACGGGTACAATCCAACGGCCCGTTACTAGGAAATGGAGAGAACCAGGATTTAACCTTGGTTTGCCATTACATCATCTCTAATTCATTTTAAATTCAGGTATCTATGTCCTCATCTGCAAAAAGGCATGGCTAAACTTCAAATACTGTGTTGCCCTGAAAATAAGACCTAGCCAGACCATCAGCTCTAATGCGTCTTTTGGAGCAAAAAGTAATATGAGACCCACCTTATATTACATTACATTATATTATATAAGACCCGGTATCATATTATATTATAACATTATATTATATCCTATCATATCATATTATACTATATTATATTATGACCTGGTCTTATATTAAAATAAGACTGGATCTGTCATGCAGGGTCTCTGGTCCTGCTCTGCACACAAGAACACAGGATATGGTGAGGCCAAAAGGAACACCAATGGAGCCATAAATAGGGGAGTCATACCACTATATTCTCACTGGTGGCTGCATTGGAGACACAGGAAGCAGGAGCCACACGATCCACAATCTGCCGTCTGCTTCTCTGCCAACGAACCTCACTTGCTAACTGCAATCTGCTCTTGCTAGCGTAGCCACAGCAGTTATATTAGTGGCTAATGGCTAACTGGTAACAGCTGATGACCAACCAGTCACAGCTGATGGCCATCTACTACCTGAGTCAGCACCTTTCCACGTGAGGCCGAGAGCCTGGAAACTGCTCTCTGGGACTCTGTTCCCACAGGGTCTTATATTAATTTTTGTGCCAAAAGACTCAGAGCTGATTGTCCAGCTGGGTCTTATTTTCGGGGAAACACAGTATTCACCCTTTGAGGTTCTTTTGGACTCACAGATCTCTGAGTGATCTCTGTACTCTTCACCAAGATGGGAGGAAAGTTTGGGATCAGGAGGGTAAGAAACTGAGAAGGGAGACTCTGTTCCAACTAAACTTTTCATTCAGATGAAGGCAATTTGGAAATTCTCTGGCCCCTCCCTCTGTGAGCAGTATGTTATTCAAGCCTGGAAAACATCTGAGAAATGACAGAAGCCGTTGGAGAATTCCAGGAGAGACAAGTCATGCAATAAAAGGAGTGTACCACTAAAGACTGCCGTTCTATAGTTGCCTTTTTCCCTTAACTGGAGGACGTTAGATATTTTCCAGACAATATTTGGAAGGCTAAAATCTGATTGCCCCAAACCATGGACAAAAATAGATCTTGGGGTTTTATATATTCATTCTGACCCAGCAAAGAGTGTGGAGGGGCAGGGGGGGAACACAATAACATTTCATTTGTCTGCTTTATGGAATTTGTAAGAGTCTAAAGTCGTTGCTTTTAAATGTTTGAGAGTAAGAACAGTATTTACATTGAATGGCTTTATCGTCTTTATACTCTTTTGGGACAAGCAGCATGGACCCAACCAAAACTCCTGAATTAAAGACCGACTCTGTGGCTCAGCTATTCTTAAAAAAATACACGGAAATTAAATATGGCCTCTCAGTGGGTGGAGGAATTACCTGAACTTAAAAAACTACCAGGCAGTAAAGTGTTATTCTAAAAACATTTGCATTTTTGCCAGGGACTCCAGTGTTCTAGTCTTGCATGGTTCGTGTCAAATGTGTGGGCATCTCCACCCATGCCTTCCTGTCTGGGCTGAGAAGTGACAAGTGGAGAGAACCTCATGAAAGCGTCCCTGAACTTTTTTCACCTGTGGTTCTTTGAAGTACAGAATCCTGGCTTCCTGTTTATGTCGCTGTACCTGGAAGGTGCCCAGAAGGTTCAGTGCCTTTGGTGGCAGCCACACAGATCATCATTTTCAGAGATACTGCTCTTTACGATTCTCCAATTTTCCATTGTGGGGCAAAGGGGTACAATTGAAGGGGATACTCCATGATTCTTGGGGTAGATGGAGAGATTTCTGGTGACTTCCTGTAACGTCCTCTGTCAAGCAACCCACTGAAGTTGGGTGGAGCTTGCCAGGCCTAACACATTATTGTTCAAGAAGAGATTAAAGACTTCATATACCCTGTCTAGCTGCCATCAGAGCTGTGCTCAATGGCCTTACCATGTGAGCCTAAGGAAAGAAGTCTTCAGCTTTAAACTTAAATTTCCTTCCTAAAAATGCTCGGCTTTTGCCTGCCTCAGTATCCCCATTAGAGAGATGGACTCCATTAAACAGCCAGCAGTGTGTGGATTCCCAGGGGTTCCAATGGTGGTCCACAAGTGGGCCCACTGAGGGAGCAATGGACAAATAAATAAAAAATTTGAATAGAAATTTTCTGGTTACACTAATGTGCAAACACACACTTTAAAAAAAAAATACTGTATCTAGGAGTACATGTATCAAAGCCTCCCTAGGTTATATACCAGGAGACATATACAAGGACATTCATAGCAGCACCATTTGACATAGAAAAACAACTGGAAATGAGGCAAATGTCCATTGGCAGGAAAATTAATAACCAAAATGTGGCATATTTTACATACTATATTATTATACAGCAGTGAAAAGGAATGAACCACAGCTACTTGTAACAACATGGATGAACTGAGAAACATAATGCTAAATAGAAGAGACATGTTCAAGAAGGCTACATGCATCCTGATACCCTTTTTATAAAGTTAAAAAATAAGCAGAGCTTGTTTCGGGATGCATACGTATGAGATAAAACTATTTTTTGAAAGCAGGGGAATGATAAACACAACATTCCTAGTAGCAGCTTCCTCTGGGGAGTAAAGCAGATAAATGGGATAAGAGAGGAGAACAAGGGTCAAGGGAACTTATTAGTGATGCTCTAGTTCTCGCCTTGGGTAATGGGCTTATGTGCTTCTATATCATCTGCTATTATAACTTAGATATACATTACATATATCCTATTGGATGTTTGAGAATTATGTTACAATAATAAGTTTAAAAAAAATAAACTATCTGGAGGGAGATCCAAGATGGCGGAATAGATAAACACTGTGCCTGCTTCCTTCCATGAACACATTAAAATGACAACTAAGTTATAGAACAACCAACCTGGAGAACCATCTGAAAAGTGGTTGAACAGAAGTTTTATAACTGAAGACATAAAGAAGAAGCTATGTCCAGACTGGTAAGAGGGGCAGAGATACAGAACTGGCTAACCCCAAACCTCCATGTGGTGGATGAGAATCAGGAGGTTTATCTTGGCCATGTAGGTTCCCCCCAGAGGAGCAAGGGACCCCAGCCCCCACATGGCCTCCCCAACCCTCAGTACTGGTGCCAGGAAGAGGAACCCCTACAGCATCCGCCTGTGAAAACCAGTGGGGATTCTGACCATCCAGGTAGGACAGAAGGTGGTGAGAAACCCAGGTGACCTCTTAAAGGGCCCTCATGCAGACCCTCTCACTTCCAGGCATTCAACTTGGGCTCCAGCAGAGGGACAGTAAGTTGGGGTTGTTGGAGACACGTGAGGGTAGACTGAGTTGTGTGGCTTCACTAGAGCTGGAGGACAGTCGGCGTTTGCCCTGTGAGGTGTCCTTTTCTCGAGCAGTCAGCCGGCTGGCGCCATCTTTCCTATGTTGAGTCCTCAAACTACGCTTACAGTCAAATCTGAATCTGATTGGTCTGTTGAGCTCTGCAGCTCTGCCCAGCTGCCTCACTGGGACCCCACCCCATCCAACACCAGAGGCACTTTCTAGAAGAGCAGCCAGCCCCACCACATTGCACTTTTTCTTAAAAAACTATCAGAGTCTGACAGACCCTAGGCACACAGCGACTGGCCTTGGTGTGCTCTGAGATTTTTGCTGAGTAGCTTCAGGCTCAGCACTGACACCAAACCAGAATTTACATTAACCTGGTGACCACAGTGCTTCCCACTGTAATGACTCCCTGAGACTTTTCCTCACCCAGCTTGGCTACTGCATGAGGCTTTACCAGAGGCTGAACCTTAAGGGAGATGGCAGGTGGCAGCAGGCAAATGCCAGGATACCTGAGCTATCTCAGTACTGGTGGCAGACATCCTGGGTTTGCAGTGTGGCCTCTCCCATACACCTCCAGGGTTAGCACAGGCAGCAAACAACCATGGATTGCTTTGTAGCTCTTACCAGGTAGTCCCCTGCCAGTCACAGGCAGTGGGTGACCTTGGCCTGCACTGGAGCCCCAAACAAGAGGCTCCAGAACCAACGTACTTGGAGGTTGGCTTCAGACCACAGCAGAGCACCGCACAATTAGCCCCACAAGCAGCACACCCAAAGATTTGTCTCAACAGGCACCAGAGCCTGCTGGGACAAATCCCATTCAGTGGGTAAGCCCACACCACCCACAGCAGCCTGTAAACTGTGGAAGTGGTAAAACCCCACAGCCAATCATCCTGAGGGTCACTCTCACCCACTAACATGCCAATAGCAACCAAGACTTAACTATAACAGGAGAGCACACACAACCCACACAAGGGACACTCCTGGAACACTGCAGGTGACCCAAGAGACTGTGCCATTGGGCCCTGCAGGGCATCTTCTACAAAAGCCCCCCATCCCCCAGGCCAAGACTGAGGGATGTAGCAGATCTACCTAATATTATACATAGAAACAAACAGAGAGGCAGCGAAAATGAGAAACAAAGAAATAAATACCAAATGAAAGAACAGGAGAAAAGTTCAAACAAAGAACTAAACAAAATAGAGACAAGAAACCTACCAGAGACAGAGTTCAAAACACTGGTTAAAAGTATGCTCAAGGAACTTAGTGAGAATTTCAACAAAGAGATAGCAAGCATAAAAAAGGACATAGAAACGATAAAAAAGAACCAGTCAGAAGTGAAGAATAATTGAAAGAATGCACTAGAAGAAATCACCTGCAGACTAGATGAAGCAGAGGTTCGAATCAACAATTTTGAAAACAAGTAGTAGAAAACACCCAATTAGAACAGCAAAGAGAAAAAAAGAATCCAAAAAATGAGGATAGTTCAAGAGACCTCTGGGACAACATTAAGTGTAACAATATTCGCATCATAGGGCTACCAGAAGGAGAAGAGAGAAAGCAAGAGATTGAGACCCTATTTGAAGAAATAATGACTGAAAACTTTCCCAACCTGGTGAAGGAAACAGACATACAAATCCAGGAAGTGTGGAGAGTCCCAAACAAGGTGAACCCAAACAGGTCCACACCAAGACACATAATTAGAATGACAAAGGTTAAAGACAAAGTGAGAATTCTAAAAGCAGCAAGCAAAGGCAATTGATAACTTATAAGGAAGCTCATACAAACATACAGGAATGGAGACCCAGTCTCCAACAAGAGAAAAGCAACATATGTATAATTTCATTTCCTGAGAATCTCATTATGCTGAGTGTGATCTTATTTTTGAAGACCATATATTTTATTTCTACAGCATGACTGTTAAATTCTTGCCACTTACTTCCGTAGCAATAATTTTTCCAATCCTAGAGAAAGACCTACTGTGTTAGACTTACTAAAAGACTATGTATTTGTATACTATCCTTTATGAATGATTGAAGGAGTTTTTATGGACTGATAGTCATTAGAGCTATTCACCAACTATTTCCAGTTTTCTGCCTGGGCACCTAATAAGGCTGAACTTCCCTGCCCACTTGAAGTTAGGTCGAACTATGTGATTTGCTCTGGTCATTGAAATGTGAGCAGAAGTAAGGTAACATTCAGGAGGATGCTTTAAGAGTCAATATAAGAGTTGCTGTGTTCCCTTTTTCATGTATTTGGCAACTGCGGAAGCATGAAGATGAAGTCTCTCTCAGACTCTCCCAGTGAGGATGGCATGGAGCAAAGTCCCCAAGTCAATACGAAATAAACCTTGGTTGTTTTAAGACACTGAGATTTGGGGGATAGGCCATACTGGGTGATTCACAGGGACAATTTTGATTATACACCATATTTGTCCAACTTACTAACTAGATCATTGGATGTGACTCCAGTCTATATTTAGGCTTCTTAGAAGATATTCATTTGGACACTGCAGTTTTCAATCCTCAAAAGTCTCCAAAAGGAACACTGGAGACTCTTACTAGGTAACCAGTACTAGATTAAAATGGGAATTGAAGGCAAGGCAACAACCAAGAGAAACTGAAATCCATTTATTGATGAGAGATATATATACAAAAGTTAAAACACTTAGTGAAATATTGGATTCACAGATTATTTCCAGTATATAAAGAATATCCAGTTATTTTACACATGAAATGTTACAGTAATCAGTCCACATTGTAAGAAAGCTAAAGATGAAAACAAAAGATCTCAACTACCCAAAATATGCTTTGCCAACAAGGCATTTCCAAGTACCATATATAAGAAACCAAAAAAATTAGTTGAAGTTTTTATATTTTGTCATTCATTAGTCTTTAAACACTATGTACTATAGATGCTCTATGCTACATGACTTTAGACCAATGGGGATTGTGAATGTGAAGGAAGCAATTATTCTTGTATCTTGTTCTGGACACACAAGAATCTTCAAAGAAAATCCTGCCTACAGGCTAGCTTTATTTCAGTAAGGTTTCTACCTTGAATTTGACAGGAGTTGAAGAAGCCATATTTTCAAGGAAAAATGTGGCTGCCCACCATAATCTCCCCTCAATCCAATCATTGGAGAAGCCACTGAAAATTAATGTGCTTTGTGCCCTCAGGGGATCCTTTAGGCTTTACTCCTCTTGTGAAAAGAGAGGAGCACTCAATGTTTCCAACTACACATGGCCATTCTTCTCTGTCCTTGCAGAGAAGAAAGGGGTTACAGGAACTATAGACCCCACAGCATTCTATTTAGTGATAAGTAGACAGAACGTGTGTTTTAGGAGGTAAGTGTGTAATTGCATTAGTTAATCTCATCTTCAATCACTCAAAACATACACACAGAGCCTATTAGTTAGAGATCATACTCCCTTCACATAAGTGGGATCTGTGCTTTATCAGTTGCCTTTCAGCAACCCCAAAGCTGTACACTGACCATTCCTGAGCTTCTAGTGCCCTATCTTTCTACAGACACCTGTGCAGTTTACTACTAGAACTGTGCTTTTGTGGGGTTAGACTGCATGGTAGTTAGTCTATCATCTTTCCTGTACCCTGACTCAAGAAACCAAGTGGGGCAAGACTCTTCAGAACCTTCCAGTCAAGAGCATCATGATCAGTATTTGGCAATCAGAGAGGCAGACACTTACCTAAGGACATGATGCTAACATGCACAGAAGCAGATTAACTTTTTATCTCTCTAAGTCCAATCCACCAAGCCGAGGAGGGCTATAGATAAATGTCCTCATTCTAAACCTACTTAAGCCTAGACAATCAAAAGTTTCACAGTTGCATTTGCCGTGCATTATACCCATGTCAAATGACCTTTCAGTGAGAATCATGACCCACATCCAACCCTCCCTTGCTCTGAATTGCATATTTACAAAGATACTGGACACACGCAGACTTTCAAACAATCATCAGTACAAAGGATTGCTAGATAAGTTCTTCACTGATCTACATCCCCAAATCACATTAAGAAAGAGGAGAAATGATTCACTACTAGCTATCTAAGAAGGAAAAGAAGAGTTTTCAAAACACCAATGAACAAGTCTACTACATTTAGATGAACAGCCAAAAATAACATTTAAATTAAATTACATCTATGCACCATTTCACTGAAATTACACATAGATACCTACATCATAGCTACACAAGTGCTTAGGCACTGTTCTTCATGCGTGAACCAAGTGTTACCGTTTATACACAAGAACTTCATGCTTTGACAGCTATCTGTACTTGAAAATCACAGATACAATCATTGCCAGTTGAGGGAACTTCTAATTTATTTGCTTAATGAGGAGAAGTTTCAAATACATCCCAGTACACTTTTTATGTAACCAAGTATGTCTTAAAACATGGCAAAAATACTAGCCCTACAACCATATCAGAAAGTGTGTTTGGCAGAAGAAGGACTCCTCTTATCTTTGAGGAGGCTATTGATTTGCCTTTTGGGGAAATGACATAGATTCTTACTCACCTGAGGACAGAATTTACCTGGGCTACTTCTAAACAATGTCAGTGTGACTTTAAGTCCCCACCTCCAGCCCCAGTGGTACAGTATTGTTTCATAGCTGGTACTAATAATGTTTTTTGTTTTTTTTTTAAGTATGTGCTCAATTCATATAACAATGTGACATTTACTATCAATTTGCTTGGCAAGAATGAACTGTGACAAACCTTTTCTGATTTGCTTCCTAGCACTCTCTCTCAACCTCTGCTATTCAAAGTTTTCCACACCAATTTTTACATAAATTATTAGGATGGCATGAGAAATTCTGATATAGAAATTGATCCTACTATTATCACCTTATTTTTCATCTTCTTGGAGAAAAACAAAATTAGAATGTTTGGCTGGAAAAACAAGACCTGGTGTCAAAAATAAGAAACCAGCACCATTCCTTGAGTTAAAAAGACAAATTGCTTAAGTGTATATCCTAACCAGCTAAGGAATTTAAGTGATTCCTTGTTCTTTATGGTCATGTTGTTCATTGCATCACAAAGGACTGGGTTCTCACATTTTTCAAATGTGGTTGTATGCTCAGGAAACAACTGATAGCTCTAAATTACTGTAGAAACTCCTTGTGCTCTAATTGGTAATAATTCTATGTATGTGGTTATATAGAAAATACCGTAAGAAAAATATCTGTCTGCAAAATTACAGATACTAAATAGAGTAAATCAGTCTACACTGAGTTCTTTATGATTTATGAAGAATAGATACAAGCCTATAACATTATTCAAGGCTAAATCAATATTAAACATATAACATCCAGGACTATAAATACATTTTCTCGTGCTTTTTATAAATAATCGCAAAGAAGCCCAGGGATTTGTTTTAAAAAGAATGTAAGATTGGGCTGAAGAAACATGTGAGCTTGGGTGCAATACTGATCAGAGGGCAAATGATTGTCCCTGGGAACATAGATTCTTACCGGGAAGCCAAAATATATCTGCTGGCAGCAAAATCAAATTAGATTCACAGTTTGCCAGCTCTCTCCTCAAGCCGTAGAAAACAAATAGAAAAACAATATACAAAAATCCTCACAAAAGTAGTTTTTTTATATACAAGTCTCTATAGTGACCAGATAATCTGATCTGTGCTGTGCAGGGAGATACAATGCTGGGGTTTACCAGGAGAAGGAGAAAGGAGTTAAGGTGATGTGTGGAAAGATCTAGATGAGTTCCTAGGAAGGAATATAAGTCTCCTGAGGCATTAATCTTTCTGATCTTACATCTCAGAGAGTTCATTCCACAGGGAGAAACCTCAGAGACATGCTAGATCAACTTCCTTGGCTCGTGTGTGAATTTCTCTCCTACCAAACGAAGCAGGCTGTTTCGAGGCAGCCTCAATGGTTGCCATGAGAAGCAATGGAGGCCCAGATGAAGCAAGGTGCTAACTGCATCATCCCCATCTCCACAGCGGATGATGACAAGGAGAGCAGTCAGCTGTTACGTTCCAACACTCACCCAGGAATTGGGGGTGTCTCCAGAAGAACTGGAGACTTGTGGCTACCCACGCTCTAGGTCAAGGGCTGGCTCTGCAAAGCGGTGGGGTCTATTTTATTCTCTGCAAAACAGTGGCAGGTTTTATTCTCAGCACAAAAGGGCCCTATAAAACAATCAGGAAAACTTTTTAAAATATCAAAATGGATACTTGGTCCAGAGGTAGGAAGATGAAGCAAGGCTGGACATAGGAAAGAAAACTGACCAGTAATTATTCAGGATATTATTTAGAGTGAATGAGATAAGAACTTGGAGTCTTCTCTTCTTTCCTATAGGTTCCTATATGGGTCAGCTAAGAAGTAGTCTTTTTTTGGCTGCTCTTGCAGCTCTTCTGCACTAAAAATTAAAAAAAAAAAAAAAATAATAATAATAATAAAAAAAGGCAATCCAATCCTTTCAGTCCTAGCTTTATATCTTGCTCCCCCAAATCTAAAGAGCTGAAGTCTTCTCTGGCAGTAAAGTTACTCACGACATCATAAATACCAAACCCATTCCGTATTTAGCAGAAGATTGGACAAAGAGCAAGGATGCATGCAGTGGCCCATTGCAGCAGTAGCAGAAAGTACAAGAGGTTGTTCAAAGGCCACGGCTGGTGGCATGGCCCTTGCAGACAGCCCATGCATTCTATCCAGCCTAGAAACTCCTCAGGCATTGAAGAAGGCAGCAATAGCCATCACAACTCCATTCTTGTCTGGTAGAGCCTCTCTACCTGTGATGTGATGCCCACCATGAAAACAAACCAAGAGGAAAATTGGAAAATGAATTCAATCAAATAGCCCTGTATATGTCCCCCGAGAAAGGACTTGGCCCGGGCTCACCCTGTATGGAGCTGCATGTCTGCGTACAGGCAGAGAGGCAAGGTATTTACAGACAGCTGCTGGGATTGTGCAAGTCTTGCACCAAATTTCATAAGAGTGCTCAAGTTTATTTGCCAAAGGCTCCCAAATTCCCATACTGGGTTGGCAATTAGGACTGTTTGGAGAAAACTGTGTGTTTTGGGTATTCGAAGTGGGCTGTGTTGCTACAGCAAGAATGATGCAAGAGCTTGAGGAAGGCTGTAGACTCATGCAGTCCCCTCCAGGTGACTCTGGCAGCATTTTTCCCTGAGCTGAATCGCTGCTTCTACTAGGACAGTGAATCGAGGCAAAGAGCAGTTGTATAAAAGTATGTCTGCGTCCCAAGACACCAAACAGTGGATTCACATGGCCATCTTCCAAGCTTGTTGTTAAACATCAAATGAAGACAGAGGCTTGGATTTAATTTCCCCCAAAGGGGATGAGAAAACTCCAAAGTGATTAGTCATTATTGTGGGCCCTTTTGACTTAAAAATATAAAGGAATATTTTATAGTAGTAAGGCTCTTAGGAAAGAAAAAGTTAAAGCAGAGATCATAATATCATGGATTCTTAGGGCTGCAAGTGGGGAGGGTTAATCATTTAATCCCACCCCTTGCCTTGACATATGGGAAGGAATGAAGCTTGGGTATAAAGTGAGTTGTCTAAGTTATACAGCTAAACACTGACAGGGTCTAAGTCAAACCCTTGCACTCAACTTGTATGGTCGTTTACAAAACTGTCTCTTAAGCAGCAGCCTGGTAAGTGGAATAAAAAGAAAGCAGGAGGAAGAGTGGGGAATTGGGTTTTCCTTTTCGGGAAAATAATAAAGCAAATGTTGCATGAGCAGGTTTCAACTCATTTCACCCAAGAACAATCTGACTATAGTGCAACCTGCCGAGGTTGGCACTCAGTGGCCTTTCTTCTAGGTTTTATCACGAATTACCACAGATACAGAGACCACTAATCTTCTCTGACAACTAGATTTATAAACCTCTCACTTCAGAATCCCTTCAGGCTCTGTGCTTTAACTTAATCTGCCTAGGCTCCCAGGTCCCACTATTCGTATTCAAAGAACAAGCATTACAATAACTGTAAAATCCCATTTGGTCCTTTTTCTTGTCTTGGAATGAATTCATTTGGGGAATAAGCACAGCAAAACCAGCAACCCAGACAACTGCTTGGCCCTGAGAGTTTAAAAGCAGGAAGTAGGACGAGCTACCTACCTCCATGGGGTGTAACTGCTGAGAGCTTTCAGTCATCAACTCAGGCAAGAGCTGCTGAGACTTGTTGAGCAGAGTCTGAACGGTGGAGAACTCTCTCTGAGCTTGTGCATACCTATGGGGAATTCATGGGAAAATATGGCACAGGCAGAAGCCTTGATTCTGATCAAAGTGAAATATTGTACCCTAACTTCTGCTAGTGAGAACATAGGGAAACGTGGTATTTGCAAAAATATGGCAGGATTGGGTTTCCTTTCGGAGACCCAGCAGATGAGTCACCCAACTCTGAAAGGGCTTCTTGACTTTCAATACACTTGAAAATGACATACTTCTCCATACATGGTGGAAATGACCTGAGACCCTCTAATCAACCGCTCATGGGATTCCTGGCATTATCTGCCAGGAGTACATCGCCTGAGAACTGTATTTTTCCTAAGTCTTTCTCAGCTTCCCAGCAGTCTAAATCCAGGAGCTAGGCATTTTGGTATCCTTTAGGCTTTCACGAACATCCAGGCTAACTAGCAGCTAGAAAAGAGAAACATTTTCCTTATACAGGACACGGTAGCTTCTGTAGGAAATGAGATTATAGACTATGTTTCCACAGTGAATAGCAAGTAAAGAATTGAATCTGATAGCTACCTGCCTCAGATATCATCACCTGAATCCTATACAGAGGATCTATGCGACCTAGATGATTGCCTTGATTCTCTGATGTTCTTTGCATGGGAAGCACACCCTCAAAGATGTAAGATAAAACCTCACCTTGAGAGATAAGCCATTCTTCTCACTGACTGGATTTAATCTTTTGAATTGTAAGTAGGTAATCTAATGATGATTCCACTTGGGTTTTCCAATGGGCCAAAATGAGCTAGGGAAGGACTAAAGTCTGCTTAGTTGGTTTTCTTCTGAAACAATTCGGATTCCTAAAAAGAATGAATGAGTCTATAACAGAATAGTGTTGCCAAAGCCTTGAATTTCAGACTTTAGAGGATGCAGTGTATGTATCTGGCCTGCCACGTCGCTACATAAATATAACATTTATGTGTCATCAAATATTAATGGATGATTACAAGCATTTACATATGTGTTGGACCTATTAATATAAATCTATGCATATAACTGACAGATCATACATATCCTGTTTAGAAAAAGTTATTAGAGGTATAATCTGGGTCTATTTGTTCTGTTTATGGCACATGTACTGGGCAAGGAAAGCCCCCATGGGCACGGAATGAGAAGAATGAGGCCTAAAAAAATGAGAGGACACAGTCCTATGTCAGCTCTACATGCATCCTGGATTTTCAGACTTGTCTTGAATCTGAGAAAGTGTTTATTTGTAATAATGATCAGTTAAACCCAGATAAGTGTGATCTCCTAAGTATATTCTCATGGAACTTACTGCAGTTTCAAACCAGAAAAACCTGCTTTGTTAAGCTGTGCACTTTGTTTCTTCTGAACGCACTGTCCCCTTCTATAGTTACAAGCTGAGTCACTAGGAAAAAGCTGAAGACAAAGCAAAGTGTGAAGCTGTTTAGGCAGAGTCTTGGGAAGATGATCCCGAGACCACTCCTT
Organism: Rhinolophus sinicus; assembly: GCF_036562045.2. Lineage (NCBI taxonomy): Eukaryota > Metazoa > Chordata > Mammalia > Chiroptera > Rhinolophidae > Rhinolophus > Rhinolophus sinicus. The sequence continues at coordinate 145,061,217 of NC_133756.1, forward strand.
CAAGAAACACGTCAGCGTGCCCAAGTGCTAAGCTGACCCTAAACAGCCCAAACCACAAGCTCCTACATGCCTCGCCTAGATACTTCTCCTCACCATAAAAAAGCTCTTGGGAGCACCACTTACAGACAGACAGCCCTCCGCAGTTCCCCAGCTGAATCCAGGAACTGGCCCCTGGGTCCACAGTATCTGTTAAAAGGATTTATTTTGCACAACTTCATTCCAGCACATCCTGGTCACCCCGTTAACTATCCACCTAGTGAAAATGAAGACCAACGCCCTTTTTTAAAAGAGCAAAAAATCTGCTTAATACTGTTCCATAGTGATCCTTATCCAAAAATAACTAGGATTTTAAGAGACAAAAAACAATTGGAATCTCATGTATCTTGTATGTCCCAAAGGTGTCTGATTTGGAAAAGTCTCAAGGAATAGGTGGTAAAAGGTATGTGATGTTGATAAACATCCCCTCCTTAGAGAATTTGGACCATATGACTATTCATGAGTATCTCAGCATCCACCTGCTGGCCTCAGATGACCACCTTACTCCCATGCATGGACCATGGTTCTATATACTCTTTAGGGTCAAATGTGCTTTATTTCTCCATGATTCATGTTCAAGTTCTCAGCAAACTCCCAAAGCCCACAACCTTAGGAAAATCCTGTGGATTATTCCATAGAAAATGGTAGTGAAGACACTGGAAAATGTAGCTTGCCTAATCAATCTTTCAGGATTCATTGGGTGTCTACAGCATGAGATACATGGTGCTACTCCAATTCTATTATTTATTCCCCTAAATGATCACAGCCTTGAACGGTTTTCATCTGTGAGCTGTGTAGAGCCATCTTTTGTCCCCACTTCATGGTTTCATGGCTGCCTTGACCTTGCGATAGGAATGTCACCTTTCCAGGATTTTTGCACACGTTTGTTTTCTGGTCCTATCCACAGAGAAGCCTAGGGAGGAAGGTTGGCTCTGCTTCAAACTGTGTCCTGTTATCGGCTTTTTGTGCTTTGATATGATATAACAAAAAGCTTTCTACATATTAGATAAATGACAGTCTTTTGTTTTTATCAAGAAACAGTATTAAAAAGAGGCACAGCCAACACAACTGTTCTCCATGTGTCAGGAAAGTAAAATGGTTAGGCCTGCTAGTTGGATGAGAGTATGATTAAAATAATTAGGAGATCAAAAATGTCTTTGTTTGAAACCCAAACATGAATTTTATGGATGAAACAAAAAAAGAGAAGCAGAGATCAAAATAATCTGACATGATTTCACAATGCCAGGTGAATGCAAACCAAACATAAACAAATTTGAATATTTGAATCTAGTCAAAATTTATGTTGACTGTGCACCCTTACTTTTGTCAATATATACAGTGGTTATATGTGAATTACATTCACATCCATGATTAAGTTTAGAGCCAATTATGAAACATACTCTGAATTATCAATAATAAATTTCCACAGACTAGACAGGGTCAAGCAGAGACTCAATGGGTTCCACAGTCAGCTCTTTCAGAGTGTGGCCCCCACCACAACTCCCTTAGAAACATTTAGCTACAAGAGTACACAGGAAATAAATGGTCACAGTTCCCAAAGACAGGTACTTGGTTTTATCAACACATGGGCAAACTCTACGAGACATTTAAGGAGAATTACTTCTAGAGGCTTCTAACAGAATCTTTTGTGTGTAACAAGGCAAAGCATGGAGAATACTTGAAGGAATAACACACTGAGTGTCTGCTCATTACCCCACACCCCTGGAGTGTACCACACTGCTCTAGTCGTGTCTCCTGGGGAAAGAGCATCCACGGTTCTGCATCTTGAGAGAAAGGGGAAGCTGGCATGAATGTGTTTTCAATTCAAACTGATTCCTCCAGCAGCATCCATTCAGACAATAATACAGGTGAGAAAATTAGATGGTTACGAAGCATTATTTGGCAAAGACACAGCACCATGCCTATCACTGACTCACAACAGATCCTCTAAGCCTCAGCTAACAGAGTAAGTAAACATAGAAATAGACGTATCTTTTTTTTCCTTTTTAAAGAAAGCTTGTTTATATCCTCTTTTACCATAAGATGTGCTGGGGAGTTTATGCAAGAATTTGCTGAGAGTCATATCCTTATTTTTCACGTTTCCAAAGTTCTTCTTCAACACTGCAGTCTGCCGACTTCCCGTTGGCTGCCAGAGTGACCTGGAAACAATTATCATCAACATCCAGCTTACAAGGCCATGAACCGGAATACCACCCTGGGGGTTATGTGGAGAGCACCAGATCTGGGTCATAATGCACGATTTAAATATTAGTTTTAAATGTCGTTCCTCCCAAATTGATTTGGAGCTGGTCTTGGTTTTCCACACTGACTTGTGAACATTAAAAAAATACATGTTTGCCTTGGTGGGTAGTGAGAGACTAGAGAGGCACTTCGCAATTTGGGGGATAACTTCAACAGTGCTTATAGGGTTGTGGGGGTGTCTAACTACCCGTAGCCCCATCACACAATAATGTCCTTAAGAACCAGGGCCCGTGTGCTACTCCATACAACCACAGAGAGAAAAACAACCCAGAACTAGGCAGCTAGTTCTACTCATGCATGGGAAAGGTTCAGTTGCAAAGAGGCCAGGTGAATTTTATACTTGTCCAACTTTGAAATCAGAAATCATGATGGTTTGTATACCAAATAAGCTATCCAGGTTTTAAAATTAAAAATTAAAGGGGGATTAAAAGCCTGAGATCAGTGACATATATGTAGAAATTACTTCAATGCAGACATTTAATAATCCAATATAATCAGCAGACTGTCTATATTATGCTTCCCTGCCCCGAAGCAAACTGAACCCTTCCACAGAATGGGAGGTTTTTTTCCCTCCACTTCTACAGTTTTCCTAGCTTACCTTCCTCTCTGTCCTCAAGGTCATGTGCAAACTTAAACCCACGATTGATATTCCACATAATGCAGAGACTGGATTTATGGAAGCATTAGAATATGAAGACATGACAAACGCAGCAATGTTTGAAAGAAATCTGATCTTCTTACCCAAGTGGAGGTGAAACGCATGCGTTATGAACACACACAACATGCTAGGAACAGAAAACCAAGTGCCCTTCATGAACCAAGCAAATGAAAAGAAAAACTAGTCTTTCCTCCAATCCCCATCAGGCTCCCAGTGTTTTAGAAAGACCATGCAACAAGCAATGACTGCTTCACATGCAGTTACTATGATTAAAATAAAAAAGCTATCACATAAGTTTCAAACTACTATTACAAGGCAAGGGTTTGAAAATAGAGAGATCAACGTGACATAACAATGCTTAAAGTGGTTAAAATTTTGACCAGAGCTGCAGCAAATTTGTTTCTCATTCAGTGAACAGTCAAGAGAGACTTCCAGGAAGGAACAGACTGTCTTCCTGGAGAAAGCTGTCTGTTCACTCTGACCTTGAATGTGCCCATCTGGCTTTCAGTGATGAACCAGATCAATAGCTGTGCAAAATTATAAATCACAGTGTGGTGCCTTTCGAAAATCAGACAGCCCTTGAGGATAGGGGTCTTTCTTTCTTATTGTGTTTGTTTGTTTGTTTGTTTGTTTGCTTGTTTTTAATACTGGGGCCTGTGTTTCAAATGTAGCTGGGAGAGCAGCTTTTTTTTTTTTTTTTTTTTGGCATTTCCTTTTTCAGCTGGGTTAAAGGAAGCCGGGACTCGACTTCCCAATCCATTTTACCCCTCTCTACTCCAACCGCCTTGGTAATAAAAAAGCAAAAAGGGGAGGGAACTGCCAGGAAGCACTGATGTCTCCTGTCTCAGTTTCTAGACAGCAGTGAGACTAAGAATGAACCAGAAGGAAGTTCCAAGGCATGAACAAATGTGATTCAGATAATCTGGGAAAGTGTGCAAATTGATCTCCATAGCTCTGGCTGCTTCCTTTACACATCAGTGTCACCTCAGTTAGTTGGTCTAGAGTGAAAAGAGTCCATTTGCCTCATCTAGTGAAGGCTGAGGCCCAACGAAAGTTCACTGAGCCGAACCTAATCACTTCACTAAAAAAATGCAAAGCGCTGGAATAGTTATTAAACCAATATGGCCGTTTCATCATTTCTATGACCTGTTCAGTTTCACCATTTGACCATCTAAATGCTAACTCACCAACAAGTTTGCAGGTAGTTGGTTGGGTAGTCAATTATAGAAAGAGACTGAGCCACTATCTCTATGGAACTGTGCAGCAAAAAAAAAAAAAAAAAAAAAAAAAAAGATTCTCTGAATGATAGCATAGGGTCAAGATGCTAAAAGGATACCTTCAACAAATATTTCTAGAGTGCCTACTGCATGCCAGACACTGCTTAGGTGCTAGGACACAGCAGTGATAAATGCGGACATGGTATCTCTCTTCATGGGCTTACTTCCTACAGATAGGAACAGTGACAAACATCTCCTTTTAGGGTTTGAATTGTTCTGCTTTAAAAAATGAAACAAATGTCTCCTGATACTCTTAATATCCTTTAAGGAAAAAAAAAATCCATGACATCTGAAATCTAAAGATGTCTCCATGCCTGTACACCTTCTTCTTCAAAACCAGTCCTAGACGATGCTGTTAAGAAGCCTCTTGAGACACTCCAGAAGGGCCACGACATAGGCAATTAACCACGAGGATTCTTCTGACATATAATTACAAAATTAAAAAAAAAAATACGTGATTTCATTTTGTTTCATACTAGTATGTTTTCCTTGTAAATTGGGACCAAGCCTTATCTCCACTATAAAATTGTACAGTCACCTTGCCCTCCTCCCATGCCTAATTCAGGGCTTCACAGATAATGGCCACTCAATAAACACTTGGTGAATGATTAAAATATAGGAGGTCATAGGAATGAGATGAATGTGCTCAACTAAACCTCACAAGGCACACAATAAATACTTATTAAATATAATACAGAATAAAGCCATTCCTTGGGAATACTGACCCTTGTTGACCCAAACTAACATTTTAATGGGGAATAATCCAGCATATCCATTTAGATGTGGGAAACATGAACTTCCTAGGAGAATGGCGTATACCCTTTAGGTACCTCTGAATTTTTTATTATTGGAATCATTTTCACGGACTCAACTAATTTACATAATTGCCTCTTGATGGGTGAGGTTCCCCGCTAATTTGTATCAGATTCCTGGTTCACCCTCACTTGATATAGAGAGGATGGACAAAAGCTGTGGCTTCTGGACCTATACTGCAATCCAGGATGAAGAATTACTCCTGTGTTATCCTTAGTTGCCTGGCAGAAACTGTTGTGTATATTTAGAATGACCCAGAAATAAGAAAGAAAGAAATTAATTATTAAGTGAGCTCTTGTCTACAAGAGTCAAAAAAAGGTATCCAAAATCTGTGTTGGTGCCTGGAACCATTCTAGCAACCCAACTCCCAACTCTGCTCACCTGCCAGGGTTTCTCCAAGTTTGCTTCACTCTGGTCATGACACACTGTCTTTGACAACGTCAAGTTAGTTACAATGAAGGCTAGACAGAGCCCATGGAGCTTGAAGACTTAGCACCTAACAGCTTACAAGTGTCCAGAACATCCATGCATCAGGAAAGATGGTACTGCCAGGCAGAGTGTGAAGTTCAGTGTCTTGTAAAAGACATCAATGGATGATTGTCCTGAAGGATAGTTAACCTTTCCTTGAAATTGTTTCCCCAGTTTTGGAGCAAAGTGGCTGACAGGTCAAAACTCACCTTTCCACAAAAAATAAGAGAAGGATACCTGCACAGTAATGTGGGCACATTTTTGACCAATACATGAAAGAAACACAGCAAGGAGGGATATTTGTTCTGTATCAATCAAATGATTCTGGGTATTTCTCTTGGTGTTTCACTTGAGGGATAAAATATTTTGCAGTCACACTGAATGCCTGCACAGCCCCAGAGACCAGGGATTCTTGGGCAAAATATTCAAGAAAACCAATCAAATTTGTGGACTAGGTAGATAGGGGGATCAGAACGACTGTTTTACGTCATATGGATGAAAGAAGGAACTGACTGGCTCTTTCACTGGTAGACCTTTTGATTTCTAACCATGTTAGACACGGAGTTAGATGAACTGAGACTCACAGAAGCTTGGGTTACATGATTCTTCAGAAAAATAAATACGACAATAATACATGCAGGGCGTTGGTGTTTGTTTTAAGAAACTGAGCATGCATGATTATATACAGGTCTCAATATCCATGAATGGGAAAAGTACCTTGCACTCATCTACTATGACAGAGTTGTGTGCGGCATAGACACACTGATTAGAGTTGCTTTCCCTGTGGTTCTTCATGTCATCGTAAATGGACTGAGTCTTGGTCATTTCAATATCTTCATGCACTCGATGCTGGGAGTCAATGTTATCCAGCTCAGACTTGGAGAGGTGATAGACAATCCCAGCCCCAAAAGAGTCACCCACAACATTGACTGAAGTTCTCATTCTATCCCTGGGGACAAAGAACAGAAAACATTTAGTGAGGAAGCAGAATGCTATGGTGGCTAAGAGTTCCGGGTCTAGAACCAGAGACTTAAGGCTGACTTCTGGCTCTATCTTTCCCTCTGCCTGATCTGGGGCAAGCTAGTTAACCTTCATGAGCCTTGAATTCCTTAAGCTTGTGTGAAAATTAAATAAGAAAACATGTGAATAGCTTAGAAAATTGTCTGATGAATGGTAAGCACCCCATAAACAATAGCAAAGATAAAGAAGGAAGAAGGGAGAAAGAATTTGAGGGAAACAATGCATCCAGATCTCAGAATTAGTACCCAAGCTCTAGCTGTGCCCAGCCATTCCTCTTGATTTAAACTGTTCTTCAAAGATTCCACTGTAAAGATTACTTCCACTCTATTTATTAATTGTACAGGAAACAATAAGTACCTGTGAATTCTCCCAAAATAGAACATTGATATTTTTGTAAGGATTGAAACTAACACTGCCTTTCCCCCTGCACCCTAGTTCCCCGTACATGTATACAAAGACGCAACTGTTGGTAAGAAACGAGCCACAATTTTCTCCTTGACTAACATGTGTAGTGACTATGTGTCCTAGAAAAAGCAAAGCATTTTGTCTTTATTTATTAACCTAAAAAAATTAAATCTTCCAGAGTGCCTCTTGATTAAGGTATTAAGAAAAATCCTTCCTCAAATCTTGTTTTTCAAATTCTGATTTGACAAAATAGGGTGGTTGATAACTCTTCCTGTTAGAAGGTCAGCACCAGCAAAACTAATTAAGTTCTTAAAAGTAAGCTGTGTTCTCTCATCTTTCAAAACAGTATGAAGAGTCCTTTTGACCATGCTGATGAGATAATCAAAGTCCTAAAGAGACGGATGCTGGAAAACCACACACACACACACTCACACACACACACACACGCGGAAGGATTTTCGGTAAAGATGATGCTGAGACATCTTAGTCCAGGACACTCTAGCCTTCAATTTGAAAAAATATAAGGATACTAGAATTAGTTCAAGTCAAAGTAGAAACCTTAATTGGTTCTTGGAACAAAGGCTTAAAATAAATTCTAGTTTCTATTATCAAATCTATTTCTCATTAGAGAATAGCAGTAATGAAGCAGTACTAGAAGGCGTCTGGCCTGCCTGGCTCCCTTGCAAGGAGCTTGCGAGCCAGCTGTCCTTCTGGTTTCAATTGGGAAGATTCTGTTCACAAAACAACACAAATCAGAGCCTGACTTCAACTCTCAGGGGCATCTCTCCACCTGAGAATTCTCTTCTCCTCCCTTCTCCTTTGGAGAATCTGCCTCAGGGTGTACTTGACTGAAGATTGGGTCTTGAGGTCATTCACAAAATCAGGCACTTGTGGAAACTGCTAGAAAGCCCAAGGGTATGGGAAGGAACAGCTGATCATAGTTAAGAACAAGCATGGACTCTAGAGGCAGTCTCACCTCCATTCAAATGTTAGCTCTTCCCCTTACCTGGATAAAGGGATAACTCTGATCAGACTTAACATTTGTAAGCCTCAGTTGCCTCATCTATAAAATGGGAATAATAAAAATGTCTACTACATAAGGGTTGTTGTGAAGATTAAATAAGGTAACAAAGTGCTAGCAGCTCCAGACATTTAGTAAGTACTCACAAAACATTAATTATTACTTGATGTATACTTTTAAAATTACTATGAATTTTATCAAGTCAATTCCAATATATTTTTGGCAGCTCCTAGGTACAACATCCAAACATGCCTGGTTAAGCTACTATCTCCCCCTGGAAACATTAACTCTGTTTATAGGACAGTTCCTTTGGCAGCATTTCCAACTCATCAGCTGAGTTATTTGTCCACCATATACATAGCCATAGTCTATTTTGCTGCTTTTCAACTGTACTTTCTTTTTTTGTTTTGTTTTTTCTTTTTATTTATTTTTTATTAGTTTCATGTGTACAAAACACTGTAATAGTTAGACATTGATCATTTATATCCCTCACAAAGTGATAACCCCCCTCCCCCAATCTACTACCTCTCTGACATTGCGTACAGCTGTTACATTTCCACTGTCTCTATTCCTAATGCTGTACTCCACTTTTTGTGGATATATATATATATATATATATATATATATATATGAATGTCAACTATAATTATATACATCTATATGAATATATATATATATATATATATATATATATATATATATATATATATATATATATGTAATTATAGTTGACATTCATTATTATTCAGCTTCAGGTGTACAGGGCAGTGATCAGGCATCTACATCATCCCTGAGGTGGACTCCCTAATAACACAAGTGTCCATTGGATACCCTACAAAATCTTTACAACATTATTGATTACATTTCCCAAATTGACTTTCGTATCCCTGTGGCAATCTTGTGGTTACCGATTGTGCTTTCTAATCCCCTCACCTTCCCCCTTATCCCCACCCCCCTCCCATCTAGCAACCCTCAGTTTTTCCTCTATGTCTCTGAGACTGTTTCTGATTAGTTCATTCATTTTTTCAACTATACTTTCAATCCCTCCTGGCATGTGTTATGAGTTACACACCCTACACCCTTGACCAATTGTTAAACTCTAAAGGGTGCTAAAGTCTTCAGAAGGAATGTTCCAAGTAGCCATTTATCTCATGAATTAGAAGAATCTGCCTTATCAGCAATTAGAGCATTCAAAGGTGGTGGTGGTGGTGGTGGTGGTGGTGATGATGGTAGCTGATATTTATATCACATTTAATATGATAGGAATACGCTTTATAGATATTACCTTATTTAATGCTCACCACAACTCCATAAGTACGATTATCCACATTTAAGAGAAAATACTGAGCCCCAGAGAGATTAAGTGGCTTCCCAAAGTCACACATTCTAGTGAAGTCACAGAACCACATTTGTACACAGGCAGTGTGACTGCAGAATTCACTGTCTGCCACATGATGCAAACTACCTGGTGCCATGCAGCTAATTTTGAACCTGGCTCAGTCACCTACTAAGTTATCTGGGTGACTTTCTCAACCAGAATTTTTCTCATGCAGCCAAAATACCTATTTTATAGGATTGGGGGAAGATAAAACCAGTTCCTGACCCATGGTTGATTACTCATTATATGTTCCTTACCCCTTTGGGGACAACCATCATTCATACCCCATCATGTGGACAACAGCACAAAATTCTATGTTCAAGGGTTAATGAATTTTTCAGTTTAATAAGTCCATTCCCACTCAAATGGGTAATACAAGTTTACAAACTCTTGTTTACTCAACCCTTGACTTTCTTCGATATCAAATCTCTATTCTCCTGAGCAGCCACTGAACCAAGTTTTGGGGAGAGGATTTCTGGGTGAGGTTTCCCCAAATTCACTCATTCATATCTCTTCCATACTGTCATATCTCCTTGACTTTGAAAAGGAACTCTGGCCAATGGAAATAGCCATCAGGACAGGATTAAATGAAAGACAGATAATGGGTAGAATCAAAGCATACTGAAGTTTGACACCAAAATCAAGATGGAAAAGACCCTGAACTTAGGGCTAAAACTCTAACCCAGGTCTTCTGACGCTCTTACCTTGAGTAAATCATTTCTCACTTGAGCGTGAAGTATGGAATGGGTCTAATCCCAGCCTCACAGGAGTTTGTAAGGGTTAAATGATATGAGAGGAACACTGGGCCTGCCTTAAGTGCTCATTAAAGATTGCAGGAGCACATAAGCATGAAAATGGCTAAGTGGAAATAAGAAGAGAACATAGGCTCTAATACTTGCTGAGTTCTTTGTTAGGCCATTCATTCATTCGACAGATGTATAATGAGCATCTTAGTATGTGCAGGGCAGTATGCCAGGTGTCCAGGCATTAAAGAACAAGAAAAGACACTCCCCATGTTTCCTTTTCCCCAAGAATCCACCCTCTTTACTTGTCTATGTCACCCACTAGAGTAAGAGAAATGTTCTAATAGGAATAAGTGTTGGATGATATGGGGCTTTGTAGATAGGACATTTTATCCACACTTAGGCCCCAGGAATGGTTTGAGTAGAAGTGTCTTAAGTTAGGTGTTAAGGATAAGTCTGAGATAATGAGCTAGAAAGAAGAGAAAAATAACAGGTGTGCCATCTAGGGGGTAAGAGCACACAGGAATATTCAGGATGGCTAATGAGTGCAGTGAGAGGCAGAAAGTAAGAATTGACCAAATCATGTGTGGCCTTAGCAACCAAGTTAAGGAGTCAGTACTTTATCCCAGGTGTAACGAAGAGTCACTGAAGAGAAAGAGCATGATTGTTCCATTGGGAAGAATGGACAAGAGGGAAAGAGCAAGATTGACTTAGTGAAGAGGTGGTGAATATGGAGAAAGATGAATTTGAGAGAGATTTAGGAAACCTAATTACAAGACTTGAAAACTGATTGGTTATAGAGAATAAAAAAGAGTCAAGGATTCCTCTCAGGTTTCTGGTTCAGGCAAGCGGTGGACAGTGCTACCATATTTATGGGGCATCACTGGTTCGGGGGAGAAAGCTGCTGGTATCAGCTTGAACATACTGAGTGTGAAGGCTGTGACCCAGCAAAAGGGAGATGTTCCACAGTGATTGGGAATTTGGACTAAAAAGTCAAGAGGGACTTCTGAGCTGCCGGTAGTGAATTAGGAGTAAGAACACCAAGAGAAGCCACGGGAGGGGAAACAAAGGCATGTTTTATTAATCCTTGCAGAGAAGGAAGAGTGAGAAGAGCGGGCAATCTAGTCTAGAATCCTGGGGGTGAACAGCACTTAAGGAATGAGCAAAGGAATAAGAGTCAGCAAAGGTGGAAAGAAAGTAGAAGAGTTTGGGGGAAGAGTGTTTCAAAAATCAGGGTTTGGAGCACAATGCCCATTTTGGCCTAGAGGTCAGTGTACATAAGGAAAAGAAATGTCTCTTGGTTGTAGCAACACAGAGGTCATTATTGACCGGGCAAAGGCAGTTTCAATGCAGAGGCAGAGAGAGATGTCAGCTCGCCATAGGTTGAAAACTGAATGAGAGGTGAGGAAGGGGAGACATTACATATAATCAACTTATTCAAGAACATTGACTGAGAAGGTAAGGACAGGGAATGGTACATGGAAGGGGACAGAAGACAGAAGAATTTTGGGCTTGCTTTTAAAGCCACCAGGGAAATGTCTGACCAACTCTGGGGAAGTCCCACTCTGGACAAAAGCAGGAGTTTATGGTTCACATGTGGAAAGTTTCTTCACAGGTAAATACTTTCATTTTCTTTCACAATGAGCCCGACTGTTAAGGAAACCCTGTTGAGCTTAGGAGTTTTAAGGCTACTTGGTACCGGGTTTCCCTGAAAATAAGACCTAGCCGTACAATCAGCTCTACTGCGTCTTTTGGAGCAAAAATTAATATAAGACCTGTTCTTATTTATACTATAAGACCCGGTCTTTAATATAATGTAATATAATATGATGTGATGTGATATGATATTATATAATATAATACAATATAATATAATATAATACCAGGTCTTATATTAATTTTTGCTCCAAAAGATGCATTAAGAGCTGATAGTCCAGCGAGGTTTTATTTTCAGAAAAACATGGCAAAAAGAATTATAGAGTGCTTCGTGTGATCTTTGGGTCTGGATGCTATGAGTCAGGACTGTGAGATGGGGACAGAGGTGAGAAGGGGACAGAATGTTTAACTGAATGGGATTCACTACAGATGGCATAGCTTTGGGGGCCACCGGTAACCCAAAACGAGAGAGGTGCTTGACTACACTGGTTCTCACAGAGGCACAGGGTCTGGTTCCCTGAAAGAAAAGCCAAGGTACTGTCTGTCTTTTCTATCTCTGGATCTAAATCCTCAAGCAGGGAGAGGGTGGGACTGTCTAAAAGTCCTGGTTCTCACAGAAGAACAGAGCTGAGGAAGCAAGGTCTCGCAGAATCCATCTGGTTCCTTCTATTGGGTTGAACCACATGAGATTGCCATTTCTATTAGTCCCCACACATCAAATATTGGAAATGTCATATGATTCAACATAACATTCATAGAACCAAGCCATCCTGTCTGTCTCTCAGAATGCAGGGTGCACAGTATGGCCGAGGGGGCACTGAGGCCCCCAGTCTGAGAAGGCTGGCACAATTCTGGGCATCCAAGGGCTAAAGTCACATGAGGTTGGGAAGGGAAGGAGAGCCCACAGAAGCACTGGCTGGGTTTGAACTTTGGATTTGAGCCTGGATTGCAATCCTGGCTGCAGCACAATAGGTACTTAGCCTTTCCTGCTCACCTTCCTCATTTGTAAAATGTAGAAAGTAATACCCACCTCCAAGGGTGTTGAGAAGGTAGTTACTGCTAACATGTATCGAGTGCTTGTTATCCGAGCGGTCCTTTGCCAAACGCTGCATATAAAGGGCCTGACACAAATTCAGTGGTCAGCCGTAGTTGTTCATCATTGTTATTACTAGTCCAAGTGAAAAGAGGAGATCCCTTCCTCTTTTATGCCTCCATCAAGTCTTATACATTCCGCTTTGTACACCTAGCATACTCTGTTGGGAGTTTTTGACCACACGTCTGTCTCCCTTCCTGGACCATAAGCTCTCTGAAAGCTAATACCTGTGTTTTATCTGTTTATGATACAGAAGAATCAGGGGAAGGCGGCAGGCAGGTATGTGAAGGAGAGAGGCGGGGACGGCTCGTTAGTTTAAGAGGGCATATTAACTGTAGAAAGAGAACTGGTTTTTGTTCAGCAAACATCGGTCGGATGTTTTGGTGGTGAAAAGGTAGGACTCGAAAAGATCTAGAAGGAGGAAGAGGGAGACACAGAAAGCCAAATTATGTTGCCTATGAAAATGAGAGACATGTCCTGAGAGCTGGGGAGAGACACAGAAATGGAAGGCAAGCAAGGTGGGGAGAAACAGACTAAACAGGTGTAAGGAGAGAAGATTCCTGGGGGTGGGGAACCCTGAAGGATTTTTTTTTGTTTTTAAAGAAAAGGGAGATCGAATATGAAACTTGAACTTTTTGTGCTACCTAAAGTTATGAACAATGATTACTTCAGAGAAACAAGACTTACGATTGTAGGGGTTGGAAAAATGTTCCCTTCTTCCTTCCTAGGTTCTGTGGCTGGTCTAATAATTAAATCAACATAAGACAGAGGAACAGGAGAAAAACAAATTTAAGTCTGTACATTTGGGAGCCCCATAAAAATATGAGACTCCCAGCAGTCAGGCAATTGAGGCTCAGGTACCATCCTGAGCTGAGGAGAAGGGGGTAGGGCCTGGGGTCTCCAAAGGGAAGGAAGACAATTCACAGGGAGATGAGAAGGACAGAAGTTTGGTAAACAAATGTTTGCTCTGCCATGCAGACAAGTTTCTCAGATGAAAAAGTTATCTCTGGTAATAGCCCACTTCCTTCTCAATTCTTTCAGGCACTTAAGATGGAGGTGAAAAATTTTTCCTGAGTCTGCTAGGTCCTGATTGCCTTCAGCTCAAAATAATCCACATGCCAACTGGCATATTTTGGGGTGGCCTATTCTGCTCCTTTTCAAGATTCAATTGAAGGTAAAGGGAGATTTATCTTTTTCTTTTTCGTCTTATAACTCTCCTGAGCTTTGTCCTTCCCCTTGTTTTTCTATGAGCACATATTTCTCTTGTGATATATTAAAGAATGATTTTGCTATGCAGAACAAGGGCCCCACTCCCACCCCACCCCCATGACCTGCAATTACACTGGGATACTTTGGTGGGTGGGGGGAGGACTGAGTAGAAAAGGGTCACATTCCATGCTGAGGTGGACATAGACTGGAAATGAGGTAAGATGCAGGAAAGAATTCAGTGGTAGTGGGAAATCAAAGCAAATGACTTCAACATAAGCCGTTGGAATCTTCAGAGATATGGTGGGTGTAGGAATTGCTTTTCTGCTCCACCAGACATAAAAATGAACATTAAATTACGTGTGTGTGTGTGTGTGTTTCTATGCATGTGTGTGTCTTAAATAAGGAAACAGGAACCCAAATTGCCAGGCCTGGGATCCCCAAGGAACAAGATCATCTGGGTTTGAATCCCAGTTCAGTCATCTAATAGCCACTAAATTGGGATAAGTTACTTTTCTCTGAGCCTCAGTTTCCTCAACTGTAAAGTGGGGATAATACTACTGTGTTTCCCCGAAAATAAGACCAGGTCTTATATTAATTTTTGCTTCAAAAGATGCATTAGTGCTTTTGTTCAGGTGATGTCATCCTGAAAAATCAAGCTAGGGTTTATTTTCCGGTTGGGTCTTATTTTCGGGGAAACACAGTATTAGCTGCTCCATAATTTGCTGTGACTTTTAAACAAGTCCATGTAAAGTGCTTAGAACAGTGTGTAACACAAGTATTCGCTAACTAGTAGCTGTGTCCTTTTGATCTATGTTCAGTGAATGGGTGCATGAGCTGACTAGGGCTGACTAGGGCTCAGAGAAGTATAGAGACGCTCAAATACCCACAATCAAGAACTCTGCTCCCCCTTCGCTACCTCTAGCCCTTTGCTTCTAGAAGTGAGGTCCCTGGACTGCCTCATCAGCGTCACCTGGGAACTTGTTAGAAGTGCCAACTCTTGGTCCCCACCCTACACTTCCTGAATTTATAGGAGATTTTGGTGCATGTTCAAATTTAATAATCATTGTTCTGTTCTCTCCACGGGGGAGCTTCAGAATCCCCCCCTGCAGGGTGGGTGCCCTTTAAGGCTTTCCTTATAAGTGCCATCTCAACTATATTCAAACTAGCAAATGCATCCCCAGAAATTATCTCACCAGCAGGCTCATATGATAAATGGGCCATACACCCACTTGGCTTTCACTTTATTGTGGCTTTCCTTTTCACACCTCTAGCCAGTCCGTTATTTATCACCTCTCCCTGGTCCTGGCTCCCAGTTTTCACTCCATCCTATCTCCTTTGGAGATAGAGGGGTGTCAGCGAGGTCTCACAAATATCTGCCAAGGATTCCTGACACAAAGGGCTTCCGGGACCCCAAGGAAGGTTCTGGTTTTGCCAGCCCCACCCATCCGGTGTTCCAGGACTCAGGCACTTTTCAGGGCCCAGAATCTTGGTTTTCACCGTGACATTTACAGAGCAGCTAAGCCTGCCCTTTGAAAAACATCCAGGGCTTGGCGGGCAGTAATGAGGCTGGCTAGTCTCCAGCAGTTGGCAAACATCGTGGCACATCAAATGTCACTGCAGGCTTTGTTTGGTTTTAAATTGAAAAATCGCTAGAGTTATGAAAGCTTACAAATCTTGCCTAGAGGAAAACAATATCCCACCATCACCCCTCTTTTCTTTTACTGGTTTTCTTCCATAGACTCCTTTACTAGGGAATGACTGGCCTGGCCTTGCACCCCTATCTCAACTCATCTCCCTGCCCCACTCAAACACTAAGGGCCCCAACAGCCATGGAGCTCGTGACCAAGCACGCGTTTCCAGAACTCCTCTTGCTGGTGGGAAAGAATGTGGCACCATTATTAATTCAAAGCAGATCTGACCTAGCTACAGACCTCTACGCACATTTTCCCAGGATCCTCTACCCTGCCCTTTTCTTCTCGTCTTAAAAGGAACATTCATGCTTATTTGTATACAAACATCCATCACCTGCAGAATCCTAGTCCTGGCCTTAAAACTAGAAGGGCACTCAAGGACACTGGGTCTAGACTCTGCTTTCAAGCTGATAAGTTATTGTCCCCATTGAACACATGACACAGTTGAGGTCCAGAGAGGAAACAATGTACCTGAAATCCTACAAAGTGCAGAGCTCACACTCAGGGCACCTGCCTCTTCGCCTCTCTTCCCTCGATGACCAGAGTCTCCCTCCATCTGAGATCAGACCCCAGAACTAGAAGACATCTCTTCATTCCCGCCTTCCTTTCCAGCGCCAGCCTGGGATCAAATTTTTCTCATATACAATGTCATCAATATAGTTAATCCCAATGTATCATCATTTTCTTTGTTCAGCCGACTCCCTTCTGCTGGCACATTTCAGCGGAGTTAGGACACTCCATTCTCCGTGCAAGTGTGAGCATGTGAGCACCTGTGTGGGGTGATCGGGGAGGACCTAGCCCTCCTATCCCATTCGCTAACATTTAGGTCAGAAGTAGGCAGGGTCTGGGATGTTTCATGATGTGATTCTCATCCAACAGGCTTGGAAGCAAATGACAGCCAAGAAGACCAGGCCCACAATGGGCTGGAGGACTTGAATTCTAAGAGTGGCTGAGACCTTGATCACACCCCATTTGTCCCCACTTAGGCTCTTTGCTTTGTTTTGTTTTAATCCTGGGAGGGCATAAAAAAAGTAGTTCAAACAAAGAATCCCCTGGTTAGTATGTAGAACCAGGGGTGACCCTAATGGCTCTGTCTTCCCAACCTTTCCGACTCTGGGCCTCTCTCCTTCTCCTCCCCCTCTGTTAGATCTGTTTGGTACTAACAAGGGAGCTGTGTGGGGTGGGGGTGAAGGCCACACAAACTCTCCTGGGCCCCAGGCGGAGAGACTTAACCCTTCAGGTTCCAGGTTTCATGGGTGAAGCACACACTAGGGCTCTTTAGGAGTAATTAACACCAGATGTGAAGAACACTGTGGTCCCCACCAAATATCAGCTTCCTGTCTTCATGACATTACTGCATTTTTCCACTCAAAGGCACTTGCATCATAATGGGAGAGGCAGCCTCTATAATAATAATATTTTTAAAAGATGAATCTCTAATGGTGAATTTCAGGCCTCAGAAATAAGCCCAAGAAAAAACTAGGCCATGTCGTCACCACAGGCAAGGGAGGCTTGATCACAACACAGGTGTGAGAAGCTCGAGGGGCAACGAGGTGGAGGACTCAGTAAACAAACGTCACAGAAGTAGACGCGATTTTAGTAGCTTCCTCTGTCTTTCTTCTTGTGTGGAAAGGCCCCTGGTTACCATGCAGCAGTTCTGTAGTTAACGTTAACATGCATTTATTGAGCTCCTACTGTGTGCCCTGTCCCTTAACTGTTGCCAATGTCTTCATTTCCTCTTTGTCCTCCTCCCCAACCAAAGGCTACCCCACTCTTCTGTCTCCTGCATCCTATTCTCCTCCAATCCTTCCAACCCATCCCACCAGCAAGTCTTAGCTGCCTCAAGACTACCTTGTTTGCAGATGTGGTGAGAAAGGCTGCCCTTGGGGGCCAGCACAGGGCCCAGAAAACAACCACACTAGCACAAAGGACCAGCACCAGCACCAGCTGAGAGATTGGCAGATCAGACAAGAGGTTATTTCATGTGCTCTTCACCCACCCCCTACAGGCATTTCCAGAGCACTTCTCTGGTGATGAAAGAACGAGTCAGGAAGATCCCGGACTTTCCTCAGAGCAATCCTGAGTCGAGGAGATTATATCCAGGGAGCCACTTCTCATTTCTAACCTAAACCTCAGGGCAGGCACGTTTTATGGAGAGACCAGGCTTCCTTCTAGCTTTCACAGATGCCTTTCTTTCCTTCAGCCACTTGCATGCTTCTCTCTTTGGAAGGGTGAATATAGCAGGAAGGAATTTATTTCAGCATCGAGGAAAATCAAGTCCATAAAATGTGGCTTCTGGCTCTTAAAATTTGGGCCAATGAATGCCAGAAAAAAAATGTCACTGTCATGTGGGGCGGTTTCACAAAATGTGTGGGTACTTTGGCCTTGGACCTCTGTACCAGCACTTATTTTGCACGTCCGATGCTGAAGTCAGTGGAATTCTCCAGCCCCTGCCATTCAGCTCTGAGGCTGGACAGGAAGCATCAGTGCACATCCCACAGAACATCAGAGCCCGAATAGTTCCTCAGCAAGAATCATTTTCAACCTCCATATTGGGGACCATCTTGCTAGACTGGTCCACCTTTATGAATGGGCAGTGAGTGTCCTACACTAGGAAAATGTCCTGCACTGGAAAAATGCAGCTGGGCTATGTATACAGTCAAGTTCAAGCTTCTCTGCATGGCATTTGAGGCTATCCATCTTGCCGCACCTTTCACCACTCCCTGCCACACTTTGTGCTCCAACAATATTAAACCATCCATAGGTCCCTGCATGCTTGCCTGAGTGCCTTTGTGCAGGTTGGCCTTGTTTGGAATATCCTGTTTACCCCTCCACCCAGGTATACCTGGGTAACTTCTACCTACCAGTTATAATTCAACTGCACTATCACTGCCTTTAGAAGCTTAACTATGGCCATGATTATGAATGTGGTGGCCTTCAAAACCAAGCAGACATAGGGTCAAATCTCTGTTCATTTTCAAGTCACATTACCTCCCTAACCCTTAGTTTCCTCACCTATAAAATGGGAGTTATAACACGAAACTTTCAGGAAGATGTACAGTGCTCAGTATAGTAGCTGGCACATAGTGAGTACTCAGATTCAGTAGCCGTTCTCCCTGTCTCCTGATTTCTCCACTCTGTTCTCCCATCCTAGACTGGGATGGTACTTCTCTCCATCATAACCCTTTTATGTGTGTGCTGTCTTTTAATCTACTTTATCAAAGAGTAATTTACATACATGTACCCATTTTAAATGCATGGTTCGATGAGTTCTGACAAATGTAGACATCTGGGTGTACCTGTGCATATAGAACACTTCCATCACTCCTAAAGATTCCTTTGTACCACTTCCCAGTTAATCCTCACACCTGGACCCCTGGTCGGGCACCACTGATCTCTTTCTGCTGCTAGAGATTCTGTTGTTTTTTTCTAGAGCGTCCTATAAATAGAATCATACCCTCTATACTCCTTTGTGCCTCATTCACTCAACGCAATGGTTTGAGGTCATTTGCATGCATCAGTAGTTGGTTCCTTATTGCTGGGCTTTTAACTCTATTGTAACTTAGCTGATTCCTCCACTAGACTGTGAGGCCCTCAAAGATTCCATCTTTTCCTCCATTGGTTCCCAAGTAGGCCCTCAATAAATGTTAGAGAGAAGAAGGGAGGGAGGAAGTGAGGGAGCTGCAATGAGGATTGGCTAAGATCATGGCTGCAGCCTTGCATCTTGTCCAGCCCTGGAGGCAGTACTCACATCCCCAGCAGAACCCCATCCGCAAGCACTTACAGCAGCCAGTCCACAGCCACCAGCAGGCTGATGTCCTCCGTTGGCAGGCCCACAGCTGTCAGTATGAGGAGCATGGTGACCAGCCCAGCACTGGGGATACTGGCTGCGCCGACACTCGCCAGTGTGGCTGTGAGACTGTGAAAACAGAGAAAGCCAGGTCATGGGAAGAGAAAGAGGCCTTGCCAAAACCATCTCTGGGAATGTTAAGCTCTAATTTTCCCGGCAGTCACAAAATCCCCTTTCCTTCCCAAGAAATAGAGAAACCTAGAGAACCAAGACCCAGGAATGAGGATCTATTTGGATACTGCTCAACTGTGATAGAGGCTTATAATTTCATGGATTGGAGCCTATCCCCATCGCCATATCCAGACAGGCTAAAATATCACAGGACTCAACTAAGGGAAACGTGGCTCTAAAAGCAGGTCAGGAAATATTAAAGAAGAAAATCAAATCAGCCCTAATCCTCCCATGGGAACACCACTGCATTCGTTTCTGCTTAAGCCTTTCTGCCTCTGTGAGCACCAAAGACTTTTGGACTATGTGGCAAGAGTCTGAGAAGGCCATAGCCAATATTAACATGAGAACTCAAAATAGCAAATATCCAGACCCAACTGAGTGGACATCGGGGGAACAAATCAACAGATCCCAAATAACGTTAAGCTTCAGACACCTGGACATTTCATCACGAACCTGGAAAATCCATTATTCAGACACAGGGTGCCAAGAAATGATAATGAAATACTGGCGGTTTTCTTTTTGAGGAATCTCATCATTTGCTTTCCAAGCAATATCAAGGGCACACACAGCACCGTTTTGAAGTTGTCTCTGGAAGAGGGTTTAATCTAGGGTTCAAGCTCCCTGTTGAGACACCAGGGGCCTCCGTGGCCCAGCAAAGGGCAGTGAGTTTTTCTCCTCCTTTCTAGATGCCATTCATAAAAGCTGTCATTTCTAAATGGATGCTTCCAAAAAATACAGATTCTCAATTTGCTTTTGTGTGTTGAAGAGAGGGGCTGACTTCTTTGCAGTAATAAAATTCTAGCGTTTTAAGAGTAGTCCCTCCAGCTCCAAACTAAGAATCAGGCTCCTAAGCTGGTTTAACTAAGTCCAGACCATCCGTATAACCAAGTACAGAATGCTGGGGTCTTATAGTTGGAAAGAACCTGAATGTATCTAATCTCACATATGAGGAAAGGAAAGCCCCAAGACGTTTTGTGGTTTGCATTGTTTTTCCACGTTGCCATCTTTCCAGACTTAGGCCTGTTACAGTGAAGACACCTCTCCCAGATGGGATCTACAGAACCTATCTGTGTTCCTCCCTACCCCACCAATATGAAGCTGGTGTCAGGGTTTAGAGAACTCTATTTTCCTTGGATCCATCTGGGTCATAAGGAGACAGCAATGTACTGGGATTATCGTTGAAGGTTCCGGAGTTGAACGACCGGGGTTCAAATCCCAGCTCTGCCACTTATTAACCACATAACTTTGGACAACTTAAGCTCTTTGTGCTTTGATTTCCTTGTGTGTAATGAAGGAGATAACAACTGTGTATCACTCATGGGGTCCTCAGGAACGAATAAATAAAAAACACTGAGAAGAGGCCAGGCACATTGTAACCCCCTAATTAATGTTAATTATTATTCTTATGAGAACATCTCCACAGGGTGAGCCTGCTCTGCAATGAACACTTCTCTAAAGCCCCAAGAGCTGGAAGACGGGAATTCTCAGTAATTTCTCTGACATGGATAGAGCACCGGGGAAGGGGAACTTCCCACATTCCAACGATCTTGGACTCAACCGTTTTATTCACAACATCAGTTGCTTCTGTTATGAGTCATTCTTGCACAACCCTTTGCACTGTGGCCACATTGCATGGTTACCTCTTGGGTTTGTATGACAAATCCTATAAAGAGAATGCTTCCTGGCAGTTGGTTCCTCCACCCCAATCATGCCCTTGAGGGCAGTGTCTGTGCAATTCTTAGTCCTGCAGTAGCTCTGTGGGCAGTGATCTCCCCTCCACCCTTTTATCCCTTTCTGCTTTTCATGTCCTTTCCTGCCCTGGCTCACTTCTCTAGTGGTGGTTCTTGGCTCCTGTGCAAGGTACTGAATATATGTGAGCACAGAACCTCATGGTAGCCCAGCAAGGCTCATAGGGTAGTACCTGCTTTCCACACGAGAAATCCATGGATCGGATGGGTAGACACATGTAGGATCACACAGCTTGAATATGGTCTGCTGGGATTTGAACACCTGTCAGCTTGATTCCAATACCATGTTGGCTGCTGGTGTCCCCTGATCCCTCCTCCCCACATTGAAAACTCTATGAATCAATGAATCCCAATCACTTGGTCACTGGTGATTGAGATTCATTTTCCCATTTCTAAACTCTCATCTAACAGTATGAACTTGATGGAAAGTGTGGTTGCCTTCAAGACCAAGAATTCAGGGACCAGAAATTATCTTTGCTTGGCTTCAAAGGAAGGGACTTCTTTAAGGAGCCTTTTTCAGTTTTAAGTTTTAAAGCAAGGAAGGTTGGCAGTCTGGCGTGGCAATCTGTTAGGACATGGTTTAGAAGGCTTGATCCTCTGACCTGAAGCGTGTTTTCCCTCACTGCATCACGGTCACATTTTTCTTTCATGTTCTAGGAATACTGTATTTTATTGAGCATTATTAACAGTAGCACTATTTGTAGCTCACATTTATTGGCAGGCGACTGTGTAGCAGGCACAATGCTCTCAACTCCCCTAGAATGTGTGATTATTGTCCCCATTATACAGATGAGCAAACTGAGGATCCTCTGTAGTACCGCTATGGGCTGAGTTGTGTCCCTCCACAATTCACTTGGTGAAGCCCCACTCCACATGGCCTTTGGGAGGTAATTAGGTCAGGAGAGTGGCGCTCTCATTATGGGATTAATGCCTTTATAACAGGAGACAGAAGAGAGCGATCTCTCTCCATGCATCAAGGAAAGGCCATGTGAGCAAACAGCGAGAAGGAGGAGGTGATATGCAAACCAGGAAGAAGGCATTCATCAGGAGCTACATTTGCCAGTACCTTGATCTTGGACTTCTCAGCCCCCAGAACTGTGAGAAACAAAGTCTGCTCGTTGAGTCATCCAGTCTATGGTATCTTGTTATAGCAGCCTGAGCTGACAAAGGCAAGTATATAATTCATAGGGTGGTTGTGAGAAGTAGATAAATTAATATATGCAAGTAGGTGTGATATTTAAGTTTATGGAGCAGTAATGTGTTTTTAATGACTTCTTGGGAAAGTGTTCTCTCTGAATTTTTTTAAATGATGAATACATATGGTAAAAATAGCTTTAGTAAAAACAAAAATACATGCTATTTATTTGTAATGAAATGTTTTATGTTGTATTGAGGAATCTCTTCCTTCCAGTATTTCATCATTTCTGCCATCACCCCCCTGGAATGCTAAAAGGAGCATATTTTAATGAAAGGAAAACTAGATCCAGAGTCAGATGACATCGGCCCAAGTTACAGCATCGCTGGTTCATTACTAATGGTGTTAGTCTTGGATAAACTTCTAAGCCCTTGAAGCCTGTGCTTCCTCGTCTATTAAATGGGCATAGAAATAACTGCCTTGCAATATCACAGGGTTGTTAAAATTCAAATAATATCAAGTTTCCAAAGCAATTTCATATGTGCAACACAAATAGAAGGCATGAGCATGAGCCCGCTTGCAATCTTTTCCCTTTGACACTGCCAACGATTCCTCTACTCTGTTATTTACTTCATCATTTTTCTGCCAGAAGAACTGAAATTCAAGTGGACCCTGTCAAATGGAATGAATGTGGAAGGGGATAGGTTAAAAAGTTGTTTCAGTGCTTCACCCCACCCACTCCATTCACCTCACAGTCACAATCTGGCCTCCATCCAGGACAACACCATTCATTTGGGCAATAAAGATGGCGGCCACTGCTTCATAAAGGGCTGTACCATCCATGTTAATGGTTGCTCCAACTGGGAGGACAAATCTGGTCACGCGTTTATCAATCCCTAGATTTTCTTCCAGGCAACGGAAGGTGACAGGCAAAGTTCCAGCACTAAGGGACAGAGAGAGAGAGAGAGGGAGAGAGAGTTAGGTCCATGGTAGAGGAACAAGACAAAGCACCAACTGGAATGCTACCACAAAGCTTTTGTTCTTTCATTCCAATCAAGCAATGTGACATGCAAAAAAGCAGTGTCTGGAGCCAAATTAAAAACCAGCAATTTGGAGGCTCAAATTCAATCATTTTAAAATTCTAATAGGCATCAAAACATTTTTGTTGGTTCTGGTTTTTGAGATCTACGCAGCACTTCAAGTTCTCTTTCTCCTTTGGTCACTGTTTCCATCTTGGATTAACATTGAAGCCCATCTAATTGCCCACATTAATTGGGCTGCGAGAAAAAAATGCGTCAGAAAAGAATCCGCTGTCAACAGTGAAATGGAATGAGGAATTTTTGAATGACCCATAATTCCATGCTAGAAATGCTGTTTCCAACAAGATGACTACATGGGTTGTGTCTAGCCCCTGGGAACTGCCCTGAGCTGGGCCTGCTAATTTTGAGAATTCTGGACAAACATGTTAAGCACCGCTCAGCCTGAACCAGCGCTTTCAGCAATTCACTGGGGACCCTAACTGACAGTCTAACTCCCTGATAAATGGACATTGGCCAACTCTACAGTCTCTCCACCAACATAACGACAGAAAAGCATGTATGCAGTAGCTAATCAAACACCCAATATGAAGTGACTTCACCACCACTCCTCCCAGATGTGGGATGCGAATTCATGACCACATGACCCAGCCTCAAAAGTCAGAACTCCTGACATGCTCATGTATCTTCTAAAACAGGAGACCTGTAAGGACGAGGGTTACTGAATGACAGAATATTATTTCTGTGTGGGTAGAGGTGCATGGGAGGGTAGGTAGATTGGCTTCAAAGTTTAAGTAACATGGAAAGCAATGCTGAACAGTCAAACTGTCATGGGAGTGCTTTGTGGTCCATTCTCTTGTTTTTTTACTTTTCCTATTCAAACCAACAAAGCATATTTTTTCTCTTGCATTTACATTCTTAGTCATAGTTTCTCCTTCTACAAGTCAGAATTAGGGCTCCAGCCAAGCTGGACATATAGTCACCTGCAGAGTTTTGGTTTCTCAGAGATGGGGAGAGGACCATCAGTTTCAGGGAAATTAAATGAAATGCAGAACCAAGGAAATGGAAGCTCTAAAATCAGGGTCACCTAAATCTGCATTTTATCAAATGCTAATGGGTCAAAAAGGTCCTACTACAACCTTAGGGAAGCCAGAGTCATCTTACAGAACATTCTTTGTGCTATCAGGTCAGGGGTCTGTCTCATTCCTCCTCCTTGGTCTTAGGTTGGTTGAAGAAATGAGTGTCTGGAGAACTCTCATTACTAAAACTTTATAAACCCAAGGAAGGAAGTTGGGGTCTGGCCTCCTTCGTATGCGGGGATGCAGTCATGACCGGCTGGCTGCCCCATCTTTTTCAATGAGAAGTTAGTGTCCCTTTATTCCTCTCGCCCTTCCCTGCCCTTTGCTAGGACCTGCCCTTTGCCAGGACACCATGCCTTTGTGGTTTTTGGCCGGGATTCTCCATGGTATGAAGCTAAGGACAGTTCTCTGGGAGGACTGGAATACATTAATTTTTATTATTGTATCCATCTTCCCTAAATGTCATCACAGGGGTCTTTAAACAATTAAATAGATTGGGGAAAATAACTGAAAAGGCAGGAAAATATCCTCAGTTTCTACATTGACCATGCTTTATGTCTTAAACATCCATATACACCCAACCAATTCACACTGGGACGTCAGCATTTTAACTCTTTCCTGTCCTTCCCACATTCTGACGTTGTTCTTTTTTTTGACTCCTGCCTCAATGGCCATATGACTGTCTCCAGATGCTGCTAATAATAACTACCAGATACTTGAGATTCTTTTTATTTTTTTTCCAGATGTGCTTTAATAGCATGCACTGAAGTCAGAGGGAAGCAGAGACGTGTGTCCCAGACTATTCCGCCTTCATCTGCCTCCCTAACACCAGCCTCGGTGCCTACTGAGAAAAGGAGGTCAACCCCTCTCCACATCCCCATTCAGTACAAGGTCAAAGGAGGTAGAAAGGATATTTAGCTGGCTGTCGCGGGACTTTGCATTTTTTCCCTCAAGTCTTGATGGCACAGTTATTTCTTAGTACGTGACTCCTACCACATTGACTTTTTTTAAGTTTTTTCTTTAAAAAAAAAAAAAAATTCCACATTTTAACTGAAGATTAAAACCACATTTTTTTTCTCTTCAAATGAAATACAGGGTAAAGAGGATAAATGGGCCTAACGTTTGTGGCCTTGGTCAAAAAACACAAGCATTTGTCTGCTTTAAATACGAATTTAGGCAATCCGTATGCCTTTAAGATTTACCTTGTCTATAAAGGTATTGGGATAATTACATACTTATCCAAAGAAAAGAAAAGAAAAATATTTTTGAAATAGTTTAAAGATCAAAACCATAAAGGTATTGGAAGAAAATGTAAAGTAATATTTTATAATCTTTCATGATGTTCTTGAGCAAAATCAAAATTCTAAATACTAAAGGAAAATACTGACAGCTTCAACAACGTACAAACTAAAAACCTCTAATGGCAAAAAGTATTATAAATGTTTAAGACAAATGTCAAGTAGAGAGGGACATTATTTTTAACATGTGACACATGAGATAATATTTTGATACACAAAGAAAGCTGAGAACTAATCAGGAAAGGATGAATACCCAACAGGAAATTCAGATCACAAACATTCACAGGGTGGGGGAGGAAAGGGCAGGATGGTCAATAAGACAAAAAGATGCTTCCGCTCACTCATAATCAAAGCAATGAAAGTTCAATGAGATCATTTTTCACCCCTAAGACTGGAAACTATTCAAGTGACTGATACTAGCCAGTGCCGGTGAGTAGGTGGTGAGAGGCCCATCTCATACCCACATAGTGGGGACTTAAACTAATGTACTTTCCTGAATAGCAACCTGGTGGTGATACGTTTTAAAACTGACAATGTGCTTACCATTGGATTCAGAAATTCCACTTCTAGAAATGTATCCTGAGGGTCTCATCAGACAAACTTGCAAAGACATATTTACAAGGATGCTTGTCACAGCTCTGTTTCATAGACATTCTTTAAATGTACATCACGGGGTGGAGATGGGGGTTGTACTGTAATACACATGGTGTATTATACAGTTTTAAAAATAGAAAGATCTGTATTGACAGATATAACTTTTATGATATGTTGATCAATGAAAAATAGCAGTTTACAATATCCTTACATAGTTAGAACTGGACAGATATGTAACTGCAAAGATGAACTAAAAGGATACTATCAATTATCACTGGGTGATAGAATAACAGGTGATGTTCATTTTCTTCTTCAGAATTTTGTTTGCCGTCTGAATTTTTTCACAATGAGTAAATACCATGCTCATAATCAGAAAACAAAAATAAAACTACACATAATTGTTTTTATGTTTGGAGGGAAAAAAGGTTTAGTTTTTGCTATAGAGAGAGGATCTTTGTGGACAGAGATACTTAGCCATAGGAAATTGATAGGCCCAAAAAAAGAAAAAGCAAATTTTGGAGTGTTTCTCTTCTCCTTGGGAAACTGAAGGCAGCATCTTGATTCCCAGGACTGTATACATTTCAGATTTTTTCTGAAACCCCACATTCTACTAGTATCAAATTCTCATGAATTTGCAAGATGGAAATGTAATTTGGCTTCCCCAGGCAGTCACCACTACTTGCCTGTTAGGTCACTTAAGCAAAACCTGACTGCCTGCTCAGTCGCCTTGGAACAGCAGTCACCCTGCGTCACGGAGCAGCCACCTCCCTGGCAGTGCATGGTCACAGGCTCTATCACAAGAACCCGACCACCTGTGACTCCAGAGATAACACTGAGCTAAGGGTCTGCTTGCCTCCGTACTTTACGACCTCAGTCTTAGTCTGTGACTCAAGGATACGCGTGCAGAAATACGAATAACTATTGCACACTGAAAGAATAGAACTCTTTCAGTCTTTGAAATTCGAAATTGCTGGGCATTTCTTAGGTATTTGTTTTTGTTTGTTTGTTTTTGCTAAATTCAATCCAAGGTAATATCAAAAAAATTTTTTTCACTGCATATCTCTGGAGTCCTTGTTGGCTTCTGGGGCACCAGAGCTAGGTAATGAAGAAGGAACTGACTTCCAATCAATGTCAAGTCAAATCCATGCCAGCCTGATTTTCTCAAAATCAATGAGGCAGAATGATCCAGTAGAGGTTCACGCATAGGTCAACGATTGACTCATTTCTGGTTTCCTTGAAAAATCTCACCTAATATACCATTTATCCTGTAAAAGCTCATTCTCCTACTTTTGAAACATTACAATAGACTGATATTTTGTCAGAGCACTTTTCAAATCACAGGTAGGAGACTTTCTTAAATAGGATAACATCCTGTTGTACCATTTTGGAAAACATTTAAAACTAAACTAAACTAATGCCGTATGTAGCAAATTAGGCATGTAAATTTAATATGAGATCGTATTTCCAACACAGTTGCATACCAGCAAAAATGTTCATCAGAAACATCAGAAGTTCCTAGAAGGACCCAAAGATACAAAGGATTCACCTTTTTCAAAAATATTTTAATACTAGGTGAAAAGTATTCTCATTGAACTTTGTGATTGGAGGACTTTGAAAAAGATTAAGTGGCAAAGAGGGTAAAAGAGTGAGCGGAGAGAAAGAAAGGTAATTTCTTGTGTCCTCTACCTGGAAGCGGTCCCCAGAGCAGTGATCCAAGCTTGGAAAATGCCAGCAAAAAAGGAGAAAGGGTTTTTCCTGGTCACTAGAAAGTAAATCAAGGGGAGGAAAATGCCCCCATGGATGATGAGACCTATAATCACCGTGACCATGTACATCCCCAGTTGCCGAGCAACCACTTCTAAGTCCTTGATCGCAATGATCTTCCCACAGATTAGGCAGGCAATACCCAGGGGAGAGTACCTGAAAAACATAAAAGAAAAAAACAAAAAAAAAGAAAAAAACATTGAAGTAATCATTATGGGATTCAGAACTTAAATCTGGGCCCTCCTACATTACTGCACCCTGATGAAAACCCTTTGTATTTCTGTACGAAGAGTTTTGCTGAAAGACAGCCATCAGATCCAGTAGATGCTACATTTTACTTCAGTCTAACTGCATTATCTGAGATCTGTCCCAGGCATCTGGTGGCCCCCGCTCTGATAAAAAATCCAAAGGCAAATTTTGTTGTACGGGGGATTTTTAGGAATAGGGGAGACAAGCTTTACCACCTCTTAGGCAAGCACCAAGTTAAAAGTCTTTGAGAATCTTGTTTTGTCTTTTCACAGTTCCTTTGTTGAAAATTGGGAACAAATTTTGAGTTTTTCAGAAGACTCATTAGAGTTTTGCCAAGCTATAAACTGGTGGGTGTTTTGTAAACTTGCTTTGTTTTTGCCTTGGAAGACAGGAAATACATTTAAAAGGAGAGAGAGAGAGAGAGAGAGAGAGAGAGAGAGAGAGAGAGAGAGAGAGAGAGGAAAATAAGAAAACCATACGAGCCAAAGAGTACATTTAGAGAAATGTGGTTTTATCACTTCTAAGTCTGAAAGTATTTCCTTCCATACTTACTCTAACAATAATGCTGTCTCTCTCTAATGAAGAGCTCCCCACACTTCGCCTCATTTCTTACCATAATCGTAAAATCTAGGCATCATTATTCCTATTTGGCAAATGAGAAAATTGAGGCTGGGAAAAAGTTAAATAACTGGCTCAAGACCACAAAAGCAATCAAAGGAGAACAATCTCAGATCTGTAAAACTCCATGACTGGTTTTTTTTCTCCCCTACCAAGGCAAACCACTTCCCTTTAATTAGCAATTGTACCTCTAGGTTACTTAATAATATATAATATTATATATATAATATTATATAATAATAATATTTCCGTATTATTATTATTTTATAGAGAGCTTGGAAACAATTTGCTGTTGTCCTCACTCTTAAGTAAGCTAACCACATTCTCTTTCAAGTGTATTTTTTGCAAGTTTGGCAACATCCCTTTTTTATTGCCCAATCTGGTGTTGTTGGAGCATAAACTTGTTCAGCCTGTGACACTTTCTGACTGAAATGAAAATGTTTGTGAAAAGCTTGATACTTTTTTGAGAATTATGAACGTATTTGAGAGAATGACTACGGGGAAAATGAAATCCCAGGATAAGGCTCCCAACAGGAATAAGGGAGTCAGGAAAGGGAGAGGGCACCTGTGCCAGATTTGTTTTTGGTTTTTTGTTTTGCAATTGTGCCTGAAACAAGCCCTTCCCAGACTAAAAAACTATGAGGAGTATATTAGAGTCCTGAATATACAATTACATAAGACAGAGAGATTGTCCAGCCACTTACCAGCTGTATGTCCTTGGTTAGTGACTTATTCCCATTTTACAGATGCACAAATCAAGGCTTAGAGAGGCCAATTCCAATCTTGTGGGGTTGCTGCCAGGATTACATTTTTGAGCATGTATATGCACTGTCAGCCATCCCTCTTCCCCCATCCCTCTTAGCACTATAACTTCTCTGACTCCTGACAAAGGAATCCACCTCCTCTCATCACCCATGCTTAAGGAGTCAAGTCTGAGTTAATGTCTTTCTAAAACATCTCACAGGCTACTGCCACCCAATTGCAACATATTTTATCAAGAAGAAACTTCTTCTGAAAGGGGTGATTTGTAACTGACACTAATTAGTTAGAACATTAGCATAGCTGCTCTCATCCCTGATGAGGACCTAGTCTGTCGACTCCTCTTCTCCTTTCTCTCGGGCGAAGACTGGCCGATGCTTAAGGACTACTTCCACAGGCATTAGGGAGTCATGTCATTAAACCCTTGGCTTTCCACCATTTTACATTTTCCTGGTGGGCCTGTAGTCACAACACGTCATATAGATCAGTGGGGTAGTCTCAGGGGCCAGCAATTTGTTCCGTGGGATTATAAATAACTAAGCAGAATGCAGCTTCCGATAAAGCCAACAAAACATTTATCTTCATATGCTGAGAGATTAATTCTTTCCGAAGCACCAATCACCCTTTCAAGATATCCAGAAAAATACAAATATGAGCTGTTTTGGGTGCTGTCCAATTTTCCTGCTCTTTTGGGACAAGCAATTGGTAAAACGGAGAGAAAATGTTTTCAAGTCTCTTTGCCAAACTAAACCAGCTATGAAGTTCCACTGGAGAACACAGTTGAACCAGAGCCAAATGGATAAGAGAGAGGTTAACAGGTTACCGCAGAGCACTCGGCTGGCTGGGAGAAACATGAGTTCCCACTGTTAATGGAGAGTGTTAGTCAAAGGCCAGAGGTAGAGTGTGAGGCGGCAAGCAGGGGCTCTAGTTAACCCAAACAACTTTGTTTCTGGAAATAGAATGAGCATTAATCAGGAGGAGGAAAGAGTCTTTGTTCTATGATGTCTTTTAGGGCCATGACTTTCTTCCACCTGTTTTCAAAACAAGTAACTTACGCCTCCACTCAGAAGCTGAGTTCCTGCATTTCCATATTACTTAATTATCTCATTGAAAATGACACACCATGGAAAAGAACGGGCAACTAAACAGGGTCCAAGGTCACCACTCAAAGTTTCTGAGCTGAAACGATCAAAGCCATAAAGCAAAGTGCACGAAGAGGCTCAGGGCTCCAGTGAGCGTTCTGAAGCCAAATGGTGCCCAGCAATTGTTGGACCAGTTTTTAAAAGGACACGACTATAGAGTTAGGGGGAGGGAATGCCTTCTGTGTTGCTTTCAGACTCGTTGTATCCTCAGCTCTGTGTACTGTTTTCAAAGCCACTGATTCATCCAGGACTGGCCTGTCAAGCCTTTTTCTTACTGTTGAATCATCTCTTCTTGCCTCCGCCTACTTTGTACCTCAGTGTTTGTCACCCTAAGATTCCCACCAAGATGCCCCTCATAGGTCTGCTCTCCACTCCACAAACTCAAATTCATACCCAGCACTTAACATGCCCAGAACTCAGCTGGGGTTCCTATGTATTCAGACACCTGCTTCAGAATCACCTGGCATGCCCGGTAACAATATGGATTCCCTGGGCCCACCATGTACCTATCAAGTTAGAATTTCCAGTAGTTGGCTGTGGGGCATCTATGTTTTAAATACATTCCCCAGGGAATTCTGACATGTTTGGAAAACCAGTGTTTTAAGGATTAAAATCGGATCGGCATCTGATGAAAGACAGACATTACTTGGCTAGCCTTTGGAAACCATTTACTTCAGCTCCAATCTATTCAAGGCCTTTGGTGTTAAAACCACGAAAGTAATTAATTCAGGACTTCCAGGCACAGGACAGAGGATGGACCAGACACCTGGAGTGGAGGTCAGTGGAGGGACTTTCTCAGTCCTTCCATAAAGCCATCCTGGTTCTGTCCCATACATTTCCAATAGCAACGCCAGTCTTCTGGTTTGGGACGGATCCCAAGAGAACTCAGAATTGGAAGAGTCTATCCACCAATAAATTGTTAAAGATACATTCCAATTACTTAAAGTTGCTGTCTGTACTCAGGCTTAGGAAGTAACACAAATCCCACTTTGTCCAATCCATCTCGGAAGAGGTATTCTGGCTATCCAAGGAGTGACTTTTGCTGAGAGTTATATTATGTGGATTAGAACTTTTCATCAGGGTAGAATAAAAATCAGTTTGCAGAGCCTCCAGGCTCCTAACCCTCCAAGGACTTCCTTTTACAAGTAAATAAAATTCCAACTCTTCTCAGTGACCTACAGGGCCCTGTGGGATATGCCCACCTCTCCAACTTCACCACTTGCCACACCCCCATACCACCCGACCATTTTCCAGCCATTCCAGACCTTCCTTCTGACCCTCAAAAAACTTTCACTTGCTCTTTGCTCCCCCTGGAAAATTCTCCTCTTGGTTCTCCTTCTTGGTTCATAGAGCTGCCTCCCATTCATGCTTTAGGTCTTCATCAAAAGACATTGCACCGGGCCACCCCCACCAAAAAGGTCACTTTCCCCGACAGCCCTCCCTGAATCTTCCTGGTAGAGTTCATTCCTTACTTCCATCCCCCCATCACTCTCTATGCTGTTTCCCTGTTTATTGACCTTGTAGCACTGGTTACTATCTGAATTCTTATTTGCTTCCTTTTACTTTTTTCCTTTCTCCTTTCAATAGAATGTAAGCTCCATGAGGGTCTTATTCACCATTGTATTGTCAGTGCCAAAAATTGTTGTTGGCATCAAAGAAACGCTCAAGAAATGTTTGTGGAGTGAAAGGATGGATGGATGGATGGATGGATGGATGGATGGATGGTTATGGTGGGTTTACTGGGAGGGAGAATCAAAAGAGTGAGCAGAGGTTTCACTTCTCTCTTTATGTTTCTACAGTGATGAGATTATAAGTGCTACTTTCTGTTTAGGTATTTAAGATTAAAAATATTTTAAATAACTTTGCAGAAAATGAGGATATGAAAATCACACTGAAATTAACAGTCTCTCTCTCTCCTCTCTCTCTCTCTCTCTCTCTCTCTCTCTCTTTTCAAATCAGAGGGCCTTGCAGGCTCTTTAAAGAATTCATGAACACAAAGAAACGAAAAATATGGATTGAACTCATGATAGTAACGGTAACCACAACTTAATAACAATAATACTAGTTCATATTAAGTGTTTGGAAACACAGAACATAGAAATCCCCAGAACATAGGAAATACTCCACAGCTGTTGGTCACAATTTCACTTATTTCTCACAGCAATTCCATGATGTGGATTCTGTGATCAATACATTTTACAGATCAGGATGTGGGGTTTAGAGTGTGTCTAACTTGCCTCAAGTCACACAGCTAGTAATAGGAGATCCTGGATCCAATCCAGTCTGAAGTCAGACGGAAGTTGAGTTAGGTACCACTTTCATACAACTCCCATTACTTCGGCTTTACAACACTGGGCAAGCTAACCTCTGTGCTCTTCTGGAAAATGGGGCTAACAAAAGTACCTATTTTTGCTAGGTATTACTGTAAAAAATAAATGTGAATTAATGCATGTAAAGTAATTGGAATAGCAGTAAGCATAATGCAGGAATGTGGCTAAGTTTTAGTTATGATTTAATAATGATTGTAATAATAATAATAATAATAATTACCTTCTCAGTAAAAAATAAGTACAGTACAGTAATCAAAATAGTGCAGAGCATACAGCAAGAATTTAATAACTCTAAGTTATAATTTAATAATAATTATTAGAATACTAGTAATCGCCGCAATATTACATTTTGCTATTATCACTATTCTTACTAGCACACAGTGGGGAATACTCAAGGACTGTGACTCTTTAAGCTTTGAGGGGGTCAGTTAAAGAGTGGCTGCTTGTTTTACCCAGAACTTTCTCACACATTTGATAACAAGGCAGCTAAAGAATGAAAGAAATGCGTAGAATTGGCATCTTCGGTCATGCAACACCCTCCTCCTGACCGCCTGCCTCGATGAGGTAACTGAACAGCTGTCAGAAATCATTCCATAGACCTGACTTCTGACTCACAATTGCTCTTCATCTCCTGGGATATGATGCTCAATCTTCAGGAGTGATGGTTTCAGTGACTGGGATACTTCTTGATCCAGCCCACCCTCTATCCCTGAGAAGAAAGGCTACATTTTATCCCATGACTCATCTGATTTCCTAGAAGATTCCCTTTCTTTCAAGGGCTCCGTGGAAATGACGTTGGTGCAGATGAAGGAGGGAGCTTTCATACATTGCCCTCATTATTGGCATCATAACACAGAGACACGACCTGCAACCATGCTCACTCTGCTAGAAATTCTAGGAAACAAGAGCCTTATTGTACTTCATGTGTTATCATGTATTAAACTCTCAACAAGCTCCTCAGAATGGGTCTGAAAGACTTTAAAAACTGTTTACAGCATCACATGTGTGTGGCTTTAAATCTTCACACAAAAGAAAAGTTCAGAAATCTAGCCTTGCCTAGAAGTTGAAGAATCAGTGCAATAATCAAAAAGGACACATTATTTTACTAGCATCCTTTCCGTGATTTGAAAGTACAACAAAGCAATGATCTAAACAAGCCAGGTCTATTAAATACGGTTCGTGAACACATGAGGGACATCTTCTTGATCTGAGACCCTGGGGCCTTCAGCTAAGCCCACTCATTCCTGAAGTTTTAGGAAGAATTTACTACAAGTACATCACCGTGTTCCATTTGGTGGAGATAAAAAAATAAGTCAAGAGAGTTTTGCCCTTGTAAGGTAGGAGTAGGGGCCAAGGGAAAGAAGAAGCGAGAGCGAAGGTAGAATTTCAGGGGAAGGCACCCAAACAAGTGGAAGAGGATCAGAGGGGGGTTGGGGAAGAAGGTGGTGGGTGGGACTGGGACACACAAACGGGGAATTTGTAACCCAGAATTCCTGTGGCAAAGAGAAAACAGATGTGGTTTGGTCTAATAATATTTTTTCGGTTTTTTGGTTTTTTTCCTAGGCAGGCATACTGGACCATCAAAATGGTCTGAAACAAATGCACATAAAAATCTTTCTGTCAGATATGGGACACGACAAGGTTCCAGGGAATGAAGGTGGCACAGCTTCCTTGATGAAGGAGTAAACACGTATGATCTCCTGGGCTACCCAAGATTTCAGAACCACTGACCATAAACATACATGACATGAAGCGGAGACAATGTTGCTTAGACAATTCAAACAAACGAAACCATCCCACCTCCACATACGCATCAAGGATTTCGACATCAGTATGAACTCCAGAGCTTCCTCTTCCTAACTATACAGTCTTAGGCAAGTTAATTCACCTCAGTGAGCCTCGCAGTTGCCTTTTCTGTAAGATGGGAATAATATCCCATCTTTGCAGAGTTGTTGATACTACATTTGCTAGGTTTTAAGTACCAATCGTGGTTCTTGGAAGATAAAAGAAAAACAATAAATAACAGCGTCTATTGCTATAATGATCATCATGATATTAAAGAATCAAGATTTAGTGTGTCTAGACCACAGTTTTCTC
This sequence comes from Rhinolophus sinicus, assembly GCF_036562045.2. Classification (NCBI taxonomy): domain Eukaryota; kingdom Metazoa; phylum Chordata; class Mammalia; order Chiroptera; family Rhinolophidae; genus Rhinolophus; species Rhinolophus sinicus. The sequence goes on from NC_133756.1 coordinate 145,096,818, forward strand.
TTCTATAAAACTAGAGGGTGGGGCCAGGTTCCCAAGAGCACTTACAGTTCTTATATATTCTCTGTGATTTTACTTTTGCTTGCATGGTCTGAGAACTGCCTCTTTTTTCTTCTACCTGAGTCATGAGTAACCCAGGTCAAAGCTACATTGCTTTCAGATACCAGAATATTGGACCAGTGGTTCTTCCACACGTCCTGGGTCATGCCATGCCCCTGGTGTCTTGGGCTTATCTTAGTGTTTCCTGAGGCTGCTCAGCTTCGGGAGTACTGATTGGTTTTTCCAGCTTGTCTCTGTTTTGTTTGCTTTTTCTTCCAGGGCAGGGAACAGCAAACTCTTTATATAAAGGGCCAAACAGTAAATATTTTAGGCTTTACAGGCTGCACAGTCTTGGTCAGAACTACTCAGCTCTGCTGTTGGACCCAAAAGCAATCCTAGACAATACAGGAATAAATAGCTGTGGCTGTGTTCAAGTAAAACTTTCTTTATGGGCACTGAATGTGAATTTCATGTCATTTCCATGTGTTGGGGAATATTATTACTCTTTAGATTTTTTTCCCCCAGTAAACATAAATACACAAAACCCCATTCTTAACTCACGGGTCATGCAAAACAAGTGGCAGATAGGATTTGATCCATGGGCCACAGTTTCCTGGTCCATTTTCTTGGGGAAGCTCCAAAAAAGAGATGTCTGTCCCTTTCTCAAAGCCTTTCCAGAAAGACGTTGGCGTGATCCACGCCCACCCACTCTTTCCTGCTAGGAGGTCTCCAACGTTTCCTGGGCACCTCCAGGCCTCCTCACACCCTGACCACGAAGAAGGAAGAACAAGCCCACTTACCACATAATCATGATGACTAACTTCATGACTATCTCATTCAGAATGTTGAAGAATTCCACCATCAGCTTGGCCTGCTCGCCCATCTTCCCCATGGCGATGCCAAAAGCAATGAAAAACCCTATCAGACCTGTTGGGTGAATCACATTACACAGAAGGACAAATTACAAAGTATGTGTTTCTTTTCCCTTGTGCGTCACGATGTGTGGAGTCACACGCTCCGCGCCTGTGGCCCCAGGAATGAGGCATTCAGAGACAAAAGCATTAGAGGTCACACTGAAAATACCTTTCCCCTGCGTAACGATGGCTTCCCTTAACACATTCCACCTGAGCAGGCTGAACTGTCAGCAGTGCTCGTTCCTTGAAGAAAATGAACGCATTTTCCTTCCAAACTAAAAAGTACCCTCTCCTCCCTCCTCCTCACTTAGGACATCATGTATAAACAGATTTTATTAGTACATAGGTAAATGAAAGAAGGCTTGTCGGGACTTGGGGATTAGCATGCGAACTTTGGAGCCAATATTCGAACAGCAGAGACCAATTAGCCAGTGAAGTCTTTGCCAGGGGTATGTCTATATTGGTTTGGTGTTTATCCCAAATTCGTGCATCACTGGTTGGTTTCACTCTAGGAAAATCCTAAACGTAAAATAATTTTTCTGTGGCTACATGTCTAATGTGAGAAGGAGGAGGAATCTTGAGAAATCAAATGGAAAGTAAAGAGAAATCTAAAACAGTTGGGAAACCCCAACTGACCCAGTTTATTTGGATTTAACCTTTTATTTATTAATGTACCACAATTCTTTTCATGGTCAAAATGATTAGAATGCTTTTTCTTTCAATTGTACTTTTTTTTAGGCTCTTAGAACGTAGACTTGGTGACTTCCTAGCCCCTCAGCCCTCTTCTTTCATTTAACATCGCTCCACTTCCATCCAAGTCTAGCCCCACTTTAGCCTCCAGGATCAGCCCTAACCCCAGGCCAGAAGGATTTGAGGAGCTCTGTCCCCACTTTTCATGTCAGCATCAAATTGCACGAGGTGGGTCCTGGACCAACTCCAACACTCAACCGTGGGTCTTGTAATATTTCTGTGTTGACTCTGGCCTCACTCCCTGCACCTGAGTTTTTAGTCCTGGGAACGTACCCTATACTTTAGTTCCTCCAAGGCCTGGCTTTTCTCTCCTCACCAAACCCCTGCCAGGCTTGGAGTCTCACCCAGACACAACCGGGGGACTGGGCACACTACCTGGCTAGTAGGTGTCCCCAGGACTGCGCAGGGGCTGTCTGGATTTCTGATTACCAGTCACTGTTGCCCACCACCCTCTAGGCCCATTACCTTGGGTCTCCAATTCTGAGGACTTGCTTGACTATAAATCAATATTGTTGTCCCCTTGGCTACAGGACTTTGTTGATACAGGATTTTTTTTCTCTGAATTGCAGTATAAGCCAGTCTCTCTTCCTTTTCTCTCTCCCTCCTCCTCTTCCCCTGCCCCCTCCCAGTTTGGCAGGCTTAATTTCCAGTCACTGTCTTGGATGTCCAGTTTCCTATTGTGTCCAGTTATGCCTGGAGTCTTGAACTGCATCAGGTAAATCACAGCATTGTAATCTGATAATGGAATAAAAAAGTGCCCCTTGCAGGGTCAGCAGAAATTGGCCAATGAGTACAAGAGAAAGAGAAATGTTTAAAGAAGCAATCTCTCAGAGGAGTTGATTTAAGCAGTTGGGATGAGAGTGGAGCCCAGAAGTGTTCTGGAGGTTTTTCTGGCAGAGAAATAAATCTTGAGAGAAATAAATGAAGTGGGAAGCCAGAACCAGAGTTTTATCTTTGCTCATTGCAATGCTTGACCCTCGGGACTTTCCAAAGCCAAAAACAAAAAAACAAAGAAAGCTACCATCTTTGCCTTTGGAAGACCATGGAAAGAACCTTTTTTCAGTTGTGATTTGTAAATGGGAAGTTTCTCAACAGTCTGACTTCCCTTGGCTTTCCAGAGCCTAAAACTGAATTTGGAAACCCAGGTCCAGCTTGTCATTTCCCTCTGTAAATATTGCCTCATTGAACTCACTGAAACAGTGGTGTTTCATTTGAACAAAGCTCTCTTAGACTTGGTCACTGGGCTTGAGAGAGGAGTGAGTTGTGTTGAAACTCCCCAGCACAAAGGTCGCAATGACTTCCCAGAATTCACCAAGAATTGGGAAACGACCTTGAAAGTCTTCTGAATGATTCACTCCAAAGCTTTGGCCTCATTACTCATGGTTTCAACCTCTTCCAGAGTATAGGGATAACTGTGGAGGCACTTGTACCACAGGGTTTGGGAAACCAAGGGGAGTTGGGAAGATCCTGAAGCATCACAGATATCTGGGCAGTGAGAGACAAGAGCTGCTCAAGAGCAGCTACTGAGGATATTTGCAAACTCTTCTTCTAAGAGGAACTCTCCCATTCTCCGCTCTCTCCTTCCTCCTCTTACCTCACACTGATTGTAGACAGTGTTTACTGATATTCCATTGCCTGGCAACCTAGTGGCTCATCTCCTCCCTCACTCTCACTTACCCTAACCTACTTCCTGCCAGGCCAAAAAAAACTCCCTCACTGAAGCTCTGCTTTTTAATAGCTGAGCAATCCTGCTCCTCTACCTCTTTTGACCGTTCTGGATGAGTAAGAAGTAAGGTTTTCAAATTTAAAACAAACAAACAAAATACCCAGTTAAAATTTGATTGCAGATAAACAATGATTTTTTTATAAGTATATCGCATGCAATATTTGGGACATACACTAAAAAATTATTTGTTGTTTATCTGAAATTCACAGAACTGGGCATTCTGTATTTTATCTGACAACCCTACTAAGGAGACAAGTGTATTCCATCTCCTAGATGGCAAAGTGGAAGGACCATTGAGCTCATCCATGTTGAAACAGCTCTCACTCAAATCCTTAGAAATCCCGCTTGCGTGGATCACATACTTCCTCTACCTAGATTCCCCATTTTTCCAAGCTTATGGCCAAATGTCCCTCTTTCTTGTCTTGGGGACACCATTCCAATACTTGATGGGGGTTATGATGGGGAGTGGACGAGGGGGTGGGTGGAGTAAACTGAGCAAACTGCAGTTACCCACGTGATGGGGAGTCTGTATCCTCTGTGGAAGGTGTTTTCTTATTGAGCTCCTCAGCTCTCCACCCACTTTTAATAATGACAGTAGCTCACATGAATTAAGCCCATGGCATGTACCACTGTGTTCCACACGCATGATCTCATTTAATCCTAATAATGACCTACAGGAAAAATACCAATCCCATCCCCACTTTACAGATGAAGCTCAAGAAGTGGGGCAACTTGCCTCTGATCAAATAACCAGTGAGTGGTCCATAAGGGACCCAAACCTGGTCCATCCATCTAGAGAGCCAAAGAACGTCTGGGATGGCATGCTAAGAAGGCTCCAGGTTAGGAGAGAGGGCTTATTGGAATTCCAGAAAATTAAACAAGATAATCTCTCTTTGATAAGCTCCTTTTGGCACTAACATCAACACTTTACACTCTGATAACACTGCATTTGTTTACAGACTGTGAGAGCTGGGGTGGGACACCCCAAAAGCCTCGCACTAGTACAAAAGGGCAGCTCAAAAATAATAAAAGCTTGAGAAACATAAGAATGGAACATGTAACTTCATGAAACGGAGAGTCAGAAAAGTGACTCGCCAATGCCACACAGAATGGGAATGTGCCCAAGGCTAGGTAGTCCCGCCTCTTTTCCCCATCTGACCTCTGGTTATCATGTCCATCATGTCCCCTCATGGTATTGCGTCTGCCCATCTCACTCTTCCTTAATCTCTCAGCTATCAGTCCTAGTGACCTTCAGGCCACTCCCCAGACAGCCTCCTGCCCCATCTAGAGAGAGGACAGCAGAGTGACTGGTTTCCCGAGAGACCAATGAGGGACGCAGAGGTACTGAGATGTAGGAAAGGCTGGCCATTGTCACAAAGGAAAGGCGCCTCTCCCAGGGAGATGAGTACTGGGTTGCCTACCTAAGACATTCATGCCATCCTTGAACTCCAGGCCCTTCTTGATAACCACCTTCATTTCCTCAGGTGCCTCCGTCGTAGTCTCTGTCAACAGGGAGATGACAGAATTGGTGACATTGTCCTCCTCTTCTGCCTGAGGTGTCACCAGGACTTTCTTTGTCACTGTTTGAATCTAATGGAGTGAAGGGAAAAAAACAAAAAAAAAACATAAAGATGAGGTTTGGTCTAAAAGGTCACCAAAAGCCTGGCCGCTTACATATTTTTAAGCTTCCCGTTATATTAAAAATAACTAAGAAATGCTAAAACAAGGTGATGAAAATTAGGAAATTTTGTATATGCCTGTGTTTAACAAAGTGATGTCTTATTGCACCAATACAGTGGAATACAACTGTCCTCATTCCCATGATCGTTACGGGATTGATAACATTCGTTTGTGACATACTCTCAGCAGCACGATCTAGTAATGGGACACAAGATTCAAGCTGAGGAATGGCCGTCTGCTTCTTTTATTCCCATGATTGTAGTTCTGTGCCTCAGAGGCAATATCAGATGGGTGTTCTTCATAACTGTAAGACCCAGCTGGATGCCCTGCCCATCCCGTTGTGACGGGACCTGGATCTGGTCAAGAATAGGAAGACCCGGGTCTTGGCGGGGGTTAGCTCAGCACTTGGTGATTCACCTGTTTTGCTCCTCGCTGCCTGGTTCCTGTCAGACAGTCTTCACAGACCAACTCATTTGGGTCCTACCAGTGCCAGGCTCTGCTGGGAATCTCCATGTTGGTGCCAGATGTGCCAGCTTCCAGCAGCCACCAGACAGGGGCATTAGCTTGTATTTCAGAGCCAAATGTAAGGTGGGAAGACACCTGCTTCTTCTCGGCAGTGGAGCCAAGCCTTATTCAATGTTCCCCAAGCAGCTCTGTGCAAATGGCCTCCCAAGTACCTCTCATGCTATTCCTCGACATCTGTGGCAGGCGTCCTATTTTTAAAGGTGCCAGGCACCCTGTATGCAGAGTGCTGTGAAAACTCACATCCGAGCCCAGAGAAACACTACCTCCAGGGGCATTAAAATAGAACTCTTGTGGAATCCTAGAATGTCAGTGCCGGCATGTAGGAGGCAACAAATGGTTGAACTCTGAATAGATACAGAAGAGGAAGCATGGAGAAGTCAAGTGACTTGTCAGACATAGATTTATTGGCAGAGTTGGGACTTCAATGTAGATGGCCTGACCACCACTGAGTGCTTTCCCCCACATGCACTGCATGATAAACTATAGGGACCCAATCCTACTGCAGCTGGGCCCTAGAATAAGCAGTGCTTCACTGACCACTTATCCGCAATGGGAGACATGGGAGAATATCTTTCAAGGTGAGGCACGGTGCTCCATGTTCTAGCCTGGCCACATGCACTTGTGCAGGGACAGTGGAAGGCCAGGCTGAGTGTGTGAGGAGATAACAGGTTCGGTGGACCCCTGGGTCTGGGCAATATTGGCATAAAGAGAGAAGGCAGGAGGGATCAGAAGGGAAGCTTCCATGAACAGCAGAGTCATACTCCCAGGAACAAAGAGTGATATCTGACTCCAAAATCCATCTTCCCAATAGCACAGGCCAGTGGCTTAAGCTGAAAGTGGGGGAGATGGGGATCCTGAAACACAAGCCTGGTTCTCTGCCCGAGCTCTTGATTCAGCGCCTGTTTGAGTTGGACAACCCCATCTGGGTGCCAGCTCCAGTCTACCTGAGTCCAAGGCACCCTGGTCTCTCACCTGACAACACCTAAAAGCCTGCTCAGTGACCTTCCCACTTCTTCTTGTCTAGCTACAACCACCATGTAAGCATGGTTACCTAGAGCTCTTTCTGTATCCATAGCTACCAGGTTATTAGGAAGACAGTCATCTCCCTGCCTAAAACTCTCTTAGAATAAGAACCCAAATCTGAGCCCAGCTCCCAGGCCCTGACTAAGCTGGGTTTTACTTCCTCCACTCACTCCACTCCACACACTGGCCTCCCCTCTCTTCTCTGAACGCACTAACTACTTTCCAGCCTCTGCAGACCTGCGCCTCTGCCAGGCAGGCCCTTCCCCCAGTTCTTCTCAGCCTAGCTCATTCTGACCCTTCAATGTCTCAGCTCAGATGGCTCCCCCACTTCCTGCCTAGCCCATCATCCTGCCTCTAGCCCTCAGAACACATTTATTTAATTTTAAAGTATTTTGTGTGTTTACCTGGCATTTTTTCTGGTCTATGCCCCTCTCACCCAATGTGAGTATCCCCCCACCCACAGGGCAGGGACCCTGACTCTCTCATTCCCTTGGCATCCTGTACACAGTGGAGAGCCTGGCACCTAGGAGGTGCTCACAGTATCTGCTGAACAAGCAAACACAGATCACTGAGTTCCCAGGAAGAAAAGACCCTGTGTGGTCCCTGTTACTGGGCATGATTGAATGCGGTCAGGCCACACTTTACAGCCATTAGTCTCTTGGAAACGTCACCTTGGTTCAGAGTCAGCCCTAAGCAGCAAGCAGAAGGCCTCCCTGCTCTCAAAGACACAAGCCCTGGCATCTCAGGTAAGGAAGCGTCGGCTCTGGGGACAACGCACTTTCTTCTTTACGTCTCTGGTCTAACTGGTCATGAAACCCGCTGCACCCTGAGATGCGACTTGAAATCACATTCAGCTGTACTCCAGGGACAGAAAGGCATATCTCCAGCACCCTTTCTCTCCAGTAATGTGCTGTCACCCTAGAAGAGCTCCCTTTCTTCTAACTCTCTTTAAGGTCCTCCTAAGCGCATGGGATAGCAGCTAGTTTAAGATTCCTTTCCTCCCAGCTGCCTGAAGTCCGGCTTAAGGAATCTTTACCATCCCTCACCCTGAGGTCAAAGATTCTACACGATTTTTCCTCTGAGTGTCCTAACCCAAAGGGACCGTGACTCTAGGCGCAGCTGGGAGCCTAAGGGCTCATTCTTGTATGAATTTTGCCAGTGGAGAGGTGTGGGCAGGGAACAGCCCAGTCCTTACTTTAGTGCTGTACAGGGTCTCTTGTCACGGGCAGGTGTACGCAGAGAATGCCCATCGACCAGAGATGTCACCAAGCGTGAGCATGACTGATGCCATAAAACTCACCCCAAGACCAGAACAAAGTCTCCGAGTGCCTGCCTGCTGCTCAGACCTACCTTAGAGACTGACTTCTGCATGGACCATGGCCATGACCTGGCACAGGAAGGAGGCCCAAATCTGTCCCTCCTCCATCCCTCTCATGCTGCCCCCACCCCCAGTCTTCTACCCACTCAGCTGCCAGCAGCTATGGTTCCAAAGCACTCTCTCCAAAATGTTAAGAATAGACTTGGCACTCACTTGTGTCTATCACCCCAAAGCAAGCAAATTCTTCTTCTAAGCAGCCTGGCTGTGGGGCAAGCATATTATGCAGAGAGAGTGTCTGTAAGCACCTCCTTCCCTGTCCTGTTTCTATTCACTCCCCATCCACCTTCCCCTGCCTGGAATGGCTTCCACTAATACAGCTACTTGCTACAAGGGCTACGAAAGTGTCATTGGAAACTGAAGAACATATCTCAACCCAAAGTAAGGGGATCAGCAGTGGTTGGCAACTGCATTTTGGGGGCAGCTGGGAATACACTTAGGCTTTTTCTCTAAGTGACCTGTTTCCTAAGTTCATTCTTCTTTGAGTCCCTGCAATAGCTGAAGGAAGCTTCTTGGTTCTAGTTTAGTTCCCATTTGGGAACTGAGTTGTATTCTAACCTGAACTGGCCTTGGGGTCAGACAGCAGGCTGGTGAGTGGGCCCCAGGCAGCTGTCTCAGTGGTTCCACTCGGCACAATCATCTATTTTAAAGAATCACAAGTTTTTAAAAATAGCTATGCCTGTACGCAGTTGGCAGGAGTACACATTGCTACCAACTTTTGTAGGTCTATTTTGCAACATCCAGAAAATTCAAATATAAAACTCTTTGGCAGGACGTTTTAGCTTCTAGGAATTTACCCTTTAGAAATACTATGCAATCATGGAGAAAGAGAGAGAGGGAAAGAGAGAGATTTAAATGAAAAAGCAAGGTATAACACAATATGTATAACGCAGCACCACTGGGTTGAATTTATTTTAAGATTATGCACAGAATGACAATATGTATATGGGAAGAAACAAAATTTTCAACTTGAGTAGCTTAAGGGGAAGGAAGTGGGAACTTGAATTTTTATTTCACTATTTAAACTTTTTGCAATTCTCATGTATTACTGCCACAATTTAATTACTACCCAATCCCCAGGTCTACCCTGGAGATTTTGATTCTGTAGAGCATGTGTATTTTGTAAACACAACGCATGTGGTTTTGCTTTACTGCCAAGATCAAGAACCACTGGGCACTCTAGAGGGTTGTAAGCAAAGGTAATGAAAATGTGCCCTTGGATGATGCAGGGAAAGGAAGAAACAAGAAAGAAAGAGAAAAGAAAAAAGAAAAGAAAAAAGGGAGAAGTAGGATCCCAGAGCAAAGAGGTATTAAGTGAGCTGAAAAAAGGGAAAGGTTAAAAAAAAAGCCTACATGACTCAAATCCCCAAATCCTGCCCCAAATCACCTCATACACCCCGAGACAGAGATAATTAAATATTAAGAAAATTGCTCCCCGGAGCTGGTTCATTGAAACAGACTCTAAGTTATCACCTGGATAACTTAGGAGGTTGGAGAGGTGAGACTATCAGCACTCTGCATTACCTGTTGAAAGCAGGCTTGGACAAGGTTTTCCGGGAAGAGATTTCGAATAAGGTCCAGAAAGGCATCCAGGCTGGACACTTCATCATTCTTCACCCCAGGCCCCAGCTGCTTCTTGAGTTTGGGGTTCCCTGGGTGGATAGCCAAGACCAGGATGACCCCCAGGACCGCGGCGATGATGGTCGTGGACATGTAATACACCATGGCTCTCGTGCCTAAGCGCCCACTGGCTTTAGCATCCAAGCCTGACAACCCTGGATTGAAAAGAAATCCAGAAGGATTAACTCTGTGACATTTCTGTTAATTACTCATCTTTGCACACCTATAACTTGGCTTCCTATTGTTCAAATGCATTAATGCTTCATTAAACCTCTTCCTACTGAATATTTGGTCAATCCTACAGTTTGCAATTCTATTTTACAAGGACATTTCTGAGATTCTAGAGAACTGAGGAGAGTTGGAGATCTCTGGTTCAGAGTTTATAATCTGGTCGGCAACTACATTTTGTTAGTCAGCGATAGTGAGTTAAAATAAAGCTGAATAAATTCAATTTTTGGTTTTGAGATTATGTCCTTCCCACTTGGGGTCAAAATATCCTTTCTTTTATGAGTGGATGGCTCTGGTACATGACAGCTTTTTACTTGTTTTCTCTGTTGTTGTTGTGGTTAATGTCCTCATTTTTGAAAATAAGAAGCTGGTCGCCCTATGTCAAGCCTCAAAACTTTTGAATGTATTACTGGCCATTGAAATGGAGTCTGGAATAGTGATCGAGCACAGCCCTTTCACGTTTCACGTGCAAGGAATAAAGTACACAGGCAATAAAGCACCCAGGAAAGGGGGGTGCTTCATCTATACTACAGGAGGGTCTATGATTGTTAAAGGAAATTCCAAGCAAGTCACAAAAACTCCAGCCTTCCTTGGGTTTTTTCCAGTTGTTTCTTCAGTGTTTCTACTTCCTGGTTTCCGTTCCTGCTTTTACAAGACAGAGAGATTGCACCCCCTTTTTGGCATGGGGGAGGAAGTCATTGATGGTAACTTTTCTGAATTTAGCTCACCCATATATGACCCACTTCTCCTTACAACCTAAAGTTTAATTCTAGCCAATGGAAGCAGGTTTCCTTACCAGCTTGGCCAGTGTACAATCTGTTAAACAGGCATGGAGAACATATTATTTGATTTGGAATGAAGCACTTAGGGTGAAAGCACAGTTTCCTTAAAGTGAGGCTGTATGATAAGACTTTCCTGACACCGAGTTCCAGTATTTCCAGTCACTGGGTTCTCTGGTCGACCAGCTCTGAGGTTGTAGAACAACCTGACTTAGCATCTGAATCTCTTGGAATTAGCAGAGCTTCACTTCCTTCATAAGGTGGACTGTCCAGAGGGACAACTTTCTCAAGGTCACCCATCTTCTTGGCACCCAAATATAGACCAAAGCTCAGTTTCTCACCCTTAACTCAGAGCTTAGTCTCTAACCTACAATTTATACCCTGTTCCAGCAATATCGCTTGGTAAGGAGGAAACTACAAGTATAAGACCCTGGAGGGGAAAACAAAAAATCTTCCATACAAAGCAATTCTTTCAGCCATAAACAAGTGAACATGATCTACACGTTAAGGATAACTTTCTTCTAAAAAGTCAAAGAGCTTTATTATCTAGTATTTCATTTATTTTTAATACTTCCCTCTACACCCAATTAAATAGTAAAGAAAAAATTTTCTTTTCTATTTATTACCTTTCTTGGTTTCTGAATAAAGTATAAATTGAAAAATGAGAAAAGTATACATTAAAAATTAAAATCACCACACATATCTTCGTTTTAAACATAAGGCTCTTTCCTCTTGGGTTTTGCTGCTAAACAGACAGATGGACTGACCAATAGGTGGCAAACATTTTTTTTTTTTTTTTTGGTGTTGATTATCCTTATTTTAGAGATAAGAAAACCAGGGCTTTGAAGTAAAATGACACAGATGATCACATTCATTCCTTCAACCAAACTGAGATTCTACGGTCAATCCAAAAAACCGGAGCTAGAGTACGACCCACTTTGGCCAGGCACCCGAAAGGTGGTCTTACCTGTGATTAAACTGGAGATGATTAGAGGGAGAATGAGCATTTTTAGCATCCTCATCAGTATATCCCCTGGGAAGGCTATTAACATAACCACATCAGGGGGGATCGGAGATGCCAAGCGAAGAAGCCCTCCACATACTGCTCCCAGGATGACACCTATAAGGAAGGGGGGAAAAAATCTGGACTTATTTTTTGCCCAATCAAAGGAATAGCTGTAGGGACTTGTTTCAGTGACATGGGCCTGTCTCATATTTCTTTATTATCAGATGAGGAATAACATGTAACAAAGGATGATGTTGGTGACCAGTAAGACAATAGTCTGTGCTTCCAACTATTCTAACAGGCAGAACCGGAAGGGTCAAGGAGAACCTTCTCAAGGCTTTATGGGAAGTCTGACATGGAGACTGGACTCTACCATGTTTGAGGATATTGTCCACGTGTAGAGTCAGAGATTGTCAGTAGAGATCATCCACAGTGCTTCTCCCAGTCTAGGCCTGGCCACATGGCATGGTGTGCAATGTATTTCTTCCCTTTTTTTCACTGGAACATTTGATTGACCAAGCTGGTATGAGTTTCCTTTTTGCTTCTATTTTCTTTGGCTTCCAATGATTTCCCCGTGGCTTATCCTCCAGAAGTTTTGTGCTTGACTTCTCTATCCTCGAACATAATCTTTCGACTTGCTGATCTTATGGAAGATCAAGGAGGGTTTCTAAAAGTATGTAATTTGGGAGGAAGCAATTTGGGCAGAGATACTGGCAGGAGCCTTCCATTTTGCATACTCAGGGATTCCACAATAAAAATTTCAGATCTCTCCAAACAGGCATCCAATACAAACAATCTTTGTGGAAACCACAAATCAGTACATAGCACCATGAGCTGGAAGGAAGGGAGGGAATTCCCAGGTTGGTGGGCTATAGGGTTAACTCCAGGGGTGCAAAGGGAGTAATGTGGCCAAAAGCCTGATCTGTTCTTCTTCTACAGGTGAAAAATATACTTCTTCAAGACCTATGATGAATGAAATGCGCTTAAGTGTAGCGTAACCCTTGGAGAAACCTTACCACGCCTGTGGTTTCCTTTTATTAAGCGAAATGTGCTGTGGCAAGCTCCCAGGGCTGACCCTAGTTCACTGACATCCACGATGACTGATGCAAAGCAGAAGTCACGGAATGAAGGGTACGGGTATGCGTGGAGGGGTGGATGGGTGTGTGTGTGTGGGGGGGGTTGAGCTGTTCATTGCTTGTGTGCCGAGCCTTAAGTGAGTGCTGAAGAACAAGGGAAGGATCGAGAAAAGAAAGGGTGTGGTTATCATTACAAGAAACTGCAGTTTGCCACATTTTCAATAAACTCTGGTTGAAAACCTAAGACCAAGATTATATCAACAGTCAAAGGACAACCATGGCCTGGGTGAGGCCTGAAGCTGGGGAATAAGACTTTCAAGATAGACTAGTAGTCAATTAAGACACCGGGATAAGCCTCTCCCACACTGTCCTCATTAGCTGTTCACTGCTTGCGTGCCGAGCCTAAGTGAGTAAATGGGATACATTAATCTAAGTGAATGCAACGTTCAGAGAAGGTTAGACCCTGGGAGCCGTCTTAGTGGGGGTTTTTGCAACTATTGCCTTTATCTTGATGCAGGTATTTCTCTAAAGGTGGCCACTTGCTTTGGAATCGCCAAGGTTTGTTAAGCTGCAGATTCCAGGACCTCATTCCAGGAGGCCCAAAGCAAAGTCTCCACAGTAGGCAGCCCTGGGAATCCCCATGCTGACACGCTCACGGGCAATCCTGAAATTTGAGAACCACTAGAATCCTAAGGAGTAAAACACATGGCTAGTGCACGTGATGGGGATGTTTATGTCGTTGAGGCAGCCATGCCTGGGTAAACTTGACCTTAGGCAGAGTATGTGGGCAGGGCTGGCTGCTGGCCAGGCTTCCCCACAGACCCAGGAGAGACCCAGAGAAGAGGGCCAGCTGGGGTGGCACTTGTCACCTACCAAACACCGTCAGAGTGAGCAGGAGGTTCTTCCCCAGCTTGTCACACACCCGCAGCCCCAGATTCCGGTGCTTTGGCTCCTCCGAGCTGAGGTGGCTGTCATGCATTCGCACTTCGACCTGCTTGGGCATGTTGTTGGCACTAAAACAGAAGTGAAAGCCATGGTGAGAGACTGCTGGGCACCTTCGCTCTCCTGTTTGAGGGGCTCCAGTAGGAGGAGGAGAAACAGGCCTCCCCCAGGCAAGCTGGGAATCTGGAACCTTGGCAAGAAAATAAAAACAAAAAAAGCAACTCAGGGTACCGTGAATTCCAGTTCACTTATAAGCAGGACACTAGGACACACTGAATATCCACGTGCTGGGTGCTTTTGTCCCTATTATCTTCGATCATCACAGTAAAGAAAAGAAAGGCCACAGGCCGTGGTAGGGTTTTTCCAAGAGTTGCCTGCCCCCTGATTCTGAGGAAACTATCCCTGCCCCGATTTGACGGAAAGTAACTTGCCAGGGTCACAAGGCTAAAAGAAATGGAGATCAATCCCAGATCAGTCTGGCTCCCAAACCTTAGCTCTTTCATCCTGTAACAATAGCAAAAGGGGGGCTGTTGAATAAGGCTAATAGAGTCAACCTATGTCATGCTCAATTAACATGCCTCTGAGCTCAAGTCTTCCCCATCAGGACACAGAAAAATCATAAATGCTGGCCCAAGTTTTGTCTCTCTTCTGGAAAAGATGGTTTCTCCAGTTTTTTAAAAATGTGGATCCTTTGTGGTTTTTAAAAGATTATTTGCATGGTCAAGACTCTGCTATGCTGCCCAAGAGTTGATGCGACTCAGCATCAAAGAAGTATGCACTTAAGAGGCATATGACCACCTTCGTACCTGGCTGCAGATGCACCCCATGCAATCCCAAGCTGGGCTGAGAGTCTGCAGTGCATCCCTTGCCAGGAAAAGGAGCGTCCGCCTCTTTTCCCAGCTTTGTCATTTCCAGGCCAATGAGATTTCAAATTTCATCTTGAGGATTGACATTGGGATGCCAAATTTTTACTTTGACAACTTAGGACACTTCTGTTAGCTGCCATTTACAATCACCATCGTGTGGCGAAAGAAAAGAAACAAGTCTTTAACATCTAGAAAGACAGGCCACCGTCTCTGAATAAACAAGTGCTTTCTAAGGAGGTATTAGCCTTCCCCAGATAGTCTCAGCACAGACTGGAGAAAATGACCTCGAGAACCAACACCCATCTGCAGACCAGTGGCATGGAATCACTGGTTATAATGCAAATAGCACTGGTTTTAGAATCAGGGAACCTGGGTTTCAGATGCTCACTCCATCATTTGCTAGCTGTGTGGTGTGTAGAAAGAAGGGCATGGAGCCTAGCTTGTGGAAATTAAACATGATGACATATGGTAGTGGCCTGGCATGGCACCTGACACCGCTGGTTCCTTTCTCCAGAGACTATGAAGAAGAGACACACAAAGTTCATCAAGTCCATGACAAGGGTGACATGTCACTCAGCGGATCTCCCCAGGGGCACCACCCTGTCAACAAGACACCACGCTTAGCTCCAGTCTCGGAATTAGAGCCAGGTCTCCAAGTACAATTACACACTTCCTTTTTCATAACAGGCTGTTTAATATACTTGGTACCAAAATGCTTTAACATGGGAAATAATGTTGCATACTCTGGTAGAATGCACAGATGAAATTATTAGTCGAAATAGAAGCTTCTGGGTCTCCCTTAATGGCCTAATTTTCTACTCACTTGTTAGTTTGGGGGCCACCTCTGACTATCTGACATATGTGTGTGCCAATGATCACGCAAACTGTGTAAAAAAGAAAATAGGGCCTGATTGCTCACAGCAAGCAGATGAGGACCTTTCTGATCAGTGGGCAAGAAATGCCACTTCCTCCTACCACCAAGTGAAACAGACAGAAAAGTTCTTACTACAACACAGCAGGGGAAAATGATCAAAACGATCTTTTCAATGTGGATAGGCCATTTTTCTAGGTTTGCATTGGGATCTTTTTTATATATTTTTAAACATTTCTCTAGCCAGTAATCTGAAGCTCTACACCAGAAAATGGCCAACAAAGAATGGAGGTCCTATGTGCTCTGAAATGCTGAATGTATTCCATTAGCCAGCCCTTGGCAAAACTTTCTAATCTCCTTGAGATTCTCATCTCCTGCCTTCTGTTTCATTTGAATCTTCCTGCCACTGAAGTTAGAAGCAGGCAGATGGGTGGTATTTAAGTGAGATTAACAAGTGTTTAAAGCACACATTCTGGCAAGCTCCATATGATGTAACGAAAGAGTCAGGCATCAAAGCACCCATGTCAAAGTGAAAACACACAACTATTAGGTTAACGTATACACCCAATCCAGCAATGTGGTTGGATGCCTGTTGCACACAGTTTCTAGTTGCACAAAATTGTTGCATGTTTAATGGTTTGTATTTTAGGCCACAACAAAATGTCCCCGAAGCCCTGAATCAAAACAGCCACATCAAAGGGGCAGCATCAAAATGTCCTACACGCACAAGTATGTATTGAGAGGATTCCTGTGACTTGCCCTCTTGGAATTAAACAAATGCTCCAGGCTTATTGGCGTTCCTGACATCTGCACAACAAAAATAGAGAATCATTTTTTAAAGCACATCAGGGCCTCAGCTTGCATCTGGGGACACAGGGAGTCCCCCAAAAGCTCTGTGTAACGATTTTCGACCCGTCTAAGTGATCACTGAATCCCCAGAACACCAGGAGAGCCCGAAGTGGGGAATATTATAGAATATAATGTTAAATAATACTATGTAACATAATATAGAGCTACTTCTAAGCCTTGTGCATCTTCAGAAGAACAGATACAATTTTTTAAAATGAGGTTGCACACATACACAGCTGTATAAATGCTGGTTACTGGATGTACAAAACTAGCAATAGCAGGGTAACTGGTACTTACTGAGTCCTCTGCATCAGACACCGTACTCAGTAATGAGTAAGGTGTGATCCTGGCTCTGCAGGCGCTCTTAGGAGGAAACAGAAAGCACATTGTACTGTACTTGTCGACTTTACCGACGGGCCATGATAAAACTCTGCACAGAATGATATGGGAAATAGTAAGAATAGTGCCTAACCCAGCTAGCTTTAGGGAAGAAGTAGAGAGTTCAAGAAAGGTTCCCAGGAGGGGCTGATGCTAGAGCTGGACCTGAAAGGACGGATTTAATTTAAATTCTACATACTCCACCAGTCTGTGAACCCTGGGAGAGAAGAACCGTGATCTCTAATACCTGGTACCAAGTGCCTGATAAATGTCTGCTCAAAGAAATTAAAAGTTGAAAAGCAGCTATCATGGACACCTTGCTTTTTCCTGGGAATGAGGTCCTTCCACAGAGGACTGGCAACGTACCACTTCAGCAAACTTCTTACCATTCTTTCATGTGTTCCACAGACTTCTATTGGGCACATGTTACAAGCCCCACGCTATTCTAGATGCTAAAGATAGCATCATAAACAAAACAGACAAAGCCCTTGCTCTCCTGGGGTGTACGTTTTAGTGGGAGGACAAATAAATGGATAAACATACTTCAAGTGGAGATATGCGCTAGGAGGAAGGTGACATGTGGGGAAAAGGCAGAGCTATTTTGCATCAGGTGGCCAGGGAAGGCTTCTGTGACAGGAGGCCCTTGAACGGGAACCTAGAGGGAATGAGGGGTCTCCTAAATTAATTATGCATTGTATCCAGAGCTTAGCAAATACATGAAATGCACACAGTTTGGAAATCTGTATTTCAAACCAGAGCCTGAAGCTCCATTAGATGTAACTCCTTGCGTCCACGTGTTGGTTTTTAGCACAGACACTGATTCAAATGAATAGCACATCAGTAATGCTGGCCCCTATTACCACCATGAATATGACAGAGCTTCAGTGACTGTCCCAGCTCCCAGCAAGAGAAAAATGGGCCCCGGGAGCTGTGAGATGGACACAGGCAGGAAGTGGGAGGTCCCAGTAGCCGGCAGTTTGCGTCCCCGACAATGAGCAGAAAGGGCAGGAACTGGTCTGGGTAAGTCCACCAGATAAACATAAGAAGTTATTTCAAGTGAGAACACTTACCCCTTATTAATACTCCCTTCATACCGCTAAGGAATTTGAAAGCCCAGGTGTGGCTTGGTTATGCCAAGTCCACGGAGTCTGATGCTTTCCAGCACGGTTCACGAGCTCTATTTCTATTTGAGTGCTTTCTGCATGGAAGATTGAGCAATGCAATTCCTTAATCTAGGAAGTTTCTATAAGCCGACACCGTCAGATCTCTCTCCATTGCCCAACAAAGTAAGGCCACGTGATGAGACGGCTGTTGGGATAATGAAAAACCTGAACAATGAGCCTATAATTTCCTTCAGCCTTAACTCCTCCACTGAATTATTGAAACAGCTGTTAATTGTACAGTCGCTGCCCCATTCTTTCTCACACAAATCCCTGGGTCCTGCTTCAGTGACGAGCTTACAACATTCTCTCTGACTGGAAAGGGAACGTGTAATGGGGCCGGTGCTAAGTTTTAAACTATTCTCAGAATCTGCTTTTCATTAACATTCAATTTTCCTCGCTCTGCCAAGAGTCTCTAATAATAGGCTTATTAGATGTGGTGTCGAATCCTGCCTGCACATTTCAGTGTACCCTTAGCTGCCACCAAATTCTTTATTTCTCCTTCTCTGATTCAATGAGGTGGTAACAGAAAATTCCCCAGGGAACGTAAAAGCAACTGGTGTGAGGTCTGCAATGGGCGTCACCCACCGGAGCTTCTGCTGCCCTTGTCCAAGGACCTGCGGGAGGCACAGGGAAGACAGTGTCCAGAAATGGCCCAGATGCGGGATTCTAAGTCAGACCCTCGTGAACAAAAATCATGTTTGTTGAAGGGGCTTTCCCCTAAGGTGACTGGTGTGTTTGCACAAGAATTTTGGAAATACCAGTGGTGTCAGGTCTGAGCACTGGGCACTATGAAATGGTGATTGCAGCTGTGACTGACCCACATCTGGGATTTTCCCAGGTCCCTAACGCATGCCATTCTAGTTGTAAAAGGGGCTGGAACTCTAAGACAGCTGGGCATTTCCTGCATCCCACCTGTGCCTCCACCCTCGCCAGGTCCTGTAAGAGCTGGTGGAACCACGGTGAGTATGCTCATTGACCCACAAGTCAGAATCTCTCTCTGACAGCCACTGTGTCCTCATAGATTCTGAGAAGAAAACCTAGAGGTTCACAAGCTCCAAATCTCCTTCAGTCCCTTTTCTTGTTCATTTTCAGCCACTGTGTCCATTTCCTCAATCACAAAAACTTTCTGGAAAGGTCCTGTCAGCAAACTCCAGACTTCACAAATGATACATCCTTTCTACAGCATGGTTTTTAGTCATCCTGAGTCATGATGGGATTGGACCTAGTGGACAACATGAGACTAAAAGTTACGGGGTCTGGGTGGTAATTCCAGGGCTGCTGCTAGCTGGTTGTGTCAGAAATAGTATGAGTATAAAATGGATGTAAAGTTACTTGACCACAATCAACAGATAAAAGGGTAAGAGCTATGAAATGATAAAAACGCATTCATACTCTAAGATACCAGTAGGGTTTAGGGACCAATTTTGGCTGGTTTTTATTATTTTTCAGGTTCCAGCCTCTAAATCTGTAAAATACAAGAGTTGGATTAGAAATTCTTTCAAGTTCTAAAATTCTGTGATTCTCTAATTCTCAGCGTTGGGTGGGGTATTAAGAATCCTCAGCTCTAGCGATATAGCCTCCATTCTATGCTATCCAGGACTGAATAAGCTTAGAGTTTATCTTGAGAAGAATCATTTCATCATAAGGGGACCGCCGCCCAATCGCACCACAACCCTCATGGGGAAAAGCAGATGCGTGACTTAAGAGACCAGAGACAAACCTACAATAACAATACTAACCATTTATTTATGTCCATTTTTACCTTTTCTATCTCTGCTCTAAGATCTGGCATGACTAAAATTGTTAGGGGTCAAATTCAAGACACAGCTCAGACATAGGCATCTTCTTAACTCCCATCCACGCTAGGCCAGTTCTCAGTCTAGATTTCTCAGACGGGCAGGTCAATGCCATGGGAATATAATCAAACAGGTGACCGGGCAGTGGGACCAGACAATTGCTAAATTCCCCACTAACTCGTCAAGAGGCCACCTATAGCATTCACAGTCCACTCCTGTGGAAATAGGGAGGTGGCACTCACAGAAACATTCAGATGAAAAACTGAAGGAAAGGAGTCTTTTCTCCGTGTCACTTCCTAGGCCACGGGACCCAAATTGGCTAAGGACATGAAAGGCAAATATAGAGTCACTTGGGGCCTTGGGGTGTCTTCACGCAACGGGGAAGGAAGCAGCAGTAGAAAATAAAATTGTGATGGGATCAATAAACATAACATTTGTTTTGCCCAGAAACAGAAGTTAAAACACCATCTCTGATTAGCAGCTGCCAGAAGGCAACTTGGTGGAATACAACTACGTAATCACATGGCCAGCAGCTTCTGGCTTAAAATCTCCCTCTTCCAGCTATGAGTGGCACAAGGCATTTATTCAACTTCTTGGACAATAACACCCAACTGGCTGGGTCATTGTAAGAGCATGAATAAGCTAATACTTATGAAAGCACTGACAGTATTTAATATATAATTGATACTCAATTTTAGTTTCCTTTCCTCATCTTAAATGACTAAACTGGGGCCAAATGACCATCAAGACAGTTTATTTACAATTGAGTCTTAGTAAACCGCTTTGGCAATACATGGTAGTTGTACTTTTTACAAAAAGAAAGTCCCAGAAGGGCCCAAGTGACTGGGGGTCTGGGAATTTCCCCATGCTGTAAGCTTCCACGCTGCAGAGGGACTGAACGAACCGCCTCTCACAGAGCATCGGGAGTACAGCCTTAAGAAAAACATGTCTAGACTTTTGTGAAATCCTCCCCCAGGGTAGATTCTTAAGCCAGCCTTGACCCCACAGACTAGCCCATTTCCAGAAAGGCTCACCATCAAAGCAGAAAGAAGACACCCAGGAAAAGCGCATCTCCACGCCTGGGTGACGGATTGGGGTGGGGTGCCTGGTCCTCTCCGACTGGGGACCTCTTCTAAAAATACAGATTACACCATGCCCCAGGAGCACACAGGCCAGCCCAGTCCCCAGAGGATGTCACTTCTGCAGTAATTGCTACCCGCCTGTCTCTGGTTCATGGAACAACATGAAAACGCATTTGAAAACTTCACATCACGCCAAGGAACGGGGGGACATTCACTTGGCATGCACTCCGCATTTGCGCTGCAGGGAAGTTGGCCCCAGTTCCAATTTATCCATCTCCTCTGGGTAAAATGTCCTCCTCACCCTACCCTCCAACCCTGTTCTTAGACCAACTTCTACTACTTCTTCACCACCCAGTTCAAGTATGACTACCCTCGGGAAGTTTTTGTTGACTCCCAAGGTTGCTTTTTTAGATGCTCCCCTGCAGCTTACCTGCGCTTACCTCTCTCAGGGTATTGTTACCTGTGCTGTCCTCACCTGAGGTGTTCATTACAATGTACTTGTCTGTGTCACCACCAGAACATAAACTCTTTGAGGGCAAGATCTTGACTTATTTGACGCTGTCTCCCCCACATCTAGCCTGCTTCCTTGCCTGTGGTAGATGCTCAATTATTGCATGTTGAATGCATAAATGAATGAATGGGCAAATAGATTTAAAAAACAAAACAAAACACATGATAGTCACAAGTTAGATTAAAAAAAACACACAAAAACATGTTATAGTCACAGGTTCTGTGCGACAGTCAGTTTTAGCAGACAGTATTCTGACAGACTAGGAAATCTGAAAACAAGTGAGAAATGAGAGCAAAAGCACAAATACCTGCATTAGAAAAACCAGTGGGTGGCTGGTAGGGGCAGGCCAGAATCACACAGGGCTGGCCCTTCCCTGCTGGTGGCTTTGACCCACCTGCCCAGCCCAAGGCATGGCGGCCCCCAGTGCTCATGGGAAGATGGAGCCAATCTGGGCTCAGCTAGTGAGGCCTTCAGGGGAAACTGATGAGGACACAGGAAGACACCTTAGCACCCAACTGCCAAGATCAACATCTCTAAATCTGGACCCTCCAAAATGTGCTCCTTCTACCAAAGAGCATGAGTACTCCGTGCCTCTCCAGGACTCGGGGGAATTCTGATTTTGAGCTAACAGGGCTCTGGATTTAGCCCTTAAGCCTGGGAGGTTCTTCCTCTGGCCCCTGAATCGTCCCATATTGAGCATTGCCAATCAGTCCCCCAGACAGGGGAGTGGCTGGGATGTTGACTAAGTGTCTTAAGTAGCTGCAGTGCCTCTAGGCACCAGCAGAAACTGGACGAGGTGTACAACAGCTGTAACTTTCTGGGTGTTTGGGTCAGGCCTTACATTGCTTTTCTTCAGTGCAGTCCTCTCCCTTCTTGAGTACAGCAATCTGTCTGTGTGCCTTTTCTCTCCTTTTAGACCAAGTAGCCAACCTTGCAATGCAGCGCCAGTACTAAGCAAGAAGACAAGTCACCATCCATTGTAACTATGCAAGGGGCAGGATTTCCCAGGGCTGGCATTCAAAAGGCTCCACTATGCTTTGGAAGGGTGACGTTTCAGGACTCCCTTCAAGCTTCTCCAGAGATCTTCCAAAGGTACCCACTTCTGGCTCCCAGGGGCCTGAAATTCCCTCTTGAGAGACCTGTCCCTTCGCATCCCAGCAGGGGCCCCCGCTTAAAGCCAGAACCCCATGGAAAAGCAACCCATTCACTGACATCCCAGTGTGAAAGAGCTTCTCAGATCTCTTCCTAGGAACAGTCGTTGCTGGGGGAACCCCTGGATGTGGATCCTAGCCAGAACCACGCTCAGAAGCCAAATTAAAGGAAAGGAGGTCAGGACATTTGACATAAACTGCCAACTGCATGCTACTGCTCCAGTCAGTTCCAAAGTCAACTGTGTTTAAAATCCTCTGGCCTCGAGAAGGTTTCCTGTTACTAATAATATTCATTTTCCTTCTTCTCTGGATGCTAGTTTCACAAGTATTCAATTTGTGAAAATTAACCAAGCTGGTCACTTAAGATTTGTGTGCTTTTTTTTATACGCATGTTAGACTTGAATAAAGCATTTTAAATAAATAGGAAAACTAAATTATGGTGTTAGAAGTAAATACATATAATTTATCGAGTTTTGGATCCCCTTGGCTGATCCCCATATTGGTGGATTTGCCAGCAAAAGAACAGGTGCTAATTTTGCCCAAAAAACAACTTGTAGTTTGGGGACATGTGAAAAATCTCCTTCGGATGAAACAGAAACACTGGGGCTTGGTGATAGCCCAGGTTACAAGGGCGTGCTCTCACCGGCCAAAAAAGAATGTGCAGTCTTGACCTTCCTTCTACTTTTCCATGCCTATAACTGCGAAGTACTCTCACACATTAACCTTCTTTGTTTTCCATAGAAACTGTCCCTGACGGCTCTTCTTTTTGTGTTCACCTTTTAAAGGATAAACAATAAGTAACATTTCATCAGTTTAACTTATTAACAAGTAAGTTAATAACATTTGCATAGTTCACAGAAGGTTTTCACATCCATTAACGTATTTTGTCTTCATGACATCCCTGAAAGGAAGCAATTATTCCTTCTCAGAAATGAAGAGACTGAGGTTCCAGAAGATTCTGCAATTTGCCTGAGCTCACAAAGCTGAGAAGCAGCAGAGCTGGGATTTGAACCAGGAGGTTGTGTAGCCAGCAGTGAACCTGTCTGTCCCCTGCCTTTGAGTGGAGAATTCTTTGGGTACATCCTTTCCCGGGGTATTTGCAGAGTGACAAGCACATTAAAACTTCCATCTACACCAAGTCACTAGCGACTAATGAGACCTACAAGCCTAGAAACTGGAGAAGGAAAACAGAGGAGCAGGCTGCTAGGTGAGGGAAACGGCAAAGCAGGCTCTGGGAAGCCATCACCTGTTGCCTGCCTCAGACCATCCATGCCCCCGTCCCCGGGGCCTCAGATGCACTATCGTGGGAGAGTGGCATCCACTGAACTGACTCCTGCCCTCAGGCAACCAGAGCACACAGGAGTCATCCTGTCGCTGCCAACTCAGCACTTGCTGGTAAGAAATAACCACGAGGGTTCACTCTAACTCCAGGTTTTCACCAGGAAGGACTCCTCACCTCTGAGGCACCCGAATGTCTGGTAGCTGGTAATAAGGATAAAAATGATGATAACACCCATAATGATAGCGGCTAAAATTTATTCAAAGCTTGCACTTTACCAGGCACTTTTCTAAGCCTTTTAGATGTGTGAACTCATTTAATTCTCATTGCAACTTCATGAAGAAAATAGTATTATTAGCAACCTTTTCTGAAGGTGAAACGGAGGCATTGAGTGGTTAAATTATTTGCCAATGTTACAATTACCGTGTTTCCCCGAAAATAAGACCTAGCTGGACCATCAGCTCTAATGCATTTTTTGGAGCAAAAATTACATATTATATTATGTAAGACCCGGTCTTATATTATATTAAAATAAGACCGGGTCTTATATTAACTTTTGCTCCAAAAGACATATTAGAGTTGATGGTCCGGCTAGGTCTTATTTTCGGGGAAACATGGTCGTAGGTGGCAGAGTCTGGATTTGAATCCAGGAAGAACTTAGAAGAATAGGTCAGCCCATTCTCTCGCTCCAGCCCCGAAAAAGTTGCTCTTTTCTATTAGGTAATTTCATGTTACTAGTAAACATTGACACTGAACATCCGTCCAAAAGAGTGATTTTGCTTTGGGGGAGAAAAGTCCAGACAGAAGAAGGCTAATGCCTAGTCCGCACCAGAGCCCAATGCTACACACAACTGTTATGGAATCCTAGGATTCACTTCTATATTATCTTATTGGATGTTTACGGGGCGCCTAAGAAGCAAGGTTGCAGACACTGAGATTCCTACCAACGCCCGCTTTTCTCCTTCTAGAGCTTTATCCAGAGACGCAGTGTCCTCAAAAATTTGCTTCTCAGCCTCCATTACTGAGATGCAGGCAGAATTCTTCGGCACCAGACTTCCTCCTTTCAGCTTTGAGGGAGGTGCTAGATAAACATAGTTAAGGTAACGCAACAGCTTTCTCTCCTTAGCGAGTAACCTTGGCCTGTCACCATCATGTCTCTAAATGATTCCCATCACCCAAGGAAGCATTGCAGGCCTCCCAGAGGACTGTGTCCTTTCTTACTTTGGTTCCTTCTCATGAGCCATTAAATTTGCATCCATTGGTCAGTCAACTGAATATTCAGTCCCTGCTAATGCCAGAAGATTGACTGCCCAATCGCGTCTTAGTTTGACATGTTAATTTTACAAGCGATATACTGAGCCATCCAATCACCACTGGCGGGTAATCACACCAGGAAAGTTCCTTCTTAAGAGAAGAATGTGCATTTCTTGCACTGGTAGTTTCCTGACAGTAAGTCCACCATGCTCTGTGCCGATGTGGCAGCCCACAGGGACTACATGCTCTTTCACTAGCCGTTAACCCCCTTTAAATAGCCATTTGCAGGTCATGGTGTTCAAGGACTGCCTTACTTCTTCTGTTACAACCTGAAATCTTCACTGACTCTTGGATGCAGCTCTGTAGAATAATCCTTTCTTGAGCCCCCTACCTACTTTTCATGCCTCTGAATTATGACCCTCACACTTTATCGTTTCCTTACTGTCTGAATGTCTTCCCCACTAGACTTTAGACTCTTGAACCCAATACTTACTAGGTGTTCAGTAAGACTTTATCGAGTGACTGGCAGGTACGAGGGGAACCCAAGTCTACAGGGCCTGGGAGGCGCCTTTGGCAGTAAGTGGCAGGAACCTTCCCAGCTCAGGCGATGGATAAGAGGTTCCTCCTGCGGAGAGGGATGTGGAGAAGAGCCTAAATAAACCAGGAGGTAAAGAGGTATGAAACGTCTTAGCCTAGAAGTCTATCAGAAGCTCAAACTAACATCTGCTGACCTTGCCAAAAGCAACCAGGGCTTCTAATTGCCCCAGATGGTTGTCACTTCCTGAAGTCATGCTCTTCCTGAAGTCATTCCAGCAGCACCTCTCCTTGATATCCCTGGAAGTGGTCCAGTATGCTGGCCGTTGGACCCTCAACCCCACTTGCTCTATGGCAACTGAGGAGAAAGCCCTTCATCCCAGGTGCTTGGGAAGAAAGGCTCAATCTTGCTCAACTTGTAAAATCTCTCATTTATTTCTGAGCGTGGTTTCTTCTTGTGTCACGGAGTTATCTGGTTTGCTCTTAAATCATCACATCAAAACAAAGATCATGTCTTGTCTTCATTTGAATTGCTATATAATGGCATGTCCAATTATAGAGGCATTCAATAAAAACTCGTAGATCGAATTAAGTGCTAGGACAAAATACAGTAATAGGAGTTAGGTAAAATTTACAGTTTCTTCAAATGAATTCCATGGACTCCAGGGACGTCCTAGGGTTCTGAGTTAACACAGATGTGACAGGCTTTTTTGCCAGGAACAATTTTGCCTCCTTCCTCTATCCACCCCATCCCTGTTTACCCCAGGGTCATATTCAGCTCCCACTTAGCCCTTCCTTGAGAACAGATCCAACTCCACAACCCATTATAGAGACATCACTATTGTATGGAACGGAGAGAAGAGGAGGAGGCTTTGCATCACACACCACCCAGAAATCAAGGAATAAAATTTCATAGTAAGCATCTTCCTCTGCATACTCATCAAAATTCTTTCTCCTCAGACTCATCAAAATTTCCTACTCTCAAATCCTTAGCCCACTGAGCAAAACACAGTATGGCGGATTGTCCAACAGCTGCCCAGCTGTTGACCAAGCATGCTCCTTGTAGCGGGTCTCTTCCCCATCCCTACACAGCTTATTGAGGAAGTTGTGTAGGGAGTTGAAGTTTCTTCCTCAGCCACAAAGTACTTTTCCTATATTGTTACACCAGAAAGAATAGAGAGTAGTCACAGAATCCATTCACCCCCTTTAGGTAAAGAGTCCTTTCTTTTATTGCTACGTTTAGTATAAGCAGTAACTCTAATAATGTTAAAGAGTAGGAATTAATTCTAAAACCTTGTTAAATTTACAGTGATAAATTTCAGTAAATTGTCAATCGTTTAAATTCTTCTTAACGAAACATTGATGCTTTGTTTCAACCTTGTTATTGAAAAGTACTAAGGTGTTTGTCCACTTTCCTGTCTTAGTAAGTAGAGTCTAAGGAACGTGACAAAACTTAAATGACACAGGTAAGTTTTTCCACTTGGAGAGTGTTGCGATAAATACTATGTACAATTTTTGAGGTGTTTAGTCCACATTTTTCCTCCTCAATTTCATTTTCCCCCACCAATATACTCTTTCAGTCTATATAGGTGCTTACAAACTCAAGGGATAACACAGAGTTCATTTTTTTAATTTGAATTATTATAACATTTAAGAACTAGATTTCGTATTAAAATCCAGATTTCTCCAATCTCTTAAAGTACTGGAAAATTCAGCTATCCTCAAACCTGGATTCTTTAGTGGCAACAATCAGCTAGAACTGAGAAGTGAGTGTCCTTTAGATAGACATCGTTTTTCCAGTCTGCCACCGTCCCCAACAATCCCTATTGCTCCCTGACACAAAGGCCAAGCATCAAATACCATTTGTCATCGTGCGTACACTGCTGTTTTCCTAAAAGAATTAAAAGGAAAGTAAACGATCTCCTAATTTTGTTTACACCCTGCTTGGTTCCTGTTGAGTTGGCAGTCCCCGTCCCATTTAGTTTCATCATTGTATAAATAGGGGCTTTCCTTCTGTGCTTAAATAAAATCCCCAAAAAACAGCAAATATTTATTTGCCAGTCTACGAAGTAGGGATAAAGTGGTTTAACAGAGTGAATCATGCCATTACTAAAGATGCCACATGAATTTACAACTTTGAGCAGTTTATAGGGGAACAAGGGTTAAAACATAAAAGCAAGAGACCAGCAATCTCGTCTTCCTTGACAGCAGACAGAGATAGTGCAGTGAGGAATCAGAGATAGTACAGAGAGGGGAGTAGGGTTTTCATTGTCTTCTCAGCAGGTCTTGTTATCAATAAGCCCAGGATTAGAACCCTCTAGAGTAATGACTCAGCATGTGCTAAATGCTGAGTGACTTCGGCGTCCTTTTTTCTTTTTTTAACAAGTCAACAGGGTTGGAGTGTGCAGATTTGGTAATTTGGAGTGTAGCCCGTACAGTCAAGCTGGACAACAGTTTTTTGCAGCATCTCCTTTTTTTGTTTTGTTTTTGTTTTTCTTTTTAAGGAGGGCGCAGCTCACAGTGTCCCATGTGGGGATCAAACCGGCAACCTTGATGCTACTAGCACCACGCTCTAGCCAACTGAGCTAACCGGCCTCCCCTGCAGCAGCTCTTAAGATAGACATATTATACAATATGAGAAGTGATTTATTAGTCATTAGATGAGGAAACAAAATTAAGTAACTTGCCTGTTTTAAAATAGCTAGGAAAGGGCAGAGCTGAGAATGATACCCTGGTCTGTCTCTATCGAAAGCCGAATCCTTTTTCACTGCAGCATGGCAGCTGCAAGATCCGGGAACGTCAAGATGGGAATGGATCATTTTTACGTGTTCCTTTAGTTACTGCATCACAGGCATGCCCAACCTCAACCTCATTGCTCATAATTTTTCAGACTACCTGTGAAACTTGGTTTTGAAAGCTGCATTCCCCAGAATGTTGAGAATATAGGTGGCTTTAGGCCAAATTGTTTTCAACTTCAGCCATAGCAACAGGCATTTTAAAATCCAGGGCAGCAGAATGAAGTCACTAGTTAGCTGGGATCCCAGAGCCCCTGTGGCCTGTAGTCATTGCGTGCCACCTGATCTTAGACCATGTTCATGATCTGGACCAGAGACAGACCATTTCACTTAACTCTATGGCTAAAGAAAATTTTCTGAAAAGCATATTTCATTTGAGATTTTTCACTGAATGATGTGAGGCCTCATTTTTTTTGGAGAAAGGAAGATGGTCGGGCATGAGTTAGCACTAGGCTCTTAGCAATAATGCAAAAGAAATTTGATCCAGTTTCAGATTTTCCTCCATAGAAGATGATGGAAAGTTGACCAAGATGATGACCAAGAAGTTACTTGGTCAAACTATATTACAAAGCTATAGTAATCAAAACAGTATGGTACTGGCATGAAAACAGATACAAAGACTAATGGAACACAATAGAGAGCCCGGAAATAAACCCACACATATATGGTCAATTAACTTGAGGCAAGAATATACAATGGGAAAAGGACAGTCTCTTCAATAAATGGTGTTGGGAAAATTGGACACCTACATGCAAAATAATGAAAATGAATCACTATCTTATACCAAACACAAAAATTAACTCAAAATGGAGTAAAGACTTGAATGTAAGACCTGAAACCATAAAGCTACTAGAAGAAAATATAAGCCGTAAGCTCCTTGACATTAAGTGTCAGTGATAATTTTTTGAACTGACAACAAGAGCAAAAGCAACAAAAGGAAAAATAAGCAAGTAGGACTATATCAAACTAAAACACTTGTGCCCAGCAAAGGAAACCACCAATAAAATGAGAAGGCAACCTACTGAATGGGAAAAAATATTTGCAAATCATGTATCTGATATGGGGTTAATATCCAAAATATATAAAGAACTCATACAGCTCAACAGCAAAAAAAAAAAAAAAAAAAAATCTGATTAAAAAATGGTGGAAGATCTGAATAGACATTTTCCCAAAGAAGACATACTCGTACAGATAGCCAACAGGTTTATGAAAAGATGCTCAACATTACTAATCATAAGGGAGATGCAAATCAAAACCACAAAGTTTTGAGGTATCACCTCACACCTATTAGAATGGCTATTATAAAAAAGATAAGCAATAGCAAGTGTCTGTGAGGATGTGGAGAAAAGAGAATCCCTGTGCTCTCTTGGTAGGAATGTAAATTGATGCAGCCACTTTGGAAAATAGTATGATATTCCTCAAAAAAATTAAAACTAGAACTACCATATGATCCAGCAATTCCACTCCTGGGTATTTATCTAAAGAAAACAAAAACACTATTCAACAAGATATATGCACCCCATGTTCACTGCAGTATTATTTACAATAGCTAAAATATGGAAGGAACCTAAGTGTCCATCGATGGATGAATGGATAAAGAGAAGAGGGCATTGGGGTAAGTGAAATAATTCAGACAGAGAAAAAAACACTGTATGATCTCACTTATATGTGGAATCTAAAAAAACAAAAAACAAAACAGATTGGTCATTGCCAGCAGACGCCAATAGTGGGGGGGGAGGGTGGGTAGGAGAAAGGGGTGAAGGGGGTACAAACTTCCAGTTATAAAAATAAACAAGTCCTAGAGATATAATGTACAGCATGGCTATAGTTAATAATATTGTATTGCATATTTGGAAGTTGCTAAGAGAGTAGATCTTAAAAGTTTCTATCACATGAAAAAAATATTTTTTGTAACTATGTAAGGTAATGGATGTTAACTAGAATTATTCTGGTGATCATTTTGCAGTGCGTACAAATTATTATGCTGTACACTTGAAATTAAAATGTTATATGTCAATTATCCCTCAATTAAAAAAAAAAAAAAACTACACTAGATTATGCAGTTTCCCTTGTTTAGAAGTTGGGGGTAATAGTTCTCTTAACAGGTATTCTTAATAAATGTTAAAAATTTTTATAAAGATGGTTTCTTGACACTCCTCACTTACTTCTCTTTGAAAATGACCAGATAGGTCAATTCCTTAACTGCATGCTATTGAATAATTTCTTTTATCCATTGGGTGTATCAATAACTGTACTGATTGTGCTATTATCCTTTAGCAAGCATACCAGCTCTGCAGGGAGTGACTTCCTTTGCTTGATCCTCAAAACAAGTCTCTAAGGGAGACTATTATTATCCCCATTTTACAGACAAGGAAACCGAGGGAGCTAACATACCTGAAAGCACCCAGTAAGCAGTAGTATACCACAGAGCTAAGCCTACATCGGTCTACTCCACAGCCCAAGTTTTTAAAAACTACATTCAAGGAACAGAGCAGCCAATTCAAATACTCCATTCTTGGTCTGGTTTTTTCTGACTAACCAGAGCTTAGAGCAGGAGTCAGCAAAGCATGGTCCACCAGATGGACCACAAAACCTAAACTATTTACTCCCTGACCCTATACAGAAAAAGTTTGCTGACTCTTGCCTTAGAGGAATGGTCAACCAACTCCCAAATGCTCTATCCTGTTCGCTGAATTCTTTGTAGAATTCTTTGCAACCAGAGGAGTCTATGGCTCGGTTTTAATTCCTGAAAATATTTTTTTTCGGTGATTTATGTAAATGGCCCTGAGTGATGACAGTTGACAATAAATTTGGGGGAAAAAGAAATCAAAGCTAAAGCACTGTGGTTCTAAATAGTCACCTCCTGGATCTCTGCAGGGCTGTTGGTTAACCAAATCCCAGGGAGGGTTTTGCCAGTCATGAAAAGTTTGGTCAGGTGGTCTGACCCACTGAGTGTAGATAAAAGTACCCACAGGCCTCTCTCTGTCCATGTTGATGGGGGATTTGAGGGGAGCCCTTTCACCACATGTAGCCAAACTGAAAACTAGCCATTTAGACGACTGCCAGCATGCCAAGCCCATAGAAACAGTGACAAAGAGGGCAGTAAGTGAGGCGATGAGTAACTGTCCATTTTATTCATTGTTGTCAAACGTAGCAAGAGGTGCTTCATAACCTTTGTGTAAACCAGACTTCTGAGTCATCCCAGCAGCCGGGAGTTCTAATCATAACACGCATGGTGGTCCAGAATCAGGTCTTCCCATGTGTCAGGACTCTTACCAAAACTAAGTCACCCCACAACCCAGTTCGGATCCAAAAAAATCAATGAATCTTTATTGTCTGGCTCCACCTATGTGCTCAGACACACTAGGCCTACCATGTGCCCATTAGGTAGAGTCTCCAGCCTGCAGGGGGTCTAGAGGAAACAGCTGCAAATTCCAAAACGGCCACTAGTTGGCTGATGAACTTGCACATGTGTCGTCTCTTACCTGAGCTTCAGATTCATCTGTAAAACGAGGCATTGGCGTTGGATATCTCTGCGGTGCCTCCTCGCTCTATGAGTATGTGGAGTGGAGGCTACACTCACAGTGTCGGAAAAATCCTGGAATACGTGGCTGACACATTACTCATAATTCATGATAGCTCATTATCCAATTAGTGGTATGATAATGATCAGTGTTAGCATTGTTATTATGCTTACTTATAGCATAAATAATGATAACAGCCAGCGTTTGTTAAGTACATGTGCCAGATGTCATTTGTTGAGGTCTCTGGAGTATGTGGGAGAAGAAGATGCTATGCTCTGCCAGTGCATTTTATCTTTTAGGCCAAGGGGCAGCAAACTATGACCCTGGGCCAAATCTGCCCACTGCCTGTTTTTGTAAATACAGTTTTATTAGAACATAGCCAGGCCCACCGTTTACCCATTGTCTATGGTTGCTTGTACACTACAAGGGCAGAGCTGAGTAGTTGCAGCAGAAACCCTAAAATACTTGCTTTCTGGTCCTTTACAATAAAAAACCTGTTGACCCCTCACTTTGCCCCTACTCTGCACACCTGCTGCTCTTACCTACCTAGTATCCACTGACTATTCTTTTGGCTCTAGCCTCTTGACTTCTGTGAGGGCACCTCCCCTCCTGACCCTGTAGTTTGGGTGAAGCGAATCCATTGCTCATCTCAGGCTTGACAAATCAAGATATTCCCTCCCCAAGACTACAAATATTCAGGGGAGGGAATGTGAGATTCCGTCCTAAGAATTTTGCTGGAAATAGTGGGAAGGAAAAGCTCTTTTTATGCTGAGGTTTCTGAGCTCCTAAGATGCAAGTCCAGAGCTGCCAAGAACCTGCATGGAAATGAACTGCCTGTGTTTGAAGACAAAGACAGATGGAGAAAAAATGAGTTCTGATACAATTTTAGCCTCTGGATCGAGCTGTGCCTGAAGCTACTTCTAGACTTTTCAGCTAATAAGCTAATACGTTCTCTTGTGCGTCTAAGTTAGCTTAAGTTAGGTTTCTATCACTTGCAACAAAAACAAATCAATTCTTTGAAACAGACAGAGTTATTTTCCCCAGGAAGACCTACCTGTCCAAAGTCACATAGCTAGTGAGTGGCAGAGGCTAGGACCCAAGTCCACATTAAGCTCTGCAAGACGAAGGACCAGAGTGTAGAGCTCTCCAGAAGATCTGATTAGGACCAGGAACAGAACTAACAGGTTATTTTTCTGTCTCTGAAGTGGGAACCTTGCAAACCACATCACTGTTCTTTAGAGGGTGGCTCTTTGGGGATCATCCCGTTTTCTACTTGTGACTATCCCATGACAAGGCCCAGCAGAATATCTGTAATTTGTGGTAATTTGTGAATATGTGGTAATTTGGAGGAAGTGATCGAGAAAGTGGTGTCGTTGCCACTTTTCAGCCCTTCACTCTTGCCATACTTAAGTGGGCAAAGAATTTGCTGGGAAGAAAGCTGCCTTCCCTCAGTTGTTCAGCAAGCAACACGTGAAAAGAGGCAATCTCCATGCAGGGAGCGGGATTGTGGGTCAGAACCCTCCTGCAGCAAGAAATGAGTTAGGGCAGCCGTGGCTGAAGCACAGATTCCAGGCAATCTCTCCTAACTGGAGCCCTCCACCCCACAGGGCTTCTTCCTATATTCCGCTTTGACAAGAAGGACAGACTCCAAGAGAAGTGTAGTGCAGGGTGTGGAAACAAAAATCTCTCAGGGAGGTCTTTGGTTGGCGTGTGGCCCAATGCGACACCTTTACCAGCTGGAGGACTTTAAAATGAGGAAAGGGCCTCATTGTAAATGAGACAAGAATCTTCGGTGATGTGCAAAAGCCTTTGTCAGGGCTGTTCTGGTCCCAACACACCCAACCAAGATGAGAGAATGAATTCAGGGATTTCTAACCATTTTCAACCACAAGAGTTAAGCAAAGTTGAAATGGAAGGAAGGAAGGAAGGAAGGAAGGAAGGAAGGAAGGAAGGAAGGAAGGAAGGAAGGAAGGAAGGAAAGAAAGATATAAAAAATACACACTTATAATTGTATCTACAAAGATTACTGATAATATTTCTGGAATGACCACAGGACACTCAGTAGTGCTGGCCTCTGAGAAGAGTGAGTAAATGGCATCTCAGGTGACGAGGAGACACTGTTCCTTGCATACTCTCTAGCACAGCTTGAATGTTTTGCCATGTGTTGGTTACTTTTTCAATGTAAGAATTAAAAATAAGAGGAAATTACCAAAATACTTCATTTACTAATAACCCTAAAAGTTAAATGACCAGAACCCCATTTCTCCAGGCTTCCTGGTTAAGCTTGTTTCTTTGTTATATAGGCCATTGCAGAATTTACCCTGACGTGAGCTCTACTCACGTGTCACTTCCCTGAGCAGAGAGAAGAAGCAATGGGACCCAGCTCGTGCCAGGCAAACATGTTACATGAGACCTGTTGTTTTTGGGTCTGCACTAGCTCAGAGATAAGGGGGAAAGGGCAGCATTAGGGCGTTCAAAGTTCCAGCCATCTGGGCCAGGACAGAGTTTTGTTTCCTGGCATAGAGATCAAAGAGCTGGTCTCTCAGCCTGGCCTCTAAGACACTGGAAGTCCTCGGAAAGGTCTGAGCTGCCTATTGACTTTAGACCAGTCAGTGGGCAAAGTTTACAACTTCAGGAGAATGGGACAAGAAACAGAACTGTCCAGAATAATTCTGAATCACTCCACGTCCCATGCCCCAGACACACACACACACACCACAGGTTCCACAGGAAGCATATGGGTCTGGCTTTATTGAGCGTTGCCCCTCTAGCTGTATGACCCTCAGCAACTCACTTTCATCCTGAAAGCCTCAGTTTTCTTATCCACACAAGGCAAAAGGATTGTAGAAAACATTATACTGGATGCACTAATTTCTGCTAAGTGCGCTCCACATAATAGCCGTACTATCCTTCTTCTTTCCCCGTTCCCTTTCACCTATTTCAGAAACAAGGGAATGCTTTTTGAAGAATTCAACTGACTGCAAGACAACATAAACCTCTGTCCAAACGAACTTTCAAACTTCTTAGAAAACTCTGCAGACACTTCAGTGAGAATCAGATCTCTGTTCTTTTATGTAACAAGTTACATAAGCGTCGCCTTATTCCACCAGCATTGGATTTCCATGTGCAAGCCAAGGTCAAAGGAAATTATATAAGCATAATCCCGGGAAATCAGCAAACAAAGCAGGGACCAGTTCAAGAAGCAAACCAGCAGCATGTTAACGTGAATCTCTTAGAGACCAGAAACTGGTAAACATCACAAAATATGAGCATATTTGGTTGAGAGTGGGGGAGGAAATTGTCAAAATGTTTTTTAAATGGTACATCACGGTGCCAAACAACCTGAATAGAGGCTGGGACTGCAAGAGAGCAGGGTCTTCAAGGTCACCTGTAGCACTGCATTTTAACCTCTTCATTTGCCACCTCCCAGAGAGGTTAGGCAAGGGACCAGAGGCGCAGGGGGAGGAGTGAGGAAATTGAGACTTGGGGCTGGGGCACTTTACCAACAAGTATGAAATATTTCAATATTTTAACTACCAGCTGCTTATCAGCCCTGAAGGAGAGACAGTTAGTTCTTAAATAGTCCTATTAATGAAAATATTTGAAACCATGTCAAAAACCCACCAACATATGAAGCATCACGAGCAATACCCAAAAAGATTCTCTACCACCTTAGAAATCGGGGCAAAGAAAATTAAAGCAACAATTTCTGCACATTTAATTGACAAAACTGTTTTTTTAGGTTATAACATCTTTGTAATGTTAAAAAGAATGATGTATTGCCATGAGGACTAACAAGGAATAATGACCAGGATATAGATATACAAAAATTCTACATGTGCCCAAACATTTATAATGCATGGGAGACATTCTGGAAGGAGAAGCAAAAAATTTTTTGCAAGGATTAACTCTGAAAATGGAAGACAATTTTAGAGGAAGGTGTGTAAAGGGGCTTTTTTAAAAATATATTTTTGTAGGTTTTTTTTTTTTCCTAGGTTTTGACTTTTAAACTGCTATGTTTGTGGGTCATGTTGTATAATTAAATTAATTTGATTTTGAGGAATGGTGAATTAGCCATCTAAAACGTTTGG
Source organism: Rhinolophus sinicus (assembly GCF_036562045.2). Classification (NCBI taxonomy): domain Eukaryota; kingdom Metazoa; phylum Chordata; class Mammalia; order Chiroptera; family Rhinolophidae; genus Rhinolophus; species Rhinolophus sinicus. The sequence continues at coordinate 145,132,642 of NC_133756.1, forward strand.
AAGAGAACAGTATTTTTTTAATGCAGGAAAATATTAACTTTTTAAAAGAAAAGACTAAGAAGCTGTCATTTTTTTAAGGAGGTTACAATGGAGGCAATACGCTCTGTGTACTGAATTTCCTTCCAAGCATACCCAATGCAGATATTGATAAAAGTTAACCTTCTGTCCGAAATGATTCTGAGGTTTATGCTCAAGAAACAAAGCAAATAACCTGTCTGGAGGAGAGCAGGGTTCATTTCGCTCAGAGGGGATGTACCTCCCAGAAGAGCATGGTACCTCTTATTCTCACCTTTAAAAGCAGATGAAAATGCAGCATCTCTTTTCCTAGTCTTCATTCTACTTTTCCTTGATCAGAAACAGAGGCAGTTGCATTCCACTCACACTGGACTTCTTGCATCAGCAAACAGTAGCCCCAAGCTGATCCTGGTCACCTAAATTCAACTCCTGGGACATCTTCTCCAGAATGTAATAATAATTCTAGGATGCAAGTGGGACTTCCATCACTGTCCTGCTCTGACACATTGTGAGACCTCAGACAAGTCACAAAACCCACATAGGGGCAGCCAGATGGCTCAGGTGGTTAGAGCATGAGCTCTCAACAACAAGGTTGCGGGTTCAATTCCCACATGGGATGGTGGGCTGTGCCCCCTGCAACTAAAGACTGAAAACAGTAACTGGACTTGGAGCTGAGCTACGCCCTCCACAACTAGGTTGAAGGACAACGACTTGGAGCTGATGGGCCCTGGAAAAACTCACTGGTTCCCGATATTCCCCAATAAAAAAAATTTTTAAAAACCCACATGGATATGTCTATAATGTCAGTACCCCATTTTCAAATGGAGATAACCCATTATCTGTGCATCAATATAATAATGATGATATAATATTATTATTATCACCAGGGTCTGACCCCTCCGTTTTTACACACACACACACACACACACACACACACACACAACCTGGTGTGTTCAAAAGATTGATGAACTTAATGATACATGCGCCAACACTGTAAAATCCCTAGAAGGCTTCTGCCTAAACATCCAATGAAGTGCCCAGGTGATCATTTCACAGCAGATGAAATATTTGGGACTCAAGGTACATGGCTGAGAAGTAGCCCCTCTGAGAACTCAGACCCTTATCTTCCATCATTTAAAAAATATATATTTTTACATTTGAGACCCAAATATTAACATGATCAGAGTTATTCATTTGTTCATGTACTCATCCGTTCAGTAGATATTTCCTGAGAATCTACTCTGGGCTTGTCACTGCTCTACATAGAGGCTTACATACTAAAGAAGAAAGATAGTAAACAAATAATGTCATATAGTAATAAATACTATAAAGAACAATGAAGTGATGGAATGATGAGTGGGGTAGAGAGGGATGGGGCACTATTTTATATAACAGGGTCCAGAGAGTGATATTTAATCAGTGGCTTGAGGAAAGTAAGGGGACCATGTGGGATCTTCGGGAAAAGTATTCTGAGAATGGGAACAGGCTGTGCAAAAGCCCTGAGGCAGAAACAAGCTGGTGAATTCTAGGAACAGCAAGGTGGATCTCCTCACTACTATGCACAGGCAAAATTCTGTGAGTGCTTAATGGGATTCAGGGGCCCTCTGCCTAAAAAATGCACACACAGAATTTTTCCCTTATGACTTAAGATCCCTGAAGCCCTTTATCAATGGCCGCTGGTTTAGAACCTCTATTCTACTCCAACCCCTGAAGATTGTTGTTTCTGACATAGCACAGGGCTCCAAAAGGCCGAGTCCTGGCTGCTATCCGTCACTCGGTGAAAGAGTGACAAAGAGGGGGCCACATCCATTCTCTACACAGTCGACTGGTTCTGAATTTCCAGGAGAATAGAAGGCCCTGCCCTCAGTTTGGGGGACTGAGAAATTAGCCTGGGGAGATAAACAGCACAATTCTGGGCCACTCACTGCCCTTTCTCTGTACAAGGAAGAGCATCTTCCTGAGCACGCTGACTAGATCAGATTCCACTATGCTCAGACTTGGAGGTGACCTAGAGGCACTTGCAATCCCCAGAGATAGTCCGAGTATTGACCCATTCCATTAGGCTTCGCTTTCAGACAGAGAACAAATAACGGACAAGTGCTCTGGGTTTGTCTCTAAGTTGAGTTTTGCTCCAAGAGCAAAAAATTAATAATGGTAATTTAAAAAAAAAAAATAGGGCAATTTAAGCAGCATGCCGGATCCAAGCTACACACACTCCATGACACTTACTGCGCCTGGTTCTCATTCCAGTTTCACTCGTGTCCCCACAGGACTCTCTGTGTTAAGACCATCACACCCAATAATTCTTGTTAAATACCAGGCTTCCAATTACAGCTTCACCATAAAACACTTCATAAAATGTGTGAACTTTGCTCCTGTTTCTTGCAAACCCCATCTGGCCCTCCCTGCTTCCTCCCCTTGGCGAGGCGTAGCACCTTCCAGCTCTCAGAGCTCTCTGCTGAGTCCTGAGGAAACCCTGCCCTGGGGCTGGCGACTGCCTTGTCCAATGATCCCATCCACTCTACAGAGGAACCGCTGGGTGATTCCATTCCCTGATCCCAGTGCAAGACTCGCTGGGTGCCAATCATGACACCATCAGAAAGGTTGGAGCCTCCCTGTGAGACTGTTGGGACTGGGAGGGACCAATGAGGACAGGCGGGGGGGGGGGGGGAGAGGGGCACTGAAAGTTATGTTTCCCCATCTCCATCCCCCACAGGAAGTGCACCAAGAAATACACCCTCAGGACAAGGGGTAGGGGATCGGCGGGTAAACTATGACGCCCTTACCCACCAGACTCTTTCCTTGTCTCTTAGAAAAAAAGAAATAGTTTTAGTGTATGTTTTTCAGATTACGTAAATAACATGCACTTTGTTAGAAAGATATAAAAAAAGAAAGTGAAAATCACCAGAGAATCCCATTGCCAGAAAAGTCTACGTAATAGCCAATGTTAGTACCAAGCATTGTTTTAAATGCTTTACACTCATTTAAACTCATTTACTCATTTCAACCTCTTAACCATTGTATAGGGGTGACATTCTTTTAAGACCCATTTTGCAGATGGAAAAACTGAGGCACGAAGGAATTAAGTAACCTGCACAGGTCTCATAGTTCTTAAGCTGAGGAGATAGAAGTCAAACTCAGACCCATATTCTTAATGCAATTCAGCTATGACTGCTTTCCATTCAAAGCTCCCAGCTCCTGCAGCTCTGGAGTCTAGCATAGAGCAGAGATGTCTCCATCCCTTAGCCTCCATGGGCTTGTCCTTCTCCTGCCAGCCCTCCAACCCTTGGTGAGCCTCCCCAAGGACCACGTATTCACCAGCGTTTACAGCAGTCCATTCAGGACGTGCTGAGCGTCTAGCAGGTGGATCTAATAGGGCTGTGGGTAAACCATGATTGGGACCCAGCCCTTGACCACAAGGGGTTTGGTCTAATAGCAGAGACGTAACATATAAACCAGAGCAACTAATGACAGAAATGGGACCAGACTCTAGGCTCCATGAGGGCAGGGTCAAATCGTATTCACTGCAGGTTTATAGAAGGTGCTCAGGAACTGTTTGTTGAATGACTGAAAGAATAAGATAGTCAGAACCTCGGGCCTTGACACTTGCTCTCTTCTGAAATAATAAAGTCAGGAATAACTTTCCAGGTGAAGGGACAGTTCAGCAGAGACTCGGAGGCTTGGTAAGACCTGCCAAAGCAGAAAGAAAGGGCAGAAGATGTGCCGAGGAACGGGGGCAGGACTCCCCACAGCTGACTCCACACGCCTGGGACTGAGGCTAGAAGAAGAGCAGGTGCTCATTGCAGAGGTTCTGTAGGCAAAGAGCAGAGAATGCAGAGGAGTTGGAAAGATAAAGAGGCAGGTCGTCCATGTGCCCCAATGCAAAGGAAGGCGGTTAAACTTTGGGAAAACCTGTCCCAAGATAAAGATTTGAGAGTTAACTACTTCAAGTGAGCAAACAGGCAAGAAAAAAAGATCTTAAGAAGGACAAGAGTGGCATCTTGCAAAAAGGTACTTCTTGGGGAAAGAGGAGGAAGAAGAATCCTCCAAAATTCAAACAGCAAGGAGCCCTGAGAGAGAAGGAGACCCATGAAGGTGCCCTAAGGAGCAATCGTAGGGGCTTCCCCAACAGCAGGAGGTCTCCTAGCCCACCCTGGACAGAGGGAGCCGCTCAGTACACTGGCTCTTTGGAGTCCCTTTCCCTCCATCTCAGTGGCCTTTGGACCACCTTCAAGGCAAGACTGGACCACAAGCCCATTTCATCCTGGGCAAAGTCCAATCTGGGATTAGGGGCTGCGTGGGGCAACGTGTTGAGAAGGCCTCTGACCCTGAATCTAGATTAAAAATGAATGAGTTCCATGACTGATTAGCACTACCCTCCGTGCACACAAAATTCAGGAGTGGCCACAACTGTGCCCATATTTGCCATCCTTGCTTTCAGTAGTTTGCATTCACTTTCTTTCTTAGACATGGGCTGATTTAGAGCAGAAACTACTATGCTTACCTTTGTGCCAGCCTTGTGTGAGGTAGGCACGGGGGAAACAGTGATCGCTGCGCTCCGCCAATGTTTGTGAAAGGAATAATCAAACTCATTTGTTCCCCAGAAAAATAAAGACAAACAAGCTGGATACTATGAACTTTAGGAATGCACAAGTGGCAGAACGGGCCTCTTTCGCCGGAGCCAGCTTCCTATTCTGACCCTGCCGACAGCCAAACTCCTTGTGACAGGTCTGGGCTCCACCCGGGTTCAGCTTAGGTCACTCTTGTTTAGGGAAAGTTCCCAGCACACAGACAGTGTCCAGGCATTGCCCTGCAGGAGGCGTTGTGACTAACAACACAGCTAGTGAATTCTGGAATTGATGAACAGAGCCTCCCCAGGGGCAGGCGTGTGGACCCAGGCTAACACAGAAGCATTTCTCAGGCATCTGCTTTTACCAAAGAGAGATGTGCAAAAACACAGAGGCATGCCTGGTTTCACCTCCCCTGGGACTGGTGAAAACATGGTCTAGAATTGGGTTGGGCCCGCAGATTCTCTAATTTCTGAGAATCTCCCCTGAAGTATTTATTGATGAGCAAACCCAATATGCCTCCTGATTGTTCTTCGACCCTCAGCAAGTCCTCATCCATAGCAAATACTCAGTAAATAAGACAGGGACATTCTATTTAAAGAACTCCCGAGTACATGGGGAGGAAGGCAAACAGGTGAGAAGCTATGGTCCAAGAGATAAATAACGCTCTAGAAGGAGATAAGAGGAAGCACCTGATTAATTGCCAAAGGACGTGAGGGAGACAAACAGCAGGGCTACTTACTGGGTTCCGAAGACGAAGAGATTGATGGAGTAGTTTGGAACAGAGTCCCACAGGAGAAGGATGTGTGCTGGGCTTAGAGACTGTAGGTAGACTTTTGACAGCGGGGGAGAAGGGGAGAGGATACATCAGGCAGAGGAAACAGAGAACAAAAGCTTGGAGACAGGATGGGAAACGTACAGTTTAGGAACAGGCGGGACATATGAAGAGAGGTGAATCTGGGAGCCAGATTCCAAGCAGGAACATGAATCGGGGGTATTGCAGGAGCACCGCAGTGAGGCCACAATTCAGGTGTGGACTATACAGGGAGAATCAGGAAGGAGTCAGAGGTGCAAAGGGAATCAAAGCCCTATAGGCCACAGGGAACAAGAAATCAAAGGAAATGAGGGCTTAAGTAGAAATGTTCCATAACTCCTTAGAAACATGGATTCTTTCTATGGCTTGCAGATCACAAACCTCCTCCAGCAAATGCCCCGGGCCTGGAAATCAATAACTCAGATGGTTGGAGCTCATGAAACCTGTGAAGCTGTCTCCCACATCTCACCTCCTTTTCCTTCCTTCCCTTTGTGGGGAAATAAAGAGAAAGAAAGGCCCTTCTCCTCCCGATTTCAGTGTTCTTCACCCCAGGCAGCCACCCAGGGACCTGAGAAAGCCGTGGTCCCTCCCATATCAAAGACAAGGATCTACTGCCCTTATTCCTCATAGGACACCTACATTTTAAAGGAAGCCTGGCCCAGATGCGTAGAGTTCCAGTACGTTTTTCCACGATTTCCTATTTGCTGCATGCCTGGGAGGGAATGGAGGGGGCAACACACAGTCCTTGGACTCAGGGGTCTTACAACTTAGCAGCTGAAAAGGCCAGTCCAGTCCATTTTGTACCTATTTTTTCCAGCAGGGGCAGAAGTCCTATATTTGGGATGGTGATGAACATGGGCTCTAGAAGCAGAGAGACCAGGGTACAAATTCCAGCTCCACCACTTTCCAGGGAAGAAACTTGGTGTTAGTTCCCCAGTGTCTCCGAGCCTTGGTGTTTCTCCTCTATGAAAGGACAGCCCCGAAGGGGCTCCCCCATACGAAGGGCTCAGTACAGTACCTGACACAGGGTATATACTCAGTAGCTATCTGCCAGGGTGTGCCAGGAAATGCTGGAGGCTTATTACTGATTTTCAGAAAATGCAGACTGACAATCAAACGACAAGAGGACATCTCCCAGGCCCCGGAAGCTGACTGAGCCTTTAATGCATTAACGTTTCTTGTTCCAGTTCCTTATTTTACAGCTCAAGAAACTCTCTTCTTCTACCTTGTGTTTTTTTTTTCTTTTTATTAGTTTCAGGTGTACAAAATAATGTAATAGTGAGACATTTATACCCCTCACAAAGTGATAACCTTCCTCCCCCAATCTACTACCCTTCTGACATCACATGCAGCTGTTAGAGTTCCACTGACTCTATTCCCTATGCTGTACTCCACATCCTGTGACTGTATATATATATGTTCAATTATAGTTGACATTCATTATTATTCAGCTTCAGCCTTCAGGTGTACAGTGCCGTGGTCAGGCATCTACACTGTCCATGAAGTGGTCTCCCTAATAAGACAAGTGCCCATCGGATACCCTGTAAAATCCTTACAACATTAATGATCATACTCTCAAGAGTGCCACGGGGCTACAAAAGACAGTTCTCTCCTCCCTCGTTTTATCTTGCAGGGTGTAGGGGTGGAAGATGGCATCAGCATTTACTGAGCATTACACGGACGCCAGCATGGTGCTAGGCACATCACAGCCTTCGTCTCTTGTAATCCTTACAAACCCCCAAAAGTACAAAGGTTTATCCTGAATTAAGAGAGAAGGGAAAGAGAGGCTGACGTTGTGAAACTTGCCCGAGGTCCTACAGCTAATAAATTGCAGAGCTGGGACTCCAGCCCAGGTCTCTGACTACTTCATGCTTCTTTCTGGCTCCTGACTTGAGCCAGACCTGAACCCCAGGCGCCTGGGGTTCCTCCCACAAATGCACACGGCAATAAGATTTCATCCCAGCTTTTCCATCTGAGGCCCTAAAAAGCTTGGCTGAAGCAACAAACCTCTGGATGATTTATTCCAGAACTCTTAGCTGCCCCATCAAGCCTAATTGGGAAGATGCCTGGCTGGGGCTGGGGTGTCTCTCTGGTCTGGACCCATCCCCTGGGGAGGGTGACCCTCTGCCAGGTATTGGAGGCACCCTCAACTCACAGCCTGGAAAATGCCAGTGGAAAGAGCCTTAAGATTCCATTCTTTGATCACCTTAAACATTGAACCCACTCTCTCTGTGAGAGAACATACTAGAGCCCACCCACATTTTCACTTCCTCTTAGAGATTTTTCTTACAGAGTGAAACCATCTACCTAATATCCTCATATAATGGAATTAGCTGACTCAGTTTCCGTTTGAGAGATTTATCATCATAATACACTAATGATCACGAACACTTATTGGGTCCTTAGGTATGATCCTCCAATGACCCAGTGAAATACATTTTACCATTAGTTCCACTTTATAGATCGGAAACTGAGGTTTTGGGTATTAGGGAGGTTAATCAAAGGCAGGCACTTGGTTAGTGGCAGAGACAGAAGGCAAACCTGAGATGCTTTCCTTAGGATCCCACGCTCTACTCACCGTCTAACGCTTTCTCCAGGGAGGCTGGGGTGGCCTCCCATTCCTTCTCCACCTCCCTCAATGACCAGTGCATCTCCGCTCCCACGGATGGCACAAAAGTTCCAGCTAGGACTGTGGCATCCGTCTAAAGAACACTCCAGACCAGAGCACCTCCCTACCTATGTGGACATGTGTGACAGCCATTCCACCCCCTCAGCCCTGGCCACAAGGACATTACTAAGCTACAACCAGTCTGGTCTTCAAGTAATACTTAATGACCTCGTGAGGTACAATAGAGTGTACATTTAAAATGCAGGACAGAAAACTGCATAGGATGACAATTTTATAAAAATTGCACATTGCATCGAGATTAAAAAAAAAAAAAGGCACAAAAGGTCTCCAGTGGCCATTTATAATGTTAGGATGATGGATGGTTTTTATTTCCTTACTGATTTTTGATTCATGTTCAAACTTTCTACAACAAACACAAATGAACCTTTATAATAAGAAACAAAAAGGTAACAAAAATAAGCTGACTGACCATAAAAAGCGTCTACATCAATCAGAGAAAAGATGAAGAACGATTTAATCTATAAGAACCTCACGGGCACACGTTCCCTCCCCTTGCTATTCACACATCGTGCCCTGGTTATGAATTTCCACCTCCAGCTAGCTCGCTACTCGGTTTTCAAGCCTGCCTCTGATGCTGAGAGAAGAATGTCAGTGTTGGGAGTGAATTACCTTAACCTGGCCATGGCCCCTTTCCAATCCAAGTCACAGAGGGGAGGTTTCATTAGGGAAAGCTCTATGACTGCAGTCAGCCTACTTTTGGCTGGCAGGCAGAGCAGGGGAGCTCTTTATCCACTGGTGCCGCGACAGAGCCTCAGAGGTCACAGAAAGGAGGCATTTTCATCCTGCCCTGCTGCCAAGCCAGTCTTTCTAGAAGCCACTCCACTGCTGCCACCTAAGGAACAGGCCAGGCTTATTGTCACCCCTCAGCCAGAACTGCAAAATGTCTCGGAGTGTGCTGTGCTCAACCCGAGGGAGAGAGTGGCCCTTGTTTTGTAACACACCTTAATGGGCACGTTCATGTGAGAATTAGGCTGAGATGGTTGCGGGTGAGCTGATGCTATGACTAAACTGCACTGCAGGAGAAAGAAACGGGAAATTCAGGGGGCTGGGGGGGAGTGATCTGGGGAGGAAAATGGAGGAGTCTGAGCAAGGAGCAAGAGGTCCTGTCAATACATTAGGGAGGCCGCAAAATGAAATGATGGCCAATGAAGACTATCCCAGCTGGTAGGAGGGGCCAACGGACCTGTAATAATCACAATTATAATAATAGCAATAAGAATAACATTGATAGGAATGACAGCAAACGTTTACAGAGTACTTACTACAGGTCTCCTTCCAAGCACTTTATCTCCACAACAATCCTGTGGGGTAGGTACTACTCTTATCCCCATTCGACAGGTGAAGAAACTGAGGCACCAAGACGGAAAATTATCTGCCCAAAGTGACACAGGAAATGGCAGAGCTGGCTTTTAAAAAATCTCATCCCAATCCCAGAAACTTTATTCTTAACCACTTGACAATACTGTCCTTCTCTAAGGACAGAAATGCCAAAGGTTCCATTGTGTTCCATTTGCTATTTTGCTCTGCAGGGCAAGGCACCCAGCTCCTTGGTTGCTCAGACTCTGAGCAGCGTCTGACACATCCACAGCCTTTGAGGCCATGGCACTTTGGGGAATGGGGGATCTAAAGGGCTCCCAGGGAGGGAAGTCAGGGTGGAAAGCAGCCTGAGCAGAAGGTGACCAAATAGAGAGCAGTAATTCACCAGAGGCTGGACTCCGAATGGAAGGTGACTTAGAAATTCAAGCTTCCAGGAATCCCTGGAAATGGAAAGAGATGCTCACCATCCCTCTGAGTGTGGGATAGGGCTTCAAGTTGATTTCACTTAAATCATCGAGGACAATCGGATCCTATGCCAAACAGGAAGATTTGTGAAATTTGAAGACTGACACAAATTTTGATACCTTAATTCCTTGGTTTTAAGATGCGCTTTTTTTAAAAAAAACATTTTCACATTTCTGAAATTGGGATGCATTTCATATTCGATATAGACATATATTATGGTGTTGCTCTTTTTACTTGAAAAACTATTAAACGGTTTGCGCAGCTTACAAGCAAGGGTGATTTAGAATGGAGTAAACGCAGCTGCCTAAGAACCTTCTGACAGAAGCAGATAACGCTGCACTGATTCTCTTGTTCCCTTGTCTCTTTAATATTAAGGTTTCCATTTCTCCAGCAGTTCATCCAAATGCACAGATGCAATGCCCACCTCTGCCTCACGCAGCATGCTGCTGCTCATCCTTCTGACCTTGGCTCAAACACTGCTTCCTCCAGGAAGCCTCCCTGACCTACCAGACGAGGTCTAATTCTATTGGTCTGTGTGATGGGTTAATGTCCAATGTCCCCCTAACCAGACTGCATCCCATGAGGTCAGGATTGGGCTTTTTTTTTTTCCTTCACTGTTAAATCACCAATTAAGACCATAATATGAATTTCAATAATTTTTTGCTTTATTAATAAATTTGAGTCTCTAACATCAAGCTAGAAAACAAACAATTGGTTCCTATTTCAGATGATCAAAAGTTCCTTTCAAGAATCTTTGGCAAATATCACCAACAACAGGGTGGACATGAGCTAGTCCTTTAGCAGAAAAGAAAGTCTTACTATCCTTCTACCATCACCAGAGCGTGTTGATATCTAATCCATTGAATGTTAAATAATATTTAGGCTTTATAATTATTTGTGCCTTTTGTTCTACTGGCTCCCAGTGACTCCTTCTTACTCCTATGTATTAAAGCCAAAGCCTCACTTGAAAGGATGTTAAACAGAGCACATGACCCCAATGTTTAGTGCGTTAATATATATTGTAAACTTTGAGGAAGGAAGACTTTAACAGAGGTATTAGAAGAGTGATACAGGCTGTTATTATTAAATATTCTTTAAAATCCTATAATCCTCTCAACCACTGAGAAAATTTCCACACCTAGAAGGGTCCTTAGAAACGTTAAAATCTGGCCACTCTGCAGGTAAAGGGCCAATGACACAAGTCAGCTACTAGAGGACAGAGGTGGCCTACTGGTGGCCTACTGGGACAAGAGACCTCCTAGAATTAAAGAAAAGCGTGAATTAAAGAAAAGCGTGAGGCCAAAGGCTCTGATATGCATTGGTCCACTTCTCCAGGTGTTCTCCTTTTGCCCTAACACAGTGGCTCTCAACCAGGGCCATTTTGTAATACCTGCAGACATTTTTGGTTGTCACAAGAGAGTGACAGGAAACTACCAGGATGCTACTCCTGGATAGAGACAGAGATACTGGTAAACATCTCCCACAACAAAGAATTATCTAGTCCCAAATGTCAATAGAGTCACGGTGGAGAAACCCTTCCCTAAGAGATGTCAGAAAAGGCAGAAGGACCCAAAATGAGTACTGGGCAGTTCCTCACACTTCTCACCCCGACCACAGTCCCCTTCCCACTCTCCACCACCCCACAACACATCTAAGGTTGGGCATCCCATGCCAAGGTACATGTTTACTCCCACACACGTACGAATATACATCAGAAGACAGGCCCAGCTTCACCAGAAACATGCCGCATCTTCCAGGAGCAGCAGTTCTACTCAGAATTCGCTGAATTGTCTTGATTCTAAGATATATGTTGTCCCTGTATTTCAATATTTCTGAAAATGGAATGTGTCATATTTAATTAGTTTTCTCCCCCTCCTCCCCTCCCGCAAAATGTGATCATCAAGCCAATGGAAACTCATAAATGATTACATATTAGTATCAGAGAAACATGGCAGCTTGGAAAATAACGTAACATACAGAAATACACACAAATCAAGGATGGAGCGTGATATAAAATTTGCCTGAATTCCAAGGACAAAAACACAAGGCTTCAAAGGATTTCTCCCATGTGTAGGCTCCTCCGGCCAGTGTGAGTTCACACCCCTCCACCTTGTTGGTAGAAAAGCTTAAAGGGTAGACTTTATTCTCAGGATGAAAAAGGACCCACAGCCAGAGGGTCTGTAGATGAGACCAACCTGGGGCTCACTTTTAACCCTCAACATCCTGGAGGCCCGATGTCCCTCTCCCAGACCCTCAAAGCCTTCCTCCCACATCTCCACCTCAATCCTCCCCAGGGCCCTTTCTCTGTTCTCTCTCACAGCCAGCACCACTTCCAGTGACTAGCGTGAGGGGCACATTGGGACTCACTGAGAGAGAAGCCCATGGGTCCTGCCTGCTGACCATCTTGTCTCGCTGCATGGGTGGTGCAAATCGGCAGGGAGTGGTCAACACACAGGCTTCGGAGGGAGTGAGGCCAGTCACAGACCCAGACTCAACACCCTCTCTGATTGTCTCCTTGGACAAGCTGGAGAGCTCTGCAGGCCTCGGTTTTCTCATATAGAAAGGGGCAGGGGATAAATAACAGTCCTGCCCACGACAGAATCAAGTCGTTGCTTTAGCTAGAAATACAATAATCATGTGAAATACATGGCTCATGGCCAACTGGCCGGGTCTGGCCAACAGTTGGTTGGGATTTCCGAGCAGTTTGTAAGAGATCCAGCCACAGTGATTCTAAAGATCCCATAGCCTTGGCCTCAGCCTGAATGCACTGAATGTCATCAAATACACCTGAGTTGGGGGAGCCCTTGATTTTTTTTCCAACTTCGTCCTCACTAACCTATAATCAACCCATACAATATCACAAATTGATTTTTAACAGGGATATTATGGGCATGTGTTGCTTTGTACTATGAAACATACAAGGATGAGATCCTTGACATGGTGTCCTTGGACCACAGAAAGGCTCAGTTGGACAGAATTCACTCATGTTTGTGTGCTTCTGTGGCCAAGGCTTATTGCCGTAAGCACTGGCGAAGATTGCTAAGGTTCCGGGCAACGCCAGGGCTCATTTGGAACTGAGCAGAACGCCAGCGGGAGGGATGTGGGCAGACAGAGGGTACATCCCTCATGGCCACTTTTGGTCAAGAACAGATTGCATCTGTTCTTTCTAGGGCAACGAAATTCAAGGACCCTTCTCCATCACTTGAAAAGAAATTGGTTCTGAAGGTCTAGAATATGACTTTTCTCTTGTTTAGGCTTGTCTGGAAACATTTAGGGGAAGGAGGTGAATGGCATTGAGAGATGTGACATTTCTGACAATTTGGGGAGAAGCTAAAGAAAAATGAGGAGAAATAAAAATGGAATCAATCCTTGTTCTTTCAGAACTTTTCCCAAGTATAAAGTCACCATGGTAATTTCATTATATAAGTAGAAACTAATTTTCTAATAACATGTTCTGTATATTATTATTACTTATTCTGGTAATAATTAACTTGTTACTCATTTAACTCACACATTTTTATTGCAAGTATTGTATGTATCTCTTATATACAGAGTTTAAAAAGGTTAACTCAAACCTATTTTCGTTTTAGATCTCTATTAAGGCAGCAAATATAAATATAATGACAAATCAGACAGGAGTGGGGCTTTATGCAAACAAATATATTTGGTTATCATTGGTGACAGTATCGATTGGATTTAGTTTTTCTGGAAATAGATAACAGTTATTATAAATCTGTTCATATTCATGGACCTGTAACCCCATCTTAGGAATACGATGCACGGAACGATAAATTCAATTCAAAGATCGTCATTTGCAGCACTATTTATAAAATAGGGAAATTGGAGGGGCCGGCCGGTGGCTCAGGCGGTTGGAGCTCTGAGCTCCTAACTCTGAAGGCTGCTGGTTTGATTCCCACATGGGCCAGTGGGCTCTCAACCACAAGGTTGCCGGTTCAACTCCTCAAATCCCGCAAGGGATGGTGGGCTGTGACCCCCTGCAACTAACAACGGCAGCTGGACCTGGAGCTGAGCTGTGCCCTCCACAACTAAGATTGAAAGGACAACAACTTGACTTGGAAAAAAGTCCTGGAAGTACACACTGTTCCCCAATAAAAGTCCTGCTCACCTTCCCCAATAAAATCTTAAAAATAAATAAATAAATAAGGAAACTGGAAAAGGCCCAGTTCAATCACTGCAAAAAGGTTAAACAAATGATGCCACAACAATAGTAATGCATAATAGAGCCTTGAGAAGATCCAATTTCCTATCCATATTCCCATAGGCATGTTCATAAAGTAGGTCCTAGCCATGTCCCACACAACATCAGAGTAGACATAAGAAAGGAATTTAGAATACGAATTTATAGTAAAATGGTTTAAGTTCTTTTTCTTGGAAAATGGAAGAGGTTAGAAACCTAAAAAGCCGGTATAAGACTAGAGATATATAACATGATCTCAAATGACTAGACTGAGATGCAGTTTAATAGTGATTATTTCTGGTTGAAAGAATTGCACGTGATTTTCCCCCCCTTATTTATACTTTGAAATACTTTAACTATTATTTCCAATGAGCATGGAGAACTTTTATAATCATAATATTAATGGCCTGTTTAACACATAAAATATAAACAAATGAAGTCTAAGGAATTGGTTTTAAACAGTGAGAAGAAATGGGCCGAAATGTGAACAGAATAAGTCATTTGTATTATTGTATAAAACGAAAATCAATCGAGTTTTTGCAACTTTGTATCATCTACTGTGCCAAGCACACAAAGCAGCCCTTGCTCAAAATCCAGCTTTTCCACACTTTATTTATGCTTTCTGATTACTTGAATTACTGCTATCAGCCGTTTCTGCTTCACTTGACTTAATTTTTTTACCATCTTTTTGAGCTTCTGAAAACAGCAATCAACATGTAAAAGGACAGAGTATTTCAATATTGTCCCAATTCTGGTAAGCCCTAAAACTGAACCTAAAAAAGAGTGAACACTCTATAGATATGTATTGAAGGACTCAATGAACATGAGCCATTTTCTTTACAATTTGGAGGAAAAAAAGAAAAGGAGGAATTAGAAGGGAGTAAATAGCAAGAAGAGCTGAGGATCTTTGTAACATCTACACTGTGCGTTGCAAGAGGAAAGAGAGATACTTAACAGGGCTCTGGAGTAGAACATTGGACTAAATACCTCATGCATTTAGCAATGTCAGAAAATAACTTCCCACCAACAAAACCAAGCCTACAGGCTTTCCCACCACACCAAGCACGGGCACCAGGGCAACACTGCTTAGTTTTGCTTCTCAGTCTGTACCCGACAGCTTTTGCAGCAGGGTTAACTGGGTGACAATGCAATCTTAATGAGGTCATTTATGTCACCCTGCTCTCGCAAGTGGAAATATAGTTATCACACAACAGGTAAATGGCACAGCTGGGATTCATGGATTTTCATCCGGACCAATTTCTTCAGCAATGATTGCTGAAGACATTAATATTAGAACTTCTAGAAAGAGTCTGGGGTAGAATGCAGAAGACACATGCATTAAGAACAATGTCTCATACGTCTTCCTGGGCACTTAAGATCTTCAAGATGTAATCACACATGATGATTTCGGTACAAGGTATAGCTTTTCCAGCTCATCACTAAACGTCTTACTAATGTGCTATTTAAGCAATCATTGAAAGGGGGGAAATTCTACATGGAAAGATATGAATATCATTTACCCATTCATTGATTCATTCAATACATATTCATTTAAAAACCTACCATGCCTTGTTCAGGCACTGGTGTGCGGTGACCTACACATTGTAGTCACCATCCTGAGGCGTTTCAGAGCCAGTCATTTTTCTGATAAACATATTATGCTTCCCAATTTTTACTCTTCTTTCTCTGAATCTTTACATTTCCAGGGAAGACCTGGTTCACAGGAAGAAGCTCACATTACTTCAGCCCCTCGGAAACAGCAAGTGTCTTTGCCAAATACCAAAAGAGGCTCTACTGAGTGTTTTGTAATAATCTACTGCTCCACATTTTCATTTCTCCTCTTCCTTCCTTCCCATGGCTCCTCACAGCCCACCCACCACACCCAAGGTTTCTGACCTGACTGACGACCTCTTGTCTCCAGGAGCCCACTGACCACCACGTAGTGCTGGAATGAGCTGTCTTCCATCACGGTCCTGTCGTACCTCAGAGGAGAATCTGTCAGGTGCTTTAAAATTTACCTAGCCAGTGTTTTGATATCAAAGAAGTAACAAACTGTCTATTGACTATTGTCATTTGACTGTGGAGTTCAAGGCCACTCAGTGTTTGAACGTTGCATAACTACGGGAGTTAAAGACCTCATGAGATCATCGTAGGCCTTTGATGTCCCTTTCCTCTCCTTAAGCAAGAACCGCCACTGTTTCCTTCCCAAGTTTTGTGAATTTCCACTGGGCTATCCCAGCAGCTCACAGGTATAGCTCTGAGCCAGTCACTTTGTCACCAATCATCCCTTGGCACTTAACCTTCATTCCTCTGTCACCATCCTCCCAGTGACCCGTGACCATTAATTAACCGTTTTATCTTTGGCAGCCTTGCTCCTGGACATTTAACCTGGACTCATCAAGTGCTGTGTCTTTAACTTCTGATGCCCACTGTAAATGAAAGAAATCCTTGGCTTTTAAGGTCAGAGATGTTCCAGCCTTCTGATCCTTTCTCTATGCTTCAATCCTCAATGTCCTATAGCTTAATTATTCATGGATTGTGTTGAGGGACCTCTGTTTTGCTTTCTAATTACATGTAAAATGAAAGATCAACGTATTGTTGTGAGGTGGATTTGAACACCCGTCCTCATGCCACCTTCAATGGCTTGCATGGATAACAGCATCATTTCTGAGAATGTGCCCCTCGGAACACTAATCCCTCAAAGGGTTCCTGCATGCAGAGGTTAAGGGGCCAAAGGAGATTGGAAAGAGAGGCTCACCCTTGAAGGCTCACAATGTGTATTAGGGTATTAAAGGCTTTGAGAAGTTCAGCGGGAATGAAGCGTGCCCAGCCAAGCCGTACCCAAGGTGATTGGAACCCAGAACACGTTTTACGTCCTGTTTTATTTTTCTTACATAAGAATTATATACATATTATAGGTTTAGTGATCCAAAGAACACACTCTGGGACACAATGATCTGCTGTGTAAACACCAAGAGGGACCTGAACCTGTGCTGCATAGTTGCATTCATTTTTATGGTAGGGAAGCATAACTAACGGCTTTTCGTCAAAGACGGGTAGGATTCAGGCCACCACTGAATTAGTAATCTGACCACAGTTTAGCACAGAGAATGGAGCCTCCGTTCTGAGGAGGATGGGTGGCAGTGAGGAAAGGGCCAGGTGGATACCTGAGCCACCATCCACCGCCGACAGCAGACAGCCAAGATGCTTTGCAGGTGGCCTGATGTAGAGCTCTCTCGTGACGGGGTCTTCACAGGGTCCCCATATCCTAGAGTTTTAATCCACAGGACACACCCGGCACCATATTTGTGGCGCTTCCACAAGCTGTCTCTAGCCCTGTCATGGGCCATTTCAATCCCAACTAGGAATTTTCATAAGAGCTATTGCACCCAGGAAAGGATTGCATTTTATTTGCTTCCTAATCGAGGACATAGATAAATATGCAGCATGCAGGAGACATCCTTTGGAGATCCACCTGAGATTTCAACCCTACTTCTACCACTCATGAGCTATGTGATGGGCAGAGGTTACTTAACACCTCTGAACCTCAAATACCTCATTCACAAAGAAGGATAATAGCAATTTAATAATAATAATAATAATATCTTACAGGATTGTTGTAAAAATTAAACTTAGAACATGGATAGCATGCAACACATGCTAACTATTATTATCATCATTACTTGTTCATTCCACAAATATTTCTCAGGCAAAATAGCCATTGCCTCTATGAGCCCTGACTGCCTTTGAGCAATTCTGAAGCCATAGCAAATCCACAGCAAACTGGATTTTCAGGTATTAGATCTCCTTAGCAGCATGACCATATTCAGTTTTAGTTGCCCCATCTACATCCTCTTCTGGTGACATTTATTACCATAGGCTATTGACACTAGCTAACCTTCATTGAAAACACTCTGTGCCAGACACATTCTAAGTATTTGGCATGTGTTTGGCTTATTTAAATCTTTTGACAGCCTTTGGGAGGAACTACTATTATTCATATTTATAGACAAGGAGAAGGCACAGAGGGGCTAAGTAACTTGCCCAAGTTCACACAGCAGCTCAGTGTCAGAGCTGGGACCCAAACCCTCAAAGTTGGACTCCTGAGACCCTGCCCAGCACCATCGCACCACCCTGCCTCTCCCTGGAGGGGTTTACTGTCTCTCTAAAGAAGGGGCAGTGTGAGGCATGAATAAGCAGGAAGAGATGGAAAGCGGAGGAGGCAGAGGTAGGTGTGGGTGAGGCATGGAGAATAAAGACGGTGTGGGTGTCCTGCAGAGAAAACAGCCAGCTACTCAATTAGTCAGGCACAGCCCAAGCAGCAGTCACATTCTGCCCCAGAATGTTCTGAAGTTGCTCAGACCCATGGATGTCAGAGGAGGAGGCAGACAGCAGGCTACTTACTGCCTGGCAGCGAGGAAGGGGGCCTAGCCAGAGCCTGGGTCACAGCTAATGAGAGCAAAGCTGCTACAGATGTCTCTGTTTCTGGGTTGCCAAAGATTTCTGTCATTTGTAAAATAGGGGCTCGTCAGAGGGTTTCAAATATCATTTGAGATACAGAAGCACAGGGTGCCTTAAGATCCCCCCATGCTGTGGAATTCTAGGACGCCAGTTCCCCCAGGGACTCTCCAACAGGTCTGGCTCCATCTCCAACGACACCATAAGTAACAGTTGGAACACTTGCTCTAAGCCAGGTGCTAGCATCTGAATTCTTCCAGCAACCTTCTGCACAGAATTATTATCTCCACCTTACTGAAGAGGCATAGAGAGGGAAAGTAACTTGCCCCAGGACATGTGGTCATCAAGGAATGGAGTCAGGACCTGAGCCAAAGATGAGAGAAACTCATACCCAGGTGTAGTCTCTGCCCACAATAGGTGGTGTTTGAACAGGACGAGCAGCTGCAACTTTTGTTCACTGATTTGTTTCCATTAAAGTCCCTATGATGGGCCCAGGACGCAGAGCTGCACACGGCAGACCAGGTCCATGCCCTCACTGAGTTATACTTTTTTTTTCTGCAAGGAGAGGCCACTAAAGATGGGAGCTTAGCAAGTGCACAGGCAGATGGAGGGCGTCCCTGGGACACTGAGACCTTACTGCAACTCTGTATACAGAGGCTGGATTTAAAAAGAATCTTGGAACAGATTCTGCTCCCTCTCAGAGAACACCATATGTGTCCCGACACAAAAGGAGAGGAGACAAACTCCCTGCTGTTCTGAAGGTGGTGTCCAGTAGGCTGGCAAACAAACTCCCAGCATTTTCTTTCAATAGCTTGGGGGCGGGATAGGGGTGGGGGCTGTGGGGAGATTCAAGCAACTAAAAGTTTCCCTTTGTGTGGTTCTCACAGACATTTCTGGAAGGGGTCGGTTTTGAGTGATTCATCATCTACACAGTAGCCTCTCACTGAGAAGCCAGCTCAGATAGTCTGGTTAAAAATAAGTCTCCACTCATCCATCTTATTAATATTCTATAAGGGTGTTCAGGACCTTCCGCCAACAGTGAGAAAAGTTTATTTTAGCCGATAGCTGCTACCCTGGCTCTAATCATTTGGTACAAGTACCTCTATAACTAAGACCTTAGTTTCTTTTCAAAAAGTGATGTGGAAACGCTAAGTACTAAACAATCCAGGAAAGCGATGACGTGCTCAGACAGTCTGCCGGCGTTTGAATACAACTCACCAAGAGCACATATTACGCTGGGCCTCAGTTTCTTCACAGGTAAAACAGAGATAGTCACAACGCCTGTTGTACTTATAGGTTAATACGTACAGACACTAACGATGGCACCTGGAGCAGGACAAGCACTCAATACAAGTGAGCTATTATTATGCAAACCCAACCTATTTCATAACGTTTATGGTAATGATTAACTGTCACTTATTCCTCTCTGACTGTTTGCCAAGCACAGGGCTGAGAGCGGACAGACATAACATGACGTCATCCTCCAGACAACCCCATAAGGTGGGTATTATACCCATTTGACAAATGAGAAAATGAAGAGCCAAAGAAGTCCACGCCTGGTGCATGTACGGCAGAGCAGAGCGGGAACCAGATCTGTCTGAACTCAACACCCCGGGTATGTACTCTCACTGTCTGCTTAGAGCAAGACTGTGAGGCTGGCAAGAGAGAGACCTGATGAGCTCTGTTTAACAGGCGAGAGAGCTGAGGCAGAGAGGTTAAATGATGGACCCACATCCAGTTTTTTCGCATAACACTATGCGACAGTCATCAAAGTGGGTGAGATAGGAAATGATACTGAGGAAAACCATAGAAATAACTGGGTTTCTTCCTTAACCAAAATAATAGAGTATTTATACATCATATACAATAGTAAATAAAATACGAATATGGAATACACTAATAAAAGGCATTTCTGGTCTCTCTGAGGGTGGGCTGTAGCCACGCCTTTTGGGCACCTCCTCTAAGAACCCCGAAAGCCCTTGGCATTGCTCCTTACATCTGATTGATCACATGGTAAAGCTGATTTAACTACAGTCCTGCAGCCTGGCCTTAGTTTGAGAGGTTCTGAGTTCAGCATTTCCAACATCCACTATCACAGCATTCCTAAGTCTCCACAATCTTCAAGGATGACATTGAACCTCTACGTGTGGTATCATTCAACTAGAAAACGCCTCTTCATCCTTCAGAACCTTGCTCAGCTGTCTCTGCCTCAGTACAGCTTTCACTGACCATTCCCAGTCCTCAACAGAACTGGTATTTCCCACTTCTGAATTATTTCTGCTTCCTTTACGTATTTCAAATTGCTGCAACACAGAGTGACTTGCCATTATCGTTTGCATGTCTGTTTGTCGCTTCCATTAGGCTGTGAACTGCCCCATTCAGGTACCTATTATGTATTTCAACTCTTTAGCAATTAGAAATGCATGTATGATCTACATCAATGGCTCTCCAGGGGGCAATTTTGCTCCCTCGGAGACACTTGGCAAACTGGAGACATCTTTGGTTGTCACGATTGGAGGTGAGAAGACACTACCGGCATCATGTGGGTAGAGGTCAGGGATGCGGCTAAACACCCTACAGTGCACAGGACGGCCCTTCATACAAAGCATTACCCAGCCTAAAATGTCAATGGTGCCGAAGCTGAAACACCCTGGTCCACCCGGTAGTTCTCAATTAAGCATCACCCACAAGGCTGACTAACGTGTTCACTGTACTTCATACGAGGTCTGACAATTAAGCTCGCGAACTTGTTGCAACGATGTGGCTAACTCTTTTTGCTATCAGAGGGATTATTCATTATGCATTTGTACCAACTGGACAAACAGTTAACCAAGTTTACTATTTGGAAGTGCTGAAAAGGCTGCGTGAAAAAGTTAGACGACCTGAACTTTTCGCCAACAATTCATGGCTCTTGCATCACGACAATGCACCAGCTCCCACAGCACTGTCTGTGAGGGAGTTTTTAGTCAGTAAACAAATAACTGTATTGGAACACCCTCCCTACTCACTTGATCTGGCCCCAAATGACTTCTTTCTTTACCCAAAAGTAAAGGAAATGTTGAAAGGAAGACATTTTGATGACATTCAGGACATCAAGGGTAATACGACGACAGCTCTGACGGCCATTCCAGGAAAAGAGTTCCAAAATTGCTTTGAAGGGTGGACTAGGCGCTGGTGTCAGTGCATAGCTTCCCAAGGGGAGTACGTCGAAGGTGACTGTAGTGATATTAAGCAATGAAGTACATAGCACTTTTTCTAGGATGAGTTCGCAAACTTAATTGTCAGACCTCCGTATATCAGGGCTTGGGGCCTGCTGCAAATGGTGTTTTGGCCCTCAAATAATCACAGCACTTATGTGGGAGAATTTATACTCCCCCAGCCCTGAACACATGCTGTGCCTTGTGACTTCCTCAGGCCAATGGACGGAGAGCATTTCACAAGACATTCCTTGTGCCTCACCCCCGTCCCTTCCCACATCACTCTAATGCCCTTCAACCAGCTTCCCACTACTGGTGCCTGTACCTCCCTGCTTGCCGGTTGCTTTGGATACTACAAGGCTATTCTGCCCCCACAAAGGCCCCAAGTGCTAGGCAATTATCCCCGACTCCCCAGGGGTAGCCCTCAACCAATGATGGGCAGGTCGGGATGTGCCAGCTCCCTCTTTCCTCCAGAGGATAACAGGACATAGGATCTGCCCTGTCTCCTTGAAATTCCCCATGGGATTAAACTGGAGTTGCCCACAGTG
The DNA here is from genome assembly GCF_036562045.2 of Rhinolophus sinicus. Taxonomy (NCBI): domain Eukaryota; kingdom Metazoa; phylum Chordata; class Mammalia; order Chiroptera; family Rhinolophidae; genus Rhinolophus; species Rhinolophus sinicus. The sequence goes on from NC_133756.1 coordinate 145,154,911, forward strand.
GTAGTGGGCTTGATAACCCACCCTCTCTCAGCTGCATTTCCACTTCCCCACTTCCCTGCTGGTGTTTCCTGCACCCCCCAAAGAAGTGACTTGTGCTAGAATCCTTTTTCTAGAATCTGCTCTGAGGAATCCAAACCAACACAGAATAGAAGTAACACATGTCCCTCCCCGGCAGAAGCTCCAAGAACGTTCACGTGGTTCTGTCATTGCTCTGTTTTCCCTCTGCAACAAGCGAGTCATGAACCACCTGAGGGCTGTGTCTTCAGCTTGGGTCCCAGATGGAGGAGACATGGGGACACTTGTGATTGGCCTGCCACCACCATGGAACCGACACGACTCTACTATACAAGACCTGGCTGCTTACCTCCAAAATCATACTTGTCTAAGGTCAAAATCATATAGCGTAGCCTAGTCAGGTCCTTGAGGTGGGACATCATCATTTTACCTGCTTCCCTTTGGGGAGCTTCCCGGTAACGTACAGTACCCTGTGCAGTGCTCGGGAACTGATGAACACCTAGAGACTGGTAGACTGAACCCCGAATCTCTGGGTTTTACCAGTAACCATTTCAAGTCTGATGGTTATTTTGGGGAAAGCGACTCAAGGTAAAGAGCATGGTCGGGAAACGGATGAAAGCAGTAGTCACTGCGACTGCTCTCAGCCTGGGTGACCTTGGGGGAAATCCCTCCCCACATTTGAAGTCTCCCATTTGTAATGCAAGATCTGACCCTGAGACCTAAGTTCCATCCCCAGCACTCAGCCTCCATCGTTCAGTGAAGACCAAAACCAACTTTATTTTCTCCATCCCCTCCTTTTTCCATCAGCCTTCAGAACACGCTAAATTCAGACCTAAAATCTCAAGGGAAAGACTGTCTCATCCAGTTTACCAACGGTTCATTTCTCCTATTAACATATCAGAAGAGAGACTTGCATCCTCCCTTCCGCCTGTCCTTGACATTTACGAATATGAACCACATCAGGCTGAACACCACTCGCCATCTATCACAGCATTTTTCATGCTCCAGTCCCTCACATCCGGCCTTCACTATTTTTGCCATATCCGAATACCATCTCTCTCTTATTTACATAATGCTTCACACTGATAGATTCTTTGTACTTAAAAATAAACGTATTCTAAGAAGAATTTTTGCATTACTACTGTCAGTGAAAAACCAGTAGCACTTGTCATAAATAGAAAGTACGCGTGAAAATGAATGTGACAACAAACGTTTTTACTAACTTCTAGCTAGATGTTATTTGCTAAAGCCTCTGCCACCTGTTCTCTCTTTGTTTAAAAGGTTTTCGGACAGTGGTAAAGGCATAGCAGTAGCCCCTAACAAACATTTTAACCTTGTAATCAGAAAAATCGAAAGACATTTAAAAAGGACGTAATTTTCTCACCTTGCAACGCGATGTTACTTAATTCATCATCAGTATGTCCCCAGTCATCTCATGTCATCTTTCATCTCATCACGTCACCCACTTCACACTTTGAGGAATGCTCTATTATTTCCCTGGATCCTTACAACAGTAGGTGTAGTTCTTAACAGCACAGATTTTACAGCCTGTCAGGTGCAGATCTGAGTCCTGCTCTACCACTTCCTAAGCTGTGCAACTTTGGCAAAGTCACTAAGCCTCTCTGAGCTTGTTTCCTCATCTGCAAAATGGGGATAATCATAGTCCCTACCTCGTCATGTGAAGACCTTTAAAATACTTTTGCCCACAGTCATGCTCAATAAATTAAGGCTGTCATTATTATTTATCATCATCAAATCTGTATGAATTCTACAGATAAAGAAAGTAAGGCCCAGTTGAGTAACCTGTCAAGGTCACACAACCTTGCTTTTCCCAGTTCTCTTTAAGCAACTGCCTTAAAGAGCAGCAAGGGTTGTCATTTATTTTAAATCAGGTGTATTTATTCCCATCCTCTTTTATTTTATTTTTCCTAACTCTGTTGGCTTGCTTGGTTGCCTCCCACTAAAATACAGAGGGCATCGGTGCATGGACATAAGCAGTCAGTCAGAGCAGATTCAGGCCCAGTTCAAAAGGTCCTGCTATGTCTTTGACCCCCCAATTTTGCCACCTTGCCCTGGGATTTAGTATTTCATGGAGGAAAGCACGTGAGGTCAGAGACCTCATCTACTGTTGCTCAGAGATGCATCATTATGTGCCGAGCCCTGCCACCGATATCGTGAGTATGGATAATGCTGCACCTTTTCATTTGTAATGTTCCATTTATACATTTCTCACCTGATTCCATCAAGCCCTACTTCAGCTCACCGCCTGCTGAGAATACTTTAAAATTCTAGAAAAGCATGAGTCTGGGAGGGAGAGCGTACTGCACATATTGCTTGCTTTCCCTTCCCATGTCCCTCGCTCGTCTAAAAACATCCACGTCAAGTCCGCCTCTGCAGTTGACAGAGCGGGAGCAGCAGAAATAACATACCCCAGAATGAATTTTTCTTCCCAGGGACTGATGGCCCCATGGACTAAAGTATCACTAAGGGGTCTTTTGTCATGAAACTCAAGAGAGTTGGGGGGCCAGTCAGATGCTCCTTTAGAATAAAAATTACAAGTTATATTTCAGCACTGCCCACAAGGTCTGACTATGTTGTACATTCTCCATCCAAAGCTCAGATCCCTTTACATGTTTCAAGGTTCCCCATCAGAAGGCCTGTGCCTTCCTCCCACTCCCTATCTGAAGCAAAACAAATGGGCAGAGCAGGAAAGCAAACTCATGTTGGAGGCCAGATAGAGAAAGACAGAAGCCTTTACATTAGTTTATGGTTATTCATGAAAGGTAACTAATATAAAGCAAAGGCCAATTGCAAAGAAAAAAACATTTGGAAATAACAAGATGCTTTTTTATTATAATTATGAATGTTGGTAGTTTCAATATAGAACCTGCAGATTAGGGTAGTACGTAGGTACCTCAAAATCACAATACTCGTTTGTGGGTAATATCATAGAAATCTTTTCATATTTTGTTAAATCATCATTACCAGAACTAAAAATTGCTGATTTGTTTTCTATTTATATGTTTGACATATTTGATAAACCTGAGTTCAGTTTCATTTCAAATAATAAAAGATTTCTCATTCCGCCAAAAAACAGATGTGGGCGGGAGGGGGAAGCGTCTTGGGGCCGAAGCTAAATGCTCTGCAGAACCGTGGGAGATGGTAATCAGCCTGCTTTTGACTCACCACTGGGTCACATCCAGAGTATACCCCAAGAGTCTCTGACTGAGGGGTGAGCCTGTGTTGGGAGCCCCAGGACAAGCAGAGCAGTCCAGAAAAGCCATTCTGCACAACACCTTGATGTGGAAACACTGTGGTACTAGTCTCTCTTTTTATAGATGAGGAAATTGACACTTGACCTTGCCGAAGGTCAAGCAAGTGACATGACTGCTCTGAGTATGGAGCTGGGTCTGCGTGATTGTGGAGCTCCCACACTTGGCCTAGAGAAGCTGGGTATCATCATTGTGCCTTGATGCTTCCCATCCATTCAGAGGAGCAGGCTGAAGAGAGAGAGCCGAGGTGAGGGCCCCCAAAGAACACAGAACAGGAGGCACAGAAAAGCAGAGTAGAGCAAGGGGGCCTACAGCGAGTTCTGAGCAGATCCCAGGGCTGCTGGCACGGGTTAAGGGTGTGGATGCAACCGGTGCGTTCCAAGAGCTGAGCACAGCCAGGAGGCCCTGCAGACTGAACTGCCATGTGGTCCTGGCAGCAAACATACAACCCTCCAGTTGAAATGGGTTTTCTAGAGCGGACACGAGGACCATGTCCGAGAACCCCCGGGCTTTGCCGTAAAGTCATCACTGTGGTCAGAACCACATCTGTACTCGCAGACCTGAGAAGTGATAGCAGGATACAGATTTCAGGGATGTGGGAGAGGAGAGAGCTGTGGAGGACACAGCAATAGTAACAGCTAAAACATCCTGTGTGATTACGACACGCAAGGCACTCTTCTGTGTGCTTCGTGCTTTAACTCACTTAATCTACACCACAACCCTAAGAAGTCTGTTCTGTATTATCCCCATTTTGTAGACAAGAACATTAAGGCACAGAGATGTCAAGTAACTTCACAAGGTCACAAAGTAAGCAACTAACAGAGCCAGGAACAGGACCCAGGCTGTCTGCTCCAGAGTCCATACTCTTAACCTCCAGGATCTAAAAATACCCAGCCAGGCTGAAATAACTAGATAAGATATTGGGCCTTAAAACTTCTACTTATCAGGAGATCGCTGGCAGTAAAGTGTACAACTAAAAAGCTAGAAATGGAGAAAATATCAGATAATCCCAAAGTGAGGGGCATTCTACAAAATAACTGATCAGTCCTCTTTAAGAGTGTCAAGGTCATAAAAGACCAGGAAAGACTGACAAACTGTTACAGATAGGAGACATGGGACACAATGAGGAAATGCAATGTGAGATCCTGGATTGGATCCTAAAACAGAGAGAGGACCTTCATGGAAAAACTGGGGAAATCCAAGTGGGTTCTAAGTTAATTGTATTGGAGCAAGGTTAATTTCTTAGTTTTAATCAGTGTTCTATGGTTATGTAAGATGTAACCATTCTAGGAAGCTGAGTGAGGGGTATATGGAAGGCACCTGTATTATTTTTACAATTCTTCTTTAAGTCTAAAATTACCTAAAAATTAAAAAATGTATTGGGGCCGGCCTGGTGGCTCAGGCGGTTAGAGCTCCGTGCTCCTAACTCCGAAGGCTGCCGGTTCAATTCCCACATGGGCCAGTGGGCTCTCAACCACAAGGTTGCTGGTTCAACTCAAGTCCCACAAGGGATGATGGGCTCTGCCCCCTGCAACTAAGATTGCACACGGGACCTTGAGCTGAGCTGCCTCCCGAATGGCTCAGTTGGTTGGAGCGTAGGCTCTCAACCACAAGGTTGCCGGTTCAATTCCTCAACTCCTGCAAGGGATGGTGGGCAGCGCCCCCTGCAACTAAGATTGAACACGGCACCTTGAGCTGAGCTGCCGAAGAGCTCCCGATGGCTCAGTTGGTTGGAGCGCATCCTCTCAACCACAAGGTTGCCGGCTTGGGATGGTGGGCTCTGCCCCCTGCAACTAGAAATGGCAACTGGACCTGTAGCTGAGCTGTGCCCTCCACAACTAAGATTGAAAGGACAACTTGACTTGGAAAAAATAAAGTCCTGGAAGTACACACTGTTCCCCAATAAAGTCCTGTTCCCCTTCCCCAATAAAATCTTTTAAAAAACAAAATGTATTAAATGTTGAAAAAACAAAAACATACAAATGACAAAAAGATCAAAGCCACTGACATGCTCATTTTATAAACTGATGTGTTGATCTTTATAATTGTAATGAAATGATATCATTTCCACCTATGTATGTGAACAAGCAAGCACTCATCTTGATTTGACATTAAATCTGTTTTAAATTGTAAATAACAACACCAAGAAAAGCTGGCAATGCTTAGATTTAGAAACCTGGATCTGCTTTACAAGAACAAATTACTTACACGTGTCACGCTTCAGGATGTGACTACCATCTTTCCTTTTCTTTGACTCACATCCTCAGTGTTCCTATTCAACAAATCTAACCGACCCCCACACGTTGATGGCTGCTACCCAGAAAAGGACTGGATGACTTGGAAGTTAAAGGACCACTTTATAGGCAGGAGTGAGCTTCCAGAAATGCAGCAGATTTGGTACATATGGAGTGATGGGCAAGCCAGGGAGACCCATGCGTCTTCACGAGGGTCAGCACGGCTGGCAGCCAGAAGGGTAAAGGAGACACAGAAGCATGGGTCCCCCTAAGTACGTGCAAGGCACTGAGGTAAACACTCTGCCTGCATTAGCTCACTCAATCCTCACCACAACCCTAAGAGGAAGGAACCATTATTATTATTCCCATTTCACAGATTAGGAAATAGAAGGTCAGAGAGGTAAAGTAACTCCCCAAGGTCAAAGAGCAAGGTCACAGAGCAAGTAGAATTGGGATAGAGCAAGAAAACCGTGTGTCTTGAGAGACTTTAGCCATCTTTTCTTTGTTGACTTTCTTATGTCAACCAATATTAGACAGGCTGTCTCTTACCAGCTCATCCTCTGATTTGTCTTCAACTCAGAGAGTGGGATACAGAGTGAACCAGATGAACGTCACATAAGACTCACTATGTACTAGATGTTCTTGATCATTACACTTGATCATTACAAATGGGGAGTGGTTATCAACTCCATACTCAAATAAGGTAACCAAGGCTCAGGAATACAAAGTAACCAGATAGTGGAGTGGCCGCGCCAGAATTCAGGCCCAGATCTACCTGATGGCCAAAGCCTGTGCTCTCTCCATTCATTCTACTTCCGAGGAAAATCACAAGGTGAAAAAAAAATCATCAAGCAGGTAAGAAGAAATGAACCTCCTCTGAACAACCCCTGAAAAAGTAACGTTCAAAGGTAGGCCTGAATAGGCATATTCATGCAGATTTGCCATTATTTGGTTGATTTTTGCCTTCACATTGATTAAATCCAGCTAATTCAGACCCTAAACAACTTAGAGTAGTTTTTGTTTGTCTGTTTCATTTGTTTGTTTTGCTTATTTTTGTTTGTTTGTTTTTGGCCTATATCACCTATTTTAGAGACCTCTGTTATCTAAATTATTTAGAAAATTTCAAACATTCCTTTTCTTCATTCCAATGTGGGTTTTTCTTTCTCTTTTTTCTTAAAGAAATCCAGAATCACGATCCCGTCCACACAATGGGCATTTCTACGTGAAAACACTTGCACAAGGCAAATGGAACCAGCATTGCACTTGGATGGATGTTCCTTTGGTAGTTTCAGCCACAAAAATAAAGCTACACTCAACCAGACAAGCTCCCCTAAATCCCAGCCCAGTTTATTGGTTTCACACTTGGTAATATAATCAGCCTCCCACCCATAAAGCACATTCCACAGTTTGGGATTCCACATTCTGAAAGAAAGAGCAGTCAGTGGACTTAGGAAAAAGACAGAGCCCCCAGACTCTAAAACACAGGCTCCAGTGGAAGTAGACCGATGCCCTTGTATAGTTTTACTTTAGGGATTGATTATGCTGAAATGTTGTTTGGGTGATGATTCACGAGACACTGGGGAGACCCTGCCTCCTGGGAAGACAGCAATCTTAGAGCAGCTCACTGCTGCATATTATACGGCTTCCACAGAAAGCAGAGGAAAAGCCAAAAAAGAACATCCAGGCGGACTGACCTGAAAGTAGTTTTAACACTGTCACAAACTTGGACTGATCTGTTGAAATCTTTATCTCCGGAAGAGCTCACTCTTTCCGTTCCCATCAGTAATTTTTGTCTTTATGAGCAACTCTAGACGTCCACTGCCCTTCTTCTTCATGAAATTTAACTACTTAGCATAAAATAAGAAACTTTCCAATGTGTCAGAAGCCAGAAGAGCAGGGGGAACAAAATGGGCCTTTGTAACTGAATGTCTCGATTAGATTGATAAATGGTGTGCTTTGAACTTGCTGCTCACAAAACAAAAGCATGCAAAAGACAAAAGGGTGTCCAAACAATACCTATAACCTGTGGTGCTCTTCTATTGAACTCTATTAAAAATCAAGTCTGTATGGAGGCAGTTAAAAAGTTGGCAGTTACCTGGCCATCTTGGTAAGGGCGCATAGCCGATCTGGCTAATTTTAGCTCTGGAAGGAGGAGAAGATGGAGGGAGAAATCTGAAACCCCACTGTCTGTGGGTTAAATGCATTAAAATTTGTGACACACAGAAGAATGTCTGGCATATCGGAAATGCTACAGAAATGTTAGCTGTCGCTGCTGCTGCTGCTATTGTTATTACTAAAATGGTTATGAGGCTGCCCAGATTCACAAAACTATTCAAATCCTTCGCCATATCTAGGCAATTCAATTTAAAGAAGGAATGCAGATTTTTTTAAAACGGCAGGCCTGAAATCCTGACTGAGCAAACTCCCACCCACATAGAGCGAGGTGTCCCTGCCTCTGACACGTGCCTTGGGAGAGACCACCTAGCAATTTGGGAGCTTAGAAGCCTTTCCTTGAGGCTTGAGGAGGTGCCAAGGACTTTCCATGAGAACCAGTCTACAGAGAGACATTTGATCGCATTTTCCAATGAGAAGCATATGTCCAGGGTACATACGCTTCCTCCACTCACGTATGGATGGAAACAATGCTGAGTACATTCTGTCCCAAGAAGTTACTCATGCTTACTCGACAAGGCTTAATGTTTTAATTGAAATTCCAGAATCCTGCCCTAAACCGGCCAACTGAAAGGTGTTTCCTCTGAAAGCAACTCCCGAGCGATCTATTCTTCATGTGGCCATTCCCACAGCTAAAGCAGAGGTTGCATGTAGTCCACACAGCCATAGAGTTGGTAACAAAACCACTGTGGTGGTTTTTTACTTGTTTCCCTCCTTTCCATGATCACCACCAGTGACATCTAATAGATTCCAGTTAAGCACCAACAGCAAGAGACTTTACTCACATGCTTACATTGGGTTCAGGTTCATTATCTTGTTAAGGAGACATCTGACTCTTACAGGCAAGCTACAGAAGGTCAGACTGGTAATGACTCACAGAGCTTCATAATCCATCCGATTTTATCATCTAATCCCTTGGCCAGGTTTCAAAAAACCCACTTGTTTGATAAGAAAACCAACACCCTAAACACTTCCTAAACCCCAGACGCAGGGCATGTGACACAATATCCTGAGCTCCTCGGCCCCATCACATGGGACACCTCCTTGAAACAAGGGAACCTCAGTTCCCTGAGTGGTTCACCTCCACCGCAGAATTCCATGCAAAGGGGATTGGTTTTTGCTTTGCCTTCGAAAAACCCCAGTGATGGCCCTGGTCATTTGTGAGCACTAACCTTCTCCGAATATGGTCCTCGGGTCTCTTCATGGATACATACTTGAGTTATTCTAGGTGACCGCTTGTTAAGAGTTTTATTTCACAGCCCAGTTAACTTCAGCTGCCCCCTGGACTGGTCCGATCTCTTGACAGACCATAGTTCAGGTCTAGAGCGAGCTCTAAAGACAGCGTGTACAAGTTTGCTTTCTTTCTGTCTTCCTTTCCAGTCAATTCTGTTCCATCAACAACCCCCTTTTTCTCCTCTGCATCAATAGCGGTATAGGCGAGCCAAACCGAAAAATACAAAATAAAGAAAGAAAAGAGCTCAGTGAGCCCGTTGCTCTCTTAACTGTGACAGTGCTAAGGCAGTTCGGAGAGCGGGGATCTGTCAGCGTCTGCGCACACACACAGTGCCTTGCTGTTTGTTTTCAGTGCCTCTAGGTATTTTTAGAATCTACAGGGAGACGCTGAGCTGCACAGGTGACTGTTATGCTACTAATGACACCTTGAGCTTAAAGAAGCAGGATTCACAACTGACTGCTGAAGCTGCAGGTGACAGATAGCAACACTTGACTGAAAAATCACACGTATGTGAGGGTGGAGGTGGAAAAGGGAGAAGAAAAAAGTCCTTGATAAACTAAGCTGGAATTAAGCATTGCAGACCTTAAGTGCAAATCACCTAAGTATGAGGCTTTTGCGAGTCTGTAGTGGCCATACCTATTTCTTTGTTCTTCCTTCTTCCTCCTTGCTGTCTCCCTCCCTCCCCTCCTCTCTCTCTTCCTTCCTTCTTTCCTTTTCCATCCTTTTCTTTCTTTTCATCTTCCCAGCCTTTCTTTGGGGAGCCACCCTCTTTCCCTCTGGTCCATAGAAGTGAAACGTGTGACCCAGACCTAGACAATCAGACCTTCCTACAATGGTCAGACCAGGAATAGAGGTGAATGAAGTCCAGTGAATGAGACTGCTTCCTGGGCCTTTTCCTGGAAACATCAGAAAAGCGGTACTTTTTATTGCTGAGATCATAATTATGAGGATGCTGTAAGTCTTGACCTGCCAGAAGCCATCGTTGCCGAAACAAGACAACCAAGGAAAGCCCTGCCAAGAGATGGGGAGAGGAACAGGATCCCAATAATGGCTTCTGAGCCTGTGGTCCTGCTTTGTCTGCAGCCTACTAAATCCCTAGACAGCCCAGTTATCTTAGCCAATAAAGTTCCCCTCTTCTCTCCCTTTCGTTTGGGATTCTACCAAGAGTACCCAAAAGAATCTTAATACAGAGCTAGCTCTAAAGATACGAGGTCTGAAAATTAAGTTCATGAACTCATCCTAAAATAAGTGCTACATATACCTCATTGCTGAATATCACCATGGTCACCTTCGACGTACTCCCCTTGGGAAACTATGCACCTACACCAGCGCCTAGTCCACCCTTCAAAGCAATTCTGGAACTCTTTTTCTGGCATGGCCATCAGAGCTGTCGTCACATTACCCTTGATATCCTGAAAGTCATCAAAATGTCTTCCTTTCAATATTTCCTTTATCCTCAGGTAAAGAAAGAAGTCATTGGGGGCCAGATCAGGTGAGTAGGGAGGGTGTTCCAATACAGTTATTTGTTTACTGACTAAAAACTCCCTCACAGACAGTGCTGTGTGAGCTGGTGCATTGTCATGATACAAGAGCCAAGAATTGGTGGACAGTTCAGGTCATCTAACTTTTTCACGCAGCCTTTTCAGCACTTCCAAATAGTAAACTTGGCTAACTGTTTGTCCAGTTGGTACAAATTCATAATGAATAATCCGTCTGACATCAAAAAAGGTTAGCAACGTCATTGCAACAAAGTTCTGGAACTTAATTGTCAGGCCTGGTATTTTTTTAAACACCTGAGGAATGTTGAAGTATCAGCCATGAGCCTATCCACTCACACCCACCCTGCTGCTGCCCTTCAGTTTAGGCCCCCAAACTGCCCTCACTTGCCTTAGAAAGCAGGGGGGAAATTCCAGTGCTATTTTGTACTTCAGGAAAAATAAAGTGTAACATTTATTTCTCATAGATGTCACATTGCACGCTTTAATTTGTTCTTTCTCAGAAAAGCACAGCTCCCCTGATGGTTTCCATTTTCTGAAACTGTGTGTAAATACTGACCTCTTATCACACAATCCCCTCTACTGAGTGATTTCAAAGACAAAGATGATGATAATGAACATCTCACGATATCTATTGCATGACATCTCCCTGCAGACCCTCTCCATGGGCTTCTTAGTGCTGAAGGGGCAGCAGTTGTTCTAATGGCATGTTTGGAGCCCTGAGGGTTAACAGGAGAAAGGCGACAGTTGGGACACCATTGCCACTGCACAATAACATCTGGCAGTGGCCTACCATCTTCCTCCACTGTTCTAGTCAGGACGTTTTCGGTTGCTTGAAAGAGAAACGTACTCAAGTGCAAACAAAAGGGGAGAGCATGGTATCGTTAGGTATAGATATCTCATGGAATCAAAGAATAAGAAACAAAATAACAATAGACACACTCTTGTCAAATGCAATTTAGACCAGTGGTTGGACGACTAATCAACAAATTTGGTTAGTGCTGGAATACTTTTTTTTTAAAGGATGCCATAATATTATAAACATTTTAACTGAAAAATTTATGAACACATTAATTTGCCAAACTCTGAATGACCTCAGCTCCCACATGGAATATGGAAGATGACTATTCTCATTCATGTGGCTTGCTCCTGGTTTTCTGAGTTCTGACCTCATCCTTTCAATCCCACAGAGTCTTTGAAAAGCAATGTACAGATAAGTGAGTATGACCTTCCTCCCTGTCAAATAAGAAAGACCTACCCAGAGGCCGTCTGCACAGCACATGGCCATAATTCAAAATGACAGGTACATATTAGATCCAAGAATCCTAAATGAGTCCCAGACACTTTCAGCGGATTAGAGAACATTGATTCACCATTGAAGCTTACTTGTTTGCTGAGTTACCGATCCACTTGCCACTGTGGCATATTTACCAGTGTCCCAACTTCTGAATCTTCAGAAGCGTCACCAGCTTTGGGGAAGAAAAATACCATCACAGAAGTCTGGCCACTTATCTGCTTGTGCTTTGGACAATTACACAAAGAACTGAGAATTTGAATTCTAGAATTTGGGTGAGGAAAAGGATTTTAGAAACCTAATTGTCACCCTCTTATTTTACATATGAGATTAAGTAGCCTAGAGAGGTCAAGGTGACGTGCCATGTCCAGGAGGCCTGCAGTTGCTAAGTACACCACTGTGTACTTAACAGGTAACCATCTACCTAAATATGGTACAATTCATAGAGAGGCACTTGGTTAAACTTCCCAGAAATATGTAGTTTATAGGAGGATAAATTAAAGAAGTATGATAAATTTACCCACATGCTGAATGACTGACAAGGTCATTCTATATGTGGGTCTCAGAGTGAACTAATCAGAGAGTGAAACAGAAATATCTAAAAATAGTTGTAACTTAAAAAGCCCAGTAAATCTCCCAGGCCACACCTATTTATGAATTAGGGAAATAGGTAACTTTTTCAATACCTAGACAGGGGAATAACAGGTGTTCAGAGCCTATAATATGACAAGTACATCACAGAGGGTTTCTTATTGCAGCCTCATCACAACCTTGCAAGGAAAATATTACCTCCTTTTTTTTTCTCCCCCAGATGAGCAAACTGAAGCTCAGAAAGGTTAAGTAATTTCGCCAAGATCTGTTTGGTTCCAAACAGCTAGTCTGTTTTGTCCCTAAAGCCTAAAGGTTTTGAAGTGCTTTCCTCCCATTCTTCCCAGGCAGAAAATCCTGCAGAAGAGCAAGTTGGCAATAAAATGGTCTTTTCATAATATCTTAAAGATACACTGCTTGGGACCTGTGAGTTAGCTCAGAACACCAATTCCACAAGGTGCCAGGCAGCCCATCTGAGTTCATCTTCCTCCAAGGTACATTCCTTCAAAGACACAGAGCTCAGTTTCATTGCTCTCTGGTTCTCTGGATTCTCCTTAGCACCTTTTAACCAGTTAACTCACTGATATTTTTTTTTTAATCTTGGCCCTACAGGAAGTTGTTTCATCAGAATTAGAAGAATTTAGACAGAGGAGACAGAAAGCAAGGAGCAAAATCAGCCTTTAAATTTTTGTATTTTCCCTGGCCCTTAACCATATTTCTTGCTGTATTTCTCTCACACCACTAGGTTTTTCTCTTCAATGGAAAACCTAAATTCTTAGGCCCATCTTGCCTTCTCTCATGCTTCACTCTTTTCCTGTGTCAGAAAAAGAATCTGTCTCTTAAAATGCATATGTTTTCTAGATACTGTCAGACTTGGACGGCCTCAAGCACCATTGCAATGAAATTGAGAGATGTCAGTGTAACCCTAAACTCAACATTGAGGAAAAGACATCAATCTTTTATTATGTGGGTGGCATCTTAAGCATTTTCTTTTGAAAGAAAACACTGTTTTTATTTTTGAAAATGAAAAAGTCAGCCTTAAAAGGTTGTATTTTGAATATCACAACAGATTTCAGGAGATGGGCAACGTTAGGGAAATACTGATCCACGGCCTAGAGAGCAACCATTTTAATTATCACAGCTAACGTACCCTGGGCCAGGAACTTCTCCATACACTTTCTATGCATTTATTCGCACAACTACCCTCCAAAATATTTTGTTCTATTATTGAACCATTTTCCATATGTGGAAACTGAGGCTCAGAAAGGTTATCTTAAAATAAACTTATCTAACGAGCTTATCCACGGCTCACATGCAGTACTTCTTATTTTTAAATAAAAATGAGGGCAGCCATTTATATCTCAGTAAGTTGCTAACATACCCTGTCTGACTTTCTTGTCTTCCAGTGGCCTCCCTCATTCTCTCATGGAATTGGTACATAAAGTTATTCCTGCCAACTGCCATAGATGGCGGCCTTAATTTGTGGGAAGGATTATCTGAGCAGGAATGGGTCAAACCTTTCTGGGAATAAAAGAAAGTGACAGTTTAAGCATCCTGCTTCTGGAAAAGTGACTCAGAGAGAGGCCTAGCCTTTTACACAACCCCAAAATGCCAGGAAAATAGGGTCTCTGGCCACTGAATAGGATTCCATGCAAATAGCTGGCTCATTCAAGTCTTTCCCATGGATGGGATGAGGCGGCAAACACATCCCCCACTTGGCAGCACTGTGACTGCTCTTGCTATCAGGGCCACATTACCATCCTCTTGAGGACAATGGGTGTGTTTACTGACCATGTCCTGGACAAAGCTCACTAATAATTCACTTCTGAATAACTGACAGGAGAGTGTTGGCTGCCGTGGCAACAAAAGTCCTTATTTGTGTGTTTTTTTAAAAGTGTCCAGAAAATGTGGCCATTTTTCATGAATGTGGAATTCCTGACAGAAACTGTGTATGTGTGAGAGTGAAATGTGAATGGGTGGAGAAAAGATAGCTTTAAAATACGGTCTGTAAATCATTAAATATCAGCACATTAAAATAAGGGAAACAAAATGCATTTCTTGGCTTTATACTGCTCCCTTCTGGAAGAAAGAGGAAGTGAAAAAAATACATCATTTCTACACTCAATTCTCTCTATATTATTATGAAAACTGATTCATATCACAAATTCACATATAAAGCATTTTTCCACCCTCAAACTTTTTTCTCTTAACATATTTCCCCCATCTAATCTTTGCCACAACTTTATGAAGCCAAACTTATTACCCCCATTTTACAGATGAGGAAGCTGAGTCTGAGATGATGGCGTAAGTCCCACAGCCTAGAAGTGAAGCAGGCAAGATTTGTACCCAAGTCAGCCTGAATCTGTGTTACTACGTTGGTGCAAATGTAATTTCAGTTTTTGCAATTATTTTTAACCTTATAAACCACAGTTACTTTTGCACCAACCTAATATTTCCACATATCAATCCCGTGGGAAAGAAAGAAAACTGAATCTAATTAGGGAGTGGGGTTTACCCAGAATTTATTTCAGGAAAACAGACCTTGAAGAATTTTTACTAAAAATTATTTTAAATGCCTTTCGTTACATAGCTAAAGAGTGTGTGTGTGACGGGGGGAGTTTTATCAGTTCCCTATTTTCATCTTTTATGGGGATTATAAACCAGACACAACAAGCTCTTCTCCACTTCACTTTGAATAATCTTAGGCATATTTTTATAGAGAGATAACGTCCCCTCAGCTTTGTGAGCTGTTTGAACCCAGAGCCTGAATCTTCATTCATTTTCTGAACATCATTGCTTTTGGATGTTCAGAAAAATTGGTGGAAGAAGCAATGAAAGAATCAAGGAGAGAATGAAATACTTTTAAGCAATATCTCTTTAACTTCTGTTTCATATATTCAGAAACCCCAACAAATGACTTGTGACACTTAAATCACTGGGTGAGTTGACCCAGGCTCCCTTTCACGTGCACAGGTGGGGCCCCAGCAGCTGAGGAAGGAGCTGTTCTCACTCTGGGCTCGTGGCCTTCCTCATGCTTATCACAAACCACCACTGAGGTTTTGCGTCTTGATTACACATTTCCCCTTTCTGGGTTTCAGCTTGCTCTCTGTCAAACGAGGATTCTTTGAAACTAAGTACTGAGATAGTAAAGTTTAAAGTTGGGAATTTTGATGTGTATTTTTTAAATGGTCAACATGACATTTAGTAACTGGTTTGGCTGGTTTCAGGTGCCCAATAGAGACCTTTGGCACAGCTATGGCACAGGCTGAACAAGGAAGAAACAAAACACCTCCGCCAGCCTAATTAAAAAAAAGAAATGAAAAGCTTGACTCGAGTATGTAAAGCAGTGAATTACAAACATGTTTCACAACAACCAACAAGAAGATATACGTCTTATGTTTCTCATCATGACCCCAGCATACCCACTGTGGGGACAGAGCCAGGAGTGCAGTTTCCAGGCTCTCGGCCTCACGTGGAAAGGTGCTGGCTCAGGTAGTAAATGGCCATCAGCTGTGATTGGATGGCCATCAGCTGTGGCTAGTTGGCCGTCAGCTGTAACCAGCGAGCCATTGACCACTAATATAACTGCCGTGGCTACGCTAGCAGAAAATGGGAGGCTAGCAAGAAGATGGTGGCTGAGCTAGCAAGCGGCGGAGTGTGGATTGCAGACTGCAGAGAAGCGGATTGCTAGCAAGTGAGATTGTTTGGCAGAGACAAGTGGATGACGGGTTGCGGGTCGTGTGGTTCCTGCCTCCTATGTCTCCAACCCAGCCGCCAGCGAGACTATAGTGGTATGACTCCCCTACCTATGGCTCCATGGGTGTTCCTTTATGGCCTCACCATATCCTGTGTTCTTGTGTGGGGAGCGGGAGCAGAGACCCCGCAGGCCGCCCCGCACGACACCCACCCACCCACACACACACACACATACACACACACACGTGCACACACATGCAAACACACGTGCATGCACACAGGAAACAACCAAGGTTCTATATGCAATGTACTCTCACAGTTTCTACTCCCTCTACTCCATTTTTAAAATTTGAGTTTGTTCTAATAAATGGATTTCTTGACCCACTACATGGTTGCGACCTGCAGTTGGAGAAGCACTATCCACAGCTGTTCTATCTAGTACAGGTTAGTACAGGTACTGAGCTCTTGAACTGGGACTGGTATGAAATGAGAGGTGCCACCCGTTTAAAAGACACAGCAGAGTGTTAAAAATGGTACCCCAAATGAAAGTAAAATACCTCATTAACGATTCTTCATACTGATTACACACTGAAGCAACAATAGTTTGGATAATTTAAAGTAAATATATTGCCCAAACAAATTTCACCTGTTTCTCTTTACTTTTCTCCTGTGGCTACAAGAAAATCTAACATTACATACGTGGTTCACATTACACTTCTATGGGAAAGCGCTGACCTACAGCAGGGTCAGCAAACTACGGCCCAGGGTTCAAATCTACCCTGCCATCGGTTTTCGTAAATGAACTCTTACGGGAACACATCCACCCTCCCTCATTTATGCATTGTTGAGTCGTTGTAACACAGAATATATGGCCGGCAAAGCCTAAAATATTTACCTTCGGAGCCTTTGCAGAAAAAGGTTGCGGATGCCTAATAGAGCCGTGGGTGCTTGTTATCTGTCAGCCATTGTGCCAGGTTGTATATTACTTGACTTGATGCTACTGGCATTCCTGCAAGAGGAGTTTTATTACCAAATTTTACAAATGAGGCTCTGAGCGATTAAGTAATTGACCCAAGGTTACCCAGCTGGGCAGCAAGTACCAGAGCTGGGATTTGAACCTGTGCCAGTCTGACGACAAAGAACCTGTGCTATCATTTCTACCTTACATATACCTGCCCGCCCCTGCCCAAAACAACCCCCCTTCCTACTTAGCTACAGCACTAAATTCCATCTTTGTAGCTGAGGAAACCAACTAGCCCATCTGACTGTCAACCAGTCCAGAAGGAAATGGGGACAGGTTTGGGAAAGAAAGCTTCTCCTCAGGGAATTTAAGGGTGTAACTGCTCTTTTAGTGACCAAAAGGTAATCATTTTAAGCTTCTCTTCACTTCAATTACAAATTTTCATTAAGATGCCTTGTTTTCCATTTTCAACCCTAATACCTTAAACTTAGGGCTTCAAACCTCAGATTTGATTGTCCCATATATCCAAAGTCACTTTGAAAAAAAAAAAAAAGTGGGAAAGACTGAAAAATTTACTGAGGCTATCATTAAGTGAAAAAGTAAATAAAATAGTTTGCAGAGTGATGCCCTATTTTGGTACATAAAATCACGTAACTGTCCTAGTGTGTGTGTGTGTGTGTGTGTGTGTGTGTGTGTGTTGAGCACTATTGTTAATGGGTGTGCGGAATTCTTTTTGCCTGTATGTACTTTTAAATGTTTGTTACAATGAAAATGTATTGCTTGCAAATGTTACCTAGTTGAAAAACTCATGCACGTTTTGTTTTGTTTTTCAAGGGCACTGCCGGCTTTCTACAGATTTCCACATAGGAAGGCACAGAGAATGTGAAATCTAGCAAGTACAAAGGAAACTTGCAGGGCTCACTCAGTCAGAAAGCCTGGGGAGGGCCTCCCGCCATCTTTGAGGAAAAGTGGGGCTGCAGCGCCCCCCTGCGTCCAGGGTGTGGAAGTCATCAGCCGCAGGGGGAGAAAGCCTCCCTCAGTTGCTTTGGGGCAAGGATCCTGCTGGGCAATCCCATACAGACTATTAGGAATTCCCAGGGCCAAAGACTATTTATGGCTATTGAGTTTGTTATTCCTACTTCTGCTTGCCAGACCAGACAAGTGAGAGGGCTCGAGCTCCCAACATTTAAGCTATCTA
Source organism: Rhinolophus sinicus (assembly GCF_036562045.2). Taxonomy (NCBI): domain Eukaryota; kingdom Metazoa; phylum Chordata; class Mammalia; order Chiroptera; family Rhinolophidae; genus Rhinolophus; species Rhinolophus sinicus. The sequence goes on from NC_133756.1 coordinate 145,173,071, forward strand.
AATGCAGGCTTCCAGGGTTCTCTGACTCTTCCCGGGTGCAGTGGAGGGTCTTAGGAAAGCCACCTGGAGGCGATGTCCTGAGTCCTGCACAATATCCATCCAGGCTTGGCATCTTCAGGGGCTCCCTTTCTGGATGATTCAGCAGCAGCAAGGTACACTGTGTGTTCGGAAGGGGGTGTGTAAATGTAGCATTAACATACTCTGAAGGTTTTTTACATCTTGAAGGCTCCGTTGTAGGTGTTCCAGCCGGATGAGTACACTGTGCTGACATGGTAATGTTTTGAAACAGCCACTTTTTAAGAGTACCTATTAGTACCAACACTGGTCAAATGACAGATAACCTTCATTACAGCCCTGCAAGGTAGATGCTATTGTCTCGACATCATAGTAGCCATAGAAGAGGAAACTGAAGCTCCCAGAAGCCAAGTTACTCATCCAGAAAGTAGCTGGTCCTAGATTCAAGCATCTCTAGCCTCTCCTTGGTGCCAGGTGTCCTGTACTAAGGTTTTGGCCACAACCCGAGGCTAGCAGGTAGCAAAAGACCAAGATGCATTATCTTTAGGCACCAGCCTGCCGGCCTCCCCCAGGTGGCTGTATCTGACTCACAGAGGGCATCTTTAACACCTAGCAGAGGATCAGCCACTCCATAAGCATCTTTTAAATCAATGGATGGCACCATATTCTACTGCCAGTTAAGCTGGGATCTGTGTGATATTCTAGGAGACAGCCTGATTTCTAAAGCCACCGTGTTGAAGACAGAAGCCAACCAAGCCCCTGACCTGGCCTCTGCCCCACAGCTACCGTGTTTCCCCCAAAATAAGACCTAGCCGGACCATCAGCTCTAATGCATCTTTTGGAGCAAAAATTAATATAAGACCCGGTATTATATTATTATTATTATTGTGTTATATAAGACCTAGTTTTATATTATATTAAGACCTGGTCTTATATTAAAATGAGACCAGGTCTTATATTAATTTTTGCTCCAAAAGATGCATTAGAGCTAATTGTCCAGCTAGGTCTCATTTTCGGGGAAACACGGTAATACAGGAGTCCCTTCCCTGGTCACTTCAATGTGAGATGGCTGCAGGTGACACATGGCATCCACAGCCCATGCTTCTGTTCTTTCTGCTGCCTTATTGTTCTGAGCAGAGATGGCAAAAAATAATTCCAAAACTGGTGTCCACTGCTAAGCCTTTAATCAAATTAGGATTTGGTAACCAGAAAGAGGCAGTCAGATAAAAACGTGAGTGATGTTTCACAAATCTAAAAAAAGTCACCAACCACTTTTCCTCTGAACTTTGAGAATTCCCTTTAGTGACTGGTGAACAGACCAAGCACCCAAAATAACCAAATGAAAATCATCATAAATATGAATAAAACATGCATCTTAAAATGGTATGTGGATATTTAAAAGGCATTATTTGCCTAAAATGTCTGGTTTTAAAAGATGCGAGACAATAGAATTTTATTATTGTGCGTGTTTCTTTCACATATTTCCTCTTCCTTCCCGTGGCTTTCTTCTCATGGGAATGGCTAAAGAGGTCCCACGGCCCTTGAGACTCCTTTGTAACCATGACTGAGCATTCTCCAGTCCCCCCATAAAAGAAGACTTCTTTGTTCAATGGAGCCCTTCCTCCTTCAGCAATTTGCAAGCTCACTTCCTTTCTCTCACCACTCCAGCCCGGACCCTGAACAAACCCCAACTTTAATCCATGGGTCTAACTTGTTTCTAAAGGTAAAGTCCTCTGTGTTGTATAAAGCCTCCAGGGCGGGATACTTCCACCAATCCCCCAGCTACAGGCAGTGGTGGTGTCCTGGTTTGATCCCAATGTCACGCTTAAGTCCTGAGATCTATGCTGTATCCTTGAACATGCCCTTAGCCAGGTGTGGACGGATCAGAGACACATCAGTTGGTTCTCCAAAGCCTCTACCTTGTGGCTCAGGCATCACTGAGATCTGCCATAGTGCACTGTCCACACCCTTGGATGCTGGGCATGCAGATAACAGCAGCCGGAGCCCGCTGAAACAAAAGGCCACTTTCCAAATACATGAACGTGTAAACAGCTAATTTAAGTCTCCTGATTAAAACCAAAAATTCCTTAACTTCAGTCAAAGGAACATGGACCTTTTGGTCTGTAGAAAATGACTGAGTGACTCGGCAGAAAAAGCCAGAACAGGGCCAGTGGGCCTATCCCTTCTTCTTTTCCCTGGAAAGTTCATTCTACTTTCTCACCTTCTGTTCCTCTTTTTCCGTTGGAAGATCACTGTTCCACCAGCCAGGAATGGGATGGAATTCCAGGAAAATCCAAACCTATAGACTCTGTTCTAGTTAGTGGAAGTGGTCAGGGCCACATGGCCCTGGGGCTTGGAGAAGCACAGTGCTGAGTCCCATTTCTGTTGCACCCCTAAGTCACTGAGCATAATATGCTCTCTGTGGTGATAGAGGATATGGCTGCAGGGTATGTGGCCTTGAAAAAGACACTTCTCTTTGGGAGGTAGGTATGGAGAGTGCACCGCCCCTGAAGACCACTGTTGTCCAGGGGAGCCAGTGCACCCCGTGTGGGCTGTGGCCTGTCATTACTCAAAGGATCCCAGAGAGCCAGGAGGGGTGAGCCCTCACAGGGGCCGGCGAGAGTCCCCCCTGCTAACGCTCTCTGGCTGTGCCATTTACGGTCATTAACTCCCACTTCAGGAACACCCCACGGTGAACAATTACGGGCTGTCCTGGAGAAGGGCGGCCACGGGGATCCAAGGACAACACCGGGTGCCCTGTGGGCAGCCGTGGGTGTCTCCAAACGGTGGTGGTGGTTTGCCTGGTGGAGAACGGAAGGAGGAGCTCTTTATCTGAGCCAGCGCCAGGAATGAGTGACTCTCTCAGGAGACCTCCTGTCAAAAGTTGAGGATTATTTTTACTCTGAAGACCTGAGAATAGTGATTGTTAGGCTTACCTTCTTAAAAAACCATTATGTCCTCTAGCTATTCCCCATCGAAGACAAAGACCGTATAGTCACAACCCCCTCCTATGTGAGAGGCTCTGGGGAGTTAAGGGACAGGGAAGCTACGGGAAGCTCTGCTTTCCCCACTTCACAGCTCCATCGAGACTTCCCGAGGGAGTGGCACCTGCCAGAACCCCCAGAAGAGCCAGCATACACAGAGTAGAGGCCCAAGATGAAGGGAAGAACACAGGTAAAGCGGCAACATGTCTGCTAAAGCTCACATGCTGGGCAGGAAGAGGAAAAGCTCAGCATACGCCGGAGCCACAGTCTTTGACTTTCGGTGGAAGAACCTCGTTTTCTTCTTTCTCCCCGTCTTTAAAACTCACAGAGCATATTACGAGATGTGACGGATAGATTTATGGTCCAGAAGCCAATGGCGGAGCAAGGCCCAAAACCCAGATCTCTCAACCTGCTTTGCCTGTGGGCCTCAGCATAATGAGGGGGCTGGGCCAAACGTTCCAGAACATTCTGAGTCCACAGTAACAACAAGCAGAAACATCTATTATCCTTAACATAACATAGAAGCCTATTCAGCATTCATTTCCAACTTCCATATGCATTGATAACTCCCACTTTTGAAGGGGATAGAACAAAAACAAGGTGTGAGAGTTTGGCCAAGGAAACAGCACAAACTTGAAGTGTTATCCCTGGTGAATAGTCCATCCCAAAGGATATTAACCCTACCGCAACTCCATGGTCTGTTAAGTATAGCCTGCTCAAATAGAGGTTTGGGGTCCACAATCTATAAGGTAATAAAAAGCAATGTCACTGCCTATCTGTCTCAGAGGGGTGATGTGAGTTACCTAATCTTAAGAGAGCTAAATAAAGGTAGTCTTACTCTAAGCACAGAAGCTTAGCCTCCTGCTCAGCTCCACGGGGCTGTGAAACACGTGAGATGAGACTGTCTTGCATTTTACAGAGAGCCCATTCAGAGCCTCCTGAACGGGAAGGAAGGATACCACACTCGTCCTACAGAGCCTTCCCAGGCCTGGGTCACTACCCAGTTCGAGGAAGAGACTTCATTTGAGAAGAGTTGATTTGCATCAGCCTGTAAGTTACAAAATAAAAATTTTCAGTTCACTTTGTTCCTACCAGCCTAGAAAGAACAACCCCATCCACAAGGACCTTTAGCATGTTCTTGTTAAAGATGATACGTAAGATATGAAGAGCCAACACAGGAAAAAAAAAATTTTTTTTTCTCCAAGTTTAGGAGAAAGACATTTCTTAGCCTAAACCTGGCTCAGGTTTTAGCCAGGAATTAAAGTTAACCCCAGAGCCATTCTGTATTACAACTACAATTAATAGACACTGCAGTGAGGTATACTCAAAAAGACAACTGCATTGTTCCTTCCAATCTCCTGCCCCCCTGAGGCTGCACAATTGGGAAATATGTGTCAAAATGATAAATATGTACACCATTTGACCCAGTGATTTCATTTCTAGCAATCTACTCTAAGGAAGTAGTGAGACAGGTTTGCATAGGTGTATATATACAAAGATGGCTGTAATAGCGAAAAATTAGAAACAAGCTAACTATCTGACAATAGGAGATTGGTTTTAAAAGTTATGATACACTCACAAAATAAAACCACAGCCACTGAACAAAGTTATAGATTTACTTATTAAAAGATGTTCATAACACATTGCCAGGTCAAAAAATTATAATTTTGTATAAAAATTATTTTATAGGAAAAACTAGTTTATAGGAGAATCTGGAGGTTATGCTTCCATTTTTATTAAAAATGCATTGACAAGTGTATATGCATAAGTTCAAAATGACATATACCAATGTTAAAGATATTTATCTCTGGTTAGTGAGATAATAGGTGTTATGGGTTTTTTTTAAAATCTTGTTTGTGTCTAACCAGTATAGATTTTCATGTAAAATGAATAGCTTTGTTATAAAATAAACTCTCCCCCCTTCCAGAATGGTGCCTTAACATGGCTTACTCCTGTCACAAATCATATAGTACAACCCTGAAATTGATCAGAGTCCCATGAAAATTTAACAGAAATAACATTAAAAAGAAAAGGAAAAAAAAACACAGTCTTTCTAACTATTTGACTTCCCTTAAAATAATCATATATAAATCTTTCAGTGCCCAGCTGTACATTATTCTTTATGTTTTATTTGGAAGTTACAAGCATTCTTATCAACAGCACACATAGGTTCCCTTTACCCCACAGACCAGCTCACCTGGTAAAGCTCTACATCCGGTCACAAGTTCCTGGCCATCTCCAATGGGATTACTAATCAAACACCCACTGAGATGCTTGAAGGTGGTTTAAGTGTTGGAAACGTTGAACCACAATGGTTAGGGTTGATGGGGATAACTTCACAGAGAGGAAATCATAGGTCCTCGTCATTAGAGGAAACGACAGTCATCTAGTCCACTCCCTCCTTCCCAGGCGTGGCTGCTCTCCACGGTGCCCCTGCCTGGTGGCCATCTGACCCACGTCTGAATATCCCTACTGCCCTCTCTCCCTCGGCCCAGCACCTCCTGAAACAATCTGTCTTTTCTTTACACGATTCCAGAACAGATGAGTGAGCTTGAGCAGGACCCTTCTTGCTTGGGGAGACCCTGATGTTATAGGGTGCAGACATAATAAAAACAAATATCTGGTCTTTGTCCCTGGTTCCTGGAAGGCATCCAGTTCCCAAAACCCTTGTACTCTCCAGAGTGACAAGTATTTTTTGTAAGTTAATGAGATGACCGGTGGCTGGGGGCGCTGACCCTTGATTGCTTCAGGATGAGGGCTGTCAGCAAAAAAAATCAAGGCGTGATTAGAGCCCCACTGGAACTTTCAGCCCCACCCCTTGACCTCTGGGGAGGGGAGAGGAGCTAGACATTGAGTTAATAAGCCATGGCCAGTGATTTAATCACACCTATGTAAAGAAACCTCCACAGAACCCCCTAAATGATGGTTTTGGGAGCTTCTGGGTTGGTGAACACATCAAGGTGCTGGGAGGGTGGCACCCAGAGAGGGCACCGTGCCTCTGCCCTCAATACTTTTCCTGATGCATCTCTTCCATTGGGTTGTTCCTGAGTTGTACCTTTTCTAATAAACCGGGAAACGTAAGTAACGTGTTTCCCTGAGTTCTATGAGTTCTTCTAGTGAATTATGAAACCCAAGGAGGGAACTGTGGGAACCCCCTGAATGTATAGCCTGTCAGTCAGAAATACAACTGGCAACTAAAGTGGGGGTAGTCTCGTGGGACCGAGCCCTTAACTTATGGTATCTGACTCTAATTCCAGGTAGACAGTGTTAGAATTGAATTGAATTGTAGGACACCCAAGTGGTGTGAAAGAATTACAGACATAGTGGGGAAAAAACACCATGCGTTTCAAGCAAGAAATGCAGTGAGTAAAAATAATTCAAGGGTTAAAAGAACCTAAGAGAAAAATCTCCTAACAAACCTTTGCTCCTACAACTCTAAGATCAAAGAAGCCTGGGACCTACTTTCTAATCTTATCACCTGTGGCTCTATGAGAAAGAATTGGCAAACATACCTGTGGGTACACACCAAGTGTTAGCAACTTAATTGGCAAGGTCAGGGGACTACTGGATAACCCAATCTGAGTTCAGCAGGCTGAAAGTAATACAGTCATGCTATTCCAAGAAGAAGAACGACAGTTACCTTTACAGGGTGTTCTCCATGTCCCAGGTACTGTGCTGAGCACTTCACATAATCCTGCCTTAATCTTTTCCAAAACTCTATCAGGTGGGTGATATTGTCCGTATTTACTAAATAAACTGAGTCTCAGAGAGGCTAATTAACTGCCTGAAGTTATACTACTAGTAAGTGACGGAACGGGAAATTTTGCTTAGGTCTTTCTGAATATAAAACACATTCTTTTAACTGCTCTGCATCACTGGCTCCCAGAAGCTATTTTATGCAAAGCATCACATTATTGGAATATTCTAGTGCACTGCAAGAGATCAGATAGTCTCAAGGTTATCAGCTTTATCATGTTCACTGTCACCATTAATATTATTTCATACAGGCCTACAAATGTGTGGCTTCCCTGAAGGACTAGCCACATGATTTGTGCAGCACAGTGCAAAATGAAAACACAAGGCCCCTTGTTATTAAGAATTTCAAGATGGCGACTGCAGAGCATTAAACTAAGGACAGGGCACTTCTAAGCCAGAGCCCTGAAGCTGGCCCTGGTTCCCTGTGTTCCCACATTTATACTCAAATAATCTAAGATTCTCGTGAAGGAGGAATCAGAAATTCTTGTGGTACGGAACTCATCCAGGGAGCTTTTTAACTGCTTTCATTTATTTATTTGACAAATACTGTGAATATATGAGACATTCAAAGGTTAATTTAAAATTCCCCCTAACTAGACTCGAAAGACACACCTCTGTGGAATTGTGATTTCCCTGCTCCTTGAAAACCAGAACAATCTTTATCGCAGCAGCTTAGCTCAAAGGTGAAGAGGAAAGCCCTCTTTAGACAAACATATGGACACATGGAGAAGTCCCTGGCTCCTGTGGGACTTAAGCAGCCTCCAAAGGGAGCGTGCCTGTAACAAAAACATAGCATTTTTCACGCCTCTTTTAATTTTGTTGCCTGCTTCCAACTAGGTGGGAGCACAGGCTAGACTTCTAGGGTGGCTGGTTAGACATCTTGTAAAGAGGGATGTCTGTTTTCATGCTTCCATTCTTATGTTGTTTACTCTGGGGCCTTTCCAACCCTTCCAAAATGTACTTTTCAATCCCCACGCGTCTTTTTCTCTCTCTTCAAAGGCCTCTCTCTTTTTCTTCCCCATCATTGCCCTGTCACCTTAAAAAGTCTGTCAATAAACCAGAGAAAATCAGGTTGGACATACCCGAACTCTGGAACCAGCAAATCTTGTTCGAACCCCGTTGAAGACTCTCAAGGAGAAGCCAGGAGGATGAGGACGGGGAGCCAGGACCAAGGTGGTAAATGGCAACTGCTGTCAACTCTCTACCTCAGCCGGATTGTCCCAGGTATAGCCTTGGGCTCCAGAGAACGCTGGTCCCCTCGTTGACTTAGTAACTCCAGGTTACTTGGAATGGAAATAATCAATTGGGTCGAGATCCCCGTCTTAAAAACCAAGGCACAGCTTTAGCTGGCCTGGGAAAGAGGCAATTCGCCTTCTGGCTCCTGCTTCAGAACAGCAGGAAAATCACCATTGCCCTGCTGCCAGGGCTGTGAGACTCTACAGTGCCCCCTTCTGGAAAAACTGGTTTGGTCTTCCTGATTGCTGAACAAATTAGGGGTGGATTGTGCGTGTGAAGAACTGGAGTTTACTTTCCTGGAAACGCATTGAGAGTCTTCCAAGGCAGAGAGAAAGCAATTAAAGTAAAAACACGATCTGTGTATGCTTGGTTCTCCCAACTAACAATGACTTCTATATCAGAGGAAACTAGAAAACACAGTTTCTCTACTTGGATTCTACTTTCACCTGAAAAACAGCAGTTTGAATGTGCTGGCTCTGAATCTAGGAGGAGTCTAGCATCTGCTGTAAGGATGACGAGGGTGGTTTCAGCTTCGGACCTACCATAAGGCTCAGGAAGGGGGTTCCACAAACTGGCCCTTCATCCAATCACAGAGTTCTCACTGGAGTCAAGAAAGAAGACACTGGGCAGTTGTTATTCTCTTGTCCCACCAGGACACAACAAATACCCCTCAACATGTCCTGCCACCAGAAAACTCCAGAAAAGAACCTCATTTCAGGAAATATAGACATACCAAACATTTTTATTTAGGCTATCAGAAAACACTCATACCAACTACAAGATTTATTATTTCTATGTCCATGGCTCTTTTTTCTTTTCTTTTTTGTTTTTCAATGACAATTGACATTCAATATTATTTTATATTAGTTTCAGGTGTATAGCATAGTGCTTAGATATTTATGTGACTTACAAAGTGATCCCTCTGAGAAGTCATGCAACCACATGACATCATGCATTTTTATTACAATATTATTGACTATATTCCCTACGCTGTACTTTACATCCCCGTGACCATTTTGTAATTGCCAATTTGTACTTCTTAATCCCTTCACCTTTCCCACGCAGCCCCCCAAAACCCCCTCCCATTTGGTAAACCATCAGTTTGTCCTCTGTATCCATGAGTTTGTTTCTGTTTTGTTTATTCATTTATTTTGTTTTTTAGATTCCACATATAAATGAAATTATATGGTGTTTGTCTTTTTCTGTCTATCTTTTTTCACTTATCATAATACCCTCTAGGTCCATCATGTTGTTGCAAATTGTAAGATTTCATTCTTTTTTATGGCATGGCTCTTTTTTCTGATCACAATAGGAACCCAGAGAAGAGGACTCTATTGGGAATGATTAAATACATTCAGAATCTCTTCAAAAGTTAAAAAAAAGCATCAATTTGACAACAATGCTTTCAGTTTCTAAGCACTTTCCTTTTTCTAAGTCAGTTTTACAAGCAGTTGAACTGTTGAGCCTTGGATTTTATTCATTGATGCAATTTAAATATCATCTTTGATTTAAGAAATCCTTCTTTGTATTTGAATATGAACTTCATGCTAGCTTCTCCTTGCTTTTCTTCACAAGGAACAAGGAAAATAAACAGAGTGATATCATTATGAGAGGCAGAAAGTCCTGGAAAAGATGGGGGTGGGAGGTGGAGGATGGGGCTCAAAAAGTCTCATCTGATTAAACTTCATTGCATTTTAAAATAACAGCAGCTCTAGAGTCTTCCCCAGACAGCAGCATGGGAACATGACTGACTAGGACAAATACATTTTCGGCTTCACAAGATGAGCTGCTGCCCAGCTAATTATTCTTATGACCTACCTGAATCCCATCAACCCTTCGTGGTCAAAAGGCTGGTTACTGATTCCTGCGCAGGGAAGTTCAACTGACCACCAGCACCCTAAAAAGAGGATGTATTCCAACAAACGAAAGGACATGATTTCTCAACTTTGGCCCTGTTAAAACCATCCCCTTCTGCTCTCTATGCCCTTGCATGTCTCTTTCCCAAGGTAGACAATTCCACTAACATGCATTGTGATAATGACAAGTTGGGACACAAAGAAATCAATGTAGTCCTGATCCTCAGAGATACCAGCCTCCTGAGCAGACAGACAAGAAAGCACTTAGCACACTCTGTTATAAGGAAGTACTGTAAGGCAGGTCTGAACACAGTGTAATGGGGACAAACTTCCTAGACGAGGCCCAGCTCAAATGTCACCTCTTATGAGAGCCTTCTCTATGTCCCCAGGCTGAGGTAGATGAGTGTTCAATCAAGAAATACCTATTGGGTGCCCGGTGTTAGGGTCTAGTGTTAGGGTATAGGGGGATGTCATGATGAACCAGCCCTCAGCGTGCTTACATCCCTGATGGAGGGAGATACCAACAAGAGGATAAATAACTAAAATACTTAAAAACTGTAACTGGTGCCATGAAGGAAGAAAACAAGAGGATTCGATAGGATTAAGGAGACCTATTTCTGGTGGAGAGATGAGAGACCTCTCTGGGAAATAGCGTTTCAGCTGAGAACTAAAGGCTGTTCTAGGATAAGAGAATGTGAGCTGTCTGAAGAATGGCAGTGCGTGGAGGATAAAAAGTGGTCCAGACAAAGGGAATGAGATAGGTCTGAAGGTGGGCAAGACCATGGGGTATCCAAGGAATTGAAAGTTAGGCGGCTACGTGGCTGCCAGTAGAGCGATGACAATTGACTGGGCTGACATGATGGCCATAACAATGGAAAGCCCAGACTTAAGGGACATTTTGGACATTGGATAAACTGATAAAGCTTGTGGGTTGGGGCCGATGCAAGAGAAAAAAACAGGAGTAATATCTATATTTCTGTCTCTGAATGTCTAGATGGATGGTCGTGCCACTTACTGAGATGAGAGATACTTACATGAAGTAGGGATGAGTCTGCAGGGAAAAAATAGCAAGAGTTCCACTGTACCCATGGTGATTTTGAGATGTCAGTATGTCATACACATGGAGAGGGCAATTAGGTGGTAGGACATATGAATCTGGAGCTTGGAGAAAAGAGCTGAGACAGAAATATACATTTGGGAGTTATCAGTATACATGTGGTATATAAATAAATGCCCAGGGAGTGAGCCAAAGAGAATGCAGAGGCAAAAGGAAGTGTCACAAGCTAGATGAGCGTGCAAACAAAACGTTGGAGGGAGAAAGAGAAGCATTCCAACTAGAAGACTCAGAAAAGGCTTGTGGAAGGTAGATTCCCACCCCTCACCCCGATCAGAAAAACAGCAACCACTACTAACATCTATCCAACTCTAGCCGGCTGACTAATGAAGCTACAGAAGGAGTTGGTGGCCCCATCTGTCACTCTACAGATCACCCTGGTGGACTGTGTGGATCTTGCAGGTGACTTTTTTCTCCCTCACTGTTCTGAGTTGTCCTTTCCTATGCTATGGGATCAAACAGGAAGATTGCAGGAAGCTTTGGCCCAGTACCCACAGAGCCGCCCTGCCCCACCCTGCCCCGACCTGCCCTGCCCTGCAGGAACCTCCAAAGCAAGCAGTGGTTCTAATTCATTCATCAGCTTCTTCCACAAAGAGTCTTCAAGACCTCACCATCAATGGTGGAACCTTTCCCTTAGCGTATGGACATGCTTACATCATACCCACCCTAAAACTAAAACAAGCCACAATGTAAATCTGCTCTCCCTGTATCTGCTTTCATATTTTTCATATTCCCATCCTCCCCTGGATTGCCACTCTGGAAAAAAAAAAAATTACATTTATTTTCTCTCCACCCATTCTCAACCCACACCAGCATGGTGACAGTAGCCACCACGTAGCTCACCAGGCTCTGGCACACGCCTGTGATGGCCTTGAAATCGATTAATCCTTTTTACATTATTTAACTTTTCTACAGCATGCGGCACTGTCACCCATTCCTGACTCCCCTCCTTACTTCTCAGCATCCTGTGCGCCCTGAAGCACTTCCTTCTCTCCATCTACAGACACTAAAGCTCCTGAGGTTTCTTCCCTCAGCCCCCAATTTTTCCTAGCTTCATGCTCTGTCTGGGTGATCTCATTTACTTCCATGATCATAAATACCACTTCGTAAAGGCCCCAGGCTCTCAGGCACCTGGTATTTAAATGCTCAGTGACCATCTCTACCTGATATCTCACCAAAAAATTCTAACCCAGTATGCTAAACCAAATTCATTACCTTCTCTTTCAAAATTGCCATCTGTCTCCTGAATTCCTTTTCTGCACACTCCCCCACCTCCATTTACTTAGGCCAGAAACCAAGGGATAGCTTTATTCCACCCTCCTTCTCACCCATTATATGCATTTGGTCACTGAGTCCTTCTAAATATTCTTGGAATCTGGTAATGCATATATTAATATATTCCTATGCCCTAATTTGGGCTATTATCTCCCACCTGAATCACTGCTGCCACCTAAGTCATAACTGGTCTCATCCACCGCCACCCCCAATTCATATTCCAATACCCAACATTTTTATAATAACAAAGACTTGGAGATACCCTAAATGCCTGTCAGTCAGGGACTGGTTAAATCAATTATTATATGGACTATTATCCGATCCATATAACACATGTATATATAAATAGAGGTATTAATTGAAAAGCAAGTTGTAGAATTGTCTGTATAGGATGATATAATTTGCACGTTAAGAATAGGATGTTTACATGGGCATAGAAAAATGCCTCAAAGGATAAACCAAAAAAAATGAGTATTTCTAGAGAATGGGATTGGGGTGGGAGGCAGTCTTTTATTTCTTTACTTTATGCCATTCTTTAATATTTAGTTGGGTTTTTGGGGGGTTTAGTCTTTTAATAATGCCGTGGTTTTTGTTACAAGAAAATAACCACTGATCGAAAAAACAAGAAGTTAAAATTTTTTTGTTAAAAATAATTTAGTTCACAGTGGATAGCGAATCCTTCATACCCCTTTACTTGGCTGATAGTTACATTCTATGTGCAAAATGCATTTTCTAAACGTAGATTGAATACAACCAGTGTTGTCTTTACCCAAATACTGGAAACATGCACAGTATCTTATCTGCCATAGTAAATAACAAATTTGTAACTTAAAAACAGGTAAGAAAAGGAAGGAAAGGCGAGTTTCAATGTTGGCTTGCTTTACCTTCTATATTAAGCTGTTGTGCTAATAAAAACACAAACACATTGATCATCAATGTCTTGGTCTCAGAAAGAAAAGTCAACTACTGTGAGAAAATCCCCACAGAGGTACAATCAACGAGGCCTTGGGTTATGTACAAATGTGTTCTTTCATCTCTGAACATAGCTTGATATTTCCCAAGGGAATAGAGCAGAAAAATGTCAACACACGAGGTTGACAGAACACATGACTTCTTGAATCAACAGAACAATGCAGTGGATATTCCAGAAAGGGGTTATCCAGTTCACCGCCCACCCTTCCCCAGGTAAGAATGCCATGGGAAATAACATTGGTAGGGATATAGAAAGAGCTGCTGTGAACACTGGGGAAATCAACAGCAGCTATACTCGCTTCCCAAATATATGTATCGGTTGCTTCTTCTGGCCCCTTCCATTAATTCAAGTTGATTTCCCTTTCTAAGTCAGACATTTCAGATAACCCTCTTCCCCCCGCTGGACCATATGCCTTTGAAAGGTCTGGAGTGAAGAGAGGGGCTTCTGTCACTTGTCCTTGGGGGCTGTGTGGATCACAGCTAAAACGGAGGAAGGTGATGCCTACGAATGCTCCCCAGCCTTGCCCACCAGAATCCACTTCCCCTCCCTTCTCTCCTATCACACATTATTATCTCTCACACATTTGAATTTGGAGTCAATAATAGATGCTGTGGCAGCCACCCAGACCCCATCTCCCCACTGTAGGGACTAAGGCATTCATTCCCCCAGATGCTGGGAGTATGGATAAATGAACAGCACTGACCAACTAGCCCTCCCTCCAAAGCCTTGCCCTGTACTCACCCAGGGCCATGCCCACTGCCCGAGCACAACCCACATCCAGGGGCTGGTCGAGGAAGTGGTAGAAAGGCCAGACCTCTTTCCTCAATTCTGGACCATTTAAAGAGCCATTCCTGTACCACAGCTTCCTGTGATATGGGCTGACTGCTTCCACTTCTCCCTCTGCCCACTCTGTTTCCTTCTATCTTCCACTAGGATTAATGCTGAGAGCTCCCCTCAATAAGCTTCATGCACACATCTCCATCTCAGTGTTTCCCAGGACCAGCCACCAACAATGCCTCAAACCCACTGTACCCTGTCTGTGTCATAAAAAGAATCTAAATTTGAATATTCTCAGACTAATATAATAGATAAGCTCCCACAAATGATTAGTCCTTCATTGGAAATGGTAGCAATTAATCATGATCGAAAAATCAATGATCCCATCAGCACTCCTCTTCTGTGATGATTTTACTAATGTCTGCTGATGGATGACTTTGAATCCCAGAAAAACACTAGGGGAATAGATCCAGTCTATGATTCCATTACTCTCTATTCTTAGAAATTAGTCCCATATTTATTTTTGACACTTTTTCTAGACCATATGCTGTGTCTAAATATAAAAAATAACTGAACCGATCCCTTGGGGCACCATTAGTCCCTTTAGAGTGTCTGAGATGAGTGTTGTCAGCTGATATCCATCCGTTTCACCCCTAGACAAGTTTATCTAATTGTGCTTTGTTCATGTTGACTTCCATCCACTCTCCTAACAAAGCTGGTTATCAGATCACAACTGTCCTTTTAAGTAAAGACTTAGATAAAAACAAAAATACAGTTTGGTCTGCAGCAGTTGGCTTTTGCCTGACACTTGATAGAGAAAAATGCTTTTCTTGTCTTATCTGTTTTCTTTTACCTTATCTTCCTTCCTGCACTGCAACTGCTTCTATTTGAAATTCTCTGCTTTTATGCGAGGCTGGGGTCCTGACCATGTTCTCACTTGCCTAAACGTCCACCTTTTTTTTTGTTTGTTTGTTTTGATGGCATTTTCTTTTGAATATCACATCTCCACTTAAAGATAAGTTAACTTCTTTCTATAATCATTGCTGTCTTTGTGCGTTGCCTCTTAAATTCTTTATCATCTCTTTTTGCAGGGAAACTTGGCTACCTTGCTTCCTTCCATCACCAAAATGATGGGAGACACCCACTGGAACCAAAACAAAGAAACAAATAAACAAAGGGAGAGCTTGTGAAATTTCAAGGAAATGTGAATTAATAGCAAAATGTGAATATAAAACGCAATAGAATTAGACGACAAAAAAAGCAAGGCACCCAATAACAGCGTGAAATCAAAATTTCTCGAAGCTTCAGTTTCTGTGTCTATAAAATAAGGATATTTCATTGAAGTTTTCCAAGGATTTAATGAAATCAAATATGTATAGTCACAAAGACTTGGAATAACTCAAGTGAATGGTTCTATTTATATTTGTTTATGATGTTATCTCTGAACACTGTTGATACATGACAATCATCTGATGAATACCAAATGATATATTTGATGGAGACACTTTCTTTAATCAAAAGACAATGGAATGCTCCGGGAATTGGGATTCCCTAAGGGTTCAGGGGTTTCCAAAGGGAGTCAAACCACCAGTCTGGACAAAGGGCTGACATACACTGCCACCTATTGGGTGATCTGCAAACTGTGCCACTCTTAAAAATTCATACACAAATGCAGCTGAAAGATGAATGCCTCAGTTTAAACGGCATCCCTCCTCATCATTTTTGCACATGTTGCAAAAAAAACCAACAACAACATCAGCCCCGATCCTAAAGGGGGAGAGCTAGTAGCTGTTTTAGGAAAATAGGTAAGTCACAACCCTGAACAGCCACACTTGAAAAACACCTAAGAAAGGATAAATTCCAGGGCCTGCTAAATGTTCAGCTACATTTGCCACTAAGAATTGCATGCCCAAAGCTCTATATTCCAAAGCATGCGACCCACGTCGTTCGCTGGGCTGTTTCAAAGCACCACCTCTGGATAGGGCACTACTACTGGCCGGACAACGAATAATGAAAAGAGAACGTTTCATTAACAACCCAGAGCAAAGTTCCAGGAAATAACATGAAGGTAGTGGTTAGGAGGCTAAAAAGAAAAAGTAGCTGGAATTACCTTTCATGGCACAGAAATGGGACTTTGAAGAATTCCTCCAATCCCCAGCCACAAGGCAGTGGCATACCCTACGATGAAGCCAGAGCGCTCATTTATTCAATGGCTGCTATAAAGAAGTTAGGCTTCAGGCAGGTTCCATGAGCGAGTGGTCTCAGAAAAGACTATGTCCAACCTGGAAGGCACATGCCCAGCTGACCCCGGACCTGTGGAACTGAGCAGTGTGACCGGCCTAGTGATTAGGGGCATGAGTCCTAGAGCCAGGCTGCCTGGGTTGAAGGTCTGGCTCTTCCACTCACTGGCTATGAAATCTTGGGCAAGTTACTTAATCTTTCTGTGCCTCAGTTTCCATGCCTGTAAAATGGGAATGATAATAGACCCTGTGTATCACACTGTTGTGGGGGTTAAATTAATTCATACATGCTAAGTGTTTAAAACAATGCTGGGCAGTAATTACTCAATAAATAGTACCAAGACCAAAGGGCAGGTCCTTTGTCATCAGATGTGCCAATTTTTGAGAGAAGCCAGAATCAGGATTTTTCTTTTTTTGGGTGAAATATTTTTAAACATTAGCAAATAATTCAAACATTTTCAAAATTCTGTGTGAGCCAAAACATACATGCTTGTGGGCCCCATCCAGTCCACAGGCATCCAATGCCTCATGTCTAGTGCTATGGGAAGAGCAAAGCTTGGGAGGCAAACACGTCTCAGACCCACCTCCAACTCTGCCACCAGCTCTGTGATCCACCCAGCACAGTAGCTGGGAACCTGGGATGGCAAGAGCACGTGACGGAAAGTCCCGTGCCAGATGACAAACAGCGAGGGACAGATGGCCCTCTTGACCAAATGTAACAGAAAAAAGTATTCTCGGCAATTTAAATGAAGCCTCTCATATGCAAGGGTGTGTGGGTGTGGGGAAAATTGTCTCTCTTCTTGTCCCCAGGGACTTCATTTCAAGGTCTTTAACATGTACCATCGTCTATCCTATAGGGAGCCAGGATTGACAGATCAAGTCCAGCCGCCAAAATGGAGTTCATTCCCTTCATTCCACTTTTAAAGGACTGTCCTTGCTCAATGAGCTTATAATCCAAAGCAGCTGCCGAGATTGCCAAAAACACCAGACGGAAGTTCAGCAGACAGACACCCATCACATCTGCTCCTCTAAGTGAGAAATTCGATAAAAACATAAATGAAAGATAAGTAAATACATATCAACATCATTGAAAAACAAAAGTTAAAAAAAAACCAAAAAAAACAACAGAGGACTATTCTTTGCAGAAGTGTACAGATCTATCCTCTTCCTCATTCTCCTTTAATACAGCTGGCCCATTGTCTTTTCTGCCATTGTTTGAAGCCAACCAGACAGATTCATAACGAGAGGCTAGTCCTTTTCTATCCTACTGACAAATCTGCAGCCCATCTGCCTCCAATCAATGATGGAGCACGTGGAGATGGAGCAGAGAGATATTTTTAAACAGTCCTTTAATTAATTTATTCCAAAGGCTTGGTGCTGGGTGTGTTGACGGGTGAGGGGCCAGCAAAGGGAGGAGAGAGCAAGCACAGGATCGTGGTAAGTAAAGAGATTTGCCTTAATCTGGATTCTGAAACCCTGGCTATGAAACATCCTGCTTGCCCCCAACAAGCTGTTAAGGGCACGGAAAAGAAATCTGCAAGCAAGGCGGAGTATAGCATTTGTTAGATTTTTCAGACTTCGAGGACACAAGTACTTGCAAAGCAAACTAAAATGCTATCTTGAGAATGACTCGTCTGTCTCCTCTTGCTTAGGAGATTTTGAATTATCGGTGTCTTATCTGATTAAAATAATTGTATCAGGTGACCAAAATGAAGGGTAAATTCAGCTGATTCTGAGGCAAGCCAGTCCCATGGGGATCAAAATCAGTTTGGAAAACAATTTAGTTTACCTTGAAAAGGGGGGAAAACCAGACACTGGGCATTGTGTGATATAGCCGTGGAGGAAGGTGGGGAGGGGAGATTTTCACTGAAATCAGCCTGTGTTGTGCTCCAAACTGTGAAAAGGTTTTGCAAACCTGGGTCTGTAGGATTTATGGCTTGCTGACCTGGAAATCTCACACTTCACTGTTAAATACTGCTTGTTCATGTAGCTGAAACACCACCTCTTTTCCTTGTCTGACAATTCCCTTCACTCTGACCAAAGGAGACAGCACCTTTCTCGTGTTGCATAAAAGAGGATAAGAAATGGCCATTGAGACTGAGGCACAGACCTGTCTTGGTTTTTCACATCCTGGCTTTTCTACTTCACAAGCTACATTTGGATTTAGAAATTATTTCTTCAGAATTAAGCTTTCAATCACTCACAAGAGGCTGTCTTAGTCAACATGAAATGGCTTTCTCATATTCCACTAATAGCTATTTTACCCAAGGAGGCTGATTTTTATATTCTTGAAAATGAGAAAATGAGAAATGAAAACTGCAGCCAACCCTGAGGCGTGCAATATGCTAACCCCTCTGGAGCCCATCCCCCAGATCTTCCACTCCCTTTGCAATAAGCCCACCCCATCAGCTCTTCCTCCAACTAACCTAAACCTCATTCCCAGGAGGAGGGAGAAGGCAATCATTATGTTTTGCTTGAAATAATAAATCCAGAGATCTCCTTTGCCAGGGTTTTTCTTTTGTCAGCAGTTTTCTGTTTCACTTGCTTTCTAAGTCAGACTGAAACCCAAGCCACCATGCTTGGCTTACACCCTGACCCCTTGCTCCTGGGAGCTGATCAGAAGACAGGTCGCCTTGGGTCCCTGACATACATGGTGACCTCACCATCTCCCACTCCCAAAAACATATTTCTAAAATGCCTGCCTCTACAGCACCTGGGCGCTCCACTATATAACTCAGTCAATAATGAACACTAGCTTATCTGCCACCAACTACTTATAATCTCTTTCCAGTTTGGGTCAGAGACCTAAATCCGTAATTCTAGCCATGTCAACAGATTCAGAAAAAAAGAATGCTCAACTCTCAAATTAGACCTTGATTTGCAAGAAAATACCTCTCAGGGCCTGGCACCTACCAGAGTCCAGCACCTACTGGATGCTGATAATCACAATTCCAAATAATCAGAAGCGTCAACTGCCACATTCTGTTTGAATATGCTTTGCAAAGACCAAATGCACAGGCGGATATTAAGAATATAGTCCAAAAGGCATTTTGCAGGGTGTGCATGCCAAAGTTTTGAGAGAAAGCTGGTAATTTTCTGTACCAGACATGCCTAGTATACTCTTCAGTGATAACCAATATTTCCAGATGATAAGCTCAAAGTTCTGCCAAGTCCTGGAAACTTCCTGGAAAGATGACATTACATTCTATGGCATTTATTCTTAAAGCCCCTTTGCATTGCACTACCTACTTCACAGTTATTGAAAAAAATCAAAGGTGATGTTGTACACAAATGAGCTTTGAAAGCGGGGTGCTAAACACATGTAAGATGTCACTATTCCCTCTAATAATGCTTTGAAAATCGGTAATCGACATATGTTGTTGACTGTAAGTATATTACCAAGTAATTACCACACTATCCCATTCCCCAAACATTCTGGGTCAAACAGAGTTGAACTGAAAATACATTGAAAGCACGTAATAACTCCATTGCCATTTTTGCTTCCTTCTTAGCAATGTAGGTTTCAAGAAAACAATTTCTACATTGTAAGGCGGCAGCGGCGAACCAAGGAGACCAGCCTGAGAATTCTCTGTAAACTTCCCTTTATGACATACATTAACCCGAGACTTCAGAAGAGGAAAGAGAATCTCACCAAACCATAGGAACAATTTGCTAATGAAAGTCCTTGACAGGAGCCAGCCTTCTAAAAGCCAGCCCCCAGACCCTCAATGTCTTTGTACCCCCTCAGAGAGCCTGGCATGTGAGGTCTACCCAACAATTACTCAGTGAATGCATCAGAAGGAGAGACGGAAGAGAGGAAGTGAAGAAGGAAAGACCAGGGTTTCTGAGAATGTCACCTCCCTATCAGTTACCACTCTGAAATGATAATGGGTCCTAGGTCTTTCTACATTTATTTCCCAGGCTTTTCCTCAACTCCTTCATCTCCTAAATACAAGTTCCCTTGACTAATCTTTTCTTAATTATCCACAGCGCACTAATACGGTAGTAATTGAATGTGAGTCTTTTAAAAATACTGAAAATCGCTTCTGCACTATATTTAATATCCAATCATTTGGCGATTCTCATTTAGGACAAAGGTGTGATAAACACACTTAATTTGGGGGTTGCTTAACCTCTCTCTTCACTATCTGGTCATCAAAATAAGGAGTGAGTTCGAAGCAGGATTTGACAGACTGACATCATCCCTGCCTGTCACAGATGTTTTCTCACCCAGCCTTTACAAGCAGGACTAAATCTAGACGGGCCCCGAAGGCAACCAGAAATGCCTTAATATCTTTTCTAATATGAAAGACTGTTTAATTAAATAGGGGAAGGCACTGAGGCTGAGCCATATGAGCTCTTATATTTCATTCTAGAGCTCTGTTTTAGCACAACACACCATACTCCTTGTAAACAATGTCTTTCTGGAGCACCTTTTTGGAGAAATAATAATCAAAAAGGTCCACATTGCTGCATTGTTAGGATAAAAAAAGAGAAGAAATATGCTACCACAAGATGCCAGACCCTTTTGAAAGGACTCCAGGAAGGGGCAGAAGAAGGGTGGATTCTTTTCCTAAACACAGAGAGACGGTTTTAGAAACATCACCCCTCGGTTGGAAGTTGGAATCTAGAGAGATCTGATTTTGGAGCCGGTTCTTCACTCCTACTTAGGAGACTCATTCCCCCCAAACAAGCCATGGAGTTGGTCAAATTTTTAAAGAGAAACGATGGAAAGTGCCAGCATCAAGGGCTCCATCCTGCCCAGGGATGCTGCTGATAACACTTTCCACATGACATGGATCCAGTGATTGCTTGCAAGTGTTTGGTGCAATTTGGTGAATTAACCAAAGGGCTGAGCTTCCCAACCAGTCCTCTCATTCCTCCTCGGGCCCCACTGAGCTGGAAAAGTTTCCTGGGAGATCCTGGTCCAGGGACGTTGTTCTGGACCTTTCCTTTGAGGTCTGACTCTTGGGGGAGTGGGGGGGGGTCCTTTTGCCCCTGACAGCCCCATCGCCCTCTTGCTAAAGACAGCTGTCCTTATTTATCGCTGAGAACAGTGTCCATCCATCCAACTGCAGCCTCTGGAGGCAGGAGAGGATTCCACAGCCCCGGGAAGAATAGGGAAGCCAACGCTTCCCCGCTGGAGTCTGGGGACTCCTGTGCCTGCCCAAAACCACTTATTTTCCCGCCTCTTCCCGGGAAGCACCCAAATCTCTTCCACTCTTCGTTAGAGCTGGCCAGGGAGATTCCGCTATCCAGGGACAAGGAACGTTCAGAGCAAGCAGGGCATCTACTCAGCGACTCTGCAAATCTGAGATTCAAGGCCGCGCGCGCTAGTCCTCGCCCCGCCCCGCCCCGCCCGGGTCGTGGCTCATTCATCCCAGCGGGTCCCCACCTTGCAGCCTGCGCGGCGCTCCAAGCGCTGCTTCCCGGGCAATGTCTGCCGCTCACACAGTGCCCAATCCCTTATCGTTTTTTAAATCAAAACTAACCTCAAGAGAATTTTTTCGCCACACTTTTCCACCCCCATCGTACCCTTTTAATAAAATAAAACAATCCTCCATCTCTCGCATCTCCAAAGGGTTAAGCGGCAAGCTTCGCGAAAGAAAATCCATCTCCTCGCCACCATCCCATCCCCAGCCATCACTCCGCCACCGTCTCCGAAACCCGGCGCCGATGTCTCTCTGTCCCCATCCCGGCTAGGGGGCCACCACCCCGCGCGCGCCCCCCGCTCTCCTGCGTGTACAGAGAAAAGCCCCCTCACCCATCCGTGGATGCCATGGTCTGGGGAACGCCCCCTCCTCTTCGGCACAATCCGGCAGCAGCGGGCGAGGGAGTGAGCAGGCGCGGGGGTGAGCACGCGAGTGAGGCCGAGCGTGGTATTTAAGGGGGAGCTTCTCCCCGCCCTTTCACAACCCCCCACCCCCGTTGGGTAAGCCCTTTAGCGTAACGGGCGCAGGAGGCTCCTGCTGGCGCTAAGCCGCGTCTCTGCTCTCCTCCGCGTCGTTCCGCGCTCCCTTCCGCTCTCCCCGCTAGCGCTTGGCGGGGAGCTCTGGGGGCCAGGAGGGTGGCTTCCCGGAGAGAGCGCCGCCCCCCGTGCTGCGGGAGGGCTCACGGGAAAGGTGCGCCGCCGCCGCCACCTGTATTTGTTGCGGGGCTCGCAGGTGCTGCGAGGAGCGGAGCGCGGGCGCGGAGGGTGGTGGCAGGGGAGGACGAAGAGTGTGTGTGCGGTGAGTGTGCGAAGAGTGTGTGCGAGCGTGCGTGTGTATGCGGGTGTGTGTCCGCGGGGGAGGTGGTGGAGGCCGCTGCGCCCTGGCTTGGCGCCGGCCCGGGAGGGATTGCAAGGTTTAGCCCCGCGGGAGCTGGGGATTTGCAGGCGATCCCTCTCTATTTTCGTCGAGAGCTGACATCACCCGCGCTGCTGCCTCTAGAGGCTCCTTTAACTGTCGCCCCCTCACCCCACCCCCCGAATCTGGAAACGCGGTCCCTCCTCAATCATCCCTCCCCCCACCCAGCCTCTCTCCATAAATTAGCCAAATAAGAAAAGAGGCCCGGCTGGTCGCCCGGGAAGGCCCGGGCAGCCGGTGGCAGGAGCCCAGGATTTTAGTAGTCGCTATTGTTTCCCCTCAAGCCCTCGTGGCCCCGGGTCACCCCGCGCGGGGCGAAGCGCAGGCTCTGGCGGGGAGACTTGGGATGCCACTGGGTCCCCTCCTCATTCCTTGGCACACTTGCGCCGGCTCACACTCCCGAGATCACCCTCACAGGCAGCACACCGACCCCCACCCTCCCACGTCCAGGTACTGGGCCCCAAGGAACCCATGCGACGGAAGCACGCGGGTGGCGTGGCCGAAATGCAGCCCAGCTGCCCGCCCTCCCCCGCCGGCCCAAATAAATCTCTGGTCTTCAATTATTCATCAGAATTAATATTAATGCAGTTCCCTTGGGGCGGCGGGAGGGGTGCTGGAAGCCCGTAGTTTTTTTAAGCCAAGGGAGAGCTGCCTCCGGGGCGCTGGCGGGCACGGCGCTGGAGAGGTGGCCCAGGTTAGTGGAAGGGGACCGGTCACTACCTATTCGCTCCGCTCCCAGTCGTCTTTTAAGGCCCGGGGGCGGCGCGCCGAGACAGATGGGCTCTGGCAAGGGGGAGGCCAAACCTTCCCTATGGCTTTGCATAATAATGACAAGATCTGTGAAGATTTTATTATCTTAGGGACAAAGCAGACACCTACAGCTCCGTCACCTGCGGACTTTGAGACCGAGGGGGAGGGAAACCCTCACTTTCCCCGCCTGGGAAAGGGGACCAAAAACAAAATAAACGAACAAACAAAAGAGAAACAGACTCACAGCTAGAGAACAAACAGATGGTTGCCAGAGGGGAGGTGGGTGGAAAAGGTGAAGGGATTAAGAAATACAAATTAGTAGTTACAAAATAGTCATAGGGATGTAAAGTACAGCATAGGGAATATAGTCAATAATGTTGCAACAACTATGTATAATGTCAGGTGGGTACTGGACTAATCTGGGGAATCACTGCATAAATTATGTAAATGTCTAACCACTATCTGAAATAAACATAAAATAATATTGAATATTACCTGTAACTGAAAAAATAAGTAATTTAAAAAATGCTTTACAGAGCTGCGTTGAGGATTAAACAGGCTCGCGTTGTTGAGAGAGATTGTGGTGCAAGCCTGTTGCTTGGAGCCTGCTGGGCTCCTCCAGGTGGGGTCTCAGAACTGGTGGTGTCTTCTCAGTCATCTTCCCAGGAGGAGGCACTCGTTAGTCCCAGCGTTGTACCTGGTCAGAAGACAGAATGCGTCCGGCCACGTGGCAACTGGAGAAGCTTCTCCTGGGGACAGTGCCTGGGGAACCGGAGTCCCAGCAGGACTGCTTAGTGGTTAAATGCCAGGCGCTAGTATCTGAGGGCTTGAGTTCTTCACCACCTTCCAAGGGAGTTATCTGGGGCACATTCCTCAACTTCTTTTCCTCCCATCTGCAAAATGGGAATGACAGCCTCACCCTTGCAGTGCTAGGAGAACGAAATGAAATGTAAAAGATATGCAAAGCTCTTAAACTAGAGTTTGGAACCCAGGAAACCTTCAAAAAATGTTCAGTTAAATCTAAGGGTCCTTGGAGGATTGTTTCTTGAGCACAATATCCAAGGATGAGTAGGCAGATGAGAGAAATGACAAGAAAAAGAGAAAAGAAATAAATGGAAGTTAAACAAAAATAAATGTCTGCTCAACTCCTCCCTTCACTTCCCTTTCCAAACTCTCAGTCCAAACATCGTCCCCCATTTCTCCCCTTTCCTCTCCTCTCTCTTTCCTGTCTGCCCTGTTAGGTTAGCTGGATCTATATCTTATTCATCCTAGGATTCTCACAACCCCGAGTTTTGCATTTTCTTTCTTAAAATTATTAAATTAACATAAATCTGTATTAAATGTACATAATCATAATCTGCTACATGGATTTAAAAATAATAATTTGTAGGAGGGAAGACCATATGAGGACATGGCAGGAAGGTGCTCATCTATAACCCAAGGAGGCCAGAAGAGAAACCAAACCTGCTGACACCTTGATCTTGGACTTCCAGCCTCCAGAATGTGAGAAAATAAAATTTCATTGTTGAAGCCAAAAAAAAAAAAAGGAAAAAAAATCATCTGTGGATGAAAAACTACCTCCTTGCACCTTGGTGTTAGGTCTCACCCTGCCTTCTCTTTGGTCCTACCAAGGGTAGGTATATGACTTTTAAGTGCATTTTCTCTTTACAGTTAGGGATTTGATTTCCCCTTCTGCTGAGGTGGCAGCTGAACAAAGCCACAGGAATCTTTCCCAGGCCTAGATATTAGTGATCCCAGCAGTGCTAGCACAACCCCCTGTAAGATGATTATGACGGAACTCTTCCATCACAATCCCTCAGTATCCAAACACAGGCTCAGGGGCACCAATCAGTAGAACTCATTGCCAAGGGCAAAGCAGCTGGTAGTACAGAAACACAGGTAAGTAAAAGGAAAGAGAAAAAGGAATGGAGTTGTTTGCACTTTGTAAATCATCCAATTAAAAAATACTCCTGGGGCATTATGCTAAGTGAGATAAGTCAAATACTGTATGGTGTCATTTAGATGTGGAATCTAAAAAAGCTGAGCTCATAAAAACAGAGTAGAATGGTGGTTACCAGGGGCAAGGGGGTGGGGAAATTGGGAAGATGGTATTTAAGGTACAAACTTGTAACAGCCTAGTGATTATGGACAACAATAATGTAGTATAGACTTCAAAGTTGTTAAGAGACTAGATATGAATTGCTCCCTCCACAAAAAAGAAATGATAAGTATGTGACATGATAGAGGTCTTAGCTAAAGCTATGGTGGTGATCATTTTGTATTATCTAATTGTATCACACCGACACATTGGATACCTCAAACGTATACAATGTCGTATGTCAATTATAGCTCAATAAAAATAAATTTTAAAAAAAATCACTCAATTATGTTTTCAGTGTTCAGGACCTAAGAGAATTCAGGTGAATCGTCCAGCATGGCCAGATTACATGGGAGTAGTGATGTCACTTCGCCACCTTCTCCGTGACTAGGTCTGAGAACTTTGACCTTCCATCCTATACTTGAGAGAGATGCATTCAGCTGCTCTTGGAGACAAGGCCTAGTAAATCACGTGGGCTATGCCACAGATAATTCTGGATAATCTTCATTAGCTAGAAGGAACTGATTCTCGTTGCTCACCCCAGAGGGGCCGGGCCAACATTCCCACCAATTTTTCCTTTTACAGCGAACTGGAGCAGTGCTTTTCAACACTGGCTGCCCGCTGGGATATGCAGAGAGAGCTTGTTAGCAAATAACGATGCTCAGGCCACCTTCCAGAGATTCCAATTCCATCAGTCTGAGGTGGGGCTCCGGCTTGGGTATTTTTTAAAACTTCCCCAGGTGGCTGATTCTACTCTGCAGCCAGTGTCAGGAACCATTGGACTAGAGAGAATTCAACAAGATGGAGAGTGGTCCAGAGAGAGAGCCCCCAGAAGTAGTTGGAGCAAATCGGCAGGTTTAGCCTTTGGAAAGACAAAATCAAGGAAGAATGTTACAAGGCCGATCCTCCACTTGTAAAATACAAGGAATTAAAAAGTTTATCCAAGCAAACACTTGTGTGTTATTCTGGACAGCTAATGTGAAAGAGTATAAAAACAGAACTTTCTTCCTAGGTTGTATACACCAGAACGCGGAGGGTAAACCCACTATAACCGCACTGCACCGCCTCAGGGCTGGATCCGCACTCAGCTCTGGGTCAGGCAGGCCCCCATGAAATACTGCCCCTCATGTGTGTGTGAGCCTCTGTGCTACCTTAGGCTGGGCACTTCAGGTTCTCAGCTTCCTCATAGAGAACCCGGAAAACATAATAATGGCCACCTCAGAGTGGTGGTGAGATTAAATGGGATAATATATGCCATTGAGTTCATTTGTGAACATAGCTTCTCCTAAAGCCACCTAAAGTGTGACCTCATTAGCTCCTTTTCATCCTCACAACAAACTTCAGGTCTCCTACCTAGGGAAGCAGTAAGTTGCTGGAGCCCTGATATGAGAACAGAAAAAGGTCACCCCTACCAGCTAGCAGGGATACTTCTGAACCGTCTAGCATCTCTCAGTCTCCTCTAGGGAGTCTCCTCATGGTTATGGCAGAAGCAGAAGGGAAAGATTCTCTGACATTTGCGTATAGATTTACCTTTCTTAAGTCTAGCCCCCCAGTTCTCAAACTTAGTGTGAATAAGAACTACTCTGCAGGACTAAATACAAAAAATTAATTCTACTGTACTCTGATAGGTGACTTAAGAGATATTTAAAGTGAATTTTTACCATAAGGGTTTCTTTTCTTGTCTTTGCCTTCTTGATTATCGAATTAAAGCCTAATTCAAATTATGAGAGGTGACTTACCACAGTTGAAGCAAAGTAGTGTTTAGGCTGAGGCTTCATTGGTAGTTGAATATTGGTAATATTGCAAATGGTAATTGCAATATTAACCTAACATTTACTGAGTTCTTACCGTGTGTTCAAAGTACCTTAATATGTATAACCTTGGTTGATTCTTAAGATGACCGTCTACAGGAGATATATTGCCCCCATTTTACAGAGGAGAAAACTGAGGCCAAGTGAGGTTAAGAAATTGCCCAATGTTACACAGATACTGAATGGTGTATCAGTCAAGGTCCCAGTTAGAAAAAGATGGCAAATTCAAATAAAGTAAATTGTGCAAAGTTTAATAAAAGGACTATTTAGAAACATATGGGAAGGGTCTAAGGAAACTCTAGGAAGACTGGAGACCCCCTTGCCTGGTAACAGTGCCTACCCCAAGCCTAAATAAAGGGAGGTTACTAAAATCTAGAGGGAAGTCTGTATGGGAAAGACCATCTGACAGGAACTGAGACCTTTGTTGCCACGGCAACCTGCTGGAAGGGGGCCTGGAAATAAATAACTCAACCCAACTTCCCTCCTTTTCTTCTCTTCCTTCTGGGGCTTCCTATTGGCCAAAGCTGGAAGGTGGAGGGCAGGAAAGCCCATTGATACAAGGCACATGCTGTTCAACCTCCCTAAGGAACACAGCAGGATGGACAAAGGTACAGAACGGATCTATAGGGATGAAGCTGGGGTGAAGATGGGGTTTGAGTGCAGGAAGTCTCCCTCAGAGAGGTTAAAGTCTTCTTGCTTTCACTTCTCTGCTATGCAACCTATAGAATATGATGTCATCATTATTGGAACAGGTTGCCGCCATGATATGCAGGACCCTCTCCACAAGAGAGGGTCTCTAGCAGAGGGGACTCAGCCAGACCATTTGCTAGAGTTTAGGAGATGGTATATTTAGACCACGGAAGAAGTCACCAGAGGTCTCAAATGTTCTAGTTCAAAATTCTATAATTCTCCATGTTCTTCTCCAATCATTATAGGAGCTTAGCTGGATCAAAGAAGAGATAAAGACTCTCCTTCTCCCATTGTACTCTTCTAAGGAATTCATTCCCTGTCTTGGTTCTCCTTCAGATTGCTTCAGATTGGTTATTGCATCTTCATGTAGGGGAGGTGGGGGGAGGAGATTCCTAATATAGAAAAGGAGGGAAAAGTCCTACACTATTTACCATAAAAGGCTGTTAAGTAAACCCATTCCCCTTCACGATGACAACAGAGGAGAAACGTCTCACTGCTCAAAGTTTATCAGAAGAAAGTGACCTAGAGAGAGAAATAGCAGCAAAGTGATCCCAGGGTTACCCTCCCCAAAAGCGACTGTCATTTAGTAATGTCTGAGAATTTGACTCTTTCCCCCTGAATGCAATGACCATTTTATCTGCCTTCTCTTCAAGGTTATTGCTGCTCTCCAGCACTTAGGAATGAGAAAACCATCCACCGTCATCTCGTTAGGTGGAACGTTCACACCTGTGGTTCTTTGCAAAGTCGGAACAACCCAGTGAATACATGTGTCCTTTCAGTTTCCACGTAGCTGTTCTGATGCTGCTACAACTGGGCTTTGCAGTTGAACAGGACTGTGTTCCATTCCCAGCTCCCCAGCACATGGCATTGAGTGGGCCACCCAATCCTTTCTAGACTAAACTTCCTCATTTGCAAAATGCAAACCAGTCTTTGCAGCTGCAGCTGCTGTGTTGTAAAGCAGACCTCACAGGGCCTACCACACAGTGCGAACACATTAAATGCCTGTCCTAGACCCTCCTAAATAACCAAGGAATCATAAGCTGTGTGTGTGGATCTGTCTTTTCAAATGTTGGCCCAGACATTAAAACTATAAGACTAGATACCTTAAAATTTTGAAAACAATAAGTAAAACAGGTGAGATGTTGTGGCACTTTCATCCAATTAATATGAGTATGCTAATTTTTTTGAAAAATGTGAGCTACTTTTAGGATGAATTAAAAACATGAATGAAAATTAGTGTGTAATGTTCCTATTTCAGAGGAAAGACACTATTCTCAACAGCATTGGCCCTGAAGCCAAAAGCATCTGAGAGAGAGACCGGAGAAGCCTCAAATGAAATTGGAAATGAAAAGGTTTTAGAAAGGGAAGGGGGTTTAGGGTGGTAACTGGTGGGAAGAAAATTTTCACAGTGGCAGCCCCAGGTCATTGTACTAAGAATGGTAAGGTGGCTGCAGTGGAAGTTACGACATGGTCTTCAGAATTAGACTGAGCTGGAACCATCCATCTCAAGCATGTTTGGGGTGGTAAGTTTCAAATGGAGTTCATTATTGCCTCTTTCCATTTTGAATGACCTTGAGTAAGTCACTTAACCCTCTGGGCATCGATGGGGACGTTAATGACCCCAGGCACTGCGCTCAGATGAGAACTAGATGAGGCAATGTCACGTAAACCAGCTGGCACACAATAATAATTACCATCTTTCCTATGTCTGCATCCTGGCTGCCGCTGCTCTCATCACTCAAAAAGGATCGTAGTGGTAACACTTTGTACCCAACAACACAGTACAGCTACAGATGCCAGCTTATAGCTCTGTCGGTCCGATTGTGGTCACTGAATAGAGAATAAAGGGAACCGTCCACTCTCAGGTGTTTGGAGCAGGAAGATACAAGTCGAGTTCATTCACTCTTTTCTTGTTAATACACATGAGCAAAAGAGAAGCAAGGAAGCTCTATTTTTATCTCCCTCTCTACGCTGATGAGAAAAGAGATGTTACTTCATAGAAATCTCAATTCAGACTGAGAACTTGCTAAATATAACCCATTCTTCAGGCAGACACTGTCTCATTAAGTAGAGAGCTCGGGAAGACTAGAACATTTGTTAGCTACATTCATTGCCGGATGAATTCTAATGGTAAGAGTGTGAACTCATTCCATTTACTTAGTACAGATGAAAGAGGAAAGAACACAATGGAAAAAGATGAACTGTGAGTTCTGGGTATATCATTGCTGTATGTCAGTGTCTTCTACTACGAGATAACTTGAGGCTAAATGTGAGGGTTGGTGCAAAATCTTCATGCCCACCCGGAAAACTGTAACATTTTGAATTAGAGTGACTATCTCTTTTTTAGTAGCTTGATCCTGTATAAAATGGAAATACTTTTTTGAGAGTGATTGCTGGTATTTTAATTTCTACACCCAGTTTCTTCTAATCATAGCAAACAATGCCAATCACGCATCTTTCCTTTCCCTTTGTTCTGCTGAGACATTAGTCAGTAGTATCTTTATGATGGGCTACAGGATGGCGAGCAAATATTTTTTTTTATTTTTTTTTTTTTTGGGGGGGGGGGTTCCTTTGCTTGACACCAGCTCATTGTGGTTAAATGCTAAATGATTTGGCTAAAGGACCAAATCAAGGACCCAAGCTAGGCTCTTGTGACCTCAGAAAATCCAGTGATGTGATTTTTATTTGAGTTTCTCTATACACTTCTTTATCAATTTTTCCTTGGTAATTCTGAGAGAGGCTTTGTACCAAATCACAAAAGTATTTTTCTTATTATTTAATCTTTACTAAGAGGAAGAGGGAGAGAGATCCTCCAGGTAACTTAGCTCGAAATTGAGATTATAGATTCAGAAATTTTTCTTTTCTTTTTTTTTTTAGTCGAAGGCTGAATTATACCTTTGCATAATGACGGTAAATTAGAAGAATCGCAATTCACTTGGAGGTTTCGTTTATTAGCACCTAGCTACTTCATTTGTAACACCCTGTTCCCCTTTCCAAACAAGGATTAATAATGTTCTTTTTTGCTCTTCTGTTTGGAATTACCTTTTCCTAGAATTCATAAGTTCAAGAACATAAACTGGTTTTTTCCTGAGAATTTATTTTCTAATATTATTTTCACCTGAGAAAGCGATTCCTTATTTTTACCTTTTTTTTCCCCTTGTTGTTGACAAAGTTCTCCAGCAGACCTAGTCCACAAGCCACTGGGTGAATTGGAATACAAACGTGAAGTGAGCCCGAACAATCTCGGCCTTTGAGGCTGTCTTCTTAAAATGCTGGGCCTCAACAGCACATCCGGGCAGAGCCCTGCCAGGGAAAGCAGGTCCTGCTGCCAAGAAAAGCAAAAAGAGGCCGCAAATTGCTACCAAACCACTCCAAAATGTTCTCGTCTTTCCAATAGCTCTGAAAAGATAAACTACCCCAAGCCCTAGGGACCCAAAGCATTTTACTCAAAAATTTCACAGGATCCTAAAGGAGAAAAAAATAGAGACACAAGTGTCTCGCTTCTTTGCATCTTGAATTGGCTGTCAGCTTTCTTCTTTTAACTCATCTGAAGATAATTCTCTGTTAGAATAACTTGCCATTGTGTCAGTGTCATGTTCAGGTTTTAAGGACAACAAAGATCCAAAGTCAAAACCAAAGGCTCTACCTGATACTTTGATGACCTTACTAGTAATTCCTGGTGCACCTGCAGGAATTCATGGGGTTTGATACGTACAGCGTAGCCCTGGCCGTTCCTCAAATATGCCCGGAGCCCTCTTTTCAACATCTTTGCACATGTTCTTCTCTCTGGATTGCTCTTCCTCACTCCCCATCCTATATCTAGTCACCAACTCCTTCTCAATTCGGCCCTCACTTCCTCAGAGAGGCAAACTTTTCACCCCTTCCAGATTAAATCCATTACTCCTGTTATACAGTCTTACAGCACGCTGTAATTTCCTCCCCAGTGATTATCATGATTTCTAATTATGCATGTATTCCTGGGATTACAGACTGAGGCAAGCACAAGACTAGTTTGTCCACCTGTAATATTTCAGTCCTTCGTGCACAGTAAGCATTCTATTAGGTTGGTACAAAAGTAATTGTGGTTTAAAAGGTTAAAAATAATCACAAAACCACAATTAACTTTTGCACCAACCTAATAGAAAGTTTTGCCGACGAATGAATGACAGACAAGAAAAAAAATCAACGAAATCACAACTCTTGGTTGAATTCAGGATGGGAGAGAGGTTTTTTGTTTTCCTTTTTCTTTTTTTTACTTATATTCTGATAAGGTAAATCTTTTCAAGATCTTTCTGTACTTAACAATATCCTACTTCCTTCCCATACATCCAAAGTCTCAACTGAAGTTCTAACTACGCTGTGAATGATAAGTTAACTGAAAATGCTGGCCTACTTGGATTGTCCCTCTGAATTCCTGTTGGAGTTTATGTAAGAGATTGCGGTGTGAGTTGACTACTCAGTTATTCTTGAAAGTCTACTTACTGTGTAAACCTGGCCACTCTTAAGGAAAGTAAGTCTTGCCTAAATAATATAGATTTTACTTAAAGTTTATGTGTCATATAAATTTTATCATACAGTACACAAAATTTAAGTACAGTCTATATGATTTAAGCAAGACTCTTACATATATATATATATATATATATATATATATATATATATTTGTATATATAAATATGTACATATACAGAGGGTGCCAAAAAATGTATACCCACTTTAAGAAAGGAAAAAAAACTGTATTAAAATTGTAATACTCAATATATACCAACAACAAAAGATGAATACAAGTCATGTATATACATTTTTGGGCACTCCTGGTATATATATATTTTTTAATGCTCTCCAGCCAAAGACCACCAGAAACACAACTATAGTTAAACTAGTTGGATTTATTGCTTCTTGAAATAAAGGAGAATGCACAGCAAAGGGAACTGTGGGTGTCTCACCAAAAGAATAATCGAAAGAACTTATATAATTTGGACTTCCATTAGGTGGTTTGGGGGAGGTTTCAAAGAAGCCGGGCGTTGTTCTGGATTGGATACTGTCAGGAGGCATCACAAGCGTACCAACCAGGAGTGATTCTATAATCAGCTATCTTAATCTTACCTAGAAGAAGGCAGGATATATTGAAGCCAAAGCCTCAATTGGGAAAGAAGCTGTGGTCACTCGTATTAACCCGGAGAGGTGGGTATTTGGTATATTTTGGGTTGGTATAGTGGTCTGGCTTTTGTGTGTTCATAGACAAGATATAAAGGGGTCTTGTTTGTATCTGGATCCATCACAGTCACAGAATGACCTTGACTGATATTAGCATTCTGTGAAATGATTGATTTTCAATAGGAGAACACCACAGCCTGGCTGTTAAGTGCCAGACCAGCTCTTAGGTACCAAAACCTCCCTGTTAGAACACTGGCATTGGAGGCTGCATGTATATAAAAGAACAAAACTACCCACTACGAAAGAAATGAGAACCAAACTATTCTGGACGAAGCAGGAACCGTCTTTAGCTCTCCCCAAACGCATCTTCAGTTGACAACCACTTGTCCAGCATTAATAGTCCATGACTTGTGATGGCTTTTGTTCCATGTCAACTTAGGGGAAGCTGGACTTACATTGGCAGAATTCCCTTCCCCATATGGTTCTAGGTTAGAGTGGGCACAAGAGAAACTTCCATTAGACTTGAAAAGGAGAGGGAAGCAGCTTCATGCTCTGAAAGCTGGTAGAGCACATAGGGCTCTGTGGCAGTGCACACACCATGTCATTGATCCGCTAGCTCACCTTGCTGGGGTGGCATAGCACCCAGGCCCACAGCTCCTCCAGCACCTGCTAGAAATCCTCTTCTGACATCTCTGAGTGTCCGGGACCAGCGGTGTGTGCAGCTACATGCAAAGGGTGCCGTTTCTCCTGGCAGGTCTTCACATCATTGAGGTTGGGGACAGTAAGTGACAGACATGGGTTGTTTGTCCTTGCTCTGCCAACTTCATATCCAGTTTTCCTTCCCAACTGCTGGCCCAGTTGATTCCAGGCCCAACACCAGATGCAAAGACAACGGCCTCTCACAGACCTCTCCACCAGTGTCTGCACTGTATGTGGTCATTATAATGCCTTACTCTATACGACTCTTCTAAGTTCTGATTCTCTGGGGGGAAAAAACCCTGACTGATATACACTCCAGATTTCCAGCAGAAAGGAGATTCCTAATCCTTGGAGTTCTATCCTAGGAAGCAAGGGCTGTGTTATGAAGGGAGATGAGGAGCATTTCTACAGCTCAGACATGGCCAAGAAAAACAGGACTGTCTTGCCCTGACCTCGAGGCTCAGGCTAGTGCAGGTGGGTGCTTGTAGCCCAAGTTGAAAAAGTAGGGAATATGATGGTCCAGGACTGATTAGAGAATGGAGAGTATGAGCTTGGCACCCAGGTGAGATGTGCCTACAGAGGCAGATGTGCAGCCTTTATGGAGTGGTGCCCAGCTGGACAGCTCTGCCCTTGCCAGGTGTTCTAGGCACCAAATTATATGCATGTACTATATTCAGTGCTTTATACAATATCGCAATCATCACAGGTTCCACAAAAGAGATTTTTATCATGCCCACCTAACAGATGACGAAACTGAGGCAGAGAGTCAGGTGACTTGCCTAAGATCACTTAAGAAAAGAAATTGGAAGATAGGAATTTGAACTCAGATCTCTTTGATCCAACTTGCATTACAGCTCTCAAGATCTAAGCTTTCTAGGTTTAAAAAAAGTAAAAAAAACCTTTCAGCAACCTGATAAGTATTTGTGGAATCCAGAGTTCCAGCCCCAGTTAAGGCCTCAGATGGTTGCCACCTCATATCAGCCTCAGCTCCCCGATTCCTGACGCACTGACACTAGGAGAGAATAAACATTTCTTGTTTTAACCCACTAAGCATTGGGCATGTGTTACTCAGAAATTGATAATGAATACACTGCTGTTAGATGAAGCCACAAAATATGTGGGGGGGGGGGTGGCAAAAGGAGGAGGACGTGACTTACAGAAAGCCCCAAGAAAGCCTGACAAAAAAGAGAAAGTACCAGAAATTCTCTCTGGCTCAGGGAATTATGTAAAGACACAGAGATGGAGAGGAAAGTTGGGAGACAAACGTGTCCTGACCTCTGCCTTAGGGCTGAAGTCCTTGGGGCTGAAGTTCTCCGATTGGTTGAGGAAGAGTCAAGTTCCTGTTTGGACCTATAGGAGGCGAATGTCTCCCGGGGTGCTCTGTACTGAGCCTGGGCTCTCAGCCCTCTTTAGGTACAGAAAAGACCGAGAAGTTCCCACAGGCCCCCGAGGGAGTAAAAGGAGGTCACTGAAAGTCTGGCTGGGTAGCTGCCAGAGAAAGTTGTCACTATGGCAATGAGGCAGAATGACCCTAACCAGGGTCAAAGAGGAGTCACCCCCCACATCTCAGGAATACCACAGAAAAGGAGCCAAATCAGCAGGGAGGGTCATGGGCCCGAGGGAAGCAGAGAGAACATAGCCAAGTTACAGCCGTTAAGAGGCCCTCACACCCAATGTCAGCAAAATGCCCAGGAAAGGGAAAGACCCATCACGCATGCCCCCAAACCAGCAGGAACTCAGGGATCCTACTGTGTCCCAGCGCCTGAAGTCACATAACTTCCACGGCACCATCTCGGAGAGGAGGAAACTGGTGAGGAGGGCAGGGGAGAAAGGATAAAGGCGTGAATCCCCCTACCCCCAAAAAACGTTACCGAAAAGATCACTTCAGGGACTGGATCAGATTGAATTCATTTTTTTCCTCCACTATCCAGTGGGAGCTGGGGGTGGGGCTTGAAAGGAAAATCACATAAGTTATAGAAAACAGTAAAGCTACAGTTTCTTAGCACAGCTCCATAAATAGGCGCTTCCAATTCAGGTGCTATGAAAATATGTCGCAATGATTTTTGGAGGTTCAAAGCAGGGCTGTGTGCTCGATCTAGAACATGAGAACCAGAGGGGATACTAAAAATATCTAATTCCTAGCACTTCCCTCTGTGTTTGCCTTATCTGATGACACCCATGTCCCTCCTCCCGCAGCCCATGACCCAGCAAACTCCAAGGGCTGGTATTGAAAAGACGGCATCGGCTTTGCCATATGCACTGTTTGGGAATTATACCTTTAGGATCTATTTTAAAGTGCTGTCACTCAGCCACTGGCCCCAACACGTGCAGCTCAGAGAAACAGCAGGCAGGAATCAGAATTTGTTCTGAAGGTCAGAAGCCAACCTCGTTTTATTGAAATGTGTACAGGGGCTTGGGAAGGAACAGGACCTCACCGCACTGTGGCCGTGGGCACCAAAGCCAGCCATCACACCCACTGTCCTGGGCCTTCCTGCGGGCAGCTCTTTGGAACTCGGTCTGGCTGGAGCCTCATGAAGCCCAGACCTCCCGGGCAACTATCTCCACCAGAGCAGACTGGGACATGTTCACCATGGAAGGGCAGGTAGGAGGCCACCAGGTTGGCTGAAGGGGGACGTTTTCTTTGCTATTCATCTATTCTTTTGTTTTGTTTCGTTTTTGTTTTTGTTTTTTAAGACACTCGGTTCTTGCAAGCAGGTGCTTTCCAAATGGTCCAAGCAGTCAGGGAGGCAGGGGCCTCACACAGAGTGAGCTCTCCTCATCCTCCACTAGTTTTGTCCTTGAAATCAGAAGCCCTGACGCAGCCCAAATCACAGGCAGACTCACACGGCAGTGAGGTCCACACTGCCTCGTGCAACACACACACACACACACATACACACACACACGGCCGGACGCCGGGAAAAGCTTCTCGCGGGGCCCGAGGCTCATTTCATGTTTCTCTCGATCCAGTCTTTAAAAGGCAGCACTTTGGTGAAGGCGGTGGAGAGGCTGTGGCTGCATGTCTTGTCATAGCTCCAGCTGACCAGCCCCACCAGATGCCAGCGCGGCTCAGGGGACGCCCGTCCCGGGAAGGACACGGCCGCGATGCCCCCCGTCTCTGCCGTGCAGATGTCAGAAGGGGCAGCGGGGTCCCGGCTGGCACAGAACATGTTGTCCGTGACGCTCACAGGGATGCCGCGCTCTTCATGCTGCTCCTCACACAGCAGCGCGTCCACCGGCCGGACCACCCCCGAGCGCAGCGCGTCGTTCTTGAAGCTGGGGCTCCGCACATCCGCCAGGACGTTCCAGCCGGCCACGGTGATGTGCGACTCCTGGAAGGAGGGGCTGAGGTCCCGCGTGGCCGCGAGGCAGATGGGCTGCACGCGGGTGCTGATGCGAGCCTTGTCCAGGAGCTTCAGGACGGCGATGTCAGCGTCCAGCAGGATGGGGTCGTAGTTGGGGTGCAGAATGATTGCCGAAATCTACAAATGCAAGGGGGAGTGGACAGCAGGGGTGAGCAGCCACTCCCACAGTGGACAAGGGCAGGCAAGCCCTGGGGCGGAATTATCCGGAGACAATGTCTAGGAGACAACTGCAATTATTGGGAGACACTTTGCTCAAAGCATCGCAGAAAGCAACTGCTCTATTTCCAGGGTTGCAAACGGAAATGCGTCCTGGGGCTTGGAGGATGGTGCTAAATAAATGGAGTGGACAGGTGAGGCTACAGAGAATGAGAGTGCACACCCCATCCAAAGTGGCCACTGCCACTTGGTTCCAGCTGACCACTGCCAGGCAGAAATGGGCCTGCATTCTAACTTTACCAGAGAATAGACTCCAGATCTTTGTCTGAAACCTCCTGATTTTCACATGTTGGCAGATGCCTGATTAAAAAATGATATGTCAGCACGATCTAAGCACAAACCCCTATGGTCTATCAGTTTGCAATCCCTGGTCCACTGTAAACATTTCATTTACCTTCAACCTAGTAAGTGAGAGCTATACCCAGAATGTTCCACAAGACTTTCCCACAAAGTCTTCCCTGATTGTCCCAATCCTTGCTGATCACTGTCTTTGATGGGGGCCTCCAGGAGCTTATATCTGTGATACCTTCTAACATTTTATGATTATGTTCTATTATTTCAACTACATTTGGGCACATTTCCTCAAGGCTTCTCTTGAGTTGAACTAATCACGACTCAACTAGTCTTCTTTCCCACTAGCCTGTGGACTCTTCAGCACAGAAACCATGTCTTATTCAATTCTGTATCTATTCCCAGTGAATGCCACGGTGTGGGAGCTCAACAATGGATGGATGGATGGATGGATGGATGGATGGATGGATGGATGGATGGACCAACTGACTGATGGACAGAGAGATGGATAGGTGAGTGAGTAGGTAGGAGGCTGGACAGAAGAGAGGGAGGGAAGAAGGGAGCAGGCAGGAAGAGAGAAGAATATTATAAATTGATTGGGAATATCTTGGATAAAACCTCTCTATGTCCTCAAAGCCTACCTAGTACAGGGCCCTAAACATAATAGGTGATTAACTTTTGATGACCATAATGATAGATAATATTTGTTACTATATTATTTTTAAAACAATTTAAGGGGGAAAAGACTCCATAGTCCTTCTCGATGCCCCCTTTCTAGTACTTGTTAATATGAAATATTGGGCACCTGCTATAGGTCAGGCTCTGGGCTGGGTGCCAAAGTGCTAAGGTGACATGGCTGACACAGCATTTGCTCTCCCAGTGCTGGGAGTTTGCTGAGCCCGGGACCCAGGTTCCAGATTGCAGCCTTCTCTCACCCGCAAGCTCTGGATGGTCTTCTCATCGCGGTCGTCATCCCGGTAGAACTTCCCCAGGACGACTTTGAGGTCTGCTGTCTTTACCATGGTGACCTTCCCCAAGTCAGTGACGCAGTGGGCGGCCACCACCACGGTACGCTCATTCACCAGGGCACCGCTGCACACCAGGAACCACTCATCCTTGAGCAGGCTGCCACCATGCACGCCGCTGGCCCTCCTGTAGACAGCCGCCTGCCATGGCCAGCGCAGCCCCGGGGTCTTTGCAGCAGTGACATTCTCAGTTTTCCCACAAACTATGGAGAAAGCACCAGTTCAGTAAGATCAACTCAGACCTCCCCATCCAAAGGGTGTCATGGGTATGCCGTGGGTGTCATGACCACTAAGCAGTTAACCTGTTTTTCTTTACCCTTTAAATATTAATCAACCATCAGGTGGTCAGATATAAAATCTATGGTTAAAATTGGAGAGTTCCAATTCCAAACACTTACTGGGCGAGAGCCTCAGTCTTCTTGCGTGTGAAATGGATATAGTAATGACAATCATCTCATAGGGTGAGATGACGTATAAAAACAATTACACTCAATATATCATGATCATCAATGGTTATCAATATATAGACCACCATGAACTAAACCATACTGTTTACCTTTGACAAAAGGATGGGGAAGGTGGCTTAGTATGTGCAAGACCTTATTCCAGACACTTCCATATATTATCTCAGTAATCATCATTATAACCTTATTGAGTAACACCTGTTTATCTAATTAATAATAACCTAATTAGTCTCATTAGATAACGAGGATGAAAAGTAGGGCTTAGACAGGGTAACAAAGACGACATAACTAGAAGGCTTCTAGCACCTTTAACCCCTTCTCCACATTGTATTTAATGACTGTTCTCTCTCTTTTCTCCAAGTAAATACGCATATGATACAATTATCCACCAAAATGTGTGCCCCACTTCTCAATAAGTTCAAATAAGATTTAATGTGTTAATTTTTCCTGAGTAATGAGTTTAAGCCAGAGGAAAGAAGCTCTAACTGTGGAATTTCAGAAATCACCAAGCTAGGGAAAGTATTGGAGGACCATTCCTTTGGACAAGGAACTTTTCCCAAGAAGAGGATGATGGCTCTTCATAGGCAGCCGTGTTAGAAATAAGCCACTCCAGCCCAAGAGCAAGCCTTGACTCACTAGGGATGCAGGACGGGGCACGCCCACTCCACTTTCCAGTTCTCAGACATGTCCTCCGGCTGCTGCCCAGTCGGCGGTAGAAAGGAGAAATGCATTCATACTGGAGCTGGGTGTGCAGATGTTGGTACCCAGTGGGCAGGTCTCCAAAGGGAAGGGCTGGCTTCTTGGTAGGGGCACCCTGGAATTTCTGCTTGCTGAAAGCTGATGAGTACAACTGGTGTAATGGCGTCTCCCTACACAGGGACACACAGGCCCAGAGAGAGAAAGCAGGGCGAGAGATAGTCATTGCGGACTTTTTAGTTCCATGCTAACCTCATGGAGGTATTTGGTTACAGAAGAAGGATAAACAACAGCTATCTCATTCTCATTCTCTCTCTCTCTCTCTCTTTCTCTCTCTCTCTCTCTCTCTCTCTCTCTCTCTCTCTCTCACACACACACACACACACACACACTTTCACTTTACCACTGAGCAAATTCCAAATTCTCTTGCACACGTCAACCTTCATTCTATTCCTTCATTTCCATTTCTGGCATGCCTCCAGCTGCCCAGGATTTTAACCAAAGAGGATAATATCTGACATAATAGCTGCTATCCAAAGGAATGCTATACGCGCACACACACACACAAATAATTGTGGAATTAAACAGGAAAGGAAGTTAATTTGAATGAGAGAAATCTAGGCGTATTTTTTTCTCTAACCATTAACATAATGGGGCAACATCAAGAATTATCTCGAACTAAACTGTGTTGATACAATAATTTGATTTAGCAATTAGCAGATATAATTAGTACACCTCAGAGAATAGAACTTTCTCTCAGGGCACATTGATTGGGAACAATATGGAGCATTGTGTGTAAATGTGAAAAGGCTTTTTAAACAAGCCCTGAGGTTGAAGCCCACCAAAACCACTCTGGGATGCTTGGGGGAGATGTACGCATATTGTTCAGCTCATGTTCATTTCATATCAGTCAGCCACATAATGACTGTTAACTGAAAAGTTAGGCTTCCTTTAGGAATCAATGTTCTCATCCCTGTTTAACGAATGGAGAAAGGAAGCCCAGAGTAAGTGGGAGTGCTGGAGGGCACACAGGAAGCTAAGATGGTACCCAAGGCAGTGCTCAGCAGGCATGAGTTCCACCCTGGTGTCTCTCCAGCACCAATTTGATATCCTCTTAAGCAATCTATTTTATGTGTCTCTATAGTGCTTTGCTCAGAGCAAATATTCCATCCATATTGATTTCATTCAATGAATCTTTATTTCATGTTTAGAACCAGGTTTGCAGTTCAGGGAGCTTCTGAACTTGCAAATAAGCTCATTTTTTGGCCTCTCTCGTGAAAGTCTACACTGCCTTTGGAGGTTCCTGGGTAAGCCTGGCTGTTCCACCATATCCCTGCTCCAATCGTCTGTTTTCCAGAAATACCCTTAAAGTTGAGTTTTAGGCTTGCTTTCTCCTTTACATGTGACACCTGGCACCTTGCCACTTAACCTCCCACTATAATTGCTTTAAAAATGCAAAGCCCAATAACTGACACTACAGAAATACAAAAGATTATAAGAAAATACTACCAACAATTATATGCCAACCAACTGGGCAATCAGGAAGAAATGGATAAATTCCTAGAAACACATAATCTTCCAAGACTGAATCAAGAAGAAATAAGAACTCTCAACAAACCAATTATCAAAATCAAATCAGTAATCAAGAAACTCCCAACAAACAAAAATCCTGGACCAGGTGGCTTCACAGGTAGATTTTACCAAATATTCAAAGAATAAACACCTATCATGGATGATGGCTGGTGAGAATGTGGAGAAGGGAACCCTCGTTCACTGTTAGTGGGATTGCAAATTGGTACAGCCACTACGGAAAACAGTACGGAAGTTCCTCAAAAAATAAAAAATAGAACTACCTTATAACCCAAGAATTCCACTCCTGGATATTTATCTGAAGAAATCCAAAACACTAATTTGAAAAGATATATGTATCTCTATGTTCACTGCAGCATTATTTACAATAGCCAAGATATGGAAGCAACATAAGTACCCATCAATAGGCAATTGGATAAAGGAGAGGTGGTACATACATACAATAGTATACTAGCCATACAAAAGAGTGAAATCTTACCATTTGCAACAACATGAATGGACCTAGAGGGTATTATGCTGAGTCAGGTAGAGAAAGTCACATAGAGAAAGACAAATACCATGTGATTTCACTTATATGTGGCATCTAAAGAATAAAATAAATGAACATCAACAACAAAATAAACAGAAACAGACTCATAGATACAGAGAACAAACTGATGGTCGCCAGATGAGAGGGGGTTTGGGGGATGGGTGAGAAAGGTGAAGGGATTAAGAAGTACAAATTGGTAGTTACCAAACAGTCCCAGGGATATAAAGTACAGTATAAGGAATATAGTCAATAATATGGTAACAACAATGTATACTGTTAGGTGGGTACTGGACTAACCAGGGGGATCATGTCATAAATTATATAAATGTCCAACCACTATGCTATATACCTGAAACTAATGTAAAATAATATTGAATGTTAACTGTAATTGAAAAAAAAACTTTAACGCACAGCTCAGTGGACTTTTTTAACAGCCCAGGATCTCCTCTACAAGATGTCTTCTCAGCAAGAACAGGTGTGTCAGGTTTATCTCACTAAGTGAAAGTCCAGACCCAGGTAAATTACAAGGATCAGAACGGGTGGTGGGGGGGGGTGGAAGGGTGGGGCAGAATTTGGATTCCACTGCCCCTGTTCCCAAGCAAATGCCTTGCCTATAAAGGTAAAGACAGAAATGGAATGAGGTAACCGAAAGAAGAGTGAGAGATTGATAAATATCCTGATTTAAGAACATTTCGGGTCACTTGGTCGAGGTCAGTTCTACTCAGTGGGATTCACTGTCACTATTTCTAAAAACAACAGCTACTGCTGACAGGTATTCATATGAAAAGGCGTTTTGCTAAGGCCTTTACATAAGGTACAGTGCTGGCGGAAGGGAGCAGGCCCTGAAGACTTCAGACCCTAAAGACCCAGATTTGCATGCTGGCTTTGCCACTTCTTCTAGCAATGGGACCTTGGGCAAATTACTTAACTTCTCTGAGCCTCAATTTACCCATCTGTAATAAAACCAGTAATAAAATGTTAATATGAAGTCCTGCTTCAGAGGTTGTAGTGAAGATTAAATGTGTTAATGCATGCAAAGCCCTCAGAAGAACAAAGGGCATGGAGCAAACACTCATTCGAAGTTAGTGTTGCATGGATCCTTACAACCACCGCTGGAGACAGGTGTTATTATGATTGGCCTTGTTTTTCAAATGAGGAAACAAAAAGCTCAGCAAGTTTAGGGACGTGCCCAAGAACACCCAGCGCTAAAGAGAGACAGACATGAACCCCTATTTGTCAATCCAATTCTTTCATTCAATAAATATTGATGGACGTCATGAAAATGGCGGTATGAGGTAAGAAATCTCCTCTGGAATTTACAACAAATTGAAAAACTATAACTTCACAAAGGACTCCCTGCACAACAGACAGGCAAAACTAAGAGGTGAACTACTGAAATCATCTAAAGGTGGGCAAATTGCACAAGCAGGGGAAGAGGAAAGGGAGAAGTACAGAGATGGAGCTGTGCGGGTGCAGGACGCAGACCTAGCTCAGTGCTTCAAGCTCGCTGCATCCCGGAACTACCGCAGCTGTGGGAGAGGGAAGAACTCGGACTGCTAGGGCTCTGTTTATGGCCCACAGGGCTGAGGGGACAGCATATAACACGGCTGAACCCAACGCACACGACAGAGACCTCAGAGCAAAGACTGAGGAAAGAAGGCTGAAAACGGTGGTTTAAGCCCTCACTGCTGAGCAGAGAATGGAAGCCTTAGGCGCTGAGCCTAGCCGCCCCCTCCCTACCCTCCCAGACTTCATCCTGCCCCCACCTGCCCAGTGCTAGAAGCAGAACAGCAGCAGTGTCAGATCAAAATAACAGAACATTTGCAGTTCTGAGAACTATGGTCGGCAGATACAGACTCGCAACTGAACTAGTTCTGGCAAAGGAGAATGAGCCGTGGAAGCAGGACTGGCTGTGGTGGTGGTCGTCGCCACTGCTCTGGGCTATCTCTCACAACCTACCTCATCCCTACCCCCACATATCTGGGAGGATTCCTGCAGCAGTAAACACAGATGCTGAAACACATGGGCTCTGAATCTGGTGCAGGAAGAGCTTTGGAACTTCAGAAGCTCTCTACATCCCCCCATGGAGGCAGAGCTGTATGACCCAGGTGAACTGTTTGTTCACAGAGGAGAAGCCCACCTTCCAGAAATCCCCTCATTGTGTGAGAAGCCAGAATAGTGCAGAGACAACATGGCACTACAGCGTGAGAGAGAATAAAAGGCTGCATTCAGAGAGAAAATAAAACATTCTGCAAACACCTACTGGAAAACAAAAGAAAGACCTCTTTCTATCATCCTGTTGCAGAACCTACTCCTGTAGATGACTAGGAAGAGAAATAATAAATCATTAATTGCCATGAATAACCAAGGTAACCAGGAAGAAAATGAAAAGTCTCCAGAAAATGAATTTAAAGACATGGAAATATGTGACTTAAATGACAGAGAATTCAAGATTGCAGTTCTTAAAAAATTCAATGAGATGCAAGAAAACACATACCAGCAGTTTAATGAACTCGGAAACATAATCAAAGAACAAAATGAACATTTTACCAAAGAGATTGAAATTTTAAAAAACAACCAAGTAGAATTTCTGCAGATTAAGAACTCAATAAAAGAAATGAAGAATGAAATGGCCATCTTAGGTAGTAGAGTTGACCAGATGGAGGAAAGAATCAGTGACATTGAAGATAGAAATCTGGAAATGAAATGGATGAAAGAAGAAAGAGACTTGAGACTTAAAAGAAATAAAAGAACTCTACAAAAACTTTCTGACTCCATCAGAAAGAGCAATATAAGAATATTGGGCATACCAGAAGGAGAAGAAAGAGCGAAGGGAACAGAGAGTATATTCAAATAGTTGACGAGAACGTCCCAAACTTGCGGAAAGAACTGGATCCTCGAATCCAAGAAGCAAATAGAACACCTAGTTACCTCAACCCCAACAGGTCTTCTCCAAGGCACATTGTATTAAAGCTGTCAAAAATTAAAGACAAAGAAAGAATCCTCAAGGCATC
The DNA here is from genome assembly GCF_036562045.2 of Rhinolophus sinicus. Classification (NCBI taxonomy): domain Eukaryota; kingdom Metazoa; phylum Chordata; class Mammalia; order Chiroptera; family Rhinolophidae; genus Rhinolophus; species Rhinolophus sinicus. Next base: position 145,218,039 of record NC_133756.1, read on the forward strand.
CAGGGAAAATAAGACGGTAACCTACAAAGGAAAGCCCATTAGATCATCATCAGACTTTTCAGCAAAACCCTATAAGCCAGGAGGGAGTGGAACCAAATATTCAAACTAGTGAAAGAGAGAAATTATGAGCCAAGAATAATATACCCAGCAAAGGTATCCTTTAGATATGAAGGAGGAATAAAGACCTTTCCAGACACACAGAAGCTGAAGGAATTTTCTAACACATGACCTGCACTACAAGAAATACTGAAGAAGGGTATTCAACAAGCATAAATGGTTATAATATGTGACAACCAAAACATAAAGGGGGGTGGGGGGCAGTAAAGGCCTGAACCGGAATATGGGAATGGAGAAAGCAAGCATGTTGAAGAAAAATGGAATACTCTAAACATGAAACTTTCTTTTACATAAACTTAATGATAACCACTCAAAAAAAAAATCCAGAACTGAAATATATAATGTAATAAAAGAAGAAACAGAGGGAAAAATCATAGAATACTACCACACAGAAATAACAGACAACAATAAAAAGGCAAAAAAACAATGGAGACACAGTCTTACCAGAAAACCAAAGATAGAATGATAGGAAATCCTCACATATCAATAATCACCCTAAATGTAAATGGACTGAACTCACCAATAAAAAGGCACAGAGTAGCAGATTGGATCAAAAAATTAAACCCAACCATATGCTGCCTCCAAGAGACACATCTTAGCTACAAGGACAAATGTAGACTCAGAATGAAAGTGCGGAAATTGACACGCCAAGCAAATGGTATCCAGAGAAAATCAGGTGTAGCCATACTGATATCAGATGAAACAGACTTCAGGGTGATAAACACAACAAGAGACAAAGATGGACATTTCAGAATGATAAAGGGGACTATACAACAAGAAGACGTAACAGTCATCAATATTATGCCCCCAATCAGGGAGCACCAAAATATACCCAGCAACTACTAACAGAACTAAAGGGAGAAATTGACCAAAACACAATTATACTAGGGGACCTAAATACATCATTGACAGCTATGGATAGATCATCCAAACAGAAAATAAATAAAGAAATAGCAGCCTTAAATGACACATTAGATGAAATGGACACAATTGACATTTATAGAGCACTTCATCCTAGAACATCAGACTATACATTTTTTTCTAGTGTACATGGAACATTCTCAATGATAGACCATATATTGGAACATAAAACTAGCTTCAGCAAATTTAAGAAGATTGAAATCATCCCAAACATATTCTCTGCTCACCAGGGTTTGAAATTGGATATCAACTGCAAAAAGAAAGCAGGAAAAACCACAAATACGACATAATTTTAAAGAACAACTGGGTCAAAGAAGAAATAAGAGGAGAGATCAAAAGATACATAGAAACAAATGAGAATGAAAATACATCCTACCAAAATTTTTGGGATGCAGTGAAAACAGTTTTAAAAGGGAAATTTATATCATTACAGGCCCATCTCAAGAAACGAAAAATCCCAGATAAATAACCTCACATTACACCTTAAAGAACTAAAAAAGAAGAACAAATGAAACCCAACGTCAGCAGAAGAAAGGAAATAAAAATCACAGCAGAACTAAGTGAAATAGAGAACAAAAAGACAATAGAAAAATTAATGTGACAAAGAGCTGGTTCTTTGAAAAGATTAATAAAATTGACAAACCCTTGGCTAGACTCACTAAGAAAAAAAGAGAAAAGACACTAATAAACAAAATCAGAAATGAAAGAAGGGAAGTTATCACGGATGCCACAGAAATACAAAGGATCATCCAAGAATACTATGAAGGACTATATGCCACCAAATTCAATAACCTAGAAGAAATGGACAATTTCTTAGAAACATCTAGCCTTCCTAGGTTGAATCACAAAGAACTGGAAAATCTAAATAGAGTGATCACCAGTAAGGAAATTAAATCAGTCATCCGAAACTTTCCGAAAAGCAAAAGTCCGGGACCAGATGGTTTCACTAGTGAATTCCACCAAACCTTCAAAAAGGATCTAATACCTGTCCTATTCAAACTCTTCCAAAAAATTGAAGAAGAGACAATACTCTCTAACTCATTTTATGAGGCCAACATTACCCTGATACCAAAACCTGGTAAGGATAACACACACAAAAAACAAAACTACAGACGAATATGTCTGATGAATACTGATGCAAAAATCCCAAACAAAATTCTAGTAAATCGAATGCAACAATACATTAAAAAGATTATTCATCACGACCAAGTGGGGTTCATTCCAGGGGCACAGGATGCTTCAACACATGCAAATCCATCAATGTGATACATTTTATAAACAAAATAAAGGACAAAAATCATATGATTATATCAATTGATGCAGAAAAATCATTTGACAAGATGCAACATCCACTTATGATTAAAACACTTAATAAAATACGTATAGAAGGAAAATATCTTAACTTAATAAAGACCATATATGACAAACCTTCAGCTAATATCATAATTAATGGTGAAAAACTGAAGCCCTTTGCTCTACGTTCAGGAACACAACAGGGCTGTCCCCTATCACCTCTGCTTTTCAACATAGTACTGGAATTCCTTGCCAGAGCAATCAGGCAAGAGAAAGAAATAAAAGGCATCCAATTTGCGAATGAAGAAGTTAAATTGTCACTCTTTGCAGATGACATGATGCTATGTATTGAAAACCCTAAAGACTCCACCAAAAAGCTATTAGAAACAATAAATGAATACAGTAAAGTTGCTGGCTACAAAATCAATGTACAAAAGTCCAGTGCATTACTATATATTAACAATGAAATCTCAGAAAAATAAATTTAAAATAAAATTCCTTTTGCAATTGTAACAAAAAGAATAAAATACCTAGGAATAAACTTAACCAAGAATATGAAAGACCTATATGCTGAAAACTATAAAATATTTTAAAAGAAATTGAAGAAGACACAAAGAAATGGAAAGACATGCCATGCTCATGGATTGGAAGAATAAACATAGTTAAAATGGCCGTATTACCCAAAGCAATATACAGATTTAATGCAGTCCCCATCAAAATACCAATGGCATTTTTTAAAGAAATAGAACAAAAAATCACCAGATTTGTTTGGAACCACAAAAGACCCCAAATAGCCAAAGCAATCTTAAGAAAAATGAACAGTGCTGGAGGTATCACACTCCCTGACTTTAGCTTGTACTACAGGGCAACAATAATCAAAACAGCATGGTATTGGCAGAAAAACAGACAGACAGACCAATGGAATAGAATTGAGAACCCAGAAATAAATCCACATAAATATGGACAGATAATTTTTGACAAAGAAGCAAAAACACATACAATGGAAAAAAGACAGCCTCTTCAATAAATGGTGCTGGGAGAACTGGAAAGCCACATGCGAAAGAATAAAACTGGACTGCTATCTGTCACCATGTACCAAAATTAATTCAAAATGGATCAAAGACTTAAGCATAAGACCTGACACAATAAACTGCATAGAAGAAAACATAGGTACTAAACTTATGGACCTTGGGTTCAAAGAGTATTTTATGAATTTGACTCCAAAGAGAAGGGAAGTAAAAGCTAAAATAAACGAATGGGACTACATTAAACTTAAAAGCTTCCGCACAGTAAAAGAAACTATCAACAAAATAAAGAGGTAACCAACTGAATGGGAAAGATTTTTACAAAGAGCGCCTCCTATAAGCGGCTAATACCCAAAATATACAAGGAACTCATACAACTCAACAACAACAAAAAACAAACAACCCAATTGAAAAATGGGCAGAGGACCTGAAGAGACATTTCTCCAAAGTGGACATATAAATGGCCAATAGACATGGAAAAAATGCTCAACATTACTAATCATCAGAGAAATGCAAACAAAAACTAAAATGAGATATCACCTCACCACAGTCAGAATGGCTATCATCAACAATACAAATAGTAACAAGTGTTAGAGAGGCTGTGGAGAAAAAGGAACCCTCATACACTGTTGGTGGGAATGCAGACTGGAGCAGCCGCTATGGAAGGCAGTGTGGAGGTTCCTCAGAAAACTAAGACTAGAATTACCATATGACCCAGCAATCCCTCTGCTGGGTATCTACCCAAAAAATCTGAAAACATTTATGCATAAAGACATGTGTGCTCTAATGTTCATTGCAGCTTTATTTACGGTGGCCAAGACATGGAAACAACCAAAATGTCCTTCGATAGATGAATGGATAAAGAAGTTGTGGTATATATACACAATGGAATACTATTCGGCAGTAAGAAAAGATGAAATAGTACCATTTGTGACAACATGGATGGATCTTGAAATTATAATGCTAAGTGAAATAAGTCAGACAGAAAAAGTAGAAAACCATGATTTCACTGATATGTGGTATACAAAACTGAAAGCAACAAAAGAACAAGACAGACAAATGAAGGAACAAAAACTCATAGACACAGACAATAGTTTAGGAGTTACCAGAGGGTAAGGGGGGTGGAGGACTCTAGAAGAGGGTAAACGGGGTCTAATACATGGTGATGGAAAGAGAACTGACTCTGGGTGGTGAACACACAATGTGAGATATAGATAATGTATTACAGAATTGTACACCTGAAATCGATGTAACTTTACTAACAATTGTCACCGTAATAAACTTTAATAAATTAAATAAATAAATAAATTTACTAGGTGCCTGCTCTGTGGCAGACACTATTCTAGGTACTGGAACTCCAGCATGAACAAACAGATAATGTTTCTGCACTTGTAACTTTCACATGTTTTTGGTGGATTCCGGCCGGGAGATGGACATGGATGAAATAAGCCATAACACAGGATGTAAGACACCAGGTAGAGATGGATGCTGAGAGGAAAAGCAAAGCATAGTGAAGGCCAGAGAGCACTGGGTAAAGATGTCCGCTTGGCGGCCACAGTGGCGGTGGGGTTATTTCTTAAAGGACAGTCAGGGAAGGTCGGTCTGCCAGGTACACACTGAGCAGAGACCTGAAGGAAGTGAGGATGAGGCCCAGGTGGAATCCAATGGAAGCAGGTTCCAGACAGAAGGAGACACGCGTGCAAAGGTTCTGAAGCAGAATCGTGCTTGGAGAGATAAGAGGAAAAGCGAGGCAGGCTGTGTGCCTGGAGTGGAGGGGGGCGGAGAATGGTGGGAGGTGACATGAGAACAGTATTTCCTACAAAATAAGTGGAGGAGATGTAGAAATGGGCCTATTCTCTCCCAACCGGGTGGCCTCCCTCTGTCTTTCCAGGAGGAAGGCTGGGCGCGTTTACCCGAGGGCTCAGTGCCCTCATCAGGGCTGGTCCCTGAGCTCTAGTTCCTGGGCTCCACCAGCCTGCCTCACCTGGTTCTTACTACCAAGAAGATCTTTCCATAGCTGGCTGCATCAGGCAGGAATGCCATCTCCCTAGAAACTGCCATAATAAACACATTGAAACTTCAGGAATTTCTGTGTATTAAAATCCAGTTCCTCAAATATCATCTTAAAGTCTTGCTTCCCGCCAGTCACCTACTTTCCCACGATCCAGTGAAATCTGTACATCTTCCAACAGTTGCTACCTCTTGACTAAAGACAGCTGGCTAACAAGCCACCATCTAACAAGCCCTATTCTTCCCTGTACTTAGCACTGAGTGTCCCTAAGGAACCTCAGACTGTCTTTGGCCAAACACAAATGGGGAAAGTGGGTGGGAGGGGAACATTCATTTGCTTTTAAAACACAGTTGAGGTGTTTCAACCTCACCTTGACTGAACCTGCACTGGAAGAACTCTCCGTCTCACCAGGTCTGAGATCTTTGGTTCTCGGCAAGCTAAAAAGAGAGAGAGAGAGAGAGAGAGAGAGAGAGAGAGAGAGAATGCTGCATAATCTTTTTCCATATTAACTTGTTCACATCATTCAGTTCAGATTCAGACCTGAGCACCCTTTCTGGATACCAGATACACATTCCCCAGGCTCTCAGAGGTGGGACACATCAGCTAAGCTTGGACAGCTCCCTTAGCAAAAGAGCATGCTGCCTGTCATCGAAATTGACAACCCCCCCACCCCCCAAGAACCCAAGTAAACACTTACTGGAAAGGGGCTCCACCTGGGTGATTTGAAACAACGGTAGCTAACAGACGAGCATTATCTGTTCACATCAACAGTATTTAGCGAACTTGATCAAAATGGAATAAAAGTCAAAGTGAAGGTTCTACATTCTAGCCCAACACAGGGAATTGCAAGGTTCTCATTTAAAAGCAGACAGCAGTGTCAATCATCGATAATAAATCTTGGGTAACTGACACCCCCGTGTCCCTTCTCTGCAATTAAAGCACCGAAGAATCATTGGAGGGCAACTCAAAGCCTAGTTTAATTTTGTAAGAAGTCTTCCTTTCTTCACAAGTGAAAAGGAATCCTACCCATCTCACTTTCTCAGTCAAGCAAGCCAACTTTCGCCTAATTAGCAACCTAGGGGCCTTTGGTTGTATTAACTTGTAATAGAAAAGTTGACAAAAATTTCCAAGGCTATATGTAACACCGTTTCCATACTTAATGAAATCAAGAATCAGAGTCTGTGCTGGTGGGGATGAAGGTCGCTTCTGGCTAAAGTCTAAAGTGATTTGTTCCTTTCACAAACCATTTTCTTTCATCCCCTTTCCCATGATTCGGCTTGTTGACAAACACCCAGAAGGAAAAGTGGAGGACTGAGGCAATTATCTGGACAATCTAGGCCAAGGACATACTTTTCTTCCCTGGAAACAGCCAGATCATTGTGACCTGTCCCCCAAAGAGAGGGGCTATTGACCTGGAGCCACCAGTGAATCAATTCAGTAAGAAACTAGCATCCCCACCGCTAAGGGTTACCGGCGAAACGTCGCTCTACATTTCATTTCTTCTGGTCCCAAAATACCTTTTACCTTGAGCTCCCAGATTGCCTCACTTTCAGGTCACATGATTCTCTCACTCCTGCCTACATCTCTTTTCTTTTCCTTTGTCTTCCGTCCGACTGGAATATAATATTGTCCCAGCTCCTCTTCATCTCTATAAATCCCCGCTCCAATCCTACTCACTTCATGTAATGGTCCCTACTTCAGACAATATCGATCACCCCTTTTCTTTGAATGTACACTATTCACCTGTTCCAAGAACTCTGCCTCGAATATTCAACGATTTACTGTCTTTTTAAGTTATTTGTAATATCTCAAACGCTCCTCCACATAAGCTGGCAGGCCTGATTTGTCCTTGTATTTCTTACACTAACTTAATATTGTATAGAGACTGGATAAATGGAGCTATAGAAATGCATACGGATTGCTTCCCTTCTTTCCTTGGGTTTGCATATAGAAAACTCAGCCCTGTCATTTTTCCTAAACTGCTCGGAAAACTACGTCACTCTTCTTGATCACATCAAGATGTGGCGAGTAGGATGAGCAGGTCCCAGGACAGTCCCAAACAGAAGCAAATGTTTTTAGGGATGGTTTCCAACCTGACAGTAACATGTGGGTCCAGGGAGAACTTAAGAGAGAAAGGCATTTTCCAGGGACTCAAAGCATGTGTGGGAGCCACTGAAACGTCCAACAACTCCAATCACTTCTACACACAAACTTCAGAAATCTTTGCCAATTACCTTTTAGGCATATGGGCTGCTTCCCTGACCACTCTCCATTCTGCTGGCAAGTTCTCTTCTCGTTACCACTAAGAACATACGAATTGTTACAAAAGAAGGATACAACAGTGCCAATCTTTGCATAGCGTCCATTGATGAGCCCAGGGCCTCCTGTTACTTTCTTGTACCCATTGACTGGGCCCCCAGGGTCGGAGCAGTTTCTTTCTTCGACGACTAAAAGAGAAATAAAAGAAGAGCTATTAAATGTCTGAAGCATTCCATTTTAGAATCGAATCTTTTCATGTTTCATTGCATTAAAAATGCAATGATATGGAGTCTGCCAACAATGGCACTCAACAGAATTACCAAGAGAAAACTCGTAATAGAAAATGCATGAATTAGATACATCTTTCCCTTGCTTTAATGATTTAGTCTTAAATTAAAAAGTGTTTCATTCTCTACGTAAATAAATTTCATACCACAACTGGCTCTCATATCATCGTGTTTATTCCTTTCTCAAAGTGTGGGAGCTGGGCAAACCTGGGCAAAAAAACACATTTCACCTAGATTTTATGATCAGTATACAAGGGTTATTGTTTTTCAGTGTTGTATTATCTCCTTTGTTCACTAAAGCTTGGACAATTAACTAGACTATTTCCTATTTGTGTTGTACGCAGAAAGTAGAGCTGATTAGAAACAAGAGTGCATATATGACATGAATTTTATTTAGATTTTACATTTCATCTTTAGGAGCATAAGTGTGTTAAAAGTTATAGCTAAGAATACTAGAGAACTCTATAAATTCAGAGATACAACAAATTTCCCTTGATGTCCAAATGGAACTTTCCATCTAAACACTAAGCAATATTCATTATGAAGGTATTTCTATTCCCTTACTCATGTTAAATAGCTACTTAAAGTAGAAATAGCATCACCAGCTATTCTGAGCACTGAACAGGATATTAGATATATCATGGAAATATTCTATCAGATAGATAACATATTCTCCTCAAATAGATCATGGCACAATACTGAATATTACTTGCTAAGGGCACAGAGTGAGTGCCCTGAAGAATTCAACCTTTAATTGATGAATTTGGGTACCAATCACTCCATCAACCTCCCTAGTCTCTTTTTAATCATTTCTTCTAAGACACTGGCTCATGCCTATAAAACAGTCCCCATACAATACAATTATGCATTTGACATGCTTTCCTTCCCATAACTATCCAATTACCTTTCAAGCAACTTGCCTCCAGGCAAGAAAAGAATCTCCATTCAGATAGCACTTTAAAAATATGTGCGAACGAAAAGTCAATAATTTTCCTATGTGCAATTTGGCAAGGTTGCTAATATTAGCCAAACTACATGTCTGTCGACTCTAAGAGTGCCCAAAGACCAGGCGGCAGATGACCTCAGTGATACTCTGCTTCTGGGCTACGCAATATGAGCAATTTCCCTGGGGGGTGACTCCAAAACCCCACCTGAAGTGTAAAAAGGGGACCTCACTGAGTGAGCTGTTTGAAAAATACCAATATGGGGACTCAGCCCCAGTGCTCTGTATTTCCAGGAATGCCTCCATGAGGTGGGAGGAAAAGGCAGAGAAAGCATTCTCTATTGCTTCAGAGATGGGGCTTCCTTCTTATGGTACAGACTCACTCAGTGCTGAACAGATAGCCCGGAAGCAACTGACAGGAGCCCACAGATTGCAATCATCTCAAAAGCATGGTAGGTTACACTTGCAGGATTTAGAAAATGGAATTAGTGGCCAACATAAAAATCAAGGGGTTTCTCATAAAAATCTGTATTATCAGCTCCTGACAAAATTCAGATCTGGAAACCCCGGGCCTGTATTCCCACATGGCAACAATCCACTGGCATTGAGACGTGGCTTTCAGCTTACATGGGAGCTGAGTTCTTCACTTGGCCACGGCCCCCACCAGCTGCCAGCTCGGGCAGGCACCTGAATCTGTGGCCAGTTAGCCTCTCAAAGCGCTATGATCTGTGCCCTTCAAGTGTAGTTCTTCATCCATGTTGAGCTTTGCTTCCTAGAGCTCATGGCCAAGAAAGATTGGGTGATACTTAAGACCAGTCCTGAAATACTGAAAGAAAATGAACTCTACTCTAGCCATATCAGCCTCAGCAGAAGCTAAGAAACCAGTTCAACTATAAGCCTGATAATAGGATTTCCAAGGTCCACTAGGTTGCCTTCCCATGATTTCCTATGTGTAGGATTCTCATCACTGTATCCCATTTAATGTGAGTTTAACTAGCAGGAACTTTGGAGAGTTCTAGAGCCCCTGGAGGTAATAAAGCCTTAGGACAATTCAAATCCTTTGTTTCTCTCACTAAAGAGGCTTTAAAAGAAGACTTAAAGAGAAACTGACTGAGGATTGCAAACAAGTCTGCCAAGGCTGAGGAATTCTGCCATATTTCTATAATTCTTAGATGTTTACTCTTTCATTATGCGGTATGTCTCACATCAGGTCACATATGTACTTTTCGTATAATGTTTCTTTACTCCAACCCTCAGAAAAGCTATAATTAAATCAACAGTGCACCTTAAACTTGATGAGATCTTAGAATGGAGAATTATTGTTTGGTTTTAAATTATTGCTCATGGAATATCACCAGGATAGAGCCGAGTGATGCTTCTGAGTTAGGAAGCCAAGATTCTATGGCTAAAATTCAAAAGAAATACAGATAATAGAAATAGACTTACAAAGGATCCAGATAATGTCATTGTCTGACACTACTTAAAAATAATTATACTGAATTTGTTCAAGAAAAGTAAAGACAAAATTGAGAACTTAGGTAAAAAACTGAAAATGTTGAAAAATAACCAATGGAGGAATCTAGAACTGAAAAGTTACAATGACAAATTAAAAAACTCAGGTGAGTTTAATAGCAAATCAGGTACAGCTTAAGAGTATGAATAAACTGAAAGATAACTTCAAAAAACAATCAGAATGAAGGCCAAGGGACTAAAAGGTGAAAAATGCACAGCAAAATGAAAGGGACACTGGGGATACTGAGAATGTTAATAAATAACTGGCATCCCAGAAGGAAAAGAGAGAGTGATTGGAGCAAAAACAATATGTAAAGAGATAATATCTGAAAATGTCCCAAACAGATGAAAGACATCAACCTACAGATTTACAACATTCAAAGCCAGAGAAACAGGAAGAAAACCACACATAGATGTAATATATAAAACTGTTCAAAACCAAAACAAAAAGAAAAAAAAAATTAAACAGCCTAAGAGGGAAAAAGGGACTGGAAAAAACATCCCTAATACAATTATAGTCACTGTCTCTGGCTTGTAATTTTAAAAATGATTTTTGCTCCTTTATACTTCCCCTCCCCCCAGGTTTTATAATCAGAAAATGTAAGCAAAGGGGTGGCTAGATAGCTCAGTTGGTTAGAGCGCAAGCTCTGAACAACAAGGTTGTCGGTTCGATTCCCACATGGGCCAGTGAGCTGCACCCTCCACAACTAGATTGACGAAAACCAGCTGCTGCTGAGCTTCTGGAGGGACAGCTGGCTGGCTCAGTTGGTTAGAGCGCGAGCTCTCAACAACAACTTTCAACACTGTCGCTGGTTCAATTTCTGCATAGGATGGTGGTATCTTTGCAGGGGGCAATCTTTAGTGCCCCCTGGAGAAACATACTGTTCCCCAATATCCCCAATTTAAAAAAAAATGTTTAAAGAAAATGTAAGCATAAGTTTGTTGTTTACTAGTTTTGTTGTTTCTGTTATTATTATTTTTTACACATCAGGCAAAACGGTTTGGGGCCTCCCTACTAAGCCTATAAACCTAGCATTAAGTCTTCCATACTTTTTTTGTTTGATTTGCACCCCATGCAAATCTGTTTACTAGTTTGCATAATCATAGAGTAATCCAAATTTGCATGAATTCAAATTTAATTGAGTTTTGTCACTAAACTCTGGTGGAAAAAGAATGGCCTCCTGGATCATATAAATACAGGTTCAAATAATCATTTGGTTTCTCAGTGTCCAGAACAAGCACACAGTAGGTACTCAGTAAACATTTGTTGATGAGTGGAAGTTTACTCATTTTTCCATGTAATGAACTAGGACCTAAGAAAATTACTTAATCTCTCTAGGCCTTGCTTTTCTCATCTGTAAAACAGGATAATATCACTTATCTGTGTGGGCTGGTTTTGAGGAGTAGTTTAAATAACACATAGTTTCCTTTTCACTTGGCTGCCTTTATTTACAAAGCACCCCACTATCTTTAAAAATCAATCCCCCAAAGTCATAAACCTTAAAGAAAGAAAAACCCACAACGAAATCTAAAGGTCCATCACTGGCCATATTTGAATAACAGGCAATATTCCACTCTGTTTTCTGGCCTCTTGGTAATGGGTAACCATGATGGGCTTCCAGACCTGAGTCCAATACGTTTATTAGGACTTCTCAGTACCAACCACGGTCTTTAGACACGCATCTCTTTTAATCTTGAATGATGAAAGTTAAAAATTGTATCCCGGTATCAAACATCCACTGGGCATTATTCTCTCTTCCCTGTCATTTATTTCCTGTACTTTCCAAAGCTGAACACTCTCCTATGATGCTTTGAAGAGAATTCTAAGACTTCCTCCGTCCATGCTTTCCTCGCTTGGTTCAGACATCTACCTGTTGGGTTCACAGACTATCTGCATCTCATCAGAGCATCTCCCCAGGGTTAGATTTCAAAACGACCTCTTTTCTTCTCCCATAGCTTCTCTTTTTAGAAACCTTTGTATCTCCCCATTGAACAGATTCATGAATCTTTTCTACTTGATTTTTAAGGGCTTTGTGTTTCATTTCTCCTCAGTGGGATGGATGTTTTCACACAAAGTCAAAAGAGAAGTGAAAACATCTGCCTCTCTGGCCTGAAGGAACATCACCCTCCTGCTTTGCTAGGTAAAATATTCCATGATTATTAATAAATAGCACATTGCCCTGTTACTTTTGGGACTCAGCCTGGGAACAGAAATACATTAAGTTTAGCGAGCCCTTATATGATATTTCGTGAACAACAACTGTACTTGGGAGTGCGTTTTTCTGAGATACTGTTTCATATAAACATTCAAAGAAAGATTTCTCTACCTTTGTCTTCAGTTTTTCTCAGGGCAACGGTATGAGGTGGTCTGCTGTGATACCACTTTACAGAACTATATAGGATGGCTTTGTGATAACTTTGTAGTGAACCCTCTGGGTGCCCCACCCAGGTCCCCTCATATGCTTTTACCACCCCAGCTTCTACACACGAACTTTATTGCTGAGCGCTGGCACCTGCCACCTTCAGAGCCTTGACCTCAGGCATGGGTACCAAATTGCCCATTTGAAGAGCCAATAAATACCTGGATTTTTGTCCTCTTCCTGGCCACCCCAGGCTTGCCTATAGCCAATGACTAACGGGTGTGGAAGGACAAAAATCCAACTCCTGTTCCTCTAGGTGTCATTTACAGCCCCTTGCACCCTACGGGATCAGGCTGAGGCTGGGTGTTCAGTTGAAATCACTCTCGCTCGATTTCTTCCTCTTTCCTATCTTGCTTCCCCAATCCTCTTACTGGTTGGTCCTGGGAGTACTTCCTTTAATAAATCACTTGGACCCAAATGCTTGGCTCATGGACTGTTTTGGAGAGAAAGTAACCGAAGACAGCTCTGCTGCTTTCTTAGCCCTGTGCATCAGGGACCTCATGCCTTCCCAGGGTAGCACTCCTGGGAGCTGACAAGACCCCCGAGAGGCAGCTGTCTCAGTGCTGGGCATTGAGCCTTGCATGCCTTTCAGCACTCTGGGGGATTGTGGGGAGGATGACTGGTGGGGCAACTAGAGGGGCTGAATGTCATCAGAGGGCCTCCAGCCTCCTCATATGCTCTCAGGCCCCAGGCCAGCCCCAGGCCAGCAGAGCTGTTTTACCTGATGGGACTGGGAACCCTGAAACAATGGGCTTCCCCAAGCTAAACAGTGTGGCCCTAAATCCACCATCTGAGGATTCTCCCTGATGATTTGGTGCTGTGTAAAAAGCCAGGGACCTTTCCACCACCCTAGGACACAGAGGACACCCAACAATGACTGAGACTGAACTTCTATGAGGATGAATTATGGGTCTCAGAATTGGATTTAAGTTGATTTAAAGCAAATGGAATTATATCTTTTGCTCTCCTATCTGACTGGTCCACTAAGATTCATACTCAATACAAGGCAGCTGAGATGACATGGTCTAGTTCTACAAGAAATGGACATGATGATGGAGACATCAGGAAAACCTGGAGATCGTTTTAGGAAAAATGACTCCTCAGTGCACACAAAAACCACTTTTTCTGTGCCTTCAATATAATAGATCGATTCTATTGAATGTGACAAAAGGTATCCACACTCTTTGTCCCTAACGTAGGGAATGGACTCACCTCCCAGTCCCCTAATAATCACAAAACTCAGGGGGCAGATCCCAGCTGTGGCAAGAAAACAGACCTCATTCCATTATATCGCTGTCCACTGGTATATCCTAGTTCACAAAATAGCTTTTCCTGAATAACTGCAGAATGCTGACATGCTACACCACACTCCCATGAACACATTTGTCTTTTCAGTTTGCTTCAGTCTCAAAGGTGTAAGCTTAAATTTGGAGACAAGATCTATAAAAAGCCCCAGGAACCAACGAATCTAGTCACTGCTTTGCCGTGGGAAGTCCAGCATGTATTTCGGCAGAGAAAGACTGTGAAGTGCTACTGATTTCATTGATTAATTTTCTTGTACCATATATTTAATGAGTGCCTCCTCGGTGCCCAGCAGAATAGGGCATTGGCAGATGTCTCCTGTAACTTTAATGTGGAGATTTTTCGTTTAAACCCAGAAATACAAATTATGTCAGTTAAGGCTTGAGATATCTCAAGGTTCTCCCCAGCTTCACTTACGCACTTATAAATATATGTTTTGGGGCCTTCCTTCCAATTACTGATTCCTCAGGTCTTCAGGGGAGTAGATCTACATACATGTATATGTATTATGTATATACACATGTGTATGTGTATGTATATGTATATATATACGAAGGTCTGACGAATTAAGTTCGTGAACTTTCCACTGTGTAAGTGCATGTATATGTGTACGTATGTGTATGTAAACATATACGTATATGTAGATGCATTTTTTTCATTAGCACCAATTTATCCTGAGTGATTAGTGTCTTCCTTAAATGTGCTTCTAAAACTATACCAGAACATAGGATCCTAACCAAGGAATAAAATCCAGGTAATCATGGGGACCTTAAATGAGTCTGAATGGTGGGGTAGGGGTCTCAGCAAATACTAGCCATCCCCAGCACTTAACTGTAGTCTGAGTAGCAATAAAGATTTCATCAGGTACAATCGATTGAACTGGGTTGACACCATTTAGCCTGCTGCATTCTCTGAAAGAAAACCTCTCAATCTCCAGGGTGGAGCCTGGGTGAAATGGAACCAGGTCTCATTTAGATGTTCCTGCCAAGGATAAGCACTGGAGACTTGTTAGAATTCAAGCCCCCAGTTCCATCACATTTGTGGTCTCCCTGTGGTGCCAGACGGAACTGTTGATGCAGAGATGACCATTTCACCAGGGCTCACATTGAAGTGAATGCAGTGTGACCAGCCAGTCAAGGGCACAATTACGGAAGAGGAGACAATGAGCAGGGGCCCAGTAATGCTTCACTACAGTGGGAGCAGCCATATTCTACCCCTTGCCTAAAAAATGCAAGTTGGCAAAGTTTGCCCGAGTCC